>NC_091071.1:129564285-130807142 GCF_032405125.1 Capricornis sumatraensis
CCTTAAAAAAAATGGGTTAGCTTTGCGGTTGGAAACTAAGATGGCACCTGGCGGAAGAGATGGGGCGTGGCCTATGTTACAGTTTTTGATTGGCTCTCGATTTCCATGCACGTGGACAGCTAGTGATCACCATAGACTCCTGTTATAATGAAGGCACATGACGATATGACCTTTAACATGATTGGTGCGACTATGGCATATTACGATTTGACCTTTAACATGATTGGTGCAACTATGGCATATTACGATTTGACTTTTAACGTGACTGGTGCAACTATGGCAGATGACGATTTGACCTTTAACGTGATTGGTGCAACTATAGAAAGTCCCTCGCAAAACCCCCCTGCTTGCCTACATAAACCAAGAGTTTGTGGCAATAAACTGGAACTGCTTAGATGGAACCCCTGTCGCATCTGATTGTCTCTTGCTCGCCGAGGGCCTGGGTTGGCGGACAGCAGGCTCACCTCTCCTCGGGACCCCTCGGCTTTGCTGAGGGAAGTTCCACTGCCTCTCTCTTTCTGTGGAGCACTCCCCCGCATTAGAGATTCTTGACTGGCATGGGAAAAGGAGCCATCCCTGCTCTACTTTGAAAGGCCCCCAAACAGGTCACTGGGTTAAGGAAAGCCACCGATTAAAAGATACAGTCCTTGTTAGTCTCCCAAACTGTATTTGTATTTGTTAGAGCTGCTGTAATAAAGACCACAAACTTGGTGTTTTAAACCACAGAAATGTAATGTCTCACAGTGCTGGAGGCCAAAAGTCCACAGTCAAGGATAGGGGTGAGCAGAGTGGGCTCTTTCTGAGGGCCAATCTGTCTCTGGCCTCGCTCCTTGACTTGTGGTTGACCATTTTCCTCTCTGTCTCTTCACAACATTTTCCATCCAAGTGTGTCTCTGTGTTGAAATTTCCTCTTATAAGGACATCATCCAAACTAGACTAATATTCACCTTAATCACCTCATTTAACTTGATTACTTCTGTGAAGACCCTATTTGCAAATAAGGTTACATTCCCAGTTACTGGGGATTAAGAATCCACCTACAATGCAGGAGAACCTGGGTTCAATCCCTGGGTTGGGAAGACTGCCTGGAGGAGGGCATGACAACCCACTCCAGTATTCTTGCCTGGAGAATTCCCATGGACAGAGGTGTCTGACAGGCCACAGTTCACGAGGTAGCAAAGAGTCGGACATGACTGAGTGACTAAGGACAGCACAACTGAGGGTTAGGACTTCAATATATGCATTTAAGGGTGGAGACATGATTGATTCAATTCATAACACAAACACAAAAGCCCTTTAAATCTGAGACCATACTTACTACAATAGTCATTACATGCTTTTTGAAGTCTTTCTACTGGAAAATATAACAGATACAGAAAATGCATAAGACATAAATATGCACCATAACAAATAATTATAAAACAAGCACCTGTGTAATTGCCATTTGAGTCAAAAAGAGCAATGTCAGTAGCCAGGAACCTCTTACTGATCACAAATCTTTCCTTCTTCCAAGTGTCATCAGCATTAGTTTTAGGAAAAAGATGTCCTTCTTTCTTTATTGTTTTTATACTTCTGAATACATCCCCGAACAATATAGTTTGGTTTTACCTGTTTTTGAACCGCATGTAACAGTAATTCCAGCTGAGCTATTTAAAATCTAAAAGACGATGCTGTTAAAGTGCTACACTCCAAATGTCAGCAAATTTGGAAAACTCAGCAGCGGTCACAGGACTGGAAAAGGTCAGTTTTCATTCCAGTCCCAAAGAGGGGCAATCCCAACAAATGCTCAAAGTACCCACACAATTGTACTCATTTCACATGCTAATAAGGCTATGTTCAAAATCCTTAAAGCTAAGTAAGCTTCAGCAGTACATGAACCAAGAACTTCCAGATGTGCAATCTGGGTTTAGAAAAAGCACAAGTATTAGAGATCAAATTGCTGACTTTCACTGGATCATAGGGAAAGCAAGAGAATTCCAGAAAAACATCTACTTCTGCTTCATGGCATCCGGTCCCATCACTTCATGGTAAATAGATGGGGAAACAGTGGCTGACTTTATTTTTCTGGGCTCCAAAATCACTGCAGATGGTAACTGCAGCCATGAAATTAAAAGACACTTACTCCTTGGAAGGAAACTTATGACCAACCTAGACAGCTTATTAAAAAGCAGAGACATTACTTTATCAACAAAGATCCGTCTAGTCAAGGCTATTGTTTTTCCAGTGGTCATGAATGGGGATGTGAGAGTTGGATTATAAAGAAAGCTGACCGTCAAAGAATTAATGTTTTTGAACTGTGGTGTTGGAGAAGACTCTTGAGAGTCCCTTGGACTCCAAGGAGATCCAACCAGTCCATCCTAAAGGAGATCAGTCCTGGGTGTTCATTGGAAGGACTGATGTTGAAGCTGAAACTCCAATACTTTGGCCACCTGATGTGAAGAGCTGACTCATTTGAAAAGACCCTGATGCTGGGAAAGATCGAGGGCAGGAGGAGAAGGGGATGACAGAGGATGAGACGGTTGGATGGCATCACCAACACAATGGACATGGGTTTGGGTGGACTCCAGGAGTTGGTGATGAACAGGGAGGCCTGGCATGCTGCGGTTCATGGGGTTGCAAAGAGTCGGACGTGACTGAGCCACTAAAATGAACTGAGCTGCTTCATTGACCACACTAAAGCTTTTGACTGTGTGAATCACAACAAACTATGGGAAATTCTTAGAGACAGGAGTACCAGACCATCTTACCTGCCTCCTGATAAACCTGTATGTGAGTCAAGAAACAACAGTTAGAACAGGACATGGAACAACTGACTGGTTCAAAATTGGGAAAGCAGTATGACAAGACTGTATACTGTCATCCTGCTTATTTAACTTCTATAAGTTAAGTACAGAGTACATTTCACAGAGTACATCGTGCAAAATACCAGGCTGGATGAAGCACAAGCTGGAATCAAGATTGCTGGGAGAAATATTAAGAACCTCAGGTATGCAGACGATATCACTCTAACGGCAGAAAACGAGGAAGAATTAAAGATCCTTTGATGAGGGTGAAAGATGACAGTAATAAAGCTGGCTTAAAACTCCACATTCAAAAAAAGAAGATGAAGATCATGGCATCCGGTTCCATCACTTCAGGGCAAATGGAAGGGAAAAAATGAAAGCAGGGACAGGTTTTATGTTCTTGGGCTCCAAAATCACTGTGGCCCTGAAATTAGAAGAGGCTTGCTCCTTGGAAGGAAAGCAATGACAAACCTAGTTGTTGCTGTTGTTCAGTTGCCCACTCGTATCCAACTATTTGTGACCCCATGGACTACAGCACAACAAACCTAGACAGGATATTAAAAACAGAGACATCACTTTGCAAACAAAGGTGCATATAGTCAAAGCAATGATTTTTCCAGTAGTCACGTATGGATGTGAGGGCTGCATCATAAAGAAGGCTGAGTGCCAAAGATGCTTTTGAACTGTGGTGCTGGGGAAGACTCTTGAGAGTCCTTTAGATTTCAAGGAGATCAAACCAATCAATCCTAAAGGAAATCAACCCTGAATATTCACTGAAAGGACTGATGCTAAAGCTGAAGCTCCAGTACTTTGGCCACCTGATGCAAAGAGCCGACTCTTTGGAATAGATCCTGATAGTGGGAAAGACTGAGGGCAGAAGGAGAAGGGGGTTGCAGAGGGTAAGATGGCTGGATAGCATCACTGTCTCAATAGACATGAATTTGAGCAAACTCCAGGACATAGTGAAGGACAGGGAAGCCTGGCATCCATGACATCACAGAGTCGGACTCAACTTAGTGACTGAACATAAACAATATTATTTCTTCTATCCCTTATTTGTAATATTTATCCTCATATTGTACATTTCAATGGTTTTAGAGAATACTTCATTAACCTAAACTCAATTTTGCACATTAAAACTCTATTTTCTGCGTTTTACCACTTTCACACATTTTTAACATCTCCACATCTTTCAATGTCTACATCAAAGTCATACCTGTAGATAGAAACTACTCTGACTGAAACTTACTTTTATAGTTTTTTCCTTACAATAAAAAAAAAAAAAAACCACTGGTTAAAGGTTCTATCTATGCAGGCAGATTATAACACAAGCAATTTTCTTAAATGTTGCTTCTACAGACACTTTCCCAGTAAGACTGAACAAGAAATGATAAGCAAAACATATTTACCAAATGACCTGCTTTGTTTCAGGCAATATTATAATAGTGTAGTTTGAACCGGCTCATGGGCTATTTCTAACAAGGTACATTAGCTGCCAAGGAAAGGCAAGAGAAGGCATGATTCAGCAGTTTGAAGGGACAGTCATTTGTCAGGGTTTAGTTGACAGGCTTCCCTAGTGAGCGAAGAACCTTAAAGGAATGATGACAATGCAACCTGCTGGGCTACACTGACCTCTGAGGCTTGCCCAGTGCTTGAGTTTTCAGTAGTAAAAGATTTGTTTGTCAGTTCTATTTGAGAGGTGCAGTACTCTGACCTTCCCTCCCTGCTTACCTATCTGAACTGTACCTCATTCGTAATCTCAGGCTGGACTCTGACTCTAGTCTGATTTACTCACCTCTGGGTTAGCACCCGGGCCGTGCAGAGGTAGACAGACTGCTAAGATGCAAACTCTTGCTTAGCATTCTCCATCTAGACTTCACTTCCTGGTCCTTATCATCAGTTTTATTGTTCGATCCCACTTAAATTCCAGTTCTAACAGTGACGTAACTCCTCTCTAAACTGAATCACAATTGGGAAGTTGCTTTCTGTCACTCTAGATGTATCTCTATGAAGTAGAAGTGAGCTAAATCAAAAAGGAAATTAAGAATACTACAGACATGAAGTTTTCACGTTTAAGTTCTTTAAATAATAAAATAGCTTTTCCTTTCAAATGTATTACTAATTTTTAGTCTCTATAAATGTTATTAGCTGGCAAGCCACTCTTATTTCTAGCAATCAGAGATAATCACTATTGTTCCGGCATATATCCTTCCAGACTGTTCTTTTCTATTCATAAATACACAGGTAAATAGGCATAAAAATGAGATCATGATATAATTTATACTACTATTTTGTTACTACTTTTCTTGCTTTAAAAATATATTGTAGAGACCATTTTGTGACAGTAAGTTTTTCTTCACAGCATGACTTTTAACTGCAAAACAGAATTCCACTGTAAGAATGTACCATAATCTATTAGTTACCTAATATTTAAACAATCTTTTTCATGAACGTGTATGCTTGATCAAGAACACCCAGTTCTTACCTTCTGCCTCGGTAATCTGTTACACTTTAAGACCAAATACAGTCAATTATAACAAGATGCTAAAGGAACTTTATTTACAACCAAGCAAATTAATGACTAAAAAGAATTTCTAGTAAAATCAATAAAGATTTTAAATCTGTCATGCCTTATTGCTTGCACATAAGCAAGACAGTGCTCAACATCAAAATACTCAATTAGGATAAAATCTAAGTATTTGGCTTTCTGCCCAGTGAAAAGTCCATTGTCTGCAAGGGCAACTAGGAAATCCAATAAAACCCAAATGTTCTCATCTCCATCACAGCAGACCAGCTCTATCTTCTGGGTAAGTTAAGATAAACAGTTAAGTTAACCTACTCTATCCACTGAGTAAGTTAAGCAAGAGTCAAAGAAATGCAATACCACAGAGACCAAAAACATAAGTCTCACCATGAAAACCAAGAGACACACCCACTTCATTTTACTAGGAAGAAACACAATAACTCATATAGCCAAGGGCAGGGGCAGGAAGTTAGATGCTTTTCTTTTTTTTTTTTACAATTTTTATAATTAGATGCTATTTTAACAAACATTTATATAAGATCTTAAAAGATCAAAAATGTTCAAGCTATTGTTAAAAAGTGACAGACTACAGAAAACACAACTATTTTGAATCAATTCACGCTAGGAAGTAAGAAGACTGATATTTATGGACTCCACCTAACAAAAGTTGGCTTCTGTTTATTGCTAAAACTATTTCAAATGATGAATCAGAATACACAAATGCTTGAATTCAATATGCTTTTTTATATGTGTGTACATTTTCCCCACACTATATAAAGATTTACATTTCTGGAGTACTATACTAAACAGAGTATCCTGTAATTTTGTTTAAATGGTAAACATGATTATGAATTTCTCTTAAACTTAGATATATAATAATTATTTCCTGCTTTGTAAGAGAACCAATATGAATTGAAAATTACACTAAATTCTGAGGAAAAATTCCTTGGGCTTCCCAGATGGTGCTAGTGGTAAAGAACCTGCCTGCCAATGTAGGAGACAAAAGCAGGTTTGATCCCTGAGTTGGGAAGATCCCCTAGAGGAGGGCATGGCAACCCACTCCAGTATTCTCGCCTGGAGAATTCCATGGACAGAGCAGCCTGGCGGGCTACAGTTCACAGGGTCACAAAGAGTCAGACACGACTGAAGTAACTTAGCACACATTCATGTATTCCTTTCATAAACTTCTGCAATCTGACTTCAGGATTCAAATCTTGCCTGAAACCCTCTTCTCCATGGTCACTGGTGACCTCCCTCAAGGTATAAGCAATAATTCTCATTCTTGAATTTCTTTTTCATAAAATTTTTTACTGTTGACTATCACTCTTTCTTGACATGCTTCACTGTAAAGTTAATTCATATACTGAAAACAGAGATCAACTCAGAGGCCCTGCCCACATCACAAATCTAAACCTAAGTCAGCCTGCACTTACAGGAAACATCTGCCAATAAACCCTAACATACATCAATCACAATTCTCCAACTTAGCTTTAACTAGCTTCCCTTACCTTAGAAAATTGAATCTACCACCTTATAAGGAAATACTCAACCTCCCAGCCAATCATTCCTTGCTTCTCTGCTACCTCCTCTAACTCTCTATAAAACTGCCTCCTGCCCCAAATCCCTCAGGAACAGTGCTCAACGACTTGCGGGGAACTCCCACCATCCATGAGTTACTTCCCTTGAACAATGGACAGCAAACTCATTACTGAAGTGTATTATTTTTTCCATTTGACATTACTCTCCAGCTTTCATAACCATACACCATTCTGAACCACTCCTAACCCTTCTCTTACTTATCTGAGTTAATTCAAATATTACCCAGAGCCTCATGAGATGGACATAGAAAAAAGTCCTATAGGTGGGCTTCCCTGGTGGTCCAGTGGTTAAGAATCTGTCTTGCAATGCAGGGGGCACCGGTTAGATCCCTGATTCAGGAAGATCCCACATGCAGGTGGCAACTAAGGCCATACACCACAACTACTGAGCCCACGTGCTGCAACTACTGAAGCCCGTGCACCTAGAGAGAAGCCACCACAAAGAGAAACCCGGGCATCACAATGAAGAGTAGCCCCTGCTCGCCATAACTAGAGAAACTTCATGCACAGCAACAAAGACCCAACAGAGACAAAAATAAATAAATATTAAAAAATAATGAATGACTGTTATAAAAAAAATGTCCTACAGGCAAAGACAGAACAAGGCATGACCTATCCTTAAGGAAAGAGATACAAGAAACTAATATTTCAGCCAAAAATGATAGGAATTATAAAATATGGCCAGACTGATGGAACAGTACCAGGAAGAGATATTTAAGCCATGAATCAGACTTGAAGATTTATGGTCAAAGAAGGCTGCTTGGAGAATGTGATGCTGACCAACCGGGTTTGTGCCAGACACATTTGTATTCCCCAAAGTAGCCATCAGGCCCTCAGCTGCCTGGAAATCCTCCTAAGTGCTCCCTAGGCAGCTCTCTGGTCTACTTCCATGATAGCTATTTCTTTCTTATTTTCTTCACTCTCCTCAAAATGTCCAGATAGCCTCTATTGTCTCACTCAGACAGAGAAAGTCAGAGAAAACCCGCAGCTTCAGAGAAAACAGAAATACAGCCTATTAGCAGAGAATTCTTAGTACTAAAAAATGAAGCACAGAGTTCAAAGGCTGGTACAAAGAGTTATTTTATTATTCCCTAAATCACCGTTTCCAGACATGACCACTTTCAGAGGCACAGGGAAGTCCTTCCTCTATTCTGCTTCCTTGTGGTTTTTGAAGTGTCTTCACTCCTCGGTCAGAGCCCCAGACTCCCTCTCACCCTCCTCTGCTGTGGGCCCAGAGTCTCCACCATTCCATTCCATTCCATTTCTCCTTCAGGAGGAGCAGATTAGAGGCCAGAATGGTAGTGAAGGGGACAATCTTTCCATTTCAGAGAATCAGGGAAAAGGAATTTCCAAATTCAGCTGAGACTGAAGTCTCTGGGACCCTCTCAACATAATGCCAGACCTAAAACTTCAAATCTCCATCCCACCTTACCAAAACATCCTATTAACCTAGCTTGGTCAAGGTCCCAGATGGGAGATGGTTATGCTCCAAGTCCCAGGAAGGTTAAATGTGGTAGGGCCAAAGGGATGAAAATCCCATTCCTTCTCATGGGCTTTTATGTTTTCTATGAAGTGATGTCTCTCAGCTGTGTCCAATTCTTTGTGACCCCGTGGACTATATAGCCCACCAGGCTACTCGGTACCAGAGTTCTCCAGGCAAGAATACTGGACTGGGTCACCATGCCCTTTTCCAGAGGATCTTCCTGACCAAGGAATCAAACCTGGGTCTCCTGCATTGCAGGCAGTTTCTTCACCATCTGAGCCAACAGTTTCTTTAAATCAATGCTTTTGAACACAGGTGCTGGAGAAGACTCTTGAGAGTCCCTTGGACTGAAAGGAGATCAAACCAGTCAATCCTAAAGGAAATCAGTCCTGAATATTCATTGGAAAGACTGATGCTGAAGCCGAAGCTCCAACAATATGACCACCTAATGTGAAGAGTCAACTCACTGGAAAAGACCCTGATGCTACAAAAAAGTGAGGGCAGGAGGAGAAGGGGCTAACAGAGGATGAGATGACTGGATGGCATCACTGACTCAAGGGTCATGAGTTTGAGCAAACGCTAGTAGATAGTGAAGGACAGGGAAGCCTGGTGTGCTGCAGTCCACGGGGTCACAGAGTCAGACAAGACTTAGCAACTGAATGACAACAATATAGCTGCTTTCTAGGAATCAAATTTAGGTAAGCTAGAAGCTAACAATTGTTTTTGTAAGTCATCAGAAAATGTATTTCACATGCAAATAATGATTCTTCTTCAGGAACACCATTTTGTTCAAATTCTGCTCAACAGTATGGATTACATACAGTAATTCTACTATACCTAAAAGAGTTTTGAGATCCAGTTAATTGAAGTTGTGGGTTAGCCAAAGAAAGTCAAAAACAAGTTTATAACTCCCCCATAACTGAAGGTACTGAAACTCATTCAAATTCTTCATTCATGCAGCAAATATGAATGAAGCATCAGTCTCATGTCTGATACTACACTAGGCTCTGGGCACACAATGGAGAACAACACGGATGTGTCCACTGCTAAAAGACAAAGGAGGAGCTAGATAAAAAACAAGTAAATAGAGCATCACAAATGGTAATAAATGTTTGCATTACACCCTGCCACAATATTATACTCCAAGGCACAACACAACTGCCATCAGGCTCTTCAGCAGGGTAAAACAGTGACCAAGAAAAAGTGGCAGAAAATTGTTCCAAATTGTTGGTCTAGAAGACATCTGCATTTAACTCTGATTTGCAAAACAACAGTCTGGAGAAGTCTACAGGCTGATGACTCACTGGACCAAAGAGAACCAAATTGATGCCCCATATACACATGCGTTTTTAAACAAAGGTACCCTTAACATGGAAGGCTTCCTATGTGGCACAGTGGTAAAGAATCCACCTATCAGTGCAGCATATGCAAGAGACGTGAGTTCAATCCCTGGGTCAGGAAGACGCCCTGGTGTAGGAAATGGCAACCCACTCCAGTATTCTTGCCTGGAAAATTCCACGGACAGAGGAACCTGGCAGGCTACAGTCCATGGGGTCACAAAGAGTCGGACACCACTGAGCACATATGCATGCACCTTTAACTTGAGCCCCGAACAATATCTAACCCACACAAGCTTCAGAACACATTTACATGACAGTTGTAATTTCCAGTAAAATCACTTCAGTAGTAACCACAACATCTCACTCAAATGACCCAGCCCCAAATGGACAGAAGCCACAGAGTGGTTCACTAGGAAGGGTACCTTGCAGACATCTCAGAGGGAGGTGGGAGGATTTTTTAAAAGACTTCTTAATTACCATGGCAAAAATTAAGCAACTCTTGATCTACACTCCTTGTCTCACTGTCTTCTCAATGACATTTTTATGGTCCTGGAAGCTCTACAAATGTCTCAGTGGCTTATCAAAACAATGGCAGAGCACTTTCCTGGTGGGACAGTGGATAAGACTCTGCCTGCTAATGCAGGGGACATGGGTTGACCCCTGATCCAGAAAGATTCCACGTGCCTCAGGACAGCTCAGCCTGTGTACCACAACTACTGAAACTGAGCTCTTAAGTCCAGGAGCCACAACTACTGAGCATATGTCCCACAACAACTGAAGTCCCCACACCCCAGAGCCAATGCTCCACAATAAGAGAAGCCACTTCAATAAGAAGCCTGCACACCGCAGCTAGAGAGTAGCCCCTGCTTGCCCCAACTAGACAACTAGAGAAAGCCTGAGTGCAGCAATGAAGACCTAGCTCAGTCAAAAGTTAATTAATTAATTTTTTAAAGCTGGAGAAACATCTCCTAACTAACCCCCATTTGATTTGCAATCTAAACTGAAGAAGGAGGGAATAATCAGAATTTCATCTCCAAATACATGTGCCCCCTGCAACTCCAATCTGGGCTTTGCACATGAAGGGAACAAACTTCTCCCTCAAACTGCTTTCTAAGGAGCTGGAAGCTACTCTCTTACACCAATACTTTTTTCATACCAATTCCACTTTAATGCTCACAAACTACACTTCCCAGAATGCAGTGAGGTTGAGAGGAACTTTGATCCATAAAAAGGAAGTCAATCATTGTAGAAGTTCAGTAGAACAATAACCAAGTAGTCTCTGTGGTATACAAAACTTCTGGCTTGGAAATTATTTGCAATGTTTTCAGATCATCCAAGAATAAATTCTCAGCCATATAAAAAGATAACAAGGACAAAGAATCAGAAAATTCCTGTTTTGGACAACAGATCCACAAAAAATAGAGACCATGGTAACACAGCACATAGCATTCAACCCTCTAGCTTAAAGCCCAAAAGGAGATTATAAAACCTAAAAGGCAAACCCAGAATAAGGATACCAAGAATAAAGATAAATAAGGCTTACATCAAGAAAGAACTGACTTCCTCTCATATAAGACTAAATAAAGGAGAAAAACCAATATGGTTCTATCAAAACATCTCACAGCATAAAAGGCACAAGTTACAAATAAAATTTGATTATAGGATACAATACACTTCAGATCAATGGGAAAAGGAAGAATGGGATAATAAAATAATAACAATAATAATAATAATAGGCACAGAGATTATGATTAACTACTTGGAAAGAAAATTCACAGACTCCAAAAAAATACAGGCACATCTTGCTTTATTGCACTTAGTAGACATTGCATTTTTTACAAATTGAAGATTTGTGGCAACCCTGCCTTGAGCACGTCTATTGGCACCATTTTTCCAACAGCATTTGCTCACTTTGTGTCTGTGTCACATTTTAATAGTCCTAACAATTTTTCAAAGATTTCCGTTATTACTGTATTTGTTATGGTGATCTGTGATCAGTGATATTTGATGCTACTATTGTAATTGTTTGGGGGAACCATGAACTATGCCCATAAAAGACATGGTGAACTTAATTGATAAATACGTGTGTGTTCTGACTGCTCCACTGATGGGCCATTCCTCTGCCTCACTCCCTCTCCCTGGGCAAATCTCTTTTCTGAGACACAACAATATGAAATTAGACCACTTAACAACGTTTCAATGGTCCCTAAGTGTTCAAGTGACAATGAGATTCACGTGTCTCTTATTTTAAATCAGAAACTAGTAATTATAAAACTTAGTGAGGAAGATGTGTCAAAAGCTGAGATAGGCCAAAAGCTAGGCCTCTTGTGCCAAACAGCTAGGCAAGTTGTGAACACAAAGACAAAGTTCTTGAAGGAGATTACAAGTGCTACTCCACTGAACACACAAATGATAAAAAAGCAAAGCAGTCTTATTGCTGATATAAAGTTTTAGTGGTCTGGATAGAAAACCAAACCAGCCACAACATTCCCTTGATCCAAAGCCTAATTCAGAACAAAGCCCTAACTCTCTTCAAGTGTATGAAGAACGACAGAGGGGAGGAAGCTGCAGAAAAAGAGTTGAAGTTAGCAGAGGTTGGTTCATGAAATTTAAGGGGAAAAGCCATGTCTATAATATAAGAGTGCAAGGTAAAGGAGCAAGTGATGATGTAGAACCTGAAGCAAGTTATCCAGAAGATCTAGCTCAGATAATGAACGAAAGTGGCTACAATAAGCAACAGATTTTCAGTGTAGACAACCTAGCCTTACATTGGAAGAAGATACCATCTAGAATATTCATAGCTAAAGAGGAGAAGTCAATTTCTGGCTTCAAAGCTTCAATAAACAGGCTGACTCTCCTATTAAGGGCTAATGCAGCTGAAGTTGAAGCCAATGCTTATTTACTATTCTGAAAATCCTAGGGCCCTTAGGAGTTAGGCTAAGACTACCCTGCCAGTGCTCTACAAATGAAACAAGAAAGTCTAGATGACAGCACATCTGTTCACAACATGGTTTACTGACTATTTTAAGCCCATTGTTGAGACTTACTACCCCCCCCAAAAAAAGAAAGATTCTTTCCAAAATATTACTGCTTATTGACAATGAACCTGGTCCCCCAAGAGCTCTGATGGAACTGTACAGTGAAATTAAATGTTTTCATCCCTGCTAATGCAACATTCCAGGGCTTCCCAGGTGGCTTAGTGGTAAAGACACCACCTACCAATGCAGGAGACACGGGAAATTTGGGTTCGATCCCTGGGTTAGGAAGATCCCCTAGAGAAGGAAATGGCAACCCATCTCAGTATTCTTGCCTGGGAAATCCCATGGACAGAATAGCCTGCCAGGCTACAGTCCACGGGGTCACAAAAGAGTTGGACATGACTTAGCAACTACACAAATGCAACAGCCATTTTGCAGCCAATGGACAAGGAGTAATTCTGACTTTCAAGTCTTATAACTTAAGAAATACATTTCATAAGGCTGTAGCTGCCACAGATAGTGCTCTTCCTGTGTCAGATCAAGGCAAAGTAAATTCAAAACACCTGGAATGGATTTCCCATTCTAGGTGGCATTAAGAAAATTTGTGAGTCATGGGAAAAGGACAAAATATCAACATTAACAGGAGTTTGGAAGAAGCTGACTCCAACTGTGACAGATGACTTTGAAGAGTTCAAGACTCAGGGGAGGAAGTAACTGCAGATACAGTGGAAACAGCAAGAGAACTAGAATTAGTAGTGGAGCTTGAGGATACAACGGAACTGCTACAATCTCATGAAAAGATTTGAATAGATAAAGAGTTGCTTCTTATGGATGAGCAGAGAGTAGTTTATTAAGATGGAATCCACTTCTCATGAAGATGCTATGAAGACTGGCGAAATGACAACAGATTCAGAATATTATAAAAACTTGGTTGATAAAGCAGTAGCAGGGTTTGAGAGGATTAGCTCCAATTTTGAAAGAAGTTCTGGTGTGGGTAAAATGCTATCAAACAGCAGTGCATGCTACAGAGAAACTGTCTGTGAAAGGAAGAGGCAGTCAATGTGGCAGAGTTCACTGTTGTCTTAATTTAAGAAATTGGGCTTCCTTGGTGGTCCAGTACTCTCGCCTGGAAAATCCCATGGACAGAGGAGCCTGGCAGGTTACAGTCCATGTGGCCGCCAAGAGTCATGCATGACTCAATGGCTGAGCACTTGGTAGTCCAGTGGTTAGGAATCTGCCTTGCAATGGAGGGGACAATGGTTCAGTCCATGGTTCGGGAAAATTCCGTATACCGCAGGGCAGCTAAGCTTGTGCACCACAACTCCTGGGCCTGTACGTGGAGCCCACAAGTCTCACAGCCTGCGCTTCACGAGAGGAGCCAGCACAACGAAAAGCCCATGAACCACAGCTAGAGAGTAGCTCCTGCTCTCTGCAACTAGAGAAAGCCCACGAGCAACAACAAAGTCTCAGGGCAGCCAAAAATTAAGAGGGGAAAAATAAAGAGAAATTGCCACAGGCACTCCAACCTTCAGCAACCACCACCCTGATCAGTCAGTAGCCATCAGCATCAAAGTAAGACCCTCTAACAAAAAGATTACAATTTGCTGAAGGTTCAGATGATTGTTAGCATTTTTAGCAATAAAGTATTTTTAATTAAGGTATGTGCATTATTATTTTAGACATACTACTACTACACACTTAATAGACTATGCTATAGTATAAACATTACTTTTACATGCACTGAGAAATTTTAAAAATTCATGTGACTTGCTTTATAGCAGGATTTGATTTACTGTAGTGTTCTGGAAGCTAACATGCAGTATCTTTAAGGTACACCTATAAACTCCAAAAGGACTCAAAAGTTAATTTAAAAAAAAAAAGAAATCATCATGTCATTTACTTCAAATATTCTGTTTAAATTGCATTAGTAGCTTTCCACTGCTCTTCCAATAAAAGACCCAAATCCACAAAAAGACTTGGAAGTCTATACACAGTCTGGCTTCAGAGTCTGGTTTCCTCTCCAACCATAAACTTGACACAATCACACTTCCTCTTGATCTCTGTGCTTCAGCAACAATGGCCTCAGCCAGGGCCCAAAATGCGTTCCTCCATCACCTCCTTATTGTGATTTAACTCTAATCTTACTTCAGAGTTTAGCTTGAGGTCACATCCTAAGAAAAGCCATCCTGGACCTTCCCAAGCAGGTCAGTTACCTTCACCAGACATTTCTATATTACCACTTACCTCTCCCTCATAAATTAAGGTCTATTATCTACTAGAATGAAACTTCACAAGGGTGAGGACTTTTTTTTTCCACACAATTGACTTATAACCACCATGTAAGATACTCAGTAAAGATCTGTGAAACAAATGTGAATAAAGAACTGAACTAAAACATTGATGATTATATAAATAACCTTGGTGTGGAAGCAGACATCCTGAGCATAACTCAGAGGCAGAAACCGTAAAGGAAAAAAAATGATCAATTTGACTAACAAAAAAATGAAAATCTCTATCAAAACATTTTGAACAAACTTAAAAGTCAAATTAAAAACTAGGGGAAATATTGGCAATATCACTGACTAGAAGGTGATAGCCTTAAAAAACAAAAAGCTATTTACAAATCAATAACCCCCCCCAAAAAAATGTGCAAAAGACACAGACAAGCAGTATCAGAATAATAGTCTCTAAACATAAAAAAGTTTAGTATCAACAGAAAATCCTTCAGAATTTTATACAAAAATGATATTTATCTACCAAATTGACAATTTTTTAAATTCAATTTTCATCATTAAAAGAAATGAAAACCAGGTTTCATATATTCTAAGTGGGAATATAAATTTGTGGAACTTCCTTGGAAGTCAGCTTTATATAGCCTTTGATGTAGCAATTCTTTCAAGGACTTAGTCCAAGGAAAAAAAATTCACTAGAGAATTATTTATAAATAATGAAAGACTACAATAATGAGATACCACTACACATCTATTAAAATGGCCAAAATCCAGAACACTGACAATACTGAATGCTTTGAGGATATGGGGCAACAAAAACTCTCATTCAATGCTGGCTGAAATGTAAAATGGTACAGTCACTTTAGAAACAGTTTGGTGGTTTCTTTTTTCCTTCAAACTTCAAACTTTTTATTTTGTATTGGGGTATATGGCAACCCACTCCAGTACTCTCGCCTGGAGAATCACATGGATGGAGGAGCAGGGTAGGCTACAGTCCATGGGGTTGCTAAGAGTGGGACATGACTGAGCGACTTCACGTTCACTTTTCACTTTCATGCATTGGAGAAGGAAATGGCAACCCACTCTAGCATTCTTGCCTGGAGAATCCCAGGGACAGAGGAGCCTGTTGGGTACCATCTATGGGGTCACACAGAGTCAGACACGACTGACGTGACTGAGCAGCAGCAGCAGCAGCATAGCCAACTAACAATGTTGTGGTAGCTTCAGGTGAACAGGGAAGGGACTCCCCCATACACATGCATGTACCCATTCTCCCCCAAACACCCCTCCCATCCAGGGTGGCACATAACATTGAGTAGAGTTCCATGTGCTATACAAAAGTTTGGTGGTTTCTTATAAAACTAAACAGCTCTTTATATGACTGAGCAATCATGCTCCTTGATATTTATCCAAAGGAGTTGAGAACTGGTATCTACATAAAAACCTGGACAAGGATCCTTATAGCAGTTTTATTCATGACTGCCCAAACTTGGAAGCAACCAAATTGTCCTTTAGTAAGTGAATGGATAAACTGTGGTACATCCAGACAACGGAATACCATTTTGTGCTAAAAAGAAATGAGCTAGTAACCCATGAAAAGTCATGGAGGGAGACTTCCTCGGTGGTCCAGTGGCTAAGACTCCATGCTCCCAATGCAGGGGGCCTGGGTTCAAACCCCAGTCAGGAAACTAGATCCCATATACAACAACTAAGAGTTTGCAGGCCACAACTAAGACCCAGTGCAACTTTATATATATATAAAATGAAAGTCTATGTGACATTCTCGAAAGACACAATTATGGAGACAAAGAGATCAATGGTTATGGGAGGGGGGCAGATGAACAAGTGGAACACAGAGGATTTTTAGGGCAGTGATATTATAATGATGGATATACATCATTATACATTTGCCCAAGCACACTGAATATACAATACCAACAGTGATGTTGATTATGGACAAAGCTAAGCACATGTGAGAGCAGGAGCTATAAGAGGAACCTCTGTGCTTTCCTCTCAATTTTACTGTAGCTAAAATATGCGCTAAAATATGTCTTAATAAATGAAAAATTGAAAACAGTAGAAGAAACAAATTTTAGGACAAAAAAAATGCCAATAAAATCATGTAATAGAAGAATATTTAACAACATGAGAAAATATTAATAATATAATAAGAAAAAAGGTGGGTTTCAAACAAGGTCTTGGATTTATATTCAGCATCTTTTGATAAACCATAATGGAAAAGAATACCCAAAAATATGTGCGTGTGTATGTATATATACACACATATGCATGCATTCTAAGTCACTTCAGTAATGTCCAACTCCTTGCAATCCTATGGACTGCAGCCCACAAGGCCCCTCTCTCCATGGGATTCTCCAGACAAGAAGACCGGAGTGGGTTGCCATACCCTCCTTCAGGGGATCTTCCAGACCCAGGGATTGAACCCATGTCTCTTACATCTTCTGCACTAGCAGGCGGGTACTTTACCACTAGCACCACCTGGGAAGCCATATATACATACACATAAATATGTATAACTGAATCACTTTGCTATCCAGTAAAAGTTAATACAACATTATAAATCAACTATATTTCAATAAAATAATTTTTTAAAAAGATGGGTTTCAAGCCAATGTAGTTTTGGTTTCCCATGTAAAACATGTATATAGGGAAAAATTAAGACTGGGAAGATATACTAAAATGTCAACATCAGTTTTCATTAAGTGAAGAATTTATGGTGACTTTCACTGTTTAATTTTACATTTTCCACAATGAACATTTCCATTCTGTAACTAGAGAGAAACTAGTAACAAAAATTAATAATAATATTTGCCAACTAAGGTCTGTCTAGTCAAGGCTATGGTTTTTCCTGTGGTCATGTATAGATGTGAGAGTTGGACTGTGAAGAAGGCCGAGCGCCGAAGAATTGATGCTTTTGAACTGTGGTGTTGGAGAAGACTCTTGAGAGTCCCTTGAACTCCAAAGAGATCCAACCGGTCCATTCTGAAGGAGATCAGCCCTGGGATTTCCTTGGAGGGAATGATGCTAAAGCTGAAACTCCAGTACTTTGGCCACCTCATGTGAAGAGTTGACTCATTGGAAAAGACTCTGATGCTGGGAGGGATTTGGGGCAGGAGGAGAAGGGGACAACAGAGGATGAGATAGCTGGATGGCATCACTGACTCGATGGATGTGAGTCTGAGTGAACTCCGGGAGTTGGTGATGGACAAGGAGGCCTGGCGTGCTGTGATTCATGGGGTCGCAAGGAGTCAGACACGACTGAGCGACTGAACTGAACTGAACTGAACATTATTATACAGAGAAGGCAATGGCACCCCACTCCAGTACTCTTGCCTGGAAAATCCCATGGACAGAGGAGCCTGGTGGGCCGCAGTCCATCGGGTCACATAGAGTCGGACACGACTGAAGCGACTTAGCAGCAGCAGCAGCAGCATTATTATAAAATTGCTTACTGTGTGCCAAGTACTATTCTAAGCACTTTATATATTACCTCATTTATCCTATGAGGAGGGCTTCCTGGGGAAGCTCAAATGGTAAAGAATCTGCCCACAGTGCGGGAGGTCTGGGTTCAATCCCTGGGTAGGGAAGATCCCCTGGAGAAGGAAATGGCAACCCACTCCAGTATTCTTGCCTGGAGAATCCTGTGGACAAAGAAGCCTGATGGGCTACAGTCCGTGGGGTCACAAAGAGCTGGACAAGTTCATGGAGGTCACAGAGTAGGACACGACTGAGCGATTAACACTTATCCTATGGGGAAGATAGTAATGGTGTGAAAACAGCTACTATTCTTATCCCCATTTTACAGAAAAATAAAAGTAATTTAAATGAAACAACAGCTATTTGTTTGCTAATTTTCTTAAATCTGATTAAGAAAGCTAACATTTTCCAAACAGCAACTACTCAAAAACAATCAAGACACTACATCAATATTAAAATCATCAAACTTGGGGCGTGGGCTCAGACTCAGGGAGAGAGAGAGAGGAGAGAAGGAAGAGGCTATACAGTCAGCCACAGTGAGAACACAGAAGAATCAGGAATTTTGTGCCATTTTTTCTAGCTTCCTAATGTAAGCAGAGTTCTGAATTCAGTTACAGAGCTTTATATTGAACCTTACATCCTTTCCAAATTGTAATGAAATCTTGCCTTTCCAGGGGTTACATGAGCACACTTTCTGCAATCAAGCGTCACATTTCACAGTGTTCCTCATGAAAAAGAACTCCACATTCAAACATGTCTAATTCACCAAAGCTCTTTTCATCCCAAGTCAATGAAATTGCTTTATACACATCCTCTTTTCTTCCCAACTCTGACTACATGCTAGCGTATCCGGCATGTAAAATGGAAGATTCTCAGCTCTCTGGACATGTAATCCCTGCTAGCTATGATCCAGCTAATGAACCTGCCAGGCTGAAAACACTGTGCCTCTGAAAGCCAACATCTGCAATGGTGGTAATAACAAAAGATGACGAACGCTCAAATATATTTCCAGAATCACTTGGAAATATATTTGACGGACAAAATTACCATAAGCTATACAGTTTAGCTGAGACTGGCATGAAGAAAACTGAAACATCTACTTAATATTCCAAATGTATACTGTAATGCATAAATACCATTCAATGGGCACGGGACAGGGTATTAGGCTCATAATATATCTCAGAAGGGCCTCACAACAACCTTAGGGGGTATGAGTCAACCCTACTTTTATAATTATGGAACTCAAAAATCAGAGATTAAATAACTGGTTCTAGTTCATAAAAGTAATAAACTGAGATTCAAACCTACATCCCCCTAATCCCAAATCCAATGCCTTCGCATTGCACCATACTGCTGCCCTCCATCTAGCAGTTCCCAGTGGACCGTGCACCTGAGGGGCCAGTAAGATGTACCTGCAGTCTACCATTGGCTTAAGGTATTCGTTTCAACAGAACATTTATTAGCTTATCAGAGTCACATCTGACTCATCCATCACTCAGAAATATCTAGGGATGTGAGGGAGCCTCGTACAAGTAGAAGAGGGTCAACTCCTTCACCGTCACCCCAGATACAGTGAAAGATCTGGACATCTAAGAAAATTATATAAAAATACTTATATCAAGTTGTCATCAACATTACTAAAGCTAATGCTGGTCTATGGAGAGTTATCCACATCTCGTATTCAGCTGATTACTTCCCATGGGGATATGCAGTAAGTGGGCCCCTCGGCCCCAACCCTCCAGTGTCATAGAACCAACAGGCCATCCCACACTGCTTAGAGAGCCCAGCAAAGTTAGGATGCATACACCAAGGCATCCTAAAGTCTTCTTCATTGAGCTTTCCCTTCACTTTGAAGCATGAATTAAAAAATGTAAGCACCTAGTAATACAGTACAAAAAATATATATAAAGCAGAAAAAGGGAGAGAAGTATTTGAGCATTCTAGCCCATGACTAAGAAAATCACCTTTTAAAAACATGAGTTTTTAAAAATAATTTTCTTGGTCTTTGGGAAACATCTCTTTCAGTCTTCCCAGAAAGAACAGTGTGGAAAGGTTACTATCTAAAAACTGTACCAATGCAAGAGTTTACAATAAATATCCAAAACGCTTTCACTGTAAGATAACTTTCCTAAATATGCTATCGAGTATCTGCAGGCGTACTTCACAATATGAGTCTTGATCACTCAACCAGTTAAGGTACAGAGGATAAGTCTCACAAAAATGATTCCCAGTGCTTCCCAAACCTAATTTGCATATGAACCACTTGAGATAGTGTCAGAATGCAGATCCTAAGTAAACAAGACCATAACAAAATCTATGGGTCTGCAGTTCTACCAAGCATCCAGATGGTGCTGAAGTGCAGGGCCCACCCTGTTGGAGCATAGGTCTCAGCGACTGTTGCTTCAATGAGATCCCATATGCCTCTGCTACCCAACCCTGCCCTGGAGAACTGAGCTTTACAGAAAGTATTTATTGTTGCTGTTGTTTAGTCACAAAATTGTGTCTGACTCTTTGAGACCCCATGGACTGCAGCACACCAGGCTCCTCTGTCCTCCACTATCTGCTAGAGTTTGCTCAAATTCATGTTCATTGAGTTGATGATGCTATCTAACCATCTCATCCTTTGCCACCTCTTTTGCTTTCAATTTTTCTCAGTATCAGGAACTTTTCCAATAAGTCAGTTCTTCACATCAGGTGGCCAAAGTATTGGAGCTTCAGCTACAGCAACAGTCCTTCTAAGGACTATTCAGGGTTTATTTCCTTTAGGATTGACTGGTTTGATCTCCTTGCAGTCCAAGGCACTCTCAAGAGTCTTCTCCAACAAGTACTTTAAAGTCTACATACTTTAAAAGTATATAGAAGTAAAGTCACTTACATCAGAACTTTATATAAAGATTCAATTTCACTATACTTTGAAAAACCACCATTGATAAAGTCCTAGTACTTAAAATTTAATGACATTTTCTCTGTATGAGTTAATTATTTATTTCAACTGTTTTCAATGGCAAATTCAGTGGTCATGCATAAAGAGAGGTTGGAAATAGAAAAAGGAGGTAAAGTGGATGGCACAGAAGCAGTAGAGGTTTTTCCAATCAAAATATGGGTAAGATAATGGATGCATTATCACGTCAAGAAGCAACAGTTAGAACTGGACATGGAGCAACAGACTGATTCCAAATTGGGAAAGGAGTATGTCAGTGCTGTATATTGCCACCCTGCTTATTTAACTTCTATGCAGAGTACATCATGCGAAGTGCTGGACTGGATGAAGCACAAGCTGGAATCAAGATTTCCAGGAGAAATATCAATAACCTTAGATATGCAGATGACACCACCCTAAAGGCAGAAAGCGAAGAGGAACTAAAGAGCTTCTTGATGAGGGTGAAAGAGGAGAGTGAAAAAGCTGGCTTAAACTCAACATTCAAAAAACGAAGATCATGGCATCTGCTCCCATCACTTCATGGCAAATAGATGGGGAAACAATGAAAACAGTGACAGACTTTATTTTCTTGTGCTCCAAAATCACTGCAGATGGTGACTGCAGCCATGAAATTAAAAGAAGCTTACTCCTTGGAAGAAAAGCTATGACCAACCTAGACAGCATATTAAAAAGCACAGACATTACTTTTCCAAGAAAGGTCCATCTAGTCAAAGCTATGGTTTTTCCAGTAGTCATGTATGGATGTGAGAGTTGGACTATAAAGAAAGCTGAGCACTGAAGAATTGATGCTTTTGAACTATGGTTAAAAGCATAGAAGACTCTTGAGAGTCCCTTGGACTGCAAGGAGATCCAACCAGTCAATCCTAAAGGAAATCCATCCTGAGCATTTATTGGAAGGACGGATGCTGAAGCTGAAACTCCAATACTTTGGCCGCCTGATGTGAAGAACTGACTCACTGGAAAAGACCCTGATGCTCGGAAAGATTGAAGACACGAGGAGAAGGGGATGACAGAGGATGAGATGGTTGGATGGCATCACCAACTCAACAGACATGAGTTTTAGCGAACTCCCAGAGTTGGGGATGGACAAGGAAGCCTGGCATGCTATAGTTCATGGAGTCACAAAGAGTCAGACATAACTGAAATGAAGATAATGGAAAACAGGCAACAGTATATTTCCAAAGTATATGGGGTGGGGGGTGAAAGAGCAGATATACATATGAGGAGGGCTGTCCCCTTTAAGTATCCACATTATTTTGCATCTATGGGACCACAGAGGGTCCCAGGAGGTAGCACTCAGAAGTTTTCATTCAGAATCATAAATTAGAAAGGGACCAGCTTTGCCAAATACACCAAAAACTTGTTTCTTGATATGCTTTACAATCTTCAGCAAATCAAAGTTATCCCCACATCACTAAACTACAGGGAAGCAGAACATTCCATCAGAGAACTTAAATAGAGGAAATTATTTTAAATATCCAGGATATTTTTATTTACTTTATTATAAAATAAACAGTATTAACTTTATTTTACTCACTTAAAATATTTATTCCCCAAAGCAGAGAAGTGCTCAAATAGTACAGGAGTCATGTGTAAAGAACAAAGAAGCCAGTTTGAAGGGGCACCAGATTTAGAACAACTGGTGCATCTAAAAGTATAATCAATCATAAAACATTTACTTCTAAAAATCCATAAATACATATAAATGGGGGGAAGGTTGTGAGAGAAGTTCTTCTTGAAGAATGTCAGCTGCTAGATGAATGAGAACAATAGAATTAGAAAATAATCCCTTTGCACTCCCCAGTGTGTAATTGATTCAGGCAAGAATGACCTATGAATGTTACACGCAGTTGGGAGAAAATTTTTAGAAACAGGATATTTGCACAACATTGTTAATCATCTATACTCCAATATAAAATAAAAGGTTAAAAAAGAGAAATAGGATATTCACATGATATCAAGAATGATCTCACGAATTACGTACTAATCATAAATGTACTTTATATAAAATATGTGCTTAGCTGCTCAGTCGTGTTTGATTCTTTGTGACCCCATGGACTGGGGATACTCCAGGCAAGAATACTGGAGTGGATTGCCATGCCCTCCTCCCAGGAATCTTCCCAACCCAGGTCTCTCACATTGCTGGCAGATTCTCTATTGTCTGAGCCACCAGGGAAGCCCTAATTTCCTTCTAGTTCTTGTTTTAAAAGCAAACGAAGACCTAGCATAAAATGTCTTCAGATTTTGATAGGGCAGCTCTGCACACATTAAGAAGTTAGGCAGGCTGTTTTGGAATCACCATCAGCCCTGCATCCTGCCCTACTCCCCTTGGGCCCTGCTCTGGCCTCTGGAAAGACTGGTACCCACTGCCCAGCTCAGGCCTCTCTGGCCCCACAGCCTGGGCCTGCTGCTGGGAGAGGAGAAAGGGAGAAGAGCAAGCCCATAGAACTAACCATAAATGCACTTACACATGAACAGCTATGGTGGGCACCACCTACCCAAGTGACTCCATTCCACAATAGCCAGCATAAGAATGATCAGACCTCAACTGCCTCCTGGCAAGATGGAGCAAATGGTATCACCTCAGCTGTCTCTTGCCAAAAATGCTTAACCTGAATCTAAAAACTGGGAAACAAGCAGACAAATCCAGAATGTGGAATATTCTACAACTGGTCTAAACTCTTCAAGACAATCAAATCATAAAACAAAACAAAAGGAAGGGACATAACAATCAAATGTAATACATGAAACTTTATTGCACCCTGAATATTTTAAAAGTTGTGGATAATTTCAACATAAAATATAGGTAAGATAATATTATTGGTTTATGGTTAAGACTCAGGTAAAACAGTCATGATAATATTAGAGGTGGTAAGAGAATGTCTTTATTCTTAGGAAACAAGAACGTATTTAGAGTGATGTGTCATGATATCTACAACTTATCTTTGAAAAGTTCAGAAAAATATACACAAATGTAGAGAGAGAATGGGCTTCCCTGGTGGCTCAGATGCCTGCAATGCAGAAGACTCAGGTTTGATCCCTGGGTGGGGAAGATCTCCTAGAGAAGCGAATGGCAACCCACTCCAGTATTCTAGCCTGGAGAATTCCATGGACAAAGGAGCCTCGTGGGCTACAGTCCTTGGAGTCTCAAAGAATCAGACACAACTGAGCAACTAACACACATACACACACAGAGAGAATAGAACGTGATAGGACGTTAACAACTGATGACAAAGAGTATATGAGTGTCTTGCTTTTTATTTCAAGTTTTTATAGTTAGTAATTTTCGAAAAGCTAAAGGTTGAAGGAAAAAGAAAAAAAAAATTTAATTTAAACATTATTAATTTTTTTTATTTCCCCTCAGTCTTATTTTCTCCACAAAAGTTTATGTTCCTTAACCTCTTCATGTCCCTTACGATAGAAATTTCCAATATAAACTTCTCCTTAGAGGCTCGTAATAATTACAGTTATCTCTGACCTATGCATTCAATATTCCAAATGTATATAGGTCATAAAAAAGGTATATTTAAAAATAAAATAAAGCATCAAAAGTTTAATGAACAGAGTCATTCAGTAGCAAATACATTAAGAGCTATGTGCTAATTTCTGTGCTTTCAATTTTTTTCAAAGCAAGATTTCAACTGTTTCTTCAGAGAAAGTTAGGGAAATCCTGCAGTAAAATTCAAAGCTGCCTTTGGTCCAGTGCTTCCCACCCAGTTAATAACAAAGTCCAACCTAAGTGTTTACAAGACAGAGAGCTGCATAACCTCATGCATCTTCCTGCATGTAAAGGTCATCTTCAACTCACCCACAAAATAAGCCAGTGAATCCAAAGACCAAGAATAAAAAGCACCAAAAGCTTCCTGTTAAATCACTGGGAACACAACCTAAACTGGAGGAATTTAATCTACATTGATGATGACAAAGCAGATGGCATACATATTCTCTTTTGGCACTCAGCCCCAAGAAATAGCAAACCAAGCAAGAATTCTTATGGAACAAATGAACACATTTTAGAGATTTTCAAAAAAAAAAAGTTCTTCACTTTTTTTATTTCTTATGTCCTTATCATCAAAGAAAGTAGAGGATTAAACGAGCAAAGAGAATTAAAGGTCAGCTTTCTCAACTTTAAAACTCACTTCCAATGGAAACAGACGTTACTGTAACCAAATTAACATTTGATTTCACAAAACTAAGGAAAATCCCTCAAAAACTAACTCCTCACTTTTTAATCTTTATTTTCTGACCAAAAACTACTTCCTGCTAAGAACAGCTTCAAATATGTTAATGAATGATCTTCAACAACTGACAGGGTAAAATTAATAATAAGGAAACCAAAATTCAAAATAAAGTTAACTTTCTTTATTCAAAAATAGTAACAACTGGCTGTGAACAATTAAAGATAAATCTGTTATAGATTTAAACATTTCTTTCAAGCTAGCAAGGGCAAATGATACATAGTACATTCCAATAGTCACAATACTATATTATACTGTGATATGTTGAATTACATTCCCTACTTTCAAAATCAAGCTGTTTAAAAACTACTTTTATATACATTTCAAAATATCAATAATAAATAAAATTTATTTTCTTTAAATAAAATTTAAGCAGTTTTATAGTTTATTTCCCCCAGCAAATATCAGGAAAACAAGTTTTAAAATTAAAGAAGCGTTTTAGAATTCTCACTTTTGCAGTAAATCCATATGCTAGGAATATCCTGCCAAATAAATGAATTGCTTCTAGCGATGACCCATTTTAAAAGAAAAATCTAACTAAAATTTGTGCAAGCAAAATTAAGTGGACTCTAATGGACTACTTACCTCAAAACCTACTTATGTGTTATCTACATTAAAGCTATTCTAAGAAATAGCATGAAATACGGTTCCATAAATAATACTTTTTAGGGGACTTCCCTGGTGGTCCAGTGGTTAAGAATCTGCTTGCCAGTGCAGGGGATGCAGGTTCGATTCCTGGTCAGGGAACTAAGACCCCACATGCTGAGGGGCAACCAAGCCTACACGCCACAACTACAGAGAAGCCCGTGCCCAGGGACAAAAGATCCCTCGTGCTACAGCAAAGATCCTGATGCAACCAAATACATAATTTTTTTTTTAATAATAATACTTTAAAAAATAAGCTAAAATACCTGTGGTCTTCATCTATTTAGCTAAGTATCTTTTATCATTTCAGATAAAATAGTGTATTTTCCTGAAGTAAAATAATCATTGCTTAAGAGTTCTGGCTTCCCTCATAGCTCAGTTGGTAAATCATCTGCCTGCAATGCAGGAGACCCAGGTTCAATTTCTGGGTCAGGAAGATCCCTTGGAGAAGGAAATGGTTACCCACTCCAGTATTCTTGCCTAGAGAATCCCAAGGACAGAGGAGCCTGGCAGACTACAGTTCATGGGATCGCAAGAGTCGGACACAACTCACCAACTAAACCACCACCAAAATCACTGAAAAACAAGAAATCAACACTTACTCTTATTTTTAAAATATCTTCGTAATTAATGTTTACCAAATATATTTTATGTACTAGAGACTGAATAAATAATTTATATGTATTACACCTTACCTAACCCTAAGACAACCCTCTGAGGTAGATACAATTACTGTCACCATTTTAGAGATGTGAAAACTAAGACTCAGAGAAGTTAAGTAACTGTGGCAGATTGCCAGGCACTGCCCCAAACCCTGTAACAGAAGTGTAGCTGGGCACATAGCCATCCAGCCCCCATTTGGTTTGGCACAGTCATGGACCAAGCTCTCACCAGTGGTTCTCACTGGTGAGCTAAGTTTCCTCATGAGTGGAGGTGATACACGCACTTTCCATGTCATGCGCTTCTCTGCCTTCTCTCAGGCTGGAACACAAGTGTGGAACTGAGGCAGCTTCAACCATGCAGATGATGACAGCACCTTAAGGGATGCTGCTGCTGCTAAGTCACTTCAGTCGTGTCCGACTCTGTGCGATCCCAGAGACGGCAGCCCACCAGGCGCCCCCGTCCCTGGGATTCTCCCGGCAAGAACACTGGAGTGGGCTGCCATTTCCCTAAGGGATGGCAGACTACCAAAATAAATGAGCAGTGTTCAAAGTGCCTATCCATCCTAGACCACTATCTACCTGTGAAATAATAGAAAATACATATACAGTAGTCTCTGGCCCTGGTTCCTGACATAGGGCTCCTGAACCCTAATAATTTCCAGGTGTGAAGTGAAGTGAAGTCGCTCAGTCGTGTCTGACTCTTTGCAACCCCATAGACTGTAGCCTACCAGGCTCCTCTGTTCACAGGATTTTCCAGGCAATACCACTGGAGTGGATTTCCATTTCATCTCCAGGGGATCTTCCCAACCCAGGGCTCAAACCCAGGTCTCCCACATTGTAGACAGACACTTTACCGTCTGAGCCACCAGGGAAGTCCACCTTTTGTTCTAATGAGGTGACTCTGGGTGAGCTCCAGGGTGAGGGCTTGTCACCAGAAAGAACAGCCATGATTAGAAGCTTGAAATTATCAGCTCTGCTTCCCATTCTCTTGAGAAGGCAGAATGGCTAAAAATGTAGTTAATGATCTATCACACTTACATGATAAAGCCTCCATAAAAAAATCCCAATTACATGGGATTCTGAGAGCTTCCAGGTGGATGCACACGTCCACGTACTAGGAGCATGGGGTACCCCAACAGGGAAAGAAGCTCCTGCCCTCAGGACCTTCCTAGTCCTCACCCTATTCATCTCTTCATCTGAATGCGCATCCATGCTAACTCTCTTCAGTGGTGTCTGATTCTGTGTGACCCCATGGACTGTAGCTGACCAGGCTCTTCTGTCCATGGGATTCTCTAGGCAAGAATATTGGAGTAGATTGCCATTTCCTTCTCCAGGGGATCTTCCCAAGCCAGGGATCGAACCCGTGTCTCTTAAGTCTCCTACATTGACAGGTGGGTTCTTTACCTCTAGTGGCACCTGAGAAGCCCCTGTTCATCTGTATCTTTTTCCACATCTTCTAATAAACTGGCAAACAAAAGTAACTATTTCCCTGAGTTCTGTGAGCTGCCCTAGCAAATTAATCTAATCCAAGGTGGAAGGAGGTTAATAGGAACCTCTGATTTGTAGCCAAGTTGAACAGAAGTTGTGAGTAACTTGGGGACCTACTTCTTGCCCTTGGAATGCAAACTGAGGAGCAGAGTCATGGGACTGAGACCTTAGCCTGTGGGATCTGATGCTGTCTCCAGGTAGATAGTGTGAGAACTGACTTAAGCCATAAAACACCCCACTGGTGTCCCAGAGAATTGCTTGTTGGGTAGGGGGAACCTCCAAATATTTAGTAAGTAGAGGTGTCCAAAGTGTTATGTGTGAAAGAAAAGGAGACACATGGAGGGAAAGGAACGAAGTTTTTCCAAAACACTACCTCAAGTCAAAATAAGAGAGAAATATTAAAGAAAATGTTACCAGCAACGAGCTTCTAGCTTTAGAGCCTTTGTTTTGGGGAAGAGTCCTTTACAACAGCTTAGCTCATACTCTATCTTACAAACTGGTAATAGAAGTGAGATGCTGATATTATATAAAATATAAAAGATGAGGCAGTGGCTTAGCAATTGGGAGCTAGGGATTAAGAAAGAAGATACTGCTAACTGAAGAAAGTTGTAAACTAGTGATCCTTGTTTGTCACAGTAAGAGTTGGTCTTCTGTCATCTGGAAAAGGCAATGGCACCCTACTCCAGTACTCTTGCCTGGAAAATCCCATGGACGGAGGAGCTGGTAGGCTGCAGTCCATGGGGTCACAAAGAGTCAGACACAACTGAGCAACTTCACTTTGACTTTTCACTTTCATGCATTGGAGAAGGAAATGGCAACCCACTCCAGTATTCTTGCCTAGAGAATCCCAGGGATCGGGAAGCCTGGTAGGCTGCCGTCTATGGGGTGGCACAGAGTTGGACACAACTGAAGCGACTTAGCAGCAGCAGTAGCAGCATCTGAGACAACCTGTAGGGCAGCTGAGCAACAAGGCTACAGAATCCACTTCTGTAAGAAAAGCAGATGGAAAGTTCAGAAATGGGATATTTCTGTAATTTCTACATATTCAACCAGGATTAATTCTCTAACTTTGATAGGGCTATTGTCAGAAAGATCTCCTGGAACTAGCTGCATACATTCTTTAGCAAAAAAGTGAAAGATTTTCTTACCTTATACAATAAAATTATCAGTGGTAAGATGCCTCAATAAGTCTATTTCTAAATTAGTTTCATCCCTCCTTCAATGAGAATTGAACAGAAAACACTAAACAAAATCTTCTCACATTCAGAAAACTGAGAAATGGAATATTTCATTTCCCCAAAAATTTATTTGAGAAAAACAAATTTTAAATCTTATATACCACAGTCACCCAGTAAATCTTTCATTTCACTTTAATATTACACATATCTAAAAATAAAACAATTAGTAAGATGTATCATTTTAAAACACACTTCCTTTATAAATGTTTATTTTAATTGGAGATTTTGATATTTTATTTCATTTGTTCTCTCTCTCTCTTATTAGCTTTCATTTCGAAATTTATCTAAGGATTTGTTAGAATTTCATTCAAGGTCAAATCATGTGTTTCTTCAAAAACTGGGAATCCTTATACATGGAGAAGGAGAAGGAAATGGCAACTCACTTCAGTATTCTTGCCAGGGAAATCCCATGGACAGAGGAGCCTGGTGGGCTACAGTCCATGGGGTCACAAAGAGTCAGACATAACTGAGCAACTAAATCTCCCCTATATATATATAAATGCAGTGTTATGTTAGTTATTATATGAAACATTGGTTCCTAGAAGTTTCAATTAGCCAATTTAAAGACTCACAGTACTTAGTTTCATGTACCTCCACCTATAGAAAAATGGAGACTAGATCTATGAATAAAATCAACTGGAAGAAAACAAAAGAGTTCAAAAAAACACTAGTCAAAAAACTAAGTAAAATTACAGAAATAAACTTTGTCTAAGAATCGTCTGATACTTTCTATCCCTAAACATATTTTCCCAAGAGCTTATTTATTAGTGAAATTCAGACCACGATGCTGTGTTGTTTGCTTATTCAAAAGAAACTACAATGATTCTTATCCCTACATCCTTCTTTCTTTAAACACATAATAAATTTAAAAACACAGAAATTCTAGATTTCAACTAGGAATTAGAAGTTGGATTCCATAAGTTTGCAGTTTAGATCCTAGCCCCTGACATGGCTTCAAGTCATTTAAAATTTTTTAAACTGAGCAGCTTAAAAATGGGAGATAGTGCTCGCTTCGGCAGCACATATACTAAAAATGGGAGATAGTGGTGTCTGAGTAGAATCAGAAAACAATATTTAGCTGTGCCTAATGAAACTGTATCATATAGCAAAATTTGAGACAGTCAGTAAAAAACTATTAATTTGGATATCTCTATAGATGCTTCCGTTCAAAAGAAAAAAAAAATTACACACTCAAGAGAATTGAAGCCAGGGTCTCAAAAGAGATGTCTGTACACCTATATACACAGCAGCACTATTCATAATAGCAAAAAGGTATAAACAACTCAAGTGTTTATTGATGGATGAATGTAGAAACAAAATATGATATATCCATACAACAGAATATTATTCAACCTCAGAAAGTAAAGAAATTCTGACACATGTACAATGTGGATGAACCTTGAAAACGTTAAGATAGATGAAATAAGCCAGTCACAAAAACATAAATATAACTCCACTTATATGAGATACCTGGAATAATCAAATTCATACAGACAAATGGAATGGTGTTTGTCAGGAGCTAGGTGGAGAGGGAGAAATAGGGAGCTTTGTTTAATGGATATAGATTTTCAGTTTTTCAAAATGAAAAGCGTTCTGGAGATTGTTTGCATAAAAATGTCAATGTACTTAATATTACTGAGTTTTACATTTAAGAATGATTAATTAAGATGGAAAATTGTTATGTGTATTTAACCTCAAGTAATTTCTGGATGCTGGGAAAGATTGAAGGCAGGAGAAGAAGGGGAGAGGATGAGATGGTTGGATGACATCACCGACTCAACACACACAAGCTTCACTAAACTCCGGGAGTCGGCGATGGACAGGGAGGCCTGGCATGCTGCAGTCCATGGGGTCGCAAAAAGTTGGACACGACTGAGTGACTGAACTGAACTGAATTCCTTTAATCTACACATGGATTTTTTTTAAGTGTGTACCTAAGGGAGAAGTGAGCAAAACAAAGATAACAAAGAAAAAAGATAACAAAAATTAAGTTTGACAATCTTGAAAGTAAGAAAGAAGCCAATCAAATAACATCAGAAGAGTAGCAGGCAGCTGCAAAATTCAGCAGAAGGAGGAAGCACTGCCAGAATGGCTAAGTAAGGACCTCCAAAAACCTAATCCTCCATAAAAACAATGAGAACACTGGCAAAAAAAATTGTAAAACTCCATTTTTTCACAATTCTGGAAATCAACAATAGGATTACCACACTATGAGAATGATTAAGTCACAAAAAATGGTTGTGTCACAATAAAAACAGAGAACTTAGTGGCATTGTCATTTTCCCTATTTCCATCACTCTCTCCCCAGCATCGCAATATACTTTAAAATCAGCATCCTTGCAGTCACAGTGACTGCAAAAAACAGTACTCTAGCAGGCAACGGGGAGGGCAAATTGCGTTTGGAGTTCTGTGAAATGGCTCTATGCCAGTAACCTGTCACTACCTGACCTGGAAGTTATGTTGAAAAGCCCTATTCCCAAGGCTTGTGTTTACTGGATGTAATTCAGAGCTCACTAAATGGAAAAAACTCTAGCACCACAGCATTTGTGGAAAACGATAGCTGCAATTGTTTGATAATGCAGATGTCCATGGCAGCAATACCAGCTGGAGCAAAAAAGAAGCTGGCTTAAAAACTTAAAAGAGAGATTTGGAGAATGAAATGTCCAGAGAAGAATCTGAAAGGCTCCAACATATTGCTTATGATTGAAAAGGCCACATTCACGTGTAGCACTATACACATAGCCAAGAAATACCTGAAAAGATCCCATTCTTTCTCTGGCTGATCTTGAGGCTCTGTGCATACAGGAAGTGAAGGCTAAGGCAGAGTTGTCAACTACTTGGCTACTTACTGAAGGTGTGCCCCTACATGCACATAGAGCTCTTAGCAAAGACAGAGATACTTATTCAGTTCAGTTCAGTTCAGTCACTCATCATGTCCGACTCTGCGACACCATGGATTGCAGCACACCAGACCTCCCTGTCCATCACCAACTCCCACAGTTTACTCAAACTGATGTGCATTGAGTTGGTGATGCCATCCAATTTCATCCAAGCTCATCCAATCTCATCCTCTATCGTTCCCTTCTTCTCCTGCCTTCAATCTTTCCCAGCATTAGGGTCTTTTCCAATGGGTCAGATCTTCACATCAGGCGGCCAAAGTATTGGAGTTTCAGCTTCAGCATCAGTCCTTCCAATGAATATTCAGAATGGATTTCCCTTAAGACTGACTGGTTGGATCTCTGTACAGTACAAGGGACTCTCAAGAGTCTTCTCCAACACCACAGTTCAAAACCATCAATTTTTCAATGCTCAGCTTTCTTTATGGTCCAACACTCACATCCATACATGATCACTGGAAAAACCATAGCTTTGACTAGACAGACCTTTCTTGGAAAAGTAATGTCCCTACTTTTTAATATGCTGTCTATGTTGACTATAGCTTTTCTCCCAAGGAGTCTTTTAGTCTCATGGCTGCAATTACCATCTGCAGTGATTTTGGAGCACAAAAAAATAGTCTTTCACAGTTTTCATTGTTTCCCCATCTATTTGCCATGAAGTGATAGGACTGGATGCCATGATCTTAGTTTTCTGAATGTTGAGTTTTAAGCCAGCTTCTTCACTCTCCTCTTTCACTTTCATCAAGAGGCTTTATAGCTCTTCTTCACTTTCTGCCATTGGGGTGGTGTCATCTGCATATCTGAGGTTATTGATATTTCTCCCAGCAATCTTGATTCCAGCTTGTGCTTCATCCAGCACAGCATTTCACATGATATACACTGCATATAAGTTAAATAAGCAGGGTGACAATATACAGGCTTGACATGCTCCTTTCCTGATGTGGAACTAGTCCATTGTTCCATGTCCAGTTCTAACTGTTGTTTCTTGACCTGCATACAGATTTCTCAGGAGGCAGGTAAGGTGGCCTGGTATTCCCATCTCATGAAGAATTTTCCACAGTTTATTGTGATGCACACAGTCAAAGATTTTGGCATAGTCAATAAAGCATTAGTAGATGTTTTTCTGGAACTCTCCTGCTTTTTTGATGGTCCAATGGATGTTGGCAATCTGATCTCTGGTTCCTCTGCCTTTTCTAAAACCAGCTTGAACATCTGCAAGTTCACAGTTCACGTACTGTTGAAGCCTTGCTTCAACAGAATTTTGAGCATTAATTTGCTAACCTGTCATATGAATGCAATTGTGCAGTAGTTTGAGCATTCTTTGGCATTGCCCTTCTTTGGGACTGGAATGTAAACTGACCTTTTCCAATCCTGTGGCCACTGCTGAGTTTTCCAAATTTTCTGGCATATTGAGTGTAGCACTTTCACAGCATCATCTTTTAGGATTTGAAATAGCTCAACTGGAATTCCATTACCTCCACTAGCTTTCTTCGTAATGATGCTTCCTAAGGCCCACTTGACTTCGCATTCCAGGATGTCTGGTTCTAGGTGAGTGATCACACCATTGTGGTTATCTGGGTCATGAAGATCTTTTTTGTATAGTTCTTCTGTGTTTTCTTGCCACCTCTTCTTAATATCTTCTGCTTCTGTTAGGTCCATACCATTTCTGTCCTTTATCGAGCCCATCTTTGCATGAAATGTTCCCTTGGTATCTCTCATTTTCTTGAAGAGATCTCTAGTCTTTCCCATTCTGTCATTTTCCTCTATTTCTTTGCATTGATCACTGAGAAAGGCTTTCTTATCTCTCCTTGCTATTCTTTGGAACTCTGCATTTACATAGGTATAATTTTCCTTTCCTCTTTCGCCTTTTGCCTCTCTTCTTTTCATAGCTATTTGTAAGGCATCCTCAGACAGCCATTTTGCTTCTTTGCATTTCTTTTTCTTGGGGATGGTCTTGCTCCCTGTCTCCTGTACAATGTCACGAACCTCCGTCCATAGTTCATCAGGCACTCTCTCTATCAGATCTAATCCCGTGAATCTATTTGTCACTTCCACTGTATAATTTTAAGGGATTTGATTTAAGTCATACGTGGATGGTCTAGTGGTTTTCCATACTTTCTTCAATGTAAGTCTGAATTTTGCAATAAGGAGTTCATGATCTGAGCCATGGTCAGCTCCCGGTCTTATTTATGCTAGCCATATAGAACTTCTCTACCTTTGGCTGCAAAGAAAATAATCAATTTGATATCAGTATTGACAATCTGGTGATGTCCATGTGTAGTCTTCTCTTGTGTCGTTGGAAGAGGGCGTTGCTATGATCAGTGCTGTTCTCTTGGAAAAATTCTGTTAGCCTTTGCCCTGCTTCATTTAGTACTCCAAGGCCAAATTTGCCTGTTACTCCCGGTATCTCTTGACTTCCTACTTTTGCTTTCCAGTCCCCTATGACGAAAAGGACATCTTTTTTGGGAGTTAGTCCTAGAAGGTCTTATAGGTCTTCTCAGAACCGCTCAACTTCAGCTTCTTCAGCGTTACTGGTTGGGCATAGACTTGGATTACTGTGATACTGAAAGGTTTGCCTTGGAAATGAACAGAGATCATTCTGTCATTTTTGAGACTGCATCCAAGTGCTGCATTTCTGACCCTTTTGTTGATTACGATGGCTACTCCATTTCTTCTAAGGGATTCCTGCCTGCAGTAGTAGATATAACGGTCATCTGAGTTAAATTTGCCCATTCCAGTCCATTTTAGTTCACTGATTCCTAAAATGTCGATGTTCACTCTTGTCATCTCCTGTTTTACCACTTCCAATTTGCCTTGATACATGGACCTAACATTACAGGTTCCTATGCCATATTGCTCTTGACCACACTGGACTTCACTTCCATCACCAGTCACATCCACAACTGGATGTTGCTTTGGCTCTGTCTTGTCATTCTTTCTGGATATATTTCTCCACTCTTCTCCAGTAGAATATTGGGCACCTACTGACCTGGGGAGTTCATCTTTCAGTGTCGTATCTTTTGCCTTTTCATACTGTTCATGGGGTTCTCAAGGCAAGAATACTGAAGTGGTTTGCCATCCCCTTATACAGTGGACCACGTTTTGTCAGAACTCTCCACCATGACCCGTCCTTCTTGGGTGACCCCACACAGCATGGCTCATAGTTTCATTGAGTTAAATAAGGCTGTGGTCCATGTGATCATGTTGGTTAGTTTTCTTTGACTATGATTTGCATTCTGTCTGCCTTATAAGGGATAAGGATAAGAGGCTTATAGAAACTTCCTAATGGGAGAGACTGACTCTGAGGGAAACTGAGTCTTGTTCTAAAGGGTGGGGCCATGCTCAGCAAATCTTTAACCCAATTTTCTTTTAGTGGGCAGGGCTGTGTTCCCTCCCTGTTGTTGACCCAAGACTGAACTATGGTGGAGGTAATGACGATAATGGCGACCTCCTTCAAAAGGTCCCATGCACACACTGCTGCACTCAGTACCCCGACTGGTGGTGCCCAGCAGGCAACCACCGACCCACATCTCTGGCAGAGACTCCTGGACACTCACAGGTACCTGGTTTCAGGTATTTGAGGAAAATCTTTCTAATCACTAATCAACCACTAAGGGAATCAAGCAAAAGTTTCAGTAGCCACATGTGACAAAGAATGTATACTACAGAATTCATTCAGGAATGTCAGTAAGCAAACCAACAACAGCAACAAAAAGCAGAAACACCAAATCTTAGAGAGGGAGGAAATTTTGATTTTCAGTGTTGTCATGTGATATTATTCGAAATTCCCATTTTTCAACAAAAACTGAAAACATACACAAGTAAACAGAAAAGCATGGTCAATACACATGAAATAAAGCAGATTAAAAAAAATATGTCCCTAAGAAGCCCAAATTTAGGACATCCTAGACAATGATTTTAAATTACTAAAACTATGTTCAAATAATTAAAGGAAACCATATTTAACGAATTAATGGATAATTTTAAAACAATGTTTCACCAAACAAAGAATATCAATATAGAGATAAAAATTATTTTTAAAAAGAACTAGATTAAAATTCTGGTGTTTAAATGTACAATATTGGAAATGGAAAATTCACTAGAGGGGTTCAATAGCAGATTTTAATTGGGAGAAGAAAGAATTAGTGACCTTCAAGATATGTTTATTAAGATTATCCAGATTTAGGAACAGAAAAAGAGTGAAAAAAAACTAACAGAACTTCAGAGGCCTGTGAAACTTCAGATACTGTATCAATCCATGCATTCTGGGAATTCCAGAAGGAAAGGAAAGAAACAGAAAGAATATCTGAAGAAACAATGGCCAAAGACTTCCCAAGTTTGATGAAAAGATTTTTTTATACATCCAAGAAGCTCAATAAACTCAAGTAGGATAACTAAAAAGAATCCACATCAAGACACGTCATAGTCAAAATGTCAAAAGACAGAGAAATCTGAGGACAGCCAGAAAAAAATTTCATCACAAGCAAAGAATTCTCAATAAGATTAACAGTTGACTTCTCATCAAACACTAAGGCCAGAGGGCATCAAAATGACATATTCAAAGCAGGGAATTTTTTTTAAGTTAACCAAGACTTCTATAGCCCACATAATTATCCTTCAAAAATTAAGACAAGCAAAACCAGAAAGAATCTGTCACTATCAAATCTGTCTTATAAGAAATATTAAATGGAGCTCTTAGGCTGAAATGAAAAATCACTAAATATTAAATAAAATCCATCTGAAGACACAAAGAGAACTGGTAAAGCTAACCACATAGTTAAATACAAAATACAGAATGAATGTATTTTTTAATAATCCTTTTCTATTTAAAAACAACTGCATAAGACAATAATTATAGAAATGGTAATGATGGGCTTAAAACGTATAAAGCAAGGAATTGACCCATACTGAAGTAAAGCTTTCATATACTTTTGAAATTAAGTTGAAATTGATCAACTTGTTTTAAATTAATCAAATTGTTTAAATTAAGAATTTCACTGTAAACCCCAGGCAACAACTAAGACAATAATTCAAAAATAATCAACAATATCATCAGGAATGACAGAATAAAAGTCTATGAAAATTATCTTCTCCAGAAAAGCAACAACAAGAAAATTTAAATGGTACACTAGAAAACATACATATTTAATATAGACAGGTAACAGAGGAATTGAGGAACAAAAAAAACCTAACACAACGAAAACCAATAGCAAACAAGGTGAATATATCCATCTGATAAACAGCAATTACATTAAACGTAAATAAACACTCAAGTCAAACATTCTAGTTAAACACTTACAAAAGGCAGAAATTAGCAGAAAAAATTTTTCAAATGATTCAACTATATGCTGTTTTAAAATTTAGATTCAAAGACACAGGTAGGTAAAAGTAAAAGGATGAAAAAAAGATATATCGTGGAAACATAACTTAAACAAGAATTACTGTGACAATGTTGATAACAGGCAAAACAGAACAAAAATGGTAACCAGAGAGAAAGCATATTTTATAATGATAAGTAAGTCAATTCAAAAGGAGGACATAAAGAAAGATTATGAACATATATGTTATAAGGGGCTACAAAATACATAGGCAGAAACTGACAGAGCTGAAGGGAGAAATAAACAATTTAACAACAATACTGGATAGAACAATTAGGAAATCAATAAGGATAGACACGTACCAAAAGAAAAATAAAAGATAATTGAGCTTTATCAAAATTACAAAGTTTGTGTTTCAAATGACACTATCAAAAGAGTGAAAAGGCAATCCACAGAATAGAAAAAATTTTTCAAGTCATACATCTCATTAGGGTCTAGAATCCAGAATGTCAAAAAAAAAAAAAAGAAATTATACAACACAAAAATTTACAAATAAATAACCTTATTATAAAATTACAAAGGACGTGAATAGATCCTTCTCCAAGGAATATACACAAATGGCCAAAAATCACACAAAAAGATGCTCAACATCGTGAGTCATACAGAAAAGCAAATCAAAACCACAATGAAATACCATTTCATACCCACCAGAGTGGCTAAATTAAAAAAGTAATAATAAGTGTTGGTGATTATATAGAAAAATTGGAACCCTCAGACATTGCTGCTTAAAATGTAAAATGGTACATTCACTTTGGAAAACTGTTTGGCAGATCCTAAAATGATAAACATATAGAGCTACCATATGACCCAGTAATTCCACTCCAAGGTGTACGTACACTCAAGAGAACTGAAAACATAAATCCACACAATATACATCAAGGCTGTATATTGTTACCCTGCTTATTTAACTTATACGCAGAGTACATCATGAGAAATGCCAGGCTGGATGAAGCACAAGCTGGAATCAAGATTGCTGGGAGAAATATCAATAACCTCAGATATGCAGATGACACCACCCTAAAGGCAGAAAGTGAAGAGGAACTAAAGAGCTTCTTGATGAGGGTGAAAGAGGAGAGTCAAAAAGCTGGCTTAAAATTCAACATTCAAAAAACAAAGATCATGGCATCCGGTCCCATCGATCCATGGCAAATAGATGTGGAAAGTATGGAAACAGTGACAGACTTTATTTTCTTGTGCTCCAAAATCACTGCAGATGGTGACTGCAGCCATGAAATTAAAAGACGCTTGCTCCTTGAAAGAAAAGCTATGGCAAACCTAGACAGCATATTAAAAAGCAGAGATATTGCTTTGCCAACAAAGTCCACCTAGTCAAAGCTGTGGTTTTTCCAGTAGTCATGTATTTATGTGAGAGTTGGACCATAAACAAGGCTGAGCCGGAAAGAACTTGCTTTTGAACTGTGTTGGAGAAAACTTTTGAGAGTCCCTTGGACTACAAGGAGATCAAACCAGTCAATCGGAAAGGAAATCAATTCTGAATATTCATTGGAAGGACTGATGCTAAAACTGAAGCTCCAATATTTTGGCCACCTGATGCAAAGAGCCAACTCATTGGAAGAGGCACTGATGCTGGGAAAGACTGAAGGTAAGAGGAGAAGGGGATGGCAAAGGATGAGATGGTTGGAATGGCAACATAGACTCAATGGATATGAATTTGAGCAAACTCCAGGAAATGGTGAAGGACACCAAAGCCTGGCATACTGCAGTCCGTGGGGTCACAAAGAGTCAGACATAACTGAACGACTGAACAACAATCCACACAAAAACTTTTACACAAACATTCACAGCAGAATTATTCATAATAGCCAAAAATTGAGGACATCTCAAACACCCATCAACTGATAAATGGATAAACAAAATGTGGCATATCCATACAACACAATTTTTTTTGGCTATACATAAGAAAAGCATGCCAACACATGCTACAATATGGATAAATTTTGAAAATATTATGCTATGTTAAAGATGCTAGTCTCAAAAGGCTACATATTATATAATTCCACTTTTATGAAATGTCTACAAGAGGCAAATCTAAACAGATGAAAACTGGAGAGATGGTTGCCAGGGGCTGGAGGCAGGTGAGATGAGGAGTGACTGCTAAGGTATCTTGTCTTCTTCTGAGGGTAACAGGTTCTGATATTATAGGGTGGTGTTGATTGCATAACTTTATAAATAAACTAAACCCACTATATGGTACAATTTCAAATGACGGATTTCGTGGTATGTGAATTGTATCTCAAACAAAGCCATTATTTTTTTTTAATCAGTGAGGAAAATGAATACCTCCAGAATGACTCTCCAAGACAGAAAATAAACCATATTTTGTCTTATAATCATTACAGATCATTGACCTAGACTGTTCTACATGTAAAGATGATAATAATGTAAAGATAAATAATAAATAGTACTAATCCTTAAGAAATTTAATTTTTAACAAGAAACAGAATTAATAAATCTTTGAAAGAATTTTGATTCTCACACCTATTTTTACTGTCAAAATACATAAAATGCTAATTTTAACATGAACTTTATTTGAAAACTCAATTCCAGCAAACTAAATATTAGCCACCACCCATATTCAACAACCAAATGCTAAAGATAAATTAACTCTAATTCTATCTCCAGTCACACTTCTCTCCAGCACAATAAGTTCCAAATTGTGGTTCAGTCTCCCAGCTCTGTTGCACTGTGTGATCCTAGGTTGGGGGTGCCAAGAAATCTCCATGACCTCATTTCTCCACCATTGTCCCATGCTCACTTCTCCTTCAGATTTTATAGAACCTACGTTATATGCCTTTAAGCATCAGTTCAGTTCAGTCGCTCACTCGTGTCCAGCTCCTTGTAACCCATGGACTGTAGCACACCAGGCCTCCCTGTCCATCACCAACTCCCAGAGCTTGCTCAAATTCATGTTCATTGAGTCAGTGATGCCATCCTAACTGTCTCATCCTGTCTTCCCCTTCTCCCACCTTCAATCTTTCCCAGCATCAGGGTCTTTTCAAATGAGTCAGCTCTTCGCATTAGGTGGCCAAAGTATTGGAGTTTTATCTTCAACATCAGTCCTTCTAATGAATATTCAGGACTGATTTCCTTTAGGATGGACTGGTTAGATCTCCTTACAGTCCAGGGGACTCTCAAGAGTTTTCTCCAACACCACGGTTAAAAAGCATCAATTTTTCGGTACTCAGCTTTCTTTATAGTCCAACTCTCACATCCACACATGACTACTGGAAAAATCATAGCCTTGACCTTTGTTAGCAAAGTAATATCTCTGCTTTTTAGTATGCTGTCTAGGTTGGTCATAACTTGCATCACTTTCCTCCAAATACCATTAGTTACTGATGTCCTTTGAAGTGAAGTGAAGTCGCTCAGTAGTGTCCGACTCTTTGAGACACCATGGAGTGTAGCCAACTGGGCTCCTCCGTTCATGGGATTTTCCAGGCAAGAATACTGGAGTGGGTTGCCATTTCCTTCTCCAGGGGAACTTCCTGACCCAGGGATCAAATCTGGGTCTCCCACATTGTAGGCAGACGCTTTACCACCTGAGCCACAAGGGAAGCCCCCTTGTGTTCTTTAGACATGTATTTTATTGATAAACCAGGTCATCAAAGCAAGTACAACTCCCTTCTTCATGTCTTTTTATTGCTTTTACTTAGTAAAGACCCAAAGTGGTCCTTACTAGAACCAAAATGCCTCTACCCATGTTTGGTGTCCTAAACTAAAAAGGTCAGATATTCACATCACCACATATGTTTTGTTGCTCTAGAAGAGGGGTTACAAAACAGATGCAGGCAGCATATGAATTTTGTTTGGACTGAGCTGTTCTAAAAACATTTTAATTACCAACATATTACACTCAAAGAGGTTTTGTATATACAAACTTAGATTTTTAGCTTTATTTGCTGAACACAAATTCCCATGTGGCAACAACTGGGTAAGCTGAGTAGTGACACCTCCTTCTCCTCTGATGAAGAATACCTCTCCATTCCACAAGGTTTCCATGCACAGCACTTTAAGCCATTTCATTTGTGACCGCCTGGCTCTGGAGGGGTGGGAGGGGGAGAACAGACCTGAAGTCCAGAGAGTTGGAAGTTGCTTCTAATCATAAGGAGAAGGAAATGGCAACCCATTCCAGTATTCTTGCCTGGAAAATCCCATGGACAGAGGAGCCTGGTGGGCTACAGTCCATGGGGTCGCAAAGAGTTGGACACGACTGAGCAACTTCACTTTCACTTTCACTTTCTAATCATAAAGGGAAGACCTCTTCCCTCACCATTGGTTTCAGGTTTCATGGCCATGTTCCTCTACCTTTGCCAAGCTCTCCGAGTTTCTCACTCCAAAATGCTTCAAGTTCCTGTAATCATCACATCTAACATCTAAGAACCACTCTCATACTTAAATTACCCTAGGGCATTCCTGCAGAGGCATTTTCTGGCCTGGCAAGAAGCAGTGTAATTCCAAGCCACATGACAGAAAACACTGAGGACCTCATCCACAGACCAATGAAATTGTCATTTCCAGACTCACATCTGTTTGAAGATAAATGCTCCTCTTAAATTTCTGAAGTTTGTGTTAAAAATAAAATGCTTCTCAAACCTTACTGTGTATAGAACATATCTGAAGATCTTGTTAAAATGCAGATTCTGACTCAGTAGGCCTGGCTTCTGGGTGATGCTGATGTCACTGCACCAGTGTAGTCTGTAGACTACACTCTGAATAGCAAGGAGTTAGAAGGCTTACAAAGGAAGAGTTTTCTGAGATGGGAATTATCTCAATGAACCGACCTCCAAGACTTGACTTTCTGCCATTTTAGAACTACAAAAATGTTCATCTTTTAGTGTCTGTACCAATTTAATACCTGATTTATATAAATGACAGGTTTCCATAATGGTTCATGAAAAAAAAAATATGGTCTCTTCAGCCATTAGCCATTGATTATTGTATATGTATTCATTTCATGATCAATACTGGGCACTATACAGAGGTATCAGCCAAGTTCTCATATCTTCAAAGTACTTAAATCTAGTTAGCAAAAACACTAATAGCAAACAAAATAAGTAGTGCATCACTTAAAACAGCAGATGATTAAGATCTTAATTGCTATAAGAGAGTGATTCCCAAGAGTGGGGCATATCAGCATCTAGGGGATAGATATTAAACTAAACACACTGTCCTCAATCCCCTCCCAGAGTAGGATACTCACTCTACTCCCAGTCTTACTCCCAGTCACAACAAAGGAAGCTACATTTACTTCCAGAAATGCCATATTCTTCATAAGGGTAAGACGGGGGGTGGGGAGGAAGCAATGATGCAAAACACAATTTTTAAACGACACGCAGAAAACCAGGTAGAATTGGTGGGTGTTCCAGATGGGAAGTACTTCCTGTGGTAAAAGTACTGAGGTGGAGATGAGCTAGGGCATCTATGGAATGGAAAGAAGACCTGCCTAACTGAAGCAGACAAGAGTGCCCCACCCACCACCACCCCATTCTAGGTGGAACAAGTATGAAAATGGTCTGTAAGAATTTGATGACCACCTATTAACAACATTGAAGAGATACCTCTTTGGAAGAAGGTTGAACTCATTTGCCCTTCAGGTCCTTTCCCATGTTTCTTCAACTAGTGAACAAAATTCCAATTTTCCACTAACATGTAATTCTAACCTGCATCGTGGCCCTTGCCTGATGTTGAACAAGAGAAATGAGTGGAGAGAATGTGAAAGTGTAGAAGTGGATGGTGTATAAACGCAAGAAAAAGAGATCCTAAGTCATGGCATGGGGTTAAATTCCACAGCTGTTCTACATCCCTGGTTCTTTGAGACGTCTCGTAGGTCTTATTTTCAACTCAGCCGTCGATCAGTCAATCAGCTGTACAACTCTTCTCTGAGCCCTGTCCAAATTAGCCTCATCCCTCTCACATAGACAAGTGATGAATTACACTCCAGGTCTTGCCTGCCTAGAAAAGAAGTCCCACTTACACCTCCTTCTCTAGCCAGCTCCTCCTCTACAAAGCACTTAAGACACTTCCAACTATGTGGGTTTTTCTTTCATTTTCTACTTACAAAATATTTCAAAAATACATTCAGAAGACCATAAAGTTCAGAAGTTAACATAAAAGTAGCCCAAATACCACCACCCTAAGGTAAAAATTGAAAAGCAGAGATATTAGTTTGCCAACAAAGGTCCATCTAGTCAAAGCTATGGTTTTTCCAGGGGTCATGTATGGATGTGAGAGTTGGACTGTGAAGAAAACTAAGCACCAAAGACTTGATGCTTTTGAACTGTGGTGTTAGAGAAGATTCTTGAGAGTCCCTTGGACTACAAGGAGATCCAACTAGTCCATTCTAAAGGAGATCAGCCCTAGGTGTTCTTTGGAAGGAATGATGCTAAAGCTAAAACTCCAGTACTTTGGCCACCTCATGAGAAGAGTTGACTCATTGGAAAAGACTCTGATGCTGGGGGGGATCGGGGGCAGGAGGAGAAGGGGACGACAGAGGATGAGATGGCTGGATGGCATCACCGACTCAATGGACGTGAGTTTGAGTGAACTCCGGGAGCTGGTGATGGACAAGGAGGCCTGGCGTGCTGCGATTCATGGGGTTGCAAAGAGTCTGACATGACTGAGCGACTGAACTGAACTGAACTGAACTGAAGGTAAAAATGTTCACCTTTACAATTTCTGCCACATTTGCTTTGCAATTACATGGTCCTTTGTTTATTCATGTCTCTGTTGCTGTTGCCTATTTCCTAACTCAGTTCTCTGTCTTATCTGGTCAGGGCCATGTCTGAGTATTGACCTCTTTTAACCTATCCCTCAGAAGACTGCCTGGTACATATAAGGCTCTCAATGTTTATTCAATGAATAATGCATGAATGACTTCTGTCCTAGAATGAAATAATGGCCATCACTATAGAAGAGTTATCAGACAAAAGACAATGACTCCATCTTTATTAAAATCCAAATAAATAAAGAATTGCTTTTTTTTTTTTTTTTTTGGCCTTGCCACCAGGCTTGCGGGATCTCAGTTCCCCAACCAGGGACTGAACTCCAGCCAAGGCAGTGAACGCCTGGAACCCTAACCACTGGGCCATCAGGGAACTCCCTGGGAAACAGATCTTTACTTAAGGAAGAGGGTTCAAATTTAACTGTGTGCTATAATTGGATACTCCATATTAGAGTGGGTTAGCTGAACAAGGAATAGAACTGCCCTAGAGCCCTGATTTTCTTGCCCTGGACAGCACACATATCTGCCCTAAGACATGGAAAGAACGTAAGCCCCCAAAGCATCTCCTAGTTTCAAGACACCAACTCAACAGCTTAAAGAAGGAAAGAACAAAAGAAGAGACAGAGGTAGAGGAGAAGAGAGGGGAGACGACAGGAGGGTTGGGAAGAGGCAGGGAGGGAGGAGGGGAGGAATGAGTGGAGTCCTATGCAAAGAATCCTAAAACACTAGATTACATTAATTTTTTTTTTCTAGGTTACATCAGGGGCAATATAAATCCTGTTCTAAAAATGAAGTCAAGTACCAAGTCCATCTGTCTGAAATGAAGCCAAGCCTAAGGCGAAAGTATAAGAAAGGTCAAGTGCAACTGTCAGGCTTCTCCACTTCCTTTTACCTGCACTCCTGGCCATCCAGCATCTTAACAAAATCCTTAAAGCCTGGGTTCCTCCCACTGTGGTTCTCTACATGCTCTCAAATGTTATATACATATACACTTGTATTCTCACCCCATCAGCTTTACTGGATCTAAGTTCTATTTCTTTGTGCTCTTATTCTTCCAATAGGTCACCAAAAGATAATATGCTTCTGACTTAAAGGACTGTCCATTACTGAAAATATTACTTTCTTAACTCTTTATAGCCAATGTGGACCTCTAACTCTTTCTAATGAAAAAAATATGTCTTAGTCCCTATGATTGTAGCAGATTGTTTTGTTAGCAATTCTCCCTTTCTTCCCTGTCCCTGACATGGTTCCATGTGGGCAGAGTATAGTATTGAGGCTAGACACTTGATATAAGAGAAATCATTTCTAATTGTGATGTCATAAAGAAACATCTTTCTTGCTCTGCAGATATCTTACAGCACAGGTAAAATACCATATGAGCACCTTTCCCCTAAACAGCCAGAGTACATTAGTGCAGAGAAGCAGCTTTGTACTTCTTGTCCATCACTTTGCACAGCACACACAGATACACATGGGCCATAATTTACCCAGTTTTCACTTTCTTTCAGTAGTTCCTCAAGATCAGAAGGTACTACATCTTCACTGTGAATGGAAGAACATGTAGATTGGGTTCTAGGTACAACTTCTTTTCTTCATGAAGTCACAACCTGCTTCTCTGTACATGAACCTAATGCTCTGTCAGTTCTGCTTCCTGAGGACTTCTTCTGTCTCATATATAATGGTTAACCAAAAGAAAAATCTCTTCCTCTATACCACAAGTTTTCAGTGATAAATGAACAAAGCATCACCAAGTGCTCCTCCCTGAACAAATGCCAAAAGCTGATTCATTCTCTGCATGACATCAGTGGTTTCATCCATCCATAAGGTGAAATATCTGCTAGTGTGTACTTGATAGTAATCACTCTTCCACACTCTACTCCACTGATAATATGCAACAGCCAACTGTGTCATTTGACAAAGGAATTCTGGCAATAACTTCTGGTTTCTCTCTGCGGATAATGTTTGTCTTTAACTTTCCAACTGATTTTCCAAGTATCTCTTCAATAAAATGACTTATACTTACTTTTGTTACAAGGATCACTTCATGATGCTACTAAAGTTTTAATCTCTTTCCTACTGTTAGAAGTTTAACACATTAATTTTGTAATGGAAAATATCATTGGGTTCTTGTCCTGGGAAACTTGAATGGTCTAACAGAGAAGCCACTGTGCTTTGTTCGAAAATGACACCAAAACATCCATGGCTTCACAGAAAAAGTTTCACAACAGGCGATGACTGAGGACTAGGAGCAAATGGATGGCAAACCCAATAAAAAGGCAGTTTTGAAATAGTCATCATCTTATTTCCTTTCGCTTTTTTTATAATTTTCCATTTCAGCTACTGTTTTGAAATCATTACTGTCACAAACTCCCTTGGTTTTACACATACAGATTCATGTTTTATATTTGGAATGGGATTTAGTTCTCTAAGTATGTTTGTGACATTTTGAACTGAAGCATTTTCATTACTGTTTTCACCACTATTTTCACACTGCAATGAACCACTTTTGAGCCTCTGATCTATTTTTGCACAATGGAGATACAACTTAAGACCAGCAACAATAAACTATGCTATTTTAACAAGTAAACAATGAGCAAATGACATAAAAAGTATAATAACTAAGATGAAGTGCACCATGTATGAAATGCAAGTCTTCAGAGCACAAACACAATTAATACCAGAATACCTTGTAAGAACATAATGGGATCTCTGCTGGATTTATAGTCACTCTCACATCTCGAGACCCTACATGCTCTGCTACTCCTACATCACCTTTCTGATTCACGTTTCCACGTCCCCCCATCACTCCACCCTCTTGTGTTGGTTTTCTCACTAATCTTTGAACACATCCAAACATATTTTCACCTTCACTCCTTCACACTGACTGTTCTCTCTGCCTGAAACACTCCCCTCTGGCATCTGTATGAGCAACTTCTTTCACTTCCTTTAAGTCTTTGCTGAAGGTTTCTTCATGAAGGCTACTCAACTAATTTATCTCTTCTACTTTCTTCCAAAGCATTACCTCCTTCTAGAATGCTATATAATTCACTTATGTATTTGGCTCATTGTGCATCTCCCACTCCCACCTCTTCACCCTCAATTAAAATGGAAACTTCATAAGGGCAGGGATCTTTGTTTTATCCATTCAGCATCTAGACTCATGGAAGGTGCTCAATAAACAGTATTAATAGTTGAATGAATAAATGAATGAGGGAGTAAGTAAAATTTTGTCATTGCTTTTCCTCTCTAACCACCAATCTGTCTGTGGATCTTACTTGAGAGGTTAAACAGAAAATGGAGAACCATCAAATGATTTAAGCAAGAGAACTGCACAAGGTCAGAAGATGACTTAAAGTGTGGAGAGGCTAGACTTCTTTTTTTTTAGTTAAAAGTCAATCTATGAAAGGAATGATGAAAGTCACAGTTTTCCAAATGACTAGGTCTTCTTAAGCAGTTAATTTCAATCCCATAATACAATATCTATAGATATATGGGCAATGTCTGTGTATATACACATACACATATACAAATGCACACATTAAACATATGTTGAACGAATCTAGAAGTTAAGGACATTCTTCTACCATATGGATATTCTTCATAGAAAAGCTAATGACTTAGGTAATAGTTAACAATCATCCAACATAACTTTCCTGACACAACAGTATAAACTGTTTGATATGGTGCCCCTTCCAGTTAGTACCTCTTTTCCCTCTCAAGGGGCTTCCTTGGTAGCTCAGACAGTAAAAAGTCTGCCTGCAGTGTGGGAGACCCAGGTTCGATCCCTGGGTTGGGAAGATCCCCTGGAGAAGGAAATGGCAATCCACTCCAGTATTCTTGCCTGGAAAATCCCATGGACGGAGGAACCTGGCAGGCTATAGTCCATGGGGTCGAGAAGTCAGACACGACTGGGTGACTTCACTTTTCACTTTACTCTCAAGAGTGTCCTTGTCTGAACAAAAATAACTATACAGTCTTCCCACTTATAAAGAAGATACATACATTTCTTCTTATTCAAGCATGCTGACCAAGCTTTTGAGGATTTCAGTGGAGTGGGTGTGGAAAAAGTGACAGCCATAATTATTTGTAACACCTACTGGCCAGCACTCTGAGCGAACTCTTTCAAACAGGCAATTCTTTAGCAAAGAAGCACAGCCATTATTGTAAAATTACATGCCACAAGCTCCATATATCTAGTGTTCGAACTCAAAGCCCCGTCAGGTCACCTGCACAATCTCCAGTCCTGTGAGAATGTTCATGTGGTGAGAGGGTACATCACATTCTTCTCTGCAGGCCTTTTGTCTGAAAAGCTGAGACCCAAACCCAAGACTCTTGTCAGAAGAGAGGGCAGAAAACAAAGGCTCTTCTATTATTCTCATGGCCCAGAGGGCTTGGAAACTAGGAGAATGTGGAGTCAAAGTCTTCACAACAACACATGTGTTTTGGTCTCTCAGTGAATTCCAAGAAGTTGACCAAACACCATATCTTGAAATTTGCATATGTGCTAAGTCGTTTCAGTCATGACAGCTCTTTGTGATCCTATAGACTGTAGCCCACCAAGCTCCTCTATCCACGGGATTCTCCAGGCAAGTGGAATAGGTTGCTATGCCCCCCTCCAGGGGATCTTCCCAACTCAGGGATAGAAGCTGAGTCTCTTAAGCCTCCTGCATTGGCAGGTGGGTTCTTTATCACTAATGCCACCTGGGACGCCCTTGAAACTTGCATTCCAATCTGCAAAAGCCATGCAGCCATTAGGTCTGCAAACAGGTTTTGTTGAAGCTGCTGTCCCGAATCATAGGAGTTGTCCCAATTTGTGTCAGCCCTAGGTAAACAGGTGTTAATTCTCATTGTGCTCAAAGACAATAATAGCATGGGCTTAGACCCAAAGTCAGAGAAGGCGATGGCACCCCACGCCAGTACTCTTGCCTGGAAAATCCCATGGACGGAGGAGCCTAGTAGGCTGCAGTCCATGGGGTCGCGAAGAATCAGACATGACTGAGCGACTTCAGTTTCACTTTTCACTTTCATGCACTGGAGAAGGAAATGGCAACCCACTCCAGTGTTCTTGCCTGGAGAATCCCAGGGACGGGGGAGCCTGGTGGGCTGCCGTCTATGGGGTCGCACAGAGTCGGACACGACTGAAGCGACTTAGCAGCACCAGCAGCAGCAGAGCCAAAGTAGACACTTAACACCTCAAGCATAAAACTTTTATTTCTTGTATGTGTAAATAGATGACAAGCAACCGAATACCTTATTCCTTCATCTTCCATCATTTTTATTATTTCTTTTTTTCTTTAAGCACTTTTTTGTTTAATTTTTTTTTACTTTTTTAAATCTTTGCATTTAACAAATTAAAGACTGAAATAAAGCGGACTCAAAATCTGAAGTCAGAAGAAGGTGGTGAAGAAAATAGTGAAGATTCCTGAAAATCCAGGGTGACCATACAATTTATCATCCAAACCAGGGCACTTTTAAATATGAAAGGGGATGCATTTGATGATTCAGATAGGGCAATAGGAATAAACCAACTGAGAAGGTGTGGTCACACGTCTAATCTCTCATTCATTTTCCCATACAAAGGCCATCCTGTGTGTAAGGAAGCAATTCTGCCTCTGCTATGTCAACCAAACACACTTCAAATGCAGTCCTCTCTCTTTCAGGCCAGGCCTGCCTTTCCACAATGGAGCTGGAAAGGTTTTCACTCCACCCTGCATTCCCTATGTGTGTAAAACTGGTTCCATTTTTACCCAGGAAAGAACGCAGTAACACACAAGAATGTGGATGCAGGCCAGGGGCCCAGCAAATCCCAGGCCTGGTGCCTTGGGTTTCTCATAAAGGAATGCTTCACAAGAGAGGAAGCAACCTACTGAGAAGGTACACAGATATCAACCGCACATTTAACAATCCAAATTTGAATGTTAGACCCTTTTTTGATGCCAAGGCACATGCAGAGCCCAAAAGCCACCTCTCCAGCAACACACATTCATCCAGAAAAAATAGCTAGGGTATCTGTCCTCAGCTACAGGTAACAACCTTAGTTCCTTTGCCTTTTGCTGAAATCAGTGGTGCAGAAGGATTTGGAAAAAAGTAAAGAAATATATTTTTTTTCCCCAAGATCAGTTTCCAGGCTAAACAGAGCCAATGCTTACTTTTACCCCATACTTCCTGTTTCAAAGGGTCAAACATTGCTCATGTTCTTCATAAAATTTAGTCCTGTAGCTAGTGACTATGAATTTATTGGAATATTTTCCCTCACATGCATACAAAGGGCAGACCAATTTTGCAATCTAGCTGGAATCTACAGCCCGTAAAGAATCTATAATGATGGTAGGAGCAGAGATGCTCCAGATGGCTTATCACAAATGTTCAGAATGACTTTAACTTCTTAACAGACTTCACAGTCACTCAGAATGATTCACTGCCCAAGGTTGTTCAATGCTGTGATAGAGCTCACTGCTAAAGCAAAAATCTTAGGCTTTTGCTAAGTGTAGGGGACTAAGCAAAAGACTGATGACCCAACAGTCTTAGGCTGTTAAGTCTTATAAAAGTAGAGTACTACCCACAGCTGAGAATCTGGGGACAAACGCTAGCAGTCAGGAAACCACCTGTCATGGAGGTAGTAGAAGAAATTCCTTTTGAATTCATGCAGGTTGGACTAAAGTCCTTCCGGGCAGGGGACACTATAAGTCCAAGGGGCCATTTGTACTCAAGAACTACTGTTTTTCCAAGCAGTACGATAATCTTAAATTCAAAGACATTTTTGTTAATATAACTGTTTAAACTGCTTCCCATAACAAAAATTGAGGCCAAAATGTGCCAAAGGAATAATCAAAACAAACAGCTCAATAATGACTTTTTAAATGTTCAAAAAAAGAAACTCACTAGTCAAGCTGCTGGATGATACGGTTATAATGTCTTCTTTGGGAGATGAAAACTATGTCTTCCCCACTGTACCCCATCTCCCAACAGGGAAGTGGATAATTTTTGAAGAATACAATGACTCTTTATGCTGGGCTTCTCTTGTCTGCTGGGAATGCCATCTGTCTCCCACACTGTATAAACAATCCCTGCAGGAATCTTCTGAGGCCCAAACAGATTAGCAAACTCCAGATTTTCACACCATCAATAGCATCCCCATCCAGATTAGGGTTCTTGCTTTAATAACTCCAAGAATAAGCCTAACAACTGATCCTTTCTTGTTTATAGGTAATGTGAGTGTCATTTTAAAGATAACCTCTCAGAACATACAGCCATCTGTTGGGGGGGGGGGGTGCGGCAGAGCTCTCTCTAGGCAACAGAAGAAATGAGCCCTTGAGGGAATAGGAGAAATAGTAAAATGAAAATCATACTTATGAGACAATACGAAATCATGAAATTTCACCAGGTTCACTCTACTAATTATGTTTAAATCTTTTTCCTCCAAATTACCAACTATAGAAAACTATTAAAAAAAAAAAAAAAGACAAGTTTCACACTTTGACAAAGGTATACGTGCAATGAGAATTCATTTTGCTTGACTCCAAGACAGTGAAAGCAGAAATCGTACTGGGAGGGCTAAAGGCCCCCAGAGAAGTTTGCCTAAGGTCCACTTCTACCCTCTACCTACGACGGTTGACGATGCCTGCCTTCTCCAAGTTCAACAGCGCTTGATCCCCTGTAACTGTGAGCTCTGTATTGTCTCCAAAGACTTCCAACTCTAAAAGAAACAAATGTGCCTGTAAAGATGTTCCTAAATTAATAATGATAAGCAAGGGAAAACACCTGAGCTCTGCTAATAGAGAAAAACACAAGGCATGGAAGAGCCAGACCTCTGCAGCTGCACGTCCTCCAAAACGTCTACGTCTAAATCTGCAGCCCCAGTTTCCTCCAGGCCCCAAGCCGCGGCAGAGGATGTTCACAAGACATTCCAAACCAAAAGAAAATGAAGCCTCTGCTCCCTCAAGAGATGCTCAGATGGACCCAAAAGTCTCAGCTCCCTGGGAGGATCAAACCTGAAACACGTCCCGGTGCCTCTCACCCGCGTCTCGGAGCAGCGGAAGCCGAAATGTCAAATGAATGACCGCGCCGGGGCGCAAGGGAGGAAAACAAAGCCACCTCCCGTCGTCCGGCTTGCGGAGCAAGGGCCGGGCGAGGGCCGCACACTCACCTGGAGCTCGGCGCCTACCGTCGCCGGCTGCGGGTGGGGATGGGGCCGCCGGGCGACTGGGCGCCCCGGCAGATGCCCGGACCCGCGGCCCCAGCGCCCTCCGGCCAGTCCGCGCGCCGCGGGGAAAGCAGGCGGCCGCGGGCGCCGCCGCGCGTCGCATGCAGTTCCCGGCTGCGGCGGCCGCTGCCACGGGACCGAGGGACCCTGCGCGGCCGTCTCCGACCCGGCAACCAGAGGCAGCGACGAGAGACGCAGCGCGGTGCCGAGCGCGCCCGGCGCGCCCCTCAGCGGCTCTTCCCGCCGCCCTCCGCAACGGGCTGGGTCTCGGCTTGCCTTTATGTTGGCATCCTCCTTCGCTCCCAACGACGCCCCGAGCTCCCCGGGCGGCTCCGCGCCACCGCCCACCCCCGGGTTACGCCGCGCCCCTCGCGCGGCCCGCCGATTCTGTCGAGTCAGCGGCGGCGGGGACGCGCGAAGCCATGTCTTCCGCCCGCGCTCGGGAGGGCACCCGGGGGTCCGGGCATCCCGGGGAGGTTCACGCCGAGCTCCGCGGCCCGGGCGCGGCGCGTCCCCGAGCGGCCCAGCAGCGCCCGGCTCCCCGCCGCTCGCTCTCCAGGCGTCGCCCGCGAGCCGCGCGCCGGCCCGCCCGCGTGGCCCCCTCTCGCCGCTCCCGGCGGGCTCGCCCAGCCTCCCTCGCGCCGCCACCTTCCTCGGGCCCGGCGTGCCTGGTGCCCTTCCCTGCCCCGGCGCCCGGGCCCTCGGGGGCGAAGGGTGCGGGCCGCTCACCTCCGGCGGCGCCGGCGCCCCTCCCGCTGGACGCCTGGGCGACATGTGCCCGCACCTCCCTGCAGGGCACTGGGCTGGGGGCTTCCTGCACGTCGTGGACCAGAGGGAGGGCAACGGGAGGGGTGAGAGGAGAGGACGGGAGAGACTCCAGACCTTGTCCAGCTGGACGTTCCCGAGGAAGGTGCAGGAGAGCGGGGCGGGTGCAGCCAGGAGAAGGACGAATCCCGAGGCTGCGGCGGAGCCTGAGCTGCTCTGCTTGTGCGACGCCGGAGGACATGAGGGTTCCGAGAGGCGCAGCGGAGGAAGGAGACCCTCTGATATCAGGCAGGCTGGACTCTTCCGAAATGCCCCCGGAAGGCTGAATGGAGGAATGTCATGCCTCGATTTCCCCAACCGCAAGGGCAAGACGGTAATAGTCATGTCACCTACACGGGGTGTGGTCACGATTTAAAATGGATTGATGAAAGCGCTCCCAGCTACTTTGTCTAAAGAGGGCACTCAAATTAAAAATTACCGTATTAATACTTTAAGCTTTCTGTTTACTTTTTTTGCAGCGTCTTCAGTGACTCAGTCCCACTTAGAGGAAAGAGTAAAAATGCGGAAATGTTAAGACTCTTATCCCCCATGCATGCTATCTATCCAGATAAGGGAAAGATTTGCACGCTTTTACAGTTAAACTACAACCCAAAACATTTTTTCCCCAAATAACAGATATATTTATTGGGGGATTTTTGAGTGTGTACTTTCAGTATTATCCATTTCTTCCCCTTCTCTGATAACAGCTATTCATTTCCCTCCGCCCCACCCCCCGGGCCCAGGAGTCTTTGTGGTGGTTTCAGAATACTGACACCTCCCACCCTGACTCCCCAGAACTGGCCAGTCATCATATTCCAGACCACAGTGGGTTGGTACTGCAATGGGCATATTGGTCCAGGAATTCAATCTGGAACTTTTGCTGAATCAGTTCAGAAAAAGAAGTCCTTCCAACTAGGATAACTAATTTAGAAGGATATAAGCCACCAAATGTAGATATAAGTACCACCAATGCATGTGGAGGAAGTCAACTTAAGGAAGGAAACCTGAGGGGGCGGGGATGATATCTTTCGAGAGTTAGGAGGCAAATATGTCTAAGTGAACTCTACCCCTGAAAGCAATGAATCCACCCCCTCCCCCTTTTCCTCAAGGCAGTTTCAGTTGTGTTCTGTCAGGGGTCACAAAAAGCCCTGACTCATTGTTGCTCTGAATCTACTCATCACACACACCGTTGCTCGGCTGCTCCAAAGAACTGATAACCCCACACATACACCACAAAAGAAAAAAGTTCCTATTCTTGTACCTACTGGAAGAACAGGGATCCCAAAGGATCCCACATGATGTTCTCTTTGTATAACTTGCTCTATACCCAGCAATCACATATCTGCAACCTTTAACGTCCTGTATGAATTAACCACCATCTTACAATCTAACTTTAAGCAAAAAAGCGTAAAAAGAGCTAAATGGATCATTCTTGCTGCCCTTAGGTTTAAAAAAAAAAAAAAAAAAGCCAAAACGTTTTTCTCTGACCTTAAAAGCAGTCCCATCTATCTTTAAAACTCTATATATATCAGGCATTAAACCTGAGGCTGAGGCTTCAGATAGAACTAACAGCAAAGTCATCCTAAAATCTCGGATTTGCAAAAGTGTATAAAGGTTAGCTTCTTTCATACTGCACTCCCTATCCTTGTCACCAGCCCCAAACTGGGGTCTCCCCTTCAGAGGATTTCTGACTGGTTCTCATTTAGCCCCTTCTTGAGCTCATTTTTTTCACGTTAGTCAATTCTGTGTTGAAACTGGCCTAACATTAGATAGTGATTCCTTATACTGCGTTGAAATACTTCTTCCACCTCAACAAAACTACAAGGACTAAAGACAGACTTGGAAACCACTTGAATTGTCTATTCCAAGATTTTAACATGACCCATAGCTGCAACAGCTGCTTATCATAAGGCAAGGTGTCCCGACTCTTCACCATCCTCCGTTACCTCCTTTCAGTGAATGTACTCCTCCTGAAGCATAGCGTTCAAATCTAAACCCAAAGCCAGATTCCAGTGTTGAGGCCTGATAGAGGCCATGACTAAAATAGGCCGGAGCAAGCATCCCGGAAACAGCTGAGACACTGCCCAGGCGGGATCAAAATTACCTCCCGCCGGTGACGGGAGGACTCAGCCTGTCAGCATGCTCCCCATAGCCTGGTCTGTGCCAATCGGGACGAGGATAGAAATCTCCTAAGAAAGCCCGCGCGCGCGCAAATCTAGCCAATTAGTAGATGCAAAGAAACCCTTGTAACCAATCCAGCCTTGCCAGTTCCCTGTCTTTGTCCTAAACCTATAAATACTACTGTAATCCAGGGCTTGGCCTCTAGCTCTATTCCACTGTGTTGGATGTGGCCGGTCCCCTGGCTCGAGCTAGCAATAAATTCCCTTTTTGCGTTTGCATTGCTGTGGATGTCTTGTTCTCTCAGTTCTGGGGATTTGGACCTTGGGCATAACATTTGGGGGCTCGTCTGGGAGCTCCTGACTGAGAAGAACAACACCTTCCAGGCATAAGGGAAGCCTCACTAGGAGGAAGTATATCTGGATGCCAGCATCAGGTCAGGGGGCGAAAGAGTCACCTGGCCAGCATAAGTCCAAGGCCCAGCATTCGAGCTGGAAGGCAGCTGGTTCTGTGAGCCATTCTGTAAAGGAACGGGGGAAAACGTTTCTCCCGATCCTGAGTCTGGTGGGCAGTGGACGCCCTTCGGTAAGGTAACTTTGGGGAACAGGACAACAGCAACCTGGGATAAACCTAGTTCAGTGTTTCCAGCCGATATTTGTTCGTCTACTGTCTGTCGCTTGAATCTGTGTGCCAGTGCCATGCTTGCTTTTTGTGTGCTTATTGTGGTGTTGCCGTCATGGGTCAGAGTTATTCTACACCACTATCTGTAGTGACTGACCATTTTTCCGATTTTAAGTCCAAGGCTCAGAATCTATCAATGCTAGTAAAGAAGAGGAAGCTAAGAACCCTATGCTCATCCGAGTGGCTGACATTTCAGGTCGGCTGGCCGCCGGAGGGAACTTTCGGCCTGCCGGTCATCAGGCTGTTAAAGAAAGAATAATGGCTCCTGACCCTCAGGGCCATCCAGACCAAGCTCCTTACATCCTGGTCTGGGAAAATTTAGTAGAAGACCCTCCAGTTTGGCTGAAACTCTTTATTCACACCCCACCCCCCCACCCACCCCCCACCCCCCCACCCACCCCCCACCCCCTGCCAGTGCTTCTGTTCCACAGGTCCTGGTCTTGGAGGCCCCCCAGGAAGAAGACCATGAGGCACGGGAGAGCCGGAAGAAACCGATACTCCAGGAATCTTCTCTATACCCTAGTCTGATTGATTTAGACACTGAAATCTCGCCTCCCCCATATATCCCACCACCCTTGCTCCCACAGGTACCTCAGGTGTCCTCCGGAGAACAAAGGGGGAACCCAGAACCCTCGGCTCCACAGCAGGAGGCGGGGCCAGCCCAGGGAACTTGCGTAAGGACCCGAGGGGGCGGAGACTCGTCCGACTACGGGAGCCGAGAGGCACCTTCGTCCAGCGTTCGGGCGCTTCCTGTCCGTGTTGGGCCAGCAAATCCTGAAGGGGAACGGACCTACCAATACTGGCCCTTCTCTACGAGCGACTTATATAACTGAAAAGCTCAAAACCCCTCTTTTTCTGAAAAACCCCAAGCCCTTATTGATCTTTTAGATTCTATCCTGTTTACTCATAACCCTACTTGCGATGATTAACAGCAGCTGTTGCAAGTGCTTTTTACTACGGAGGAGCGGAAACGAATTTTGTCAGAGGCACGAAAACATGTCTTAGGAGTGGATGGAAGGCCCACAATGCAGCCCCACCTGGTCGGAGAAGTGTTCCCCTTATTGCGACCGAACTGGGATTTTGAACGCACTGAAGGTAGGGAGTGTCTCCAAGTGTACTGCCGGACTCTGATGGCTGGCCTCTGGGCAGCCGCCACGAGACCAACTAATCTGGCTAAAGTAAATCAAGTAAGGCAGGAGCCGAATGAGAGCCCGGCAGCCTTTTTAGAGAGGTTAATGGAGGCTTTCAGGCAGTATACGCCCATGGACCCTCAGGCTGAGGAGTCACACGCAGCAGTTTTGCTAGCCTTTGTTAATCAGGCAGCTCCGGATACCAGGAGGAAGTTGCAGAAGATAGAGGGGCTGGGAGAACAGACAATACAGGATCTGGTAAGGGCAGCCGAAAAGGTGTTCAATAACAGAGAGACCCCTGAGGAAAGGGAGGAACGAATTAGACGGGAGGAAAGGGAATATGCAGAAAAGATCAGATGGGAAGAAAGGGAATATAGAGCTGAGGAGAACCAGAGGAATCAAAAAGAACTGGCTCAAATCCTTTTTGCGGGGACGAGAACGGGGCCCGATTCCCAGAGAACTAGAGACACCCAGTCAGGAGGAGGGGAGAAACCAGCTAGACAGGCCCTAAAGAGAGACCAATGTGCCTACTGCAAAGAGCAGGGACATTAGAAAAATGAGTGACCCAAAAGAGACCTGAGAAGAAAGACTACCAGAAAGGAAAAATCTCCATCAGGGACTCACGTCTTATATGCAGGAAAAGATAGCAACTAGGGGGGTCAGGGCCCGGCACCTCTCCCCAGGTCCTGGGTAACTATTAATGTGGAGGGGAAACCGGTCAGCTTCATGGTGGATACGGGAGCCCAGTACTCAGTTCTCAATCAAAAATTTGGGCTGATGTCCAAAAAGACTAGCTTGGTCCAGAGAGCCACTGGGACAAAGAGATATTACTGGACTACTAAACAAAAAGTGGACTTGGGAGCCCAACGGGTGTCCCACTCACTTCTGGTGATCCTGGAATGTCTGGCCCCTTTATTAGGAAGAGACCTATTGGCCAAAGTCAATGCGCAAATTCACTTTGACTCTGGGGGGATATCAGTCACAGACGGGCTTGGACAACCAATTCATGTTTTATCCCTGGCACTGAGAGATAAATACAGACTATATTCACCAAAGCCCCCTGCAGCTGTGGATCCTGCTATGCAACAGTGGATTCAGAAATACCCTCTGGCCTGGGCAGAGATAGTGGGAGTAGGACTGGCTAAACAAAGACCTCCCATTGTTGTTGAATTAAAAGCAAATGCTACCCCTGTGCGGGTGAAACAGTATCCCATGAGCCAGGAGGCCCGGCAAGGAATTATGCCACACATCCAGCGCCTCCTAAAGGCAGGAATTCTCAAAAAGTGCCGGTCCCCATGGAATACTCCCCCTATTACCTGTGAAAAAGCCTGGGGGGAACAGACTTTAGACCAGGCCAGGATCTTCGTGAAGTCAACAAACGGGTGGTGACATTCATCCCACTGTCCCTAACCCATATACCCTCCTGAGCAGCTTGTCACCAGACTATGTTTGGTATACAATCTTGGACTTGAAAGATGCCTTTTTCAGTTTGCCTCTGGCTCCCCAGAGTCAGGAGATCTTCGCATTCAAGGGAACGCCAGATTAACCCTCCAACAAGTAACCGGGGGGGGGGGGGGGTTGCATAGAAAATGTCCCCCAAACCTATCAACACCTCTGCAAGTCTATAAATTCTACAGTGACAAACAGGTACCTGGTGCCTCCCCAGGACAATTGGTGGGCCTGCTCCACAGGCTTAGCCCCTTGTGTTCACGGGCAGGTGTTAAATAATTCCAAAGATTTCTGTGTATTGGTACTATTAGTCCCCCGACTGTTCTATCACTCCAATAATGAAATCCTCCTGAAACTAGAGGCTTTACACCAGTCTAAGAGAGAGCCAGTCTCAGCCTTAACCCTCACAGTCCTACTGGGGTTAGGGGCAGCCGGGGCAGGAACTGGGATATCCTCTTTAATAATGCAGAATCAACACTATTCTAGCCTAAGAGCAGCCATTGATCTTGATATTGAAAGATTAAAAAGGTCAATCAGCCACCTTGAAAAGTCCCTTACTTTACTATCAGAAGTGGTTTTGCAGAACAGGAGGGGCCTAGATTTGATCTTCTTCAACAAGGCGGGTTATGTGCGGCCTTAAGAAAAAAATGTTGCTTCTATGCAGACCACACTGGGGTGGTAAAAGAGTCTATGGCAAAAGTGAGAGAAAGATTAGCACTGCGCAAGAGAGCAAGAAGCCCAACAGGGATGGTTCGAGTCCTGGTTCCATCAATCTCCTTGGCTAACAACACTAATTTCTACCTTGCTCAGACCGCTCATTATACTCCTACTCATTCTTACCTTCGGCCCATGTATTTTAAACAGATTAATAACCTTTGTAAGAGAACGTATCAGTACAGTTCAGGTAATGATATTAAGACAACAATACCAGGCAGTGAATGGAGAGGAGGATTCCTCTCCATGATCAAAAGACAAGGAGGGAATGTTGAGGCCTGATAGAGGCCATGACTAAAATAGGCCGGAGCAAGCATCCCAGAAACAGCTGAGACACTGCCCCGGCGGGATCAAAATTACCCCCGCCAGTGACGGGAGGACTCAGCCTGTCAGCATGCTCCCCATAGCCTGGTCTGTGCCAATCGGGGCGAGGATAGAGATCTCCTAAGAAAGCCCATGCATGCAAAAATCTAGCCAATTAGTAGATGCAAAGAAACCCTTGTAACCAATCCAGCCTTGCCAGTTCCCTGTATTTGTCCTAAACCTATAAATACTACTGTAATCCAGGGCTCGGGGCTCTGGCTCTGTTCTACTGTGTTGGATGTGGTCGGTGCCCTGGCTGGAGCTAGCAATAAATTCCCTTTTTGCATTTGCATTTCCGTGGATGTCTTGTTCTGTCAGTTCTGGGGATTTGGACCTTGGGCATAACACCAGGAAACAAACTTGGAGCCTCTTCCAGCACAAGAGGGGTCCTAGAAGTATGTTCACTTGCTATTATGTTTCTGTCAGTTTCAAATATAAAATATTTTTATCTCAAAATATTGCTGTCTTTTTATTCTAACTTTCCTTCTGTCATAATTTTCCTTGCGTCCAACAGCACTGAAGTGATTACAAGCATTTTGGGGATCTGGCTAAGGGGAAAAGTAAAAGTGGAAGTCCTTCAGTCGTGTCCAACTCTTTGTGAACCCCACGGACTGGTCCATCAAATTCTCCAGGCCAGAATACTAGAGTGGGTAGCCTTTCCCTTCTCCAGGGGGTCTTCCCAACCCAGGGATCAAACCCAGGTCTCCCACATTGCAGATGGATTCTTTACCAGCTGAGCCACAGGGAAGTCCAAGAATACTACTAGAGTGGGTAGCCTATCCCTTCTCCAGGAGATCTTCCCCAAACAGGAATCAAACCAGTGTTTCCTGCATTGCAGGTGGATTCTTTACCAACTGAACTGTCAGGGGAGCCCCCTGGCTAAGGGAAAGTTGAGTTAATTAACTGGAATAAGTTTATGTGGTTCATGGGTATTGCAATCCATTGTAACAGTAGCATCTATTCCGGCTGTTCGAAGGCCTACCATCACCTGGGTCACTTGATATTGTGACACAAAGGTGGATAGACAGAGACCAATCAGCAAATGGATGCTTTGGGACCCAGCACAGAAGTGTGCAGTTGATGGAGTAGATGATGTTTGAAATGTATGGATCCAGAACTAGAATTGGAAAATCCCACATCTTATTCTGTATATGTTAAACAAATTTGATAGAGATTTTCCCAAATTTGTTCACTGTCTTAAAAATGAATGTGGCTTTCCCAATAATGAGCTGTTGACTGGAAAGAAGCTCTTCTAAACTACCAATAATAAAAAATAAATTTCAATCAACTCTGCTAGTGAAAAGACTGAACTATCTTTTAAGTCTATAGAACAAAATGTGACAAAATCATTTTCATATGAAGAAAAAGGAGTATACAGTCAAGATATGTAGGATAAAGTATTGTAAAGATATGCTAAGCAATTAATTTAAAACATCATGATATTTTTCTCAATTTGGTGATGTCTGTTGCTTGTAACTTTTTTCATCTGTAATTTGTTGTGATTTTTATTCTGAATAAATATTTTTTTGAAACTTTTTTCATACTGGTGGGTTTTGTTTTGTTTTTTTCTTTAAAAAGCCTTTGGAATGTGTAATCTTCAGACTTCACAAAATGTGCATCTATCCTCTAATGAACCTGGTACTCTGAATGTAGTCTAATCAATGTAGCATTCAGGGAGTGGGAGCTTCCAATAGAAGAAATGACAAATTACGCACAAAAATAGCTGAGACAGCCATTACTGTCCTATTTTATCTATCAACCATTATAGATGAATGAAGGACTAGCTACAACTAGGGGATTTAGGGCATGACTGAAAAATGTCCATTTGAATGAAAAAAAAAGCTTTCTTAAATGTATTACAATTTTTCTTTTTAAAAAATTTTTTGTCTTTTTAAAGAAAGTATTAATATACCAAACCAAATTGACTCATCATAGTGGCTGTGATTTATTTACTATGCTATGATTCAGTGATACCCAAGCCCCACTTTGATTTCCCTGAGTCATACAGCAAATTCCCATTGGCCATCTATTTTACATATACTCCAGTACTTTGGCCACCTCACTTGAAGAGTTGACTCATTGGAAAAGACTCTGATGCTGGGAGGGATTGGGGGCAGGAGGAGAAGGGGACGAGAGGATGAGATGGCTAGATGGCATCACTGACTGGATGGATGTGAGTCCATGGAGCTGAATGGAGTTGGTGATGGACAGGGAGGCCTGGCGTGCTGTGATTCATGGGGTCGCAAAGAGTCGGACATGACTGAGGAACTGAACTGAACTGAACTGAACTGGACTGAATCTAAGTTCCATGTTACTCTCTCCATACATCCCACCCTCTCATTCTTCCCCCCTCCACCATGTCCATAAGTCTGTTATCTGTCTGTATCTCCATTGCCGCCCTGCAAATAATTTCATCAGAAGCAAATTTCTAGATTCTATATATATGAGTTAGTATATGATATTTATTTTTCTCTTTCTGATTTGTTTCACTCTGTATAATAGGCTCTGGGTTCATCCACCTCATTAGAACTGACTCAAATGTGTTCTTTTTTATGGCTGAGTTAATAGAACTTTGTCTAAAATGGCCTGTGGGAGGGAAGAGGTTCAGTGAATAGTATAGTTGCATACATTTCATTGTATGTATTTTGGTTGCTTGGAATCCTTTATTATTTTCTTCCAATTTCTCACTCACTAGTAATGGTAAGAAGCCCTGGATTCTCCTTTTTACATATTCTCTAAGTAAATATTTAATAACTATTTACTATGAGCCATGCATTCTTCGAGACTTCCCTGGTAGCTCAGATGGTAGTGTTTGTCTACAATGTGGGAGACCTGGGTTCAAGCCCTGGGTTGGGAAGATCCCCTGGAGAAGGAAATGGCGATCCACTCCAGTACTGTTGCCTGGAAAATCCCATGGACAGAGGAGCCTGGTAAGCTACAGTCTATGGAGTTGCAAAGAGTCGGACACGACTGAGTGACTTCACTTAGGCATTCTTCCAAGTGTTAAAGATACAGAAGTGAAGGGAACAGACAAAATCCCTGCTCTTATGAAGCTCATATTGTGGTGGAATAGGGAAGGAGAGGCCAAATAATAAGATGTGGCAGAAAGTCTTAGTGCTTGCAATATCAATATGTTCCTAAACGTTTTCCAGTCTTTGCATTTAGGAGAGCTATGTGACTACTGGCAAATAGAATTTAAACAGTAATACTGGGAATCACTTCTAACAATGGAGTTAAAAGTCCAATGTGACCTCTCTCCTTCTCTTCATCTTCACTGGATGATACCACCGTCACTACAGGCCTGAATCCCTGAACTATCACTTGGAGGAAAGTTAGTTAACTGATAGAAGACTATGATGAGAGCAAGAAATATAGCATTAAGCTACTTATTTATTATAGCATACAGTATTAATGATCCTGACTACAGTGGAAATGAATACCTTGAAATAGGGTATTACTATAATTAAAACCTAAAATATGTGGCATTTACTTTGGTGTTCAGCAGCAAATGCAGGAGACCTGGGATTGATCCCTGAGTTGGGAAGATCCCCTAGAGAGGAAAATGGCTGCACATTCCAGTATTCTTACCTGGAGAATTCTATGGACAGAGGAGTCTGGCAGGCTACAGTCTATGGAGTGGGGTGGGGATCACAAAGAGTCAGACATGACTGAGTGATTTTAAATTTCAACTGCAAGTAGCAAAGAACTAATATTGGAAACTAGAAAGATGGTGATGAAAGTATTCTGTGGCAAAACAATTAGTAAAATGTTATTCTTATCGCATAACTTATCTTATGCCATTGAGTCCCAGCAGTAAGATAAGTGATTGAAAAAAATCAATTAGTAAGTGATAGAAACTACTGGTTGCATGTGGCAAAGTATCACAAAAAAGATATGAGTGCAGGAAAGAAGTCACCAGTTTTCAAAAATAAATGAAAGATTACAGAAAGTCTAGAAATCTCAGTCTTTGCAGACTTGGGAAAGCTGACTGCTTTTACATTCCAAATAGTAAATGGTAGAATTTTAAAAAGCTTTGATAGACGCCCCAGTAAAATTCAGCCAGAGAAAAGATAAAATATGAAGGTGTGGTTTCAAATAGTGTTATGGTTTTCATTAAGTTGAAATAGTTTTAAATCTTTTATTTAGAAAAACAACGGGTATAGATACTGGCACAGAGAAACGACTGGAAACATAAAAATCAGAAACCTATTTATTTTAGAAGAAATTATATTACCAGAGAAACTATCATGCCAGTGTTTGTGTGCTGTGCTAAGTTACTTCAGTTGTGTCAAACTCTTTTCGACCCTATGGACCATAGCCCACGAGGCTCTTCTGTCCATGGGATTCTCTAGGCAAGAATACTACAGTGGGTTGCCATGCCCTCCTCCAGGGGATCTTCCCAACCCAGGGGTCAAACCTACTCACTTACTTGTTTTCTGCATTGGTAGGTTGGCTCTTTGCCACTGTTGCCACCTGGGAAGCCCAGACTAAAAGGTTATCAGTTTAAGATTTAGAACAATTATCCATATGAGAAAGCAGGTTTGGAATTCTATACACCCCCTACCAAGGAGATCCCTCATTTTATATAAGGCCAGGAAGAATTGATGCTTTTGAACTGTGATGTTGGAGAAGACTCTTGAGAGTCCCTTGGACTGCAAAGAGATCCAACCAGTCCATCCTAAAGGAAATCAGTCTTGAATATTCATTGGAAGGACTGATGCTGAAGCTGAAACTCCAATACTTTGGCCACCTGATGCAAAGAACTGACACATTTGAAAAGACCCTGAAGCTGGGAATGATTGAAGGTGGGAGGAGAAGGGGATGACAGAGGATGAGATGGTTGGATGGCATCACTGACTCTATGGACATGAGTTTGAGCAAGCTCCGGGAGTTGGGGATGCACAGGGAGGCCTGGCATGTTGCAGTCCATGGGGTCGCAAAGAGTTGGACATGACTGAACTGAACTGAGGAAGAGTAATGGGAAAGAAAGAATCTCACAGAGGAGAAAAAGGAATGGCTGGAGGTAGAGGGAACAATATACAATTGTTGTACATTGTACATGTTCAGAATCAGAATTTAATCATGAAGCTTCTCAGACTGCTAGGGCAGGTGGGGATATAACGCAGTGCCTATCCATAGGATTTTTGAATTTACTCTGGATAAGAGACAGCTGTATGTCTCCCATTCTTTTCTTTTCCAAATGTATCTATTGTTGAGTGTTTTTTATCTATCAGATTTCAGAGGAGGCAGATCTCTTGTCCTTTAGACCATGGGTTTCTAGCTACCCTAAGTTTCTAGTGATGGACAGAACCCACATCACCTAGAATTCTAGGGGAAAAAAATGACTATATTTTCTTAACTAGTGAGAAAATGAATGTTTTTTTAAAATACAGGAATGTATTAGTTTTTTTATTGTTGCATAACAAATTACCACAAATTTATTGGCTTAACACAGCATACATTTTTTAATTTCACAGTTTCTGTGGGTTGATAATCTGGGCACAGCTGAGTAGGAATTTCTGCTCATGTCTCATGAGGTGCCTGCTGGGTTATATTCTCATCTGAAAGCTTGACTACAGAAAAATCTACTTATTCAGTGTATTATCAGAATTCATTTCCTTATGGCTCTAGAACTAATGGCATCTTGCTTCTTCAAAGCTAGCAGGAGAATCTATCTTTCCAATCTTCTAAGACAGAGTCTTATATAATATACCTTAATTGATGGAGTAACATTCTATCATTTTTGCCATATTCTGTTGGTTAAAAGCAAGTCACAGATCTTTTAGGAAAGGTATTTTATAAGGAGACTTAGCTCATTATCTGCCACAGGGAAAAGGGAAACAAATAGATATTTGGTGATGAGAAGGAAAATACATTGGTTTTTACCAATCACTGTTTGTTCCTATATTTTCCAGGCCATGTTATGATTAAGTGGAACATGTGACTAGTTCTATCCAATGAAATATGAGCAGAACTAACGGTGTTCATTTATAGACTGAGATGATTAGTTGTACAATGTGCCTTCCTTGTCTCCTCTTCCCCTTTCCCTAGAGCACAAAGGCCACATGTTGAAAGACGACAGCATTACAACAAAGAAGTCTGGTTCTCTGAGCAATGTTTGACACAAGCCACCCAGGAGAATAGCGCTTAAACCCAGACTAAGACAGAGGTAAGAAGTAAACACTTGTCATGCTACAAACAACTCATTTGGGAGTTATTTGTACAGAAGGTTTGATGGGTGTGGAATATTATGTAGTGGAAGAAGATGGTCTCCCTGAGAAAATGAATCAAATGAAGACCTGAAAGAAGTAAAGGATCAGTCACCCAGGCATTTGGGGGACAAACATTCCAGGAAGAAGGAATAACTATACTTACTATTCCTGGATAAATTGTATCTTACTGTATCAGAGGTTAAGTCAATTATCACCTTGTTCTTAAGATATTTTACAGTAGTGTTTCTCCATCACAAATTTATCTTAATTTATTATTTTTATGAGCTTCATTCATTAATTCAAAAACAGTTAAGTGTTTTAGGGATTAATATAAAATATGAAAGTAAAATGTGAGCAAATTTGTGATTTTATTGCAAAGATATTATTATCATTAATACTTTTATATTTCTATTTTTTGCCCTTGATTTCATTGTTTCTGCCTGGTAACAAAAATCTTGTATTGCATTTAAGAAAGAAAGCCTACCTGGTAAATTAGTTTGATAAATTTAAAGAGTCTCTTTAGATTAATTCTGCCTTTTTAATTTAACAGGCTGTTTCCCACCCCCACCCCCAAGACAGTGCCGGGAAGAGAGGTGGCAGTGAGGGATTATGTGGTGATGTGACAGCAGCTGGAGAGCTGGATCCAGAAGCCCATGTGGCATCTTCTGGGTCTAGGATGGCCTCTCACAGAGAGTAGCCAACCTGACTGCTTGAGCTGTGGAAAGTCAGCTGGTCCCACCTCTGGGGATTGAGCTGGTGGAGCTGCTGAAGCCTGTGGCTACTGTGACTCACCATCTGATCTCTCAGCTTCCTCTGGGCCCAGCATTGCTCTCTGGCTGATTGAGCCTCCTCCCAGCTGCTGCTGCTGCTGCTATAAACACCTCTAAATGTCTGATACATGTGCTGCCTACTCCACGGCCTAGGCCATGCCCTCCTTGAGCTCTGCCATGGAATCATCTCATCTTTCATCACCCCTGGCCCAAGATAGTCTCTTCATTCTCAGAGCAGCTGTTGTCTATATTCATCTCAATATGTGGCTAGTTCTGAGGTCTATCCACAATAGGGAAACTGAGGTAGGTTCATTAAACTCAAGATTTCACTCTAACTACACTGTACCTCTGAATTTACTTTGATGCAGCTGCCCTCATGTTGGTGTTAGGGCAACCTGTGAGCTTACTAGAACTTACTAAACCTTAGACAAACATAGAAGATTCTGGAAGATAGTAGAATAGAAAGGACCAGGAATCTGTCTTCCCACTGTAGACAATGATTGTACTATCAGAATCTGTATGATGTATTAATAGCTATTTTAGAACACTGGAGTCTCCTGAAGACTTACAAGCTCCAGGGGAAGATTTGGATGGTAAATTGTGGTTAATTTTGGCCCATTTATGCTCTTAACACAATAGCACCTACCCAACTCCCACACCTAGCCATGTGCCTGGCAGCTATAAATGTGTTCTTGAAGCAGCTTGCACACAGCTTACGGGAGACCATGTGGTCAAAAAGAACACTGTCCCCCAAATATCAGGTATCCATGTAGCTGACTGCTACTTCTGGTCACAGAGGTGCAGACAACGAGGTTGGTAGCCACTGTTGCAGCACTGTTACTGCTGCTGCTGCTTGGTCGCTTCAGTCGTGTCCAACTCTGTGCAACCCTGTCTGGACTATAGCCCTCCAGGCTCCTCTATCCACAGGGATTCTCCAGGCAAGAGTACGGCAGTGGGTAGCCATGCCCTCCTCCAGGGATCTTCTCAACCCAGGGATCGAACCCGAGTCTGCTGCCTTGCAGGCAGATTCTTTACCAGGGAAGCCCTGTTGCTGCGCGACCCTCTTCTTGATGCAAGTCCCTCGCCGTACAGCTGAAGTGATTTCCATGGGGTTGAAAGAGCTGATGTCCTTTCCCCCTTTCTTTTTCTTTTTTTGTTTTCCTTTTTAGGAGGCAAACATTAAAGACTAGGACACTCAAAAACTACTGCTTTATGAAGTAAATTAGAAGTTGACTGTGCATTCCCAGGGAAAGGCTCAGAAAGAGCTGAGAAGACCTTAAGTTTACACCTCAGGCTGATCCTTGGCAGAAAGACAGCCTACAACAAAAGAATTAAAAGTGTGGTCTCAAAGAAATAGTTGTATTCCCATGTTCATAACATAATTAATCATAATAGCTAAAATGTGGAAGCAACTCTTTTGACACTGACAGGTGAATGGATAAGCAAAATGTACTATATACATAGGATAAAATATTATTCAGCCTTAAAAGGGAAGGAAATTCTACAATATGCTGCAACATGGATAAACCTAGAGGACATTATGCTAAGTGAAATAAACTAGTCACAAAATGACAAATATTATAAAGTGAAGTCGCTCTGTCGTGTCCGACTCTTTGTGACCCCATGGGCTGTAGCCTACCAGGCTCCTCTGTCCATGGGATTTTCCAGGCAATAGCCCTAGAATGGATTGCCATTTCCTTCTCCAGGGGATCTTCCCAATCCAGGGATTGAACCCTGGTCTCCCGCATTGTAGACAGACGCTTTACCATCTGAGCGGGATAAAATATTATTCAGCCTTAAAAGGGAAGGAAATTCTACAATATGCTGCAACATGGATAAACCTAGAGGACATTATGCAAAGTGAAATAAGTTAGCCACAAAATGACAAATATTATATTATGATTATATGATATTGTTATTATGATTATATGATTTCACTTACTTGAGGTACGTAAAGTAGTCAAAATCATGAAGAGAGAAATGAGAACAGAGGTTGCCAAGGGTTAAAAGGGAGAGGAGAATGAGGAGTTATTGTTAATGGGTATAGAATTTCAGATTTCAGGATGAAAAGAATAATAAGGACGGGTGATGGAGATGGTTGTAATACAAAAATGTGGATGTATTTAATACATAAAATGATTAAGATGGTAAATTTTATGCTATGTCATTAAAATAAAAATAAACACATAAATAAAATAAAACAAAGAAAATGTCCCTGTCCTAACATGTCCACCCCACTGGGGACATGGAAAAACAGACTGGTTCCAAATCGGGAAAGGAGTACACCAAGGCTGTATATTGTCACCCTGCTTATTTAATTTAAATGCAGAGTACATTATAAGAAATGCTGGGCTGGATGAAACACAAGCTGGAATCAAGATTGTAGGGAGAAATATCAATAATCTCAGATATGCAGATGATACCAGCCTTATGGCAGAAAGCAAAGAAGAACTTAAGAGCCTCTTGATGAAAATGAAAGAGGAATGTGAAAAAGCTGACTCAAAACTCAACATTCAGAAAATGAAGATCATGGCATCCGGCCCCATCACGTCATGGGAAATAGATGGGGGAGCAATGGAAACAGTGACCTACTTTATTTTCAGGGTCTCCAAAATCACTGCAGATGGTGACTGCAGCCATGAAATTAAAAGACACTTGCTCCTTGGAAGAAAATCTATGACCAACCTAGAGAGCATATTAAACAGCAGAGACATTAGTTTGCCAACAAAGGTCCATCTAGTCAAAGCTATAGTTTTTCTAGTAGTCATGTATGGATGTGAGAGTTGGACTATAAAGAAAGCTGAGCACTGAAGAATTGATGCTTTTGAACTGTGGTGTTGGAGAAGACTCTTGAGAGTCCCTTGGACTGCAAGGAGATCCAACCAGTCCATCCTAAAGGAAATCAGTCCTGAATATTCATTGGAAGGACTGATGCTGAAGCTGAAACTCCAATACTTTGGCCACCTGATGCAAAGAACTAACTCATTTGAAAAGACCCTGATGCTGGGAAAGATTGAAGGTGGGAGGAGAAGGGGATGACGGAGGATGAGATGGTTGGATGGCATCACCAACTCAATGGACATGAATTTGAGTAAACTGGGGGTGTTGATGATGGACAGGGAGGCCTGGCGTGCTACAGTCCATGGGGTCGCAAACAGTTGGACATGACTGAGCGACTGAACTAAATTGAACCAAACTGGGGCCACAGCCCAGAGGGGGCATGTATTTTGAGAGATACATCTGTCACACTATGGGTTGCTCCTGTCTGTCTGCCTTCTTTTCCTCTGACCTGCTGGCAGTGGAAGAGATGTTTTCCTTTCAACTTCTACTTCCTTATTTCTTACTTTCTTATTGTTTTCATCTTTTTAGCATCTTCCTTAAGACTGCTGCTGCTGCTGCTAAGTCACTTCGGTTGTGTCTGACTCTGTGCAACCCCATAGATGGTAGCCCACCAGGCTCTCTGTCCCTGGGATTCTCCAGGCAAGAATACTGGAGTGGGTTGCCATTTCTTTCTCCCTCCTTAAGACTACCACTCCTTATAGGATTTTTAATAATATTCATATAGGAAGAGGTCCAGTTAGCATGTTAAATGAATATGTATCTTCACAAACTCTTGAGATGAGAAGCTAAAATGAACTTAATGATATAGAAAGATATCTATCTCCCAGAAAGATAATATTTTTGTTATGTAAAAAATATGATGAATGCTTTAAAAACCCAAAATATTTTTCTTGTTGGCACATTTTTCATGTTGATGAATGAATATGTGAGATAAACCCAGCATTTCCACTTGGCTCAACATTTCAACCCCATACAAGACTCTGTTGGGATTGAAGGCTAAGAGTGATGCTGTAGCTTTTGGCCAAAGAAAGTACATCATTCCCAGAAGCTGTATCATTATTGAAACTTTGCCAAGGAGTTTATGTTGTGATTTAGTTCAAGGTGACTCAGATGAAGCAGGTGATGCAGCAATTAATCTAAGAAGACTTAAAGTGAAATAGAAGCCTAGAAAATACATTGTGAAATTAAAATCAAGGATGGGGTCCTATAAAAATAATATAATTTTTATTTAAAGTTTGATTATCGTGTCTTTTTTAGTGCTGTTCTTGTCCCATGTCCTGAAGTCAATGATATACCACATGCAGCTTATTCTTTTATACTGGTTTTCTTTGTATGCCAAGCAACTTCCTCTGGAGACCTATGCTCCTCCCTTCTCTGCCCTGCTTTGTTTCCTGGAAGACTGACCCATGTGGACTGCCCAAGAGGTTCCCTTGCTCCCTGACATTGGAAGAGATGGGAGAGTAGGACAGCAGAGGAGTTGGAGTATTTTCTCCCCAACTCCCTCATGGACTTGGTGATGCAATTCCAAGGTCCCCCAATAGTCAGTCATGTTCTGCTACTCCAGCCCTCACTGAACTACAAGATATCATTGCCCTTTCTGCTTATGGACAAAGAGCAGCTTCCCACTGGTCTCTGGTTATCTCAACATTCCTGTTAGTTTTCTTAACTCTACCCAAACCTCTGTGAATAGATTTTTCATAACATTCTGTACTACAGTCCAACTCAACCTATGTTCTTCCTGCTGGTCTCTCAACTGGCATTCTTTTCCAGGATATTTGCACTTTAAGAAACAATAGATTTAGACACAGTTAGAAGAGTACATCATGAGAAACGCTGGACTGGAAGAAACACAAGCTGGAATCAAAATTGCTGGGAGAAATATCAATAACCTCAGATATGCAGATGACACCACCCTTACGGCAGAAAGTGAAGAGAAACTAAAAAGCCTCTTGATGAAAGTGAAAGAGGAGAGTGAAAAAGTTGGCTTAAAGCTCAACATTCAGAAAACGAAGATCATGGCATCTGGTCCCATCACTTCATGGGAAATAGATGGGGAAACAGTGGAAACAGTATCAGACTTTATTTTTTTAGGCTCCAAAATCACTGCAGATGGTGACTGCAGCCATGAAATTAAAAGACGCTTACTCCTTGGAAGAAAAGTTATGACCAACCTGGGTAGCATATTCAAAAGCAGAGACATTACTTTGCCGACTAAGGTCCATCTAGTCAAGGCTATGGTTTTTCCAGTAGTCAGGTATGGATGTGAGAGTTGGACTATGAAGAAGGTTGAGTGCCGAAGAATTGATGCTTTTGAACTGTGGTGTTGGAGAAGACTCTTGAGAGTCCCTTGGACTGCAAGGAGATCCAACCAGTCCATTCTGAAGGAGATCAACCCTGGGATTTCTTTGGAGGGAATGATGCTAAAGCTGAAACTCCAGTACTTTGGCCACCTCATGCGAAGAGTTGACTCATTGGAAAAGACTCTGATGCTGGGAGGGATTGGAGGCAGGAGAAGGGGACGACCGACGATGAGATGGCTGGATGACATCACCGACTCGATGGACGTGAGTCTGAGTGAACTCTGGGAGTTGGTGATGGACAGGGAGTCCTGGAGTGCTGCGATTCATGGGATCGCAAAGAGTCAGATACGACTGAGCAACTGAACTGAACTGAACTGAGAAGGACAATTTGCCTGGAAAATCCCATGGGCAGAGGAGCCTGGTAGGCTGCATTCCATGGGGTCGTGAAGAGTTGGACACAACTGCGCAACTTCACTTTCACTTTTTACTTTCATGCATTGGAGAAGGAAATGGCAACCCACTCCAGTGTTCTTGCTTGGAGAATCCCAGGGACGGGGGAACCTGACGGGCTGCCATCTATGAGGTCGCACAGAGTCTGACACGACTGAAGCGACTTAGCATCAGCAGCAGCAGCAGAATAAGGACATTTAAAGGAAACAGTCTTTACAGTTCAGCTCAATAGGGTTCAGGTCAACAGAGCTCAGATCAACTGCCATCAGGTAATTTTAGATCTAGACTCACTGAAAATTTATATCTCAGTTTTGACTGTTTAAAACCCATTTTATCAACCACCTGGGGATGACAGAATCAAAACTCACAGGACACCGAGTTTAATTTCTAGACTTACATTTATTAACTTGCAGATGGGAATCTTTGGCACCAGAACTGTTAGACTATCAGCCCAGGGTTCTCCTTTCAGATGGATAGAGTCATGTAGAGTCTCAGATTACAAATTGGAGGTTTGCATCATGGTATGTACAGAGTTAGAATTAGAGACATTGGGTGCTTTTAAGGGCTTTTTCCATGAATTTGTATCAACACAATGAATTGTTCTTATATACTTCAGGTATTTGCCTAACACAAATGCAACAAAAACCAAACAGTAGTCACATGGAATACTATAAAGTAGTGAAAATAAACAAGTTGCAACCAAATAACATGAGTGACTCTCACAAACAGAAAGTTGACTAAAAGTAGGCAGACACAGAAGAGCATAGATTATATAACACATTAATTGGTGTCATTTAGAAGTTAGTGGTTAACTTGGAGTGGGATGGGAGGTTATGACTGGAAGAGAGCCATGAGGTGGGATTCTGGGAAGTTGGGGAGGTTCTCCTTTTTAATCTGGGTGCTGGTTACACAAGGGAATCAATTTGTGAACATTTATCATCAAGCTATACATTTATAATAGGAGTGGACTTTTTTGTATTTGTATTATGCTACAATAAAGCTTTTCAAAATTATCAGTACCACTCCTAGGAACAGAGGTTGCCCTCTATTGGACGATACTGTAGATCTGCTGACCAACAGGCATCAGTTTTGTGTCTCTGATGGAGTAGTCATTGTCAGTACTAAAGCTTCTGTCATGACACTATCTCAAATAATATAGTCCAACAAATATTTTACATCAGCATCTCATACTTTTTGGATGTCTTCCAGATGGAACATAATGATAGCACTCTGGTTCCATTCACAAAAAAATTCTTGGAAATAATTTCTTAGATTAGGCTATTTCTGGAGAGAGTTCCATTGATCTCTTTTAAAACTTTTATCTCAATTTTTATGTGCCTTCCTGATGCATCAGAGCGGTGATGTGTAATACGATATATGCCTTGGGATCTCACCCGACACCTACTGAGTCAAAGCCTCTAGAGTTTCCCACTTTCTTGTCATATGTATTTTGAAAATGTGTCCTGGATGAATCAGATGCACTTCTCTATTTATAAACCACTTTCTTATTTGAACAGATATTTGGTTCATCACTGTTCATAGCTTCATTATCTGCAATAGCCGAAAGGCAAAAACAACAAATGTCTGTCAACAGATGATTGGATGAACAAAACTGGTATAAACATGCCATGGAATATTATTCAGACTTAAAAAAAGAATGAAATTCTGACACATTCTACAATATGGATGAACCTTGATGACATTACTGCCGGGGTCCAGCCCCGGTGGATCCAGGGTAATTCAAAGGGGAGACAGAGTCAGGGTCCTAGGAAAAAGCTATTTAATTAGAAATATAAAGAGAGATTAGAAAAGAATAGTGTAGTAAGAAAATTAGTGGAGGAAAAGAGGCTGAATAACTTGGTTTACATGGAATACCAATAAAACCTCAAGACAAGAGGTTTCCACCACCTATGTAGGCCACTGGCGCCCACTTGAATAGCAGAAGGTGCCCTGCCTTGGGCTCCCTCTCTCATGGGTCTTAGCAGCCAGGGCAAAATTAGCAGCCTTGGTGAGCATCCACACTCCAGATGGGAATACAGCCAGAAGGGGAAAGAAAGAACAACACGGGAGAACCAGTCTTTCCAGAAACTGATCCGTTTTCTTTATTTTCAGGTTTGCTTATATACTTTTTGTAACACATAGAGATAGAATACAGAGTCATGCGGGGTCAGGAGACCTGACCCTTGTCAAAATCAGGTGCTTCATATAAATATATACAAAGGTCTTAGGCTTTACATCATCTTATGGCCATGAGGCCTGCTGACATTTTATGGCCCTTTCTGATAACGGTCAGTCAGCCAGAAAACTTATTTTTTCCAGGGGTGATTTTTTCTTAAATCAGGCGCAACCCTCTGAAGGTACCAGATAAAGTTGCATTCCTATAGGGTGAGGGTGCAGGGGGTTATAATCAAGAAAGGAATTTACTTAGCTTAAGGTTTAACATGATTAATATCAAAGGTTAATACTTATTTCTCTTATATGCTAGTTATATTCATTAATGTGTATAAGGGCAAGGAATATGGAGACTTAGCAGCAAATATGGGCCCAACAAATGAAAACCCTTCACCAGTATAATTTCTAATCCACCCACTATACTAGTAATTTCTAACTTCTCAAAAGAATCTGTATTTAGAAAGTTTAAAGAATCTCGTGCCTCTCACGGTTGAGAGGCTGTAAACAATCACATGTGGCCGGACAAACCTGTTCAGGCAGGCTAGAGAACCTTCAGAGGAGTTTGTAAGTTGAAACACTCTTGTCACGCCCAGGAATTTTTATTGACTGGAGCTGCAAGTTAACTCCTTCTCCAAGAGATGTGGTGGGGGACAGCCCCCTGTAAAGTCAGAGGTGTAGGTGAAAGCATAGAACAACAGACTCTGGTTTTGGGGGTAGATGCTCAAGAACAGGGGGTCTCCTGAGGCTCGATCCTGCCTTTGCGTATGCCAAGCCTCCTTCCTCATGAACTTTGCCACGGGCGGAGTTCCTCACGCTGGCTCCCAGTACATTACCCTAGGTCAGATACCAAATGACAAATCGTGTATGATTCCACCTACATGAGGAACTTAGAGAAGTCAAATTCATAGAGACACAAATTAGAATGACGATTTCCAGAAACTAGAGATACAGGGAACAGACAGCTAGCATTTAATAGTACAAAGTTTCAGTCCGGGAAGATGAAGAAGTTCTAGTGATGAATGGTTACGGTGGTTGCATAACATTGTGAATGCATTTAATGCCACTAAAGTTAGTGAAAAGTGAAAGCGTTAGTCATTCAGTCATCTCTGATTCTTTGTGACCCCATGGACTGTAACCCTCCAGGCTCCTCTGTCCATGGAACTATACACTAAAAATGGTTAATACAGTCAATTTTATGTTACATATATTTTACCACACAAATAAAACTAGTCTCCTGGAGTCTTATTTAGTTTATTTTGTGCCAAAATAAGCTAAGGTTTCACATTATTTGAGGAAGATAATAAAACAAAATTCAAGAGCCACCTTAAATGGCACCAGTAGCCCCCTACTTGAAGACCAGAGTTCCCCACAGCCTTGAATGTAGACAGATATTTGTACAGTGCCATTTTGGTTCTTGTTTATTTGATCTGGATGGTGACTAGTGGGAGCAAGCATTATGTACTCAGCCTACAGACTACATATGGTTCCTCTGGCCTGTTGATTAAAAACAGCCTCTTATCTCATTGAACTCCTTAGGAAGCTAAGCCCTACGTGGCAACAGTTGCCATGCCAGAGGGACCTTGTTTAAACATTGTTCAGAAATGTCACTGATAAGCATTAAAGAAATCTTGCAATAAAGAATTTTACTCCATTTGTCTTGATTCTTCTAAAGAAAATATCACTTTTCTTTGAGTACTATCATATAATTGTTTCTAATAACAATAGTAGTTTGTTATTTTAAGCATCTGATTGCTTTGGTTTAGTTTGTCTATAATAAGATTTATTTCACCCACCTAGCTGTCAAAAGAAACCTTAAAATCCTTCATGGATTTCATAAGAAGCTCCTTTTGTGGACAAATTCTGATTCATTACAGTCTCAATGAAGATATTCACTATATGAAATATCTCCAAATGTTTAGTATGTATCAACAACATTAGAAAATTACACCCTGATTAAAATTGTCCAAATACCCCTTTTGTAACCATTGTTTGCATAACAACCAGACTTCCAACACTCTAATCTACTTTTGGAAATCCAGTTGCAAATATGCTCTTTTTCCTTTAGTTAACTAAAGCTGTTGCAAATATAGGTGCTCTTAACCCTCTCTCTCACCACCAAAAAAAAAAAAAATACCTTTTATGAGCTAAAGATCTGATGAAATGACAACATAGAACTTCTTTTCAGCCAGTTATGATTCCAAATTAAAGTGCATCGACTAAGGCACTCTTTTTAGATGAACCATAGTTCTATGATTAGAAGAATGCAATAGTTAATTGTCTTGTAAACTGGCTGTACTCAAGCAGCAGTGGATTTCAGGAATGCACAACACTGCACACATTTATTATCTCCCATTCCAGCTGAAACATGGAGCATATGTCCTTGGTAACAGAACATTGACTTCATCTAGAGTATTGTATTCGTTTCTTATTGTTGAGGTAACAAATTACCACAAATTTAGTGTCTTAAAAAGCACGAATGTCGTATTTTTCAGTTCTTGAGGTCAGAAGTCTAAAATCAGTTTCACTGAATTAAAAAGCTAACATATCATCACGCCTAACTTCTGGACACTCTCAGGGAGAATCTATGTCCTTGCCTTTTGCAGCTTCTAGAGGCTGCCTATACTCCCTGTTTTGTGACTCATTTCTCCATCTTCAAAATTCTTCATCACTCCAAACTTTCCTTCCATTTGTCCCATCTCCTCCTGCTTTGAAACCTCTTGCTTCCCTCTTATAAGAATCCATGAGAATATATTGGACCTACTCGGAAAATTCAGGAAAATCCCCGTCTCCAGATCCTTAATGTAATTATATCAGCAAAGTCCCTTTTGCAATGTAAGGTAACATACTTACAGATTTGAGAAATTAAGGGGACCATGATTCAGTCTGTGGGAAGCTATAGCTTCAGCTAAAATACTGATGTTATACTTACAAGCTTCTCTTACAGGTACAATAATAAGGTTCAAATTTGGCCAATGAAAGGTAATAAGTGGACCTTCCAGGGAGAACAGTTAAAGGGAGCTGATTTAATTGGAAGGTTTTACCCTTTTGTTCTTCCTCTTTTCTTTCGCTCTTCTGCCTCAAACACAGACATGTTGGCAGGAATTCAGCAGCTACTACAGAACCTGAGGTTAACACTGGAAATAAAATCTATGACTAGGATAATGAACCAAAAAAGGTAGAATAAGCCTGAGCATTTGCAGGGTCAGTGTACCAGCCTGAAATGCCAGACTCTGTTCCTGAGAGAATAAACCCTTGGATATAGAACTTATTGTTTGTGTCTATTACTATCATCCAGATACAATTTCTTCCTAACTGATTGTGAGTCTTTGCCTAATTTAGCAAATCTATCTTGTTAGTTGATCAGAGGCTATTCGTTAAGAATCACATGAAACTATGTGTCTCTGCATTAGCTTTCAAACTGAATTTAAGAGGAAGGAAAAAAGAAAGGGAGAGAGGGAAAAGGAGAGGAGAAGGAAGGAAGGGGAAGGAGGAGGGGAAGGGAAGGGAAGAGTGAGGAAAGGAGATGAGATGAGAGGAGACAAGAGGAGAAGGGAAGAAAGGAAAGTGTTAGCCCCCATAACTGAAACCTTCATTTAGGGTTGGCACCAGGCGCAGCCTGACTTTAAGCCAAACTGAAATATTAGGATCATGTTGTCTTGTTAACTTTGCCTCCTCGGGGGCTTCATCATCAAGTTGGTTCCTCTCCTGATAGCAAGATGGGAGCAATTCCATCTTCCTCATAGCCTCATTTCCCTAAATCCAGAGGAAGGGTGAAGGCCTCTCGGTTCTTGAGGTCCCTTCAAGGTCTTATTAGGTCCCACTGACTCTGATTTGATTATGTGCATGTTCTTGAGCTGGTTGCTCTGGGGCTGAGGGTTGGGATAGCCTAACTGAATTAGTTTAAGCCAATCAGGACCTGCCCTTATGGATGGGAGTGGGGTCCATCCCTCACAGACAACATGGCTGAGAACAAGGGAGGCTGTATGTTACGCAGACAATCAGTATTCAGAGGCAGTCTAGAAGACTTTTTTCCATGATCCAGTGGATATTGGCAATTTGATCTCTCGTTCCTCTGCCTTTTCTAAAACCAGCTTGAACATCAAGAAGTTCATGGTTCATGTATTGCTGAAGTCTGGCTTGGAGAATTTTGAGCATTACTTTACTAGCATGTGAGATGAGTGCAATTGTGCAGTAGTTTGAGCATTCTTTGGCATTGCCTTTCTTTGGGATTGGAATGAAAACTGACCTTTTCCAGTCCTGTGGCCACTGATGAGTTTTCCAAATTTGCTGGCATATTGAGTGCAGCACTTTCACAGCATCATCTTTCAGGATTCGAAACAGCTCAACTGGAATTCCATCACCTCCACTAGCTTTGTTTGTAGTGATGCTTTCTAAAGCCCACTTGACTTCACAATCCAAAATGTCTGGCTCTAGATTAGTGAGCACATCAGCATGATTATCTGGGTCGTGAAGATCTTTTTTGTACAGTTCTTCCATGTATTCTTGCCACCTCTTCTTAATATCTTCTGCTTCTGTTAGGTCCAGACCATTTCTGTCCTTTATCGAGCCCATCTTTGCATGAAATGTTCCCTTGGTGTCTCTAATTTTCTTGAAGAGATCTCTAGTCTTTCCCATTCTGTTGTTTTCCTCTATTTCTTTGCGTTGATTACTTAGGAAGGTTTTCTTATCTCTTCTTGCTATTCTTTGGAACTCTGCATTCAGATGCTTATATCTTTCCTTTTCTCCTTGGCTTTTCACCTTTCTTCTTTTCACAGCTATTTGTAAGGCCTCCACAGACAGCCATTTTGCTTTTTTTGCATTTCTTTTCCATGGGGATGGTCTTGATCACTGTCTCCTGTACAATGTCACGAACCTCATTCCATAGTTCATCAGGCACTCTGTCTATCAGATCTAGGCCCCTAAATCTATTTCTCACTTCCACTGTATAATCATAAGGGATTTGATTTAGGTCATATCTGAATGGTCTAACGGTTTTCCCTACTTTCTTCAATTTGAGCCTGAATTTGGCAATAAGGAGTTCATGATCTGAGCCACAGTCAGCTCCCGGTCTTGTTTTTGTTGACTGTATAGAGCTTCTCCATCTTTGGCTGCAAAGAATATAATCAATCTGATTTCAGTGTTGACCATCTGGTGATGTCCATGTGTAGAGTCTTCTCTATTTCTGCTTTATTGACTATGCCAAAGCCTTTGACTGTGTGGATCACAATAAACTGTGGAAAATTCTGAAAGAGACAGGAATACCAGCCCACCTAACTTGCCTCTTGAGAAATCTGTATGTAGGTCAGGAAGCAACAGTTAGAACTGGACATGTACGTCAAGGCTGTATATTGTCACCCTGTTTATTTAACTTATATACAGAGTACATCATGAGAAACGCTGGACTGGAAGAAACACAAGCTGGAATCAAAATTGCTGGGAGAAATATCAATAACCTCAGATATGCAGATGACACCACCCTTATGGTGGAGAGTGAAGAGGAGCTAAAAAGCCTCTTGATGAAAGTGAAAGAGGAGAGTGAAAAAGTTGGCTTAAAGCTCAGCATTCAGAAAACGAAGATCATGGCATCTGGTCCCATCACCTCATGGGAAATAGATGGGGAAACAGTGGAAACAGTGTCAGACTTTATTTTTTTGGGCTCCAAAATCACTGCAGATGGTGACTGCAGCCATGAAATTAAAAGACGCTTACTCCTTGGAAGAAAAGTTATGACCAACCTGGGTAGCATATTCAAAAGCAGAGACATTACTTTGCCAACTAAGGTCCGTCTAGTCAAGGCTATTGTTTTTCCTGCGGTCACGTTTGGATGTGAGAGTTGGACTGTGAAAAGGCTCAGTGCCGAAGAATTGATGGTTTTGAACTGTGGTGTTGGAGAAGACTCTTGAGAGTCCCTTGGACTGCAAGGAGATCCAACCAGTCCATTCTGAAGGAGATCAACCCTGGGATTTCTTTGGAAGGAATGATGCTAAAGCTGAAGCTCCAGTACTTTGGCCACCTCATGCAAAGAGCTGACTCATTGGAAAAGACTCTGATGCTGGGAGGGATTGGGGGCAGGAGGAGAAGGAGACAACAGAAGATGAGATGGCTGGATGGCATCACGGACTCGATGGACGTGAGTCTGAGTGAACTCCGGGAGTTGGTGATGGACAGGGAGGCCTGGCATGCGGCAATTCATGGGGTCGCAAAGAGTCGGACATGACTGAGCGACTGAACTGAACTGAACTGAACTGAACTAGAAGCCTTAGTGTGTCTGTCTACCAGTTTCATAAGAGACTTCTCCAGGGCCCTAGAAAGAGAATTTGAGCCAAGAATAATTAACATAAATGCTTCTAGCTCAGAAAGTGAGAATTTAAAGCAAATACCTTAGATTCCTAGTCCCTGGCCATCCTCACAGTCTTCCAGTTTGCTTACACTGTTGCTCATGGACTCTTTCCCTCCTCAAACCAAAAGCTTCCAGAGCCAGTACAGATTCTCTTTGTGGTAGCTTCAAGATTAAATCTGTTCCAGGTTTATCTGCACATACATTTTGCAAGAAATTATGTGGTCCTGAGACACTGTTTCCATGAGAGCTCTATGATGGGTAATGTCATCACACCTCCCAGGAACAATAGGAACTTATCTTTGATGAGTTGTGTGTATAGACTCAACTGGTTTTTTGTGTGCAATTCAACCAGTCTAGGACCTTCAATGTTCAGGCATTGATTCCCTTTTCTTTAGTGCATGAACACAAATCTGCATTCATCTGTACACGTAACCTGACGCATAAAGTAGATTCTTTTACAAAGAGGTTAAACTTAGAATAAGGTAATTTTTACTTCATTTCTTATTTTTCAAAAGAATCAGAAAAAAGACATACACATGTCCATGACCAAGATTAAACAAGCATTAATTATTTGCCATACTTATTTTAGCTTTTGTTGTTACTGTTAAATATTATTTTCATAACTAAGACAGTTTAGAAATAGTTTTAAAAACAGAAATCTTAACTTGTACTTTCCTCTTCTCCTCTCTTCTTCAAAAATAATCACTACTCTGAAGCTGATATATATCATTCCCATTCTGTTTTGTTTTTTGGGTGGTTGGTAACATTTTTCTTCCTGTGTGTATATCTAATATAAGATACACTATGGTTAAATCAGTTAGGATCCCAGGGAATTCCCTGGTGGTCCAAAAGTTAGGACTCTGCAATCTCACTACCAGGGCCAAGGTTCAACTCCTTACTAGGGAACTAAGATCCCACAAGTCCACAAAAATAAATTTTTTAATGTATTTTTAAAAAATCAGCATCCCAACAAGAAAGTGAAGGCACACTCAGAGGGGTAACTAGGGAGAGGTAATAGAGGGGTAAAAAGGGAATATTTATAAGAGGGATTGTTGTTGTTTTAGTGGCTGAGTCATGTCCTACTCTTTGAGACCTGATGAACTGTAGCCTGCCAGGCCTTACAGAGGAATGAGCAACTTTAAAGAAAAACAAGATGTGATGAGGCAGCCAGCAAGTTGTAAAGGTGGGAAACCCTGATCACCTGTACACTTAAAAGGACGAAGAGTGGGAGTCATGTTTCCAGAAGCTGGTGTGAGTTGCAACTTGGGACAGAAGTCTGATGGGGCATTGATCTACAGTAGAGGAGTTAGGGGATCTCAGCTGTTGCCTAAACCAAGATCTACTTTGTGTGTGTGTGTGTGTGTGTGTGTGTGTGTGTGTGTGTGATTGTCACTCAGGTATGTCCAACTCTTTATAACCCCATGGACTGCAGTCCACCCGGCTCCTCTGTTCATGGGATTCTCCAGGCAAGAATACTGGAGTGGGTAGCCTTCTCCAGGGATCTTCTTGACCCAGGGATCAAACCTGGGTCTCCTGGAATGCAAACAAGCCACCAGGGAAGCCATAATGAAAATCAATGTCAGGCTCTCTTTCCTTCCTCTTCTGATCTCTTGCGTACTCCTTCTATTGGCCACAACCAACTAAAAACCAAGAGGACTTGTCTGATGCTCTCCATAAAGGTCAATTTCTTGTGGCACAGAACAGTAAAGAGAAGGATAGGAAATGAGATCTGGACAGTCAAACAGGTAACACAATTGTTCTGTATCTTAAAAAATTAACATAAATTTCATGCCTGCAGGCATGATCACACAGGGTACATTAACTTCAAAATGTTGTATAAACTGCTTCCTTCAGCCATAAGTTAAAAATTAGGATACAACAAATTATTTAAAAGTTTTAAATGATATTAATTGGGACAAACAAAAAAGATTGTGAAATTCCTTGGAGGTAGTTCTGCTTTGCTGGGAATTAATTATAACCTTTATTAATGCACTGCCTCTAATTTTAGTTCCTTCTTTCAAGCATAATATGTGAAAAGAAGTGAATGTCCAGAGCAGAACAAAGGAAATAAAAGATTATAAAAGGGAGTAGGTACAGAGAAATTAGAAGTGGGTGTTGGGCATTGTTTCACTTGGAAAAGAGGAAGGCTGACGAAGAAGCTGGCTTGTCCTCAAGTTTAAAGAGAGGATATTAATTCACCTCCTTCTCCACAGATGCCTACATCTGCTCTGCCCACACTCCACTTGCAGTTCCCATATGCATCTTGCTTTTCAACACAGGCACACTTGCACCTGTTCCTCCGACTTGGAGTTCCCTTAAGTCAACAGGACAATTTCTACTCATCTTTTTTTATTTGACTTTGGTGTCATTTTCTCCAGAAAAATTTCTCAGACCTCACTATCTGGATCCATGAAAGATGCCCTTCCCAAGTGCTCTCTGAGTCCTAATGGGCTTGATCACAGCAGATGGGTTATTTGTTTGCATTTCAATCTCTTCTATGAGATAGCAATCCCCTTATCTGCTGGATTCTTGCCTTATTAATTTAAATGTTCCTCCTGTAGTTAGCATTGTGTTTGACCCAAGCAATAAATGGTTGTTTAATTAATGAATCAATAAGCTTGCACTTTTAAAATATATGGCAGTTGGCAGTGAATGCAGTTAACTGCACAGTGAGAAGATATTGACTTTTATGAGCAAGATGTGAAAGAGAAAAATAGCCTTATTCTGCCCTCAGCTCAAGGTTAAGCTCCCATGTCTAAGTCATGTGCTTCACAGACACTTCCATTTTTGCAGAGAGTGGTGATGGGGGATTGAACATGGTTCCTAAAAATTCATTCTTGGCTCAACACATTTCTAAGATCTATGAAGCATTGGTGGAGATAGTAGAAATTGGGGGATGGTGTAAAATGTCATCTCAGAGCTATAATCAGTCTCTGAGTAAATGTCATCTCAGAGCCATAACCAGTCTCTGAGCATCAGAAGTCATGGCATCTGGTCCCATCACTTCATGGGAAATAGATGGGGAAACAGTGAGAAACTTTATCTTTGGGGGGCTCCAAAATCACCGCAGATAGTGACTGCAGGCATGAAATTAAAATACGCTTGCTCCTTGGAAGAAAATTTATGACCAACCTAGAGAGCATATTAAAAAGCGGAGACATTACTTTGCAAACAAAAATCTGTCTAGTCAAAGCTATGGCTTTTCTAGTAGTCATGTAAGGATGTGAAAGTTGGACTATAAAGAAAGCTGAGCACTGAAGAATTGATACTTTTGAACTGTGGTGTTGGAGAAGACTCTTGAGAGTCCCTTGGACTGCAAAGAGATGCAACCAATCCATCCTAAAGGAAATCAGTCCTGAATAGTCATTGGAAGGACTGATGCTGAAGCTGAAACTCCAATACTTTGGCTACCTGATGTGAAGAACTGACTCATTTGAAAAGACCCTAATGCTGGGAAAGATTGTAGGCAGAAGGAGAAGGGGGCAACAGAGGTTGAGATGGTTGGATGGCATCACCAACTCGATGAACATGAGTTTGAACAAGCTCCGGGAGTTGGTGATGCACAGGGAGGCCTGGCGTGCTGCAGTCCATGGGGTCGCAAAGAGTCAAACACGACTAAGTGACTGAACTGAAGAATTGAAGACAGATTTGATACCAGTTATTTTTTAATTTTAAAAAGCCACCCAAATAGAACATTTAAATACACAGAAGAAAACTAGAGCCCATATAAAACCATGTAGAAATCAAGAGTTCTGTGATTTTCAGTTTGGGTTTTCCCTATACCTGAAACTGAATCAAGACCTGGGTGTAGGTTGTTTATTTAGAAGGTGAACCCAGGAAGCTGAAATAAAAGGGAGGAGAGAACAAGCTAGAGAAAGGAGGACAGCCAACAACGAATGCCTCATTGACCTGTGGGCAACCGGGGTTTGATTACTATGGGAACCCTCTGAAGAACCATATAGAATGTGCTCCAGAATCATTCCACTGAAGAACTGGTTAGTCACCTGGAGCTCAATCTGGTGCTCTGTGACAACTTAGAGAGGGTGGGGTGAGGATGGGCTGGGAGGAAGGTTCAATACGAAGGGGATATGTGTATACTTCTGGCTGATTTACCCTGTTGTATGGCAGAAACCAACACAACATTGTAAAGCAATTATCCTCCAATTAAAAAACAAAAATAAGAACTGGTTTTTTTTCCAACCTCCCTCCACCTTGCCCCCAGGGCTATTAACTACCTCTCCCCCAACTTTCCACCTGAGCTTGCTGGGTCTGAGTGGCCTTCTGTAGCTTCAGAGAAAATCCTGAGCTAGAAAGGTGGAGAAATTCCACTGCCCACAGTGTGACTGGACACTGGCACTGTGCTTGGAATTGTCCATCACCTCTGTTTTGGAATCACATGAGCTAACAAGATATCATGTGAGACACCCAAGTGTCTGCTCTGTGTTTAAGAAGCTGAACCTTTTGCATTGGGGACTGTGATTGTCTCTTTGTTCTAGTCTGAACTGAACCTTGGCAGTTTGTGCCCTCTTTGAAGAAATGTTTGCTGTGACTGGAATTAAATTGCACTAGGTGTGTAGAAAGTTGCTAGATTTTGTTGAGGTGGTTGTGTTCTAAATTGAGTGGTCATCACGGATAAGACTCTGTCATCCTAAGAATGGCAGGAAGCATGTACGTACATCTTCATCTCGCACTGGAGAAGAGATCATGACAGAAACTAGCATGGGTTTGACAAAGTTCATCTCAGACTGAATTGCTGTTGTCCAACATATATTATTTGAAATATAACAACATAGGGTTATGAAGCATTTTTTAAAACCTGTCTCTCTGTTATTTGGAAGTAGGGAATTTAAGGTTGCAATCCTACTGCTATTGAGAGTGTATCACCTGTACTGTATCAGATATTGTGCATTGAGGTCATTTCAGGGAGAGTGTTCAAGCTGTTTTAAAAGGTGTGACTATCACTGTCAATCATCTTAGGAAGATAAAGATCTTCAATAGGGTGAGAAGGAAATTTCTCCTGCTCTCCAGGACAGAGAGGTGAAGGTAACTGTCCTCTACCATGGAAACAATGTGGTAACTAGTTAGAAGAGCAGCTGCATTATGGATGAACCAGGGTTGTGAAAACAGCCACATCAGGTAGCCAGTAGTCTATACTGGGTTTCCCTTCCTTCTCCTCTGAGACTTCAGTAAAGTTTACTTTTTTTTTCTTTTTTTACAGAATAGAGCCTAACTTCAAGCTCAGCTTTGAGGATTTAAGCTTCTGCTTGATATAGAGTGCTTTATCCTAAAATTCAAGGGAAGAGGGTATACCCGAGAGCATAAGAGTGATAATGGTGTCATCTGCAGAGAGGTTAGGAAGAAAACAGGCAAATAAAACATCATTGGACTAGAGTCAGACATTCTGGAATGTGAAGTCAAGTGGGCCTTAGGAAGCACCACTATGAGTAAAGCTAGTGGAGGTGATGGAATTCCAGTTGAGCTATTTCAAATCCTGAAAGATGATGCTGTGAAAGTGCCGCACTCAGTATGCCGGCAACTTTGGAAAACTCAGCAGTGGCCACAGGACTGGAAAAGGTCAGTTTTCATTCCAATCCCAAAGAAAGGCAATGCCAAAGAATGTTCATACAATTGCACTCATCTCACACACCAGCAAAGAAATGCTCAAAGTTCTCCAAGCCAGGCCTTCATTATCATGAACTGCAAACATCCAGATATTCAAGCTAAATTAAGAAAAGGCAGAGGAACCAGAGATCAGATTTCCAGCATCTGTTGGATCATAGAAAAAGCAAGAGTGTTTCAGAAAAATATCTACTTCTGCTTTATTGACTATGCCAAAGCCTCTGACTGTGTGGATCACAACAAACTGTGGAAAATTCTTCAAGAGATGGGAATACCAGATCACCTTACCTGCTTCCTGGGAAATCTGTGTGAAGGCCAAGAAGCAACAGTTAGAATTGGACATGGAACAACAGACTGGTTCTAAATGGGAAAGGAGTACATTAAGGCTGTATATTGTCACCCTGCTTATTTAACTTATATGCAGAGTACATCATGCAAAATGCTGGGCTGGAGGAAGCACAAGCAGGAATCAATATTGCAAGGAGAAATATCAATAACATCAGATATTCAGATGACACCAGCCTTATGGCAGAAAGCAAAGAACTTAAGAGCCTCTTGATGAAAGTGAAAGAGGAGAGCGAAAAAGTTGGCTTAAAACTCAACATTCGGAAAACAAAGATCATGGCATCCAGTCCCATCACTTCATGCACGTAGGATAACAATGGAAACAGTGACAGACTTTATTTTGGGGGGCTCCAAAATCACTGCAGATGGTGACTGCAGCCATGAAATTAAAAGACACTTGCTCCTTGGAAGAAAAGCTATGCCCAACTTAGATAGTATATTAAAAAGCAGAGACATTACTTTGCCAACAAATGTCCATCTAGTTAAAGCTATGGTTTTTCTAGTAGTCACGTATGAATGTGAGAGTTGGACTATAGAGAAAGCTGAGCACCAAAGAATTGATGCTTTTGAACTGTGGTGTTGAAGACTCTTGAGAGTCCCTTGGACTGCAAGGAGATCCAATCAGTCCATCCTAAATGAAATCAGTCCTGAACATTCATTTGAAGGTCTGATTCTAAAGTTGAATCTCCAATACTTTGGCCACCTGATGAGAAGATCTGACTCATTGGAAAAGACCGTAATGTTGGGAAAGATTGAAGGCAGGAGAAGGTGACGACAGAGGGTGAGATGGTTGGATGGCATCACGGACTCGATGGACATGAGTTTGAGCAAGCTCTGGGGGTTGATGATGGACAGGGAAGCCTGGCATGCTGCAGTCCATTGGGTCACAAAGAGTCAGACACAACTGAGCGGATGAACTGAACTGATTGGGATTTTGCAAAATGGAGGTCAACAGTGCTATTCCAAATAATCATTACAGGGAAGTATTGAAGCTGATCACCAATTTACAATACATTTCCATTAAAAACTAAATAAAATAATGGGTTCATTTTTAATTAACAATTATTCTAACTTTTACTCTCTTAAATTCAAACTCAGTCTCAGATGATGACTTCCCAAAGTTGCAAATCTAGAAAGTTTTTCTCCCTCAAGTTCAATTATTTTCCACTAGCTTTCAGTAAATAAGCCTGTGTCTTGAGAACCAGGCTATGTGACTATATTCTTTTCAACTGGGTGTGTTTAACTTCCAGGGAATCTCTTTAGAAAGGAGATGTGCCCCCTTTTTTATTTCTTCCTTTCTGCCTTCTGCAATACAGAAATGATGGCTAGAGCCTGAGGAGACATCTTGAACTATAAGGTGGAAGTTCCTTCTAAGGATCGTGGCTAAGAGAGGAAATTTCCAGGCCCCTTAGGGACCAAGGAGCATTTGCCAGGCCTGAACTGTCTACCTCCAGGTTTCATTTACATGGGAGAGAAACATTCCTCCCCTGCCCACCCCCCATCCCACAAACACACACACAGTCTTATTTAAGCCACTGTTATTTTCAGCTTCAGTTCAGTTCAGTTCAGTTCAGTCGCTCAGTCATGTCCGACTCTTTGCGACTCCATGAATCACAGCACGCCAGGCCTCCCTGTCCATCACCAACTCCCGGAGTTCACTCAGACTCACGTCCATCGAGTCTGTGATAGCATCCAGCCATCTCATCCTCTGTCGTCCCCTTCTCCTCCTGCCCCCAATCCCTCCCAGCATCAGAGTCTTTTCCAATGAGTCAACTCTTCGCATGAGGTGGCTAAAGTACTGGAGTTTCAGCTTTAGCATCATTCCTTCCAAAGAAATCCCAGGGCTGATCTCCTTCAGAATGGACAGGTTGGATCTCCTTGCAGTCCAAGGGACTCTCAAGAGTCTTCTCCAGCACCACAGTTTAAAAGCATCAATTCTTCGGTGCTCAGCTTTCTTCACAGTCCAACTCTCACATCCATACATGACCACAAGAAAAACCATAGCCTAGACTAGACGGACCTTTGTTGGCAAAGTAATGTCTCTGCTTTTCAACATGCTATCTAGGTTGGTCATAACTTTTCTTCCAAGGAGTAAGCGTCTTTTAATTTCATGGCTGCAGTCACCATCTGCAGTGATTTTGGAGCACCCAAAAATAAAGTCTGACACTGTTTCCACTGTTTCCCCATATATTTCCCATGAAGTGATGGAACCAGATGCCATGATCTTCGTTTTCTGAATGTTGAGCTTTAAGCCAGCTTTTTCACTCTCCTCTTTCACTTTCATCAAGAGGCTTTTTAGTTCCTCTTCACATTCTGCATAAGGGTCGTGTTCTCTGCATATCTGAGGTTATTGATATTTCTCCTAGCAATCTTAATTCCAGCTTGTGCTTCTTCGAGCTCAGTGTTTCTCATGATGTACTCTGCATAGAAGTTAAATAAGCAGGGTGACAATATACAGCCTTGATGTACTCCTTTTCCTATTTGGAACCAGTCTGTTGTTCCATGTCCAGTTTTAACTGTTGCTTCCTGACCTGCATATAGGTTTCTCAGGAAGCAGGTCAGGTGGTCTGGTATTCCCATCTCTTGAAGAATTTTCCCCAGTTTATTGTGATCCACACAGTCAAAGGCTTTGGCATAGTCAATAAAGCAGAAATAGATGTTTTTCTGGAACTCTGTTGCTTTTTCCATGATCCAGTGGATGTTGGCAATTTGATCTCTGGTTCCTCTGCCTTTTCTAAAACCAGCTTGAACATCTGGAAGTTGACAGTTCACGTATTGCTGAAGCCTGGCTTGGAGAATTTTGAGCATTACTTTACTAGCATGTGAGATGAATGCAATTGTGTGGTAGTTTGAGCATTCTTTGGCATTGCCTTTCTTTGGGATTGGAATGAAAACTGACCTTTTCCAGTCCTGTGGCCACTGATGAGTTTTGCAAATTTGCTGGCATATTGAATGCAGCACTTTCACAGCATCATCTCTCAGGATTTGAAATAGCTCAACTGGAATTCCATCACCTCCACTAGCTTTGTTTGTAGTGATGATTTCTAAGGCCCACTTGACTTCACATTCCTGGATGTCTGGCTCTAGATGAGTGATCACACCATCATGATCATCTTGGTCTTGAAGATCTTTTTTGTACAGTTCTTCTGTGTATTCTTGCCACCTCTTCTTAATATCTTCTGCTTCTGTTAGGTCCAGACCATTTCTGTCCTTTATCAAGCCCATCTTTGCATGAAATGTTCCCTTGGTGTCTCTAATTTTCTTGAAGAGATCTCTAGTCTTTCCCATTGTGTTGTTTTTCTCTATTTCTTTGCATTGATCACTTAGGAAGGTTTTCTTATCTCTTCTTGCTATTCTTTGGAACTCTGCATTCAGATGCTTAGATCTTTCCTTTTCTCCTTGGCTTTTCGCTTCTCTTCTTTTCACAGCTATTTGTAAGGCCTCCTCAGACAGCCATTTTGCTTTTTTGCATTTCTTTTCCATGGGGATGGTCTTGATCCCTGTCTCATGTACAATGTCACGAACCTCCGTCCATAATTCATCAGGCATTCTATTTATTCAGCTTACTCTCACTTAAAGCAAAATTAATATTAACTGAGCATCTGTTAATGTGGACAATTGAGTGTAGCCATGCTGATAAAAAAGAAGATGGATTGCGGTTTTAGTTTGTAATCTCCATGGAAATTCAGATTTATATTTTTTTTTAATATAAATTCATTTATTTTAATTGGAGGTTAATTACTTTACAATATTGTATCGGTCAGATTTACGTACTGACATAATACTTGCTGTGGCTGTGCTGGGACAGCTGGTAGAATAACTAATTGTCATGGACATTTGTTCCCTTTGTCTGAACAGTAGCACTTTCCCCTTTGGAGAATGTTACTTTTTTCACGTCTTCTAGTGAGACGGCCATTTCAATAACCCTCCACATAGTTGGTTGGGAGGGGTCTGCAGGTGACTCAGGCAGCTCGCTTATCATTATGCCCTCTTCCATGTATTGGGATAATTGGTTCAATAGTTGGACACTTGACCCAAGCCAGGCCAATTAAAGTTCTTCTCTGAGATTGTTCTAAGGGGTAGTGGAGAGAGGGAGAGAAAGGGAGGGAGGGAGTAGGGTTGTAGCCTTGATGACATAATTTAAGTCAATGGATCCATTTTGTGGCTGAGATAACCAGATTAGTTTCCTATTGCTGCTGGAAAAATTGCCACAAATTGCCACAAGTTTAGTGGCTTAAGACAATATAATTTATTACCTTACATTTCTGAAGTTTGGAAATCCAAAATCTGTCTCACTGGACTAAAATCAATCTCACTGGAATAAGTCAGGACTTATTTCCTGTGGAGACTTCAGAGGATAATCTGGTTTATTGCTTTTCCCAAATTCTAGAGGCTACCTGAATTCTTTGTCTCAAGGCCTTTTCCTCCATCTTCAAAGCTCTCTCTTTCTCTGGCCCCTGCTTCCATTATGTCATCTTCTTCTATAATTCTGACATTCCTGCCTTCTTCTTTCCCTTATAGAGAGCCTTGTGACTATATTGGGCCCAGATAATCCAGGAGAATCTCTCCATGACAAGACCTTCATCTTGATCTCTAAAGTTCCCTTTGCCACGTAAGGTAACACATCCACAAGTGCTGGGGATGAGGATGTGGACATCTTTGGGGAGTCATTCATCTTTTTACCATACCAGCTCCACCCCATGTGAAATGTCGGGCTGGATGAAGCACAAGCTAGAATCAAGATTGCCAGAAGAAATATCAGTAACCTTCAGATATTCAGATGATGCCACCCTTATGGCAGAAAGAGAAGAGGAACTAAAGAGGCTCTTAATGAAAGTACAAGAGGAGAGTGAAAAGGCTGGTTTAAAACTCCACATTCAAAAAACAAAGATCAGGGCATCCAATCCCATCACTTCATGAAAAATAGATGGGGAAACAATGGAAACAGTGACAGACTTTATTTTTGGGAGTTCCAAAATCACTGCAGATGGTGACCACAGCCATAAAATTAAAAGACGCTTGCTCCTTAGAAGAAAAGCTATGCCCAGCCTAGACAGCATATGAAAAATCAGAGACATTAGTTTGCCAACCAAGGTCCGTCCAGTCAAAGCTATAGTTTTTCCAGTAGTCATGTATGGATGTGAGAGTTGGACTATAAAGAAAGCTGAGCACCAAAGAATTGACGGTTTTGAACTGTGGTGTTGGAGAAGACTCTTGAGAGTCCCTTGGACTGCAAGGAGCTGCAACTAATCCAACCTAAAGGAAATCAGTCTTGAATATTCATTGGAAGGACTGATGCTGAAGCTGAAGTTCCAATACTTTGGCCACCTGATACAAAGAACTGACTCATTGGAAAAGATCTTGATGCTGAGAAGTATTGAAGGCAGGAGGAGAAGGGATAAGATGGTTGGATGGCATTACTGACTTGATGAACATGAGTCTGAGCAAGCTCTGGGAGTTGGTGATGGACAGGGAGGCCTGGCATGCTGCAGTCCATGGGGTTGCAAAGAGCTGGACACAACTGAGGGACTGAACTAAACTGAATTCCAACCCTGGACTTGTAAAAAGTTATTTTCTTCATCTCTTCCTTTTGTCACTTGCAAATAAGACTCCTGGCCTCACTGACTGACTATACAACTCTCCATGTTAAATTTTACAGAATAGTTTGAGTCCACTTGGATTTCTCATTGTCTGTAGACCTCTTTACCCAGGTCAATAATGATTCGTCACAGGAATTCATTCAACTGATAGATTCTAGTATAAATTCTCAAGATTCATGAGGGTTGATGGTTTTGAGTAAATTAAACATGATATTGCCTCTTGTATATTCTGAATCCCAAGAAGTCTAAGATTTTAGAGCAAAATTATTACAAAATAGTGGTACTGTATATGGATTATTAAGTGCTAGGATGTATTTATGCCCTAGAAATATCAATGCCCTAATTCTATGCAGAAGCTAAAACTTTATACAAATAAAAACCAGTATATAAACAGAAACTACTTGGGGACTTCAGGGAGAAGAATAACAGATAAACCATGGAGAGAACTCAAAACTTAAAGAATGGCCTGTACAGGGGTTAATTTTCCTTTTTTTTTTTATCTGCTGGAGTTGACCTAATGAAAACTCTGGTCGTGTGTAACTGTATAGTAACATGGGCAACTATGTCTGAGAGAAATAGCATCTTTCTATCCAGGATATTGGGAAAAGAGGACCTCAAAAGTTGGAGAGAATGATGGAAATATCCAAGAGGAGAGAGCTGAAGGAGAACATTTGTTCTGTGTATGAACCAACATAAATGACAGGCTTATTCTCGAGCTGTGCATACATGGAATAGATATAAAATATCACAGCAAAGCCTTCAAAAACTGAAATGACATTGGAAATGCTTCCCATAAAAACTGAGACAGAACTTAAAGTGTGAACCTAACTAGGTTGATTTCTGTTAAAACAAAAAGTAATCAACATTCTCCAGAGGACTTTAACAGGTACCAGAGTTTCACTATGTATTATTCAAAGTGTCCAGAATGCAATCCAAAATTACTCAATGTACAGAAAACTAGGAACATGTGACAATATTTAAGGAACATGTGACAATTTTTAAGGGAAAAGACAATCAACAGATGCAAAGCCTGAGCTAATCGAGATCAGGAGCAAACTTTTTTGTAAACAGGCAAATGGAAAGAATATTTTTGGTTGTATGGGCCATATGGTCTGTGTCACAACGACTCGACTCTGTCATTGTATTACAGAACAAAAGCAGTCACAGACAGTATGTAGATGAATAAGCATGGCTGTGTTCCAATAAATTTCCATTTTGGGAAAGTGAAATTTTAATTTCGTGAAAATTTCACATCACAAAATATTGGCCTTTTAAATTTTTTTCCCAACCATTTAAGTTTAGTTTTGGCTAAAACCATAGCGTGAAAAAAGTTCTTTGCTCATGAGCCAAGCAAACCGAGGCAGCTGGGTTAGGTTTACAGGTTTTAGCTTGCTAGCTCTTGATACAGATATGGAAATTATCAGACCAAGAGTCTAACGTAGCTATTATACCAATACTCCATAAGGAAAAGGTAAACACTTGAAATGGATGAAAAGATAGAGATCCTCTCAACTGAGAAATACAAACAATAGTAATAATAAAAAAGAATCAAATGGGATTTTTAAAACAGAAAATTACATATTTGAAATAAATGTTGAGAAACTAAGCAAATCCTCAAATATTATTAGGATATCTCTGCTCTACAAGAGACCTGGCAGGATAAAAATGTACTACATAATTATATGGGTGATTATGTGGGATGAAACACATCATTTCTGAAGCAGAATGAAGTTGTGTAGTGGCAGCAACTAAGACCTAAAACTTCTAGATATTAGCTATACTTTATTCTTATGTATACTGGGGAAGAGAATGGAAAATGAGTCATCAACTAAAAAATACCTGGAAGATAAAAACATTTTTGGCATTTTCTTTTAGTAATTTTTTCTTTTCTTTCTTATCATTTTTATTACAAAACGAATATGTATTTACAAAACATTTTTCTAACATTACAAAAATACATAAAGTGCAATGTGGAAGGAATTTATCCCTTGTCTTGCAGTATCAGTCCTGAAGTTTCAGTCTCTCTATCCATATCTGTATCTACTCAAGTTCTTTACTGTCCATATAAAATAAATACATGTATTCAAAGGTTTTTCTTTTAAGTAAAAATACCATTGTATGCATATCTTGCAATTTGTTCCTTTTATTTAAATGTATTGTGTACATTTTCCATTTTCAGTTCAGTTCAGTCGCTCTGTCATGTCCGACTCTTTGCAATCCCATGAACCGCAGCATTCCAGGCCTCCCTGTCTTGCACCAACTCCCGGAGTCCACCCAAACCCATGTCCATTGAGTCGGTGATGCCATCCAACCATCTTATCCTCTGTCATCCCCTTCTCCTCCTGCCTTCAATCTTTCCCAGCATCAGGGTCTTTTCAAATGAGTCAGCCCTTTGCATCAGGTGGCCAAAGTATTGGAGTTTCAACTTCAACATCAGTCCTTCCGATGAACACCCAGGACTGATCTCCTTTATGATGGACTGGTTGGATCTCCTTGCAGTCCAGGGGACTCTCAAGAGTCTTCTCCAACACCACAGTTCAAAAGCATCAATTCTTCGGTGCTCAGTTTTATTTATAGTCCAACTCTCACATCCATACATGACCACTGAAAAAACCATATCCTTGACTAGATGGACCTTTGTTGACAAAGTAATGTCTCTGTTTTTTAATATCAGGACATTCAAATTTACTCATTCTTATTGATGTCTGCTTAGCATGAACATACTGTATTTAGTTAACCCCTGTCCTATTAATGATTATGGTAGGGTAAATTGTGGATCCAATTCTTCATTATCCTATAGTACATCACATATCTTAACCATGGCTTCATAGTGGTCTTGGTATGATTTCTCGTGTCTTGACTTTGGGCTCAGCTTGGTTATGTTACTTGCTTTGACCATTAGGATATCATCAGGTATGACATAAGCAGAGACTTAGAATGTGCTTGTGTAATTGGGCTTGCCCTCTTGTTCTTCTATCATGCCCAAGAAGAGCATGCCCCCAGCTAGTCCCTCCTTGCCTTTTGCCTGGGACCTAGAAGAGGACACATGGAGCAGAGCTTTCCCAGCCAATCTGTAGACATTGCAAGTGTGAAAATAAATGCTTGGCTTTATGACACTAAGGCTTCCCTGATGGCTCAGACAGTAAAGAATTCACCTGTAATGCAGGAGACGCCAGTTTGATCCCTGGGTCAGGAAGATCCCATGCAGAAGGGAATGGCTATCCACTCCAGTGTTCTTGCCTGGAGAATTCCATGAACAGAGAAGCCTGGCAGGGTACAGTTTGTGGGGTCGCAAAGAGTCAGAAACACCCTAGCGACTAACACTTTCACTTTTGTGACACTGAGTTTCAGAATGGTTTTATTCGATGGTATTACTGTGGTGATAGCATTCTTATAGGATGGTTATTTAGGCTTATTCCAATTTTTATTATCTAAAAATTTACAATTAATATTTAGCACTTTACACATATCTCACAACTTTTAGCCAGATTCCCAGAAGTATAACTGCTAGGTCAAATAGTATTTTAGATGCTGAATAATGCTGATGGTGATAAATATTAATAGTTGTTGAACATTTTCTACATTCCAGAATCTAAGTTGGTCACATGTGTCAAAAACTGTAAAGGATCTTGGATTTTACCCTACTTTCAAGCTAGCAAGTTATCCTGCCACAATTTCATGGATGCTGACAGACACACAAGACACCTGGGTAAGAGACAAAGGACTTTGTTACTCAGGACACAGTAAGCAGCATAAAGACCAGCAAATTTGCCTTAGTTCCCTTTTTCTCAAAGTATCAGAGGAGCCTCATGGCACCTGAGGTGGATTGTGTTACAGGAGGGTATTCCTGAGCTTAGGGAATCCAAGCCTTTTATAAAGGATGGTAAGCAAGCCTCCCCCTTGCTCTAGAGGCAGACTCTATCTCTTTTTTTCCCCTAGAAAAATATTCTTGAAAAGATAGTTCAGAGAAAGGGCAGTCAGTGCTTTTCCTCACAAGCCATATAGAAATGCGAGAGACCTATGGTCAACTGTCTCCTGAAAGTATCATTAACTTACTTAACCCTCTTTACTTTACAAATATGGAAGCAAAAGCACAGAGAATCTAGTAGCTTTCCCAAGATCATATAGCTAAAGAGTCAGACATTGGGAAAAAAAGTCAGGTAAATTGGTTAATATTTCTAGGATAAAGATAGATTTCTGTTTAATAAAAACTTCAATATTATAATTTAAGAATAAGGAATATATGAATTTAATTTCATTACCATGTTAAATATCAGTCAGTTTAGTTGCTCAGTTGTGTCCAACTCTTTGTGACCCCATGAACTGTAGCACGCCAAGCTTCCCTGTCCATCACCAACTCCAAGAGCTTGCTCAAACTCATGTTCATTGAGTCAGTGATGCCATCCAGCCATCTTATCCTATGTCATCCCCTTCTCCTCCTGCCTTCAATCTTTCCTAGCATCAGGGTCTTCTCCAGTGAGTCAGTTTTTCACATCAGGTGGTCAAAGTACTGGAGTTTCAGCTTTAGCATCATTCCTTCCAAAGAAATCCCAGGGCTGATCTCCATGCTTCAAATAAATTTTAAAAAGGCAAAGATAAATGTAAATGATAAGATACAAATAATAAATAAGAACAATCCAACCAAGTCTAAGATGATAATATTCATATCACCAAACCAGGTGGCACAAGTGGTAAAGAAACCGCCTGTCAATGAAGGAGACATAAGAGACATGGGTTCGATCCTCTGGTAGGGAAGATCTCCTGGAGGAGGGCATAGCAACCCACTCCAGTTTCCTTGCCTGGAGAATCCCATGGACAGAGGAGCCTGGAGGGCTACAGCCCATAGTGTCACAGAGTGTCGGACACAACTGAAGTGACTTAGCACACAGCCCACAAAGCTGCAGGTTAAGAATACAGAGAAAACTAATTAATCATTCATTTCTGATATATTTGTTGCAGACTTTTAGAGTTGGATGTATAATGATGACCCCATTTTATTCAATGAAACTCAGGTAATTACCAATGCTAACTGATCAACTGATTCATTTATTTATTCAACAGCATATGTTAAGCTCTTATTATATGCCAGGAATTATGCCAGGTATTTAAAGAGATATATTTATTTTAGTTTTAATGGGTTATACACTTAATGATCTAAAATAAAAATAAGACTAACAGGTATATACTGTAAAGTTTTATTCCCACAGAGGTTCTCATCTACCGCTTTCCCTATACGTCATAATCTATAGGTAGGGTGATCATACACCCTGGTTTTTCTGAAACGTTTCCAGTTTATGCATTTTTGTCTTGATTTAGTTGTTAATAGTGTCCCTTTTTACTCTTGAAAATGTTCTGGTTTAAATAATAAACATGAGAGGAAAAAATCAATAAATTTGAAAACAGAAAATCAATAGAGAAAATCAATGAAACCAAAAGCTAGCTCTTCGTAAGAACAGTTAATAAAATTGATAAAACTTTAGCCATACTGACCAAGAAAACAAAGAGAGAAGATAAAAATGACCAATATTAGGAGTGAAAGAGGAACTATCATAACAAATCACCACAGAGAATAAAAGGATAATAAAGGAAGACTATAAAAACTCTATACCCATAAATGAACTACTTAGATAAAAGGGTTCAATCATTAAGAGACAAAAACTACTTAAACTCACACACACAAAAAAGATCCCACTGCAATACGAAAAAAAAAAAAAAGTAGTCCTATAACTATCAAGGAAACTGAATTTGTAGTTAAAAGCTTTTGAAAAGAAAACTCCAGGCCCAGATGTGCCACTGACAAGTTCTAAAAAACATTTAAGGAAGAAATAATATCAATATTCCAAACAATTGCTTTCAGAAAATATAAGAGAAAACACTTATGCATTTTATGTGCCTAGGATTATCCTAATATCACAAACAAACACATTATAATACAATAAAAAATAAGGCCAGTATCCCCCCACAGACACAAAAATACTCAATAAATAAACTACTACCAAGAAGAAGTGGTACATATATACAATGGAATATTAGCCATAAAAAGAATAAAATAATGCCATTTGCAGCAACATGGGTGGATCTAGAGATTATCATACTAAGTGAAGAAAGTCAGACAAAAACAAATATCATATGCTATCATTTACATGTGAAATTTTAAAAAAGGATACAAATGAACTTATTTACAAAACAAAAGCAGACTCACAGACTTAGAAAATAACCTTATGAGTACCAAAGGTGAGAGGCATAAATTACGAGGTTGGGATTAACATATGTATGCTGCTGCTGCTAAGCTACTAAGTCACTTCAGTCGTGTCCGACTCTGTGCAACCCCATAGAGGGCAGCCCACCAGGCTCCCCCGTCCCTGGGATTCTCCAGGCAAGAACACTGGAGTGGGTTGTCATTTCCTTCTCCAATGCAGGAAAGTGAAAAGTGAAAGTGAAGTCGCTCAGTTGTGCCCGACCCTCAGCGACCCCATGGACTGCAGCCTTCCAGGCTCCTCTGTCCATGGGATTTTCCAGGCAAGAGTACTGGAGCTGGGTGCCATTGCCTTCTCCAATATGCATGCTACTATATATAAAATATGTAATCAACAAGAACCTACTCTATAGCACAGAGAATTCTATTATTCTGCAACAACCTATATGGGAAAGTGATCTGAGAAAGAATAGATATATGTATATGTATAACTGAATCACTTTGCTATACACCTGAAACTAGCACAGCATTATAAATCAATTATACTCCAAAATAAAATAAAAAATTTAAAATCTATTAGCAAATCTAATCTAGGCATATATAAAAAGGATAATACAGAATGACCAAGTTGGGCTTATCCTAGGAATTCAAGGTTGATTCAACTTTTGGAAAACCAATGTAATTCACCAGGGTACCAGACTAAAGAAGGAAAAAACTCATGATTATTTCAATAGCATTTGACATAATTAAACATCTCTTCAAAATAAAAAACTCTCAACAAACTAGAAATGGAAGAAAAACTCCTTAACCTGATAAAGGACAACTACAAAGAAACCCCAAACTAATATTGAACATAATGAGAAAAAGGCAAAGATAATCTCATTTTACTACCCCTATTCAACATCACAGTGAATGTCCTAACCATTATAATAAGGTGAGAAAAATAATTTCAGATTATAAGGGAGGAAAGTACTCTATTTTCAGATGACAGGATTCTGTATATGGAAAATCCCAAGAAATATGCTCCCAAAAGTCCCTAAAACTACTAAGTGAATTTAGCAAAGTCACAAGATAAGAGATCAAAATATAAAAATCAATTACATTTCTATAAATTGACTTTGATTTATAATTTTTAAATACAATATTATTTATAATAGCACGAAAAATGAAAACATAGATATAAACATAACATACTATGTATAAGATCTACATGCTGAAAATTATAAAATGCTGATTAAGGAAATGGCAACCTACTCCAGTATTCCTACCTGGAGAATCCCCATGGACAGAGGTGCTTGGCAGGCTACAGTCCATGGGGTTGCAAAGAGTCGGACACAACTGAGCGACTAAGTACAAGCACAAATAAATCAAAGAAGACCTAAATAAATAGAGAGATATAATATATAATGTTCATGGATTGAACTCACTCAATCATTACATTCACTTACTCATTATACTCAATAATGTTAATACTAAATTCTTTCCAATTTGATATAAATATTCAGCATATTCCCAGTCAAAATCTTAGCAGAACTTTCTGTAGGTATCAACATATTGATTTTTAAGTTTCTACAGATAGGTAAAAGAATTAGAGTAGCCAAAATATTTGAAAAATTAGAACAAAGTTGGAGGACTACACTTCCCGAATTCAAGAAATTCTATAAACCACACTGGTCAAAAACAGTGTAGCACTAGAAGAAAGGATGGATAATCTTTCCAACCACAGTGTTAGAATAAGCAAAACAAAATACCTAAAACCTCAGAATCTATATCTCACACCTTATTTTTTTAAAGGTCTAAATAGATCATAGATGTAAAGGTAAAACATAACATGACACAACCTCTAGAAGAAATAATAAGAAAAAAATCTGCATGATCCAAAGTTAAGCAAGAAATTTCTCTGAATGACACCTAAAGCATAATCCATAACAGGAAAAAAAAAAAAAACCTGTGTTAAGTTGAATTCTATTAAAAGTAAAAAATTTTGCTCTGCAAAACACCATTCAGAGAATGAAAAGACAAGTGGCAGACAAGGAGAAAATGTTGTCAAATCACATTTGACGTGTAGCTCAAAAAAAATCATCAGGGAAAAAAATCCACTTCATTTTAATTTTTGTTTGTTTGTTTGTTTTATTTTGGCAGGAGAGGCTTCCCAGGTGGCGCTAGTGGTAAAGAATCCACCTGCTAGTGCAAGAGACATAAAGAGATGTGGAAAACCCATTCGATTTTCTAAGTGGGCAGTAGGTATAAACAGACACATTATTATAAAAGATACATTCATGTCAAATAAGCATATGAAAATATGTTCAACATCCCTAGTCACTGAGGAGATGTGAATTAAGCCCCAAGATATCACTAAACATCTACTAGAATGGTCAAAGGGGAGAAAAAAATTCTGACACTATCAAGCATGGATAAGGATGAGAAGCAACTGGGAATGCCATACATTGTGGATGTACATGCAAGATGGTGGAGCCACTATGGAAAGCAATTTGGCAGCTTCTCACAAATGTAAACATATAGCTACTATATAATCCAGCAATCCCAATTCTATGCACTTATCCAAGAGAAATAAAAAATTTATTTTTACACAAAATCTTCTATGCAATTATTTATAGCTGCTTTATTAACAACCCTCCTCTCTGCCAACTGGAAATAACTGAATGGCCTTCAACCAGTGAACGAATAAGCAAACTGTAATACACACACTCAGTGGAACACTACTCAGCTACAAAAATTAATTATTGATCCATGCAATAACATGGATAAATCTTAAATGTGTTTGCTAAATAAAACCAGTCAGACCCAAAAGGGTATGACTCCATTAATATGACATTTTGAAAAAGAAAATTTATGGATATGGAAAACATGTCAGTGGTTGCCAGAGGCTGGGAGGTGGGGGAAGGGATTCACTATAAAGGAGCAGCATGATAGAATTTTGAGGGTGAGGACATTTCTGTATACAACTGTGATGGGAGAGAGAAGACTGTCAAAATTCTTTGATCTGCACACCACAAAGAGTACATTTTACCATATGTAAATTAAATAAAATAACATGGATTTGCATAGAACACAAGTTGGAATGCAGACTGGGACACATACATCTAACTGTATTACAAACACATCAAACAGCCATCCTGAAACAGGTGGAGAAGAAAGGATTGACTCTGGAAAGTGGTATTTGCACTTGGTAGTATAAGGCTACCAAGGCTTTCCCTGGTGGCTTAGAGGTTAAAGTGTCTGCCTGCAATGCGGGAGACCCGGGTTTGATCCCTGGATTGGGAAGATCCCCTGGAGAAGGAAATGGCAACCCACTTCAGTATTCTTGCCTGGAGAATCCCACGGAGGGAAGAGCCTGGTAGGCTACAGTCCACGGGGTCTCAAAGAGTCTGACATGACTGAGCTACTTCACTTTCAGTATAAGGCTGAAGGCAAAAAGAACTGTGCCCAAGTAACACGCTTTAACTTTAAATATGTCTCTTATCTGGTTTGGACTTGCAGTTTTTAAAACTGCTTTACATGTGTACTAGGGTTGAACAAACAAGTAGATAAATTGTAGAAAATGAGAGCCAGGTTTTTTACAGTCACAGAAAGAAGTTAAAAGAAAGGGTCAAAAGTTATACTTGTGGTGCTGGATTTGAGTGGCAATATCACTATGAACTTATGTTCTATTTATATACCCATGCAGTTGTATACATGTAAAATATATATATATGGGCTTCCCTGGTGATTCAGTGGTAAAGAATGAAGGAGACTCAGGTTCAATCCCTGGGTTGGGAAGATGCCCTGGAGAAGGAAATGGCAATTCTTGGCTGGGGAATCCCATGGACAGAGGAGCCTGGCAGACTACAGTTCATGGGGTTGCAAAGAGTCAGACATGACTTAACAACTAAAGAAAACAACATATTACATACAGACACACACACACATAAATATAGGTATGCAGATGACACCACCCTTATGGCAGAAAGTGAAGAGGAACGAAAAAGCCTCTTGATGAAAGTAAAGAAGAGAGTGAAAAAGCTGGCTTAAAGCTCAACATTCAGAAAACTAAGATCATGGCATCTGGTCCCATCATTTCATGGCAAATAGATGGGGAAACAGTGTCAGACTTTATTTTGGGGGGCTCCAAAATCACTGCAGATGGTGATTGCAGCCATGAAATTAAAAGACGCTAGTTATGACCAACCTAGATAGTATATTCAAAAGCAGAGACATTACTTTGCCAACAAAGGTCCGTCTAGTCAAGGTTATGGTTTTTTCCAGTAGTCATGTATGGATGTGAGAGTTGGATTGTGAAGAAAGCTGAGTGCCGAGGAACTGATGCTTTTGAAGTGTGGTGTTGGAGAAGACTCTTGAGAGTCCTTTGGACTGCAAGGAGATCCAACCACTTCATTCTAAAGGAGATTGGTCCTGGGTGTTCTTTGGAAGGAATGCTGCTAAAGCTAAAACTCACATCCATGCATGCAAAGAGTTGACTCATTGGAAAAGACTGTGATGCTGGGAGGGATTGGGGGCAGGAGGAGAAGGGTATGATAGAGGATGAGATGGCTGGATGGCATCACCGACTCGATGGACATGAGTTTGGGTGAACTCCGGGAGTTGGTGATGGACAAGGAGGCCTGGTGTGCTGCAATTCATGGGGTCGCAAAGAGTCGGACACGACTGAGCAGCTGAACTAACTGATTAATATATGCATGGCATGGTATTTATACATATATTTTCTATTTCTACCTTCAGAGAGGAACTAGAGGCAGTGATAGACAGCATTCAGATTTTAAATACCATTCTTTAATTTAAAAAAAGAAAGAAAGAAGGCTCCTTGCAGAAGTGGTTGAATCCAGAGATGAGCCAGGAAAATATAAGATGAGCCTGGAAATTTTGCAATGATAGACAGTAGGGAATTGCTTAAGAAGAAAAAAAGGAAAGACATAGAAGCTCCTTAATGGTCTCTGAATGACCAAAGCTGGAACAATTTCAGCAATAAAAGAATGATTTAGTTTAGTTTAGTTTAGTTTAGTTCAGTCGCTCAGTCGTGTCTGACTCTTTGCAACACCATGGACTGCAGCAGGCTTCCATGTCCATCACCAACTCCCAGAGCTTGCTCGAACTTGTGTCCATTGAGTCAGTGATGCCATCCAATCATCTCATCCTCTGTTGTCCCCTTCTCCTCCTGCCTTCAATCTTTCCCAGCATCAGGGTCTTTTCCAACGAGTCACTTCTTTGCATCAGGTGGCCAAAGTATTGGAGTTTCATCTTCAGCATCAGTCCTCAAATGAATATTCGGGATTGACTTCCTTTAGGACTGACAGCTGTGATCTCCTTGTAGTCCAAGGGACTCTCAAAAGTCTTCTCCAACATTACAGGCCAAAAGTACTCAGCTCACTCAACTCACAATTCTTTAGCACTCAGCTTTCCTTATGGTCCAACTCTCACATCCATGCATGACAACTGGAAAAACCATAGCTTTGACTAGATGGATTTTTGCTGGCAAAGTAACGTCTCTGCTTTTTAATATGCTGTCTAGGCTGGTCATAGCTTTTCTCTCAAGGAGCAAACATCTTTTAATTTCATGCAGTGATTTTGGAGCCCAAGAAAATAAAGTCTGTCACTGTTTCCATTGTTTCCCCTTCTATTTGCCATGAAGTGATGGGACCAGATGCCATGATCTTAGCTTTTTGAATGTTGAGTTTTAAGCCAGCTTTTTCACTCTCCTCTTTCACTTTCATAAAGAGGTTCTTTAGTTCCTCCTCTCTTTCTACCATAAGCGTGGTGCCATCTGTGTATCTGAGGTTATTGATACTTCTCCTGGCTATCTTGATTCCCACTTATGCTTCATCAAGCCTGGGATTTTGCATGATGTACTTTGCATATAAGTTAAATAAGCAGGGTGACAATATACGGCCTTGATGTACTCTGTTCCCATTTGGAACCAGTCTGTAGTTCCATGTCCAGTTCTAACTATTGCTTCTTGACTTGCATACAGATTTTTTTCAGGAGGCAGATAAGGTGGTCTGGTGTTCCCATCTCTTGAATAATTTTCCACAGTTTGTTGTGATCCACACAAAGGCTTTGGCATAGTCAATAAAGGAGTAGATGTTTTTCTGGAACTCTCTTGCTCTTTTGATGATCCAATGGATGTTGGCAATTTGATCTCTGGTTCCTCTGCCTTTTTAAATCCATCTTGACCATCTGGAAGTTCATGGTACACATACTGTTGAAGCCTGGCTTGGAGGATTTTGAGCATTACTTTGCTAGCGTGTGAAATGAGTGCAATTATGCAGTAGCTTGAGCATTCTTTGGCATTGCCCTTCTTTGGGACTGGAATGTAAACTGACCTTTTCCAGTCCTGTGGCCACTGCTGAGTTTTCCAAATTTGCTGGCATACTGAGTGCAGCATTTTCATAGCATCATCTTTTAGGATTTAAAATAGCTCAACTGGAATCCCATCACCTCCACTAACTTTGTTCATAACGATGCTTCCTAAGGCCCACTGGACTTTGCATTCCAGGATGTCTGGCTCTAAGTGAGTGATCACACCATTGTGGTTATCTGGATTGTGAAGATCTTTTTTGTATAGTTCTTCTGTGTATTCTTGACACCTCTTCTTAGTATCTTCTGCTTCTGTTAGGTCTATACCACTTCTGTCTTTTATTGTGCCTATATTTGCATGAAATGTTCCCTTGGTGTCTCTAATTTTCTTGAAGAGAGCTCTAGTATTCCCATTCTATTATTTTCCTCTATTTTTTTGCATTGATCACTTAGGAATGCTTTCTTATCTCTCCTTGATAATATTTGGAACTCTGCATTTAGATGCTTTTATCTTTCCTTTTCTCCTTTGTCTTTCACTTGTCTTCTTTTCTCAGCTATTGTAAGGCCTCCTTAGACAACCATTTTTCCTTTTTGCATTTTTTTTCTTGAGGATGGTCTTGATCAATGTCTCCTGTACAATGTCACTAACCCCCATCCATAATTCTTCAGGCACTCTATCAGATCTAATCCCTTGAATCTATTTGTCACTTCCACTGTATAGTTGTAAGGAATTTGATTTAGGTCATACCTGAATGGTCTAGTGGTTTTCCCCACTTTTTTCAATTTAATTCTGAATTTGGCATTATGGAGTTCATGATCTGAGCCACAGTCAGCTCCTGGTCTTGTTTTTGCTGACTACATAGAACTTCTCCATCTTTGACTGCAAAGAATAAAATCAGTCTGATTTTGATATTGACTATCTGGTGATGTCCATGTGTAGAGTATTCTCTTGTGTTGTTGGAGAGAGTGTTTGGTATGACCAGTCAATTCTCTTGGCAAAACTGTGTTAGCCTTTGCCCTGCTTCATTTTGTACTCAAAGCCTAAACTTGCCTGTTACTCCAGGTATCTCTTAACTTCCTACTTTTGCATTCCAGTCCCCTATGACGAAAAGGATATCTTTTTTGGGTGTTAGTTCTAGAAGGTCTTGTAAGTCCTCATAAAACATTAAACTTCAGCTTCTTCAGCATTACTTGTTGGGGCATAGACTTGGATTACTGTGATATTGAATGATTTGCCTTGGGAACAAACAGAGATCACTCTGTCATTTTTGAGACTGTACCCAAGTACTACATTTCGGACTCTTCTGTTGACTATGAGGGCTACTTCATTTCTTCTAAGTAATTCTTACCCACAGTAGTAGATATAACGGTCATCTGAATTAAATTTGGCCATTTGGGTCCATTTTAGCTCACTGATTCCTAAAATGTCGACGTTCACTCTTGCAATCTCCTGTTTGACCACTTCCAATTTACCTTGATTCGTGGATCTAACATTCCATGTTCCTATGCAATATTGCTCTTTACAGCATTGGACTTTGCTTCCATTGCCAGTCACATCCTACTTTTGTATTCCAGTCCCCTATAATGAAAAGGACATCTTTTTTGGGTGTTAGCTCTAAAAGGTCTTATAGATCTTCATAGAACCATTCAATTACAGCTTCTTCAGAATTACTGGTTGGGGCATAGACTTGGATTACTGTGATATTGAATGGTTTGCCTTGAAAACGAACAGAGATCATTCTGTCGTTTTTGAGATTGCATCCAAGTACTGCATTTTGGACTCTTCTGTTGACCGTGATGTGCCGGGGTCCAGCCCCGGTGGATCCAGGGAATTCGAAGGGTGGACGGCGTTGGCGTGGAAAGACTTGTTTATTTATTAATATAAGATTAGATTAAGAAACTATAGTGTAGTAGGAAGATTAAGTGGAGGAAGAGGGCTGAGTAGCTTGGTTTACGCGGAAGACCAATAAAATTCCAGACAAGGAATTTGCACCATCTACGTTGGGCCACCGGCGCTCGCTTGAATATCTAAGGGTGCCTCACCTTAGGCTCCCTTTCGTGCGGGTCTTAACAGCCAGGGCAAGTAAGTAGACTTGGCGGGCCTCCGCGCCCCAGGTGGAGATTCAGCCTGAAATTAAAGTAAAGAGCAGAGGGAGGGGAAGAGAGAGAGACACGGGGGAAGCCAGATTCCCAAGAAACCAGGCCGAGAGACTAGTCCGAGAAACTGGTCCGAGAAACTGGTCCAAGAAGCTGGTCCCATCCTTTACTGTTCAGAAGGCCTTTTATACTTTTGATAAAATATGGAGATCAATGGGTAACACAAAATTATGTAGCGTTCGCAGCCCAGATTCTTTCTATACATCATTTTGTATAAAAAAGGTCTCAGGTGATTTACATTATCTTCTGGCCAAGAGGCTTGTTAACACTTTTTGGCTCTCTTCTTTAATGAATGTTAATTTTGTTTTCCCTGAAGTGTTTTTCTTTAATCTACATCTCCTTAAAGCGCTAAAGTTACATCTCTATAGAACAAAGGCGCAGTGGGTTATAACAAAGAAGGTCCTTAACTCAAAGATCTACTGTTGCTAATACCAGGTCTACTACTTGTTTTTCTATATACCAACTATATCTACAAAAAAAGGATATGAAAATTTGGCAGCAAGTATTGACTCAACAAATGAAACTTTTAATCAGTCCTATTCTAATGACTGACTCCTCGGAAGCCGCTACATTCCTAGGATGTTTTAAGCTTCCTGTGCCTCCTGCGGTCAGGAGGCCTCAAACAATCACACGCGCAGTTGTACGAGTCCTGCAGGCAGGCTAGAAAGCCATCGGAGGGGTTTTTGGATTGAAACACTCTTTCAAATGCAGAAGACTAAAGCCCTGAATTGACTTTTTCCAGAGAATGTCAGAAGAGTGGAAAAGCAGAGCACAAAAGCCGGCAGATTTTTGTTGGGGTACAATGCTTAGGAATTTCCAGAGGGGCCCCTGAAGTGTGAGCACGCCTTGCGTATGTCAGCTTCCTTCCTCATGACCTTGTCACGGGAGGGAATCCTCACACTGGCTTCCGGCAATGATGGCTACTCCATTTCTTCTAAGGGATTCCTGCCCACAGTAGTAGATATAATGGTCACCTGAGTTAAATTCACCCATTCCAGTCCATTTTAGTTTACTGATTCCTAGAATGTCAACGTTCACTCTTGCCATCTCCTGTTTGACCACTTCCAATTTGCCTTGATTCATGGACCTGACATTCCAGGTTCCTATGCAATATTGCTCTTTACAGCATTGGACCTTGCTTCTATCACCAGTCACATCTACAGCTGGGTATTGTTTTTGCTTTACCTCCATCCCTTCATTCTTTCTGGAGTTATTTCTCCACTGACCTCCAGTAGCATATTGGACACCTATTGACCTGGGAAGTACCTCTTTCAGTATCCTATCATTTTGCCTTTTCATACTGTTCATGGGGTTCTCAAGGCAAGAATACTGAAGTGGTTTGCCATTCCCTTCTCCAGTGGACCACATTCTGTCAGACCTCTCCACCATGACCCGCCTGTCTTGGGTTGCCCCGCGGACGTGGCTTAGTTTCATTGAGTTAGACAAGGCTGTGGTCCTAGTGTGATTAGATTGTCTAGATTTCTGTGAGTATGGTTTCAGTGTGTCTGCCCTCTGATGCCCTCTTGCAACACCTACCATCTTACTTGGGTTTCTCTTACCTTGGGCGTGGGGTATCTCTTCACGGCTGCTCCATCAAAGCACAGCTGCTGCTCCTTACTTTGGATGAGGGATATCTCCTCCCGCCGCCCTTCTTGACCTTCAACGTGGGGACTGGAATGCAAAAGTAGGAAGTCAAGAAACACCAGGAGTAACAGGCAAATTTGGCCTTGGAATACGGAATGAAGCAGGGCAAAGACTAATAGAGTTTTGCCAAGAAAATGCACTGGTCATAGCAAACACCCTCTTCCAACAACACAAGAGAAGACTCTACACATGGACATCACCAGATGGTCAACACCGAAATCAGATGGATTATATTCTCTGCAGCAAAAGATGGAGAAGCTCTATACAGTCAACAAAAACAAGACCAGGAGCTGACTGTGGCTCAGATCATGAACTCTTTATTGCCAAATTTAGACTGAAATTGAAGAAGCAGGGAAAACCGCTAGACCATTCACGTATGACCTAAATCAAATCCCTTATGATTATACAGTGGAAGTGAGAAATAGATTTAAGGGCCTAGATATGATAGATAGAGTGCCTGATGAACTATGGAATGAGGTTCATGACATTGTACAGGAGACAGGGATCAAGACCATCCCCGTGGAAAAGAAATGCAAAAAGCAAAATGGCTGTCTGGGGAGGCCTTACAAATAGCTGTGAAAAGAAGAGAGGTGAAAACCAAAGGAGAAAAGGAAAGATATAAGCATCTGAATGCAGAGTTCCAAAGAATAGCAAGAAGAGATAAGAAAGCCTTCTTCAGCGATCAATGCAAAGAAATAGAGGAAAACAACAGAATGGGAAAGACTAGAGATCTCTTCAAGAAAATTAGAGATACCAAGGGAACATTTCATGAAAAGATGGGCTCGATAAAGGACAGAAATGGTATGGACCTAACAGAAGCAGAAGATATTAAGAGATGGCAAGAATACACAGAAGAACTGTACAAAAAGGATCTTCATGACCTGGATAATCATGATGGCATGATCACTCATCTAGAGCCAGACATCCTGGAATGTGAAGTCAAGTGGGCCTTAGAAAGCATCACTACGAACAAAGCTAGTGGAGGTGATGGAATTCCAGTTGAGCTATTTCAAATCCTGAAAGATGATGCTGTGAAAGTGCTGCACTCATATGCCAGCAAATTTGGAAAACTCAGCAGTGGCCACAGGACTGGAAAAGGTCAGTTTTCATTCCAATCCCAAAGAAAGCCAATGCCAAAGAATGCTCAGACTACCACACAATTGCACTCATCTCACATGCTAGTAAAGTAATGCTCAAAATTCTCCAAATCAGGCTTCAGCAATACGTGAACTGTGAACTTCCTGATGTTCAAGCTGGTTTTAGAAAAGGCAGAGGAACCAGAGATCAAATTGCCAACATCTGCTGGATCATCGAAAAAGCAAGAGAGTTCCAGAAAAACATCTATTTCTGCTTTATTGACTATGCCAAAGCCTTTGACTGTGTGGATCACAATAAATTGTGGAAAATTCTGAGAGAGATGGGAATACCAGACAACCTAACCTGCCTCTTGAGAAATCTGCATGCAGGTCAGGAAGCAACAGTTAGAACTGGACGTGGAACAACAGACTGGTTCCAAATAGGAAAAGGAGTACGTCAAGGCTGTATATTGTTACCCTGCTTATTTAACTTCTATGCAGAGTACATCATGAGAAACGCTGGGCTGGAAGAAGCACAAGCTGGAATCAAGATTGCTGGGAGAAATATCAATCACCTCAGATATGCAGATGACACCACCCTTATGGCAGAAAGTAAAGAGGAACTTAAGAGCCTCTTGATGAAAGTAAAAGAGGAGGATGAAAAAGTTGGCTTAAAGTTCAACATTCAGAAAACAAAGATCATGGCATCCGGTCCCATCACTTCATGGGAAACAGATGGATAAACAGTGGAAACAGTGTCAGACTTTATTTTTTTAGGCTCCAAATACACTGCAGATGGTGACTGCAGCCATGAAATTAAAAGACGCTTACTCGTTGGAAGAAAAGTTATGACCAACGTATATAGCATATTCAAAAGCAGAGAAATTACTTTGCTGACTAAGGTCTGTCTAGTCAAGGGTATGGTTTTTCCAGTAGTCATGTATGGATGTGAGAGTTGGACTATGAAAAAGGCTGAGTGCCGAAGAATTGATGCTTTTGAACTGTGGTGTTGGAGAAGACTCTTGAGAGTCCCTTGGACTGCAAGGAGATCCAACCAGTCCATTCTGAAGGAGATCAACCCTGGGTTTTCTTTGGAAGGAATGATGGTAAAGCTAAAACTGCAATACTTTGGCCACATCATGCAAAGAGCTGACTCACTGGAAAAGACTTTGATGCTGTGAGGAATTGGGGGCAGGAGGAAAAGGGGACGACCGAGGATGAGATGGCTGGATGGCATCACTGACTCGATAAATGCGAGTCTGAGTGAACTCCGGGAGTTGGTGATGGACAGGGAGGCCTGGTGTGCTGCGATTCATGCGGTTGCACAGAGTCAGACACGACTGAGCAACTGAACTGAACTGAACCAGTCACATCCACAACTGGGCGTTGTTTTCTCTTTGGCTCTGCCTCTTCTTTCTGGAGTTATTTCTCCACTGATCTCCAGTAGCATATTGGGCACCTACTGACCTGGGGAGTTCATCTTGCAATGTCCTATCTTTCTGCCTTTTCATATTGTTCATGGGGGAGAATGCTGGATCCCACCAAAGAAAGATACCCTAGGTCCAAGGGCAATGGAGAACAGCAAGACAGTAGGAGGGGTGAAATCATGTTTGAAATCAAATCCCATACCTGTGAGAGATGCTTGGAGGGCGCAAACAAAACCTCGTGTGCACCAGGACCCAGAGACTGAGCCAGACCTGTGTTTGAGTCTCCTGCAGAGGTACGGGTCAGCAGTGGCCTGCTGCAGGGGCAGGGGCTCTGGGTGAAGCTGCCGTTAACCTCACCATAATGGCTCGGTGGTGCCATTAATACCACCGAGCAGATGCCCCATAAACTGCAGAACAATTATAGCAAATAAATTTTCACATTGTTAAGAAAGTTCTAGGACCCACAACAGATTTCCCAACCTGGGGTCTGGCAAAGGGACTGAGAATCCCTAGGGAATTTGACTTTGGAAGCCAGTGGGATTTGATTACAGAGCTTACATGGGACTGGGGAAACAGACTCTTGGAGAGCATAAACATAACTTTGCGTGCACCAGGATCCAGGAGAAAGGAGCAGTGACCCCACAGGCCCAGACTTGCCTGTGAGTGTCCAAGAGTCTCTGGCAGAGGTGTGGACTGGTGGTGGCCTATTGCATGGTCAGAAGCACTGAGTGTGGCACTGCGTGCATGGGAACTTTTGAAGGAGGTTGCCATTATCTTTATTACCTCCACCATAGTTTGGTCTCAGGTCAAACAACAGGGAGAAACCAGAGCCCCGCCCATCAACAGAAAATTGGATTAAGGATTTACTGAGCATGGCTCTGCCCATCAGAACAAGACCCAGTTTCCCCCACAGCCAGTCCCTCCCATCAGGAAACTTCCACAAGCCTCTCATTCTTATCCATCAGAGGGCAGACAGAATGAAAACCACAACCACAGAAAACTAATCAAACTGATCACATGGAACACAGCCTTGTCTAACCCAATGAAACTATGAGCCATGCCATGGAAGGCCACCCAAGATGGACAGTTCATGGTGGAGAGTTCTGACAAAACGTGGTCCACTGGAGAAGGGAATGGCAAACCACTTCAGTATCCTTGCCTTGAGAACCCCATGAACAGTATGAAAAGGCAAAAAGAATGATAGTGTTGAATTATAGGGTTTCCCAGGTGGCTCAGTGGTAAACAATCTGCCTGCCAATATAGGAGATGCAAGAAATGTGGGTTCAATACCTGAGTTGGGAAGATCACTGGAAGTAGGAAATGGCAACTCACTACAGTATTCTTACTTGAAATATTCCATGGAGAGAGGAGCCTGGCAAGCTTCAGTCAAAGGTGTCGTAAAGTGTCCAACATGACTGAGCATGGCACACACAGGCACCCCACCCCCACAGTACTGAATTATAACCCAAAGAATAAAATAAATATCCATAAGCTCATACTAATATAAATAACTGAATAAGTAAATAAATGGGAGAAAACATAGAACTCTTCTCTACACAAGAATTCCAAATAAGAAATGAGGAAAGAGAAAGCTACCGTTAAGACAGCATAACAGCTAAATCAGTTCAATTCAGTGGGTGACAGTTTGAGAAGAAACAGGATATTTGCATAGCCTCAAAGTATCTCTCCCTAATTCCTTATTAGTTACAGAGAGGAACACAGGAAGATTAGTGGAGAAATCTAACAGACTTCACCTTAAGAAAGTGATAAACAATAGTAATAAGACAGATATATCATATATCTCCAAATATGAGGCATCAAGAAGTATACAGTATCACTTGTGTGTTATTCTTTCCTAACTGCATAACTTCAATCTAGCCATGAAAAATCATGACAAACCCAATGTGAGGGACATTTTACAAAATAACTGACCAGCAGTCTTCAAGATCCCAAGGTCAGGAAAGACAAAGATCAAGGAAAGAGACAGGACAAGTAAACACAGAATAGGATCTTGGATTATATCCTGACACAGAGAAAAAGACATTTGTGGGCAAATTAACGTTTGATGAGATCCAAATAAAGTTTGATGTTTAGTTAATTGTATTGTACTGGTATTAATTTCTCAGTTTGCATCATTGTGCCATGATCACATAAGATATTAATAGTAGTTAAGCTGGGTGAAGTGCATATAGGAGCTCTACGTACTGTTTTTGCAACTCTTCTGTGAATCTAAAATTACTTGATAATACAAATTTTTTAAAACTTACCTTGGTTGGGATGAAAAATTTTAGTCACTTTTATTGATTCCTTATGTATCTTCCCAGTACTTATTTACACATATATAAAATTTTTATCCCCTCTATTATCCCGTAACACCTTGTTTTTTTCACTGAATGTGTACCTTGAAGACTTTCCATGTAAGTACATATATATTTTCTTTTCTAGTTTTTGATTATCAATAAAATTTTAAACATAGAGAAAACTGGTAAACATATACCATCACCTCTATTCCCTCATTTTTTAAAATAAATGTGTGGTATCCCATTCTGTGGAGTTAACTCATGTATATCTCATCTCATAGTTAGATGTTGAAATCTGTCTTGATCTACTATTGTCAGAATGGAGTAGAAAATGAGTCAGAGATGGAATCAAATTGAAAATCATGGGCTTTGAAACCAGATAGATCCAAGCCCAAATAACCATTCTGTTACTGTCTGTATGGCTCTAGGCAATCTCACTTCCTCAAATATCAACTGCCTTATCAGTAAAATGGGGATATAAGTACTACATCTTAAACTTACAGTTGGGATCATGTGAGGCAACATACAGTCAGCCCTCCATATCCATGAGTTCCACATCAACGGATTCAACCAACCTCAGATATAAGGGTTTTTTTTTGGGGTGGGGGGGAGGGAATTCCTGTAAGTTACAAAAAGTAAAACTTGAATTTGCTGCAGAGAGCAACTATTTACATGACACTTACACTATGTTAGGTATTACAAGTAATCTAGAGATGATTTAAAGTATAGGGAGGATGTGCATAGTTTACATGCAAATATTATCCTATTTTATATAAGGGACTTGAGCATCCTTAGACTTTGATATCCTGGGGGTGCGGGAGTCCTGGGAACAATACCCTGAAGATGGGGAGGGATGACTGTATATAAAACATCCAATTCAAAAGATATTCAATAGATCATATTGTTATTTTGATTCAATCGGAAAATTTCAGAAATACCTGGCAGCTGATTTAAGTCAACTTCAAAAACACCCATGCTTCTTCCTTCTGTTGATTATGTCATCCTATTAATACCAAGAGTACTCTTAGGAAATGTAAAACAGAGCTCCAGCAACATCCCTATAACGTTGACTTTATTCTTAAATTGGATCAACAACACAGCGTGAAAATCTACTTGACCACACAATTTAGTTGCTAAAGCTAAGTGACAGAGACCTTGTAAGAAGCACTGCTACACTAAACTGATTCAACTAATAGATTCATATATTCAATTCTGGGCTGATCACCAGTTCATTAAAAAGTCAGAGAATCCTCCACATTTTAATTTCTGTGGGTGAGTCACGTCTGACTCTTTGCAACCCTATGGGCTGTAGCCCTCCAGGCTCCTCTGTCCATGGGATTCTCCAGGCAAGAATACTGGAGTGGGTTGCCATATCCTCCTCCAGGGGATCTTACCAACCCAGAGAAGATCTTTTATGTCTCCTGCACTGGCAGGCGGGTTCTTCACCACTAGCACCACCTGGGAAGCCCTTTAATCTTTAATAAACCTGAAGCCAATACTTCATCAGACTGACCACAGAAGGTGAAGAACCAGTTAGTGAATTTGCCATTCTCATTCCTCCATAGTACCACCAACATATGAAAACTTTAATTTTGTGTATGTGTTTGCATTTCTTTGTCCACAGAGTACATTTCCAATTCTAAGGGGAAGTGGTTGCAGCTAACTTTGCTGCTATTTGCGTAATTGCAACATCAAATCATTCCCAGGTGAGGGAAAAAGCAGATACCTTCTCCTGGCCTACAAATCAGAGAAGGCGATGGCAAACCACTCCAGCACTCTTGCCTGGAAAACCCCATGGACAGAGGAGCCTGGTAGGCTGCAGTCCTTGGGATCGTGAAGAGTCAGACTCGACTGAGCGACTTCACTTTCACTTTTCACTTTCAAGTATTGGAGAAGGAAATGGCAACCCACTCCAGTGTTCTTGCTTGGAGAATCCCAGGGACAGGGGAGCCTGTTGGGCTGCCGTCTATGGGGTCGCACAGAGTCGGACACGACTGATGGGACTTAGCAGCAGCAGGCCTACAAATAGAATACATAAACAGTCAGGAAAGTGTAGAAGCATTCTCTCTGTAGTAGCATTAAAAATTTATTCATTAATTCATTCACTAAACAAGGATTTACCAAGCTTCTGCTGTCTGTGAGGCACTGTGCTCACTGTTGAAAATTTAAAAATCAAAATGAAGAGAACAAAGGTCTTGCCCTAGAGTAACTTACAGCCCAATCCAGGGGAGGTAAGACACACTGACAATTATAATGCTGTGAAATAAATACTTAGGGAGGGAATAGACTGCCTTTACAAAAGAGGTAAATCTTTACATTTGCCTTGAGTTCACCAGTGTGAGGGCATGCCTGGCAGAGCAAGCAGACCCTGCAGGGGCAAAGACATGCCTGTAGGCTTGAATTCAAGGTTCCATTAGGGAGGGGATCAGGTGCATATGAGGCTTGTGGATGAGGCTGGAGCTTTTAGCAATCTGGGCTTCATACTTTTCAGTGGAAAACGACAAGTTTAAGTGGAAGCTATTACATGTTTTTAAGCAAAAGACTAAGATAATCATGTTACTTTCTCAAAAGACCATTTTGGTAATTATATGAAAGATGCTTTGGGAAGAATGATTGTAAACCCAGTTAGAACGCTATTCCAGTACTGTGATGAGAGAGAAAGTGGTCCTCATGGAATCCCTAGGATTTCCATGGCTGAAAAGACCTTACTTTTTGAATGAGGTCAGCAAGTATGAAAACTATTGAGTTGGCCAAAAGATGTTACAAAAAACCCAGATGAACCTTTTGGCTATCCCAGTATTTATCATTTGAAGTCAAAAGGGAAATCAGGGGAAAAAATCAATAGGTTTAGGCACTTAGAAAAAAGTCTTTCAATATAACAAATTCTCAGGTGTCCAAAAACTGATGAACTAGTTTATTGAAGACTTCAGATTTTTTTTCTCTAACTTTGTAATTGCTAAAGTTTTTCTATGGTATGCCAGATGGTAGACAGAGGAAAATAAATTAAAAACACTAAATTTAAACAATTTGGCTCCCTGACTACTGCTTAATATGGAGATTCAAGGAGAAGGTGAAAATTCTCATTACACTGAAATGTGCAGATTATCTGTGTTGTGCATACATATACCCGTTACCTCCAAGCATAAATCAGAGGTCACTGCAAGAGAAAACGTAAGAGAAAATGTATTGACGCTCTAAAATACTCTCCCGCTTTTCAAATTAAAAGCTTTATATGGTCCCTTCACTTGAATAATATATGAGGTGCTCATCTCTTTCACTGGATGGGCTTACAGTTTGATGAATATGTTTTACAGCTGTGGTCTGATGGACATTCATCTCACGCGGGGCTCAGCTATCTTAGAACAGCGAGATCAGTTCAGCCAGCCACTCGCTAGGCAAATGAGGACTCATCTCGGATCCGACTGCATTCATTTGAGGGTGAAAATTATTCTCAGCTGCAACCCCAGGGAGACGAGAAGGATGGCTTAATTGCCCTCGCGCTGGTAAAAGGTGTTCTGCCCAGCTACTTAAAGCAAAATCGCATTGTCTTTTCGCTGTAGAAGAAGACATCGTTAAGTTTGAATTCCCACTCTTAAAACTCAGAAACGACTGCAGTTTTATTCTCAACGCTCTCTCTCGTTGAGAAATACCTACTAATCTGTACACAAGGCAAGAAATAAATTACGCTGAAGAGATAAAGACGAGAGAGCGGATCCCCGGTGTTTTACTCTCGGTCTGGCCATCATGATCAAGGATGAAGAGAGACTGTTTTTTCCTTTATTGGGAAAAATGTTTGAGCTCGGTTTTACCATTTTTTTATACTCATTTTAAAAAATCTTATTTTCCTATTGTTCAGGAAAATTTGATACTTTCCGTCCTTCTAAAAACATTTTCTTTTCTTGGACTCTGGTCTGCTGTGGGGTGTCAAATAACCCAAAAGCACACGCTCACAGAGAGGAAAAGCTTAACTCTGCAAAGCTGGGGCCGTAGGACCTCCGGGAGGTGAGTGGGCGGAAACTACCTATCCCGGCGTGCCTGGCTCGCGAGCACAATGGAGCCCTGTCGTCATCCGGGTCACTGGGCTGTGCGTTCCGTGCGCGCCGCGGGATTCCGGCCTGGATCCCGCCCGGGGCGGAGGGCCCTGTAGGGCCGGGAAAACTGCGATTCCCGGCATGCCCTGCCACGGGTGCGCCTGCGTACGGGAGCTACCGCGCCGGGGAGCGGGTAGGTAGAAAGTGGAGTCTTAGTTCCATGGAAACCAGCCTGCCTGATGCCCGACAGAGCCACGGGCGGTAGGACTGTGGGCGCTGGGAGATGCGGGGTCATCGGAGGCGAGTCGGTGGCTCAGATAAGGCCCCCGTCATCTCTCCCTGCCGCCCTCTCCCCTCGCTGGCGGAGTTTAGTCTCGCCCTCTAGACCTCAAGACCTTGGGGTTTATGGCACTTCTGCACTGGATTCGGTTGAAAACCGTTTAGCAGCGAGGTTTGCATTGACCTGGCTCCAGCGAGGGAAGGATAGCCACCAGAGAGGGTCTGCCGATAAACCTCAGTACAACTTTTCTTTACATGTTAAGTTGGCGTTATAGGTTCCTGGGAAAACCATTTCGACGTTAATTATTTCTTAGTTTTGCCACCTGTTATCTTCCTTCGCTTGCTTGTTAGCTACTAATTATGTTGGAACAACTTAATTTTTGCTCAACTATCCCCGTTTGCTACCCTCAGTATCCCATGTACTGTCCAGCTCTGGAGATAGAAGTGGTTAAGAATCTGACTTTAGGTGAAGCTCGAGTTAATCAGACTTGAAAGTCTCACGGAGCGCCCAGGGCTAGGTCTTTGAATCTTTTCTGTTCTCTTGTTATCCAGTCTCCACGGCTTTAAAAGCCATGTTGACAACTTCAAAATGTATATCCCTATTCCACCTGTCTCTGCTGACTCCATATCTACAAGTTCAGTCATGTATTGGGCATCTTTCCTGTTTTAAATTTAACATTTCTAAAACAACTCTTGATCTTTCCCCCAAAACTTGTTTTTCCTAATAGACTTTCATTGTCTCAATTAATGACAACACCCTCCTTCCAGTGCTTCCTTTCCCACCTAATCTATGAGCCAAACTTGTCTTGAAAATATGTCTGGACACTGACCTCTTACTTCTTACTGTTCCGTTGCTTAGCACCCTGGTCCTAGCCCTCGGCATCTCCCCTGGATTATTGTAGTTGCTTTCCACTGGGTTTTCCTACTCCTGTTGTCTTTCTGCCATCTTTCTGTTGTCTTGGCTACCATCTGGGCAGAGTGATCCAGTTAAAAGTTAAGTTAGATCCCAGCACTTCTCCATTCTAAAACCTCCAAGTGCTCTGAGAATAAAGACAGACCTTTACAATAGCCTATAAATCACTGTGTAACACAGTCCCTCTCACCTCATCTCCCAGTATTCTGTCCTTTACTTTGTCCTCCCCAGTCAAACTAACCTTACTGTTTGCAGACCCATCAGACATTCTGACTTAAGGTCTTTGCACTATATTCATTTTTTCTGGACTTTTCTGTCCCCAGATATCCACATTCATTCCTGCACCTCCTTCACAGGTCTTTCCTTAAATAACATCTCAGTGAGGCTTTATTTGAGCACTTTATTTAAAATGGCAGTCTATACCACAGCCTCCATCCCATCTTCTTTCCAACTTTTTCATCATTGTACTTACCACAAATGAACAAACTAAACATTTAACTTATTTCTTCATATGGAATATAAGTTCCAGGAGAGCAAGGAGTTTGTCTCTCTAGATCATTGCTGTATTCCTTGGTGTCAAAACAGTTTCTGGTTCATGATGGGCATTCAGGAAATGTTTGTTGGACATATAAGTTAATGAAGACAATATTACTTACCAAATTATTTTTTAGTGATTGTGATAAGCAACACTGAGTCCCTGGCCTGTTTTTGAAACCAACAGCATATAGTTGTAGTTATTGCCACATAGAAGAATGGAGCTCATGTCTGCAAAAGCAAATGTTGCCTTTTCAGAATCGCCTGACTTACTAGATATTGCTTATGACATTTGTCTTATTGAAGCCATGCTTTCAGTGAGGTAACCTGAGCTTTTTGAAAATACTTTCCCTAAACATAAGGACAGAACTGTATTAATTTGATAATGACATATTTGTGAAAGTAATTGTGAATTAACTTTTTTAAAAATAAAAGCTTATATCTTAGTGTTTTTATTATTGTCGCTTTCAAACTTCAAGACTTTAGGATCAAGGCTGCATTCAATGATATTTACTTCTTTTCAGAAATAGCATAGCACAAACTATATAGTCTCTTTGTTAGAATGTTGGCAGTTAAAGCTCTTTTGTTGTAAGAGAAGTTATGGCTTCTATCCTCTTATGTTAAAGAGTTGAAAGTCTATTATAACTTAATAATTTATAGAATTGCAAGTCTACTGAAAATAACGTCATAAAGTTCTGGCCACTGGCCTCCAGGTAGCCTGTGGATTGTGTATGAGGGCATGGTATCTCTGTTGCCTTTGCTTGGACCCGCCCGATAAGGGAGGACAGGCAGGGGTAGGAGTATCTGCAGTGAAAGTGAGAGTCTCCCCTGACTCTAAACCTGAGCTCAATAGTTTCACTTGATCTCAAGTCCTCCCTTTACTCTTACTCTAACAGGCTCTCGGGGACTTCTTGGTGGATGTTAACGCTGTCTTTGCTGTTACTACTGGGCCATCATTGCTGCTTTGTTTCTGAGTATTCTCCTGACCTTAACATTGTTTGTTTCCCCATGTGGAGAGGGGATGGGGAAGAAGAATTTTAAACTAACCCTGAGACCTGTTTGTAATAAATCCTCCAAGGGATAATTGGCTTGTTTAGTTTTGGAATCAACCTCTTAAATGACCTGAACCTCAGTGATAGACTAAGAGAATATTTTGGGGACAACGCCATATATTTCACACAAAAACTAGATCCCCTGCACACCATCAGTTGGTGGCCTAGGCATCTCGATCTCTCCTTCTTTAGGATGAGTTTTCTATAAACCTCCTGTCCCTCAGAGGCTGGGGGCCAAGTTTATTCTTCCTTTTTGTTTGAGAGTATTTTTTTCTTTCCAGAAGCCTGAGAAGCTCCAGTATAGTTCAGGTTCAGGTGGGTGTGAGTGGTGATGCCAATCAAATTCTTACCTAAATGTATATAGACTTTTCTCTTTCCTAAGCAAATGAAGCAACTTGAGTTGTTTTTCGGCTTGTTTTTTTGGCTGAATGCATGCACATCCTGTAAAGTAATGTAAGCATTTTGTACATACTGTGGGTACCTTGAGGAAATAGCAGCAAAACTATGACATTTCAATAATTACATGAAAAAAAATTAAGTGGAAATCTACATCCTACTAAAACTAGATGGGGAACTCATAGTCCACTTTCTGTATTTTTTTTTTCCAAAAATGAACTTTTATATTTGTGTTAGTATTTTTGTCTGACTTCTTTTAATCAGACAATCCTTTTTATTATAACCAGCTCCCTGGGCATAATAAGTTGCCCCCAAAATTGACCTTCCCTCCCACCTCAGGCACCGCTTGTCATTTCCTTTATCTCCTCCTCCTCCGTCTACCAGCTATTACCTGGGACTACTGTGCATCCCAGGAATACTATTGTTGCAAGAAACAGGAAAGAATGACTAACGAAAGTTTATATTTCTCACATAAACAAAGTTCGGAGGTTACTACTTTTAAATGTCAGGTTAATCTGAGTTACTGTGGCCTTTTCCATGTTCTGAGATCCTGGTGATCCCTGGCTTTGTTTATATTTAACAGTGAGGCACTGCATGGCTGACTTTTCTGAGAGCCTTCAGAGCTCTGGGCTTCACACAGGAGGAGGAAAGGACTGGTGCCATCATTTCTGTTCTTTTTATCAGGAAAAAAACATCTTCCCAGAAGCTTCTTGAAAACTGCCTAAAGCCTCTTTGGCCAAAACATGTCACCTGGATGTGCCAGCTATAAGGGAGGGTGAAGATGTGAACTTTTCAACTTCTTTTGGAGAGAGAGGACAAAGGAGCCAGCTCTCTATCACAAACCAGATTAAACACCCTTTTCTTACTTTATCTCATAACCGTTTGTCTGGTTTATTTCTATGTTGGCAGTAGCCAGACAGCAGGTGAAAGAACGTGGAATGGAGGGTAAATCCATGTTGTGTTTTTCATTGCTACTCCTCCATTTTCTCCCCACCCTCTACTATTGGTGGTACCCCCAACCCTGGCCCTCGTTTCATGGCAGTAGAACCAGTCCTGGGGTTTGTCTTGTGGTCCTTCTATTACCTGAGGACCACTGTCCTTGCTCATGTGGTGACCTGAGCAGGAATCTCGAAATACGGCTTTTCCCTAGAAATGTAGATAAATCTCACTTCATATCTTTGTGTACCCAGAGACTCCACTGATACCTGCCTGTACTTTTGTCTTTCCCTTTAAGAATGCATTGAAAACATAAAAGCTTCTTTATGCCATATCCTTAAGCTGATTCTTAACAGAGAATCTGTTAAAGAATTCAGAAACGTTATGTGTGAGAAACACATTATGTTTTATCAGTTCAGTTCAGTCGCTCAGTCATGTCCGACTCTTTGCGACCCCATGAATCGCAGCACGCCAGGCCTCCCTGTCCATCACCAACTCCCGGAGTTCACTCAGACTCGCATCCATCGAGTCAGTGATGCCATCCAGCCATCTCATCCTCTGTCGTCCCCTTCTCCTGCCCCCAATCCCTCCCAGCATCAGAGTCTTTTCCAGTGAGTCAACTCTTCGCATGAGGTGGCCAAAGTACTGGAGTTTCAGCTTTAGCATCATTCCTTCCAAAGAAATCCCAGGGCTGATCTCCTTCAGAATGGACTGGTTGGATCTCCTTGCAGTCCAAGGGACTCTCAAGAGTCTTCTCCAGCACCACAGTTCAAAAGCATCAATTCTTCGGTGCTGAGCCTTCTTCCCAGTCCAACTCTCACATCCATACATGACTACTGGAAAAACCATAGCCTTGACTAGACGGACCTTAGTCGGCAAAGTAGTGTCTCTGCTTTTGAATATGCTATCTAGGTTGGTCATAACTTTTCTTCCAAGAAGTAAGCATCTTTTAATTTCATGGCTGTGGTCACCATCTGCAGTGATTTTGGAGCCCCCCAAAATAAAGTCTGACACTGTTTCCACTGTTTCCCCATCTATTTCCCATGAAGTGATAAGACTGCATGCCATGATCTTAGTTTTCTGAATGTTGTGCTATAAGCCAACATTTTCACTCTTCTTTTTCAATTTCACCAAGAGGCTCTTTAGTTCCTCACTTTGTGCCCATAAGGGTGGTGTCATCTACATATCTGAGGTTATTGATATTTCTCCCGGCAATCTTGATTCCAGCTTGTGCTTCTTCCAGCCCAGCGTTTCTCATGATGTACTCTGCATAGAAGTTAAATAAGCAGGGTGACAATATACAGCCTTGACGTACTCCTTTTCCTATTTGGAACCAGTCTGTTGTTCCACGTCTAGTTCTAACTGTTGCTTCCTGACCTGCATACAGATTTCTCAAGAGGCAGGTCAGATGGTCTGGTGTTCCCATCTCTTTCAGAATTTTCCCCAGTTTATTGTGATCCACACAGTCAAAGGCTTTGGCATAGTCAATAAAGCAGAAATAGATGTTTTTCTGGAACTCTTGCTTTTTCCATGATCCAGCAGATGTTGGCAATTTGATCTCTGGTTCCTCTGCCTTTTCTAAAACCAGCTTGAACATCAGGAAGTTCACGGTCCACGTATTGCTTATGTTTTATAGGGGAGCACAAAGGAATGAAATCTTGATCAGAAGCATAAAATGAAACTAAAAAGAAAATTTGTACACTTTGACCTTCATCATTCCATTTCCCTTAGCCCCTGGGAACCACCAGTCTATTCTGTTTCTATGAAGTTGGATTTTTTTTTCCATTGGTTTGGTGTTTAGATTCCATATATGAGTGATATCACACACTTTTCTTTTCCTCTGTCCAGCTTAGTTCACTTAGCACATGCCGTCCAGATTCATCCTGCAAATGGCAGGATGGCCTCTCATGTGGCAGAATAACATTATAAATCACATCTTTATTCATCTACTGAAGGACATCTAGGTTGTTTCCATATCTTGGCTGTTCTAAATACTGGTACAGTGAACATGGAAATGCAGATACTTCTTTAAGATACTAATTTTATTTCCTTCAGATATTTACCCAAGAGTGGGATTGCTGGATCTTCTGGTAGTTCATTTTTAATTTTTTGAGGAATTTCCATACCGTTTTCCATTATGTCTGTACCAGTTTACAGTCCTACCAACAGTGCATAAAATTCCCTTTTCTTCACATCTGTGCCAATGTTTGTTGTCTTTTGTTTTTTAAAAAAATAGGAAGGGGGGGTTCAGGATTGGGAACTCATATACACCCATGGTGGATTCATGTCAGTGTATGGAAAACCAATACAGTATTGTAAAGTAAATATATATATATATATATATAAATAATAAAAATTGAAAAGATAAAAATCTAAAAAAAAAATAGCCATTCTAACAGATGTGAGCTGCTGTCTTGTGGTTTTGTTTCCCTGATGATTAGTGATGATAAGCATCATTTCATGTACCTGTTCACCACCTGTAAACCTTCAATAGAAAAGTGTCTTTTCAGATCCTCTGCCCATTGTTTAATTGTATTGTTTCTTGGCTACTCCACTATATGTGTTCTTTATATACTTTAGATATTAGCCCTTTAATATGGTTTGCAAATATTTTGTCCCATTCTGTAAGTTCAGTTCAGTTCAGTCTCAGACTTACGTCCATCGAGTCAGTGATGCCATCCAGCCATCTCATCCTCTGTTGTCCACTTCTCCTCCTGCCCCCAATCCCTCCCAGCATCAGAGTCTTTTCCAGTGAGTCAACTCTTCGCATGAGGTGGCCAAAGTACTGGAGTTTCAGCTTTAGCATCATTCCTTCCAAAGCCTTTTCAAATAAGAGGATCTAGTGTATAACATGGTGGGGAGAAGGCGATGGCACCCCACTCCAGTACTCTTGCCTGGAGAATCCCATGGACAGAGGAGCCTGGTAGGCTGCAGTCCATGGGGTCGCTAAGAGTCAGACCCGACTGAGCGACTTCCCTTTCACTTTTCACTTTCATGCATTGGAGAAGGAAATGGAAACCCACTCCAGTGTTCTTGCCTGGAGAATCCCAGGAACGGTGGAGCCTGGTGGGGTGCCGTCTATGGGGTCTCACAGAGTCAGACATGACTGAAGTGACTTAGCAGCAGCAGTGTATAACGTGGTGACTATAGAAATGAGATTGTATATTTGACAGTTACTGTGAGAAGGTCTTTAAGCATTCTTGCCACAACAAAAAAGTTAGCTACATTAACTATACAAGGTTGCTAATTTTGTGGATGTAATTATTTTGATTTTGGTAAACATTCTGCAAAGTATATGTATGTCAAATCACATATACACTTTATGTATATTCAATTTTATATTTGTCAGCAATGATTTGAGCGAATACCAGGCGATAATGAAGGACAGAGGAGCCTGGCATTCTTCAGTCCATGGGAATCACAGAGTTGGACATGCGTTAGCAACTGAACAATAACGTTCCTCAATAAAGTTTTTTCCTTTTATTTAAGTAAAAAGAAATAGAAAAGCCATTCTCTGGGACCTGTAGGGGAAAGATAGAAGGTAATTGAAGAGCTATTCCATGATGAGAAAATGTCTTCAATGGCTGTAGCAATATTACGTTGGCAAGAAGCTCAGCCTTGCCACAGTGCTCCCCCACCCCCGCCATGGTTCTTAAATCCTGCCATCAATTTTAAGACTTACTTAATTCCTTCATTGGTTCCTGGGGACCATCTTCAGTGACTTGAACCTGAGGTAGTCCCCACTTCCATTGCCTGGGAGGTAAGGAGAAGAGAGAGTAATTACACACCAAGTTGGGGAGAAAGATGTGTTAATAATATCCCAAGTGGGGCCTTTGTGAGCACATTCTCATAGGTACAGTATTGCTAGTGATGGTTAAGGTTTACAGTTTGTTTAGTGTAGAAATGTCTGTACAGGATGGAGTTACAGGAAAATGTTCTTAAAGTTTCCACCACTGATCTTGTCATTGAACTTTGGAAATGTGATTCAGTGGTAAGAATGCTTTTAAGCTAATTCTACTTCTGTAATTAATACGTGAAAGAGTAGTGTCGCTACTCCCAATTACTCTTGTGTGTTCTTGAGGGAGGAGTCTGGTATTTGATGTCAGTAGCTGTAGAAGGAAATGGCAACCCACTCCAGTGTTCTTGCCTGGAGAATCCCAGGGACAGGGGAGCCTGGTGGGCTGCCATCTATGGGGTCGCATAGAGTCGGACACAACTGAAGCGACTTAGCAGCAGCAGCAGCAGCTGTAGAAGAGTCTTTGCTATGAAGTTTGCAAGTTATTTTTAAAAGTCACTGCTTCAAGGTATTTGATGAATCTATTTTATGGCAACTGCTCAGAGGTCCAAGTACTGCAGAATTGTTTTTATCAGAACGTTTGGATGGCAACATGTTAAAATGAAAATGGCTGGTAATGAAAGAGGTAATAACTCCCTCAGCCAAGTTATAGATCCTATTGTATGTCTAATAGTAGCAGACAGGATAGACTGTGATCAGTAGTGAACTACCCAACAATCTGTGGCTTATAACAACATAAGTTTATTGCTCACTCACACTGTGTGTCATGGATGGGCCACGGCTCTGCTCACGTCATCTTTACTCTGGGATCTTAGCCTATGGAGAAGACCCTATCTGGGATGTTGCTCATCTTACAGAGAAGGGAAAAGAAAGAGCTGATGAATTGACAAGTTGGCTCTTAAAGTTTCTATGTGTCTGTTCAGTTGCTTCAGTTGTGTCTGACCTTTGTAACTCCATGGACCATAGCTCACCAGGCTCCTCTGTCTATGGGATTTTCCAGACAAGAGTACTAGAGTGGCTTGCCATGCCCTTCTCCAGAGATCTTATTGACCCAGGGATCTTCCTGACCCAGGGATCAAACCCTCATCTCCTGTGCATCTTCTGCATTGCAAGTGGATTCTTTATCGCTGAGCCACCTGGGGAAGCTCCTTAAAGCTTTTACCCACATTTAATTGACCAAAGCAGGACACATGGCCATTTCCAAGCTAAACAGGGCAGGGATGTATAATCCTCCACAGAAAGGGGCAGTTGCTATCTTGAACAATAATATAATCAACTACACTAATATTGTAACTTTATTCTCAGGTGCATATGGAAACTACAATGTCCAGACCAGTCCTCTCTCCAACCCGCATCAATGCTACAGCTTCTGAAACATTCACAGTACTTCAGCAAAGGATGAGAATAGTTGAAGAACAGACCAGTTCTCTGAGGGATGACCTAATAATGTTGGACTTTGGTGACAAAAGGTAGCAAATGAAAAATGAACACTGTAGGTTGAGTTTTGCTTCACTGGTTACAATAAAGAGTCACAGTATGCATGGTTTGGCAGTTGAAATAAGTATTTAGAAAATAATTGAGAAATAACCATTTTGAGTAGAATATTAATTAGAAAATATTTGCAAGATAAAGGGTTGTCCTCCTATAATAGAACTACTACCACTTGTAAACAGGTATTCAAAGTGTGTTATATTCAATACTTGATTAAAAACAAATGTAATTATTTACATAATTAGAAAAAAATTTGATCCTTTTTGTAAAAATAGACTTTTATATTGGTTAAGATTAACATCTCACTTGATTCATGCCATTAATATGATCTGTATTTTCTTTCTCCAGATTTATTGTAAATTAAGAGAGAGGTTTTATGTCTTAAAAAAAAATTCATAGTTTAGAATGCTGCTGCTGCTAAGTCACTTCAGTCATGTCCGACTCTGTGCGACCCCATAGATGGCAGCTCACCAGGCTCCCCCGTCCCTGGGATTCTCCAGGCAAGAACACTGGAGTGGGTTGCCCTTTCCTTCTCCAGTGCATGAAAGTGAAAAGTAAAAGTGAAGTCACTCAGTCGTGTCCAACTCTTAGCGACCCCATGGACTGCAGCCTACCAGGCTCCTCTGTCCATGGGATTTTCCAGGCAAGAGTACTGGAGTGGGGTGCCATTGCCTTCTCCGAGTTTAGAATGAAGTACTCAAAAAAAGAACTGTGTTTTTCCTTTGTGCTATAGAAGTTATTCCCATTAAAAGTTAGATTGTTAAAGGCCTGAAGAATACAGGTGCTTACACAGCCAATATTGAATTTACTGGTGTGATTTTCTTTAAAACTACCAGAGAGATGATATGAGGTGGGAGGTGGGAGGGGGGTTCATGTTTGGGAACTCATGTACACCCATGGTGGATTCATGTCAATGTATGGCAAAACCAATACAGTATTGTAAAGTAAAATAAAGTAAAAAATTTAAAAAAACATTTAAAAAATTACATATATATATTTTCCTGAATGTCTCTTATGAAGATCAAAAATTAGTATGATTGGTGTTATATCACCTATAGAGTAAATAACTGTTCAGCAGTTAAAAGATTAAAATTGTACCAATGTTGAGTATGTCAGAACAAAATAGGACTTTTTATTATGTCTTTGTTTAAAAATTTTCTAAGAAGGATGTGAGTATATTGCCTCCATGCTAACTTATTCTTAATTTTCTATTATAGAATTAGCATTTAGCATGTTTTATGTATCACTTGTTTTTACATACAAAGCAAGTTTACAAAAAATTCAGATTAAAATAACCATTAAAATGTCAGTAACTTTTACCCATCCCACACTGGTCTCATTCTCTTTACCTAGTTGTTGTCATTTAGTTGCTAAGTCATGTCTGATTCTTTGTGACCCCATGAACTCTAGCCCACCAGGCTCCTCTGTCCATGGGATTTACCTAATAGTTCTCTCTATAGTTAGATTTGCAGAGGCTATCAGATATTTGTTAACTAAAGAACTTACTGTTTATTCTCAGTAGAAATGCAACATTGACTCAGTGGTTTCAGTTTCAGTTCACTCAGTCATGTCCGACTCTTTACGACCGCATGGACTGTAGCACACCAGGCCTCCCAGTCCATCACCAACACCCGGAGTTTATTCAGTCTCATGTCCACTGAGTTGGTGATGCCATCCAACCATCTCAACCTCTGTTGTCCCGTTCTCCTCCCGCCTTCAATCTTTCCCAGCATCAGGGTCTTTTCAAATGAGTCAGCTCTTCACATCAGGTGGCCAAAGTATTGGAGTTTCAGCTTCAACATGAGTCCTTCCAATGAACATTCAGGACTGATTTCCTTTAGGATGGACTGGTTGGATCTCTTTGCAGTCCAAGGGACTCTCAAGAGTCTTCTCCACCACCACAGTTCAAAAGCATCAATTCTTCCATGCTCAGCTTTCTTTATAGTTTAACTCTCATGTCCGTATGTAACTACTGGGAAAACCATAGCCTTGACTAGATGGACCTTTGTTGGCAAAGTAATATCTCTGCTTTTCAATATGCTGTCTAGGTTGGTCATAAGTTTTCTTCCAAGGAGGAAGCATCTTTTAATTTCATGGCTGCAGTCACCATCTGCAGTGATTTTGGAGCCACAAAAAATAAAGTCTGTCATTGTTTCCACTGTTTCCCCATCTATTTCCCATGAAGTCATGGGACTGGATGCCATGATCTTCATTTTCTGAATGTTGAGCCTTAACCCAACTTTTTTACTCTCCTCTTTCACTTTCTTCAAGAGGCTTTTTTAGTTCTTCTTCACTTTCTGCCATAAGGCTGGTGTCATCTGCATATCTGAGGTTATTGATATTTCTCCTGGCAATCTTGATTCCAGCTTATGCTTCATCCAGCCCAGCGTTTCTCATGATGTACTCTGCATAGAAGTTAAATAAGCAGGGTGACAATATACAGCCTTGACCTACTCCTTTTCCTATTTGGAACCAGTCTGTTGTTCCATGTCCAGTTCTAACTCAATGGTTGGGATTACTTTATAATATTGTTACATTGGCATCTTTGTCCAGGGGCCAGTTGGAAACTCCAGAATGTTTAGAACAACCTGTGAGCCAGAACATCACTAGACCTGTCCAGAATGAGATAATTTGCTCAGGAAAAACAAATATTTTGTGGAAGAACTGTGAGTTCCTGGTCAATCGAATGTGCCGTCTGGAAAGTCTCATCCAGTCCTTGAAGATGAACATCTTCCGTCTGCAAACTGAAAAGGATTTGAACCCACAGAAAACAGGTACAGAGAGAAGAGAATCACCAGAAATTTGGTCCTGTGTGGGTGCTTGATGAGTTTGCGATTCTTTTCCTCACCTTCTTTAAGCTGCTTGATGACCCTTCTGTCCTGTCTGGTAGATTTTCTGAAGGAAAGACTGAAGACCATACAGGAGGAGCATTCCAAGGACCTCAAGCTGTTGCAGCTGGAAGTGATGAATTTGCGCCAGCAACTGCGAGATGTAAAAGAGGAGGAAGACAAAGCACAGGATGAGGTGCAGAGGCTGACTGCGACTCTGGAGATTGCCTCTGAGACAAAGGTTTGTGTCCAAAGTTCTGGAAAACAAACTCACCATTATGTGTTAGCTGGAGGAGGCAACAGACCCAAAAAACTGACTTTTAAAAATAGGTGGTGTTGATGTGAGAATGCTTGACATTTGAAATTTATCTCCATCGATAGTGTAAAGCATTGTGTGCTATTAGTAACTGAATATTTATAGATCTCTTCTATGTGACTTTTGAGGACCCAGAGGTGTGAGGGAGTCTGAGTTCTTCAAAAGCTTATATGCTTACTGGGAGAACAAGGCATAACAGGAAACTAAAGAGAAAAGATAAGAGTATAAGAAATAATATTAAAGGATAAATGTAAGCCAGTATTGCCAGCTAAGTGTTTTATGTTCAGGCAGATTTAAGAAGATGTACATGTCTTGCCTAGAACAGATTAGGCTAGGCTTCAAAGAAGAGACAGGACCTGAGCTGAACCTTTAGAAGGTAAAGCGGAGAGGTGTGGACATTTCAAAGAGCACTCACAGAGGCAGCAAAAAATAAAGACTAAGGAAAGAAATTTGTCTTCCCTCCTTAGGCCAGACAGTATAACAGAGATTGTTTTGTTTAAAACATGTTACTTTGCTTAATCTCTGCAAAACCTCAAGGTTAGGGTATTGTTGTCCTTATTTTAGTGATGGGAGGACTGGGACCCAGAGAGAGGTCACTTCTGTGAGATCGCACTTCCCTGTATTCTTCCTGTAGCTCAGATTTGAACCTGCATCTTTCTACTGGATGCAGTTAGGGGGAGATGCATAGGCTAGCCTGACCAGAGTGAAGATTTGTTTGTGTGAAGTAAGTTGGAAATCAGCTAGGGCTAACTTCATGAAGGATCTCAAAATCAAGGGTAATCAAGTAGTTGGGCTTGGTCTTTGAGGGAGTGACTAAGATTTTTGATAAGAAAGTGAAGTCGTGTCCGACTCTTTGTGACCCAATGGACGATAGCCTACCACACTCCTCCGTCCATGGGATTTTCCAGGCAAGAGTAATGGAGTGGGTTGCCATTTCCTTCTCCAGAGATAAGAAAGTGATATAATGAAAATAAGAAAACTAATCCAGGAATAGTATAGGACAGCAGTCCCCAACCTTCTGGGCACTAGGGAATGGTTTCCTGGAAGACAGTTTTTCCATGGGGATGGTTTCAGGATGATTCAAGCACACTGATTGTGCTACTGATCATCTGTATTTGCAGCTGCTCTCCATGGTTAGCACCACCGCCTCAGCTCCACCTCAGATCGTCAGGCATTAGGTTCTCCTAAGAAGCACGCAGCCTAGATCCCTCACATGTGCAGTTCATGGTAGGGTCCATGCTTCTCTGAGAATCTCATGCTGCAGACACAGTGGAAGCTTCCCTCCCTTACCCAATGCTCACCTCCTGCTGTGCAGCCCAGTTTCTAACACCCCACAGGCCAGTACTGGTCCATGGCCCCAGGGGTTGGGGGTCCCTGGTATAGAGTATCAATTATAGGAAGAGAGACTGGAGACAGGAAAACTGGTTAGGAATCCATTGCATTATTTGAGGCATAGACCTTATTAGGTCTGAACTACAGTTGTGGCATGTTGAAAAGAAAGGTATGCTGGAATATGGTATTGGGCAGGGGCTCAAGGTAGGGAAGAAGGCATAGATGACCCTATAAGTGTAGCTATATCAGGAACATTCTCTTATTTTCACGTGCTTTATTTATCTGAGGTTTTACATCTTATGAAAGAAGGACTAGTGATAGCTGTGTTTTTCATCCTCAACTCCTAAGCATATTTGAGGCTAGAAGAAATGATGTTTGTTATTTTAGTCTCTAAGTTGTATCTGACTTTTTGTGACCCCCATGGACTGTATGCTGCCAGGCTTCTCTGTGGGATTTCCCAGACAAGAATGCTGGAGTGCATTACCATTTCCTTCTCCAGGGGATCTTCCTGACCCAGGGATAGAACCCATGTCTCCTGCCTTGGCAGGCGGATTCTTTACCTTTGAGCCACCAGGGAAGCCCTAGAAGAAATAGAGTACTTTAAAAAAAAACAAAAACAAAACAGGAATACATCCCATAAGAAAAATATCTAGCAGTTACCAGGTTTTCCTCTGATGATTGAATTTTACACAGGAGGTACCTGTGACTAATCATTTTTTAATGATCTAAAAGGGAAAATGATAGAAGTCATGAATCAAAGTAATAAAATAACTTTAAATATCTCATTGTAATAATTTCTTTAGATTCATATTAAGAAGTATTTATAACTGTAGTCAGAATAGCTTTTATGGATTTCCCCCAAAAGTCTAGATTTGATATACCTATGGACAGTTTTGAAGATCGCAATGGCACCCCACTCCAGTATTCTTGCCTGGAAAATCCCATGGATGGAGAGGCCTGGTAGGATGCAGTCCATGGGATCGCGAAGAGTTGGACACAACTGAGCAACTTCACTTTCACTTTTCACTTTCATGCATTGGAGAAGGAAATGGAAACCCACTCCAGTGTTCTTGCCTGGAGAATCCCAGGGACAGCGGAGCCTGGTGGGCTGCCGTCTATGGGGTCGCACAGAGTCGGACACGACTGAAATGACTTAGCAGCAGCAGCATGGACAGTTTATTCCTATCAGATTTTAGAACCTTTTCTACTTCTGTTTTTAGAAGAATGCAGCTATTATTGAAGAGGAACTGAAGACCACAAAACGTAAAATGAACCTTAAAATTCAAGAGGTAAGGTAAAAAGGATGCTGAGGGGGTGGAGGGGGCATTGGAATTGTAGAGGGGGAAGTCAAGAAAGTGAATAGAATGAGAAGAAACCACTGAAGAAGAAAATGTGTCTATCAGGAAGATTTTTAAAATATGCTGCTTGAAGTTATACCTGCGTTTATATGACATTAAGACTTCCTTTTACCTCAATAATCCCATAAAACCTGAAGTAAGAAATAAGGGCTCTCTGAGTCAGGAGGGAACAGTAACCATGGAACTCATGCAGTTCCCCATCCACTAGAGTTAGTGGGCCCCTGCACACAAAGACCTTTCACATTAACTGAGCATTTAACAAGTGGTGCTGGGAAAACTGGTCAACCACTTGTAAAAGAATGAAACTAGATCACTTTCTAACACCGCACACAAAAATAAACTCAAAATGGATTAAAGATCTAAATGTAAGACCAGAAACTATAAAACTCCTAGAGGAGAACATAGGCAAAACACTCTCAGACATAAATCACAGCAGGATCCTCTATGATCCACCTCCCAGAATTCTGGAAATAAAAGCAAAAATAAACAAATGGGATCTAATTAAAATTAAAAGCTGCTGCACAACAAAGGAAAATATACGCAAGGTGAAAAGACAGCCTTCTGAATGGGAGAAAATAATAGCAAATGAAGCAACTGACAAACAACTAATCTCAAAAATATACAAGCAACTTATGCAGCTCAATTCCAGAAAAATAAATGACCCAATCAAAAAATGGGCCAAAGAACTAAATAGACATTTCTCCAAAGAAGACATACAGATGGCTAACAAACACATGAAAAGATGCTCAACATCACTCATTATCAGAGAAATGCAAATCAAAACCACAATGAGGTACCACTTCACACCAGTCAGAATGGCTGCGATCCAAAAATCTGCAAGCAATAAATGCTGGAGAGGGTGTGGAGAAAAGGGAACCCTCCTACACTGTTGGTGGGAATGCAAACTAGTACAGCCACTATGGAGAACAGTGTGGAGACTCCTTAAAAAATTGCAAATAGAACTACCTTATGACCCAGCAATCCCACTGCTGGGCATACACACCGAGGAAACCAGAATTGAAAGAGACACATGTACCCCAATGTTCATCGCAGCACTGTTTATAATAGCCAGGACATGGAAACAACCTAGATGTCCATCAGCAGATGAATGGATAAGAAAGCTGTGGTACATATACACAATGGAGTATTACTCAGCCATTAAAAAGAATTCATTTGAATCAGTTCTAATGAGATGGATGAAACTGGAGCCGATTATACAGAGTGAAGTAAGCCAGAAAGAAAAACACCAATACAGTATACTAACACCTATATATGGAATTTAGAAAGATGGCAATGACAACCCTGTATGCAAGACAGGAAAAAAGACACAGCTGTGTATAATGGACTTTTGGACTCAGAGGGAGAGGAAGAGGGTGGGATGATCTTGGAGAATGGCATTCTATCATGTATACTATCATGTAAGAATTGAATCGCCAGTCCATGTCTGACGCAGGATACAGCTTGCTTGGAGTTGGTGCATGGGGATGACCCACTGAGATGTTATGGGGAGGGAGGGGAGGGGGGTTCATGTTTGGGAACACATGTAAGAATTAAAGATTTTAAAATTAAAAAAAAAAATAAAATTACTGATTCCATTTCAAAAAAAAATAAAAGTAAAAAGCTTTTAATAAGTCTGCTCATCTAATTTTACCTTATAACTTTCAGCCTCTATTTAAGTAGATAACAGATTGGAATTATGAAGTAGGTGGCTACTAAAAGTTGTTAGACTAAAACTTTGCAGCTGAAAACAGTGGAAAGAGTCAGAATTACTAACTCAATATACCCTGACAGTGTCCTAAAAACCTCAGTATTCCCTGACAGAATAATTGACATTAGTCCAAATCAAAAGGATCAAATTATATTTAAAATATTCTGTTCTACAAAACAGAAATAGATATAGTATTTTAAAAATTATAAATTTTAGTGTGCTTAAGGTAGTAAGTGTAGCTATATCTGGAACATTCTCTTATGTGAAGTGCTTTATTTATCAGTAATTGCTGACAAAAGCATTATTGTTCATTGCTGGAATATATTGTTTCACATTAAAAAAAATACTTTGGAAATTTCAATAGACTTTTTGGAGCTGTTTTAAGTTTTTAGAAAAATTGCACATAGGCAGAGTTCCCATATACCCTTTCTCCCCACCCCCCGAGTTTCTGTTATTATTAACATTTTGTATTAGTCTGGTGCCTTTGTTTTGTTATATTTGGTTATGAACCAGAATTGATGCATTATTACTCCGTCCACAGTTTAGATTGTTTCATTTTTTAATTTATTACAGTATACAAAAGAGTTCCACTTCACTGCCCTAAAAATACCCTCTGCTTTACATACTCATCACCACCACCCCCTGTTTCCCAAGCACCTGGCAACTACCAGTCTTTTCACTGTCTCTGTAGTTGGAATCATACAATATGTTGCCTTTTTGGACTGCCTTCTTTCACTTATTTAGCATATGTATTTAAATTCTCCATATCTTTTCATCGTTTGATAGATCATTTTTTTTTATCACTGAAGAAGAATCAATTGTCTGGATGTACCAAAGTTTATCCATTCAGCTACTGAAGGATGTCTTGGTTCCTTCCAAGTTTAGCAGTCATGAGTAAAACTACTATAAACATTCATGTGTGGGTCTTTTTGTTTTTTGGACATGTTGTTAACTCATTTGGATAAATACCTAGGAGCATGATTGATGGATCATATGGTAAGCTTGTGTTTAGGTGTCTAAAAAACTGCCAACCTGCCCTGCAATGACTGTACCATGTTGCGCTTCCACCAGCAATGAATGAGAGTTCCTATTGTCCCACATCCTCACCAGTGTTTTGAGTGTTTACCATTCTAATAGGTGTATGTATAGTGGTATTTTGTTTTAATTTTCAGTTCCCTGATGATGTGATATTTAGCATCTTTCATATGTTAATTTGCCATCTGTTTATCTTATTTGGTGAGGTAGCTTAGACCATTTCCCCATTTTGCAGCTGGGCCTTTTTTTTTTTTTTTTTTTTTTAATCTCATTGTTGAGTCTTAGGAGTTCCTTTTATATTTTGGATAACAGTCTTTTATCCATATGTGTTTTACAAATATTTTCTCCCAATCCATAGTTTGTCTTTTCTCTTAACAGTGTCTTTTGCAGAGCAGAAGCTTTTCATTTTAATAAAGTTCAACTTACCACTTTTTTAATGGATAATACTTTTGGTAATTATATCTAAAATATTGCTTTAAACCCATAGTCACCTAGATTTTTCTGCAGTTTTATCTTTTAGAAGTTGTATAGCTTTCCATTTTACATTTAGGTTTTGAATTGCTAACTTTGTGAAAGGTGTAAGGTCTGTATCTAGATTCTTTGTATGAGTTTGTGTTTGTCCAGTGGATCCAACACCAATTTGTTGAAAAAACTATCCTTTCTCCATTGGATTGCCACTTAGTGTTGTTTTTTATTGGTAAAGTCTTAATTCTTGGTGCTGTGGTAAAATCTTAATTTTCGTTATACTCGTTGAGGACCTGAAGAAGGACAGTATGAGTCAAACATGAACGACTTGAGGGTATGTGGAGCAAGGAAGGTGTATTCTGCTAGGGCTGCCACACACTGCCACACAGTAGGCTTGAACAACGGAAGTTTTTGTCTCACTGTTCTGGAGGCAACAAGTCCAGGATGAAGATATCAGCAGGCTGGTTCTCTCTTGAGTCCTTTCTCCCTGGCTTGCAGACGGCTGCCTTTTTCTCTGTGTCCTCACATGGTCTTTTTTCTGTGCACACATCCCTGGTGTCTCTGTGTACAGATTTCCTCTTATAAGGACACCAGTCACGTTGGATTAGGGCCCACCGCAGTGACCTCAGTACTGAAATGACCCTTCCATTTATGGTCATATTTTGAGATACTGAGGTTATGGCTTCAACATATGAATTTTGGGGGGATACAGTTCAACCCATAACAGAGCTATACAAAGAATAGAATAAATGCAGTGTATATCCTAAGAGATAAATATATATATATAAAGTCTGATTCTGATAAACATGAAATAGATTAACTGATTGCGCTTAATAAAGCTTTAGGAATGAGTATCTCAGTAGTATAATTATCAAATAAAGATTCCTTTTGTAAGGCACTTAAATTATATCCTGAGCAAATTATACTGTATAATTTGATATAGAGCTTAGAAGAGTATATGATGCTTCTCTTAAATTATAAAGTGATTGTAATCTGATACTGAAATAGAACCTGAAAAATACAGCCAAAAGCAAAAACTATGACTCATTCTTAAATAAAACTAATATTTTACTGATCATTGGTTAAGGAAGGAATTTTAAAACTTGAACAGGATTATTAAAAGCTCAGTTGGTTTGACTATATAAAAATTAAAATCTTATACATGTAAAAAAACAAAACAAAGGAAACATAATGAAATTAGACAGTTAATAATCTATCTTTTAAAGAACTTTAAATGACTTTGAAAACCTCAAAATCAGTGGGCAAAGGATAAGCGCAGTTCAGAAAATATGTGAAGAACAAATAACCATATTGGAAAATTTTAATCTCACTAGGAACCAAAGAAATGAAAAAAATATTAAGATATTGCTTTTTATTTATTAGATTAGCAAAGACTTAAGAATGTGATAATCTCTAGTGCTGATGACATTTATTCAGATACTACTGATAAGGAAGTGAGATTGGAAGAATAATTACAAAATGTATGAAAAGTCTAAAATAGTGTTTATACTTTTAACCTAGTAATTCCTTTTGTAGGATTTATCTCAAGGAAATAATGAGAAATTCAGTGAAACGTTTATTCACAATCATGTTCAGCAGAGCAGTATGGAATAGCAAGACACTGGAAATGTCCAGATGTTCAGTATTAGGTGTATGGTTAAGAAAATCATAGAACATTTCCAAAACAGTTTATCTTGTAACAGTTTCATGTCAACATACTTTTCATCTTTTCCACTTTTAAAAACTTTTTAAAAACTGTAAAATACACCATCCTTCAAGAAAACACATATAAATTACATATGTACAATGTAGAAAAGAGTTATAAAATAAACTCAAGTTGTCTTTACTGGGGTTTAAAAATAGAATTTCTTTGAATTTAATATCAGTTTATAAAAGGAATGCATGCATGCTCAGTTGCTGCAGTCATGTCTGACTCCTTGCCACCCCATGGACTGTAGCCCCCAGACTCCTCTGTCCCTGGAGATTCTCCAGGCAAGAATACTGGAGTGGGTTGCCATGCCCTCCTCCAGGGGCCTTCCCCACCCAGGGATTGAACCGGAGTCTCCTGTCTCCTGCATTGGCAGGTGGGTTCTTAACCACCAGTGCCACCTTCAGTTTCCACTTAAATTGGAAAGAAGGGAAAAAAACCTAACCTTCTTTGTATCTTTATCTGACTGATAGTCATTTATGGATAGAAATAAGGTCAGTGTACCCAAATTCTTGAATGTTATTTTTGCCTGCTACTTAACAACTACTTCATTATTTGTTCTGATCTTTAAATTCTAACAAAAAAATCCAATATATAATTAAAACAGCTTTCAGAGAAATGTTTATACTATTATGGGATAATATATATATATATATACACATATATAGATGAAGAAATCAAATTATAGAAAAATAGAGTTAAATACAGAAAATACATATGCTAAGACATATTCATGTTTTTCAGACTTCCAACATATTTTACCCAGCAGCAGCAGCATACACAGACGTTTCATGAAGTGGTACTCACTACTTGCTGTGTGCTCCAATATTTTCTTTGTGTTCTTTTTTGCCCCTCTTTTCAAATGCTTCTTACAACTTACAAATGAGTCTGCAGGTTGGAAAACAGACTTACCTAGTAGGAACGTGAGGGTAACAAATTTGACTCTGCATTTCTTAGAAAGTTAACCGTTAGGGAGAAACAAAACACATGTTTTTGGGTAGTCATAAACGTATGAAGGATGGGAGTGAGATGATATGTCTGTAAACTTTTCATGGTGACTTTGATCTTTGTTAAACTGCTGGGAAGTTCCCTTGGTCTCACCTAACTGCAGTGTTACTCTGTAGCTAAGGAGACAACTGTCCCAGGAGAAGCACCTACGGGAATCTCTTGAGAAATCTGGATCAGCCTTGCTACTGAGAATACAAGAAATGGGAGCAACAGTGGAGGTGGAACGGAAACAGGTAGTGAGATTTTCTCTCCTTGTTTATGTTGGGGAAGTGAAACCAAAAGGGAAAAGCCAGTGTTTTGGCTACAGACCTATAGTTTTGCTAATTTCCTCTAGATTTATTAAATTCTTTTCTTTAGTAATCTTCTATTAACATTCTTACTATGATTTTAAAAATTTTAGTCCAAAATAAGGACTCTGATGCCATTCAGTCCAATACTCTTACTTTATGAATGGGGAAGCAAAGGACAAAGAAGTTATTATGTGTCAGGGTTTATAGAAGTGAACTCTTAGCTCCTGGGAGGGAATCATTCCCCTACCACATTCTCTGTGTTCCAGGAATTGATTTTGGAAGGTATTGCCCTAGTCTCGTATTATATGTACATGATGTAGATAAAAAAGAAGGATTAAACCAAGCTGACATTTGAAGCAAAGAATACCAGTAAGTCAAGTAATCAGGAACGTGTTTACATTGCTGTTTTCAGTTCTCATTATTTTAGCATAATATTTTTGCCTCCAAAAGTTGTTATTTGAAGTACCTATATGTATGGCTCAAGATTGTAAACAATCTGCCTGCAGTGCCAAAGACCCAGGTTTGATCCCTGAGTGGGAAAGATTCCTTGGAGAAGGGAATGGGCACCCACTCCAGTATTTTTGCCTGGATAATTCCGCAGACAGAGGAGCCTGGCAGGCTCCAGTCCATGGGATCGCGGAGAGTCAGACTTGACTGAGTGTGTCACTCAAGTTCACTCACTCTAAGCACCCAAGGCAATCAGTAACTTCAAATCCTAATACCTATAATTAGATTATGTTATGTTTATTATTTTAAGCAGTACTGTCCCTAACAGTGGAATTATTAAAAGGATTCTACTTAAGGAATTTGCAAATGATCTGTTATTGCTATAATTTATATTGCTGGTATAGAGGCCATTAACCACATGTGGTTATTTAAATTTAAAATAGTTAAAATTAAATAAAATTAAAGGTTCAGTTCCTCACCCTGGCCACATTTCCAGTGCTCAGCAGTTGGTCCTGAGCTGGTGCCTGTTGTGTTGAGTGCGCAGACATCTCCTGGATGGCCCCACTGTAGGACACTGTACTTTGCTGAGATCTTGAACATAAAAACTCTGCTTTTTCCTCCAGTAACATTCAGAAAATCTGCTTTACACATGTGCTGTAAGATAGCTTAAAAGGAGGGGTTTTTTTTGCACAATTTCAGGTGCAAATTTTGCAGGAGGACTGCATTGCCCTACGCAGTTCTATTCAAACCACCCAGGAACTTCTGGCACAGGAGCAGCAACAGACAGGAGAGTTGGAATCTGCTTCCTCACAACTCAAGTCTGACCTAGGTATGAAAATAGATGCTAGCAACTACACTTTTGTTAGTTTGTTGAGATTTTGTGCAAAAGCTTCCAAGATTCCAAATTCTTGTAGTGGCCAGTGATACTGGTATTCCCACAGAATGTAAAAAATTGCTGACTTTCTTTTCCATCCATGGCACTGAGGGGGAAAAACTAGAATTTGACCCTCTTAATTTTAAACTAATTATTTAGATTTTTACCAAGTTTATGTAATTGTTTATGGACTTGGGACTGTTTAGGTTCTATAAGTCTAGATTGAATGTTGGGTTATAGAGTGCTAATAAGGGAATGAGGCCATTAATCCTTGCTGAGTTACTGATTCTAACCATTTATCATGTCAGACTCTCCATTCTTCAGGTTATCAGTCTATTTTGGTGAACTTATATTTGTAGAAATGGATGGTTGTAAGGTACTATAGACAGCTTAGATTAACTCGTTTCACATTTTTTTGTTTTTTGTTTTTTAAAGAGTCCTTAAAGATGACAAAGCTAGAAAATGGAAGTCTCTTGCCTGGAGAATCCCAGGGATGGGGGAGCCTGGTGGGCCGCCATCTCTGGGGTCGCACAGAGTCGGACACGACTGAAGCGGCTTAGCAGCAGCAGACTTGATCCCAGGGTGCTTGGAGACATGTTTCTTCAATCCAACATCCTTTGTCAGACTGCTGTTTGTTAATATATAATTATAAAGGCAGTTTTCAAATAGATCTCACTGTAGAAATCAGAGTTCCAGTTCAGTGCCTCACAAGTGAATAACCCTTCATGGTTTAAATAGGGCTTTCACAAAAATTATCTCAGGTAATAACACAAAACTACCTATACTTTGCAGAGTTACAGGATGAATAAACAGTGAAGTGAGGCTTAAACTGGATCTTCTAACTCCAAACTCAGTGTTCTTGTCATTGCGGCTTCTACAGTGTGGCTGCAGTGAGGGCAGGGAATACTGAGAGAGAAATGAAATTTAAAAAAAAAAAGCAAAGAGTAATCCATTTAATGGTTTTACTTGCTGCTTTTAGCAGAAGGTACTCTTTTGCCATATAGTTATGAAGTAGTGAATTATTCTGTGAAGTTCTCACTGATAATGCCCCAGGATAAGTTTCTGTCTTCCTGTGATTGCATACTTACAAAAATACACATTACATTTTATGATACTATGACAGTATCCCATTTGAGCCTTACAGCAAACTTGTGAGAAAGATAAAATATACCCCATTCTAAAGAAGAATAAAAAGATGTATATCGAAGGACCCCCAATAAATAGAATAGCTGGGACTAAAATACAGATCTTTCTGTTATATTAGGTGTCCTTCTGATTAAGTGATTTTTTAAAAATGTTTCTTTCTTGATAGATTAATGTTTTCCTTTTGAATTTTTAAAGAATTTATGAAAGACCATTGAAAACATTAAGATTAGAACAACAGTAATTCAAACTAACATAAAGAAAAGGAGACCTGTCTCAATACCAACTATATGCTTCATATTGAATAATAGGTATTCTACGTGCATGAAATTTTATTACTTAAAAATACAAATATTGATAGTTATTATAACTAGATTAGTTAAAGGAATGCCTTTAGATATTTGCTTCAATGAATTTTAAAATGTACCTTTTTATTATTAGCAATAAACATGTATATATATGTGTGTGTATAGGTGTGTGCATAAATACACACACACTAAAGTGATTACATTGTTCTCCTAAAAAGAATAAACTTTCCCCTTTGATTCTTTCTTTGAGTAGTGGAATTTCCAGGACAGATCATATAGTTTACCTTCTTGATCCTTCAGTTCGGTTCAGTTGCTCAGTCGTGTCCGATTCTTTGCGACCCCATGAATTGCAGCACGCCAGGCCTCCCTGTCTATCACCAACTCTCGGAGTTCACCCAAACTCATGTCTGTCGAGTCAGTGATGCCAGCCAGCCATCTCATCTTCTGTCGTTCCCTTCCCCTCCTCCCCCCAATCCTTCCCAGCATCAGAGTCTTTTCCAATGAGTCAACTCTTCGCATGAGGTGGCCAAAGTATTGGAGTTTCAGCTTTACCATCATTCCTTCCAAAGGACACCTAGGACTGATCTCCTTTAAAATGGACTGGTTGGATCTCCTTGCAGTCCAAGGGACTCTCAAGAGTCTTCTCCAACATCACAGTTCAAAACCATCAATTCTTCGGCACTCAGCTTTCTTCACAGTCCAACTCTCACATCCATACATGACCACTGGAAAAACCATAGCCTTGACTAGACAGACCTTAGTCAGCAAAGTAATGTCTCTGCTTTTGAATATGCTGTCTAGGTTGGTCATAACTTTCCTTCCAAGGAGTAAGCATCTTTTAATTTCATGGCTGCAATCACCATCTGCAGTGATTTTGGAACCCGAAAAAGTAAAGTCTGACACTGTTTCCACTGTTTCCCCATCTATTTCCCATGAAGTGATGGGACCAGATGCCATGATCTTCGTTTTCTGAACGTTGAGCTTTAAGTCAACTTTTTCACTTTCCTGTTTCACTTTCATCAAGAGGCTTTTTAGTTTGTCTTTACTTTCTGCCATAGGGTGGTGTCATCTGCATATCTGAAGTTATTGATATTTCTCCCGGCAATCTTGATTCCAGCTTGTGCTTCTTCCAGGCCAGCATTTCTCATGATGCACTCTGCATATAAGTTAAATAAGCAGGGTGACAATATACAGCCTTGACGTACTCCTTTTCCTATTTGGAACCAGTCTGTTGTTCCATGTCCAGTTCTAACTGTTCCTTCCTGACCTGCATACAAGTTTCTCAAGAGGCAGGTCAGGTGGTCTGGTATTCCCAGCTCTTTCAGAATTTTCCACAGTTTATTGTGATCCACATACGTTAAATTAGAGTTTATTTAAAATAAGTCTTGGACTCATTTTCAAGAAGTATACTTTTCCTGAGTATATCATAAATGTGAATTGTTATGTGTTTTATAATTTTTCTGGCTTTAAATACTTAAGTGATAAAACTAATAGATCTTTATGAATTTTCTGTGAAGCCAAATATTAATCTCAGAAGAGTTTACATCTTTTGGCTACTAGTATCAAGAGCTTCCCTGGTGGCTGGGTGGTAAAGAATCTGACTGCTAATGCAGGAGACTCGGGTTCCATCCCTGGGTTGGGAAGATCGCCTAGAGAAGGAAATGCCAAACTATTTCCCTATTTTTGTCTTTGGTTTTCTTTTCACTATATATGCAGACTCTCTGAGTGGTTTCAAATCGCCCCCCCGCCCCCCGCCACCTCATATCATCCTCCTGAGTTCCAGATGGTATCTTACTGCCAACTAATCATCTATATTTAGATACCTTGCAAATACCTCAAGACACATGATGAAAGCTTAAGTGTTGGAGTCACTATTACTCATTATATATCTCCCAAACCTGCTCCTTGCCTGAATTCTCTCTTTTGTTAGATCCACCATCCACTCCGCTGTCCAGGGCTGCACACTAGATAATTTTCTTGAATCATCTGTTGCCTTCACCTCGCTGGTCAGTCACCAAGTCCTGACAACCTTCTGCTTACTCTTCTGCATTCTCATTGTCATTACTTCACAGCCAGCTTTCATTGTTTTACACTTTGGTTACTGCAGCAGCTAGTAAACTGATCTCTCTGTCTTTATGGAGCCTTCATCAGAGTAATCTAACAAACAGCTTTTGATCGTTTGCCTCTGCAGCTTGAAATCCCTCAGAAACTTGTTTATTATCTGTGTACTGAACAAAATGTGACCTCATTTACCACTGCATGTGACTGTGGACTAGTTTTCCATGACTTAGTTTCAAGTCTATAAAAACACGATAGAAATACTGGTGTTCTGCTTATTTCTGCAAAATACAGACTAAAAATCTTTTTTTAAAAATGAAAATTTCTCAGGGGAAAAAATACCATGTGATTTCAATATAGTTGTAAGCTATGAACATCTTAGTTATGTGAACTTTTTGTCTTTAGTTTCTAGAGACGACATCATTTCCAAGTTGGTTGAAGAAAATAAGGTAAATTTAGAGGTGTAGAGTACAGAGGTTTTCTTTCATCTCTTCGCTATGTAATATTTCCTCATTCATGTTGGTTTATAGATCTTCTGATTCTTCTAAAATCTTTATTAAAAGTTTCAGTGTATATGAGTTTATATCCAGAACTGTTATCAACTGGATATTATGAAATAAGTTATTTCACGCAGATTATTATAATTTGGGAAAAGGTAAATTGGCAAAAATAAGATGTATTTGCATTTTACACCTATTGTCAATGAACTGTAATGAAGTTTTTTTAAGTAATATGTAAGAAATATTAACTATATTTGTTGATGGCTGCTCAGTATCATGAATGTATGTACTTAATACTGCTGAACTAAACAAACAATATGTAAATATTTTTAAGTGAACTGTACACTTAAAAATGGTAAAAATGAGTATAGTTCCCTGTGCTATATACAGAGTAGGTCATTTTTGGTTGTTATTTTATGTTAATCCCAACCTCCTAATTTATCCCTCCCCACCCTTCCCCCATAAGAGAAAATAATCTGAAAAAGAATGTATATATTATTATATATATTCTTATTATATATGTATATATTATTGTATACATAATATATACACATTATATATACATGTCACTATATAATATATTATGCATATAATATATATTAACATCAGTTCAGTTCAGTTCAGTCACTCAGTCGTGTCCGACTCTTTGTGACCCCATGAATCGCAGCATGCCAGGCCTCCTTGTCCATCACCAACTCCCAGAGTTCACTCAGATTCATGTCCATCAAGTCAGTGATGCCATCCAGCCATCTCATCCTCTGTCGTCCCCTTCTCCTGCCCCCAATCCCTCCCAGCATCAGAGTCTTTTCCAATGAGTCAGCTCTTCGCATGAGGTGGCCAAAGTACTGGAGTTTCAGCTTCAGCATCATTCCTTCCAAGGAAATCCCAGGGCTGATCTCCTTCAGAATGGACTGGTTGGATCTCCTTGCAGTCCAAGGGACTCTCAAGAGTCTTATCCAACACCACAGTTCAAAAGCATCAATTCTTCGGTGCTGAGCCTTCTTCACAGTTCAACTCTCACATCCATACATGACCACAGGAAAAACCATAGCCTTGACTAGACGGACCTTAGTCGGCAAAGTAATGTCTCTACTTTTGAATATGCTATATATAATATATATTATGTATATAATATATACAGTAACATTATATGTATAATATAGTATAGAATGTTATGTATAGAATTATATATATAATTAACCATTAATATATAATATAGAATGTTAATATATATTAACATTTTTGTATAACTGAATATATAACTTTTATATATAACTGAATAAATATATAACATATATAACATTTATTTATAACCAAATCACTAAAATTAACAATATTGTAAATCAACTATACTTCAATTTTAAAAAGACATTTCATTAAAAAGACTTTAACAGTGGTTAAAATGATAAATTTTGTTATGTGTATTTTACTACAATAGAAAATGAAAGATAGAAATAAATGTTACTACTTTTATATCTTAAAATATTTCTAAATCAGTCTCATGGTGTAGATGTTATATGATGTTTACTTTTCTTAATGCTTCTTCTGGAAAACTAGAAAAGTGAAGGAAGAGGACTTAGACTTTGTTCATCTCCATTTGACTTAAGTACTGGTTAGGTAAACCATCCCACAACTCACATCCCTATCACCTTCCCTCATCTTAAAGGGAACATTTTTTTTCACAGAATGAAGGCACTTTCTTCTGCTCCACAGGTATTCCGTGATGAAAATATTTTCCCCTACTTATAATTTGAAAAGATCCTTGCATCTGTTTCTTTGAAATAATACGATATTACTGCTACTTGGAAGAAATGTATATGTAATTAAACTAACAAATATTTCATGTTAGTATAGTTTTCTTGACATATGAATACTAGGTAAATACCAAGGTTTGTTTTCTCTAATTCAGATTTCTAGGCAAATTCTTTCTAATTGGAATCCCAGTATGAAAATATTCTTAATAAATCTTTTTGATAACTTATAAATATAAGTTTGGGAATTGAAGATACCAAAATGTCGATGTATGGCAAAACCAATACAGTATTGTAAAGTAAAATAAAGTAAAAATTAAAATTAAAATAAATAAATAAATAAAAAGTCCTTTTCTATGTATATCATTAGAACTTGAACTGGTACTGGCCACAGTATAGAACGGGTATTTTGATAGAGGTATATGTAATAACTCTTACACATAGAAAATGAGAATTTTTTTTTCCCCTATAGAATATACAGATGTCTTTCAATAAGGAACATGAAGGAAATGCCTATTTGAGGTCTGAAATAGTATCTCTTCATGAAGCATCAGAAAAAGCACAGGTAAATCTTCCCATTTCCCTAATGTTTAGATGTTAATTTTGTTTAGTTAAGTAACCAAGAATAATCCTGGTTACATAAATTCATACCATTGCCATCATCTAAAATTTTTATTTCCTTAAGAGTTGTTTCATTTATGAAGCATCATCAAATTAACTCCAGTTCCCATTTAGGAATTCTCTAAATTCCTGTGATAGGTAGGTGTCTGAGATACACTGTTAAATCATTCACTAGTCTATACTTTGTGTGCTGATTTACTCATTAAATATAGACCTTTTATTTCCCCCTTTGAACTTCTAAACAGTTCAGTGCCAAGGACTATATCTTATTGTTTCTTTATGTCTTCTTTGTCAAAGTACAGTAAGAACCTAATAAATAATTGCTGATACTGGAGGTGTATGAAATCATTTAATGTGGGATGGTGGTCCCCAGATTCAGCTAATGTTTTGTGTATATGCATGTGTATGGAGAGGAGTCACCACCTATACAGGACACCATGTTATTTCTCATAGGGCCCAATGAAATAGTGTTGATCAATTGAAAGAACTTTTTGTTAGTACAATTTGATGTTTCAGTGTTAGGATCATAGTGTTGCTATGCTCTTTATGATAAAGAAAATACAAAATGTGTCCTTTAATAAAATAGTGATAACAATAACTACTAATGTGTTCAGTCACAAAGTCACCTCTGACTCTGTGACCCCATGGATTGCAGCACCCCAGGCTTCCCTGTCCTTTGCTATCTCCTGTAACTTGCTCAAACTCATGTCCGTTGAGTCAGTGATGCCATCCAACCATCTCATCCTCTGGCATCCCCTTTTTCTCCTGCCCTCAATCTTTCCCAGCATCAGGGTCGTTTCCAATGATTGGGCTCTTTGCATCAGGTGGCCACAATATTGGAGCTTCAGCCTCAGCATCAGCCCTTCCAGTGACTATTCAGGGCTGGTTTCCTTTAGGATTGACTGGTTTGATCTTGCTGTCCAAGGGACTGTCAAGAGTCTTCTTCAGAACCACAGTTTAAAAGCATCAATTCTTAGGTGCTTAGCCTTCTTTATGCTCCAGCTCTCTACTACTACTCTTACTATAAATGATAGTTAAGATTTACCGAACCCATACTGTATACTGTGTTACTAACAAATCGTAGTTCTCTCAATAGCACCACTACAGAAACTTTTTTCTTATTTTAAAGGTAAGAAAGCTGAAATACAGAGAGGTTTAATAACATAACTAATATGTGACACAGTTGGAATTTGAGCCCAGCAATCTAACTCTAAAGAAAATTAGCTGTTTCTTTTCAAAAAGTAAGAGTTCTCCTCTGTCTCACCTCTCAAGTGTTCCTCAATGAATAGTTTGTACGTCTGGTTATAACTTTAAAATGTTCCTTAGTGTATTTCTACCTACTTTGCTATACACACTACTTATGATGCTGTTCACATAGTCTTTCATATATCTCTCCCTTCTTGTTACTAATTTTTGAAGGTTTCTTCTATTAATTCTTCAGAGTTATTTGCCCAATCCTTAAAGAACTTGTATATTAAAACATAAGATCCTTACCAAATATACTTTGCAAAAATAACTGAGAATTAAGATAAATATTTCCCATAGGAATACAAATTTAAAAATACCAAATGGACAAAAGAATTATAAACTACATATTTAATAGATGTGTTGCTCAAAAGACTTCTGTTTCATTTTGGAAGATTAATCCTGTGAAATGGTACAGGCATCTGTATTTTGCTTTTTTGAATACTGTAATTGGTGATGAAGGAGCTTAGCTATTTTGTGTTATCAGCTAAATAATTCTAAAAACTCATCATCCAATTTTGGGAATGGATTTGTATAACATTGATCATGCATCTACATTGTAAATCCCATTCTGTAGATATCTTGCTCCGATTGACCAGCATGCAAAATGCAAAAGAACGAAAGATTGGTAAACTGCCAAATGCTTCAGTTGTTCTACCAAATCAACAAATTTGTCCTTTTAATTTAGAATTACTTAGGATGGTGATTCCAAATATTTGAAAGTATTTTATAATTAAACATCCATTGGGTTAAAGTTCACATATATAGTGAAATAATACTATGCAATACTATGTAATTGTAAAAAGAATGATGCATAAGTAAAAAGAATTATTTATTGGAGAGATCTGTGATTTGCTATATATGTCGTCTTAGATTTTGAATGACCAACTGACCAGAAAGTGTTCAGAATTGAGCAGCATGCTTCAGACTGTTAAAATGGAAAATACCAGAATCATTGCTGACCACCAAGCCATTCTGCAGGTATTTATTTTTATTTTTTTCACAATAGTAAAAGATGCTTATTCATTTCCATAATCAATAGCCAGATTAAAAATGTAATAACAATTGCAAGTGATAATGGAAACATGATCAACCTAACAATATAAAATAATTACATACAATTTGGGGGAGTCAAGCAGAGTTATGTGCACATGTTTTCTTCCACCCAGTGTCCTTTGGTTAGTGTATTTAATCCATTTAGATTGAAGGTAATTATCGATATGTATGATCCTGTTACCATTTTCTCAATTGTTTGGGGTTTATTTTCTGTAGATCTTTTCCTTGTCTTGTGTTTCCTGCCTGGAGAAGTTCCTTTAGCATGTGTTGTAAAGCTAGAATTCTCTTAACTTTTGCTTGTCTGGAAAGCTTTTCTCCATCAAATCTGAGAGTCTTGCTGGGTGGAGTATTCTTGGTTGTACGTTCTTCCCTTTCGTGACTTTAAATATATTGTAGCATTCCCTTTTGGCTTGTAGGGTTTCTGTTGAGAAATCAGCTGATAATTTGATGGGAGTTCCCTTGTGTATTATTTGTCATTTTTCCCTTGTTGTTTCTAATATTTTATCTTTGTCTTAAATTTTTGTCAGTTTGATTACTCTGTGTCTTGGTATTTTCCTCCCTGCGTTTATCCTGATGGGGACTCTCTGTGCTTCCTGGACTTGATTGACTATTTCCTTTCACATGTTAGGGAAGATTTCAGCTGTTACTGCTTCAAATATTTTCTCACGTCCTTTCTCTCTCTGTTGGTGAGAGAGAGTGTTTCATGTTGTCCCAGAGGTCTCTGAGGCTGTCTTCCTTTTTTTTTTTTTTTTTTCATTCTTTTTTCTGTATTCTGTTCTGCAGCACTGATTTCCACCATTCTATCCTCCAAGTCATTTATCCATTTTTCGGCCTGTTACTCTGCTATTGATTCCTTCTAGAAGGTGTGTTTTCATCTCCGTTGCCTGTTCTTTAGTTCTTTTAGGTCTTTACTAAACGTTTCTTGCATCTTTTCAATTGTTTTCCTGATATCCTGGATCATCATCACTATCATTGTTCTCAATTCTTTTTCTGGAAGGTTGCCTATCTCCATTTTATTTAGTTGTTTTTCTGCCATTATATCTTGTCCCTTCATCTGGAACATAACTTTCTGCTTTTTCATCCTGATTAACTTTCTGTAATATGAATTTTGTTCTATCTGATGTGGGCTTGTGGTTCTTCTTGCTTCTTCAGTCTGCTCTCTGATGGAGGAGGCTATGCTTGTTAAGCTTGATGATAGGAGGGACTGGGTCTTGCTCTGGTGAGCAGGACCATGCTCAGTTCAGTTCAGTCGCTCAGTCATGTCCAACTCTTTGTGACCCCATGCAGCATGCCAGGCTTCCCTGTCCATCACCAACTCCTGGAGCTTATTCAAACTCATGTCCATTGAGTCGGTGATGTCATCCAATCATCTCATCCTCTGTTGTCCCCTTCTCCTCCCACCTTCAATCTTTCCCGGCATCACAGTCTTTTCCAGTGAGTCAGTTCTTCACATCAGGTGGCCAAAGTATTGGAGTTTCAGCTTCAGCATCAGTCCCTCCAATGAGTATTCAGGACCGATTTCCTTTAGGATTGACTGGTTTTATCTCCTTGCAGTCCAAGGGACACTGAAGAGTCTTCTCCAACACCACAGTTCAAAAGCATCAATTCTTCGGCGTTCAGCTTTCTATATAGTCCAACTCTCACATCCATACATGACTGCTGGAAAAAACATAGCTTTGACTACATGGACCTTTGTCAGCAATGTAATGCCTCTGCTTTTTATTATGCTGCCTGGTTGGTCATAAGTTTTCTTCCAAGGAGCAAGCATCTTTTAATTTCATGGCTGCAGTCACCATCTGCAGTGATTTTGGAGCCCCCCAAAATAAACTCACTGTTTCCATGTGTATTTGCCATGAAGTCACGGGACCGTATGCCATGATCTTAGTTTTCTGAATGTTGAGTTTTAAGCTGTCTTTTTCCACTCTCCTCTTTCACTTTCATCAAGAGGCTCTTTAGTTCTTCACTTTCTGCCATAAGGGTGGTGTCTCTGAATATCTGAGGTTATTGACATTTCTCATGGCAATCTTGATTCCCACTTGTACTTCATCCAGGCCAGCATTTCATGTGATATACTTTGCCTAAGTTAAATAAGCAGAGTGACAATATATAGCCTTGACGTACTCCTTTCCTAGTTGGAACCAGTCTGTTGTTCCATGTCCAGTACTAACTGTTGCTTCTTGACCTTCACAAAGATTTCTCAGGAGGCAGGTCAGGTAGTCTGGTATTCCCATCTCTTGAAGAATTTTCCACAGTTTGTTGTAATCCACACAGTCAACGGCTTTGGTGTAGTCAATAAAGGCAGAAGTAGATGTTTTTCGGGAACTCTCTTGCCTTTTCTATGGTCCAGTGGATGTTGGCAATCTGATCTCTGGTTCCTCTGCCTTTTTGAAATCCAGCTTGAACATCTGGAAGTTCACGGTTCACGTACTGTTGAAGCCTGCCTTGGAGAATTTTGAGCATTACTTTACTAGTGTGTGAGATGAGTGCAGTTGTACCGTAGTTTGAGCATTCTTTGGCATTGCCTTTCTTTGGGATTGGAATGAAAACTGACCTTTTCCAGTCCTGTGGCCACTGCTGAATTTTCCAAATTTGCTGGCATATTGAGTGCAGCACTTTCACAGCATCATCTTTTAGGACTTGAAATAGCTCAATTGGAATTCCATCACCTCCACTAGCTTTCTTCATAATGATACTTCCTAAGAACCACTGACTTTGCATTCCAGGATTTCTGGCTCTAGGTGAGTGATCACACCATCGTGGTTATCTGGGTCATGAAGATCTTTTTTGTATAGTTCTTCTATGTATTCTTGCCACCTCATCTTAATATCTTCTGCTTCTGTTAGGTCCATACGATTTCTGTCCTTAATTGTGCCCATGTTTGCATGAAATGTTCCCTTGGCGTGTCTAATTTTCTTAAAAAGATCTCTGGTCTTTCCCATTCTGTTGTTTTTCTCTATTTCTCTGCATTGATCACTGAGGAAGGCTTTCTTACCTCTCCTTGCTATTCTTTGGAACTCTGCAATCAAATGAGTATATCTTTCCTTTTCTCCTTTGCTTTTCACTTCTTTTCTTTTCTCAGTTATTTGTAAGGCCTCCTTAGACAACCATTTTGCCTTTTTGCATTTCTCTTTCTTGGGGGTGTTCTTGATCACTGCCTCCTTTACAATGTCATGAACCTCCATCCATAGTTCTTCAGTCACTCTGTCTGTCAGATCTAATCCTTGAATCTGTTTGTCACTTCCATTGTATAATCATAAGGAATTTGATATAGCTCATACCTTAATGGTCTAGAGGTTTTCCCTACTTTCTTCAATTAAGTCTGAATTTAGCCATAAGGAGTTCATGATCTGAGCCACAGTCAGCTTCCTGTCTTGTTTTTGCTGACTGTATAGAGCTTCTCCATCTTTGGCTGCAAAGAATATAATCAATCTGATTTCAGTATTGACCATCTAGTGATGTCCATGTGTAGAGTCTTCTCTTGCGTTGTTGGAAGAGGGTGTTTGCTATGACCAGTGTGTTCTTGTGGCAAAACTCTGTTAACTTTTGCCCTGCTTCATTCTGTACTCCAAGGCCAAATTTGCCTGTTACTCTAGGTATCTCTTAACTTCCTACTTTTGGAATCCAGTCCCCTATAATGAAAAGGACATCTTTTTTTAGTGTTAGTTCTAGAAGGTGTTTTAGCTCTTCATAGAACCGTTCAGCTTCTTCAGCACCACTGGTTGGGGCGTCAGCTTGGATTACTGTGATACTGAATGGCTTTCCTTGGAAACTCACAGAGATCATTCTGTCATTTTTGAGATTGCATCCAAGTACTGCATTTTGGACTCTTTTGTTGACTATGATGGCTACTCCATTTCTTCTAAGGGATTCTTGCCCATAATAGTATATATAATGGTCTTCTGAGTTAAATTCTCCCATTCCAGTCCATTTTAGTTCACTGATTCCTAAAATGTCAGTGTTCACTCTTGCCATCTCCTGTTTGACCATTTCCAGTTTACCTTGATTTATGGACCTAACATTCCATGTTCCTATGCAGTATTGCTCTTTACAGCATCGGACTTTACCTCCATCACCAGTCACATCTGCAAGTGGTCCTTCTTTTTGGTTTGTCTTTGTCTTGTCATTCTTTCTGTAGTTATTTCTCTACTGTTCTCCCGTAGCATATTGGGCACCTGCCGACCTGGGGAGTTCATCTTTCAGTGTCCTATCTTTTTGCCTTTTCATACTGTTCATGGAGTTCTCAAGGCAGGAATACTGAAGTGGTTTGCCATTCCCTTCTTTAGTGGACCACATTTTGTGAGAAACATGTCTGCTCAGTAAAGCTTTAATCCAGTTATCTTCTGATGGCTGGGGTTGTAGTTTGGCCTGAGGCAACCCAGCCCTGGTGTCTGAGGGTCTATAGTAGGATTAATGGTTACCTCCAAGAGGACTAACCCAAGGGGGACCTTCCAGGACTGCTGCTTCCAGTGACTCTGTCCCTGCAGTGAGCTCCTGCCAACCCACACCTCCACAGGAGACCCTCCATCACTAGCAGGTAGTTTTGGTTCAGTCTCCTGTGGAGTCACTGCTCCTTTCATCTGGGTCTTGTTGTATGTACTATTTTGTTTGTGCGCTCCAAAACTGGAGTCTCTGTTTCCCCCTAGTCCTGTGAAAGTCCTATAATCAAATCTCGCTGGCCTTCAAGGTCAGATTCCCTGGGGATTCCTAATCTCTTTGTTGGATCTCCAGGCTGGGAACCCTGACGTGGGGTTCAGAACCTTCACAACAGTGGGAGAGCTTCTTTGGTATTATTGTTCTCCAGTTTATGGTTGCCCACCTGGTGAGTATGGGATTTTATTTTTATTGTGATTGCATCCTCCTACCATCTTGCTATGGCTTCTTCTTTGTCTTTGGACATGGGGTATCTTGTTTTGGTGGGTTCCAGCATTCTCCTGTAGATGGTTGTTCAACAGCTAGTTGCTCTTTTGGTGCTCTCACGGGAGGAGATGAGTGCATGTCCTCCTACTCTGCCATTTTGAACTGGAAGTTCTGCTCATTCTTTAAGACTCACTGTGATACAGAAGCTTGATCACAATCAGAAAAGATCAGTTTTGTCTTTCAATTTTTACTCCTAGGACACTAAGCAGACTATAATCACAAGGTTCTCTCGCTCTTTTTTTTTTTTCCCCAGCATACTTATATACCAAGCATGTGCTAAGGATTACATATATTACCTCCTTTAATCCTAGCAGCTGTTATGTAAAGGGATATTTGCCATCCTTATTTTATAGATAATAAAAAAGCTTAGAGAAGTTAATCAACTTGTCCAAAATCACCCAGCTAGTACGGGATGAAGCAGATATAAATCTAGGTTTGACCCCAGACTTGGTGTTTAATAATTTATGTTATGTTGCCTTTTATTCTGCATTCTGTAGGAGTACTTTATGTGTATGACTCATTTCCTGTACTACATTGTGTTCTTCCTAGGACACTGTCTTATGTGTCTTTGTTATTACCCATAGTGCTAAGTGTATTTTGCATCTAACAGATACTCAATAAATATTTTTCATTATTTCAAACATTGTGTGTTTACCCCATGTAAGTATTGTTATGATACTAGGTCTGGATAGAATTATGGTAGTGAACAAGACAAATCCCTACTTTCATGAAATTGACCACTTAGTAGACTGAATAATGTGACTTATATACATAACACTTTAATAAGCATTTTAAAACCTTGGAATATGACACAAGTGAGATCCCATTTTATCAAGTATGAAGCTGTGAGGATTTGCCTTGTAATCAGTATTGTTCAAAACAATGTATTTTAAAGTATGCTTACAAAAGCAATTATTAGCATGTACTATATTTATAAAAGCTTTATAAATTGTGGATAGAGGGAGTATGCATAAAAATGGTAAGCCAGAGAAAAATTAATTGTGCAAAACAGTTGCAGACTTCTGCTCTCACAGTATCTGAGCACAGTTTCAGATACTGTCAAAAGAATTTACACTAAACTGTGAAACATGATTGTCCCTGGAGAGTGGAATTATTTGGAAGAGGTGTTGAGGAGTTAGAGGTGGAAGAATTTTTTTACTTTGTATACATTCATATTGTCTTACTTTTTAAAGTATAGTACCATGTTGAAATTTTAAATTACCAAAATATACCTAATACAGTTCTGTATCCAAAAATTTGTTCATGTTAGGAATAGTATAAATTTTGCAGCGAGCTGGGTAAATGATGCGCCTTGATTGTTGGCAAGAAGAGCTGTAAAGTGATAAAACTGTGGTCAAGTCAGGGTAGGAACAAAGAGAAAACTCGACATTAAGATAAATTCTTTCAAAAAGAGGTTTTATTTATATAAATTAAATTTTACTTTTGTAAGTATCAGTATCTTTGATTAGTTATTTAGAATGATATCCTATCAAATGACTTCTGGCATCTCAGCTTTTAATATTACTTCTAACACTCAGGAGGAACAGAAAATGATGACACAGACATTTCAAGAACAAAACTTACTGCTGGATGCAGCCCATGCCAGTATCACAAGTGAGCTACAGACTGTTCAGAATGAAAAAACACAACTCCAAGTGCATCTGTAAGTAAACTGTAGGCAACTTTTGCGTTTTTTGCTTTTGCACTTGTATTTCATATCTTTAATGCAAAGGTTTTGATTCTGCATTTGCTGGGCCAGCCACAAAAATAAAGACACTGCTCTCATGGAACTAATTTTGTTAGAACATTTTGGTAATTGCTCTCAGGCAGGATATACGTTCTATAAGAACATTTAGTCATAAAGAAGAGCTCCCATTTAGCTTTCATATCTCCTTGTTCTCTTCCTGCAGGGACCATTTAATCCTTGAGCATAACCAATGTATCCAGAAAGCACAAGAGGCTGAGAAGAGGGCAACAGTCCAGAAAGAGCTGCTAGAATCCACTATTGCAAGATTGCGAGGTGACCTGGAAGCATCAGTGCAAGAGAAGAAGTCTCTGCTAGAGGAGAAAGACAGACTTCAGAAAGAGGTAGGTGGAGGCAGATTTGTTACCTCCTGGTTGTGCGCGGTGGTCTTGTTTTAAAATTGTATTTTAAGTGCAAAAGACAAGAAATACAACCCAGATGGAGTTTGTCTGAGTTACCCATGAAAGAAGTCTTTGGGTGGGTAATCTATGTCTTTTAGCCATGTGAGTAGTCTGTGCCAAATAGTATACCCGTACATAGCATTAGTGAAGGTTAACTAACCATTCACACATCCTCATGTTAGTTAAGGGGTCAGATTTTAAAAATCAGTTTTCCCCAGTGGGAGTGGGACAGTGTAGCAGAAACAGTGTAAGGGGAAACAGCCCTGTCTTCCTAGTTAGGAAGGAACCAGCAGAGTCTGACATGCAGACGTGTCTTTCTAATTTCAGGGCTATTTGTGAAGTCTGCTCTGCCTCAGAGACTCCCTGAGTGGCCCCTTTTCTGAGAGGATGTGCTATCTCTGCAGTGTAGGTATTAACTCACATGCAGGGTGTGTCTGCTATAGTAGAGCCTGTCAACTGTTTTTAAAAGACTGGTTTCCTTTTTTTCCCCCCTTCTTGGGCAGGTTAATAAAACAGAGAAAGAAGTAGCAGAAGAAAAATGCAACTTGGAAAGAGAATTAGCTAAAAGCAAGGTATTCCACATTTTCTTTCTTTTTGGGTCATCATGTTTTATTTCCTTCTGTATTGCTGCCTGCTGTATCAGCTTATCTTAGTGAGGAGACAGGTTATATTGTTGAATAGCAAAATGTAGGGGAGAAGAGAAGCTACGAAGCTGGATGCCCTCAGAGCACTTCAGTCACTTCAGCATAAGGCTGCTTCTGGGAAAGGATTGCTTGCTGAGCGTCTCGTGTTTGCCAGTGAATTATCACTGCCTCTGACCCTAGTGTTCACCAAGCAGTTTAGCTAGGAAGACTCCAAGAGTGAGCTTATGGGCCTGTGGGAAGCAGAGGGATGATTGCTGACAGTGCTTTTTTTAGAAAAAAAAAAAAAAAGCTAATTTAGGCTTATTAGTTCTTGCAGTTTTGTGAGATACCCCTTTCTAGGTATTAAGGTAGAATGGCCAGGGAAACGAATACAATCCTTATTGAAATAGAGCAAAAACAACAACAACAACTTTAAAACATTGCTATTTGCATTTCAGAATTTAAGAGAGTAAGGATTATGTAGCGTTGTCATCTGGAGTATATCTGGAGCACCAAGGACTATTAGGCCACCCTACTCAATAAAACCAGCAACAGGGGTCAGATATAGTCATCAAGCCTTGACTGTTCGGCTTCTGGCTCAACTAAATAGCATTCATATTACCTACCATATGTGTGAACTTTCTAAAAAACTAATTTTTATTTATCTTTGGCCATGCTGGGTCTTCGTTGCTGAGCAGGCTTTTCTCAAGTTGCGGTTGAGTGGAGGCTACTCTCTAGTTGGGGTGCATGGGCTTCCCATCGCAGTGGCTTCTCCTACTGCAGGGCGCAGGCTCCAGGCACCCAGGCTTCGGTAGGTGTGGCTCCTGGGCTCTAGAGCACAGGTTCAGTAGCTGGGGAACACGGGCTTAGTTGCTCTGCAGTGTGTGGGATCTTCACAGATTGGAGGCTGAACCTGTGTCTCCCACGCTGGCAGGTGGATTCTTGACCACTGAGCCACCAGGGAAGACCCATCTATGTGAACTTTTAGTTTAAGAACTACAGAGAGAAAAAAAGCTAAATTCTGTACTGGAGCTCCAAGACAGTTCACCAAGCTGGCAATACCTTCTGTGGTTTACTCACTCATGTCCAGTGATTCAAAAACAGTCCACCCAAAAGATCTTTAAATAAAGCTGACTTCCTGTGGCTAGGATTTTGCTGGTGTCAATGTGGCCTCAATATGCTTTTTAAAATTTGGAAAATTGGTGGATACTATTAATTCATTAATACTTTTTGCTTTAAAATTCTAGTGAATATTTCATGGCTGTGGTGAATGGCTATTTATGATTACAACATAGCATTATTATTTTGCTTGTCTGATTTCATTTGCCTTAATGTAGACTAAGTATATGTTCATGGGGCTGAAAGATATTATACTTTCTTGTTTGCTGTTGTTCAGTCAGCAAGTTGTGCCCAACTCTTCACAACTCCATGGACTGCAGCATGCCAGGCTTCCCTGTCTGTCACCATCTCCTGGAGATTGCCCAAGTTCATGTCCATTGAATCGGTGATGGCATCCAGCCATCTCATCCTCTGTCATCCTGTTCTCCTTCTGCCTTCAATCTTTCCCAGTATTAGGGTATTTTCCAATGAGTCATCTGTTGGCATCAGGTAGCCAAAGTATTAGAGCTTCATCATCAGTCCTTCCAAAGAATATTCAGGGTTGATTTCCTTTAAGATTGACTCTCCTTGATGTCCAAAGGGACTCTTCAAGAGTCTTTTCCAGCACCACGGTTCAAAAGCATCACTTCTTCAGCACTCTGCTTTCTTTTGGGCTTCCCTCATAGCTCAGTTGGTAAAGAATCTGCCTGCAATGCAGGAGACTCAGGTTTGATACCTGGGTCTGGAAGATCTCCTGGAGAAGGAAATGGCAGCCCACGCCAGTATTCTTGCCTGGAGAATCCCATGGACAGAGGAAGGCTATAGTTCATGAGGTCTCAAGAGTAGGACATGACTTAGCGACTGAACCATCGCTACCACCTTCTTTATGGTCCAGCTCTCACAAGCATATGTGACTACTGGAAGGATCATAGCCTTGCCTATATGGACCTTTGTCAGCAAAGTGATGTCTTTGCTTTTTAACACACTGTCTAGGTTTGCCATAGCTTTCCTGCCAAGAAGCAGAGGCCTTCTAATTTCATGGGTGCTTGTACCATCCACAGTGATTTTAGAACCCCAAGAGAGGAAATCTGTCACTGCTTCCACCTTTTCCCCTTCTGTTTGCCATGAAGTGATGGGACTGGATGCCATGATCTTAGTTTTTTTAATGTTGAGTTTTAAGCCAGCATTTTCACTCTCCTCCTTCACCCTAATCAAGAGGCTCGTTAGTTTTCCTTCACGTTCTGCCATTAGAGAGGTATCCATATATCTGAGGTTGTTGATATTTCTCCCAGAAATCTTGATTCCAGCTTGTAACTCATCCAGCCTGTCATAACTTATATATGATGTGCTCTGTGTATAAGTTAAATAGACAAGGTGACAATAAATAGCCTTGTTGTATTTGTTTCTCAATCCTGAACAAATCAGTTGTTCCATATAGGGTTCTAGCTGTTGCTTCTTCGCCCAATTACAAATTTCTCAGGAGACAGGTAAGAAGGTCTGGTATTTCCATCTAATTAAGAGTTTTCCACAATTTGTTATGATTCACACAGTCAAAGGCTTTAGCATAGTCAGTGAAACAAAACTAGATGTTTTTCTGGAATTCCCTTGCTTTCTCGATGATTCAGCAGTTCAATCTCTGGTTCCTCTGCCTTTTCTAACCCCAGCTTTAACACCTGGAAGTACTCAGTTTCCATAATGCTGAAGTCTTGAATGATTTTGAGAATAACCTTACTAACATGGGAGATAAGTGCAGTTGTCCAGTGGTGTGAACATTCTTTAGTATTGCCCTTCTAGGGAATTAGGATGACAGTTGACCTTTTGAAGTCCTATGGCCACTGCTGAGTTTTCCAAATTTGTTGACATATTGATTGCAGCATTTTCACAGCATCATCTTATAGGATTTGAAATAGCTCAACTGGAATTCCTTCACCTCCTCTAGCTTTGTTTGCAGTGATACTTCCTAAGGCCCACTTGACTTTACATTCCAGGATGTCTGGCTGTAGGTGAGTGATCACACCATCATAGTTATCTGGATCATGAAGATTTTTTTTGTATAGTTCTTCTGTGTATTTTTGCCGCTTCTTCTTAATATCTTCTGCTTTCGTTAGGTCCATACTATTTCTGTCCGTTATTGTGCCCATATTTGCATGAAGTGTTCCCTTGGTATCTCTGATTTTCTTGAAGAGATCTGTAGTCTTTCCCATTCTGTTGTTTTCCTCTGTTTCTTTGTATTGATCACTAAGAAAGGCTTTCTTATTTCTCTTTGCTATTCTTTGGAACTCTGCATTCAGATGGGTATATCTTTCGTTTTCTCCTTTGCCTTTGACTTCTTTGCTCAGCTATTTGTAAGGTCTCCTCAGACAACCATTTTGCCTTTTTGCCTTTCTTTTTCTTCGGGATGGTCTTGATCACTGCTTTCTGTTCAATATCACAAACCTCTCTCCATAATTCCTCAAGTACTCTGCCTGTCAGATCTAATACCTTAAATCTGTTTGTCACTTCCACTGTATAATCATAAGGGATTTGATTTAGATCATACCTGAATGGTCTAGTGGTTCTCCCTACTTTCTTCAATTTAAGTCTGAATTTGGCAATAAGGCGTTCATGATCAGAGTCACAGTCAGCTCCTGGTCTTGTTTTTGCTGACTGCATAGAACTTTTCCATCTTTGGCTGCAAATAATATAATAAATGTGATTTCAGTATTTACCATCTGGTGATGTCCATGTGTAGAGTCTTCTCATGTGTTGTTGGAAGAGGGTCTTTTCTATACCAGTACGTTCTCATGGCAAAACTCTATTAGCCTTTGCCCTCCTTCATTCTGTACTCCAAGGCCAAATTTGCCTGTTACTCCAGATATCTCTTGGCTTCCTATTTTTGCATTCCAGTCCCCTGTGATGAAAATAACATCTTTTTTTGGTGTTAGTTCTAGAAGGTGTTGTAGGTCTTCATAGAACCATTCAACTTCAACTTCTCCGCATTAGTGCTTAGGGTATCACCTGGGATTACTGTGATATTGAATGGCTTTCCTTGGAAATGCACAGAGATCGTTCTGTCATTTTTGAGATTGCACCCAAGTACTGCATTTCGGACTCTTGTTGACTATGAGAGCTACTCCATTTCTTCTAAGAAATTCTTGCCCACAGTAGTAGATATAATGATCATTGAATTAAATTCGCCATTCGGGTCCATTTTAGTTCACTGATTCCTAAAGTGTTGATGCTCACTCTTGCCATCTCCTGTTTGACCACTTCTACTTTAACTTGATTCATGGATCTAACATTCCAGGTTCCTATGCAATACTGTTCTTCACAGCATCAGACTTTACTTCCACCACTCATCACATCCATAGCTGGGCATTCTTTTTGCTTTGTCTTCTTCTTTTCATTCTTTCTGGAGCTATTTCTCTACTGTTCTCCAGTAGCATATTGGGCACCTACCAACCTGGGGAGTTCATCTTGCAGTGTCCTATCTTTTTGCCTTTTCATACTGTTCATGGGGTTCTCAAGGCAAGAATACTGAAGTAGTTTGCCATTCCCTTCTCTAGTGGACCACATTTTGTCAGAACTCTCCAGCATGACCTGTCCGTCTTGGGTGGCCCTCCATGGTATGGCTCATAGTTTCACTGAATTAAAGAAGGCTGTAGTCCATATGATCAGTTTGGTTCAGTTCAGTTTGGTTGCTCAGTTATGTCCGACTCTTAGCAACCCTATAGACTGCAGCACACCAGGCCTCCCTGTCCATCACCAACTCCTGGAGTCTACTCAAACTCATGTCCATTGAGTCGGTGATGCCATCCAACCATCTCATCCTCTGTTGTCCCCTTCTCCACCTGCCCTCGATCTTTCCCAGCATCAGGGTCTTTTCAAGAGTCAGCTCTTTCTATCAGGTGGCCAGACTACTGGAGTTTCAGCTTCAGCATCAGTCCTTCCAATGAACACCCAGGACTGATCTCCTTTATGATGGACTGGTTGGATCTCCTTGTAGTCCAAGGGACTCTCAAGAGTCTTCTCCAACACCACAGTTCAAAAGTATCAATTCTTCGGTGCTCAGCTTTTCTCACATCCATACATGACTACTGGAAAAACCATAGCCTTGACTAGAAGGACCTTTGTTGGCAAAGTAATGTCTCTGCTTTTTAATATGCTGTGTAGGTTGGTCATAACTTTCCTTTCAAGGAGTAAGCATCTTTTAATTTCCTGGCTGCAGTCACCATCTGCAGTGATTTTGGAGCCCAGAAAAATGAAGTCTGTCACTGTTTTCATTGTTTCCCCATCTATTTGCCATGAAGTGATGAGACTGCATGCCATGATCTTAGTTTTCTGAATGTTGTGCTATAAGCCAACATTTTCACTCTCCTTTTTCAATTTCATCAAGAGGCTCTTTAGTTCTTCTTCACTTTCTGCCGTAAGGGTGATGTCATCTGCGTATCTGAGGTTATTGATATTTCTCCCGGCAATGTTGATTCCAGCTGTGCTTCATCCAGCCCAGCGATTCTCATGATGTACTCTGCATATAAGTTAAATAAGCAGGGTGACAATATACAGCCTTGACGTCCTCCTTTTCCTATTTGGAACCAGTCTGTTGTTCCATGTCCAGTTCTAACTGTTGCTTCCTGACCTGCATACAGGTTTCTCATGAGGCAGGTCAGGTGGTTTGATATACTCCCATCTCTTGAAGAATTTTCCAGTTTGTTGTAATCCACACAGTCAAAGGCTTTGGCATAGTCAATAAAGCAGACACAGATGTTTTTCTGGAACCCTTCCTGTTTCAATGATCCAACGAATGTTGACAATTTGATCTCTGGTTCCTCTGCCTTTTCTAAAATCAGCTTGAACATTTGGAAATTCACAGTCCATGTATTGCTGAAGCCTGATTTGGAGAATTTTGAGCATTACTTTGCTAGCTTCTGAGATGAGTGCAATTGTGCGGTAGTTTGAGCATTCTTTGGCATTGCCTTTCTTTGGAATTGGAATGAAAACTGACCTTTTCCAGTCCCATGGCCACTTCTGAGTTTTCCAGAGTTGCTGGCATATTGAGTGCAGCACTTTCACAGCATCATCTTTCAGGACTTGAAATAGCTCAACTGGAATTCCATCACCTCCACTAGCTTTGTTTATAGTGATGCTTCCTAAGACCCCCTTGACTTTGCATTCCAGAATGTCTGGCTCTAGGTGAGTGATCACACCATCGTGATTATCTGGGTCATGAAGATCTTTTTTATATAGTTCTTCTGTGTATTCTTGCCATCTCTTCTTAATATCTTCTGCTTCTGTTAGGTGCAGAGGATTTCTGTCCTTAATTGTGCCCATGTTTGCATGATATGTTCCCTTGGTATCTCTAATTTTCTTGAAGAGATCTCTAGTCTTTCCTTTTTTATTATTCTCTTCTATTTCTTTGTACTGATCACTGAGGAAGACTTTCTTATCTCCCCTTGCTATTCTTTGGAACTCTGCATTCAAATGGTATATCTTTTCTTTACTCCTTTGCTTCTCACTTCTCTTCTTTTCTCAGCTTTTTGTATGGCCTCCTTAGACAGCCAGTTAGCTTTTTTGCATTTCTTTTTCTTGGGGATGGTCTTGCTCCCTCTCTACTGTATAATGTCACAAACCTCTGTCCATAGTTCATCAGGCACTCTATCAGATCTAGTCCCTTAAATCTATTTCTCACTTCCACTGTATAATCATAAGAGATTTGATTTAGGTCATACCTGAATGGTCTAGTGGTTTTCCCCACTTTCTTCAATTTAAGTTTCGTTTTTTGTGATTGTGGTTTTCATTCTGTCTGCCCTCCAATGAATAAGGGTAAGAGGCTTATGGAAGCTTCTTGATGGGAGAGACTGACTGTGGGGAAAAGTGGGTCTTGTTCTGATGAGTGGGATTATGCTCAGTAAATCTTTAATCCAATTTTCTGTTGATAGAGGAGGCTGTGTTCCCTCCCTGTTATTTGCCCTGAGGCAAAACTGGACCAGTGCCTCCACCAGAGACTCCTGAACCCTCACAGGCAAGTCTGGTTCAGTCTCCCACTGGACACCAAAGTCAAATTTCCTGGGGGTTCTCAGTACCTTTGCCTGATCCCCAGATTCGGAAATCTGTTGTGGGTCCTAGAACTTTCTTAACAGTGCAAGAATTTCCTTGGTATAATTGTTCTGCATTTTGTGGGTCATCTGCTCAGCGGTTCTATGTTGGAGCTAATGGCGACCTCCTCCAAGAGGGCTTATGCCACATGCTGCATTATGCCAAATCCTCCTCAGACAACCACTTTGCCTTTTAGCATTTTTTTTTTCTTTGGGATGGTTTTGTTTTCTGCCTTATGTACAATATTTCAGACCTCTGTCCATAGTTCTTCAGATGCTCTGTTTACTAGATCTAATCCTTTGAATGTATTCATCACCTCTACTGTATATTCATAAGAGATTTAAGTCATTCTTGGCTGGTCTAGTGGTTTTCCCTGCTTTCTTTAGTTTAAGCCTGAATTTTGCAATGAGGAGCTGATCATCAGAGCCACAGTCAGCTCCAGGTCTTTTTTTTGCACACTGTATACAACTTCATCTTTGGCTACAAAGAATGTAATCAATCTGATTTTAGTATTGACTATTTGATGATGTCCATGTGTAAAGTGGTCTCTTGTGTTGCTGAAAAAGGGTGCTTGCTATGGCCAGTGCATTTTCTTGGCAGAATACTGTTAGCTTTTGCCCTGCTTCCTTTTGTACTCCAAGGCCAAACTTGCCTGTTACTCCAGGTATATCTTGACTTCTTTTGTATTCCAATCCACATGATGAATCCCAAAGAATGCTCAAACTACCGCACAGTTGCACTCATCTCACACACTAGCAAAGTAATGCCCCAAATTCTCCAAGCCTGGGTTTAACAGTACGTGAACCGTGAACTTCCAGATGTTCAAGCTGGATTTAGAAAAGCCAGAGGCACCAGAGATCAGATTGCCAACATCCACTGGATCATCAAAACAGCAAGAGAGTTCCAGAAAAACATCTACTTCTGCTTCACTAACTATGCCAATGCCTTTGACTGTGTGGATCACAACAAACTGTGGAAAATTCTTCAAGAGATGAGAATACCAGACCACCTGATCTGCCTCCTGAGAAATCTTTGTGAAGGTCAAGAAGCAACAGTTAGTACTGGGCATGGAACAACAGACTGTTTCCAAACTGGGAAAGGAGTATGTCAAGGTTGTATATTGTCACCCTGCTTGTATAACTTACATGCAGAGTGCATCATGCAAAATGCTAGGCTAGATGAAGCACAAGCTGGAATCAAGATTTCCAGTAGAAATATCAATAACCTCAGATACACAGATGACACCACCCTTATGGCAGAAAGCAAAGAAGAACTAAAGAGCCTTTTGATGAAAGTGAAAGAGGAAAGTGAAAAAGTTGGCTTAAAGCTCAACATTCAGAAAACGAAGATCATGGCATCTGGTCCCATCACTTCATTCCAAAATAGATGAAGAAACAATGGAAACAGTGAGAGAGTTCATTTTGGAGGGCTCCAAAATCACTACAGATGGTGACTGCAGCCAGGAAATTAAAAGACACTTGCTCCTTGGTAGAAAAGCTATGACCAACCTAGACAGCATATTAAAAAGCAGAGACATTACTTTGCCAACAAAGGTCTGTCTAATCAAGGCTATGGTTTTTCCTGTGGTCATGTATGGATGTGAGAGATGGACTCTAAAGAAAGCTCAGTGCCAAAGAATTGATGCTTTTGAACTGTGGTGTTGGAGAAGACTCTTGAGAGTCCCTTGGACTGCAAGGAGATCCAACCAGTCCATTCTGAAGGAGATCAGCCCTGGGATTTCTTTGGAAGGAATGATGCTAAAGCTGAAACTCCAGTACTTTGGCCACCTCATGCGAAGAGTTGACTCACTGGAAAAGACTGTGATGCTGGCAGGGATTGGGGGCAGGAGGAGAAGGGGACGACAGAGGATGAGATGGCTGGATGGCATCACTGACTCGATGGATGTGAGTCTGAGTGAACTCTGGGAGTTGGTGATAGACAGGGAGGCCTGGCGTGCTGCGATTCATGGGATTGCAAAGAGTCGGACACGACTGAGCGACTGAACTGAACTGATGGTTTATTGTTCCTCTGTTTCTCCATTACTGTCTTCCTTTGTATTAAGTAGATATTTTTTGTTAACTGTTTTAATTCCCTTAATCTTTCTTTTACTGTGTATTTTTGATTTATAGGTAACAGAGTTACAAGCAAAAATAGCTGTACGTTGTACCTATATGTTGCTACATTTGCTGATACCCTTTATTTCTTTGTGTAGATTTCAGTTATCATCTAATGCACTTTTATTTCATCTTGAAGAGCACCCCTTAATATTTCTTTTTTTTTTTATTAAATTTTAAAATCTTTAATTCTTACATGTGTTCCCAAACATGAAACCCCCTCCCACCTCCCTCCCCATAACATCTCTGTGGGTGATCCCCATGCACCAGCCCCAAGCATGCTGTATCCTGCGTCAGACATAGACTGGCGATTCAATTCTTACATGATAGTATACATGATAGAATGCCATTCTCCCAAATCATCCCGCCCTCTCCCTCTCTCTCTGAGTCCAAAAGAAACACTCCAACATTCGAATTATAGGAGTCCCAGAAGAAGAAGACAGAAAGAAAGATCATGAGAAAATCCTTGAGGAGATAATAGTTGAAAACTTCCCTAAAATGGGGAAGGAAATAATCACCCAAGTCCAAGAAACACAGAGAGTTCCAAATAGGATAAACCCAAGGCGAAACACCCCAAGACACATATTAATTAAATTAACAAAGGTCAAACACAAAGAACAAATATTAAAAGCAGCAAGGGAAAAACAACAAATATTTCTTGTAGGGTAATTTTTATAGCCTCACAGTCCAGACCCCATGAAAGAATGGACACTGGTAAATTACCCCACACAATTTAAATTGATATAGAGAGAACTGAAATCTTAGGAATATTGAATCTTCTCATACAGCAATGCAATATATCTCTCCATTTTATTTAGGTTTTTGACTTATCTTGTCAGTATTCTAAGTCAAAAACCTAAATAAAATGGAGAGAAATATTGTGTTCCCGTATGAGAAGATTCAATATTGCTAAGATTTCAATTCTGTATTCTGTCAGTATTCTGTAATTTTCAGCGTGTGAAATATTGGATTTTTTTTTTTTTTTAGATTTTTACCTAAAAATTTCATGGATTTTGATGTTATAAATTGAACTTTTAAGAAATAGAAATTTTCCAGTTTCTTTTCTGATATATAGAAATGCAATTAATTTGACCTTGTGACCTTCAACCTTACTAAAACTCTTATTCAGGTACCTTTTTTGTAGATTTTTTTGGAATATAGAAAATCATGTCTATTGTAAGTAGAGACAGTTTTATTTTTCCCCAGTTTCTATGCCTTATATTACTTTTTCTTACCTAATTGTACCAACTAAGCCCTCCTGTTTGATGTTGAATAGAAATGGCAAGAGCAAATGTCCTTGCCTTTTTCCTAGTCTTAGGGGAAAACATTCAGTCTTCCACCAATATTGGTATTAGTTGTAGGTTTTTTATAGATATACTTTATCAGGGAGAGTTGATTCCCTTTTGTTTCTGGGTTACTAGGTTTTATCATAAATTCATACAAATTTTGTGAAATGCTTTTCTTTTATCTGTTAAGATGGTTATATGATTTTCCTTCTACAGTCTATTGGTGTGGATTATACTAATCAATTTTCAATGTTGAACGTGCTTTGTGTTACCAGGATAAACTTCACTTAGTCCTGATTTGTTATCCTTTTATGTATTGCTGGATTCATTTTGCTAATATTTTTTTGGAGGATTTATTTTTACATCTGTATTTATATACTTGAGTTAATATTTATATAAGTACCAAGCACCAGAAGGACTTCTGGTAAATGCACACTATGCAGTTGGTTATAACCCACCTGCTAAAGACAACTAGAAAAGTAGGGGAACTTGTTCATAAGATACCATTTATTTTATGGTTAAAAATGTCATTTTAAAAACAAGACAGTATTTTTGGATCTGCATAGATTTCTTTTCTCCCTTTGTTTTTCAAAGGTAGGCATAAATGCATTAACCCGCAACATGCAGACTCTAGAGGAAAAGAATAAACAACTGACAGATAAGATTGCTTCCCTGGAACTTGAGCAAGCATCTTCTGATTACCATTGGGTGGGTATAAAAAGGTTAGTCTAAAGTAGGAATTAATGACTAACGAGCTTTTTACAAATCAGAAATTAGGAGATGGGTTTCTTCATTTGTTTGTATTTTGATAATTATCACAAGTCCTGAATAACTAAGCAGGCCAAGTATGTCAGAGAGCCCTACAGTATTCAGGCAATAGAAGATTTAAGAGAACGAGAATTGAAAGCAGCTGTTAAACATCTGCCTACACAGATGATCTGTAATGATGAAAAGTACCAGTATTTCTAACATTTTAAAATACTTTCTTTTCCATAAATTGTGAGAAAGAAACTTGTATTTTTTTTTTCCCCTGACAGTTCTATCTGTTGGGAAATCAGTAGTAAGTTAGATTTCTTAAAGCTGTTTGACAAGGTCATTGCCTTACAAATAAATGAAAAAGAAAGTGAAAGTGAAGCCGCTCAGTTGTGTTTGACTCTTTGTGACCCCATGGACTGTAGCCCGCCAGGTTCCTCCATCCTTTGGACTCTCCAGGCAAGAATACTCGAGTGGGTTGCTTCTTCATTCTCCAGGGGATCTTCCCTACCCAGGGGTTGAACCCAGGTCTTTCACATTGCAGGCATACCCTTTACCATCTGAGCGACCAGGGAAGTCATTACAAATAAACATTTAAGTCTTACAACATCTCCAGGTGAAGGAGACTTAAAGAGATTGTTCTGTTAAACAGCTAGTAAGTTTTCTGTGTGATTTTGAATTCTTCAGTTCAGTCGCTCAGTCGTGTCCAATTCTTTGTGACCCCATGAATCACAGCACGCCAGGCCTCCCTGTCCATCACCAACTCCTGGAGTTCACTCAAACTCATGTGCATCGAGTCAGTGATGCCATCCAGCCATCTCATCCTCTGTCGTCCCCTTCTCCTCCTGCCCCTAGTCCCTCCCAGCATCAGGGTCTTTTCCAATGAGTCAACTCTTCACATGAGGTGGCCAAAGTATTGGAGTTTCAGCCTCAGCATCAGTCCTTCCAATGAACACCCAGGACTGGTCTCCTTTAGGATGGATTAGTTGGATCTCCTTGCAGTCCAAAGAATTACCTATTTCTTCTATAGTTTGGAATTCAGCTTTCAGAATTCCAAGGAAGATGTGAAGTCTGTCTTAATCTGAGCTAAATTCTTTCAAGCTCTGTCATAAGCTGCTCATTATTTCAACTATGAAAAATTACAAAAACTAAATCTAAATCCTGTTAGTTTTCATGCCCCTGGAGCCAGACTATTTGTGTTTCAATTTTGGCTGTGACCTTGGGTGTGATCCTTAATGCTTCTGAACCTGAGTTTCTTAATCTGTCAAAATGGGGATAATACTATTATTAGGAGGTTGTTGAGATTAAGTAAGTTAATACATGTACAGCATGTAGCACACTGCTCACATTTATTGAATTCTTAGTATCTCAACTGTCCCTGGAAAAAGCCTGTTATGTTCCTTTCGGAGCAACAGGGTGCTTTGGCTCTAAATCTTGGTACTATCTCAGGCCAGCCCTCCCTCCCTCAAAATTAAAGATTCATCCTTGTCCTTTGCTAGTTGGCCAGACCTCACCTGGAATTATCTACCCACCAGGTTTGTGTCTCTCGGTGTGCATGGTTCTTTCATGCCTGTACTGCCAGTGAGCAGACCTGTGGCCTTATCCTTTTAGTGACTTTGACAAACCTTGCATGTAACTTTGTCAATGTTGATTCTTGCCTGCTTACCACACCTCTTGATTAAGGTCTCGCAGTAATTACCCATACCTCAATTCCAGCTTACATATCTCTGCATAGAATCTTCTCTAACCAGGCCTTGTTGCAGTTGGCTGTAATGAGTCTTGAGGAAAGAGGTAGAGATTTTACAACTTTTATTTTTTTAATCTGAGCAATATCATTAAACCTATTGCCATTCATTGCTGGCAGTATATTTTTGTTTTTTAAAAATTTACACTTAATCCTCAATAAAAACTACCCTCTAGCATAACCTCTTGGAGAAGGCAATAGCAACCCACTCCAGTACTCTTGCCTGGCAAATCCTGTGGACGGAGGAGCCTGGTAGGCTGCAGTCCACGGGGTCGCTAGGAGTCGGACACAACTGAGCGACTTCACTTTCACTTTTCATTTTCATGCATTGGAGAAGGAAATGGCAACCCACTCCAGTGTTCTTGCCTGGAGAATCCCAGGGATGGCAGAGCCTGGTGGGCTGCCGTCTCTGGGGTCGCACAGAGTCGGACACGACTGAAGCAACTTAGCAGTAGCAGCATGACCTCTTATTTTTAGAGATGTGCATATGAGTTTGTGTCTTATATGCCACACCATAGATTTAAATTCAGATCCAGTTTTAACCCATGGCTTCATTTACTGTGTGACCTGGACAGATTCTTAACCTCTGTGGCCCTCAGTACCAAGGGGATCTTCCCTGTGGAACTCCCCTGAGGGTTCCCACAGCCTACTGTGCATACTCATTAAAATAGTTACTGTTACTTCATAAATTAGAAATTGACCTGTTTCATGCCTCTGCTTTCATGCTGTTATAATGTAAGAATAGTTACTTATTTCTATACTCCCTTGCCTAGCATAGTGCCCATACATAATAGGTGTGTAAGTAACCTTGGTTGGGTAGAACACAAAGAGGGTCATGTGTATCACGCCAGGCTGTGAGACTCAAATGTGATATTGTGAGTGAAGTGCCAGTCACAGGGCCAACATACAGTATCCTTGTATAAATATCACGCTCGTTTTCTTTTCTCACACTTGCTTATGTTAGGTTTATGTTTGCCATTTCAGCCTTTAGTGACAGTGTAATTTTAAAAAATTTTTATTGAAGTATAGTTGATTTATAATGTTAATTTCTGCCATACAGTAAAGTGATTCGGTTTTACATATATATATTCTTTTTCATATTCTTTTCCAAATTACAGTTTATGACAGAATATTGAATATAGTTCCCTGTGCTATATAGGAGGACCTTGTTGTTTATCCATTCTATATATAATAGTGTGTATCAGCTAACCCCAAACTCCCACTCCATCCCTCACACTCTCCCTACTCCCCTTTGGCAACCACAAGTCCGTGAATGACGGTGTAATTTAAGTCCATTACCACAGGCCATCATGAAGGGAACCACAGTGAGAAAAGATCCAAATGTGGGAAGTTTACTGTTTCTGGGTTCAAATTAAATGACTAGTTTCCCCACTTTTTGTTGATATTTTAAACATACATTTTCAGATGATAGCACCAGAAGGAAATAGAATTATTTCATATACAACTAGGATTTTAATGACTTGAAATTAAACAATGTATTAAATATATTAGTTCTTAAAACTCGGATGACATTTAGTCAGTATACACTTGTGAGGGTGACAGAATCGGTTCCATCTGCATGGGCCCATGTCATACTGGTTGTTAATAGCATAAAATTCTTACTTAACCGTCTGCTTATAAAATAGCTTTGTTGTTGTTGTTCAGTCACTAAGTCATGTCTGTTTGTGACCCCATGAACTGCAGCACACCAGGCTTCCCTGTCCTTCACTGTCTCGCAAGAGTTTGCTCAACCTCATATCCACTGAGTTGATGCCATCCAACTATCCCATCCTCTGTAACCTCCTTGCCCTCCTGCCCTCAGTCTTTCCTGGTATCAGGGTCTTTTCCAATGAGTCGGGTCTTCACATCAGGTGGCCAAAGTATTGGAGCTTCGGCTTCAGGATCAGTCCTTCCAATGAGCATTCAGGGTTGATTTCCTTTAGAATTGACTGGTTGGATTTCCTTGCAGTCCAAGGGACTCTCAAGAGTCTTCTCCAACACCACAGTTCAAAGGCATCACTTCTTTGGCATTCAGCCTTTTTTTATTGTCCAGCTCTCACATCCATACATGACTATTGGAAAAACCATAGCTTTAACTATACAAACCTTTGTCGGCCAAGTGATTTCTCTTCTTTTTAATATAGTGTCTAGGTTGGTCATAGCTTTTCTTCCAAGGAGCAAGTGTCTTTTAATTTCATGGCTGTAGTCACCATCTGCAGTGATTTTGGAGCTCAAGAAAATAAAGTCTGTCACTGTTTCCATTGTTTCCCCATCTATTTGCCATGAAGTGAGAGGACCAGATGCCATGATCTTAATTTTCTGAATGTTGAGTTTTAAGCTAACTTGTTCACTCTCCTTTCACTTTCATTAAGCAGCTCTTTAGTTCCCCTTTGTTTTCTGCCATAAGGGTGGTGTTATCTGCATATCTGAGGTTATTGGTATTTCTCCCAGCAGTCTTGATTCCAGCTTGTGCTTCATCCAGCCTGGCATTTAGCATGATGTACTCTGCATATAAGTTAAATAAGCAGGGTGACAACATGCAGCCTTAACATATTCCTTTCCCAATTTTGAACCAGTCCATTGTTCATGTCCATTTCTAACTGTTGCTTCTTGACCTGCATGTAGGTTTCTTAGGAGGCAGGTGAGGTGGTCTGCTTTTCACATCTCTTTAAGAATTTTCCACAGTTTTTTGTGATCCACACAATTAAAGGTTTTAGCATAGTCAATGAAGTAGAAAGAAGTAGATGTTTTTCTGGAATTCTCTTGCTTTTTCTGTGATCTAATGAATGTTAGCAGTTCATTCTGGTTCCTTGTATATTGCTAAGATAATTTAAACAAAGGATAGTTTGAGTTCAGCATTCCACAACTCAGAATCTGAGATATTCACTCATTTAAATGGTCTCTTTCTAATTTCTGGTGTCCCATCAATTTTCTTAAGTATAGGGCCTGTTTAAATGGTAATTTAAATGACTACCTTAACATTTACCTTAAGTTAGCAAAAAAGGAGGACATTATTTCCAAAATTTACTTAAAAAATTAAAGAATTATTTATGCCTTTGCCTAAAAAAGGAAATTTTATTGAGGAAAATATTGCCATTATTTAAAAATTTTGTATAAGAGACCCAGACTCTCCAAGTTCTTTTATTTTTATTTTTTTATGATGTTTTTATTTATTTATTTTATTTTTTAATTAATTTTTTTTTAATTTAATTTTAAAATCTTTAATTCTTACATGTGTTCCCAAACATGAACTCCCCTCCCACCTCCCTCCCCATAACATCTCTGTGGGTCATCCCCATGCACCAGCCCCAAGCATGCTGTATCCTGCGTCAGACATAGACTGGCGATTCAATTCTTACATGATAGTATACATGATAGAATGCCATTCTCCCAAATCATCCCACCCTCTCCCTCTCCCTCTGAGTCCAAAAGTCTGTTATACACAGCTGTGTCTTTTTTCCTGTCTTGCATGCAGGGTCGTCATTGCTATCTTTCTAAATTCCATATATATGTGTTAGTATACTGTATTGGTGTTTTTCTTTCTGGCTTACTTCACTCTGTATAATCGGCTCCAGTTTCATCCATCTCATCAGAACTGATTCAAATGAATTCTTTTTAACGGCTGAGTAATACTCCATTGTGTACATGTACCAAAGCTTTCTTATCCATTCATTTGCTGATGGACATCTAGGTTGTTTCCATGTCCTGGCTATTATAAACAGTGCTGCGATGAACATTGGGGTACATGTGTCTCTTTCAGTTCTGGTTTCCTCGGTGTGTATGCCCAGCAGTGGGATTGCTGGGTCATAAGGTAGTTCTATTTGCAATTTTTTAAGGAATCTCCACACTGTTCTCCATAGTGGCTGTACTAGTTTGCATTCCCACCAACAGTGTAGGAGGGTTCCCTTTTCTCCACACCCTCTCCAGCATTTATTGCTTGCAGATTTTTGGATCGCAGCCATTCTGACTGGTGTGAAGTGGTACCTCATTGTGGTTTTGATTTGCATTTCTCTGATAATGAGTGATGTTGCATTCCTATACACTAATAATGAGAAAGTAGAAAAAGAAATTAAGGAAACAATTCCATTCACCATTGCAACGAAAAGAATAAAATACTTAGGAATATATCTACCCAAAGAAACTAAAGACCTATATATAGAAAACTATAAAACACTGATGAAAGAAATCAAAGAGGACACTAATAGATGGAGAAATATACCATGTTCATGGGTCGGAAGAATCAATATAGTGAAAATGAGTATACTACCCAAAGCAATTGACAAATTCAATGCAATCCCTATCAAGCTACCAGCCATATTTTTCACAGAACTAGAACAAATAATTTCAAGATTTGTATGGAAATACAAACAACCTCGAATTGCCAAAGCAATCTTGAGAAAGAAGAATGGAACTGGAGGAATCAACTTGCCTGACTTCAGGCTGTACTACAAAGCCACAGTCATCAAAACAGTATGGTACTGGCACAAAGACAGACATATAGATCAATGGAACAAAATAGAAAGCCCAGAGATAAATCCACACACATATGGACACCTTATCTTTGACAAAGGAGGCAAGAATATACAATGGATGAAAGACAATCTCTTTAACAAGTGGTGCTGGGAAAACTGGTCAACCACTTGTAAAAGAATGAAACTAGATCACTTTCTAACACCGCACACAAAAATAAACTCAAAATGGATTAAAGATCTAAATGTAAGACCAGAAACTATAAAACTCCTAGAGGAGAACATAGGCAAAACACTCTCCGACATAAATCACAGCAGGATCCTCTATGATCCACCTCCCAGAATTCTGGAAATAAAAGCAAAAATAAACAAATGAGATCTAATTAAAATTAAAAGCTTCTGCACAACAAAGGAAAATATACGCAAGGTGAAAAGACAGCCTTCTGAATGGGAGAAAATAATAGCAAATGAAGCAACTGACAAACAACTAATCTCAAAAATATACAAGCAACGTATGCAGCTCAATTCCAGAAAAATAAACGACCCAATCAAAAAATGGGCCAAAGAACTAAATAGACATTTCTCCAAAGAAGACATACGGATGGCTAACAAGTTCTTTTAAGAAAATAAAAGTCTTCAACATTCCAAGAACACAGAGTATTTTTGAGTGTTCTTATGTGTAATAGCATATTTTTGGTTAAATCTAGCTCTTGATTTTTTATAAGCTTTATGTATAGTTTGCAATGCTTTGGGCACCTTGATTTATAGAACTTGGAACTGAATTTGAAATTTTAAATAGTTAAGCTTTTATTTCATTAGTTATATGGTGTAGCTTTGTTTTTGTAGTGTTATCAGCCATCCTTGTAATATATTTTCTGCTGAAGACTTGATTAAAACATAGCCCCAAATGTTCATTTGTGGGATGATTTTACATTTTTTACATCATAGTTTCTAAAATGTTGTGTAAAAGGAGGACTGTATGTCTTCCATAGACAAAAACATTAATGTTATGATAATATATCATTACTGGCCTCCTGTTTATTACTAGCAGTCTACATTTCTGTTAGGTTACTTTGAAACCGATACTTAATTGGTCTTAATGCTTTAAAAAAAAAATTGCCTTGGTGGGAGCAACACACAGTGATTACAAGTGAAACTTTAGAAAACTGAAAGTGTGAATCTGTATAAGTATGAAATGAATACCTGATGTGGCAAATGCCTGGGTGGCCATGCTAGTTAGTAACCCACTGACCCCTAATGTTGGGTGCACATGTTTATGTCGGATGTGCATGATTTCATAGCAGAACTAGTCACTATAATTTCTCCATCTCTTTTTTTTAAGTCTAGATGTCTAAAATGGCTTGATTCTTCTAGTTAAGGCAACTACCAAGAAGACAATGCTTCAGACTAATGTGATCTCTTGTATGCTGTCATGAAAATATTTGAACAGAGGAAAAAATGAGTTACATGTTATATAGTAATCTAGTTTGGAATGTTTTTTTACTTTTATTTGGAAAATATTCACAATATTTAAGATGAAATAAAGTGCACCACAGATTGGCTGTGTTGAAGACAGTGAGCATCTCTTGTGTAAATTAATATCCCAACATATATGTTTTTGTCTTTAAAATTTGCCGAAAGTTGAATATAAATTCTTTGGCTTTAAATGCTAAAAAGGAGCCTTGTTCTGTTATTCACAGATTAAGCAAATATAAGCCAGAAATAATGATTTTGTCAGCATAGGATATTTACCAACATCAACAAGACTTTGAACTCAAAATTAACTGCAATTGATCCATAGTGCAGCTAGTTGGCCTCTGTGATTAAGAATTTGTGTTCTTAGTCACATTTGCTTTTGTGTGTATTATCCCTACCATGAACTTATAAAGGTGATTTTGACTTAATGGCAAATATCAGTATTTTCTGTTATTAAGATACAACAGTGAAACTGATTGTGGAAGGTGAAAATTTCCGTCTTCCAATCACTAGTAGTGTTCCTCAAGTATACCAGTAAGGTCCAAAATTTAATCAAGAGAATCTATTTTATACTTATTTCTTCTGAAAAGGTGAGCAAAAAGGCATAGGAAAAAAATAACTGTCATTATTAAAGGTTGTTTTAATGCTTAAATATGTGATTTCATGAAATATACAGGCTTCAGTAATATTTGTTATAGGTAACATTGTGTTGAGTACTTTGTCAAACAATGTTTCCAACAAGCATTTCTTTTGCTTTTTCAGTTTTTCTTTCCTAACTGCCTTCTAACTATGGTAACTGAAGTGTCTCCAGTTGTCCAAGTGGTTGTGACCATTTTCTTAAAGAGCTACAGTTATCCCTCAGTATCCATGGAGGATTAGTTCCAGGACCCCCACAGATACCAAAATCTGTGGATACTGGAGTCTCTTATATAAAATGATATATTTGCATATATTCTACGCACATCCTTCCATATCCTTTAAATCATCTCTAGATTGCATATAATATCTAGCACAATGTAATGTTATTGTAAGGAGTTGTTAGTTGCCCATATGTGGCAAATTCAAGTTTTGCTGTTTGAACTAGCTGGAAATTATTTTTTTCCTGAATATTTTCCATCCACAGTTGGTTGAACTAGTGGATATGGAACCCTATGGATACTGTAATCCTCAAACTGCATATCTGTAACCACTAATAAAACCATCTACATCTGGCTTAGATTGCAACTACAAAGGGGTAATTTATGTAACAAAAATAATGTTAGGAAACAAAAACAAACTCTGTGACTCTTCAGGCACTCATACTTCATTAGAATTTTCCCTATGTGTTGCCAGGCTTCCTGGGTAGCTCAAACAGTAAAGAATCTGCCTGCAATGTGGGAGACCTGGGTTTGATCCCTGGGTCAGGAAGATCCCCTGGAGAAGGACATGGCAACCCACTCCAGTATTCTTGTCTGGAGAATTCCACAGAGGAACCTGGTGGACTACAGGCCATGGGGCTGCAAAGAGTTGAACACAACTGAGCGACTAACACACACATAAGTGTTGCATATTACGCTATGATCAGCCGTCTAAAGAAGGACAAAGATGTAGCAGTAGCAAATAAATACGAATCCTGGATTCATTACTGTAGAAGTAGTAAGGGTATTATAAATGCTTGTTTAAGAAGAAAAATAATTATTCATTCTATGTCTAGAGATACTGATACCTATGTTTGTTTTATTAGCTTGCCCAACAACAGGTGGAAAATGTCTTGGGAAAAATTACTGACAGTAAAAATAAACTGGCCTATGAAAAGGGAAAACTTCAGGTATGAACTTTCATTTTCTGATTTTTTTTTCTCATTTTCTAATGCCAATTGTGAAGCTAAATATTGCTGAACTTTGAAGAGGACCTAGCTCGGTCATTTACCAGTTCTGTAACTTTGGACAAGTTTTTAAACCTCTGTAAACTTGGTCCCTTATTCACATCCAGCTGACCTCTATTTACACACTTATAATATAATGCTGAAACCTAAAAGTGTGATCCCAAGGTTCATTCTGTGACAATATGAAACTTTATTATAATTATTTTATGCATAGTCATTTGCTGCCAATGTAGAAAGCCTATGTTCTGTCTCTTTTTATTGAAGTTTTGTTGATTTCCAATGTTATGTTAGCTTTGAGTATACAGCAGTGATTCAGTATTTTTATAGATCATATTCTAAAGTTACTATAAAATATTGGCAATATTTCCTGTGCTGAACAACAGAGTCTTATAGCTTATTTTATCCATAGTCAAGAGTTTCAGTTTCAGCTCCTGCCCCACTGCTTTTACACACACTGGTTATGGTTACCCTCACTCTGTTCAGGCACAGGGCTGGGTTTGATCCAGCTCCATCTCCCCCAGTCGCTCACTCTCCTTGACAGTGCCAGCCTTTGCCCTAGTGGGGAGCTGCTCCAGAACAAGAGGGTCTGGAGCTGGTATCTGGTGTGGGCTCGGTCACCTGTTGGGGCCCCAGCCTAATTTCCATTGGTTTCCTCTGCCTTGTTCCTAGGAGTAAGCAAGCCTGTGTGTGCTCTTTAGGAGTGGGGTCTGTTCCTTACAACTCTCTGGTATGTCCCACTGATTTTCAAACCAGGTAATGGGACTCATCTTTCCAGTGTTGGTCCCCAGAACTGCGATTCCTAATATGTGGCATGAGCCCCAAAATCCCCAGGGAGGATCTCTGAACCTATGATATCGCTTTTTTTTCTGTGTCTCTACTAGGGGCACAAATCCTGACCTGATCATGTCTCCCTACCAAACTGTGTTTGTCTTTCTTTACAGCCTTGGTTGTAGACATCTTTCTCCAGGTTCATTTGTTTTTAATGAGAGCTGCTCCACATATAGATGTATTTTTGATTTATTTGTAAGGGTAGATGAGCTCAGTGTTGTCCTACTCCACCTTCTTGTTTTCTTTTTTGTTGAATTTTTCTAACATTCCTAAAAAGAAATAATCCTGGAAATTAGGTCTCAAGGCAGTGGAATTGACTTGAATGCATAAGATGATTCTTTAATTCCGTGTTCTTTAATTTTATTGTTCTTTAATTTAATGTGGGTTTTGCCTCTGTAGTATCCACAGAGCAGGAAACTTGCCACTAATATAACTAAGTCTGCCTTAAACCGACTTTGGTAGAAACACTGAAGTCTGAATTAATGGTTCTTAGCTTCAGCTACTGGAGAAGGCAATGGCACCCCACTCTAGTACTCTTGCCTGGAAAATCCTATGGACGGCAGAGCCTGGTGTTCTGCAGTCCATGGGGTTGCTAAGAGTCAGACACGACTGAGCGACTTCCCTTTTGCTTTTCACTTTCACGCATTGGAGAAGGGAATGGCGACCCACTCCAGTGTTCTTGCCAGGAGAATCCCAGGGACTGGGGAGCCTGGTGGGCTGCCGTCTATGGGGTTGCACAGAGTTGGACACGACTGAAGCGACTTAGCAGCAGCAGCTTCAGCTACACAGTAGACTCCTCTGGGGAATTTTAAAAACACCTCATGCTGGGAAGTGTATGATGTCTGCCATTTACTTTCAAATGAATCATTTAAAAAATATTAGTTTTTTAACATACATAGAAGTGATAGATGGATATATGATAAGCAAGTATAAGAATGTAATGGTTAAATTTGGATGGCAGTGTCTGTATGTTTAACCATTTTTGAAATAAAAGGGGAAAAATCCCCATGAAAAGGCTTGCACCCCAGAGCAATTAAATCAGAATCTCAAAGAGTACGTTATATAGGCTTTAATACTTTTTAAAACTCCCCAGTGATTCCATGGTGCAGCCATTGAGCACCACTGGACTGAATGCTATGAAGCAATGTCTGGTTAGGCTTGGCAGCTATAGAGCTGATAGAATAAGTAGTCTCACTAGAGGCTTGCCATGTACCTCAGCGTTAATCTTATCTATTCAAGGGACTTAGCCATCAGGTTAGCAGACATGATCCAGGACAGAAACAGCAGGAGAGCTGTTTGACCACTATTTGCATGCTTTTAATTAATATTTTCTGGAGGCAATGATGCATTTAAGTATAATCTATACTTGTGTAATCTTGCACAAGTCTTAAGTTTCTTGAGTTTCATCTTAACCTATGAAGTGAGCTGGGGAAGCACACCTCTTTTCTCTCACTAGAAAAGACTGTGTAACAGGCTGGATATATAGATTATTACAGGCACAAAAGAACTTTCTCCTTTGTGAAACTAATGGTCTCATAGAAACTATGGCCCATAATATTGACCTTCTTTTAGCTTTCCCAGGAGAAATGAAGTATATTTTTATGTGTGTGAGAAAAATCACAAACACTCATAGGCAACTTGAAGCCAAATTTTTTCTGGGCGTGGAATACATTTTAAGGTTTGTTAGTGAGTCTGATGTTACTTTTCTAACATTTTAAACCTCAGTTACACATTTGAGATTATCCTTACAATCTTAAGGAAAATACGTGCCTTTTTTCTGCCTGTATTCCTATAATAAGGGCCAAAGTGTTTTGATAGTCTTTGAAAGCTGAAACATTTTTGAAACTATTGATTCACTGGTGTTTTTATGTCAAGCTTTGTGTTGAAACACTGCAAAGATACTGATCTCGTCAGCCCAAGGGAAAGTGCTCTTATATAGCATATTGGTGGTGGTGGTGGTGTGGCTGTCATTACCCCTGAGCCACCAGGGAAGCCCATATAGCACATTACTCTTTTTAATTGAAATATAGTTAATTTACAATCTTGTGTTAGTTTCTGGTGTGCAGCAAAGTGATTCAGTTATATATTCTTTTTCATATTATTTTCCATTATACTTTATTACAAGATACTGAATATAGTTCCCTGTTCTGTACAGTGGGAGCTTGTTGTTTATCTGTTTTATACACAATAGCTTGAATTCTCCAATCCCAAACTCCTAATTTAGCTGCCTCCTTCACTGTCCCTTTTGGTAACCAGAAGTTTTTTTTTTTTTTTTATGTTTTCATGCCTGTGAGTCTTGTTTCTGTTTTGTAAATAAGCTCAGACAGTAGAGAATCTGCCTGCAATGTGGGATACCTGGGTTCGATCCCTGAGTTGGGAAGATCTCCTGGAGAAGGGGAAGGCTACCTACTCCAGTATTCTTGCATGGATCATTCCATGGACAAAGGAGTCTGGCAGGCTATAGTCCATGGGTTCTCAAAGAGTCGAACACAACTGAGTGACTTTCACTTTCATATCATATTTCAGATTCCACATATAAATATCTGCTATTTTTCTTTTTCTGTCTGACGTCATGTAGTTTGATAATCTCTAGGGTGATCCATGTTGCTACAAATGGTATTATTTTGCTCTTTTTATGACTGAGTAATATTCCTTTGTGTGTGTTTGTGTGTGTGTGTGTGTGTGTGTATGCATGCACCATATTCTTTATTCATCTGCTGATGGACATTTTGGTTGCTTTCATGTCTTGGCTATTGTAAATGATACATTATTCTTGCCAGGTAATCTAAAGAAAGAGCTGCACACTAAGCATAATCAAAATAGTCTGTTTTCTCTCAATTGGATTATAATTAATTAAAATATTATGTATCAACCATATTAGAAAAGAGATTGCATTTTTTAAACTAATAATGTAAATACTGGGTTTCAGGTGTTAATGTAGACTGTCAGAAACTGCTGCCTCACATTCAAACTTGATTTTGATTTGATATTTGGTGCTGTATACTATTACATTATCTAAATATGTCCAAATGTATTTATCCTTTATGTTGATGGATATTTAGGCAGTTTTCAATTGCTTACAAACAATGCTTGTATGATAAATTCTTATACATGTCTTTGTACACACATCCAAAGAGTCTCTAACTATAATTCTTAGGAGGATTGTAGCTTGCCAATGCAGGAGACATAAGAGACACCAGTTCAATCCCTGGGTCAGGAAGATCCCCTGGAGAAGGAAATGGCAATGCCCTCCAGTATTCTTGCCTGGAGAATCCGATGGACAGAGGAGCCTGGTGGGCTACAGTCCATAGGGTCACAAAGAGCCTGACACAACTGAAGTGACTTACCATGCATTCAGGGTGTGCATAAATTGAATTTTACTAGACTCTCTCAAATTTCTCCTGAAAGTTTAGAAAGCAGTCTGTATAAGAGAATGTAGAGACTGAGGAGCATAAAGATGGCGGAGGAATAGGACGGGAAGACCACTCTCTCCCTCACTAATTCCTCAAAAGAACATTTCAACGCTGAGCAAACTCCACAAAATAACCTCTGTAGGCTGGCAGAGGACAGCAGGCAACCAGAAAAGCAGACCATTGTCTTCAAAAACAGGTAGGGAAAAATATAAACGACGAAAAAGGAGACAAAGGAGGTGGGGAGGGAACTCCGTCCCGGGAAGGGAAGCCCGTCCCGGGAAGGGAAGCCCGTCCCGGGAAGGGAAGCCCGTCCCGGGAAGGGAATTTTAAGAAGAGAGGTTTCCAAACACCAGGAAACACTCTCCCTGCCGAGTCTGTGGCGAGTCTTGGAAACCCAGAGGGCAACGTAACAGGAAGGAAAAATAAAGAAATAATTAAAACCAAGAGATTACAAGCCCAACAGTAACTCCCCCAGCGGAAAAGCAGCACAGACGCCTGCATCCGCCATTGGGAAGTGGGGGCAGGGCAGGGACGCGCGGGAGGCGCGGGCTGCAGTGCTTTGTAAGAATCGGGCAGGAACGCCCCACGCGCAACCAGAACGATCTAACTTGCGCTAGCAAACCAGACTGTGGGATAGCTACAGCACGAAAAGCTCGAACATAAGACGCCGCCAGGACCGAGCACAGAACAAAGGACGGAACGGAAAAAGCCGGCTGCAGACCATCCCCCGCCGGGGACAGGCAGCCAGAGCCGTAAGGACTGGAAAGGGGCAATTGCAGACCCGGAGAGACTTTACTTACCTAACTGCAAGCGGGCTTCTTTGCTAAGACTTCTGGGGGTGCTGGACAGTCACAATCTGCCTCACGGGGGACGCCAGCGGTCCACCCAGAAAGTTGAGCAGCAGCGACAGAAAAGGTGACAAGCCGCGGCGATCACGCTCGCCAAACTCCTGAGCTACTCGGACCTGGGAAGGGCACAAAGCGCAGTCCCAGTCGAATCTGTGCCTCTGAGGGCTGCCTGAGCGCCGAACCTGAGCGGCTTGGACCGGGAAGTGCACGCAGCCTAGGGCCAGCCCCAGACGGTTCCCGGCTGTGCATCGTAGAGCCGGAGCGGTTTGTGCGCCGCGAGAAGGGACAGGTCAAGCGGGGCTGTGACACTGAGAGCACACGACAGCGCTATTAGTTTGCGGCATTCCCCCTCCCCACAGCGCGACTGAACTAGTGAGCCTGAAAAACCAGCAAACGGAAGAAGTTAAACAGAGGGAACCACCTTGGAAGTGATCCCACACGGCCCAAAACATCAGAGAAGAGCCAGATATATTTTTACTATTTTAAAAATCATTCCTTTTTTTTTTTTTTTCTTTCTTTTTTTTTTTTCTCTTTTTTTTTCCTAACCTTTTTTTTTTAATTGTTAAATCTTCTATTTCTACTCTAATTTTTATTACTATAACCTATTATTACTATTTTAAAAAAAAAAAAAAGACTTTTTTTTTTTTTTTAAGGCAAACACCATATATAGCCTTTGGATGGTTGTTGGTGGGGTTTTTGTTTGTTTGTTTGTTTTGTTTTTTTTGTTTGCTTGTTTTTTTTTTAATAATTCTTGGTTTTTTTTTCTTTCTTTCTTTCCTGCTTTTTCCTTCTGCTTCTTTTCTTTAATATTGTATTTTTGAAAATCCAACCTCTACTCTAGATTTTTAACCTTTGCTCTTAGGTTTTTGTTGTCAATTATGTTCATTTAAAAATCCAAACTTCACGACCCAAGTTTACCTGAGAGCGAGATTACTGGCTTGACCACTCTCTTCTCCTATAGACTCTCCTTTTTCTCCACCAGGTGGCCTCTGTCTCTTTTCTCCCCCATCTCTTCTCTATCCAACTCTGTGAATCTCTGTGTGTTCCAGACAGTGGAGAACACCTAAGGAACTGGTTACTGGCAGGATTTGTCTCTCTCCTTCTCATTCCTCTCTCTTATCCTCCTGGTCACCTCTGTCTACTTCCTCCCTCTCCTCTTCCCCGTATAACTCCGTAAATACCTGAGCGGGCCAGACTATAGAGCGCACATAAGGAAGTGACTACTGCCTAGCTTGCTCTCTCCTCTTTTGATCTCACCGCATCTCATTCCAGTTACCTCTAACTACCCCCTCCATCTTCTCTTCTCCTTGTAACTCAGTGAACCTCTCTGAGTGTCCCTCAATGTGGAGAAACTTTTCATCTTTAACCTAGATGTTTTATCATCGGTGCTGTATAGATGGAGAAGTCTAGAGGCTACTGTAAAAACTGAAGACCAGAAGCAGGAGGCTTAAATACAAAACCTGAAAACATTAGAGAACTCTTGAATTCAGGGAACATTAAGCAATAGGAGCTCATCAAATGCCTTCATACTTACACTGAAACCAAGCTCCACCCAAGGGCCAACAAGTTCCAAAACAAGACATATCACTCAAATTCTCCAGCAACACAGGAACACTCCCCTGAGCTTGAATATACAGGCAGCTCAAAATTATTCCAAAACCTTTGATGTCTCATAACCCATCACTGGTCACTCCACTGCACTCCAGAGAGAAGAAACCCAGCTCCACCCACCGGAACTCCAAGATAAGCCTCCCTAACCAGGAAACCTTGACAAGCCACTGATAGAACCCCACCCACAGTGAGGAAGCTCCATAATAAAGAGAACTCCACAAATCACCAGAATATAAAAAGACCACCCCAAACGCAGCAATATAACCAAGATGAAGAGACAGAGGAATACTCAGCAGGTAAAGGAACAGGAGAGTTGCCCACCAAACCAAACAAAAGAGGAAGAAGTAGGGAATCTACCTGAGAAGGAATTCCGAATATTGATAGTGAAAATGATCCAAAATCTTGAAATCAAAATGGAATCACAGATAAATAGCCTAGAGACAAGGATTGAGAAGATGCAAGAAAGGTTTAACAAGGACCTAGAAGAAATAAAAAAGAGTCAAAATATAATGAATAATGCAATAAATGAGATCAGAAACACTCTGGAGGCAACAAATAGTAGAATAACGGAGGCAGAAGATAGGATTAGTGAAATAGAAGATAGAATGGTAGAAATAAATGAATCAGAGAGGAAACAAGAAATACGAATTAAAAGAAACGAGGACAATCTCAGAGACCTCCAGGACAATATGAAACGCTCCAACATTCGAATTATAGGAGTCCCAGAAGAAGAAGACAGAAAGAAAGATCATGAGAAAATCCTTGAGGAGATAATAGTTGAAAACTTCCCTAAAATGGGGAAGGAAATAGTCACCCAAGTCCAAGAAACACAGAGAGTTCCAAATAGGATAAACCCAAGGCGAAACACCCCAAGACACATATTAATTAAATTAACAAAGGTCAAACACAAAGAACAAATATTAAAAGCAGCAAGGGAAAAACAACAAATAACACACAAGGGGATTCCCATAAGGATAACAGCTGATCTTTCAATAGAAACTCTTCAGGCCAGGAGGGAATGGCAAGACATACTTAAAGTGATGAAAGACAATAACCTACAGCCCAGATTACTGTACCCAGCAAGGATCTCATTCAAATACGAAGGAGAAATCAAAAGCTTTACAGACAAGCAAAAGCTGAGAGAATTCAGCACCACCAAACCAGCTCTCCAACAAATTCTAAAGGATATTCTCTAGACAGGAAACCGAAAAGGGTGTATAAACCCGAACCCAAAACAATAAAGTAAATGGTAACGGGATCATACTTATCAATAATTACCTTAAACGTAAATGGGTTGAACGCCCCAACCAAAAGGCAAAGACTGGCCGAATGGATACAAAAACAAGACCCCTCTATATGTTGCTTACAAGAGACCCACCTCAAAACAAGGGACACATATAGACTGAAAGTGAAGGGCTGGAATAAGATATACCACGCAAATAGAGACCAAAAGAAAGCAGGAGTGGCAATACTCATATCTGATAAAATAGACTTTAAAACAAAGGCTGTGAAAAGAGACAAAGAAGGCCACTACATAATGATCAAAGGATCAATCCAAGAAGAAGATATAACAATTATAAATATATATGCACCCAATATAGGAGCACCGCAATATGTAAGACAAATGCTAACAAGTATGAAAGGGGAAATCAACAATAACACAATAATAGTGGGAGACTTTAATACCCCACTCACACCTATGGACAGATCAACTAAACAGAAAATTAACAAAGAAACGCAAACTTTAAATGATACATTAGATCAATTAGACCTAATTGATATCTATAGGACATTTCACCCCAAAACAATGAATTACACCTTTTTTTCAAGTGCTCATGGAACCTTCTCCAGGATAGATCACATCCTGGGCCATAAATCTAAACTTGATAAATTCAAAAAAATCGAAATCATTCCAAGCATCTTTTCTGACCATAATGCATTAAGATTAGATCTCAATTACAGGAGAAAAACTACTAAAAATTCCAACATATGGAGGTTGAACAACACACTTCTGAATAACCAACAAATCACAGAAGAAATCAAAAAAGAAATCAAAATATGCATAGAAACTAATGAAAATGAAAACACAACAACCCAAAACCTGTGGGACACTATAAAAGCAGTGCTAAGAGGAAAGTTCATAGCAATACAGGCATACCTCAAGAAACAAGAAAAAAGTCAAATAAATAACCTAACTCTACAACTAAAGCAACTAGAAAAGGAAGAATTGGAGAACCCCAGAGTTAGTAGAAGGAAAGAAATCTTAAAAATTAGGGCAGAAATAAATGCTAAAGAAACAAAAGAGACCATAGCAAAAATCAACAAGGCCAAAAGCTGGTTCTTTGAAAGGATAAATAAAATTGACAAACCACTAGCCAGACTCATCAAGAAGCAAAGAGAGAAAAATCAAATCAATAAAATTAGAAATGAAAATGGAGAGATCACAACAGACGACACAGAAATACAAAAGATCATAAGAGACTACTATCAGCAGTTGTATGCCAATAAAATGGACAATGTGGAAGAAATGGACAAATTCTTAGAAAAGTACAATTTTCCAAAACTGAACCAGGAAGAAATAGAAAATCTTAACAGACCCATCACCAGCACGGAAATTGAAACTGTAATCAGAAATCTTCCAGCAAACAAAAGCCCAGGTCCAGACGGCTTCACAGCTGAATTCTACCAAAAATTTCGAGAAGAGCTAACACCTATCCTACTCAAACTCTTCCAGAAAATTGCAGAGGAAGGTAAACTTCCAAACTCATTCTATGAGGCCACCATCACCCTAATACCAAAACCTGACAAAGATGTCACAAAAAAAGAAAACTACAGGCCAATATCACTGATGAACATAGATGCAAAAATCCTCAACAAAATTCTAGCAATCAGAATCCAACAACATATTAAAAAGATCATACACCATGACCAAGTGGGCTTTATCCCAGGGATGCAAGGATTCTTCAATATCCGCAAATCAATCAATGTAATTCACCACATTAACAAATTGAAAAATAAAAACCATATGATTATCTCAATAGATGCAGAGAAGGCCTTTGACAAAATTCAACATCCATTTATGATAAAAACTCTCCAGAAAGCAGGAATAGAAGGAACATACCTCAACATAATAAAAGCTATATATGACAAACCCACAGCAAACATTATCCTTAATGGTGAAAAATTGAAAGCATTTCCCCTAAAGTCAGGAACAAGACAAGGGTGTCCACTTTCACCGCTACTATTCAACATAGTTCTGGAAGTTTTGGCCACAGCAATCAGAGCAGAAAAAGAAATAAAAGGAATCCAAATTGGAAAAGAAGAAGTAAAACTCTCACTGTTTGCAGATGACATGATCCTCTACATGGAAAACCCTAAAGACTCCACCAGAAAATTACTAGAGCTCATCAATGAATATAGTAAAGTTGCAGGATATAAAATCAACACACAGAAATCCCTTGCATTCCTATACACTAATAATGAGAAAGTAGAAAAAGAAATTAAGGAAACAATTCCATTCACCATTGCAACGAAAAGAATAAAATACTTAGGAATATATCTACCCAAAGAAACTAAAGACCTATATATAGAAAACTATAAAACACTGATGAAAGAAATCAAAGAGGACACTAATAGATGGAGAAATATACCATGTTCATGGATTGGAAGAATCAATATAGTGAAAATGAGTATACTACCCAAAGCAATTTACAAATTCAACGCAATCCCTATCAAGCTACCAGCCATATTTTTCACAGAACTAGAACAAATAATTTCAAGATTTGTATGGAAATACAAAAAACCTCGAATAGCCAAAGCAATCTTGAGAAAGAAGAATGGAACTGGAGGAATCAACTTGCCTGACTTCAGGCTGTACTACAAAGCCACAGTCATCAAAACAGTATGGTACTGGCACAAAGACAGACATATAGATCAATGGAACAAAATAGAAAGCCCAGAGATAAATCCACACACATATGGACACCTTATCTTTGACAAAGGAGGCAAGAATATACAATGGAGTAAAGACAATCTCTTTAACAAGTGGTGCTGGGAAAACTGGTCAACCACTTGTAAAAGAATGAAACTAGATCACTTTCTAACACCGCACACAAAAATAAACTCAAAATGGATTAAAGATCTAAATGTAAGACCAGAAACTATAAAACTCCTAGAGGAGAACATAGGCAAAACACTCTCAGACATAAATCACAGCAGGATCCTCTATGACCCACCTCCCAGAATTCTGGAAATAAAAGCAAAAATAAACAAATGGGATCTAATTAAAATTAAAAGCTTCTGCACAACAAAGGAAACTATAAGCAAGGTGAAAAGACAGCCTTCTGAATGGGAGAAAATAATAGCAAATGAAGCAACTGACAAACAACTAATCTCAAAAATATACAAGCAACGTATGCAGCTCAATTCCAGAAAAATAAACGACCCAATCAAAAAATGGGCCAAAGAACTAAATAGACATTTCTCCAAAGAAGACATACGGATGGCTAACAAACACATGAAAAGATGCTCAACATCACTCATTATCAGAGAAATGCAAATCAAAACCACAATGAGGTACCACTTCACACCAGTCAGAATGGCTGCGATCCAAAAATCTGCAAGCAACAAATGCTGGAGAGGGTGTGGAGAAAAGGGAACCCTCCTACACTGTTGGTGGGAATGCAAACTAGTACAGCCACTATGGAGAACAGTGTGGAGATTCCTTAAAAAATTGCAAATAGAACTACCTTATGACCCAGCAATCCCACTGCTGGGTATACACACCGAGGAAACCAGAATTGAAAGAGACACATGTACCCCAATGTTCATCGCAGCACTGTTTATAATAGCCAGGACATGGAAACAACCTAGATGTCCATCAGCAGATGAATGGATAAGGAAGCTTTGGTACATGTACACGATGGAGTATTACTCAGCCATTAAAAAGAATTCATTTGAATCAGTTCTGATGAGATGGATGAAACTGGAGCCGATTATACAGAGTGAAGTAAGCCAGAAAGAAAAACACCAATACAGTATACTAACACATATATATGGAATTTAGAAAGATGGCAATGACGACCCTGTATGCAAGACAGGAAAAAAGACACAGCTGTGTATAACGGACTTTTGGACTCAGAGAGAGAGGGAGAGGGCGGGATGATTTGGGAGAATGGCATTCTATCATGTATACTATCATGTAAGAATTGAATCGCCAGTCTATGTCTGACGCAGGATACAGCATGATTGGGGCTGGTGCATGGGGATCACCCACAGAGATGTTATGGGGAGGGAGGTGGGAGGGGGTTTCATGTTTGGGTACACATGTAAGAATTAAAGATTTTAAAATTTAATAAAAAAAAAAAAATTAAAAAAAAAAAAAAGAGAATGTAGAATGACAGTGTTACGAATCTTATAAAGTAGATGAATCTCATAAAATAATACTACATGATGTTTTTAAAAGTCAAAGTGTTAGTCACTCAGTTATGTCTGACTCTTTGTGACCCCAGGCTGTAGACTGTAGCCCGCCAGGCTCCTCTGTCCATGGCTGTTCAGGGATATGACATTTATAGTAACATTATTTAAAAGGAATAGGAATGATAAGTACCAAATTCAGGAGAGTAGTAAACTCTAGAATGGGAGGAAGATATTTGTTGGATTAGGCTACACAGAGGTATATTTGTATGTTTTATTCTTTCTAAGTTGAGTGATGGATAGATGGGCTGTTACTATATAGGTCTGAAAGAGTTCTATCACTTTTTTCCTTGTCTTTAAACGTATGTCAGTTAGTGCTTTATGCTCACTCTAATCTACCATCAATCCCATCATTCTTATACCAGCTGGATTCAAATATTATCTTAGCTACTTGGCCCCTTATTATAGGCAGCTGCTTTTATGATCTTAGTTTAAAGATTATTTAAGAGTTTTGTTTCAGTAAATCTTATTAAGCTATAACATACAGAAAAGTACACAAGGTACAGCTCATGAATTTTCACAAAGTAAAAGTATCCATGTGACCAGCACTCAGAATAAGAAACAGAATGTTCCCAGAACTCATTTCATAACCTTTTTCAGTCACTGTCTCCCATGATGTTACTATCCATCATCTTGACTTCTATAGCCAGATTAGTTTTACCTGTTTTGAACTTTATATAATTGTAACAGAATATATTTTTTGTGTCTTGTTTCTTTCACCCAGCATTATAATTGAGAGATTCATCCATGTTGTTCGTTGTATTAATGCTTCTTTGGCTTGAATTGCTGCATGAAATTATATGAATGTTATTAAGAGTGCTGTGCTGAAGTTATCACAGTTTTATGACTATATTATCATATTTCAAGTGAAAATACATAACTTCGGCAGTTCAGGTTGTTTCAGTTATGAAACTCAATCTAAACTATGAAGGCGCTAACATTATAGGCTTGTCCTACTTAATTTCTAATTTATCATACGTACTGAAAAAAAAAAACCTAGGAAATTCTTAATAGCATTCATTTAGAATGCTTGCACTAGGAAACACATAAAAATAAAAATAAGGTTTTCTTTTCATCGGTATCTTAGGTGTCTCATAGTTTCTTTTTTGTTTTGATCTGTCCTGTGCAGCATGTGGGTATAGTTCCCCAGCCAGGGATCGAACCTGCGCTCCGTGCACTGGAAGCATGGAGTCCTAACTGCTGTTATATTTTTTTAGTTTTATATTTCAAAATATATATAACAGGCAGTAGTGGGGTAAGGAATTAAGTGGCACAGACTACTGTGCATAAAATAAGCTACAAAGATATATCGTATATCACATGAAATGTAGCCGATATTTCATAATATTGAAATGGAGTATAGTCTTCAAAAATTGTGAATCACTGTGTTGCACACTTGAAACTTACATAATACTGTAAATCAGCTGTACCTCAATTTTTAAAAATACATATCTCTATATTTAAATCATTTGAAATAATAGGAGGAAATGACCTTGACCTAAATACTGCTTTTTTTGAGACTGCCTAATAAGCTGCCTATGGAAGCTATTTTTCATGGATTTAATGACATAGAAACATCAGATCTCTGAGGGTAGCAGGATTTATTTGCTTCTATGTTCTTCCCCATTTGAATGTCCTAAATTAAAAATCGTTTTGAAAAAGTGACCCACTGCAAAAACTAAACTGGCTTATAGATGCGAATATGCCATCTAACAAGTTTCAGAGCATTTTATTGAGTACCTTGAGGCTGAGGGTAGGGTAATTACCTGAGAAAAATTACCCACTGGGTGTTTATCAGTACTTTTCCACTGAGTTCTAAGATTAACAGCGGTTTGCTTTTATTTAAAATGAGAATAATTGTTGCATCGAAACACACCTTTAGAGGCAGCCATTCTAATTCTGAACCTTAAGTGAAAACCACTTAATGGGGAGCCACGCAACATGTTTTATACTGTGTTGTTCAGTCACCAAGTTGTGTTCTACTCTTCATGACCTCATGGCCTGCAGCATACCAGGCTTCCCTGTGCCCCACCATTTCCCAGAGTTTGCCCAACTTCATCCAACCATCTCATCCTGTCACCCTTTTCTCCTGCCTTCAGTCTTTCCCAGCATCAGGGTATTTTCCAATTAGTCAGCAGTTCGCATCAGGTGGCCCAAAGTATTGAGCTTCAGCTTCAGCATTAGTCCTTCCAATGAATATTCAGGGTTAATGTCTTTTAGGATCAACTGGTTTGATCTCCTTGCTGTCCAAGGGCTGTCAAGAGTCTCCTCCATCATGGAAGTTTGAAAACATGAATTTTTTGGCATTCAGCATTCTTTATGGTCCAACTCTCACATCTGCACATGTCTTACTGGAAAAACCCAAGCTTTGACTGTATGGACCTTTGTCAGCAAAGTGATATCTCTGCTTTTGAATATACACTGTCTAGGTTTGTCATAGCTTTTCTTCCAAGGACCAGGCTTCTTTAATTTCATGGCTGTGGTCACTGTCTGCAGTGATTTTGGAGCCCAAGAAGAGAAAATCTGTCACTGCTTCCACTTTTTCCCTTTCTAATTGCCATGAAGTGATGGGACCAGAAGCCATGATCTTACGTTTTTTTTATATTTTAAACTGACTTTTTCACTCTCATCCTTCACCCTCATCAAGAGACTCTGTAGTTCCTATTTGCTTTCTGCCATTAGGGTGGTATCATCTGCATATCTGAGGTTGTTGACATTTCTCTCGACAATCTTATTTCCAGTTGTAACTCATCCAACCCAGCATTTCTCATAATGTGCTCTGGTATAAGTTAAATAAACAGGGTGACAGTAAACAGCCTTGTCATCCTCCTTTCTCAATCCTGAACCAGTCAGTTGTTCCATACAAGGTTTTAACTTTTGCTTCTTGACCAGCATATAGGTTTCTCAGGAGACAGGTAAGATGATCTGGCATTCCCATTTCTTTAAGAGTTTTCCACAGTTTGTTATGATCCACACAGTCAAAGGCTTTAGCATTGTCAATGAAACAGAGGTAGATGTTTTTCTGGAATTCCCTTGCTTTTTCTATGATCCAGCAAATGTTGGCAATTTGATCTCTGGTTCCTCTGCCTTTTCTGTATCCAGCTTGGACATCTGGAAATTCTCAGTTCACACAATGCTGAATCCTAGCATGTAGGATTTTGAGCCATAACCTTACTAGCATGAGAAGATGAGGGCAGTTGTCCGGTGTTTTGAACATTCTTCAGTACTGCCCTTCTTGGGAATTGGGATGAGGATTGACCTTTTCCAGTCCTGTGGCCACTGCTGGGTTTTCCAAACTTGCTAACATGTTGAGTGCAGCACTTTGATAGCATCATCTTAAAGCTCTGCTGGAATTTGATCACCTCCACTAGATTTATAGCTTTTTTTCTGGGTTTGGGTGACTGACCACACCATTGTGGTTATCTGGGTCATTAAGATCTTTTTTTGTACAGTTCTCTGTATTCTTTCCATCTCTTCTTGATCCTTTCTGCTTTTATTAGGTCTTCACCATTTCTGTCCTTTATTGCGCCCATTTTTGGATGAAATATTTCTTTGATATATCCAATTTTCTTGAAGAAATCTCTAGTTTTTCCCCTTCTGTTGTTTTCCTCTTTTTCTTTGCATTGTTCATTGAAGAAGGGTTTCTGTCTCTGCTATTCTGTGTAACTCTGCATTCAGTTGGGTGTACCTTTCTCTTTCCCCCTTGCTTTTCATTTCTCTTCTTTCTTCAGCTATTTGTAAATCCTTCTCAGACAACCACTTTGCCTTCTTGCTTTTCTTTTTCTTTAGGATGGTTTTGTTCGATGCCTCTGTACAATATTATGGACCTCTGTCCATAGTTCTTCAGGCACTCTGTTTACTAGATCTAGCCCCTTGAATCTATTTGTCACCACCACTGTGTATTCATAGGGGATTTGGCTTAAGTCATACCTGGGCTGGCCTAGTGTTTTTTCCCACTTTTAGTTTAGGCCTGAATTTTGCTATGAGACACTAATGATCTGAGCCACAGTCAGCTCCAGGTCTTGTTTATGGTGACTGTCGACAGCTTCTCCATCTTTGGCTACAAAGAATGTAATCACTCTGATTTTGGTTATTGACCATTTGGTGATGTCCGTGTGTAAAGTTGTTTTATACTGTACACTGTGGAAGAGAGAAACAGAAACAGGCAAAGATGAGAGAAAGGATTCTGCTGATGAAACAAGAGAGATTTCCTGAGATAAAATGTGTTCCATGTAGCCTTTCCCAAAAAAGTTAATATTAGCACTCAAATTTTAACAGTTGCTAAAAATTATCAGTAGCTACAGCCAAGAGGAGTATGACCTTCACATGTGGGAAATAAAAGATTCTAAGAGAGAAAGAAGTTTATTTAAAATTTTGGATGAAACTTTTTCTGATTCAGAGATAGGCTCAGTAATGTTATTTGCATGAAAGGATTGGAAATAAGAGGAAGAAAATATAGAGAAATACACAATTTGGAGATTTGTACGTAAATAATGATGATTCATTTCCCCAAATGGGGCTTCCCAGGTGGCACTTAGTGGTTAAAGAACCTGCCTGCCAATGCAGGAGAAGTAAGAGACTAGCATTCAGTCTTTGGGTTGGAAAGATCCCCTTGGAGGAGAAAATGGCAACCCACTCCAGTATTCTTATGGAGAATCCCATGGATAGAGGAGCCTGGTGGAGGTCCATAAGATCCCAAAGAGTTGGACAATACTGGAACAACTTAGCATGCACATTCCCCCAAATAATCATCATCTTTAAAGATATGAATAGTCAGCTTCATGAGTTCATTTTCAAATATAATTCAGCCTATAAGAATTCTGTTAATTCAGCTTTTGTAATTCTCTGTTGGTAAAACACAAAATTCTGTCTCCTTCTTACATAGTGACAATTCTAATTATTTGTACTCAGAAAGGTTTCAGAGTGCTAGATACCACAATTCCTTTAAAATAGATACGAAAATACATTGCCCACAAACTCTCACTGTCATGTTCATGAACTGTGTTAATTTGGAGTTTCCATAAGTGCCATAAACCAAATGAGTTATCTCAGTACTTGTATATGGCTACAGCCTACTTTTATTTGTTGAAGTAACTATTTTAGTTGACATAGAATCATTGAAAAATGTAGGCTTGCTTTCTTAAGAATTTGCTGTGATTTTTTTTTTCCAAAAAATTCTTGGCTTTTTTTTTTTAACTTTTTAAAGTGTATATATCTATCTATTTCATCAGCAAGGCTTATTTTATTGCTCTTCTGTTTTTTTCCTCTAGACAAAAGTTAAGCAGCTAGAAGAACAACTGCATTCTCTTACTGAAACAAGTTCACAGAATGATCATCTACGCAAGTTGAATAAGGCACTAGAAGGCAAATATGCTCAGGTGTGATTAATAGCTACAAAACAGATTGCTTTTATGTTTTCATTAGCTTTTAAGAAACAGGCCTTTCTCCCCACCTTACCATACAATCCCAGGAGGATGAATATTCTCTCACTGTACTCCATTTAACAAACATTTTTTAAGACACCCTCTATGTACAAAGTTCCACTTAATCCTAGAGGATTTCAGAAAGATGCCAGAATCAGGATTGGGACATTCAGCTTGCTTATGCTCTAACTGGAGGATTAGGAATGTACTCAGTAGATTTTATTATAGAAGATTACGGCTTTTGGAAACAAAATATATTGTAATGGGAGCATCCTTAGGGAGCGTTGTTATGATGAAAGCATCATGAATCATGTTTTTCATAGAAGAAGTGGGTTTTTTTGATGTGAGCCTTAAAACTTTTGGCAGATGCGAGGAACAAGTATCTGATTTTTTTAGTTATAGGCAAAGACAGAACTTGGTGCCAGCACGACCCACAACAGCGCACTTGAAAGAGGTATTAGTAGTGGAGGTGCTTACTTGTCAACATGGTGGCTCTTGAGACTGAAAACCTTTCATAAGTCACATAATACTTTAACAGATGAAGAGAAAATTAGACAAATAAGGTATATAAAACATTAAGTGAAGAAAACAATCCAGGAATATGTGTTAGTAAAAAAAAAGTGATTCATTTCATTGATTTACAATTTACCACATTATCTGTTTATTTTTAATTCTTAACACTCAGTGTTAGCTTGTGTAATGTTTGTGTCTATAACACTTGTGTATGTTATACCTCTGGTAACCAAGGAACTAGAATGTATCTTCAGATGGAATGCTGCTAGCGTTCTAACCATCTGACTACACCGGAAAAGGGGGCTTCATTAGATTCGCTTTCTTTCTTCACTAGGACATACTTCATTCTGGTTATTTTTTTTCATTCTGAAAGCAAAGGAACACATTTTTAAGTATATTTTCCATCACAGCTTTGTTTAGAACATTGTGTTGTTTCTCATAGTAAACGGGGCACTTATTGAAAAATAATCCTAGGTTTAGTTGATTTGTTTTTCTCAATTGGTGATGCCTCCAAGAAGAAGGAAATCTCCAGAGAGGCCTGCTTCTTCTAAATTCCTTGAAAGCTATAGGCCTCCTGTAAACAGCGTAAAGGAACGAATTTCCTCAGGTTTGCCCAGTGTTGTGCCAAACCCCACGCGCCATGTGACCTTTGCACCTACCCTGACTTCTGTGAGGTCTTCTCAGGAGATTGGAGACTCTAGGATCTCTCTAAAGACTCTCTTGAATGCCATTAAAACCATGGAGGGAAGACTAGAAGGTAAAATAGACATTCTTGCCTCAAGACCATTAATAAATGATGAGTCACCAAATTTTCTTAATCGAGATTCGGTAAGTGAAGACCAGAAATCATAAAGAAATTTCAGATTTATACAACAATGAAGAAAAGTAGTAACATCTAGAGAGATAAAGTTTAGAGATGTGCATACTAACAAGGAAACAAGCTTCTTCACAAACAGGATAGACTAATGTAGATTGAAACCATCATTCTAGCTATCTCATACTTTTGGACACAGAAATGTCCAATTTGGCTTAACACTAACCATTGAGATTTTTTAAATCTAATTTTCTATTTCTTAAAAATTAGTATGTTAATAATCTTAACATTTACAGTAAAATGTGTGGATAAAGGTTGATTTTAAATAGTAGAAGTACATAAATAGGAGCCCTAATATCTTGGATGCTGGCATATATTTCGCCCAAAAAACTTACTAGAGCACCTATCTTTGTTTCCTATTTAAAAACAGAAAGTACTATAACTTGTCTTAGAGTTAACTGATGTTTAGATACTTTTATTAAGTACTTTGGCTAGCGGCCTTTTCAAATTTATATAAACACTGGTAAAACTGTAAACACTATGTTCTTCTAATGTACTTTTCCCATTCAATAGATTTTCAGAACGTCTAAGTTAGCATTTCTGTACTATGCTTGGATCCCTACAGAAAAAGTATTTTAAATGTTACAAGTTAAAAGTTATAGGGAAGTATAATATTGAGGGAGATATGGGGAAAAGGCATTCTTTGTTGATGTTTGGAGTGCCCTCCTCCCACAAAGGACAATTTGGCTTTGTTTACGTTTATTTCTTGGGCTTCCCTGGTGGCTCAGATGGTAAAGAATCTGCCTACAATGCAGGAGACCTAGATTCAATCCCTGATTCTGATCCCTGGGTTGGGAAGTTCCCCTGGAGAAGGGAATGGCTATACCCAGTCCAGTATTCTTGCCTGGAGAATCCCATGGACAGAGGAGCCTGGCAGGCACAATCCATGGGGTTGCAACACAAAAAAACCAGAATTGAGTGACTAACACTTTCACTTTTTCACAGAGGAGCCTGGTGGCCTAGTCAATGGGGTCGCAAAGAGTTGGACATGACTGAAGGGACTTAGCACACACAAACACAATATATAAGATGTATTAAGATATATAAATATATATTTTATATATATATCTTCAGATACATAAGATATATAAATATCTTTAAATATTTAAATATACAATATATAAATATCTTAATCATAACATAGGTTAAAACAAGGTTCAGAAGAGTGTACAAAATATTTCACTATTTGTGTGCAAAAGGGTTGGGAGGATGAAGAATATATAAATATGTGTTCACCTTTGCAAAGAGTATCTCTAAAATGAATTATAATAAATTGGCAATGTTATTTTCAAGAAAGGAGACTGGGTGGCTGGGAGATTTTTCACTGTATCAAAAGGATACAGTGAAAAATCTCCCAGCCAAAGCAAAAGTGGACAAAGGATGGTCTTTTCAGCAAGCGGTGCTTAAGCAATTGTATATCACATGCAAAAACAAAACCCAAAATACCTTTGATCTGTACCTCTTACCGTATATAAAAATTATCTCAAAATGGATGAGAGCCCTAAAGGTAAAACCTAAAACTATAAAACTTCCAGAAGAAAACATTGGAAGAAAGCTTTATAATCTGGAATTACACAAAGATTTCTTAGATTTGACATCAAAAGCATGATCCATAAAGAAAAAAGAGAGAGAAATGACGGCTTATGCTCTTCAAAGACATTGTTAAGAAAATGAGATAAATTACAGGCTGGGAGAAGAAACAACTGCAAATCACATATGTGATGAAAGTTTTGTCTCCAGAATTTATTAAAATCACAAAACTCAGAAGGAAACAATTTGGAAAAAGAAGAGGCAAAGTATTTGAACATATATTTCACTAAAAAGATACATGGATATAAGTAAGAATTTGAAAAGATGTTAAACATCAGGCATTAGGGAAATGCAAATTAACACGCAGTGAGATACTGCCTCACACTGTTGTGTGTTTGTGTTCAGTCATGTCCGACTGATTATGACCCCATGAACTATAGCGCTCCAGGCTTCTCTGCCCATGGAATTTTCCAGGCAAGAATACTGGAATGGGTTACCAGACAGTAAAGAATCTGCCTGTAACGTGAGAGACCCAGGTTTGATCCCTGGATTGAGAAGATCCCCTGAAGAAGGAAATGGCGGTCCACTCCAGTACTCTTGCCTGGAGAATTCTATGGACAGAAGAGCCTGGTGCGGGCTACAGTCTATGGACTCACAGAGAGTCAGACACAACTGAGCGACTAACACTTTCACCTCCGGGGGATCTTCTGGACCCAGGGATCAATCCACATCTCTTGCGTCTCCTGCCTTAGCAGGCGGATTCTTTACCACTAGTGCCACCTGGGAAGCCCACCACATACTATTAGAATGTTTAAAATTGAAAAACTGATTGTACCGAGTGTTAGTGGAGATATGGAGGAGCTCTCATACATTGTTGAAGGGAGTGTAAAATCAACCATTTTGGAAAATAGTTTGGTGGTTTCTTTAAAAGTGAAACAGGGGACTTCACTGGTGGTCCAATGACTAAGATTCTGCAATTCCAATGCAGGGGTGCTGGGTTCCATCCCTGGTTGGGGAACTAGATCCCACATGCCACAACTAAGACCTGGTGCAGCCAATTTTTTTTCAAATGAAACAAATTACTACCATATGACCTATCTCTTCCACCCCTATGTATTTACCAAAGATAAATGAAAGTTTATATCTACACAAAGATTTGTATACAACTACTCAAAGCAGTTCTGTTTGTAATAGCTTAAAACTATCACTTCATGGCAAATAGATGGGGAAACAGTGAAAGACTTTATTTTCTTGGTCTCCCGAATCACTACGGATGGTGACTGCAGCCATGAAATTAAAAGATGCTTTCTCCTTGGAAGAAAAGCTATGACAAACCTAGACAGCATATTAAAAAGCAGAGACATTACTTTGCTGACAAAGGTCCATACAGCCAAAGTTATGTTTTTTCCAGTAGTCATGTACAGATGTGAAAGCTGGACAATAAGAAAGGCTGAATGCCAAAGAATTGATGCCTTCGAACTGTGACTCTTGAGAGTCCCTTGGGCAGCAAGGAGATCAAACCAGTCAATCCTAAAGGTTATCAACCCTGAATGTTCATTAGAAGGACTGATGTTGAAGCTTCAATACTTTGGCCACCTGAGTGAAGAGCCGACTCGTTGGAAAAGACCCTGATTTTGGGAAAGATTGAAGGTAGGAGAAGGGAATGACAGAGGATGAGATGGTTGGATGGCATCACTGACTTAATGGACATAAGTTTGAGCAAGCTCCAGGAGATGGTGAAGGACAGGGAAGCCTGGCATACTGCAGTCCGTAGGGCTGCAAAGAGTTGGACACGAGTGAGTGACTGAACAGAACAGAAAACTGGAACAACTCCAGTGTCTAGCAGAATACTGTTCAGCAACAGGGAGGAAGAACTGTTGATACATGCAGAAGATTGAGTGAATCTTAACCGTGCTGAATAAAACAAGCCATTCAAAAATGAGTACAGTACATCCTCTACATATGAACCTTCAAGTTGTGAACTTTCAAACTTGCATTCACGTGTCCAGTCATGAAGGTTAGTTCTATTTGAGGTGGCACAGGATTCGAATGTAGACTGGTACTGGAAGTCTGCATCAGCTGTTCAGAATACAGTCCAGTTCAGTTCAGTTGCTCAGTCATGTCCAACTCTTTGCGACCCCATGGACTACAGCATGCCAGGCCTCCTGTCCGTCACCAACTCCTGGAGTTTACACAAACTCATGTCCATTGAGTCGGTGATGTCATCCAACCATTTCATCCTCTGTCATCCCCTTCTCCTCCTGTCTTTGGTCTTTCCCAGCATCAGGGTCTTTTCCAATGAGTCAACTCTTCTCATGAGGTGGCCAAAGTATTGGAGTAGCAGCTTCGGCATCAGTCCTTCCAATGAATATTCAGAACTGATTTCCTTTAGGAAGGACTGGTTGGATCTCCTTGCAGTCCAAGGGACTCTCAAGAGTCTCCTCCAACACCACAGTTCAAAAGCATCAATTCTTCGGCGCTCAGCTTTCTTCACAGTCCATCTCTCACATCCATACATGACCACTGGAAAAACCATAACTTTGACTAGAAGGACCTTTGTTGGCAAAGTAATGTCCTTGCTTTTTAATATGCTATCTAAGTTGGTCATAACTTTCCTTCCAAGGAGTAAGCATCTTTTAATTTCATGGCTGTGCTACCAAAGAGTCCAGTGCTGCCGAAGAGCTATACGACCCTGTAGCTCAGACAGTAAAGAATCTGCCTACAATGCAGGAGACCTTGGTTCAATCCCTGGGTCAGTAAGATCCTCAGGAGAAGGGAGTGGCAGCCCACTCCAGTATTCTTGCCTGAAGAATCCCATGAAAAGAGGAGCCTGCCGGGCTACAGTCCATGGGATCACAAAAAGTTAGAAACGACTGAGGGACTAACACTACCCAGATGTCACTGGGTCATTTTTTCAAGAGGGTAGCTGGAAATGAATCTAGCAAGTAACCAGAACTTGTGCCATCAGTGTCTGGCATGAGCGAAATTGCAGTGTGCCCTCAGTCTCCTCTTGCTGATGATCCTTCAACTCTTAACCATCTCCCACCTCCATTCCCTCTTCCAATCAGTTCTCACCTGTTCACTTGATGCCAGTCAGCCCCTGTATGCCAGCTGTTGTACTGCTGTACTTTTCAAGGTACTATACTGTAAGGTTAATAGTGTTTTTTGTTTGCTTGTTTTTTATGTATTGTCTGAAAAGTGTTATAAACCTATTAAAGTACAGTACTACATAGCTGGTTGTGTTAGTTGGGTACCAAGACTAACAGACTTAAGAACAAATTGAACTTATGAGCACGTTCTTAGAACAGAACTCATTTGTATGTAGGGGACTTACTGTACATAAAATACCTCATTTATATAAAATTCTAGGAAATAAAAATGAATTTATTGTGACAGAAAATAGGTCAGTGGAGGCCTTGCGTGGACATGTAGGAACAGGGAGAAAAAACGGTTTGATTACTAAAAAGGCATAGGGGAAGTTCCGGGTAATGGAAATTGTTCATTATTGTCATGATTTTAAGAGTTTATATATATTTCAGAGACATTACTTTGCCGACTAAGGTCCATCTAGTCAAGGCTATGGTTTTTCCAGTGGTCATGTATGGATGTGAGAGTTGGACTGTGAAGAAGGCTGAGCGCCGAAGAATTGATGCTTTTGAACTGTGGTGTTGGAGAAGACTCTTGAGGGTCCCTTGGACTGCAAGGAGATCCAACCAGTCCATTCTAAAGGAGATCAATGCTGGGATTTCTTTGGAAGGAATGATGCTAAAGTTGAAACTCCAGTACTTTGGCCACCTCATGAAAAGAGTTGACTCGTTGGAAAAGACTCTGATGCTGGGAGGGATTGGGGGCAGGAGGAGAAGGGGACAACCGAGGATGAAATGGCTGGATGGCATCACCGACTCAATGGACGTGAGTCTGAGTGAACTCCGGGAGTTGGTGATGGACAGGGAGGCCTGGTGTGCTGCGATTCATGGGGCTGCAAAGAGTCAGACACGACTGAGCGACTGAACTGAACTGAACTGATACATATTTCAAAATTGTACATGTTAAATGTACACAGCTTACTGTATGTCAGCTATATCCCAGTATGGCTGTTTTTAACATGTATACTATCATGTAAGAATCGAATCGCCAGTCTATGTCCGATGCAGGATACAGCATGCTTGGGGCTGGTGCACAGGGATGACCCAGAGGGATGTTATGGGGAGGGAGGTGGGAGGGGGGTTCATGTTTGGGAACGCATGTATACACCCGTGGTGGATTCATGTCAATGTACGACAAAACCAATACAGTATTGTAAAGTAAAATAAAGTAAAAATAAAAATTAAAAAAAACAGAAATAAATAAATAAATAATAAAATATAAAAAATAAAAATAAAAATGTTAATTTTTGTATAAGTAATTATTTTGAAGTATTTAAAATGACATTCTTGAAATGACAAAAACAATAAAGATAGATAACAAGTTAGTGGTTGCCAAGGAACATGGAATGGATTTGGGGAGGACATGAACACAAAGAAATAATACAAGTGAGTTCTTTGTGGCAGTGGAGCAGTTCTGTATCTTGACTGTGGTGGTGGTCACCAGAATATGTGCATGGGATCAGATTACATAGTTATATGTATGTGTGCATACACAGGTGAATGCAGGTTAAAAAAATGGTGAAAACTAACTTTTGTAGTCCAGTTAATCTGATTAACAATCATGTAAGATTGTGAAGACGTAAAGATGTCATTATTAGAAACAGGGTGAAGAGTGCGTGGGACTGTCACTAATTTTGTGACATCCTGTGAGTCAATTATTTTAAGATAAAATCTTTTTTTTTTTAAGAGTAGTATTTAAGATAGTATGATAATCTGAAATGATTGTATAGATACACCGAAAGTGTTTCAGGGGTGTAAAATTGTAATACTTTTAATTAGGATTAGAACACTATTTAGAACACTTTTATAACTTTTCTTGATACTATTTGATACTTACCTGCTTTTATTATGTACTTTGTTAATTTACATCATATTTTCAAATTCTGTGATAACCAATTTCTCCCCCAGTTTTCATCTTACCATCAGAGGGTTTTTTGTGTTTTGGTTTTTTTTTAGTATTTTTAAGTTTTTATTGGTATATAGTTTATTTACAGTATAATGTTAGTTTCTGGTGTAAGCAAAGTGAGTCAGTTATACATATATCCACTCTTTTCCCATATAGGTCATTACAGAGTATTGAGAAGAGTTCCTTGTGCCGTATAATAGCCATCATAATCATAGTCTTATCTCCCATATCCCTCATTCCAGGCCTTTCATATTGACATATATATTAGAGATTTGCACGTATATATTAACAGATTTATTTTCCTTTGTAGTTTTAAGGGGAAAAACAGCTACTAGAGCTAGTTTTTTTTTTTTTTTGCAGTTATAGATAAGCATATTTAATTAAACATTTTAAATTTGGCTTCTAAATTGCTATGTCTTATTCTAACCAGAGCTTCCCTTATGGCTCAGATGGTAAAGAATCCACTTGCAATACAGTAGGTCTGAGTTTAATCCCTGGGTTGGGAAGATCCCCTAGAGAAGGAAGTAGCTACCCACTCTAGTATTCTAGCCTGGAGAATCCCCATGGACAGAGTAGCCTGGCAGGCTAACAGTCGATGGGATCGTAAAGAGTCAGACAAGATTGAGCAACTAAGCACAGGACATTCTAACTGCTGATTGATTGTGCTTTAAGAAAGTCATTTATTATCGTTTCTTTCTTTCTGCTAAGGTGAAATCTCTTCTTGAAAAGAATGAAGCGGAGCTTTCACAAGCAGTGAAGGGTCGTGATGCAGCCCTGAAAGAGAGTCAGAAGTTGAAAGGGGACCTTAAAACTCTGGAGGACAGGGAGAACAAGAAGGCAAGACATCACCCCTTTGTGAACTCTTTAACTGACATGAAGCTCTTCTGAAATTTTCATGAGCCACATTCTTTCATTTCTTGTTACCTTTAGTTTAAAAAAAAAAGAAGATTGATCAGATGAGAATTTTCTTTTCTAAAGGAAAGATAACTTTAGAAAAACTTTAAAATACTTCCCTTAAAAATAGATTTAACTCACAATGTGTTTTTTTTCTTTCTTAGTCAAAAGTACTTTTTTTGTTGAAACACATCTGACCTTGGTAATAATAACCACCTACTTATGTCTTATTAATGTGATAAAACATTGTTATGATTCTGTGTTAAATCACCAAATGCTTTCTGCTTAATAGTGTGTGTTCTCTGTAGGAGGAGAGGTCTCATCCCAGACTCCTTCCCCTCTGAAGAGGGCTATGACTTACACCATTCTTCAGCGGCTCCCACTCTCCCTTATGTTCTTTTTTCCCTCAGATAATTCTGATGGGCTTCGGAGGTGTTATCTTCTTCTGAGCCCATGATAAGATTAGCTGAGCAGGGCCTGTATGGGCCACCCTGGGACTACCTCGAGATCCAAGAAGTTGTCGGTCTTTATGTCTGGTTAATACTGATGTGTGTGCTGGGATATGACAATAGTCAGGAAGCACTGCAGAGTTTTTCACTGGAGCCATAGGATCTGGGTCTAGTTTTCTTTTTCTCAAAGTCAGAATAACTTAATAAACAAAATAAAAATAAAATATACTTTAAAGCAATTATCCTCTAACTAAAAATAAAACATAGTAGAAGCATACCTCACACCTATCTACGGAAAATCTCTGTGGAATTGTAAATGAATTTAAGAAGAATTTTATATTCTCTTGTTTATTTAAAACTGCTTTGGTTAAAAAAGAAAAAATATATATTTATATATACACACACACTTAATCCTCTTAGCATTGTACCAGACCTGGTTTCGATACTCTTCTAGCAGTCACAGGACTCAGCAGCAGCAGAATAACCAGACTGGATCAAAACACTGTCTTATTTCGTCTTCTGTTAGGTGGGAAACTTTCAGCGACAACTGGCAGAAGCCAAAGAAGACAACTGCAAAGTGACAATCATGTTGGAGAATGTGTTGGCTTCTCACAGTAAGATGCAAGGTGCTCTGGAAAAAGTGCAGATAGAGCTTGGCCGGAGGGATTCAGAGATTGCAGGCCTCAAGAAAGAAAGGTACCAGAGATTGTTTTTGTCTTTGTACTTGTATTTTTCTGCTGTATTGTAGTAAGGAACAGTGTGTGATCAAGAAACAGTCACTTTATGTTACTTCCTTTGTGAAAAAAGTAGTAAAATGGTATTTAAAGAATTAGCAAATTTGGGAGAATCTGGAATTATAAAAATGATATCCAAAAATTCACATATTTTGTAGTGGTATAAATGAATATGTATTCCAGCAATTCATGTGATAAATGCTGTCTTGTCCTTGCTGTTTTTTACACCATTTAAACCTGCCCTTGGGTCTACAGAATAGTAATGGTCAAGATTATTAAAGCCAGGCATCTACTTTATTTTGAATTAATTATCCATTTATTAGTATACTATTTAATAAATTATTTTAGAGGAATCATTCTGAGAACTGCTTTCAGCTATAAGAAAACTCCTTTGAATGTTTCAAAAATTACATGCACATTTCCTGTTTAGGTTAATGAACAAATGGTTTGAGTTTAATAAGGCCTCTAAGTATAATATATTACTGGTACATATTGCCTCTGTGTTAAGGGAGAATTAGTGACTTTCATATTCTTCATCATGCTAATTTTTTTTTTTTACGTTAGGAATCAGTGTTACCTCTGAACTTAAATCAAGGGGATGGTATTAAAAAACAGTTTACTGTTCACAGTAAAATTCTAGGTAAAAAGCAGAAGTCTCAAGAGTAAGCCAGTCCATCTAGAGGTGATACATTTTTGTGCCAGTGATATACATATAGAGAGAGTATAAAATTGCCAGCTTTTAACTTAGTCAGTAACATGTACTGATAGTTTAATATACCAAGCAAAATTGAATCATAGAGATGGGACAAATTTTTAATCCCCAGGAGAATTAGTCTCTTACTCTGACGCTGAGGCTGCAGATTTATCACCTGCCAGCTCTCAGATATTCTGTAGCCCATGACCTAATGCCATTTCGGCTTCCTGGAAGAGTGCCCTGTACATCCCAGTGGTATCATTGCTAGATGGTTCTTTCCATTTCTAGAAAGAGGTCACTTTCTCTGTGCTCTCCATCTTTAGGGCTCTAAATCAACAGCGGGTACAGAAGCTGGAAGCAGAAGTGGACCAGTGGCAGGCCAGAATGCTTGTCGTGGATGCCCAGCACAACAGTGAGGTAGAAGCCAGGTGTTTATAGATGATAATGTTAGTGGTTTTTTTTTTTCTTTTTTTTATTGGGATATCACTGTTTTGGAAAAATGGAGGAAAATAATCACGTAAATTTCCTTCCCATTCAAGTCTGAGTTTTGAACAATACGTATTCCCAAATGGGAAACTGGTTTATAATCTTCCAGAGAGTCGTTTAGCAAACCAGGACCATAATTATGCCTAATTCTTTTTGTCTTATATGGTCTACATTCTTTTCATATGTTAATGCATAAGGGATTGCAAATGTTAAAGTTCAGTTCAGTTCAGTTCAGTCGCTCAGTCGTGTCCAACTCTTTGCGACCCCATGAATCGCAGCACGCCAGGCCTCCCTGTCCATCACCATTTCCCGGAGTTCACTCAGACTCATGTCCATTGAGTCCGTGATGCCATCCAGCTGTCTCATTCTGGGTTGTCCCCTTCTCCTCCTGCCCCCAACCCCTCCCAGCATCAGAGTCTTCTCCAATGAGTCAACTCTTCGCATGAGGTGGCCAAAGTACCGGAGTTTCAACCTTAGCATCATTCCTTCCAAAGAACACCCAGGGTTGATCTCCCTCAGAATGGACTGGTTGGATCTCCTTGCAGTCCAAGGGACACTCAAGAGTCTTCTCCAACACCACAGTTCAAACGCATCAATTCTTCGGCTCTCAGCCTTCTTCACAGTCCAACTCTCACATCCATACATACACCATAGGAAAAACCATAGCCTTGACTAGGCGGACCTTAGTCGGCAAAGTAATGTCTCTGCTTTTGAATATACTATCTAGGTTGGTCATAAGTTTTCTTCCAAGGAGTAAGCGTCTTTTAATTTCATGGCTGCAATCACCATCTGCAGTGATTTTGGAGCCCAAAAAAATAAAGTCTGACACTGTTTCTACTGTTTCTCCATCTATCTCCCATGAAGTGATGGGACCAGATGCCGTGATCTTCGTTTTCTGAATGTTGAGCTTTAAGCCAACTTTTTCACTCTTGACTTTCACTTTCATCAAGAGGCTTTTTTAGCTCCTCTTCACTTTCTGCTATAAGGGTGGTGTCATCTGCATATCTGAGGTTATTGATATTTCTCCCAGCTATCTTGATTCCAGCTTGTGTTTCTTCCAGTCCAGCGTTTCTCAGATGTACTCTGCATATAAATTAAATAAGCAGGGTGACAATATACAGCCTTGACATACTCCTTTTCCTATTTGGAATCAGTCTGTTGTTCCATGTCCAGTTCTAACTGTTGCTTCCTGACCTGCATACAGGTTTCTCAAGAGGCAGGTTAGGTGGTCTGATATTCCCATCTCTTTCAGAATTTTCCACAGTTTATTGTGATCTACACAGTCAAAGGCTTTGGCATAGTCAGTAAAGCAGAAATAGATGTTTTTCTGGAACTCTCTTGCTTTTTCCATGATCCAGCGGATGTTCGCAATTTGATTTCTGGTTCCTCTGCCGTTTCTAAAACCAGCTTGAAATCAGGGAGTCCACGGTTCACGTATTGCTGAAGTCTGGCTTGGAGAATTTTGAGCATTACTTTACTAGCATGTGAGATGAATGCAATTGTGCGGTAGTTTGAGCATTCTTTGGCATTGCCTTTCTTTGGAATTGGAATGAAAACTGACCTTTTCCAGTCCTGTGGCCACTGCTGAGTTTTCCCAATTTGCTGGCATATTGAATGCAGCACTTTCACAGCATCATCTTTCAGGATTTGAAACAGCTCAACTGGAATTCCATCACCTCCACTAGCTTTGTTCATAGTGATGCTTTCTAAGGCCCGCTTGACTTCACATTCCAAGATGTCTGGCTCTAGATTAGTGATCACATCATCATGATTATCTGGGTCATGAAGATCTTTTTTGTACAGTTCTTCTGTGTATTCTTGCCACCTCTTCTTAATATCTTCTGCTTCTGTTAGGTCCAGACCATTTCTGTCCTTTATCGAGCCCATCTTTGCATGAAATGTTCCCTTGGTATCTCTACTTTTCTTGAAGAGATCTCTAGTGTTTCCCATTCTGTTGTTTTCCTCTATTTCTTTGCATTGATCGCCGAAGAAGGCTTTCTTATCTCTTCTTGCTATTCTTTGGAACTCTGCATTCAGATGCTTATATCTTTCCTTTTCTCGTTTGCTTTTCACCTCTCTTCTTTTCACAGCTATTTGTAAGGCCTCCCCAGACAGCCATTTTGCTTTTTTGCATTTGTTTTCCATGGGGATGGTCTTGATTTGCATAAGGGATTGCAAATGTTAAAGGGGTTAGAAAATAACATAACTTCAGTTAGAAGTAGGGTAGTCCTACTAAATAAGGAAACAGATGCGTTATAGGTATGTGAATGTGAACTCGCTCAGTCGTATTTGACCCTTTGCGACCCTGTGGACTGTAGCCAACCAGGCTTCTCCATCCATGGGATTCTCCAAGCAAGAATACTGGAGTGGGTTGCCATTTCCTTCTCCAGGGGATCTTCCTGACCCAGGGATCGAACCTGGGTCTCCCACATTGGAGGCAGACGCTTTAACCTCTGAGCCACCAGGGAAGCCATAGGTATATACATATATATGTAAGTTCATAGGTATATACATATATAAATATGTATCTACACATATGCACACTTGTTAAATACATAGGGATATTTCATTATGAATAAGCTTTTTCTAGAGAAATATACAAGGAGCAGTTGCCAGTTCTTATCTCTGTAGGCAGTGAGGTTAAAGAATCAAAAAGGGGAATTTAACTAATTTAAAATTTTAGAAATTAGGATAAATAAGTTGGTTCTGTTTTCAAAAACACTCTGGTGACCAGCGGAGCATACCCTTCCCATCACCTTCTAAGAGTCTGCTAAGCACTGTCTGTAATAAGTTCTCACATACATATCCCAGGCATCTGGAGTCTTTGTTTCTGGTTCCAAATAATTATTGTTTCAAAGTTTAAAGAGGGAATATACAGTGTTATGTACTTCTAGTATCTTTTACAGTAGAACAACAAGATTAAAATCAATCTTCTCTTTCAGATGGAACCTCTGCAGAAAGCTCTAGATGTAGCTAGAGAAGACAACAGGAAACTGGCTATGAGCCTGGAGCAAGCTCTCCAGACAAATAACCACCTACAAACAAAGCTTGACCATGTTCAAGAGAAATTGGAAAGCAAAGAACTTGAGCGACAGAATTTGGAAACCTTTAAGTAAGAGCAGTATAGTCACGGTGAAATTAGGGAAGAGCCTCTGGGAGAGTAAGTCTGGCTCATTCACATAAACCAGTTAAAGGTTTTTCCCTACTTTGACCTGGTCCTCCTGCAGAACCACGTGAAGGAGACAGGCGTAGCTAAACAGCAGAGGATGCTGGCTGGGATACGCTCCTCTTCAGCTCTTCCCTCATCTGCTGTTAATCTTCTGTATATGAAGGTTAAACCAATTCGGGAGGGACACATACACATTTTTGCCAAACCTTTTCTATCAGAAGCTTATGTATCCTTCCAAGGCATGATTTGGAAAAGGAACAACAGAAGCCTGGATGGAAATAACCCCTCCAGGAGTGGGATAATTCCATTTAAGCAGATGCTCGACCATTAATTGTTTTCCATCTTGCCCTGAGATTAGTTAGCTCAAATCCTTCTAATTCAAGTCAAGCCACTAGAGTTTTTTTCTTAAACTGTATCTAGGCAGATATGATTTAGATATTAACAACATCCCATGAAAGTTTATACCCAAGGGAAATATATTATGCCCATAGATCTTTATTGCTTTCAGGTAGTGAACATATTGATATAGCAGAGCATGTTTATATAAGCTAAAGCTAAGAGGGTATTTTTCATGTTTGTAATCTGTACAAATTGTATATTCTGGTGAAATGCTGCTGGCTCTGGACTATTCAGTATTGGTTAAAAGAATATGTGTTTTCACTCTTAAGGGTGGATCTCTTTATATTAATGACTTTGTTTTTTAAGGCTGTAGGTAAATGCTTATTTTTCTTTCTGTTAATGAGTTCCAGATCAGTGATTTTACATGGTGACTGATCTGCTCAGTTGTAAATCATACTGCCTAAGATGCTTTCTAAAGGTGCTTTAACATCTCTCTTTTTCAAAACAGAGAACGGATGAGTGAAGAATCCAAAATAGAAGCAGAATTGCATGCTGAACGCATAGATGCTCTAAGAAAGCAGTTTCAAATTGAGAGAGAAACTGCCAAGAAGGCAGCACAGCGGGAGGTGACTGAGGTATGGAGGCACACGACAAAAGACACATGACATCCTTCCTCTAGGTGGTTGCCAGCTGGAGGATTCCTGAGAATGGCTGCAGTTGTTCTTCAGCGCTTCTAATTCTCCTTTCACCAGCAAGTGGGATGCAGCTGTAAGCTGTTTGATATACAGTTATCTGCCCAGTGAAGGAATACCTTGATGATAGTCTTCCCCTTGGAGAATAGTAACTTGAGTGGTAAGGAGAAGGGAGGAGACTGCCATCTGCTAGACAGATAGCAAGTCACCTGTCTCCTCAGTCCACTTCACTAGCATCCATCATGCACCTACCTTCTCCTGAAAGGCCTATCTAAAAACAGTAGAAGACGTGGTCTATACTAAATGACCCCTTATTTGTCACCTCCACTGTTACATGAGACAAGTAGGGAAGACGTCAGAAGACTCTCTGATATTTAGAAGCTATGTACAATTTTAAATGAATGCAGAGTAAGGGAAAGTTTGTTTTAGGCTGGCTGGGTGATAGGAGGAGGAGGGAAGCTTGACCAAAGTACAGTACTGAGACTGGCAGAGCTTGCAGGGATAGGACACGCTATGTAAGAGGATAACCAAATGAAAAACAAACAGCGTATGTGAGCAAAGCAAAAGCATTTACCTGTCTTGATTAAAGCAGAGACTAGGAAATTTCTGAGAAAGAAGGGCTGCTGCTGCTGCTGCTGCTGCTGCTAAGTCACTTCAGTTGTGTCCAACTCTGTGCGACCACATAGAAGGCAGCCCACCAGGCTCCCCCGTCTCTAGGATTCTCCAGGCAAGAATACTGGAGTGGGTTGCCATCTCCTTCTCCAATGCATAAAGTGAAAAGTCAAAGTGAAGTCGCTCAGTCGTGTCCAACTCTTAGCGACCCCATGGACTGCAGCCTACCAGGCTCCTCTGTCCATGGGATTTTCCAGGCAAGAGTACTGGAGTGGGGTGCCATTGCCTTCTCTGGAAAGAAGGGCTAGCCTAGAGGAAACCAGCTGGTAGACGGTCTTAACTACCAGAATATTGGCTGGAAACTGTTAGGTAAAAGTAAAGCACTGTAGGTTTCTGAGAAGGATGTAAGCACAGTTTTAAGTAGGTTAGTCTGTTGGCAGTGGAAAGTAAGTAATAATGAAGATAAACCAGAAACATGGAGGCTCATGGGAACTAGAGCAGTTACTTCAAGCTTTGGATGATTAGGGCCAAGAAAAGCGGTTCTGTTGAAAGTAGAGAATAATTAAATAAAAAAGCCATTTTTAATAGAAAAACATACACAAAATGTATCATAAGCAAAGGGGAGGGAGTAATAAAAATAATTCCAAGACTTAGTGGAGTGGCTGGTCTGTATTTTGCCAGATTGAGTGCATTGCTTTGCAGTTTACAAGGAGCAGTCACAAAAATCAGATTCAACTTTTTATATGGTACTTTGTAAGTTGCAAAAGCACTGTGTAAATATTATAATAAAAATAATTTCTGTGAGAAACAAAAATGGACACTGAAATTAAATATACCTTTAATCAGAGATAGTTGTTCAGAATACTTAGTTTAAACCCTTTTAACAGGAATCAGTGAAGATCGTGAACTTGTGCAGGAGACCAAAGAACAGTAGTATGAGTGTGCTGTCTTGAGCAGTTAGCCACAGAGGTGGCATCAGGGTGTGCTGTTTAAGTGCCTCGGCTCTGCCTCTTGAAAGCAATGTGGTAATTTACTATCTGTGCAGATGACTGAACTTTTGAGTCTGTTTCCTTGATCATAAAATGGAACTTCTGAATGTTTCCTTGATCATAAAATGGAAATCATCACAACTACTTTCCAAGGTGGTTTAGAGGATTAAATTGGAAAATATATGAAAAGTAATTACTAAGATCATGGCATCTGCTCCAATCACTTCATGGGAAATAGATGGGGAAACAGTGGAAACAGTGTCAGATTTTATTTTGGGGGGCTCCAAAATCACTGCAGATGGTGACTGCAGCCATGAAATTAAAAGACGCTTACTCCTTGGAAGAAAAGTTATGACCAACCTAGACTGCATATTCAAAAGCAGAGACATTACTTTGCCAACAAAGGTCCATCTAGTCAAGGCTATGGTTTTTCCAGTGGTCATGTATGGATGCGAGAGTTGGACTGTGAAGAAAGCTGAGCGCCGAAGAATTAATGCTTTTGAACTGTGGTGTTGGAGAAGACTCTTGAGAGTCCCTTGGACTGCAAGGAGATCCAACCAGTCCATTCTGAAGGAGATCAGCCCTGGGTGTTCTTTGGAGGGAATGATGCTGAAGCTTAAACTCCAATATTTTGGCCACCTCATGCGAAGAGTTGACTCACTGGAAAAGACTCTGACACTGGGAGGGGTCAGGGGCAGGAGGAGAAGGGGACGACAGAGGATGAGATGGCTGGATGGCATCACCAATTCGATGGACATGAGTTTGGGTGAACTCTGGGAGTAGGTAGACAGGGAGGCCTGGTTTGCTGCGATTCATGGGGTCGCAAAGAGTCGGACACAACTGAGCGACTGAACTGAACTGAACATAAGCACAAAGTAAGTGATAGTTTTTAAGGCTTACTCAGTTTTGACAAAGTTATGATTGAGGTAATGGTGGAATGTCTAACAGAAATTTGGTTGAGCGATAAAAGACTAACACTATAGTGTGAATTCAGGAGCTGAAGGAATGAGCTAGTATAAAGAGAAAAGGTAACTTTATTTTGGTTCTTTCTTTGACATGTTAAACACTTACCAGCGGTAGAAAATACCACCTTCCTATCTTCTCCCTTCTCAGCCGCCTCCTCTTCCTAAAAATCAAGTGGTAACTTTTTAGGTACTTCTTCCTAAAAATTCAAGGATCCAAGAGGAGGAGAGGAACTCTGTCAAATGATTTAAGTAATGTTAAAAGATAAATTGAGGCATAATAAAATTAAGAGTTTATTTGAACAAAAATCTGTTTGAATTGGACATTATGCCATTGATTGCAGTAGAAGGCACTCCGAGGAGTTGTACAAAATGGAAGACTCTTATAGGCAGAAGGGAGCAGGGACAAGATAGTTAAACTAGGCAAAAAAGTAGATGGGTTACAGCAAACTTACTTCCTTTAGTGGATGGCAGGTGTCTACCAGGCAGATTACCCAACTAATGCTGATCAGATGATTCCTGATTGACTGGTTTGAGAGTCCATTTCTGGGAGAGCCAAAACTAATTAAGTTTGGTGACAATAGGGCTTAGCATAGGTCATTTTGTTTGGGGCCTGTTGCACATTGTTTTTTTATTAATAATCACGGTTATTTTACCATAAGACAAGTTTCCTAAAATTTCTAAAAGCAGTAAGTACAAATTATTATGTAAAATAAATAAGCTATAAGGGTATATTACACAGCACATGGAATATAGCTAGAGTATAGTCTAAAAAAATTATAACTGGAGTATAATTATATTTTAATCACTCATATACCTAAAAATATTATAAATCAACTAAACCTCAACAGAAAGGTAATAATAAATATATATATATTCTAATTAAAAATGAATGCATGTAATACTCAGTAGCTGATACGTATTTACATGTGTGCTTAGTCACTCAGTCATGTCCTGCTCTTTGCTGCCCCAGGGACTGCAGCCCACCAGGCTCCTCTGTCCATGGGGATTCTCCAGGCAAGAATGCTGGGGTGGGTTGCCATGCCCTCCTCCAGGGGATCTTCCCAACCCAGGGATCAAATCCAGGTCTCCCACATTGCAGGCAGATTCTTTACCAGCTGAGCTACCAAGGAAGCTCATTACAGAAGCTACGATATAATTTATTTCACTTCTCCAAACATGACATCACAAGTGACAGAGATGAGCTTAATCTTAAAAAAAAAAAAAAAAAGCTTTAAAGCATGGTAATGATCACAGCAATTAATGTGTGTCAGGCTCTATATTCTTTTTCTGCCTTGTTTTACTGTTACATGACTCCTATGAGGTAGCCTATTCACACAGTTCTCCAGCGATGAACCCAAGGTTTACGGATATTATCTGAAATTACTTGACTAGTGACTGGTGAAGTTGAGATTCAAAGTGTCTGATACAAAAGCCAAGCTCTTAATATATGATGAACATATATTTATATTGCTTATGTGTTCTAAGAAAGATTGTGTTTTTTAGTGTTAAATCACTGAGAGTGTTTCTCCACAAATCTCTTCAGTTCAGTTCAGTCGCTCAGTCATGTCCGACTCTTTGCGACCCCGTGAATCGCAGCACACCAGTTCTCCCTGTCCTTCACCAACTTCCAGAGTTCACTCAGACTCACATCTATCAAGTCAGTGATGCCATCCAGCCATCTCATCCTCTATCGTCCCCTTCTCCTCCTGCCCCCAATCCCTCCCAGCATCAGACTCTTTTCCAATAGTCAACTCTTCACATGAGGTGGCCAAAGTACTGGAGTTTCAGCTTTAGCATCATTCCTTCCAAAGAAATTCCAGGGCTGATCTCCTTCAGAATGGACTGGTTGGATCTCCTTGCAATCCAAGGGACTCTCAAGAGTCTTCTCCAACACCACAGTTCAAAGCATCAATTCTTCGGTGCTCAGCCTTCTTCACAGTCCAACTCTCACATCCATACATGACCACAGGAAAAACCATAGCCTTGACTAGATGGACCTTAGTCGGCAAAGTAATGTCTCTGCTTTTGAATATGCAGTCTAGGTTGGTCATAACTTTTCTTCCAATGAGGAAGCGTCTTTTAATTTCATCTGCAGTGATTTTGGAGCCCCCCAAAATAAAATCTGACACTATTTCCACTATTTCCCCATCTATTTCCCATGAAGTGATGGGACCAGATGCCATGATCTTCGTTTTCTGAATGTTGAGCTTTAAGCCAGCTTTTTCACTCTCCACTTTTACTTTCATCAAGAGGCTTTTTAGCTCCTCTTCACTTTCTGCCATAAGGGTGGTGTCATCTGCATATCTGAGGTACTGCCTTACCTAAACCTACTTTTTAAAAGGATAGTCCAAGGAGAAAAAAATATAGGGACACAGCTAAACATAACCTCCTCTTACTGAATGGAAGGTTAAAATGTTCTCATTTTCCCTTTGTGTCCCACAGATGAAGAAAGCCCTTGATGAAGCCAACTTCAGATCAGTGGAAGTGTCCCGGACTAACCGAGAGCTGCGGCAGAAAGTTACAGAGCTGGAAAAGCTACTGAACAGCAGCAAGGAGAAAATAAAGAATCAAAGGGCCCAAATTAAGCTCCACTTGTCCGCCAAGGCGAATAATACTCAGAACGTAGAGAGGATGAAGGTTGTCTGAGAAACCCTGTTTCCCCTCACCTCCTAGTATCGATGAGGACCCAGGCAGGCAGTGGTGTTGGAGGAAGATGGTCTCAGAGCTCTAACACCGCCCTGTCATCTCTGGGATTATAGCTACACCTGGGACGTGGGCAGACTGCCTTGAAGGGGATGGGTACTCTCCTTTTTTCTGGCAAAGATACTGCTGTGTGAATGTTTGGCTGCTCATTAGCTGCCAGTGTCCCATCCTGGCTCCTAGCTGTCTCTCCCGCAGTGATTGTATAGGACTTGGCTCTCTTGGGGTCAGTGGGCTGGATGGAAGAAGACCCAGCAAGAACTGATAAAACTGGGTTGCATGTGGGATTCTTTCTGTCATCCTATAGGCAAAAAAAGCAAGCCCTTTTTTCCACTGATTATCTTTCTATGTTATTTCCACATTTACTTTCAGCAAATAGAAACAGAATTGAGGCAAATGGAGCTAATTAAGGATCAGTATCAGAAAAAAAACTACGAACAGGTAGATGATGTCCACACACTGTTTACCATTCATATAAAATCCCAAACTTGGGCAGGTTCGCCAACCATCTCCCTCTTTGTGCCCTACAGTCACTAAGTATCCAGAAATTTGTATCTGAAATGACTAACCTGCAGAAGGAGATGCAGCTCTTGGCCAGGAGCCAGTATGATACCTCAGCACGGAATAAACAGCAAGAGCTGCGCCTTGAGGCCGAGCGGAAGCTGAGGCAGGAGCTGGAGAATCGGTGCCAGGTGAAAAGGCTTCCTAGGATTCCTCTCAGAGATGACCAGCAAGTGCCATGTGCTGAACCCAGCATTAGGGCATATTGCTTTTCTAGGCTCTAGAGAAGAAAACAAATTTCCAAGTTGTTCATCTTAGCTAAGACCTCAGAATCATATCTAGGAAGAAGCCTGTAGCTTTGAATATGGCACCTCATTGTCATTTTCAATGTAAAAAACTCATTTTTAAAGAAAAGCTAAGTTCATGGGGTTCTCAAGGCGAGAATACTGAAGTGGTTTGCCATTCCCTTCTCCAGTGGAACACATTCTGTCAGACCTCTCCACCATGACTCGCCCGTCTTGGGTTGCCCCTCGGGCATGGGTTAGTTTCATTGAGGGAGGGATTGGGGGCAGGAAGAGAAGGGGACGACAGAGGATGAGATGGCTGGATGGCATCACTGACTCGATGGACGTGAGTCTGAGTGAACTCTGGGAGTTGGTGATGGACAGGGAGGCCTGGCGTGCTGCGATTCATGGGGTCGCAAAGAGTCAGGACACGACTGAGCGACTGAACTGAACTGAAGTGAAGGCTCACGTATGCAAAGTACTAGTTACTGAGTAGGACTTCGAATTTCATAGTCTTTCAGAAACTTTAGACTCCTTGGTTCTTCCCATAGCTCAGATCTCTCTGTCTGTTGCCATTACAGGACTTTTGCCTATCCCCAACCAAATGAAAAGCATATTTTATTCCTGAAAAGGGACTTCAGGAGGGCATCAAGCTCTTGCCTTCCAACAGAGATTGTCTGCTACGAATATTATTCCCTCAGTTCTAGAAAGAAGTGTTAATCACCTTTCCTCAGGAGAATCAGTAAATCAATATCTTTCATCATGTACAAATGTGTATACAGTCAATTAAACTGAAAACAAGTTTTTAGCTTGCAGTCTGGTAGCACCTGGTATTAGAAAGTATCCCATCATACTTTCATAATTTGGTTTGTCTTATTACAATACTGAAGGTTTTTCTCCCATATATGGCACATTGGGAGTTTGTAAAAATCTTTGTATCACATTTTCAGGAATTGGAAGAAACTATCAGACACCTAAAGAAATGTAAAGAGGCGACAGAGAATAAGCTGAAAGAAGCCAGTGTGGAATCAGAGCAGGTGAGCCAGACACACGAATGACCCTGAAACACAAAAGTCTCTGTAAAATCCTCCATTAATACAGTTGTCAGAAGTGCAAAAGGCAAGAACCAATACATTATTGACTATTGCCTCTGACATGTTGTAAAGAGCAAATAGTTTTAGATTAAGATTCTGTGTCTTGATGAGTGATCATAGAATACTGAAATACTGATATTAACTTGATAGTCCAAGTCCCTACCACTAGATATAAGGGAAAACCAGCATGTGTTTGGATTTTAGTGATTATTGTTTGACACAAAAGCAGAGACATTACTTTGCCAACAAAGGTCCGTCTAGTCAAGGCTATGGTTTTTCCAGTGGTCATGTATGGATGTGAGAGTTGGACTGTGAAGAAAGCTGAGCGATGATGCTTTTGAACTGTGGTGTTGGAGAAGACTCTTGAGAGTCCCTTGGACTGCAAGGAGAGCCAACCAGTCCATCCTAAAGGAGACCAGTCCTGGGTGTTCATTGGAAGGACTGATGCTGAGGCTGAAACTCCAGTACTTTGGCCACCTCATGCGAAGAGTTGACTCACTGGAAAAGACTCTGATGCTGGGAGGGATTGGGGGCAGGAGGAGAAGGGGACAACAGAGGATGAGATGGCTGGATGGCGTCACCAACTCGATGCACATGAGTTTGGGTGAACTCCAGGAGTTGGTGATGGACAGAGAGGCCTGGCGTGCTGCGATTCATGGGGTCGCAAAGAGTCGGACACGACTGAGCGACTGAACTGAACTGAACTGAATAAAAGTAGAAACACTTTACCACCAATAACTAGAAATATAAAGTAGACCTTATTAATTTGTGAATTTGATTTCTCTTAAATAGGCCTTTTTGAAGGTACTTAAAATCATAATTTAAAAAAATTTTATTAAAATACAGCTGATTTATAACTGTGTTCATTTCTGCTATGTAGCAGAGTGCTTCTGTTATACATATATTCTTTTTCATTGTGATTTATCACAGAATATTGACTTTAGTTTTCTGTACTATACAGTAGGGCCCTGTTGTTTATCCATCCTGTGTATACTAGTTTGTATCTGCTAATTCCAAACTCTGAATCTTTCCCTCCCTGACTTTCTTCCCCCGTGGTAACCACAAATTTGTTCTCTATGTCTGTGAGTCTGTTTCATAGATATGTTCATTTCTGTCATATTTTGGATTTCATATATAAGTGCTATCATATGGTGTTTTTTTCTTTCAGACTTACTTCGCTTGGTATGATAATCTCTAGGTCCATCTGTGTTGCTGCCAATGGCATTATTTAATTCTTTCTTATGGATGAGTAATGCTCCACTGTGTATGTGGACCGTATCTTCTGTATCTGTTTGGCTACCGATGGACATTTAGGTTGTTTCCACGTCTTGGCTCCTGTGCGTAGTGCTGCTATGACCATAGGGGTGCATGTGTCATTTGGGATTATAGTTTTGTCCAGGTGTATGCCCAGGAGAAGGATTGCTGGATCATGTGGTAACTCTGATTTTTTCAGGATCCTGCATACTGTTCCCGTAGTGGCTGCACCAGTGTGCGTTCCCACGAACAGTGTAAGTGGGTTCCCTTTTCTCCACACCCTCACCAGGATTTGTTATTTATCGACTTTTTAATGATGGCCATTCTGACCAATGTGACGTAGTATCTTCTTGTAGTTTTGATTTGCATTTCTCTAATAATTAGCAATATTGTGCATCTTTTCATGTGCCTACTGGCCATCTGTATGTCTTCTTTGTAGAAATGTCTACAAAACAAAAACCCACTTTTCAGTTGGGTTTTTTGTTGTTGATTTATAGGAGCTATTTGTAAAATCCTACATTTTTTAGAACTGGAAAAGATCTCCGAAATTATTAGTCTACCACGACTACCCCTCATTATCCAGATAAGGGAAGAGATTCTTTGGCTAAAGGTAGCACAGTGACATTGCTGCTAGCTTGTCCCTTTTATAGCCATTAAATTACATGACAGTATGACTTTCAGAATGGTTTATTAAACGGATTATGGACTCCTGTTGTGAGTTTGCCAGCTGTGACACTTACTATGCCTAAGTTACATTTACATTGTTTAACTCATCAGTTACCACATCTGTAGCAGGAAGTTGTTACCTACCATTGTTACTCTGATAGATGGCTCGGAGTAAGTTTGAATGTACGTTAGCTCCCTTCTCATTCACCATACAAGAGGAAATATAATGTATGATGCCATTACAAGTATCATTCCCTCCACTTCTGATAGAGTGCCGGAGAAAAGTGGGGTTTCGTTTGGGTGGGAGAGGTGTCTACCATCAGGATGCACAGACTGGAGAACGCTTAGCTTTGTGGCTTTCTAAGAATTAAAGACAAGGGGAGCTCTGTTCTCTTATCTCACACTTGTACCCACACTGTGCCCTAGTTAATATGAGACAGGTACATTACAGCACAGATTTGAGGACCTGTTACATGGCTGTGCTAGGTGCTGGAGATTAGAGGGTGAACAAGCCAGATGAAGCCTCTGCTCTCAAATTTGCCTTCTCAAGCAAGAGAGAAATATACTACTCTCTGAGAACTGAGTCAAAACATGAAAATGCTGTCTATGAAACATAAATAATCAAGAGAGGGAAGTTAGTCATTTTACTTTTTATTCTAGAGGGTATGTTGTAGAGCCATTTTGAAGCAGCCTTTATGTAAAAGCCTGTTGGCTCCATGTTCAAAATATTAGAATATCCCAAATACTTAGTGGAGTGCCAGGCACATATAGGCAATCAGATATTTGTCAAGTAAGTGAAACTGATTCCAGATCATCTTCAAAGGCAGACTAGTAGAGGGACTGTTTTCAAGACTAACAAAGATAATTTGGAAGTTTGTGCTTAGGGACTAAAGTATAAGATATTTTGATAAAGGAAATAAAGAGTACAATTTACACTAAGCTACTCCAGTGTTCTTGCTAATCTATTCTATTACTTTCATAAAACACAGCAGAAAAAATCTAATCTTTATAGTTTAGGGACTCTGGAGAAGTATTTAGTCTTAGAGAACAGAACTCAAATTCTGAATGTGGTTCACACCACCACGTTAATTTTCAGTGCCATCTGACACTTTCACGCCTGCCTTAACTTGAGTCCTCTCTCACCTCACTTCACATCCAGGAAATATTAACAATATTTTATTAATGCAGGGCTGCATGTATTCTTTAACTTCACATTCTAAAATAATTCTCTCATCTATAGGAGGATGTGTACATGCAAATAGGTGGCAAAGACCATGCAGTCAGAATGTGAGTCTTTAATAGCTAGGTAAAAAGTCTCTCAAACTGGCTATAGTAAGAAAACTTTCACACTAATGTGAAACCCACTTGGGGGGAAATAAAGTTTTTACATTATACAGTGTAAAAAGAGTCAAAGTAGCACACAAAAAAACTTACAATTGTTTCTTTATTGTAATTTTTAATAACATTTGTGCATTCAGATAACAGCTAACCTAGAAGAAGCTCACCGCTGGTTTAAGTGCAGATTTGACGGTCTACAACTTGAGCTGACCAAAAACCGGTTGCAGAGGCTTCCCCGGGAAGACAAGTGGCAGGAAGAGGTAGGATATTTGTCTTAAGCAATTCTGGATTTGTTTCTTCTCAGATTTCTAATTACACAAGTTATCTCTTCATCCAGTTACTTGCTCCACTAAATTGTAGATTTCTTTACAGTACTGCTTAGAAAACCAATGAACTGAATTTCTTTCTTAAAAGTTCTACTTCTCCCATGCTGTCTAGATTAGAACCACCTATATTTATGAAAAAAAAAATCTTCATAAAGACAATATAGGTCCTCAGCTCTGCAGTTGTTTTGAACAGTTTGGGGTGTGTGTTCTTTCCAACAGGACCAAGATAAAAGGCACAACAGCATGTCAAACCAGTCTGCTCTGCATCGATGGGAGAATAAACGAAATAGACTTGTGCCCAAGAAGTGCCACTCTGAACAAGAGAGAAAGTGATGTCCTTGACAGAGCAGCTTCTTCAACTTAGAACAGCTTCATCATCCTGATTGCCTGAGTCCAGCAACTAGGGCTTGCCTGTTTCCACAGTCATCAGAACATGAAGTCTTTGATGTGGGCTGAGGATTTTGGACCTAAGTTTGTCCTTTTATGAATTATTCAATATCAATTCAGAACCATCCCATCTTTTTTGTCCCTTTCCCTATTTTCCACCCAATAAATTTATATTCATGTGTTTTATGATAGGAGATGTTTTTGCATGATATTTGGCTGTTTTTCCTAAGTAAATTTCATCAAAAAGCATTTAATGAGGTATGGATGATAGACTTTCAGTGAAATGTTCTAGTCTAACATCTAGTAGATAATCCCTGAAAATACAGTAACCTGTAAAATGGTAAAAACTTTCCCACTGTCTAGTAAGCATATATTTTTCTATGTGAGGTAATTACTAGCACACCTTTAATAAAACCGTGTCTCTTTTTATATAAGATATCTCAGAGATGGTATTTGCAGCTTCCTTTAACATTTACAGAGTTACTGAATTCTGCTCCATGAGAAGCTCTCTCTTACCATACAGTAAGCAATAAATTCAGCTTTACCTTTTCATTTCAGATAGAGTAGTGGATTAGTTAATCCAGACCTAAAATATGTAACTAGCTGGCATAATGCCTCGCTTAATTGATGTTAAGTAATGATAGTTGCTGGTAATAAATAAGAAATCATAATAAATCAAGTGACCAATTATGAAACTGGAGAGAATATCAAATATAAAACTCAGAGGTTGATGAGCCTACCACTCCATAGCTGATATAAAAAATTAAAAAAAAAAAAAACGCAGCTGAGTTTACTGCTGGATTTGTTTTGCTATGGTAGGGAAGAGCTATGTTGGTCAAACAGAGTCCTCCCTGATCAGAGCCAGCCTATGATCTTATATAGGATTTTAAGGGAGCATGGAGTTAAAGCACTGGAAGACTTTCAGAAGCTTAAATGGGTTCACATTGTCTGTAGAAGTGTAGTTACTTGGGTAAGACCATTGTTGATTAACTGACATTCAGAGGCAAGCTTATTGGAGTGTGTCCATTTCTGTATCTGACCCTAAAGTTGTCTAACTCCTCCAGTGTTTATCTATTTGGATTCTGTAAGTATGGGGCTTCCCTGGTGGCTCAGATGGTAAAGAATCTGCCTGCAATGCAGGAGACCAGGGTTCAATCCCTGGGAGATCCCCTGGAGAAGGGAATGGCTACCCACTCCAGTATTCTTGCCTGAAGAATTCCATGGAAAAAGGAACCTGGCAGGCTACAAGTCCATGGGATCACAAAGAGTTGAACACTAGTCAATTTGACAGTACTGGGGAGTCAGAATCTTAAAACAGCCTAGGAGCCCCACAGAACAATTAACCTTGGTCCTGGGATGACACTGAAAACCATGGTCCTGAATTCTGCATAGGAATAAGGTCCCAATTACTGCACAAGAATGATCACCCTTAATGGGCTGTAAATAAATACATTGTCCCTGAGTGTTACGATTACTTGCCAAGAATACTAACATCCTCATCCAGAACAAGAGAGAAGAATTAGATTGGTGATCATTTCTAGTCAGGTTTATAGTTAAAACTGCCTATTTAGTGTGATGATTTTGTTAAAGTATTTCTGTGCTATTTTTAAAGTGTTTCTGTAGTACTTGACGAGTGTCTATCATACATACTACCTTCTATTATGACCCTCTACTTTCATGTGAAATAACCAAAAACCAGACAAAAATATGACACTGATTTTTAAGACACTGAACGTCATGCAACAAAGCTCTGTGATACTTTGAGAGAAAAGAAACAAGTGAAGTGAGCTCTTCTGTTGCCTCAGCTTACAGCCTAGAAGGTGAAATCAGGGCGGGTCCCTGAGTTAAAGAATGAGAACAGAGTCCAGGGAAGACACTGGCTGCTAGGGTTCCAGGACAGAGTATGAGATAGGAGAGGGCTGCACAGAGGCGAATCTCAGAGATGTCCTAAAGGCCCCCACTGAGTATTCAACTGACTACTGGTCAGCAGATGCCTGAGAGAGACTGTCTAAGGCTGGAGACAGGGCCACCCAAAAGGGCTATAAGTGATAATGCCCAGCACACACACACACAGTACTGGTTCCCACCAGCCAGAATCAGACACCTTATGGTTTACAAGCTTTGGGTAGCATCTACAACAGGGTCTCGCCTCAGTAGTAGAGACTAGTGAACCCTAGAGTCAACAGTGCTGTGCTCCTAACTTAACACCATGACCCCAAATGACCCACATCCAAGTAGCTGCATTTCAAAACAGAGCTTAAGAATATTTAGAATACAGAAATATGCACATCAAGCTAAAATCATGATTTCTGGCATCCAAAATTATCAGACATGCGAAGAAGCAGGAAAATAGGACCCATAATGTAAAAATCTAATTGACCCCAAACTAATACAAACCACTTCAGCATTCTTGCCTTGAGAACCCCATGAGCAGTATGAAAAGGTCAGAAGAGATCCAATATGCTACTGGAGAAGAGTGGAGAAATTGCTCCAGAAGGAATGAAGAGGCTGAGCCAAAGTGGAAACGCCCAGTGTTGAAGATGTGTCTGGTGGTGAAAGTCTGATGCAGTAAAGAACAATATTGCATAGGAACCTGGAATGTTAGGTCCATGGACGGTCAGTTGGAAGTGGTCAAACAGGAGATGGCAAGAGGGAACATCACTATTTTAGGAATCAGTAGACTGAGACGAACTGTAATTGTTCTGAAGCAAGGAGACTAAGCTATGGCTACTGCTGATTTAGAGACAGGCAATGCCATGTTGTTAACACCCCAAGAGCCCAGCCTAACCTTTCCATGTTATTATGAAAAGAGAACTATGAAAATCCAGTAAAAGTTCATCTGAACTCTGTAGTGAACTTTAGCCTATGAAGTCTTTTACCCTTGGGTATTCTGTGACCATAGCCTAAAGAAACTTGGCAATTTTTTGGTTAGCTTTATTGACCTGAGTTCAGTCCCTGGGTTGGGAAGATCCCCTGGAGCAGGGAATGGCTATCCACACCAATATTCTTGCCTGAGGAATTCCACGGACTGAGGAGCTTGGCAAGCTACAGTCCATAGGGTTACAGAGTTGGACACTACTGAGCGACTTTCATTGAGGTAAAACTGACAAGTTGTAAGAAATTTAAAGTATGCATTGTAATAACTTGATAAACACTGATTGTTCTCATCTAATTGACACATCCATCACCTCACACCTTTAAAAAATATCTGGTGACAGCATTTAATTTCTACTCCATTAATAAATTTTAGTTATATAATATCCTATTATCAACCACAATCATCATGGTATACATTATTCATCTTATAACTGAAAGTTTGTACCCTTTTCCCAACTGTACCCTATTTTCCCCTACCTCCCAAAACCTGGAAATCACTTTTTCTAAACCCTGTTTCTGTGAGTTTGACCTTTTGGATTCCACATGTAAGTATCTTTGGTAATTTCTTGAGTCATTTCTTTAGTGCAGATATTCTAATGTTACATCAACTATGATCATACTGCAGTATATTTTCTCTGAAAATAGATCCTGCCTGTTAAATCTGTAGGTGTCACAAAGAATAAAATAATATTTCTCCAAGAGTGATCCCAAAATATCAGATGTGAGTGGAGACTTAGAATTGTTATAAATTCCCATTTTCAAGAGTGGCTCCAGTAGACCAAATTAAGTTTATTTCTTCTCAAGCTTCTGTAATAACATTTTCAAATTCATCATCTTTTTATGTCAGTCATTTTTACATTAAGACAAAATTCCTCTCTCACTCTCACTGCAAGTTAATTTGCTGTTCTTTTTGCTTTTTACACAACTTCAACACTTAGGTCTGAAGATCTGATGTTCCAAAGTGATGGGATTGTGAATTGAAAGTATTAGTCACTTAGTTGTGTCCAACTCTTTTTGACCCCATGGACTATAGCCCCCAAGGCTCCTCTGTCCATAGAATTCTCCAGACAGGAAAACTGGAGTGGTGGGTGGCCATTCTCTTCTCCAGGAGATCTTCCCGATCCTAGGATTGAAGCTGGGTCTCCTGTACTGCAGGCAGATCATCTTTACCATCTTTACCATCTGAGTCACCATTAAGTGTAGATAACACTAATACCTAAGAACGTTATATTATTCCACTTGGGAATTTAGAGGAAGGATGAGGAACTGTTGTGGAGATTCATGTCTCCCTCAGAGCAGCCATGATTAGACAGATTTTGGGTTGTCTTTCAGGTTCTTAGCTAGTATTGGACAATTGTTATTTCAGTGCCCCTTTTGCTTGCACTATCTGTCTCCTGGTTTCTTTAGGTACAGGCTTCCAATTCTTAACAAAAATTTTTGTTTAGTTTTTACTCAGGGGTCAATTTTATCTAGAGACCTTGTTTACTTTACCTTGTTTACCTTGTTTACTTTCTAATGCTCTCTAAAAACATCTGATCACATATTTTCTAAAAATAGTTTCACATTAATTTTTTTCTCACTATAACAAATTCCCTAGTTTATATTTGAGCCTATATTTCAGCCTATTAAAAAAGGGAAGACAAAACCTCCTTTACTTCTGCCATGGGGCCTACCCCAAAATACTTCTGAAAATTCTCAACTGCACACAGAACCTTCTCAAGGATAGATCACATCCTGGGCCGTAAATCTAGCCTTGGTAAATTCAAAAAAATTGAAATCATTCCAAGCATCTTTCCTGACCACAATGCAGTAAGATTAGATGCCAATTACAGAAGAAAAAAAAAACTATTAAAAATTCCAACACATGGAGGCTAAATAACACACTTCTGAATGACCAACAAATCAAAATATGCATAAGAATGAATGAAAATGAAAACACAACAACCCAAAACCTATGGGACACTGTAAAAGCAGTGCTAAGGCAAATGTTCATAGCAATACAGGCTTACCTCAAGAAACAAGAAAAAAGTCAAATAACCTAACTCTACACCTAAAGCAACTAGAAAAGGAAGAAATGAAGAACCCCAGGGTTAATAGGAGGAAAGAAATCTTAAAAATTAAGGCAGAAATAAATGCAAAAGAAACAAAAGAGACCATAGCAAAAATCAACAAAGCTAAAAGCTGGCTCTTTGAGAAGATAAAATTGACAAACCATTAGCCAGATTCATCAAGAAACAAAGGGAGAAGAATCAAATCCACAAAATTAGAAATGAAAATGGAGAAATTACAACAGACAATACAGAAATACAAAGGATCATAAGAGACTACTATCAGCAACTATATGCCAATAAAATGGACAACTTGGAAGAAATGGATAAATTCTTAGAAAAGTGTAACTTTCCAAAACTGAACCAGGAAGAAATAAAAAATCTTAACAAACCCATCACAAGCATGGAAATTGAAACTGTAATCAGAAATCTTCCAGCAAACAAAAGCCCAGGACCAGACGGCTTCAAGCTGAATTCTACCAAAAATTTAGAGCTGAGCTAACAGGTGTTAGCTCCTGCTCAAACTCTTCCAGAAAGTTGCAGAGGAAGGTAAACTTCCAAACTCATTCTATGAGGCCAGCATCACCCTAATACCAAAACCAAACAAAGTTGCCACAAAAATAGAAAACAGGCCAATATCACTGATGAACATAGATGCAAAAATCCTTAACAAATTTCTAGCAAACAGAATCCAACAACATATTAAAAAGATCATACATCATGGCCAAGTGGGCTTTATCCCAGGGATGCAAGGACTCTTTAATATCTGCAAATCAATCAGTATAATACGCCACATTAACAAATTGAAAGATAAAAACCATATGATTATCTCAATAGATGCAGAGAAAGCCTTTGACAAAATTCAACATCCATTTATGATAAAAACCCTCCAGAAAGCATGAAGAGAAGGAACATACCTCAGCATAAAAAAAGCTATATATGACAAACCCACAGCAAACATTATCCTCAATGGTGAAAAGTTGAAAGCATTTCCCCTAAAGTCAGGAACAAGACAAGGGTGCCCACTTTCACCACTACTATTCAACATAGTTTTGGAAGTTTTAGCCACAGCAATCAGAGGAGAAAAAGAAATAAAAGGAATCCAGACTGGAAAAGAAGAAGTAAAACTCTCACTGTTTCAGATGACATGATCCTCTACATAGAAAACCCTAAAGACTCCACCAGAAAATTACTAGAGCTAATCAATGAATAAATAAAGTTGCAGGATATAAAATCAACACACAGAAATCCCTTGCATTCCTAGACACTAACAATGAGAAAACAGAAATTAAGGAAACAATTCCATTCGCCATTGCAATGAAAAGAATAAAATACTTAGGAATATATCTACCTAAAGAAACAAAAGACTTATATATAGGAAACTATAAAACACTGATGAAAGAAATCAAAGAGGACACAAATAGATGGAGAAATATACCATGTTCATGGATTGGAAGAATCAATATAGTGAAAATGAGTATACTTCCCAAAGCAATCTATAAATTCAATGCAGTCCCTATCAAGCTACCAACGGTATTTTTCACAGAGCTAGAACAAATAATTTCACAATTTGTATGGAAATACAAAAAAAGCTTGAATAGCCAAAGCAATCTTGAGAAAGAAGAATGGAACTGGAGGAATCAACCTGCCTGACTTCAGGCTATACTACAAAACTACAGTCATCAAGACAGTATGGTACTGGCACAAAGACAGACATATAGATCAATGGAACAAAATAGAAAGCCAAGAGATAAATCCACATACCTATGGACACCTTATCTTTGACAAAGGAAGCAAGAATATACAATGGAGAAAGACAATCTCTTTAACAAGTGGTGGTAGGAAAACTGGTCAACCACTTGTAAAAGAATGAAACTAGAATACTTTTTAACACCACACACAAAAATAAACTCAAAATGGATTAAAGATCTAAACGTAAGACCAGAAACTATGAAACTCCTAGAGGAAAATGTAGGCAAAACACTTGCTGATATAAATCACAGCAGGATCTTCTATGACCCACCTCCCAGAATAATGGAAACAAAAGCAAAAATAAGCAAATGGGACCTAATTAAATTAAAAGCTTTTGCACAACAAAGGAAACTATAAGCAAGATGAAAAGACAGCCTTCAGAATGGGAGAAAATAATAGCAAATGAAGTAACTGACAAAGAATTAATCTCAATAATATACAAGCAACTCCTGCAGCTCAATTCCAGAAAAATAAATGACCCAATTAAAAAACGGGCCAAAGAACTAAACAGACATTTCTCCAAAGAAGAGATACGGATGGCTAACAAACACATGAAAAGATGCTCAACATCACTCATTATCAGAGAAATGCAAATCAAAACCACAGTGAGGTACCATCTCACACTGGTCAGAATGGCTGCGATCCAAAAGTCTACAAGCAATAAATGCTGGAGAGGGTGTGGAGAAAAGGGAATCCTCTTACACTGTTGGTGGGAATGCAAATTAGTACAGCCACTATGGAGAACAGTGTGGAGATTCCTTTAAAAACTGTAAATAGAACTGCCATATGACCCAGCAGTCCCACTGCTAGGCATACACACCAAGGAAACCAGAGTTGAAAGAGACACGTGTACCCCAATGTTCATCACAGCACTGTTTATAATAGCCAGGACATGGAAGCAACCTAGATGTCCATCAGCAGACGAATGGATAAGAAAGCTGTGGTACATATACACAATGGAATATTACTCAGCCATTAAAAAGAATACATTTGAATCAGTTCTAATGAGGTGGATGAAACTGGAGCCTATTATACAGAGTGAAGTAAGCCAGAAAGAAAAACACCAATACAGTATACTAATGCATATATATGGAATTTAGAAAGATGGTAACAATAACCGTATATGTGAAACAGCAAAAGAGACACAGATGTATAGAATAGTCTCTTGGACTCTGTGGGAGAGGGAGAAGGTGGGATGATTTGAGAGAATAGCATTGAAACATGTATAATATCATATGTGAAACAGATTGCCCGTCGAGGTGTGATGCATGAGACAGGGTGCTCAGGGCTGGTGCACTGTCCCAACCCAGAGGGATGGGGTGAGGAGGGAGGTGGGAGGGGGGTGCAGGATGGGGAACGCATGTAAACCCATGGCTGATTCATGTCAGTGTATGGCAAAAACCACTACAATATTGTAATTAGCCTCCAATTAAATAATCTTTTTTAAAAAGTTGACAATATTTGACTATGAAAAAAAGAAAAAGGAACAGATTTAAGAAACTTGACTATTTGGTAATATTTGGCATCTCAAGAGCATTTATTCCAGGCTCTTATCTCTGGTGATCTCTCACCTCATTTACTAAGATGGCTCTTATTTTAGCACGCACTATATTATAGTATCTTCTCCAACATGGATTTCTATAGGTACTAGAGATTCTAGAAACCATTTGCTAATGTAATCCATTTTAAACAGACCGTGGAATACTTCCTGTGGAATATTTTCTGGGGAATACCAACCCTAGAAAGAGCTGTTGATTAGAAAGTGTGCTTTTCTTTTCTTATATAGTTCAAATAGGAGATCCAGGGTTGAATCTCTTTGGAAGGACTAATCCCATCCCCACACTCCACCCATCACTGTGACTTGAAAGATGAATTTATATAATGACTGGTTAGGTCTCTGTGTGAGATGTGTCCATCTCTGAAACTGAAGGTGGTTCTCCAAAGGAAATCTAAGTGATATTCTCAGAAGAAAGGGGTAATGGAAGTGGACCAAATCAAAAGTTTGTAATACACCAAGGTCGCTGGTGAACTTCATGCATACTGCAGCCAGAGTCTGAGCAGGGAATCAGTCAGTTCAGTCACTCAGTCATATCTGACTCTTTGTGACCCCATGGATCGCAGCACACCAGGCCTCCCTGTCCATCACCAACTCCTGGAGTTTATCAAAACTCATGTCCATTGAGTCAGTGATGCCATCCAGCCATCTCATCCTCTGTCGTCCCCTTCTCCTCCTGCCCCCAATCTCTCCCAGCATCAGGGTCTTTTCCAGTGAGTCAATTCTTTGCATGAGGTGGCCAAAGTATTAGAGCAGGGAATAGGGTCCTCATACTGACACTCCTTTTCCTCCAGAGCATTGATATAAGACAGCCACAAGCAAGCTGTCAAGAGCTTCCTGATGGTTTTAAAACTGATTCATCAGTTACCTATGCAAAATAAGGGCTTTTGGGTAACTGAAGACATGCAGCTGCTTAGCTATCTGCCTCCTATTATTTCCTTCACAAGCAATATGAAACAAGAAAAGTCACTTCTACACAAAACTATACTATATAACTCAAAGGCAGATAATGTCAAATCTTCAAAATAAGTAAAGATGAGGAAAAAAAAATCACCAAATTCCCATGCATGCTCTCTCACACTTCTCCACACCTCCCTCATTAAAACACTCCGTGGCAGACAAAGGAAGACCAAAATAACTGCAGTGAAGACAGAAAAAGGAAACTAGAAAAGGAGTCTAAGGCTGATGTGGAACTGCCACCACAAAGACTAAATGCATCCTAAATCTGGAAATACTAAAAAGTGTCCAGGCAAATGAGAGCATGAGCTATAGGAAAGGAACTTCAAAGTATACATGATTTAAAAGGGACAGGCATGATTCAAGGGGGCACTCATCAAAATGGATAGATTCTAGGGGAGTTTAAAAAAAAAAAAAAGGCAAAAGGAATCGTTAAGGAGAAAAGAGAAGAAAAAAAAAAAAGGAAAATTTGGTGCCAGTAAGAAAAATGAGAAGTATAAACAACCATAAATGTGAACAAGAGGAAAATTAAGTCCATACAGAGCTACTGTAGAAGGTCAGGAAGTGAAACTCCCTGCATCGCAAATGAGGAAAATTTCCCTCAATAAACATTCATGAAGACATGAAAAGTGAATTTTCCAAGCAAATAGAAAAACTTTCGAGGATACAAACCACTGTGAAACTAATTCAAAATCTAAAGTCAGAAATGGACAAAAATCAGAAGTGAAAGGAGAGTTATTTAAACTCAGGAAATAAATGAAAGAAAAAGGCAAAAATATCTCAGAAATGAGGAACAAGTTACAGGATACCCAAGAGAGCAGATTCAGATGAAAATAAGTCATTGATGAAAGGCAGGAAAACAACCAAGAATATGAAAGTGGCATAAAGTAAAAAAAGTCAGAGAAAAATTAAACAGAATGGAAGATATGCAAAGAAGGAATAATATTCATGTTATTGGAGGCCCTGAGGAAGAAAAAACAGTAAAATAGAATATTTTAAACTACAGCCCAAGCACACTTACCAAAAATAGAAAAAAAAAATGTATATCTGAATCTACGTTGTAAGGACTCTGAAGGTACCTGGGGAAAACTGACCAATTTTGATATACTAATAAAACTATCAGATATCAAAAACAAAATTGAAGTCTATAGGCAAAAAGATCAAATAAACAGCAATAGAAACTGGCAACAGACATTTAAAAACTAACACACCAAGCAAGGTAACAGTTGAGCATCAGGATAAGCAGTATTCTAAGGCCATGAGATTTCCTGCCCTCTGATACACACACCCACACCATTGCTGGGACTGTGAAAATGGTGACTTTACTCATGATTAGATAATATATTACAACTGACTAAGAAAAGAAGATTATCCTGGTCTAATCACATGAATCTTTTAAAAACTGGTTTCCCCACATGGTTATGAGGCAGGAGGTCCATGTCCCATCCTGCCACCCCCAAGATAAAGTGATTGGAGATTTGTCCCCTGTGGACCAATATCCCAAGATGAGAATGGCAGGACAGTTGAGAGAAGAGTCTGGGCCCTGACCAGATAGAAAGTAAGAGACCACATATTTCTCATTCTCAGAGTCAGGCAACCTCCCCCACTATACATGCACAGAAAGCTCCTTGGAGGTCTACAGGGGAGTGAGGCTAACTGATGCCAAGCTACCCATAGGCCTTTTTGGTGGAATCCATCTTGGCTAAGGAGATGTGTGCATACACATGGAAAGATTCTGGGATATACCAAATATGGACTCTGAACCAGGTAAATAAAACTGACTGGCCAAAGGAAACCCAGAAGAAATTCAAACTACCATGAGGGTGTGACTCAGTGACTCTCTCTCTCCTCCTAATAAATATTTGCTTCACTACTTTCCATCTTTGTGTGAATTCTTTTTCTGAAAAGCTGAAGGGCCAGGGCCTGGTGACTGACCACTGAAAGGTCTAGTGGCTATGATTTAGTGCTCTCACTGCACAACCTGACCACAATCTCTGGCTAGAATTCAAAGTCTAGCTTCAAGCTACTGTAGGCTGAGGCCACCCGAGATGAGATCAGTTACAGAAGGGAAAGTCAGAGATTTGAAGCACAAGATTTCATATGCCCTTGTTGGCTTGAAGATGGAGTAGGCACATGGCAAAATATACTTGTGGCTTCTAAGAGCTGAGAGCAGTCCCCGGCTGAAAGCCAGAGAGGAAACATTGACCTCAGTCCTAAAAGTGCAAAAAAAAGTAAAACAAACAAACAAGCCAAAACGCTGGATTCTGCCAACAACCAGGTTGAGCTTCAAAGAAAATTCTTCCCCAGACCTCCATAGAGGAACACAGACCTGCTGACACCTTGATTTCAGCCTGTGAAACCCAGAGTGAGACTCTAGCCTCAGAGAAACTATGAGATAACAAGTGTCTGTATTATTTTAATGGTTTATCATAGCAGCAATAAAAGTACAAGTAGCATTTTTTTAAAAAAAACTCTGAGAATGTATATAAGAAAAAATAAAACTTAAAGAATATATGTGAACCAAGGATTTTATACCCAGCTACATTGTTCTTTAAATATCAAGACTAAGAAAATTAATTATAAAAATATAAAAATGTAGAGAATTTTGTGCCTGTACCCAGCAGCCCTTCTTAAGGAATTTGCAAGAGCAGAGGTCAGCAAACTTTTCTATAAAAGGCCTGATAGTAAATATGATTTTTAAGAGTCATCTATGGTTTCTGTCACACCTTATTTTTTTTCTGTGTGTGTGTACATGTTTTTAAAAATATAGAGTAGAATTCTTAGCTCATAAGCCATACAAAAATGGGTTGTGGGTCAGATTTGGCCTGTGGGCTTTATCTGAACAATCTCTGTATTAAACGATTAGCCTCATCCAACCAAGTGATAACTGGGAAATTTTCAGGCAAAAGGCTGATTGGGGTGAGCATTTAAAAACATAAATATATATAGCAAAATATGAAGCAAAAGACAGAATAAGAATGAAAAACTGACATACAAATGTTACATATTATGACAAAGCAGAAATGCAACTACAAAAATGGTAAAAGGAAGAAGGAAATATAAAAAAAGACTAGTACTATTGCTATGTAGGCCATAGTGAAATGAAAATGAAAGTGAAGTCACTCAGTCGTGTCCAACTCTTTGCCACCCATGGACTATAGCCCACAAAACTCCTCCGTCCATGGGGTTTTCCAGGCAAGAATACTGGAGTGGGTTGCCATTTCCTTCTCCAGGGGATCTTCCTGACCCAGGGATTGAACCCAGGTCTCCCACATTGCAGGCAGATGCTTTAACCTCTGCACCACCAAGGAAGCCCTTAAATACAAGAATACCTCAGGATTTCTCTCAGAAAACCTCCTATAGAGACACAGAACTTCAGATCCAAGTACTAACATCAAAGATTCCAAGGGAGGAAAAGAAGCCAGGTTGAAAGAAGAAGGGGGAGGAGCCAGGAGAGGGGGGCTGAAAGGGGTGGCCTTACAGATATCTCCTGCCACCTATAGATACTCAGGTGCCGGGAGCCAGCATGGGAGATCCCACCCATGACAAGATCATGCGGAGGAGACCTGACAGGCAAGGCGGATCAGGACTCGAGGGACTCCCTGGACCTGCTCGAGCATCTACCCCAAACCAAAATCTGTCTACTGTATACTATATTATGTCTTTCACCAACTCTTCTGACATTAACAGGGGGCTATCCCCTACCACCTTTCTCTGGAGAAAATCAACCTGGGGCTCTAGTTGATAAGTCTCCTGGGCATGAAAGGAGCATTTCAATTCAACCCCCACTGTTAGCATTCTAGCTTGCTTGGCAGGTGTATCCAGACTGTTGCAACTACGCATATGATTGTTCACAAACCATGACAAGGGAAGCCTAAGCATTGTAAAAATATAGAGCCCTTTGAGGGGTGAAAAAGTTTTATTAAAATAATACTGGTGAAGGGTTTCATTGCAATGCTTGCTGCCAAGTTCCCATATCCCTTATCCATTGTGTGCCTGGGAGTGCATTAGTTAATATAGTTGGAATGTAAGAAAAACAAGTAGTAGCCTTGGTATTAACCACATCAGACCTTTGAGCTAATAAGTTCTTTTTTGTAACCCACTGCACTTTTGCGCCATGAGAATGTAACTCTGTTTAGTACTTTCTGAGGCTGACACAGATTAGAGGTATAAAGAAAAAACACTTCAAGGGAAAACAAGTTTTCTGGTTGATCAACCTTTATCAAAAAAGGGTCATAAAATGTCAACAAGCCTCCAAGTCCAGAAGATAATGTACACAACATAAGACCCTTGTTTATGGGAAAGGTATGCAGAAAAAATCCTGGTTTCGATAAGGGCAAAACTGATGGAATGTTGAGCTGACTCTGCATGACTCTGCATCTTTCACTTTGCTCTATGTACAACTCAGGGTATAAAAGCCCCCTTTGAAAATAAAGTTACGGGCCTGGCTCACCGAAGCTTGGTCTCCCTGTGTCATTCTTTTGTTCACCAATGCTGTTCATCCTGAGGGTAGCCCCTGGATCCTGCTGAGGCTAGACCCCAGCACCCAGGCATTATGGAACTTTTCCCTGGACCTCCAGAGAAGGGAGGACTGGAACTCAGCCCTACCAGAAATCAGACCAGACCAGAACCAGAATTCGAGTTCTCTGCCAAGAGGAGGTGATCAGTCTCCAATCCTCAGCTCAGGCTGAAGGCCCTTCGACCAGATTCCTGCGTCCAGGACTGGGGGACTAGAAAAAGAGGGGAGGATAGGAAAGGTTAAGGAGAGGAAAGAGAGAGGGAAGGGGAGAGAGGTCAATAAAGTCTCTTGTTCCTTACCAATCGGGGCACTCTGGCCAGTTGTCCGCATCAGAAGGAGACCAGGGACAAAAGGGTCCCAGTTGCAGCCACTGGATCTGGTCCATTGGCAGGCAAGCTGGCCCCTGAGTACCCCAAGTGGTCAGGATGTCAGTCTCAGTGAAGAAGAATCCCACCGGAGTAGCCATTTGTTGCAGGAAGGCAGACCCCTCTCCAGGTGCCGAAACTGGGCTCTTGTCTAATGCTCAGAAATGAATTGTCAAAGGAGACACATGTGCTGACAAAGCAAGAGACTTTATTGGGAAAGGGCACCCGGGTGGAGTACTCCAAGGCACTGTCAAAAGATGGAGGAGTGGATGGTTCCCCAATGGCTGGGATGATCCTCTCACTCATTAGCATATGAATTCACCCCACTTGCAAAACCTAGCCAGGTCTTCAGTTCAGTTCAGTCGCTCAGTCGTGTCCGACTCTTTGCGACCCCATGAATCACAGCACGCCAGGCCTTAGGAGGGCATTAAAGGAAAAACAAAAGCATGATAAACCAGATAGCCAAAGGTTAAATAAAGAAACCAGAGTAAGAGCTTTTTAAAAAGTATAAATAAGGGAAGCAGTTTAAGACAATGATGTAGGAACATTCTGAACTCACCTCTTCCCACAGACCCTCAGAACATATAGCTAAATATGGGATCAGTCAGTCAGTTCAGTTGCTCAGTCATGTCCGACTCTTTGCAACCCAAATGAATCGCAGTACGCCAGGACTCCCTGTCCATCACCATCTCCCAGAGTTCACTCAAACTCACGTTCATCAAGTTGGTGATGCCATCCAGCCATCTCATCCTCTGTCGTCCCCTTCTCCTCCTGCCCCCAATCCCTCCCAGCATCAAAGTCTTTTCCAATGAGTCAACTCTTCACATGAGGTGGCCAAAGTACTGGAGTTTCAGCTTTAGCATCATTCCTTCCAAAGAACACCCAGGGCTGATATCCTTTAGAATGGACTGGTTGGATCTCCTTGCAGTCCAAGGGACTCCCAAGAGTCTTCTCCAACACCACAGTTCAAAAGCATCAATTCTTCGGTGCTCAGCTTTCTTCACAGTCCAACTCTCGCATCCATACATGACCACAGGAAAAACCATAGCCTTGACTAGATGGACCTTTGTTGGCAAAGTAATGTCTCTGCTTTTCAATATGCTATCTAGGTTGGTCATAACTTTTCATCCAAGGAGTAAGCGTCTTTTAATTTCATGGCTGCAATCACCATCTGCAGTGATTTTGGAACCCCAAAAATAAAGTCTGACACTGTTTCCACTGTTTCCCCATCTATTTCCCATGAAGTGATGGGACCAGATGCCATGATCTTCATTTTCTGAATGTTGAGCTTTAAGCCAACTTTTTCACTCTCCTCTTTCACTTTCATCAAGAGGCTTTTTAGTTCGTCTTTACTTTCTGTTATAAGGGTGGTGTCATCTGCATATCTGAGGTTATTGATATTTCTCCCAGCAATCTTGATTCCAGCTTGTGCTTCTTCCAGCCCAGTGTTTCTCATGATGTACTCTGAATATAAGTTAAATAAGCAGGGTGACAATATACAGCCTTGACATACTCCTTTTCCTATTTGGAATCAGTCTGTTGTTCTATGTCCAGTTCTAACTGTTGCTTCCTGACCTGCATATAGGTTTCTCAAGAGGCAGGTCAGGTGGTCTGGTATTCCCATCTCTTTCAGAATTTTCCACAGTTTATTGTGACCCACACAGTGAAAGGCTTTGGCATAGTCAATAAAGCAGAAATAGATGTTTTTCTGGAACTCTCTTGCTTTTTCCATGATCCGGCGGATGTTGTCAATTTGATCTCTGGTTCCTCTGCCCTTTTAAAACCAGCTTGAACAACTGGAATTTCACGGTTCACGTATTGCTGAAGCCTGGCTTGGAGAATTTTGAGCATTACTTTACTAGTGTGTGAGATGAGTGCAATTGTGCGGTAGTTTGAGCATTCTTTGGCATTGCCTTTCTTTGGAATTGGAATGAAAACTGACCTTTTCCAGTCCTGTGGCCACTGCTGAGTTTTCCAAATTTGCTGGCATATTGAGTGCAGCACTTTCACAGCATCATCTTCCAAGATTTGAAATAGATCAACTGGAATTCCATCACTTCCACTAGTTTTTTTCGTAGTGATTCTTTCTAAGGCCCACTTGACTTCACACTCCAGGATTTCTGGCTCTAGGTGAGTGTTCATACCATCGTGATTATCTTGGTCATTAAGATCTTTTTTGTACAGTTCTCCTGTGTATTCTTGCCACCTCTTCTTAATATCTTCTGCTCCTGTTAGGTCCATACCATTTCTGTCCTTTATCGAGCCCATTTGTGATGAAATATTTCCTTGGTATCTCTACTTTTCTTGAAGAGATCTCTAGTGTTTCCCATTCTGTTGTTTTCCTCTATTTCTTTGTATTGATCGCTGAGGAAGGCTTTCTTATCTCTTCTTCCTATTCTTTGGGACTCTGCATTCAGATGCTTATATCTTTCCTTTTCACCTTTGCTTTTCACTTCTCTTCTTTTCACAGCTATCTGTAAGGCCTCTCCAGACAGCCATTTTGACAGCTGACAGAATGTGGTCCACTGGAAAAGGGAATGGCAAAGCACTTCAGTATTCTTGCCTTGAGAAGCCCATGAACAGTATGAAAAGGCAAAATGATAGGATACTGAAAGAGGAACTCCCCAGGTCAGTAGGTGCCCAATACACTACTGGAGGTCAGTGGAGAAATAACTCCAGAAAGAATGAAGGGATGGAGCCAAAGCAAAAACAATACCCAGTTGTGGATGTGCCTGGTGATAGAAGCAAGGTCCAATGCTGTAAAGAGCAATACTGCATAGGAACCTGGAATGTCAGGTCCATGAATCAAGGCAAATTGGAAGTGGTCAAACAGCAGATGGCAAAAGTGAACATCAACATTCTAGGAATCAGTGAACTAAAATGGACCGGAATGGGTGAATTTAACTCAGATGACCATTATATCTACTACTGTGGGCAGGAATCCCTCAGAAGAAAAGGAGTAGCCATCATGGTCAACAAAAGAATGCGAAATGCAGTATTTGGATGCAATCTCAAAAACGACAAAATGATCTCTGTTCGTTTCCAAGGCAAACCATCACAGTAATCCAAGTCTATGCCCCAACCAGTAACGCTGAAGAAACTGAAGTTGAATGGTTCTATGAAGAATTACAAGACCTTTCAGAACTAACAGCCCCAAAAGATGTCTTTTTCATTATAGGGGACTGGAATGCAAAAGTAGGAAGTCAAGAAACACCTGGAGTAACAGGCAAATTTCGCCTTGGAATATGGAATAAAGCAGGACAAAGGCTAGTAGAATTTTGCCAAGAGAACACACTCATCATAGCAAAGACCCTCTTCCAACAACACAAGAGAAGACTCTACACATGGACATCACCAGATGGTCAACACCGAAATCAGATTGATTATATTCTTTGCAGCCAAAGATGGAGAAGCTCTATACAGTCAGCAAAAACAAGACCGGGAGCTGACTGTGGCTCGGATCATGAGATCCTTATTGCCAAATTCAGTCTTAAATTGAAGAAACCAGGGAAAACCACTAGACCATTCAGGTATGACCTAAATCAAATCCCTTATGATTATACAGTGGAAGTGAGAAATAGATTTAAGGGACTAGATCTGATAGATAGAGTGCCTGATAAACTTTGGACTGAAGTTCATGACATTGTACAGGAGACAGGGATCAAGACAATCCCCATGGAAAAGAAATGCAAATATGGGATAATTTCCTCTGAAAAAGATCTTGAAAACTAGCTGAGAATCTCCTTCATATGCAGAAAATGAGGAAAGGGCCACAGCAAAGCAGTAAGAGAGTCTGAGACCCAATTTCACCATAAACCCCATCCCTGCTTCCTGATACTTTGGCCACCTGATGTGAAGAACTGACTCATTTGAAAAGACCCTGATTCTGGGAAAAATTGAAGGCCAGAGGAGAAGGGGATGACAGAGGAAGAATTGGTTGGATGGCATCACCAACTCGATGACATGAGTTTGAGTAAGCTCCAGGAGTTGGTGATGGACAGGAAAGCCTGGCATGGGGCAGTCCATGGGGTCACAAAGAGTCGGACATGACTGAGCAACTGAACTGAACTGAACTGCTTCCTGAGGAGCAAAGGGTTTGTAGCCCAAAAAGGCATCCCAACTTTTAAGACTTGCACATGAAAGATGAGCCTCCAAGACTCCTGACTTTGAAATCCAACAGGGCTCATGTCCATGAGACCTGAAGAGCTGCAGCAATCTGAGAAATGGCCCAGAACTCATTTGTCATGGGGCCCAGCCCTGAAACAGCCATTTGAAAAGCACCCAGACTTCATGGGAAAGAAATCCCATTGCTAATCTTAGAGCATTCACCAGAGAGATGGGACATGCTGAAATACTCTCCAGGGATGGAGGGTGGTGGGAGCCCTTTTCACCTTCCTCTTCTGCCTTGCTAAACCCAGTGAGTGCCTTTTTTCTCACCCCTCAGCAAGTATCATCGCTACCCTCCAACAACTTTGCTAAACCTAGTGGTGTCATCTTTTTTCTCTATCCTGGATCCTTTCTCTTATTAGGTGCCATCTTTGTGCCTTCTCTCTCTCTCTGCTGTGCTCCAGAGTGTCAGTATCTCCCAGAAGGGAGATTTTATATGCATCTGATACCTGGTTTTAGTCACTGATGCCCATTGGATGCCCTTTGGAACATCACTTGGCTTTGGAAGCCTAGGAGCTTGCATTCCTGGGTCCCAGAGGGCTATAACAGTCAGAGACAGCTTTTATAATCAGAGGGCACTGCAAAGGCAGTCAACTTAAACATATTCATGGTCTTTCTGAAAAAGAGGCCTATATTGCTCATGCGGGAGCTCTGGCCTGAGCAGCAGGCTTCTGGTCTGGTACACTTCTAGGACGTACTCTTGAGGAAGGGAGCCAGTGGGCACAGTTCTGTGTCTCCCCCTGCCTCACTCCAGTTTGCTGATTATCTTCCAGAAAGCAGCTTATATACTTGTCTGTGCCCTAATTTTTTCAGCTGCCACCAGGGAACACCTCTGCATTGCCTGGCTCAGGCGGCCAAGGTGGCTTATACTCATGGGTCCTACAGAACTACAACCAGGAGAAAAACAGCTATACTTAGAGCAAAGCAAGAGGCAACAGACCCAGGAGCTCAGTCTTCCTGTGAAAGAGGCCTAAAAGCTTACCATCATTGACAGCAAGCTTTGGGGGAGTGGGGTGGGGGAGTTGGTGGCAAAGCTTCTCATTAAAAACACACCAAGGGCTGATTGTGAACCTTTCCGGAGACTGCAGAGGGCAGGCACTACCTTCGTGCTCTCCCTCTGCACACTCCAAAATGCCAGTATATCTTGGAGAGGAGCCTTACACATGTCCAGTGCCCCTGGGTTTTATCTCTGGTGCCTTGGTTTTTTGTGGCTGCCATGGAGAACACCCCTTAATTACCCTGCTCTGGTAGCCACAGGGACTCACATTCTTGGGTTCCACAGAACTGTAACAATTGAAAGGATGATTCTTGGCAGACTGCTACTGCAGGGCACTCCACAAACAGAAGACTGAAATACATCCCTGGTCTTTCTGCAAAGCAGGTATTCACTTGTCCTGGCACTTTGGCCAGGATTCAGGTATAGCATGTGTTTAGAACCATGTGGAGGTGCTCTCAAGGAATATAGGCAAGAGGACACCATCTATGCTCTCTTCTGTCTCACTCCCAGAAAAGGAGCTAATACACTCCTCTGGAACCTTGATATTTTCAACTGTTGCCCAGGGGACACCTCCAGATTACAGTTCCAGAGAACTGTATATATCTGCATGCTTCAAAAGTTGCTGCTTAAAGGTCTGGCTTCCAAATCTGCCTGAATCTAGGTACTGACTGATATATGCCCCTTCAGAACAAGGACAGGTCTTGACGCACACTCAACTACTGGGAATGATTAAAAATAAAATAGGCTGTGTGGACAGTCACAAAGGATGGAGAGACAATGAAAAGTTGGGGATGGGCTGAACAATAAGGTTCATCTCTACATAAGGCCACTTCTTGAAGACTGAGTCAGTTCAGTTCAGTTGCTCAGTCATGTCCAACTCTTTGCAGCCCCATGAACCACAGCACATCAGGCCTCCCTGTCCATCACCAGCTCCCACAGTCCACCCAAACCCATGTCCATTGAGTCGGTGATGCTATCCAACCATCTCATCTTCTGTTGTCCCCTTCTCCTCCTGCCCTCAATCGTTCCCAGCATCAGGGTGTTTTCAAAAGAGTCAGCTCTTCACATCAGGTGGCCAAAGTATTGGAGTTTCAGCTTCAACATCAGTCCTTCCAATGAACACCCAGGACTGATCTCCTTTAGGATGGACTGGTTGGATCTCTTTGCAGTCCAAGGGACTCTCAAGAGTCTTCTCCAACATCACAGTACAAAAGCATCATCTCTTCAGTGCTCAGCTTTCCTTATAGTCCAACTCTCACATCCATACATGACCACTGGAAAAACGATAGCCTTGACTAGACGGACCTTTGTTGACAAAGTAATGTCTCTGCTTTTCAATATGCTGTCTGGGTTGGTCATAACTTTCCTTCCAAGGAGTAAGTGTCTTTTAATTTCATGGATGAGCTTCTTTGTAAGGCAGAAAGAGAGACACAGATGTAGAGAACAAACATATGGATACCAAAGGATGGTAAGGAGGGGGTAGGATGAATTAGGAGATTGGGATTGACATACATGCCCTATTGATACTATGAATAAAACAGATAACTAATGAGAACCTACTGTATAGCTCAGTAAGCTCTATTCAATATTCTGTGGTGACCTAAATGGGAAGTAAACCCAAAAAACAGGGGATACTTGTACAGCTGATTAATTTTGCTGTACAATAGAAATTAGCACATTGTTTAGCAACTATATTCCAATAAAATTATTTTTTAAAAAAAAACAGAAAAAGAAATGAAAAATATAAGAAATCACTGAATAAAAATCAGTAACTGTGATACACAGTTACTGAACTGAATAATAAACTAGACGGGTTCAACAGCAGAACAGATGAAGCAGAAGAAAGGATCAGACAGCTCAAAGGTTAGACAGTGGAACTCACAATTAGAGCAGCAAAGAGAAAAAGAATGAAAAAAAATATGTAAGGGACTTAATGGACATGAAGCATATTAATTATTCACATTAAAGGAGTCCCAGAAAGAGAAGAGAGAGTCCCAGAAAGAAGAAGAGAGAAAAAAAGACACGAAACTTATTTTAATAATAGTGCCTGAAATTTTCTCTAAGCTGGGGAAAGGAATAGACATCCAGATGCAGGAAGTCTGAGTTCCAAAAGAGATGAGCCCAAAGAGAGCAATACAGAGTCACATTACAATTAAAATTTCAAAAGTTAAAGACAAGGAGAAAACCTTAAAAGCAAGAGAAAAATAATTACATATAAGGGAACCCTCTCATAAGATTATGAGCATATTTTTCCACAGAAACCTCACAGACTAAAAGATAGTGACACAATATATTCAAAGTACTAAAAAAAAAGTTCTAACCAAGAATATTCTACATGGAAAAAGTTATTATTCAGAATTGAAGGAGAGATGGAGTTTTCCAAACAAGTGAAAGCAAAAGGAATCCATTACAGTGAATAATAACTATTATCATAAACAACAGTCAAAATAACTACAATAATTAATAATATTAATATATAATTAATAATTATAATTATCATAACTACAATAGCTACTAATTATAAAATTAATAGGATATTAACTACAATATTAATAATAAATTTAATTAATAATTATAATTAATAATATAATACTTAATAATCAATAGTGAAATAACTATGATAGTAGTTTTAACTATAATAATAAATAGCTATAACAATTATATCAATTAGCATGATCACAATTAATGACTATGATTATTAACTATTAATAATTATACTAATTAATAACATATAAGATTTAATATGTGACATCAAAAATATCAAACTTTGGGGGTCCAAAGTGTAGAACTTCAAAATATGTTCAAAAGTATTATTGACTTATTGACTGTGATAAGTTGTTATATTAAGCCTCATGGTAGCCACAGGTTAGAATCCTATAGGAGATATACAAAAGACAGTAAGAAAAGAATCTAAGCATACCACTAAAGGAAGTCATCAAACCACAGAGATAAAGAGAAGAAAGAACAGAAAAAAGTACAAAACAGCTAGCAAATAATAAACAAAATGACAATAACTACATCTCTATCAATAATTACTTTATATGTAGATGAACTAAATCCAAGAGACAAAGAGTGGTTAAATTGATTTAAAAAAAAAAACCAAGACCCATTTAGACTGCCTACAAGATACTGTTAAAAACACAGACTGAACATGAAAGCCTGAAAAAAGAGATATACCATGCAACAGAAACCAAAAGAAACTGGGCTTGCTGCTGCTGCTGCTAAGTCGCTTCAGTTGTGTCCGACTCTGTGCGACCCCATAGACAGCAGCCCACCCGGCTCTCCCGTCCCTGCGATTCTCCAGGCAAGAATACGGGAGTGGGTTGCCATTTCCTTCTCCATTGCATGAAAGTGAAAAGTGAAAGTGAAGTGGCTCAGTCGTGTCCAACTCCTAGTGATCCTGTGGACTCTACCAGGCTACCAGCCTCCTCCATCCATGGGACCTTCCCGGCAAGAGTACTGCTATGCTTATATATATCAGACAAAATACTATAGTCTTTAAAACAAAGACTGTAATAAAAGAAAAGAAGGGCATAACTTAATAATAAAGGAGGATATACTAGTTATGTAGATTATGTTCCCAACATCGCAGGCTTCTAAGAATCTGCCCGCAATGTGGAAGACCCGGATTCAATCCCGGGGTCGGGAAGACCCCCTGGAGAAGGGAATGGCTACCCACTCCAGTATCCTTGCCTGGAGAATTCCATAGACAGAGGAGCCTGGTGTGTTGCAGTTCACAAGATTTATATAGCAGCCAACCATATATACATATACATATATATATATATATATATATATGTATGTGTATATATAATATATATATAGCAAATAATAGCAAATATTAAGACCAGAAAAGGAGAACTAGACAGCCATGTAATAATATCAGGGTACTACCATATTCCACTTAAATCAGTGGATAGATCATACAAGACAGAAAATCAGTACGAAAACATAGGCTTTAAATGACATACTAGATCAAATAAACTTAACAGATACATATAGAACATTCCATCCCAAAGCAGCAGAATACACATTCTTCTCACGTGCACTTGAAACTCTCTAGGATAGATATGTTAGGCCACAAAACAAGTCTTAATAAAGACTGAAATCCTATCAAGCATCTTTCCCAACAGTGGTATAAACTAGAAATTAATTATGAGAAGAAAACTGGAAAACTCACATATGTGTGGAGATTAACAACACACCACTGAACAAGCAATGGGTCAAAGAAGAAGTCATAAGAGAAATAATATCTGAGACAAATGAAAATGGAAATAAAAAAACATACCAAAGTCTATCAAAAAGTGAAAGTATTAGTTATTCAGTCATGTCTGATTCTTTGCAACCCCATAGACTGTAACCAGCCAGGCTCCTCTGTCCATGGAATTCTCCAGGCAAGAAAACTGGAGTGGGTAGCCATTCCCTTCTCCAGGGCATCTTCTCAACCCAGGAATCAAACCTGGAATTCCTGCAATTCCAGGAGTCCAGTAGTCAGATTCTTTAACAACAGAGCCACCAAGGAAGCCCACCAAAATCTATGGGATATAGCCATAGTAGTTTTAAGAAGGAATTTTTAGCAATAAATGCCTACCCCAAGACATGAGAAAAATCACGAACAACCTAAAACTATACCTTGAGGAATTAGGAAAAGAAATAAGTTAGTAGAAGTAAAGAAATAAAGAACAGAACAGAAATGAATTAAATAGACTAAAAAGATGAGATAAAAGATTAATGAAACTAAGAGGTTGTTCTCAAAAAGATAAACTGACAAAACTTAAGTTAGACCCACCAAGAAAAAAGAGGATGCAGATAAATACTGAGTTGGCCAAAAAGCTCGTGCCAGTTTTTGAAGAGCTGAAACGAACTTTTTGGCCAACCCAATAAAATCAGAAATGACAGAAGAAATGTTACTACTGATACCACAGAAATACAAAAGATCGTAAGAGACTACTATGAAGAATTATACACCAACAAATTTGACAACTTATAAGAAATGCATAAATTCTTAGAAATATACAGTATTCGAGACTGAATTATGAAGAAACAGAAAATCTGAACATACTGAATAGTAATGAGGGGATTGATTGAACAAGTAATCAGTAACTGAAAACCTCACAACAAAATAAAGTCCAGGACCAGATGGCTTCACTGATGAATTCTATCAAACATTTAAAGAAGAACTGAGCTTCCCTGGTGGCTCAGTGGTAAAGAATGCACCTGCCAACGCAGGAGACATGGGTTTGATCCTTGATCCGGGAAGATCCCACATGCCTCGGAGCAACTAAACCCATGCTCCACAACTATTGGGCCTGTGCTCTAGAGCCTGGGAACTGCAACTGCTGAGCCCATATATCACAACTACTGATGCCTGAATGCTCCAGAGCCCTTGCTCTGCAACGAGAGAAGACACTGCAATGAGAAGCCTGCACACCACCGCTAGAAAGTAGCCTCGCTCGCCACACCTAGCAAAAAGTTTGCACAGCAGCAAAGACCCAGCACAGCCAAAAATAAATAAAAGAATTAGTACTAATCCTTGTCAACTCTCCCAAAAAATAAAAGAGGAAGGCATACTTCCAAAACTCATTTTATGAGGGCAGCATTACCCTGATACCAAAACAAGGACACCATAAGAAAATTACAAACCAAAATCTCTGATGAATAAAGATGCAAAAATTCCTTACAAAATAGTAACAAAGCAGTGATCAGAAGAAAATTCATAGTACTAAACATTTTTATCAATAAAAATGAAAATCTGAAAACCAATAAATCAAGTTCCCAAAAATAACTGCTGAAAGAATAAAGTAAGTCAAAAGAAATTACAAAGGGAATAATAAAGATTAAAGCAGAAAATGTGACAAAAAATTTTAAAAACAGACTTAAATAAATTAAAATATTGTTTTAAAAAATTAACAGGAAGAATGGAGCTGAAGGGATCAACCTTCCTGACTTCAGACTATAAAGTTACAGTCATCAAGACAGTATGGTACTGGCACAAAAACAGACATATAGACAGATGGAACAAGATAAAAAGCCCAGAGATAAATCCAGGTACCTATGGGCACCTTATCTTTGATAAAGGAGTCAAGAATACACAGTGGGGCAAAGATAGCCTTTTCAATAAGAGTACCAGGAAAACTGGACAGTGATGTGTAAAAAAATGAAATTAAAACACTTCCTAGTACCATACACAAAGATAAACTCAAAATGGATTAAAGATCTAAATGTAAGACCAGAAACTATGAAACTCTCAGAGGAAAACATAGGCAGAACACTTGATGACATAAATCAAAGCAAGATCCTTGATGACCCACCTCCCAGAATAATGGAAATAAAAACAAAAGTAAACAAGTGGGACCTGATTAAACTTAAAAGCTTTTACACAGCAAAGGACACTAAGCAAGGTGAAAAGACAACCCTCAAAACAGGAGAAAATAATAGCAAACGAAACAACTGGAAAAGGGTTAATTTCCAAAATATACAGGCAGCTCATACAACTCAATACCAGAAAAACAAACACCACAACCAAAAAGTGGGAAAAAAAACCTAAACAGACATTTCTCCAAAGAAGACATACAGATGGCTAACAAACACATGAAAAGATGCTCAACATCACTCATTATTAGAGAAATGCAAATCAAAACCACAATGAGATATCACCTCACACCAGTCAGAACGGCCAACGTCAAAAAGTCTACAACAATAAATGCTGGAGAGGGTATGGAGAAAAGGGAACCCTCTTATACTGTTGGTGGGAATGCAAATCAGTATAACCACTATGAAGAACAGTATGGAGGTTACCTAAAAAACTAGGAATAAAACCACCATCTGACCCAACAATCCCACTACTGGACACATACCCTAAGAAAAATCATAATTTAAAAAGACATATGTACACCAATGTTTATTACAGCACTATTTACAATAGCTAGAACAAGGAAGCAATCTAGATGTCCATCAACAGATGAATGGATAAAGAAGTGTGGTACATATACGGTGGAATACTAGCCATAAAAAGGAACACAAATATCACATATTAACATGTATATATGGAATCTAGAAAGATGGTATTGATGAACCTATTTGTAGAGCAGCAATAGAGATACAGATAGAGAACAGACTTATGGACATGGAGGGTGGTAGGTGGGGTAGTGAGAAGAGGATGAATGGAGAGAGTAGTACAGAAATACATACACTAACATATGTAAAACAGATAGCCAGTGGGAATTTGCTATGACTCAAGGACTTCCCTGGTGGCTCAGACGGTAAAGCGTCTGTCTACAATGCGGGAGACCTGGGTGTGATCCCTGGGTCAGGAAGATTCCCTGGAGAAGGAAATGGCAACCCACTTCAGTACTCTTGCCTAGAAAATCCCATGGACGGAGGAGCAGGCTACTGTCCATGGGGTTGCAAAGAGTCAGACACGACTGAGCGACTTCACTTACTTACTTACTTAAGGACCTCAAATCAGGGCTTTGTGACAACCTACAGGTGTGGGATGGGGTGGGAGGTGGGAGAGAGGCAACATATGTATACCTATGGCTGATCCATGTTGATGTATGGCAGAAACCAACACAATATTAGTCTTTAATTAAAATAAATTAAGAAAAAATAACAAAATAGACAAACCACTAGTTAATTTGATCATTAAAAAGGGAGGAGGCATAAATGGCAAAAAATGACTAGGTGGAAATAACCACTGAAACAGAAGAAATTTTGAAAGTCATAAGAGACTACTTTGCACATATTTCTGCAAATGTGAAAACTTAGATAAAAGGGGTAATTTCCCAAGGAATATAGATGACCAAAATTGATCCGCCTAGGTTACAGAAAGCTTAAACAGATTAATTTCTGTAGAAGAAATAGAGAAAGCTATTAAGAAACTAACATGAACACAGAATTCTACCAAACCTTCAAAGACTGGTACCCAAATGCTTCATTATTCCAGGGCATTAAAAGAAAGGGAAACTTCTTAATACTTTCTTTTTTAAGGCAAGTATAACACTGATATCTAAACCTGATAAAGATGGTACCCCCAAAAAAAAACCCTACAGGAGAATATTACTCATGAATAGTCAGGCAAAACACTTAAATACCAGCAAACAGACTCCAGCCCTGCTGCTGGGAAAGACTGAAGGCGGGAGGAGAAGGGGACGACAGAGGATGAGATGGTTGGATGGCATCACTGACTCAATGGACATGAGTTTGAGCAAGGTCCGGGAGTTGGTGAAGGACAGGGAAGCCTGGCACGGGGTCGCAAAGAGTCGGACATGACTGAGCGACCAAACAATCACCACCACCACCACCACCACCACCACCACCAAGTGAGGTGTATTCCAGGAATGCAAGTAATGTTCAACATTAGGGTGTCTGTTTATATCATATAACATTAAAAATCTAAGGGGAAAAAATACTAAAAAATCTATGGAAAAAGTCATAAAGATTTCCATAGATGCTGAAGAAGCCTATGATAAAAATCAACATCCACTGAAGATAAAAATACTCAAGAAAATAGAAATTGAGAGTTTTTAACAAGAACAAATATATATATAAATATAGATTTCATTTTACTTATATATAAATAAAATACATAATATGTATTTACACAATATGTATATTATAAAATGTATAATATAAAATTATATATATGTTGATCCTTGAACAACATAAGTTTGTCCTGTACAGGTCCATATATATGCAATTTTTTTCAACAGAGCACCTGTATTTTCATTTTATAAATCTTTAAATGTGGGGGAAAGTTGTGTTCAATTAGAGACTGCGGTAAATGACATTTAAAAATCTAGGGTTTGGGTCCTGATTCTATCCAAACAGTTTTACCTTCCTGCCCTTGAGTGGGTCATCTATTAAGTCCTTTGTTTTTGAGGCAGAGATAGCAGAACATAGATTTTCAATTTTGTATTTATTTTTTAAATTATTTTTAATTGAAGGATAGTGGCTTTACAATATTTGTTGGTTTCTGCCACACATCAAACACATGGATTTTCTAATGCAGTGGGATGAGAGTTAGAGGAACAATCAGCTGCACATAAATTATATACACACAAAATCTTATTCCAGGAGCCAAGGCAGGGATGTGCACACTACTCAACACTGTTCTAACTGAAGTATTAAACGGTGGAATTAGAAAAATCAGAGCTCTAAGAATGGGTAAAGAAAAAGTAAAGTTATCTCTTCTTGCAGATGATATGAGAGCACACCTAGAAAACTCCAGGGGATAAATGATAATGCTAACTCAAACAGTGAAAGAATTAATAAATTAGCAGGATATAAAAGAAACCTACAAAAATCAATGTCCTTCTTTATAGGTTTAATTAAGAAAGTTAGAGTCACTGAGTTGTGTTAAATAAGGAAGGAGACCTCACACAGTGCAGGACAATGGAGGGAAGTGACAATCCAGAAGGAGCTGGAGAATCAGAGCAATCATTCCCCAGCCTTGCTGAACCCCTGAAGTGGTTTGCATGGGAACCTCGAAAGTCTTGCTTTTTCAGTTGCCAGGGTGAAAACACAGGAGGGAAGCTGGTGAAATCTGCTGAAAGCTGTGGCATGTGTTGGAGGTTTGCTCTACTTTCGGACAACAGAGCTGGCAGTTAGAAAGAGGAGCTGGATGCAGAGCAGAAAAGAGCAAGCATAAAATGAAACCCACCTCTGAGTTTGCCACCATATCTAACCACAGTGATCATCAGAGCAATGACTGCTACTTTGCTTTTGCCTTCCAAATCTCATGCAAACTCCCCGAGCCACCTCTAACAAGGAACCACTCAGAGAAAGAGATTCTTGAAAATGTAGCTCCAGCTTAATCAAACTGACAGTTCAAACCACACAGGCATTCTGACCAGCAATGAGTATCAGTGGCCCACAGGGGAGCTGGTCATGTTGTTTCTTGATTTGGGTGGTGATTTCACGGTTGTATTCCACTTTGAAAGAATTCACTGGTCCCTACACTGATGATCTGAGCCCTTTTCCCTAAATATACTTCCAATCAATAGCCATTTTTAAAAAGGAAAAAACGTGTTGTAAAGTTATAAACATTAAAATAATTTGGTACAGGCTCAGAAATAGACAAAGAGTTCAACGGAACAAAATATAAGACATACAGATGGCCATAAAGGACATGAAAAAGTGCTCAACATCACTAATTATTAGAGAAATGCATATCAAAACTACAATGAGGTATCACCTTACACTGGTTAGAATTCAATTGAGTTCAGTTCAGTTCAGTCACTCAGTCGTGTCCAACTCTTTGTGACCCCATGGACTGCAGTATGCCAGGCTTCGCTATCAATCACCAACTCCCGGAACTTACTCAAAGTCATGTCCATCAAGTCGGTGATGCCATCCAACCAACTCATCCTCTGTCATCCCTTCTCCTCCTGTCTTCAATCTTCCCCAGCATCAGGGTCTTTCCCAATGAGTCAGTTCTTTGCATCAGGTGGCCAAATTATTGGAGCTTCAGCTTCAGCATCAATCCTTCCAATGAATATTCTGGACTGATTTCCTTTAGGATGGATTGGTTGGATCTTCTTGCAGTCCAGGGGACTCTCAAGAGTCTTTTCCAACACCACAGTTTAAAAGAATAAATTCTTCAGCACTCAGCTTTCTTTATAGTCCAACTCTCACATCCATATATGACTACTGGAAAAACCATAGCTTTGACTAGACAGACCTTTGTTGGCAAAGTAACGTCTCTGCTTTTTAATATGCTGTCTAGCTTGGTCATAGCTTTTCTTCCAAGGAGCAAGCATCTTTAATTTCATGGCTGCAGTCACCATCTGCAGTGATTTTGGAGCACAAGAAAATCAAGTCTATCACTGTTTCCATTGTTTCCCCATCTATTTGCCATGAAGTCATGGGCCTGGATGCCATGATCTTCGTTTTCTGAATGTTGAGTTTTAAGACAACTTTTTCACTCTCCTCTTTCACTTTCATCAAGAGACTATTTAGTTCCTCTTGGCTTTCTGTCATAAGGGTGGTGTCATCTGCATATCTGAGGTTATTGATATTTCTCCCAGCAATCTTGATTCGAGCTTGTGGAGCCCAGTCCAGCATTTCACATGATGTACTCTGCATATAAGTTAAATAAGCAGGGTGACAATATACAGCCTTAACACACTCCTTTCCCAATTTGGAACCAGTCTGTTTTTCCATGTCCAGTGCTAGCTGTTGCTTCTTAACCTGCATACAGATTTCTCAGGAGGCAGGTCAGGTGGTCTGGTATTCCCATCTCTTTAAAAATGTTCTACAGTTTGCTGTGTCCTGTCATTTAACACGGCTGAAATTATCATGATATTTTTACATTTTGATAATCTGGCAATGAAAAGTCAGTGTGAACCATTCTTCACTCACCCAGAGCTGGTTTTAATCTGCGCCTTGAGAATGACACGAAAGCAGTGTTTTCACACCTTTTCTGCGTCACAGCACACTATAAACGGCACTGTCTGTAGGGCACACAGCGGCTCTGGATTCTCTGGCCTACCCAAAGTCTGCCCAGCTAATTCACCAGGCTCCAGCCCAGAGAGTTCGCGAGATTTTGGGAAGGTCTGTGAATACCGTGCTCCCTCTAGTGGGGTCGCACAGAGTCGGCCACGACTGAAGCGACAGCAGCAGCAGCAGCAGCAGCTCTAGTGGTCAGAATCACTACTTTTCCTCCTCCTTTAATCCCTGAAGAGGAACACCTGAAATGGGGGAAAAGGCGCCTCACCCACACACAAACTTATCAAAGCATCTCAGTCCGAACAAGGCAGAACTAATTATGCAAAGCGTTTGTTAGAAAAATACCTCTTTCAACTGCCTATAGGTATGCAGGTGGGCCTAAATAAGAAACTTTTTTGGCTGCATTCAAACTTCTCTGAAACTGGAAACTGAAATTAATCTACACCACTACATAGCTCTAGAAAGAGGCAACAACTCACATCCTTAGAACTGGCTGTTCCAGGACTGACTTGGCAAAGCTGTGGGCCCCTGAGTGGAGGTATCTTTAATCAGCTTTCTCTTTCTTCGCTTGCTTGAAGGCCGTTTTCTAAATAGAAACACATTTGCGTGTCTTTACTAAAATGCCAAGTGTTGCTGCTAATTCTTACTCTGATCCTAGTTTGCTTGAGTCCAAAAATCAGAAAAAAATGTATCTTGTATGATGTGTGTACCTTTGATAATTCCTAGACATTCTTTTGCTCAGGGCAGCAAGAAACACAGGGCTCCAGCTGTCCTCTCCATGCTGTCGGAGAGCAGCGCAAAGGGACAAAGCTTTTGGGATATGATATAAGCCCAAATGTGGAGAGGAATATTGAAATTTTTTCTCCTCTAATAAAAATAGTTGTTTATTTTGGAGGAAAAATGTTAAAAGCTGGCATAATGGTATTAAGACAATGAAATGATGAAATAAAATTCCCAAGTTATAGAATGTACTGCCATCTACTGCATATAAAAAAATCACTGTTTCTCCTGCTGAAATTATTATAAATCAAGCAATCACACACTTTGAAATATAAATGAATTTGTAAGATCTGGTAACTGCCACAAAGAACTTGTAATTTAGACTGTTCTATAGCTTTTAATTTTCTCATCTGAAATTCTCTCTTCAATTTTCCCTTTTATCTTTTTAAAATTCTATTTTTCCCCAACCCTTTCATGGCACTAATTCTGGAAGTTACATTTTTAATTTGATATTTTATTTTTTTAATATTGCTTTTTACAGCATTTTTCTCTTCAGTTCAGTTCAGTCGCTCAGTTGTGTCCAACTCTTGGCGACCCCATGAATCACAGCACGCCAGGCCTCCCTGTCCATCACCAACTCCCAGAGTTCACTCAAACTCAAGTCCATCGAGTCGGTGATGCCATCCTGACATCTCATCTTCTGTCGTCCCCTTTTTCCTTCTGCCCCCAAATCCCTCCCAGCATCAGAGTCTTTTCCAATGAGTCAACTCTTCACATGAGGTGGCCAAAGTACTGGAGTTTCAGCTTTAGCATCAGTCCTTCCAAAGAACACCCAGGGCTGATCTCCTTTAGAATGGACTGGTTGGATCTCTTTGCAGTCCAAGGGACTCTCAAGAGTCTTCTCTAACACCACAGTTCAAAACCATCAATTCTTTGGTGCTCAGCCTTCTTCACAGTCTAACTCTCACATCCATACATGACCACTGGAAAAACCATAGCCTTGACTAGACGGACCTTTGTTGGCAAAGTCTCTGCTTTTCAATACGCTGTCTAGGTGGTCATAACTTTCCTTCCAAGGAGTAAGCGTCGTTTAATTTCATGGCTGGAATCACCATCTGCAGTGATTTTGGAGCCCCCAAAAATAAAGTCTGACACTGTTTCCACTTTCCCCATCTATTTCCCATGAAGTGATAGGACAAGATGCCATGGTCTTCGTTTTCTGAATGTTTAGCTTTAAGCCAACTTTTTCACTCTCCTCTTTCACTTTCATCCAGAGGCTTTTTAGTTCCTCTTCACTTTCTGCCATAAGGGTGGTGTCATCTGCATATCTGAGGCTATTGATATTTCTCCCAGCAATCTTGATTCCAGCCGTGCTTCTTCCAGCCCAGCGTTTCTCATGATGTACTCTGCATTGAAGTTAAATAAGCAGGGTGACAATATACAGCCTTGATGTACTCCTTTTCCTATTTGGAACCAGTCTGTTGTTCCATGTCCAGTTCTAACTGTTGCTTCCTGACCTGCATATAGGTTTCTCAAGAGGCAGGTCAGGTGGTCTGGTATTCCCATCTCTTTCAGAATTTCCCACAGCTTATTGTGATCCACACAGTGAAAGGCTTTGGCATAGTCAATAAAGCAGAAATAGATGTTTTTCTGGAACTCTCTTGCTTTTTCGATGATCCAGCGGATGTTGGCAATTTGGTCTCTGGTTCCTCTGCCTTTTCTAAAACTAGCTTGAACATCAGGAAGTTCACAGTTCACGTATTGCTGAAGCCGGGCTTGGAGAATTCTGAGCATTACTTTACTAGCGTGTGAGATGAGTGCAATCGTGCGGTAGTTTGAGCATTCTTTGGCATTGCCTTTCTCTGGGATTGGAATGAAAACTAACCTTTTCCAGGCCTTGTGGCCACTGCTATTTTCCAAATGTGCTGACACATTGAGTGCAGCACTTTCACATATACAATATTCTTTCATCTGAGAATATTAATTACATTTTCTGTATTTCTCTACTTCCTGCACTGGTTCTGTTCCCTGAGTTCCCTCAGTCCCCCACCCATTTGTTTATGTGAATGCCTCTCATTTCAGAGGCTTTCCTCAAATGTCTAATGATCATTAGCTGCCTGTTCAGATGAATAGCAAAGTACCTTGGAGCTGACTGGGGCTTAGTTAAAGCGGGAGGGGTGTGTGCACTGGTGGAGGCCGCAGCTGAGAGAATATACAGGTCCTTTTTCCAGGATTTTTGAGAGGATTTTCTCTAATCCCCTGCTTGGAGGATGTTAACTTTGTTGCCAGTTTTCTGGGAGTTTAATAGGAGGAGGCTGAGATCACTGTTAGGTGTGTAGACTTTCATTTAATCCCCTGCTTTCAGTGTAATACTCTGCCTGTAAAGGCTATGCCTGGTATTCCCGAATCCTATGATCCTCACTCAACAGCTCCAGAAAATTATCCAGTGGTGTTCTGCAGGGCACGGGTGAAGTGGGAACCTACTCTAGGTGAACATGGCAACTAGGAAAATCTAACAGCTTCTTAACAGATTTGCAACTGCTTCACCAGTTTTTAGCCCCACCTCAGGCTAATTATTATGCCTGAAGAATTATGGACAGAGGTTTGTAACATTGTACGGGAGACGGTAATCAAAACTATCCTCAAGAAAAAGAAATGCAAAAAGGCAAAATGGTTGTCTGAGGAGACCTTAACAAATAGCTGAGAAAAGAGAAACAAAAGGAAAAGGAGAAAAGGAAAAATATATCCACCTGAATACAGCATTCCAAAGAATAGTAAGGAGAGATAAGAAAGCCTTCCTAAGTGATCAATACAAAGAAATAGAAGAAAACAACAGAATGGGAAAGACTACAGATTTCTTCAAGAACAAGGGAACATTTCATGCAAAGATGGGCACAATAAAGGACAGAAACAGGATGGCCCTAACAGAAGCAGACTTTTAAGAGGTGGCAAGAATACACAGAACACAAAGAAGATCTGAATGATCCAGATAACCACGATGTTGTGATCACTCACCTAGAGCTAGATATCCTGGAGTGTGAAGTCAAGTGGGCCTTAGGAAGCATCACTATGAACAAAGCTAGTGGAAGTGATGGAATCCCAATTGAGCTATTTCAAATCCTAAAAGATGATGCTGTGAAAGTGCTGCAATCAATATGCCAGCAACTTTGGAAAACTCAGCAGTGGCCACAGGACTGCGAAAGGTCAGTTTTCATTCCAATCCCAAAGAGGGGCAATGCCAAAGGATGTACAAACTACCGGACAATTGCACTCAATTTCCATGCTCAAAATCCTTCAAGCTAGACTTTACCAATACTTGAATTGAGAAATTCCAGATGTACAAGCTGGGTTTAGAAAAAGCAGAGGAACCAGAGATCAAATTGCCAAAACTGGCTTAATCATAGAGAAATTAAGGGAATTCCAGAAAAACATCTACTTCTGCTTCACTGACTATGTAAAAGCCTTTGACTGTGTGGATCACAACAAACTGGAAAATTCTTAAATAGATGGGAATACCAGACAATCTTACCTGTCTCCTGAGAAACCTGTATGTGGGTCAAGAAACAACAGTACCAGACATGGAACGACTGACTGGTTCAAAACTGGGATTGGAGTATAAGGCTATATATTGTCACCCTGTTTATTTAATTTATATGCAGAGTACATCATGTGAAATGCCAGGTTGGATGAATTACAAGCTGGAATCAAGATTGCCAGGAGAAATATCAACCTCAGATATGCAGATGGTTACACTCTAATGGCAGAAAGTGAAGAGGAATTAAAGAGCTTTGTGACAAGGGTGAAAGGGGAGAGTGAAAAAGCTGGCTTGAAACTCAATAGTGGATGGTGAAATTAGAAGACACTTGCTCTTTTGAAAGGAAAGCTATGACCAACCTAGCCAGCATATTATAAACCAGAGACATTACTTTTCCAAGAGGTCCATCTAGTCAAAGCTATGGTTTTTCCAGTAGTCATGTATGGATGTGAGAGCTGAACCATAAAGAAGGCTGAGTGCCAAAGAGTTAATGCTTTGAATTGTGGTGCTGGAGAAGACTCTTGAGAGTCCCTTGGACAGCAAGGAGATCAAACCAGTCAATCCTAAAGGAAATCAACCCTGAATACTCACTGGAAGGACTAATGCCCAAGCTGAAGCTCCAAAACTCTGGCCACCTGATGGAAAAAGCTGACTCACTGGAAAAGACCTTGATGCTGGGAAAGACTGAAGGCAAAAGGAGTAGAAAGGGCAGCAGAGGATGAGAGGTTGGATAGCATCATGAACTCAATGGACACAAACTTGGGCAAACTTTGGGAGATAGTGAGGAACAGTGCAGCCTGGCATGCTGCAATCATGGGGTTACAAAGAGTTGGACACGACTTGGCAAGAACAATATATAAGACAGACAGTCAACAAGGACCTACTGTATGATACAGCAAACTACTCCATATTCTATAATAACCTATTGGGAAAAGAATCTGAAGAAGAATCAATATATGTATAACTGAATCACTTTTCTATACACCTGAAACAAACACATTTTAAATAAATATTAAAATAAAAAAAGAAAAAAAAACCTTTTTTTAATTAAAAAAAAAAAAGAAGCCCTGAAAGATAGAAAAAATAACTGCCCATCTCCTTTTTCTTTCTAAAGTAAACTTATGTTCACTTTTTATGTTGTTACTCTGAACTGCAGGAAGTGCATTCCTAGAAAGGAACATCTCTGAGAAAGGAGTAGCTTGCTAGTGATCTTCAGCATGCTATTTAATCTCTTTAAATAAAAGTGGGATGATAATCAGTTCAGTTCAGTCGCTCAGTTCTGTCCGACTCTTTGCAACCCCATGAACCGCAGCAGGCCTGGGATGATAATAACTACAACAATAACATCTACCTTACAGGTGATTCTCTGAGAGAATCAGAGTTAAGGTATCTAAAATATCCTGCACCATACTTAAAACACAGTAGCATAGTGAAAACACTCAGCAAATGGTAGTTACAGTCTTAAATGATAAACAAACTCATCCAATTATCAGCTTGTTTCCCTTACATGACTACTAGAGAGATTTACTGTGTCTTCCAAGGCTATTTAGCAGATCCTGGAGTTACAGCACAGTGAGTTTAATTCAAGAGAGAAACTCTGAATGCAGAGTGCTCAACTCCACAAGGATTCCAAGTCATTAATCTACCTGAGCACCCTATCACAGTCAGCTTTATAATTATCTGCAAATGGCATGAAATAAAACAAATATATATAAACATATGAAACAACTTTAATTATAAAAATAAAGTTTATTTAAATTCTATAAATATACACACACACACAGAGTACCATACATTTACTTATTACATACAAATTCTGCTTCTCAACTACAAAATTATATATACAGTGTAAATAGTGGTAAGAATTCTTAAAGTCCCCTGTACTACTTTCATCCTAAGTCATATACTTGTTTTCCACCCACAATTGGACTGGGACTTAAAATCCACATGGACATTTACTATAGTATTTGTTTCCTCCTAAAAAGAAACTCTAAAAAGCTATTATTAAACCAACAGTATGTCTAACAAATACTATTATCTTAGATCCAATAATATACAATATTTGAGATAAGTAAAAGGCTTTTAATCTGTTTCTACTTCATCTGTTCAGTTCAGTTGCTCAGTCGTGTCCAACTCTTTGTGACCCCATGAACCGCAGCATGCCAGGCCTCCCTATCCATCAGCAACTCCTGGAGTCCACCCAAACCCATGTCCATTGAGTTAGTGATGCCATCCAACCATCTCATCCTCTGTCATCCCCTTCTCCTCCTGCCCTCAATCTTTCCCAGCATCAGGGTCTTTTCATCAGCAATTCTTTATTTCATACATAAAATTCCCTAGTCTTCCTACATTCCTAGTGATCTTAAAATGGAAACTAGGTCATGTTACTGAATCTAGTTCTCTTTTTTCCTTTTGGCCAGAAACCCAAACACTGAAAATGCATTTTTTTAAAAAATTTGCATCACAATAGGTTGCTATGAATTAAGCCCAGCCTCCCAGGCCTGTCTTTATATAGCTAAGATACATGCAGATGAAAAATAAAAGATTAGCTCAATTACTTGTCTTCCTACCACATAACCATTTAAAACAATTTTCCAAGGAGCAAAGTGAATTACATAATTGTGCTGACATCAGAGTCCCAAATTGTCTTTCCTTTAGCAACCTCCTTTTCTGTATATCTCAAAGACTACCGGTGATAATAACAGGGCACTAAGAAATGGATGATGGACAACAATGATGTATGTAGAAATACATATGTAGCAAATATTTCTTTCAAATAAACATATGCTCAAGGTCTGTATTTAAAGAACTGTATTGAGCGGTAACATCTCTCTAACTACTGTATTCCAAACACAACTAATACAGTGCCTGGTATACAGCAGGTGTTTAATATGTAGTATTACATACACAAATGAATAAATGGTGTGGAAAAAAAGTAGTGTATTCAACTCAATGCTGGTTCAATGGCTACTAATGTCCACTTCAGTTTGGGGGACAACTTACAAAAACTGGTAAAGGAAAATGACAGAACAATATAAAATTCTTGTAGGAGTGATAATTTTGCAAATCTATCAAAAGATAATTATCATATATTAAAAATGAAACACAGATAATTGTGAATTTATGTCCATCTTGGGGTTAATAATAAGCCCTGAGACAGAAAATATTGGTCCGTGCACAGCAGCTGCCCAAGCTCCTTCCCCAGCTGAGTGGCTTTATATAGAACAGTAAGTAAATAAAAGTTTCTGAGCCATTCCAGTATTCCCGCTGTTCTGATATATGAGAGACAAGTTGTAGGCAATATCTCTTCGTAAGTCTATCTGGTCAATTTCTATACCCTAGAGGGGAAAATACAAAGATGAGTATATTTCAAACTGACAACCTGGACAATTTTATGGCAACTAAACAGCTTTTGTTAAGTGTTCAAAAAACTATTAAAATTCATATTACTGAAAAAATTTATAAAACTAGGCATATACCTTGAATATACATTTTTATCAGGTAATGCTGACTTCAGTTAATTGTTATAGTAACTGTTTCATCAAATATTTTTAAATGTCTAACCAATAAGTTTAATTCACAAGACATAGCAGAATAACCACCAGATGAATTAGGATTTAAGAGTAAAAAAAAATGAAACCATAGAAGAAAAAATACAGTTGAATAATAATATAACCTTGGTAGGAAAAGCCCTTTTAAGTATAATAAATACCAAAGGTAGGAACTAAAAAGACTGATATGACTTCATAAAAAATGTAAACCTTCTGCATGTAGAAAAAAAATAACACAAATGACCAGATGAGAAAAAAAAAATCTGTACTATATAACAGAAAGGCATATAAAACATAGGTCTAGGAGGGCATACACCAAATTGATTATAATGACTACCTTATGGGTGTTATTACTTTTTTTTTTCCTACTTAAATAATCCAACCAATGACCTCAATGGAGCAGATTAAATCTATGTTCCTATTCTTCTCCACACAAAATTTTGGAGTCAACTAAGAACATCTGCACCAATGAAAAATGTTGCCCTATAAAGCTTAAGGAGCAATACATAAATTATTTATGAAGTTAAGAACACAAAAGTGTATATATTTCATCAGGAGAACTATAAGAGTAGGTATTCATTTGCCTAATGACTAAAGTTGAACGAGGGTAACAGAAGAGAGTTGTGAGGAAATGTGGGATTATGAGTGCAACTTTTAAAACTGAACAATGATAACATACTTTCCTTCAGAAATTAGGCTTTAAACACAGATTATCATAGTATTGGCAACACTTCACCATATATTACATTAACTTAAAACTACGTTTATACTGATCTTTAATCTCTTCATGTAAGAATTAAAGATTTTAAAATTTAAAAAAATAAATACATAAAAATAAAATTAAAAAAAAAAAATCCCCCCCCACCAAAAAAAGAAGTATGTCAGCTACACTTTTGAACTTGAAAATGAATAATGGCTACAGAACTCAATACTCAGGGTTCCTGTGTACCAGCTCACACCTGTAAACCACAGGGGCTATCTCAGGATAACTGAAATGGTCATAACCACAAGTCATATGTGTCCACATGGTCGCCTAGGTCAGTAGGTGACTTGTTGCCGAACATAATTAAATAAGTGCATTCAATAAGGGCAGAATACATTTTTAATATATAAGCTATGATTAATTTCACTGTCTGGACCACAATACTGAGCTAACTGCAACTTATTGATAGATGAAGTGTCTCCTCAGTTTTTCAAAGTAAATCATACAATACCTCTACCACAAGTGGAGGGAGCTCCAGGGCCTTCTGATAATAGTGGATTGCAAGATGTTGCAGCCCCAGTTGGTGAAGGGCACGGCCCAAGTTGTAGAATGTCTCCTGGCAAGGCCCACGTAAACTGAGGTATCGATTAAGAAAGGAAAAGCCCTACCAAAGAGAAAAGATAATAATTCAATAGTTCAGTCATTTGACAAGCAAGTGCAGGGGCAGGAATACAATTTTCTATTTTTGGCTACGCTGTGCAGCATGTGGGATCTTAGTTTCCCAATCAGGGATTGAACCCGCATCCACTACATTAGAAGTGTGGAGTCTTAACCAATGGACCACCAGGGAGTCCCCAATTTTTTTTTTAAAGACAGTCTCACCCTAAAAGAATATATGTCTGTGGTACAGTGTCATATCATAATATAGTTCAGATTTCTTCTGAAGGTGTAAAGGAGGTATTTTTTTTAAACTAAAGAAAAAAAAATTCACAGAAAACAAAGCCAAATGTTACAACTAGCTATCAAAGACCCATAATCTAAAACAGAGAATATATATTTTTATGGTTTCAAGTTGGTTTTTGTGGCATTAGAGGCTAGTAAAATTTTAGGTTTGAGATACATGTCTAAAAGCTTGACCAAAATATAAACTCCAAGCTCTTATGATGATAATTTAGAAAGTTGCATCCTCAGGAGCAAACTCATTTGAATACATCTGACCTTTCTGGTTACATACCTCTCAGAGCCTTAATAACTTCTTAATGTTAAAAAACTTGATTTTCTTTTTTCCCCTCTGAAAGCTTCTGACTCAACAGCTTTATGGAGAAACTGATTATTTCAGAGCATAGCTATAATGAAGCAGGCTCCCTGTGTGTCACAGCATCCAAAAAAGCAACTTGCTTCTCCACTTCTTCCTGTATTCACTTTCCCCTTCAATGCAACTTCAAGTTCTACCATGCACATAAAGCTACAAATTGCAAGATGCCAGTAACTGATATAAGCAATTAAGCAAATATATTACCTGAGAATTAAATCAACAAATTTGTATGTATAAAAAATAAAATGCAGTTATTTCCTGGGTGATCTGGTATGTAATAAATGGTCACAAATTTTTCTTCATAAATTAATAAACAATAAAAATTAAGGTATTTGTTAGAATTAATGCATTCTAGGAATAAAAAGTATGCTCAATAAACAAGTCATATTTTCTGCATGATAAATGAATCCATTTGAGTACATGAATATGACTTCTACTGAAAAAACATGGTTCTCTGTTAAGTAATAGCAGACAAGCTATTAATCTCAGAAGAATCAAATCTATGTGTTTAAAAATGAGAAATTCAAAGACAAATATCTAAGAAAGAACATTTACTTTCCTTCCCTAATTACTTAAAAAACAGGCATATACATGCATCAAACATAAAAACTGAAATAAAAGCGAAAGTTTTGAGGATACAGTGTTGAATGAGAGACCAGATCTCTGATCTCTTGGAGTTTATATTTTCACTAGAGGAGACACGCTATGTTAAGAAGGTAAACAAGAAAACAAAAAGGTAGCGCAAATTGCTTTACAAACTAAGACTTTAAAAGAGCAATTTGTGGTGATGACGTAAGGAAACAGTCACACAAGCCCGTATCCAAACACTATTGCATGTCTATATTATTTTTAAAAACTAACAGGACCTGGAAGGTTGGCAGCCTCTGAGGCTCCAGAATACAAGAAAGCCTGCACAGGATTCCTAAGATTCTGCCTGAGCCTTCTTTTCTGATCTGGCTGTGCATCCTTTCCACATGGCTGTGTAAGTCTTGGCCAGGAGTACTCCTATATGTTGATCCATGAGTGCTGAACACAGGAATGGATACTCCCAACAAGTGCACTAAGCAGATACTTTTTTTTTTTTAATGTTGAGGGTTTGGGGGGTTTTTTTGCTCTTTATTATTTTTTTTTACAATACTGTATTGGTTTTGCCATACATTGACATGAATCCACCACGGGTGTGCATGAGTTCCCAACCCTGAACACCCCTCCCACCACCCTCCTCATATCATCTCTCTGGGTCATCCCAGTGCACCAGCCCCAAGCATCCTGTATCAAACCTAGACTGGCAATTTGTTTCTTACATGATTGTATACATGTTTCAATGCCATTCTCCCAAATCATCCCGCCCTCTCCCTCTCCCACAGAGTCCAAAAGTCTGTTCTACACATCTGTGTCTCTTTCGCTGTCTCGCATACAGGGTTATCGTTACCATCTTTCTAAATTCCATATATATGAGTTATTATACTGTATTGGTGTTTTTCTTTCTGGCTTACTTCACTCTGTATAATAGGTTCCAGTTTCATCCACCTCATTAGAACTGATTCAAATGTATTCTTTTTAATGGCGGAGTAATACTCCATTGTGTATATGTACCACAGCTTTCTTATCCATTTGTCTGCTGATGGACATCTAGGTTGCTTCCATGTCCTGGCTATTATAAACAGTGCTGCAGTGAACATTGGGGTACACGTGTCTCTTTCAATTCTGGTTTCCTTGGTGAGTATGACCAGCAATGGGATTGCTGGGTCATAAGGCAGTTCTATTTACAGTTTTTTAAGGAATCTCCACACTGTTCTCCATAGTGGCTGTACTAGTTTGCATTCCCACCAACAGTGTAAGAGGATTCCCTTTTCTCCACACCCTCTCCAGCATTTATTGCTTGTAGACTTTTGGATCGCAGCCATTCTGACCTCATTGGTGCCTCATTGTGGTCTTGATTTGCATTTCTCTGATAATGAGTGATGTTGAGCATCTTTTCATGTGTTTGTTAGCCATCTGTATGTCTTCTTTGGAGAAATGTCTATTTAGTTCTTTGGCCCATTTTTTGATTGGGTCGTTTATTTTTCTGGAATTGAGCTGCAGGAGTTGCTTGTATATTTTTGAGATTAGTTGTTTGTCAGTTGCTTCATTTGCTATTATTTTCTCCCATTCTGAAGGCTTTTCACCTAGCGTATAGTTTCCTTCGTTGTGCAGAAGCTTTTAATTTTAATTAGATCCCATTTGTTTATTTTTGCTTTGATTTCCTGTATTCTGGGAGGTGGATCATAGAAGATCCTGCTGTGATTTATGTTGGAGAGTGTTTTGCCTACGTTTTCCTCTAGGAGTTTTATAGTTTCTGGTCTTACATTTAGATCTTTAATCCATTTTGAGTTTATTTTTGTGCATGGTGTTAGAAAGTGATCTAGTTTCACTGTTTTACAAGTGGTTGACCAGTTTCCCCAGCACCACTTGTTAAAGAGATTGTCTTTCATCCATTGTATATTCTTGCCTCCTTTGTCAAAGATAAGGTGTCCATAGGTGTGTGGATTTATCTCTGGGCTTTCTATTTTGTTCCATTGATCTATATTTCTATCTTTGTGCCAGTACCATACTGTCTTGATGACTGTGGCTTTGTAATAGAGCCTGAAGTCAGGCAAGTTGATTCCTCCAGTTCCATTCTTCTTTCTCAAGATTGCTTTGACTATTTGAGGTTTTTTGTATTTCCATACAAATTGTGAAATTATTTGTTCTAGCTCTGTGAAAAATACCGCTGGTAGCATGATAGGGATTGCACTGAATCTGTAGATTGCTTTGGGTAGTATACTCATTTTCACTATATTGATTCTTCTGATCCATGAACATGGTATATTTCTCCATGTATTAGTGTCCTCTTTGATTTCTTTCATCAGTGTTTTATAGTTTTCTATATACAGGTCTTTAGTTTCTTTAGGCAGATATATTCCTCAGTATTTTATTCTTTTCGTTGCAATGGTGAATGAAATTGTTTCCTTAATTTTTCTACTTTCTCATTATTAGTGTATAGGATTACAAGGGATTTCTGTGTGTAGATTTTATATCCCACAACTTTACTATATTCATTGATTAGCTCTAGTAATTTTCTGGTGGAGTCTTTAGAGTTTTTTATGTAAAGGATCATGTCATCTGCAAACAGTGAGAGTTTTACTTCTTTTCCAATTTGGATTTCTTTTATTTCTTTTTCTCTCTGATTGCTGTGGACAAAGCTTCCAGAACTATGTTGAATAGTAGCAGTGAAAGTGGGCACCCTTGTCTTGTTCCTGACTTTAGGGGAAATGCTTTCAATTTTTCACCACTGAGGATAATGTTTGCTGTGGGTTTGTCATATATAGCTTTTATTATGCTGAAGTATGTTCCTTCTATTCCTGCTTTCTGGAGGGTTTTTATCATAAATGGATGTTGAATTTTGTCAAAGGCTTTCTCTGCATCTATTGAGATAATCATATGGCTTTTATTTCTCAATTTGTTAATGTGGTGAATTACATTGACTGATTTGCAGATATTGAAGAATCCTTGCATCCCTAGGATAAAGGCCACTTGGTCATGATGTATGATCTTTTTAATGTGTTGTTGGATTCTGACTGCTAGAATTTTGTTAAGGATTTTTGCATGTTCATCAGTGATATTGGCCTGTAGTTTTCTTTTTTTGTGGCATCTTTGTCAGGTTTTGGTATTAGGGTGATGGTGGCCTCATAGAATGAGTTTGGAAGTTTACCTTCCTCTGCAATTTTCTGGAAGAGTTTGAGTAGGATAGGTGTTAGCTCTTCTGTAAATTTTTGGTAGAATTCAGCTGTGAAGCCGTCTGGACCTGGGCTTTTGTTTGCTGGAAGATTTCTGATTAGAGTTTCAATTTCTGTGCTTGTGATGGGTCTGTTAAGATTTTCTATTTCTTCCTGGTTCAGTTTTGGGAAGTTGTACTTTTCTAAGAATTTGTCCATTTCTTCCACATTGTCCATTTTACTGGCATATAATTGCTGATAGTAGTCTCTTATGATCCTTTGTATTTCTGTGTGGTCTGTTGTGATCTCTCCATTTTCATTTCTAATTTTATTGATTTGATTTTTCTCTCTTTGTTGCTTGATGAGTTTGGCTAATGGTTTGTCAATTTTATTTATCCTTTCAAAGAACCAGGTTTTGGCTTTGTTGCTTTTGCTATTGTCTCTTTTGTTTCTTTTGCTTTTATTTCTGCCCTAATTTTTAAGATTTCTTTCCTTCTACTAACCCTGGGGTTCTACATTTCTTCCTTTTCTAGTTGCTTTAGGTGTAGAGTTAGGTTATTTATTTGACTTTTTTCTTGTTTCTTGAGGTATGCCTGTATTGCTATGAACTTTCCCCTTAGCACTGCTTTCATAGTGTCCCACAAGTTTTGGGTTGCATTTTCATTTTCATTCATTTCTATGCATATTTTGACTTCTTTTTTTATTTCTTCTGTGATTTGTTGGTTATTCAGAAGCGTGTTGTTCAGCCTCCATATGTTGGAATTTTTAATAGTTTTTCTCCTGTAATTGATATCTAATCTTACTGCATTATGATCAGAAAAGATGCTTGGAATGATTTCTATTTTTTTTAATTTATCAAGGCTAGATTTATGGCCGAGGATGTGATCTATCCTGGAGAAGGTTCCGTGAGCACTTGAGAAAAAGGTGAAATTCATTGTTTTAGGGTGAAATGTCCTATAGATATAAATTAGGTCTAACTGGTCTATTGTATCATTTAAAGTTTGTGTTTCTTTGTTAATTTTCTGTTTATCTATCCTTAGGTGTGAGTGGGGTATTAAAGTCTCCCACTATTATTGTCTTATTGTTAATTTCCCCCTTCATACTTGTTAGCATTTGTCTTATATATTGTGGTGCTCCTGTATTGGGTGCATATATATTTATAATTGTTACATCTTCTTCTTGGATTGATCCTTTGATCATTATGTAGTGACCTTGTCTCTTTTCACAGCCTTTGTTTTAAAGTCTATTTTATCTGATATGAATATTGCTACTCCTTTCTTTTGGTCTCTATTTGCATGGAATATCTTTTTCCAGCCCTTCACTTTCAGTCGTATGTGTCCCTTGTTTTGAAATGGGTCTCTTGTAGACAATATATATAGGGGGTCTTGTTTTTGTATCCATTCAGCCAGTCTTTGTCTTTTGATTGGGGCATTCAACCCATTTACATTTAAGGTAATTATTGATAAGTATGATCCCACTGCCATTTACTTTATTGTTTTGGGTTCGGGTTTATACACCCTTTTCGTGTTTCCTGTCTAGAGAATATCCTTTAGCATTTGTTGGAGAGCTGGTTTGGTGGTGCTGAATTCTCTCAGCTTTTGCTTGTCTGTAAAGCTTTTGATTTCTCCTTCATATTTGAATGATATCCTTGCTGGGTACAGTAATCTGGGCTGTAGGTTATTTTCTTTTATCACTTTAGGTATGACTTGCCATTCCCTCCTGGCCTGAAGAGTTTCTATTGAAAGATCAGCTGTTATCCTTCTGGGAATCCCCTTGTGTGTTATTTGTTGTTTTTCCCTTGCTGCTTTTAATATTTGTTCTTTGTGTTTGACCTTTGTTCATTTGATTAATATGTGTCTTGGGGTGTTTTGCCTTGGGTTTATCCTGTTTGGGACTCTCTGGGTTTCTTGGACTTGGGTGGTTATTTCCTTCCCCATTTTAGGGATGTTTTCAACTATTATCTCCTCAAGTATTTTCTCATGGTCTTTCTTTTTGTCTTCTTCTTCTGGGACTCCTATAATTCGAATGTTGGAGCGTTTCACATTGTCCTGGAGGTCTCTGAGACTGTCCTCATTTCTTTTAATTCGTTTTTCTTTTTTCCTCTCTGATTCATTTATTTCTACCATTCTATCTTCTATTTCACTAATCCTATCTTCTGCCTCTGTTATTCTACTATTTGTTGCCTCCAGATACTACTTTTGAAGCAGGGTAATAAATGCATTAAGTATATTCACTTTTAAAGAACATAAAATCAAGCAATGAGGAATCCAAATGAATTACCTGCACAATAAGAGCATGTCTCTTTAATACATACTTCTGGGATGCCATGTGAATAAAGGTTAGGCCTATACAGAGGTTATAGAGAGGTTCCTGGGGATGGGTGCGAAAGGCCTGCACATACTGTCCTGAAAAATGAGCAGTGATGTTAGATGACAGGACAAAAACACAATTCCTTATTTCTGCAACACTTACTCAAAAATAATTTAAGGTAAGCAAACATTACTATCACTTTAACAGATACAAAGGTTATATTCCAAAATATCAACCAGATGCATATTAATAGGAATTTTAAAATATATAACAGGTAACAAAAAGAGAAGGATTTACCATCAACGTAATTTGACCATGACGATCAAAACTGAGTACAAAAGTAACTTTTTTAAAGGTACAGTTTGACATTTCCAAGTAGAGTAGTACTTCAAAAATAAACAATTGAATAACTGTGATCATAAATCTACTTTACGATCTCAAATCTTTTAAAAAACTAATGGGGGAATGTGTCCGTTGGTGAATTCTTTCATTAAATTAACTGAGACCTGTCTTATAGATGCTAATGTGATAGATCATAGAGGTGAGAAAATTAGTTTTGTTTTTTAAGTTTATGGGTATTATTGCCTCAAACATAGCAACTGTTTTTCCTGAGAAGAGCTAAATGTATCTAATAACAAGATAAAAATTCAGGGTTTTATGAATTCCATATACTCTAAAAAATTATCTCATGTCAAAAGCCTAACTGTATGAGAGAGGAATTTTAGCAAATTTTTCTTGTAAAGAAATGATCTATAATTTATCATATAGATAAGAAAACTTCTATTCCAGAAGAAACAGCACTGTAAAGTGTCCTTAGCAGCACAAATGGTAGACTGCCATTTGGACTTTCTATTCTAATCTCTTTTATATATAGTTTTCTTAATATTAAACTAATAATTCCAAAAAAGTATACACAGTGAAGAAAAGCTTCAACATCTGATGTTCAAGATTACTGGCTGAACAACTATAAAAACAGAAACAATACACAAGAAACATTAAAGCATGAAACAGCCAAAATCACAGTATACTCAGAAGTGAATCTGGCAATATATTTTATTGCCAGCAGCAGGAGATACATGCCTCATTTTAAGTTTAAACTTTTGGTTAAGTATTTTTCTACTTGCTTGCTCCTGGTTCCTTATTACAGAAATTTCCTATAAATGGTTAATGAATTTTCCCTCTGTTTAATTATTAATAAGAATTATAAAGACTTCTCTCACACTAATCAGAATGGCCAGCATCAAAAAGTCTAAAAACAATAAATGCTGAAGATGCTGTGCAGAAAAGGGAACTCCCCTTCACTGTTAGGAGGAATTACATTTGTTCAGCCACTATGGAGAACAGTATGGAGGTTCCTTAAGAAAACTAAATATACAACTACTATATATGATGCTGTCAAAGTGCTGCACTCAATATGCCAGTAAGTTTGGAAAACTCAGCAGTGGCCACAGGACTGGAATAGGTCCGTTTTCACTCCAATCTCAAAGAAAGGCAATGCCAAAGAATGCTCAAACTACCACACAATTGCACTCATCTCACACGCTAGTAAAGTAATGCTCAAAATTCTCCAAGCCAGGCTTCCGCAATACATGAACCGTGAACTTCCAAGTGTTCAAGCTGGTTTTAGAAAATTGCCAACATCTGCTGGATCATGGAAAAAGCAAGAGACTTCCAGAAAAACATCTATTTCTGCTTTATTGCCTATGCAAAAGCCTTTGACTGTATGGATCACAATAAACTGTTGGAAATTCTGAAAGAGATGGGAATACCAGACCAACTGACCTGCCTCTTGAGAAACTTATATGCAGGTCAGGAAGCAACAGTTAGAACTGGACATGGAACAACAGACTGGTTCCAAATAGGAAAAGGAATGCAGATGACACCACCCTTATGGCAGAAAGTGAAGAATTAAAAAGCCTCTTGATGACAGTAAGAGAGGAGAGTGGAAAAGTTGGCTTAAAGCTCAACGTTCAGAAAATGAAGATCATGGCATCTGTTCCAAACACTTCATGGCAAATAGATGGGGAAACAGTGGAAACAGTGGCAGACTTTATTTTGGGGGGCTCCAAAATCACTGCAGATGGTGATTGCAGCCATGAAATTAAACGACGCTTGCTCCTTGGAAGAAAAGTTATGACCAACCTAGATAGCATATTGAAAAGCAGAGACATTACTTTGCCAACAAGATCCGTCTAGTCAAGGCTATGGTTTTTCCAGTGGTCATGTATGGATGTGAGAGTTGGACTGTGAAGAAAGCTGAGCACTGAAGAATTGATGCTTTTGAATTGTGGTGTTGGAGATCCAACCAGTCCATTCTGAAGATCAGTCCTGGGTGTTCTTTGGAAGGACTGATGCTAAAGCTGAAACTCCAGTACTTTGGCTACCTCATGCGAAGAGTTGACTCATTGGAAAAGACTCTGATGCTGGCAGGGATTGGGGGCAGGAGGAGAAGGGGACGACAGAGGATGAGATGGCCGGATGGCATCACCGACTCAATGGACATGAATCTGAGTGAACTCCAAGAGCTGGTGATGGCCAGGGAGGCCTGGTGTGCTGCAATTCATGAGGTCATAAAGAGTCAGTGACTGAGCGACTGAACTGAACTGATGATTCAGCAATCCCACTCCTGGGCACATATCCAGAGCAAAACACAGTTTGGAAAGGTACATACACACTCACATAGCCAAGATTTGGTAGCAACCTAAATGTCCACTGACAGATGAATGGATAAAAAGTTCTGGTACATATATTCAATGGAATATTACTCGGCCATTAAAAAGAATGACACAGTGCCATTTGCCACAACATGAGTGGACCTAGAGATTATCATACTGAGCTAAGTAAGTCAGACAAAGACAAATACCATATGAGATCACTTACATGCAGAATCTCAAAAAAAAAAAAAAAAGAAAAGGATACAAATGAATGTATTTACAAAACAGAAACAGACTCACAGACTCTAAAAGCAAACATGGTTACCAAGGCAGAAAGGTGGTGGTGGTGGGGATAAATCATGAGTTTGGGATTGACATACACACTACTACACTTGAAACAGATAGCCAACAGGGACCTACTGTATAGCACAGGGAACTCTACTCAATATTCTGTAATAACCTAAATGGGAAAAGAATTTGAAAAAGAACATATATGTATATGTGTAAAAAAAAAATCAATGCAAGAAAAAAAAAGACGTCTCCTAAAGGAATAAACTATCAAAAATCTTAAGTCCCTTTTTATACTATAGCAAATTAAAATCATTTAGCAAAGTATCTATAACTAATGAAAATTATTTTGAGAACAAACAAGCCTAAGTCATGCTTTAAAGTCCTACTTCAAAGACCTACTTTAAAGACTTACTTTAGCCTTTTGAAACCAAAGCATCACAAGAAAAATAAATATTTATTATAATTACTGTGAATACTTAAAACCACTTACTATATGTACTAGACATTATTTTAAGTACTTTATATTAAGTCATTTAATTTTCACAATAATCTACCAGGTTATCTCCATTCCAAAGATACCGAAACCAAAGCAGAGGGAGGGAGACAAAGTCATGTGGCAGGACACTCACCAAGTGCATGCTTGAAACTACCAGATACAAATGCATTGTGTCCATTTAAGACACACAGGGCATGATTATCTGGGTTTTTCAGCATTAAACGGAGACAAAAGCGATGATGTCGTACTTCTTGGGAATGCATGGTAACTTGATTGAAAATGTTCCAGAGCTGGGGTTTATTGACGTTTTCCATTACCATTATTCTAAAATTGCAAAAAGAGAATGAGGGTAAAAAATAGTGTACAGAGAAAAAACATCTTGATTTTTAAGACTGAAACCCTTCAGTGCTATCCTATCAACACTGAAATTCACCACCCTCAATAAGGGGTATGTAGTGTTTCTCCATCTTGTTTCTGCTTTTCAACAAATGTTTAAATCAAAGAAACAAAATCAAGAGGTTTAAGTTTTATCTCTTCTCCCAACCCACTCATAGCTGCAGTACAATGAACACTGAATAATAATGTATATCAGACACTGGACAACTCATTTAACTCCCACAATAACCTATGAGGTGGTAATATTATGATGCCTGTTTTACCATAAAAAATGGGGAGACTGAGGCACAAATGTTTAAGTAAACCTCTTATGGGAGTGTATGCTCTCTTATACTGCTTCCAAGAACCACCAATGAACCGAATTAATCTGTAAGCAAGAGTTACAGAGCTTATTAATCTTGAGCATGAAAAATTAAGTCAAAGTAAATATACATGCTTCATCAAAGAATCTGATTAAAATAAGTTACTGGAAAATCACCTGATATAGTTGTATGCCTTTCTGAAATTTTTGTCCAGAATTGCAGCAGACAGACCAAAGTATTCTAACTCTTTGCGTTTTGGCTTGTCTTCATAAAATGAGCAGTATTCCAATGAAGAATCAACAAGTAACTCAGCCTCCTGGAACCGGGATAGGTCACATAAGGAGTATATGGCCTTCAAAAGCAGGTTCCACCAGTCATCTTTTGTCAAGACACTCGTGAGTACAGCAAATATTGCTAAAATGAGACCAATGAAGATCAGTTAGGATACTATATTTACAGAAGTAGCAGTATCACAAAGAAAATTAACATGATCTAGTCTAAAGTTAAATTAAGTTGAATAACCATGGTCCTAGAGGACTGAATTCTTGCCAACATTCTTCTGACAATAACGAGAAGGAGGGACTGCTTTTCACTCCCTCAACATGACTCCTTCTGCTCTACCTAAGAAACAATCTGCAGTCCCAGGTAATCCTCACTTCTGATTCATCCTCGGTAAAGTCCAGCTACATCATTTGTGTTTTTCAGCGCTTGCTTGGATATATGTACCTTCAGGGCAGAGCAAGGGTGCTTTCCATGACTGAGGTCAGATACGGGAATGTGCACATACAAGGCATTCAAATGTTTACTAAACAAAGGATTTCAAATTCATACTTAATCTTCTCTTCCTTATTTGTCTATAAGAAGCCTTCCTTTTACAGCCTATGAGAAATACCAAAAGCCATAAAATTTTTTTTACCACCTTCAATTCAATAATTCTCTGAGAATCTATCCTAAATAACTACTCAGAAATACGGATAAATCTATAGGCATAAAGATGATCACTATGGTATTACTTAGTCGGATGGCATCATCGACTCAATCGACAAGAGTCTGAGGAAACTCCAGGGGACAGTGAATGACAGAGAGGCCTGATGTGCTGCAGTCCATGGGGTCACAGAGTTGGACATGACTGAGTGACTAAACAAAAACAATGGTATTACTTAGAAAAGAAAATTATCAAAAGCAACCATATAATAATTTAATAAGAGGGAATGATTAAACAAATTATAAAACCACTATCCAATGGAATATGACACATTCCTTAAATATAACAGGTACAAAGAGACTAGAACATGAGAAAATATTGAGTGAAAAATTAGTACAAAGATATATGTGTGTGCTCAATCATGTCTGATTCTTTTGCAAACCCCATGGACTGTAGCCCACCAGGCTCCTCTGTTCATGAAATTTTCAAGACAAGAATACTGGAATGGGTTGCCATTTCTTTCTCTAGGGGATCTTCCTGACCCAGGGATTGAACTCACATCTCCTGCATCTCCTGCACTGGCAGGCGGGTTCTTTACCACTGATCCACCTTGGAAGCCCCAGTACAAAGATACATGTAACATCAAGTGACTGAGATAATCCTACCATGATGCACTGGTATAATGCGATCCTCATCATGACGAAACTATTAATAACAAAACAAAGACCTTATGAGCTTAAGAAAAACCAACAATAACCCTGAAATGAGGAAACAGTGAAAGAGGAAACAGGCAGGATCAGATAGAGAAAAATATAACTTGAGGAAACATAGTCCAAAATAACATGGGCAGACACTGGGTTAAGGACAGAATCAATGAACTCAAGAGACAGCAGGGCTCTAAGGCTAGATTACAAGCATCTGAGCCCACATTCCTATCCTCTGACTCTCTTCCCCCACAATATCTTGCTTATGTCTTTATATTGTGCTTAACAGAGATTCAGCTCATCTGGATTCTAAAACTTTGTCCATTGCAGACTGCCATGTCAGTAACAACGGTTTAATTAATATCTGTGGACATGATTAACAATAAAATAACTTTCTGCTAGACTGGTAACTCTAGTTTATAGTCTAGGTCTTTTTCCAAAGTTCTCCTGAGTAATAATGTCACCCAACATCCTTGATCCTTTTCCAGCTAAAAATAGATGGTTTTAAAGTCGCATATTTGAGATTGGGCCAAAGCAACTTATTTGCAGAATTTCTATGACTGTTGCTACATTTGTCAAAAATGAATTTAACAGAGACAAATTCATTTATCTAAGAGCTTAACATATGCAGTTGAAGTAACCAGACAAATAAAGCAATCTGTATTATCATCTAATTATCACAAATTTCTTAAAATAGGGTATGGTTTATTCTTATAAAGTCAAAATCAAAAGATTGTTTTAGTTTTTTCACAGAAGGATCTAAGTATACACTGCTTTTACATTTTCTTACACTGAAGTATATACATACAACCTTTCTTTCTTGTTTGAAAACACCAAATGAGTTTATTATTCCTAAGGGATCTAGACTAGAAAATATAATTTTCAATAAGATTACTGTCATGTGCTACTTCATGAGGTTTTTTTTTCCAACTCAGCCAAGTTTTACACAATAAAGCAAATGAAAGTAATTACCTTTTGCATCACAATTTGCTGACTCTTGGTCATTGTTGTCTGATATTTTGTCTCTTGACACTTTAATAAGGTAGAGATGCCTCTCTCCAGATTTGGAACTGGATATCAAACAGACTTGGGCTCTATTCATTGCTACCTGAATTAAAGATAATTGAAAATTTTCAGTCATGTGTGTGTATGCTAAGTTGCTTCAGTTGTGTCTGATTCTTTGTGACCCAATGAACTGGCCCGCCAGGCTCCTCTGTCCATAGGGATTCTCCAGGCAAGAATACTGGAGTGGGTTGCCATGCCCTCCTCCAAGGGATCTTCAATCCAGGGATCGAATGCATGTCTCCTGTGGTTCCTGCACTGCAGGTGGGTTCTCTACCGCTGAGCCACCAGGGAAACATTTTTAGTCCATAATTTTTTAAAGAAAATCTATGGGAAACAAGTATCACAAATGTGTCTGAAAGCTTCTTTAGTATGGGGAATAAAACACCAATTATCGTGTATATGAACACCTAAGAGAATGAATAGACTTATTTCTTCCTTGATAAAGGAGTCCAAGTCACACTACCCACCTTAGTAACAAAAAAGAAAGCCATTCACATTATGTTTATCTCACACACACCCACAGACAGTTAACTATCTCCCTGTAAAAAGCCAGACTCAGAAAAGATGTCATACCCAGAAAACATCTTTGCAAAGTAAACAATATTGCCACACAGTAGTGTCCACAGGGCCAATAATGGACACCATGATGGTTCTCATTTTTCTAAATATGTACTAGCAAAGATTTTATTTTTCAATCTGTAGTCAAGTTTATACTTTCATGTAGACTTTCAATTACATACCGTTAATCTCTAGGTTGTCTGCCTTTTATCTGATTTTAACTTTAAAAAGTTCAAGAGTAAAAGGGAGTTACAAAATAGTTATGATCTATGTTTAAACCAAATTCTAAACACTTAAAAAGTCAACAAGGCTAATATAAAGACAGATTACTACCTACCTTTAAAAGCATGGCTAACATGGTAAGCAAGGTATCCACATAACCATACATTTTGCCTTGTGAAAATAACAGAGTAGAACGTTGAAGCAGTAACTTCAGTTCCTAAGGAAATAAGCATAGGATAGTGCGACAAGATTCTTCTGTTTCAAGTTGTTTGGCTTGCACAAAAAAGCTATGTCTTAGAAACTAAACCTTAAGAACATCTGCTTTGTGATCTCCCACAAAAATTAAAACCCAACATTTTAAAAACTATAAATTACATTAATAATTACAATGTTAAGCTGTTGTAACTTAAGATTCAAAACCATTTTTCAAAAACACTGAATGTAATACACTAAAATTAAACTTGGTTATAAGCTGGAGAAACATCCTTAAAGTCTCTAAAATATAAGAAAATTCTAAAATACAGCCCACCGAGAAAAACTTCCACATTGCATGGCCTACCTGCTGCGCTGCGTTTGCATCTTGTGCTAATGTATCTGGATCATACATTGGTTCCAGGGCTTCCAGAGCTTTCTCGGGACGACCCAGCTGCTGCTGAAGGGTGGAAAGTGAAATTCTTGCATCCAAATGAAGAGGAGCCAGATCAACCACTTTGCTATAGCTTTCGGCAGCACGCTCCATGTAGCCTAAGGCCTTTAAGCATTCTAAAACGATGTTAAAATAAAGATTTGTAAGAGGGCCAAAATTATTTCTCCATTTTAAAAGAAATGTTACAGCAATATAAAAATTATAACAAGAAGGAGATTAATGCATATATCTGTATTTTAAAACAACTATCCCTTCCAATCTCTATGCTATAAGTATGTGATCATTATATAAATACACAATTTGGTGTTCTGCTTTATTTACTTATATTTGGCTTTCAACATTTCCCTGTGCCTTCACTGGCATTCTGACTGGTTACAATATTCAATTAACTTTATTATTTACTTAACCATCAGTTCAGTTCAGTCACTCAGTCGTGTCCGACTCTTTGCGATCCCATGAACTGCAGCACGCCAGGCCTCCCTGTCCATCACCAACTCCTGGAGTTCACTCAAACTCAAGTCCATTGAGTCGGTGATGCCATCCAGCCATCTCATCCTCTGTCGTCACCTTTTCCTCCTGCCTCCAATCCCTGCCAGCGTCAAAGTCTTTTCCAATGAGTCAACTCTTTGCATGAGGTGGCCAAAGTACTGGAGTTTCAGCTTTAGCACCAGTCCAATGGACTGGTTGGATTTCCTTGCAGTCCAAGGGATCTCAAGAGTCTTCTCCAGCACCATATTTCAAAAGCGTCAGCTCTTCGGTGCTCAGCCTTCTTCACAGTCCAACTCTCGCATCCATACATGACTACTGGAAAAACCATAGCCTTGACTAGATGGACCTTTGTTGGCAAAGTAACGTCTCTGCTTTTTAATATGCTATCTAGGTTGGTCATAACTTTCCTTCCAAGGAGTAAGAGCCTTTTAGTTTCACGGCTGTGGTCACCATCTGCAGTGATTTTGAAGCCCAAAAAAATAAAGTCTGACACTGTTACCACTGTTTCCCCATCTATTTCTCACGAAGTGATGGGACCAGATGCCATGATCTTCGTTTTCTGAATGTTGAGCTTTAAGCCAACTTTTTCACTCTCCTCTTTCACTTTCATCAAGAGGCTTTTTAGTTCCTCTTCAATTTCTGCCATAAGGGTGGTGTCATCTGCATATCTGAGGTTATTGATATTTCTCCCAGCAATCTTGATTCCAGCTTGTGCTTCTTCCAGCCCAGTGTTTCTCATGATGTACTCTGCATCTAAGTTAAATAAGCAGGGTGACAATATACAGCCTTGACGTACTCCTTTTCCTATTTGGAACCAGTCTGTTCTTCCATGTCCAGTTCTAACTGTTGCTTCCTGACCTGCATATAGGTTTCTCAAGAGGCGGGTCAGGTGATCTGGTATTCCCATCTCTTTCAGAATTTTCCAGTTTATACTTAACCATACTGCTTGACATTTAGGTTATTCCTCAATTTTCACTCTAATAAATAACCCTACAGTAAACATCTTCATGTATATAAGTCAGAGTTCACAAACTGGGAGACCAATTTAACCCACAGGGACACTTTGTTGGGCCACAGTACTGTTAAAAACAGTAAACTGTCTACATCTTTAAAAGTTGGTATTTTTTTTAAAAATCCAAGTTACAGGATTCTTTCGGAAAATCTGGTTTTGGCAACAGTTGAGTCCCTTCATTCCCACATGCTGCATCAGCCATGCCAAGAAACAGCAGTACCCTTTAGACGGGGCTCTCCAGTTCCCAACCTGCCCTGGGCCTCTCACTTACCTACTTCATTCACTTCAGTTATTTGACAGGCTCCTGAGTTTTGTGATCTCCAATATAAAATTTCTCCTCACCTCATTCAATTACTTCCTCAGAATAAGTCCTTAGAGGTGAAGTTATTGGGCCCTATTCCTCATACTTTATGCCAATCAATCATTAAGTCCTACAATTTGATGATGAATTCCCAGTAAGCATTTCTTCTTCCCACCCAAACAGCCACAGCACTTACAAACACAGGCCCTTTCATCTCTTTCCGTCTCACTGCACTGAACTCCGAAGATGGTATTTTGCGTCCTACTATTTTCTCAAATCTCACATTTCTCAAATATCTCCTCACCACTATCTTCAGGTTAAACTCTGGTAATGAAGGAAGGCTACTAAATATGGGTGAATCACCATGATGGAATTTCTCATAATTTTTCACTTATCACTTTAAAAGATACTTCCTTATTATGCTACAAGCATTAAATTCCTCTAATGATGTTTCTTCTCTAGTATTCCAAATTTCCTTATGATTTTTAGACAATACTGAGGTTCTACCTCCCACTCATGTAAAGCTACATATGTTCAACATAGAAAAAGCATTAATCAGTATCATGATTATAATTAAAGAGGATTTAAAAACATCTACTGCTAGTAACAAGAGAAGCTTCAAAACCACAGCCCTACAGAAGGCAATAAAAAATTTAATTCCCTTAATTTATGTCTTTTAAAATTAAAAACCTACAAATTATGTAACTTTTTATATAAACTTATGTATGTAAACTTTTACATCTGTATTCCTGTTCAGTCATCCAAATAAAGTGTTATCTTAACCATTAAGTCCTCTGTTATTTCATACCTGTGATATGGTCCACTGGAGAAGGGAATGGCAAACCACTCCAGTATTCTTTTGAGAACACCACGTACAGTATGAAAAGGCAAAAAGATAGGACACTGAAAGATGAACTCCCCAGGTTGGTAGATGCTCAGTATGCTACTGGAGATCAGTGGAGAAATAACTCTAGAATGAATGAAGAGACAGAGCCAAAGGAAAAACAACACCCAGTTGTGGATGTGACTGGTGATGGAAGCAAGGTCTGATGCTGTAAAGAGCAATACTGCATAGGAACCTGGAATCTTAGGTCCATGAATCAAGGCAAATTGGAAGTGGTCAAACAGGAGATGGCAAGAGTAAACGTTGACATTTTAGGAATCAGCGAACTAAACTGGACTGGAATGGGTGAATTTAACTCAGATGACCATTATATCTATTACTGTGGGCAAGAATCTCTTAAAAGAAATGGAGTAGCCAACATAGTCAACAAAAGAGTCGGAAATGCAGTACTTGGATGCAATCTCAAAAATGACAGAATGATCTCTGCTCATTTCCAAGGCAAGCCATTCAATATCACAGTAATCCAAGTCTATGCCCCAACCAGTAATGCTGAAAAAGGTGAAGTTGAACGGTTCTATGAAGACCTCCAAGACCTTCTAGAACTAACACCCCAAAAAAATGGTCTTTTCATTATAGGGGACTGGAATACAAAAGTAGGAAGTCAAAAACATCTGGAGTAACAGGCAAATTTGGCCTTGGAGTACAGAATGAAGCAGGGCAAAGGTTAATAGAGTTTTGCCAAGAGAATGCACTGGTCATAAAAAACACCCTCTTCCAAAAATGCAAGAGAAGACTCTACACATGGACATCATCAGATGGTTAACACTGAAATATGACTGATTATATTCTTTGCAGCCAAAGATGGGGAAGCTGAATACAGTCAACAAAAACAAGACCAGGAGCTGACTGCGGCTCAGATCATGAACTCCTTATTGTCAGATTCTTAATTCAATTTCTTAAATTGAAGAGTAGGGAAAATGACTAGACCATTCAGGTATGACCTAAATCAAATCCCTTCTCATTACACAGTGGAAGTGAGAAATAGATTTAAGGGCCTAGATCTGATTGATAGAGTGCCTGATGAACTATGGAATGAGGTTCGTGACACTGTACAGGAGACAGGGATCAAGACCATCCCCATGGAAAACAAATGCAAAAAGCAAAATGGCTGTCTGAGGAGGCCTTATAAATAACTGTGAAAAGAAGAGAAGCGAAAAGCAAAGGAGAAAAGGAAAGATATACCCATTTGAATGCAGAGTTCCAACGAACAGCAAGGAGAAAAAAGAAAGCCTTCCTCAGTGATCAGTGCAAAGAAATGGAGGGAAACAACTGAATAGGAAAGACTACAGATCTCTTCAAGAAAATTAAGAGATACTAAGGGAACATTTCATGCAAAGATGGGCTCATTAAAGGACAGAAATGGCATGGACCTAACAGAAGCAGGAGATATTAAGAAGAGGTGGCAAGAATACACAGAAGAACTATACAAAAAACATCTTCATGACCCAGATAATCACGATGGTGTGATCACTCACCTAGAGCCAAACATCCTGGAATGTGAAGTCAAGGGGGCCTTAGGAAACATTACTATGAACAAAACTAGCCGAGGCAATGGAATTCCAGTTGAGCTATTTCAAATCCTAAAAGATGATGCTGTGAAAGTGTTACACTCAATATGCCAGCAAATTTGGAAATTCAGCAGTGGCCACAGGACTGGAAAAAGGCAGCTTTCATTCCAATCCCAAAGAAAGGCAATGCTAAAGAATGCTCAAACTACCACACAATTGCACTCACCTCACATGCTAGTAAAGAAATGCTCAAGATTCTTCAAGCCAGGCTTCAACAGTACGTGAACCGTGAACTTCCAGATGTTCAGGTTGATTTTAGAAAAGGCAGAGGCACCAGAGATCAAATTACCAATATCTGCTGGATCATCAAAAAAGCAAGAGAGTTCCAGAAAAACATCTATTTCTGCTTTACTGACTATGCAAAAGCCTTTGACTGTGTGGATCACAGCAAACTGTGAAGTATTTTTCAAGAGATGTGAATACCAGACCACCTGACCTGCCTCTTGAGAAATCTGCATGCAGGTCAGGAAGCAACAGTTAGAACTGGACATATAATAACAGACTGGTTCCAAATAGGGAAAGGAGTACGTCAAGGCTGTATATTTTCACCATGCTTATTTGGCTTATATGCAGAGTACATCATGAGAAATGCTGGGCTGGAAGAAGCACAAGCTGGAATCAAGATTGCTGGGAGAAATATCAATAACCTCAGATATGCAGATGATACCACCCTTAAGGCAGAAAGTGAAGAAGAACTAAACAGCCTCTTGATGAAAGTGAAAGAGGAGAGTGAAAAAGTTGGCTTAAAGCTCAACATTCAGAAAAGATCATGGTATCTGGTCCCATCACTTCATGGCAAATAGATGGGGAAACAGTGGCTAACTTTTATTTTGGCAGGCGGTGGTGGGGGGGTGGGGGTGGGGAGGCTCCAAAATCACTGCAGATGGTGATTCCAGCCATGAAATTAAAAGATGCTTACTCCTTGGAAGGAAAGTTATGACCAACCTAGACAGCATATTAAAAAGCAGAGACATTACTTTGCCAACAAAGGTCCATCTAGTCAAGTCTTATGGTTTTCCCAGTAGTCATGTATGAATGTGAGAGTTGGACTATAAAGAAAGCTGAGCACCGAAGAGCTGATGCTTTTGAAATATGGTGCTGGAGAAGACTCTTGAGATCCCTTGGACTGCAAGGAGATCCAACCAGTCCATCCTAAAGGATATAAGTCTTGAGTGTTCTTTGGAAGGACTGATGTTGAAGCTGAAACTCCAATACTTCGGCCACCTGATGTGAAGAGCTGACTCATTTGAAAAGACTCTGATGCTGGGAAAGATTGAGGGCAGAAGGAGAAGGGGACGGCAGAGGATGAGATGGTTGGATGGGATCACCGACTCAATGGATGGGTGTGGGTAAACTCTGGGAGTTGGTGATGGACAGGGAGGCCTGGAGTGCTGAGGTTCATGGGTTCACAAAGAGTCAGACACAACTGAGCAACTGAACTGAACTTCTTGGAAGAAAAGTTATGATCAACGTAGACAGCATATTATAAAGCAGAGACAATAATTACTTTGCCAACAAAGATCCATGCAGTCAGGCTTTGGTTTTTCCAGTAGTCACGTATGGATGTGAGAGTTGGACTATCAAGAAAGCTGAGCACTGAGGAACTGATGCTTTTGAATGTGGTGTTGAAGAAGACTCTTGTGTGTCCCTTGGACTGCAAGGAGATACAACCAGTCCATCCTAAAAGAAATCTGTTCTGAATATTCATTGGAAGGACTGATGTTGAAGCTGAAACTTCAATACTTTGGCTACCTGATGTGAAGAACTCACTCATTTGAAAAGACTCTGATGCTGAGAAAGACTGAAGGCAGGGGGAGAAGGGGACGATGGAGGATGAGATGGTTAGGATGGCATCATTGACTCAATGGACACGAGTTTGAGTAAACTCTGGGAATTGGTCATGGACTGAGATGCCTAACGTGCTACAGTCCATGGGGTTGCAAAGAGTCGGACAGTACTGAGCAACTGAACTGATACTGATCTGTGATATATCTCAAAATATCAATCAGTGCTCCTCTATTTATAGAGAACTTTCTGCTACTATATAGTACTTCAAAATATTTTAAATATTAAAACTGTGTCATTATACGATATTTGAAACAGAGACTATTCAAATTTTAAGGCATCTCTTATGTTGATTCAATAGGAAATCCTATTAGAATATTTTTGCTTTTCATACATTTCTGGAAGAGATTTAGTAGTTTTTCTCAAGCTGTTTTTCCCACTCTCAACAATTTATTTCAGATTACTCTAGATTTAGATGCAGCGAAATAAATTGACAGATAAAATCCAATCTTCATTGGATTTGCTCAAAAAACACTGAAAATATATTAACTTTTCCCTGAAAATAACATTAAATATAAATCCTTAGAAGCTCTTCAAAAGTGAGATTGCACTCTAAGTCTGACAATCTATTACTAAAAACCAGAGCCTAAGGTTAAAACAGCTAAAAGATAGGTATTTACAGTATGTTTTAATAGAGACATGTTAGTCCTTTTATTTCACTCAGGTACCATTAAATGAATCATTCCCCAATGCATTTGTGAGGGAAAATCAGTTAGTGGTGAATCAAGACAATTTAAAATACTGACTTTCAAAAAACTGCCCTGAAACCAGAAGTATTTTCACAAAGACATTAACATTTTATAATAACTATTACCATTTTGGGGAAGTAAGTTCTGGCCTGCTTATGTGATTAAAACTTTCCCTTCCTACAAAAAAGAATTACCTGCATGCCGAAGCCAAACCACTGCGAGGTTGTATCTTTCAGAGCAGACCAGTGCACTAAGGAGGGGAAGTGCAGAATTATATTCACCAACATCCAGGAAAGCTTCAGCAACATCAAGATAGAGGTCTCCCATGTCTTCAGGATTCTGTTCCACTAGTGTTGTCAACAGAGGCTAGACCCCAAAGTAACAGTCTGAAGTCAAGCGTTCATTACAAATAAACACATCTACTTGTATTTCTTTTTAACATATACACTAGTTATCTGAGGTGAATCTAAAAGGAGCAAGGCTTAATAAAAACAGCTTAACATGATCATTTCTTAAATCATTACTGTGTCTCTATTATAAAGAATTCATACTGCCATCATTCACTCACTCAACACATTACTTCTGAAGACGTGTTATAAGGCAGGCATTGGAGGAGCTAAGATAACACTGATCTGCTGTGCTCTCCCTCAAGCAAGTCAAGCAAGCCCATGTCGCAGGGCTTCTGTGTTTGCTGTTTCCCCAGAAAGCCGTTCCCTCCGTTACCTGCTTGGCCTATTCTTCACTTCCTTCATGTCATTCAAATGTTACTTTCAGGGGAGGCTTTTCTTCACCAATTTAATACAACTGCAACTGCTCCCACCCCCAATATTTCCTATTCTTCTCTGATTTTTCTCCAGAGCACTTATCACCAACTAGCATTCTATATTTTATGTATTTATTACCTAATCCCATTAAATCAAAAGATCCATGAGGACAGGGATTTGAGTATTTTATTCAACACTTTATCCTAAAGTCTATAAAGTAGATATCCAGTATTTTTTTATTTAATAAAATACTTAGTCTGAAGTCAGCAAAAGAGAACAACTGTCAGAAACTGCCAACTGTCTAAAAGGCCTAATCTCACATTCTAATCTCTGGATTATTCTCAAGAAAAACAAATCATTATAAGCCCAGTTCCAAACACTTAGCTTTTAAAAGACATTCACACAAAAATAATATGATGCTTACTGTGACTTCCTGGTTATCAAAAAATGTGAAATCTAGGGTCAACTTATAATTTCCTGCTATCTAAAGAAAAACATTATAGATGTGATCTAAAGTATCTCAAGTGCAAATCTTAATGCTACTTACATTAAGTGGTTCAAGAATGTTGAGATGTACAAGGCAGACCATCAGCTTCACTGTGATGTCTATTGGCACACCATCAGGTATAGCACAGATAACGTTGTCACCAGCTGTGCATCAGACAAACAAAAAGTTCCTTATAATCTTAGAAAGTGGAGCAAATGAAGCAAACTATACCTTCTATCTAAGACCTCATTTACTTTACTCAAAGCAAATGATTCTACAGTCAGTTCTAAGTTTGGCCAACTCTGGTTCTAGGCTCTTAAATTTCCTTTGGTCTCTCTTTTGATTAGCAATTATCCTTCCTATTTTCCTAATACTTTATCCACTTGCCAAAAATCTACATAAACTCCCACATCTTCTATAAAAAACCACAAAAAACTAAAAAAAAAAGTGACAAATAAGGATATATGAACTTTCTCTTTTTCTTCTTGAATCCAAGAGCCTTTTTTTAGTCTTCACTACAAAAGAGACTGAGAAAGGGATGATGTAATATTGTGCTTAAGTTTAAAGCAGAATTTTAAGTGAATGCTTAAGTTTGAAACAGAATTTTTTCAATATTTAATAAGTTTGAAAAAGATTAGTAGAGAGCATTTTAAGCCCTTTTTAAAAAGTAAATTGCTTTAGTTTGAAAGGTTTCTGATAAGCTGCTCCATAATTCATTCTTTTTCACATAACACTATCAAGGCCCTGTGTCAATGACAAACGCCAAGTTCAAACAGATGTACTGAGGGGGAAAAAAAAGGACTAAAACCAAGTTAAAAAAAAAATCACCTGTCAGTGAATACTCACAAGAAAATGATATGGAATCTTTGTTAGGAAAACATGCTTCTTGGGAAAACTTGCTATGAAAACACTACTAATTTCAAAATACCACGTTATGAACAAAAGGATTATGCACTCTCTCCTATGCAGAGGAAATTACAACCTTTATTCTCTTCCGAAGTGCCTTCTTCTGTAGTTCTTTTTTCCAGCACAATTCCAGAAAAATCTGTAATTACCTAAAAGTATGGGGGGGAGGGGGCGGAGCAGGAGCCAATGTGATACATTAACATTTTTATATCATATTAACTAATGATTCACTAAAAATACATAATTTCTCTATATCAAACCAATCTAATTTTCCCAAAAGATTAAGAAATGAATCATAACCATTAGTCTGCTGCTGAGTCCTGCTATGCTGAAGTACAGGCGTACCTAGCATCTGTGAAAACAGCAACAGCTTTTATCATATGGTAACTACATTTTATATTTCATACAGGATTATTACAGAACTTAAGTGTGTCCATACAAACTTTAAATGTATAGTTTAAAATAAATAATATATATAACTTAGGTGAGGAATTGTCAATTTGTAAGAATTTCTAAAACAAAAAAAAGTGCACGTTCAAAACCTAACAGAGAAACACATAAATATTCCTACCTCCAAAGCTCTGTCATATTGTTTATTAGAAATGTATAGTTCAGCTGCAATGTTAACATCTTCCATGGAGACTAGGCCCTGGTGTTTTGAGAGAGCTTCTTCAATTATGTTAATAGCTGAAGTAACATCATTGGCTTCATAGTAACTCCTAAAATATTAATGGCAAAAATTGATCAGTGCTTATTAATTCGGATTATAAAACTCATTTTCCTACACAGGCCCTCTATTAACTATGAATCTCATTTTCTTAAAATTTGGGAGGAGAAAACTCTTCTTTAAAATCATAATCAGAGATGATCCAGAGAAAAATGTGTACTGTCAGTATAACCATGTCATAACATCAAGCATCTCACTCTCCCAAAGCTACCTCATATCATTCTAGCTCACTCCCTTTGTAACTCAATACCAATAACTTTCCTACCTCAATGGGATCTACAAAACATTCATCCTACCACTTTTTACTGTGGCTGCCATTCCTGTCCTCACTTTTCTCCTTCTCTGTCATCCAATATTACAATTACTCCCTTGTGCATCTCAGTTCTCCTGCACTTCTCTCCCTTTATCAAGGTCATCTGATAAAACTCCAACTCTGATTAATCCAAATATGCCTTCCCCACCAGCTGCCCATGCTACTAAACTCTAAATTAATGACTAATGTTGGTAGCATGTGCCAACCTAAAGAAAAGTTTTCATCTTAAAACGTCATTCTAGTACAGGCTCAAGATAAAATGACTGTAGATCTCAGAGCATAAATATTTCACTAGCACATTTGCAATAACTTAGTGTATACGTACATAATTTATGAAAACCTGGGAATCTAGTCATCCTTCAGAACATGTTCCATTTTTAAACTTCTGGGCACATGAAAGATAATCAAATATATAATACAATTTTTTCTAAACAATCACACAGTCAACTTGGAAATAAAAGAGTACTGGGGGGAAAAAAACCTCTGTATTTAAGCACAATATTAAAATACAGGAATTCCGCAAAACACTTTCCTGAACCTCAATAAAAAGTATATTCACTTTAAATATATCTTTTGATTTCAAAAACAAGATGATTAATAAGAACATTTATGTATATTTCAACCTGAAACTTACTTTGCCATATCTCTAGTCAATTGCATAAATCGTTCACCATCAGATGGAGACAAAAGGTTTAAAATACGCCTATAACCATCCATTGCCATTTTGTGATCTCCCATCTGTTCATAAAGGCTTGATCGCTCCCACAGGTAACGGACATTAGTAGGTTCATATTTAAGTGCTAAAAAGAAAATAAGGAATATAAGTTACAGATTTATTATAAAAGGGGGCTCATGGTACCTGGATGTGACCCATCTTTTTAGAAAATCTATTAAACACTCTATGCTAATTTGCCAACAGAACCAATTGGTTTATTCCAGACTAAATCTACCTTCACAGGAATGCTAGATTATGCTTGACCAAATAGAAGCCTACTACTACTACTAAGACTTCAGTCGTGTTCGACTCTGTGTGACCCCATAGATGGCAGCCCACCAGGCTCCCCCATCCCTGAGATTCTCCAGGCAAGAACACTGGAGTGGGTTGCCATTTCCTTCTCCAGTGCATGAAAGTGAAAAGTGAAAGTGAAGTCACTCAGTCATGTCCGACTCTTCGCGACCCCATGGACTGCAGCCTACCAGGCTCCTCCGTCCATGGGATTTTCCAGGCAAGAGTACTGGAGTGGGGTGCCATTGCCTTCTCCAAATAGAAGCCTAAAATCTCCCTATTAACCTTCATTTGGTCACTGATGTCTAATATTATCTCTCAAGAAACATCTTGGAATCAACGCTGATCTTGGCAGGAAAACAAAGGTCTTGTCTTCAACCAATGGTTTTACTGTATTAGCTCAAAATATAAACAAAGTTGCTGATAAATGTGAAAATACAGGGAGCCCAAATACTTACCTCCGGTATAACAGAATACAAGGAATAAATATATTTCAACTAACAGCACCCCAGAATAGCAAGTACATTGATCAGAAAATCTATTACATAACATTTTATCAAACAAAGCAAGAAAAACATTTTTATTACCTTTTGTGTAGCAAAATATAGCCTGCTTAATATTGTCTTGTTCCAGGGACATTTCTGCCAATCTAACCCATTCTTCAGTGTCACTGGGATTTAAATGTGCAGCAATCAATTCAAACTGCAATGATTTCTCCATGTCACCTTGGTCCTCATATATCATAGCAAGAGTGGAAAATGGCTCATAAGCCAAAGGAGCTATAATGAATAGAATAAAAGAACAAATTTCATTGGCTGAGGGAAGACACTTATGCTAATATCAATTTGTTTCAAATTATGGATTCTTATGCTTTTTAAAATAATTTGAACAGAATTATACAAACAGTACATTTGCTTTAGTGTATTTTCATATACTCTTAGGATTTAAAAACTATTCTTTTCTCTAAGCAAAGTGTAATTTCATAAAAAACCCTACTCTCTACCACATCCCCCTCATGAAAAGTCCTCTTTGATAAGGCTAAACATGGCTCATTAATTCAGCAAGTTCATCCCAATGAGCATCAGCCACATCAGTGGGGTTAAATCATCATGATCCAGCTTCCACACTGAGAAATATGGGATTAATGGTGAGAAGATATCTAACTAGCACCTAAACCCGGATTATCAAAGTGAAAGGTTAATCCACATTTCTGAAATAATGTTTCTGAATTAAGGTTCTAAGAACATGAGGGATTAAAATCAAAGGTAACTGTCAAAATAAACAATTATAAACTAATAAAGGAACAGATAATACTGAAAAGGACCCTAGACTAAATGAAAGGAAATGCCAAAATATGGAAAAGATAAACTGAAAGTTCACTGTAGTAGACTGCTCAAGCCACTACGCAGGGCATCACTTGGCAACACACCAGGAAAACAAAATAATAAATGCAAGCGATTAGTCAAAAAGTGACTTCTAAAGATATCTTTCAATATGCCTGAGCTTTGCAGTTTAATGGAAAGATAACAAGTATATATTGTCTTTTATCAAAAAGTAGATTAAAATAATCTAACAGTGTCGATTTGGAAAATGGTAGAAAAAGAACACTCCTCAAAATTGGCTTTAAAATAATGTGTTTGCCAATATTTTAAAAAGACATATTATAAACATATAAAACTCCTAAAATGAAATGTTCAAAAACAGATTTTTTTAAAAGTCTGTTAAGAGTTCAATATATATTAATGATATTTCATTGAATCATACTCTGTGATTATCATTTTATTGGCAATGATTCCTATTCAACTGGTAATTATATCAGTTATTACAATCACCTCCAAGCTCCTGAATATATTTTCCAAATAGAAGAGTGAGGTACTCCTCCCTTTGTTTTAAAAGTCAGACTATTAAAATGCTATTGTCAATAATCCCCACATTAAACACCTTGTCTTATAATTTCCATGCACATCAATATCGCCTCTTCACGTTCTCCTCGAGCAAAGCGAATGTTGGCTTCACCCATGAGACCTCTCAGAGCTCTGGGAAGTTTACTCCGAGGTCTTTTCTCCTACAAAACAAAAATGACATTTAGACTCAAACAGAAAACAAACCCAACCCAACAAAACTTTCCTACAGTAGCAAGTTCAAAGTACAATAAAGTATTTAAATAGAGCAAAAATCAAACTGGTCAGGCATTACTAAATTACTAATTAGACCAAATGTAGAACTGGATGTTGCAAAATGGATTTATATGCCAGGAGATTTATGATGCAATCTACTGAAGATTCTTCTCTCAAATTTATCTACTCAGAATGCTACTGCTGTTGCTAAGTCGCTTCAGTCGTGTCCGACTCTGTGCAACCCCACAGACTGAAGCCCACCAGGCTCCGCTGTCCCTGGGATTCTCCAGGCAAGAACACTGGAGAGGGTTGGCATTTCCTTCTCCAATGCATGAAAGTGAAAAGTGAAAGGGAAGTCACTCAGTCGTGTCTGACTCTTCGCGATCCCATGGACTGCAGCCTACCAGGCTCCTCTGTCCATGGGATTTTCCAGGCAAGAGTACTGGAGTGGGTTGTCATTGCCTTCTCCCCTACTCAGAATAAATTAGGTTAAAAAAAAATCAAGATACAATATAAACCTTTTAATAGCAAAATTGTAGTAAATTTTGACATTTATAATAATAATTAAGGTTTAACATTTTAAAATCTCTAAAAATGAAACATAAGAAATCAGTAACAGTAGCAATCTCACAGTATTTCCTTTCTTACAGTTGAATTCTTTCAGTATAAATGTGTAAAGACTTTTTTTTTCAATTTCTATGTCACATTTTTACATTCTGTTTATAAATACCAAAATAAGAAACACTTTACTTTCATCATTTTCTTGGTTTCACGATTGAGAACCATCTCCAGTACAAACACGTCGCCAGCAGTGGGTTGCTCAGGCGTTTCTTCCTCCTCTTCTTCCTCCTCTTCTTCCTCTTCCTCCTCCTCATCTTCATTCTCTCCAAGCATGGAAGCAAAGACCTTGTGAACTGACTTACTGACTCCATCTGATGTTTCGCCTAAAGAAAAAGACATTGAGGTAGGAAACAAAAGCTTTAGCATACTCAGCACTTGAAAGAAAAACAAACGGTATTTTCTGGAATATAAATTTCTACCCCAGAATTACCAAACTTGAAAGTAAAAGACAAATGAACATTCCCAAAAACAATCCAAAGAAAGCTGTCAAAAAGGCCATGTTTTTTACTTTGTAGGAACTGCTGACTCATCCTTTAGGCCTTATCCAGACATACAGGCAAAATTAAGTAGGAAATCAGAAACACAGAGTAATAGTTAAAAGCAGAGAGGAAAAAAAAAATTAAGGAATTTCAGGACACAGACCTAAGAACTAACTAACCTAAGACCTAAGAACAAGTCTGGTGGTACATAACCAGGGCATATAGCACAGGGGTTTAAGGTGAGGCCTCTAGAGTCAAGCTGTCTGGTTTCAAACTTTACCACTATCTATTGCCAGCTGTTTTACCTTGGGCAAATTACTGAAGCTCTCTGTACCTCAGTTTGCTCATCTGTAAAAGGGATCAATAACGTCTGCCTTACAGGGTTACTCTGAGTCTTCAAATATATATACTGAGAAAAATGCCCAACATACAGTAAGAGCTTAATAAATGCTATTATTATTAAAACAACATTATTATTTCAGGAACAAAATAACATATTTCCTCTGTATCTGAGGAGATCACTACAGTAAAATTATTTCTGTAAGTTTATAATGATTATCTTGAATAATAAAGAAAAGTTTAGAAGCCAATTTGTTGTTAAAGCAGAGATATGGCATATTTTAGAAAAGCTACAATGAAACAGTTAAAATAAATGTACATAAATATATTTATTAAAAAATCCTAAAGCTTATTCACTTATGTAAAATTACCTCAAATCGCAAGGATGCTAGACAAATAAGACAGTCAATATATTTAAGGAAGAAGAGAATGAAAAAAAACCCACATGTTTTGAGGAATAAATATTATACTTACTATGACATCATAATGATCATCTTCAAGAATTCTAAACACCCAAAATAAATGTAATGTTGTAAAACAAATCAATAAAATTTATTACAGTAATACAAAAAAAGAGAAAAGTCATACAATCATCGTGATACACAGAAGCTTTTTTGGCCATGCTGCATGGCTTGAAGGATCTCAGTTCCCCAACCAGGGATGAAACTCAGGCCTTGGCAGTGAAAGCACTGAATTCTAACCACTTAACTGCCAGTGAATTCCCCCAGAGAAGCATCTGATAAAATCCAACACCTATTCCTAATAAAAATTTTTAGTCAAAAGAAATGTAAGAGAATACCTTTAACTTGATAAAAAGTACATACAAAAAAGGTTCCACAAACACAGTTAATGGCTAATTATCCAAAGATACTGGCAATGAGACAAGCATGCCTACTATCACCATTCCTTTCAAGATTTTACTGGAGATTCTAGTCAATGTAATAAGGGAGGAGAAAAAAAGGCATAAAGATTAACAAAGAAATAAAACTGTCATTCACAGATTACATGATGATACATAGAATATCCAAAAGAATCTATGCACAAAAACTGTCAGAATTTATGAATTTAGCAAGGTTCCTGAACACAAAGTCACTATACGAAATACATTCCTAGGAAACTGGGAGCTTAATATCTTAAAATGACTGTATTATTTGAGCTGAGGCTAGTATGCCTGACTACTCATGGTAAGCAGAAAGCCCTGATTCAAGTAACCACCTTTTTCGGCCTGGAGAATCCCATGGACAGAGGAGCCTGGTGGGATACAGTCCCCGGAATCACAAAGAGTTGGACATGTCTTAGCGACTGACTCTTTCACTTTCACTGGCAAGCATCCCATGACGCCTGCTACTAACAGTTGCACCTCAAAGACAACGTTATGGTAGAAGAGCAGCTCTTCCTCTGAGCAGATAAGGAAGGACTCACAGATTTTAGAACAACTTCAGCCCGCTTTTTCATTCCACTTGCCTAGCAAAGAATCTATAATCCTAATTTTCTCTCCTCTTTGCCCTTTCTTCCCCACTTGGTCCAAGGAGGCAGACAAAACCTGTTCATTTTCTGTTCACCTTACTAGTATTTTCTCTGTGTAAAGTCTTACTTGTTTGGAAGAAAAACAATCAGCCTCCATTTCTACCCCCTAAGGGCCAGAAAGTTTAGCTTAGTTCTCAATTAGACCTTATATGTGAAAATGATAGTTGCTCAGTCGTGTCCAACTCTTTGTGACTCCATGGACTGTGGCCCACCAGGCTCCTCTGTCCATGGAATTCTCCAGGCAAGAATACAGAAGTGGGTAGCCATTCCCTTTTCCAGGGGATCTTCCTGACCCAGATACAGAATCTAGGTCTCCTGCACAGTATCCATTTCTACCCAGTAAGGCAAGAAAGTTTAATTTAGTTCTCAGTTAGACCCTATGCCCACAGTTAAATTCTAATTGATAGCTCCGCATCCCACATTACTTGATATGAATGACTGGATACCACAAACTATCATTAGTATTCTGATCAATCACCAGAAATTAATAATTTGCCTACTAATTCACCACTTAGGCTCCCATAAATTTAATTGTTCTGGGTCCAGTAACCAAATTTAGTATCTGGTCATGCGGAGCTGAGGACTGAATCCTGGAATGAGGTAATACACCAAGATATCTATGCTGTGTCGAAGGTCCCATGTGGACAGCCAACTAGCCTTCCACTCTGACATTTCTACCTCTCATAACTAAAGAAGCGATTTGGAAGACCTTTGTATAGAATTATAATTCATTACAATTTGGGGGAGTCCTGGAATAATTAGCAACCGCGTGAGAGGGTCAATTTAAAAAATCGTGATCCCAAAAGGCTCCCAAACACTGATACAGATTTGAAACCCTCCTCCACAAACACAGCCCACTAAGCAGCACCATAATCAATAATTCAACAAATACATATTGAGCACCTATTATATACCAAGTACTATGTTCCTAAAAAGCCAGATATCAACAACAGAATACCACAGCAATTAAAAAAAAATAACACTTTCACTAAATTATTAGATACCATTAAAATTTAATGCAGGCAGTGATCTTAACATACCTTCACTGGCATCTTTGCCCTGAGATTTGGTAGAGTTTATTCCTGATGATGATGGAACTTCAGAGTCATTTGGATTTTCTTCAATTGATGACTTTCCTTTTTCCTGAAGACTCTGGGATTGAAAATTAATTAATGACTCCAAATACAAATGCACATTTAGCTCTTTCCAGCTGAGAACAGAACATCTGTCTCATTTTCTATTTCTATAAAACTTGAGCTCTGAACACATACATTGTATGTGAAATCTAAATTTCAATATTGTCACAGCATTTCACTGTACTTGGGTCTCATTCTTCAGTCTGAATCAGCTATTTGTAAAAAGTAATTTTAAAAACCTTGATAATTTCATTAATATACACATTGCAGTCTTTCTTTTTTCAGCCTTCCTTTTTAAATGAAAACAGATGGGGCACTATTGATTGCATGATTTAGGAAAGAATCCAACAGCTAACCTCAAAAGGTGCAATTACTTTTATTTTCCCTCCGATTTCAAGAGAAGAGACATGAAAGTCATGTATTTCCTCATTTACCAGAGAAGTTTTTTGTTATCAGACACACAAAAAATCACTGTTTCTGTGGATTACATCACACCATTGGGAGACTCCTCAAAAATGGGAGCTGAAACCACTCCGTCCGGAAATGGACACGAAGGCCTCAAGAACAGAGGTGAATTGCGCATTCAAAGTCACAAAAATAACAGCGGCAAAGCTAGAACTTGAAGCAGATACAAACCGACTCCAAACTCTACTGCCCACACCCCATCTCCATCCCCACCCCATTTAATCTACCAGCGTTAAGCTACTCTCAAGTAAAAAAGAAAAAGAAAAGAATCTACTGTTTGACAACAGTAAAAAGAGAAAGAAGTGGTTCCCACCGAGACAAAAGCTTTCTGGTGAGTGAAATGTTTTAAAGAGGAGCTTAGCACAGGGATAACGTGAGAACCGGAGTTTCGGTAAAAAGGGGAAGAAACTGCTAGAGGTACGCGGCCCGCCCCATAAGGGTGAATTCAGTGGGTCCTTCACATCTCTTAAGTGTACTAGGGCGACAAGACAGTGACAGCATCCAGGCCTATCATCTCCTCACTTTCTTCTCGCGGGTTTTTCTCTCCTCTCTTCTCCTTTCGAACTCCTCAAAGGAAATCTTCCCTTCCAGATAGTCGATGAGCTCCGGACTGAACCCCGACATGCTTGCGGGGTTCTGCTACGCAGTTTCAGGAACGAGGACAGACGAACGGAAGAGCAGAGGCTCCCAGACGCTAGCCCCACGCCGAGCCGCTAAAGGCAAGGACCCGAAGTCCTTCTGGGAAACTGGCTCGGCCTGCGCCGCAGCCGCCGCGCTCAGGTTCCGCAGAAGCCTCTAATCCAGGCTTCTTCCAGGAAGCGTGAGTATGAGCGCGGGAGTAGGCGGGACCTGATCTGGACCCTCCCAGCTTCCAGGACTTCGAGCTTGCAGTCGGGCTCAAGCCTCTGGTTTAAGCTTGTTAAGGATTTGGGGAATGTGCTTGAAGAAAATGTTCCTTCGTCTACGGTATTTCCTTCAAAAATATTTGTTCTTTAATTTGATCTTTGGTTGTTCAGTGGCTCAGTCGGTCCAACTCTTTGTGACCCCATGGACTGCAGCACGCCAGGCTTCCCTTTCCTTCACTATCTCCTGAGTTTGCTCAAACTCATGTCCATAGAGTCGCTGATACCATCCAACCATCTCATCCTCTGTCGCCCCCTTTCCCTCCTGCCCTCAATCTTTCCCAGCATCAGGGTCTTTTTTAATGAGTCGGTTCTTCGCATCAGGTGGCCAAAGTGTCAGCTTCAGCATCAGTCCTTCCAGTGAATACTCAGGACTGATTTCCTTTTACGATTCACTGGTTTGATCTCGCAGCCCAAGAGACTCTCACTGTCTTCTCAAACACCACAGTTCAAAAGCATCACTTCCTCAGTGCTCAGCTTTCTTTTTAGTCCAACTCTCACATTCATACATGACTACTGGAAAAACCAGAGCTTTGACTATATGGACCTTTGTCAGCAAGTGATGTCTTTGCTTCATAGCTTTTCTACCAAGAAGCAAGCGTCTTTTAATTAGTAGCAGAGCCAGGATTCGAAGCCTGGTCTATCTGACTCCAAATCCCATACTTGAAATTAATACACTGTCTGTCCTTGAGGCTTCCCTGGTGGCTCAGCAGTAAAGAATATGCCTGCCAATTTAAGCCCTGTGTCGGGAAGATCTGCTGGAGAAGGAAATGCCAGCCCACTCCAGTATTCTTGGCTGGGAAATCCCATGGACAGAGGATCCTGGTGCACTGCAATCCATGGGGTCACAGAGTCAGACACGACTTAGGGACTAGACAACAACTGCCTCTCCTCAGTGTAACTCTACGTCAACCTACACACTCCTGTGCTTTATATTTTACACTGAATTATAACTTTCTCTATTGTCCTATTCTAGAGACACTTGCTGTCAACATCTTGAGAACAGCACTACATCTTAATGAACTTTCCTCTCTAGGCTAGTAATCTGTGCTTAAATCACATTGATGAACTCAACTGGATGGAACTGAAAGTGCCTTTGGAATGGGCAAGGGAGTAGAAGTATGAAATGCAGCTCAATATGAAGCTGAGGTTGCTGCTGCTGCTAAGTCGCTTCAGTCGTGTCCGACTCTGTGCAACCCCATAGACAGCAGCCCACCAGGCTCCTCCGTCCCTGGGATTCTCCAGGCAAGAACACTGGAGTGGGTTGCCATTTCCTTCTCCAATGCATGAAAGTGAAAAGTGAAAGTGAAGTTGCTCAGTCATGCCCAACTCTTAGCGACCCCATGGACTGCAGCCTACCAGGCTACTCTGCCCATGGGGTTTTCCAGGCAAGAATACTGGAGTGGGTTGCCATTGCCTTCTCCGAGGTTAGGGACAAGTTACAGGGAGCCTAATACCTGACTTGGCCACTAGTGCCCCCTAATGACAATCCAGATGCACAAAAGCCACAGTTTGATGGCAGAATGAGGACCAGGACCAGCAAGAGGGGAACTCCCAGGTGAGAGAAAAATATCTCACAGGTAGAAGTCATTCATTTCTCATGATAAAGGATCCCCAGGGCCCTATCTGGGTATAAAATATGGGAGGCTAGCAAGGTAACTCACAGAAATTCCTAACAGGTAAATTCTCCCCTGAGTTTCTCCAGGCATCCAGGGAACTGCACTTGAGAGGAAGTCAAGAGTCTCTAGTCTTAAGTCTCCTAGGAGAAAAGAAGGAAATCAAAGGGAGAAGAGCTGGTCATCTGGTAACGAGAATGTTCTCCTGAGACCCAGATGGCCTGTGTGCTCAGTCACTCAGGTATGTCCAACACTTCGTGACCCCATGGATTGTAGCCTGCCAGGCTCCTCTGTCCATGGAATTTTATTTTGTTATTGGATGCCTGGAATATGGGAGTAACAGCTGTGAAGATACAGATTCACGTTGTGGAGAACTGGAGAGGGAGCAAGGGGGTGACAGTTTTTCTGCTATGGAATACCTTGATGACCATTCTTTTATAGGTCAGAATGTATTATAGCAACATGTCTTGAAATTGTCTTGAAATCTTTCTGCTTTTCCTTTCTCTACTTCCTTGTAAGTAATGTGTCCACTGGTGAGTCAGAGGCATCCGCATTACCTTGAGATGAAGTGGAATTGTTACAGCAGTAATGAAAATAGCAAGAAGAAACTTTTCAGACTTTCTGACTCATTTCTGAGAATCAAAATGAAATGTCTGAGGAAAGGAGAACACTGAATTTATACCATGACCAGAGCATGAAGAGTACACAGGGAGGTAGTGACTCCTCTTTCTCAAGTGGAATCAAGATGGGGTATAATGCTTTTGGGAAAGCAGTTTTTCCATGGTTGTCTTTTCTGCAAAAGCTTTTCACTGCTTTCACTCTGGGCTGTCTTTTCAAGGATGTCTGGAGAACAAACAGACTTGAAAGACAGAAATACTGTCTCCCTCTGGGGCAGAGGACAGATTTATTTCCTGACCAGTATAATAAAGATGTTTCCCTCTGGGGCAAAGGTTGGGCATGTTTGGGCATGTAGCCCCCTTATAAGAGTGAGGATTTCCTAAGTTTGGGGTTCCTTGGCTGTGGCACAAATCAACTCATGCCCAGTAAACACCTGGACCCACCCCCACAGGGCCCCCATGATACTTGCGGGACAAGGAGAACCAATCCGAATGTAAAACTCAAGCTGCTTCCTGAGCCATGAATAATAAAATCTGTTGCCTCAGACCCAGGGATCTCAGGGTCCACCAAGATGTGTGAAATTATAGCAGCTACTGTGTAGCTTGCAAATTGGACAAAATCTTGCACCCTTAATAGTTCTTGACCACACTAGACCTGGGACAGGGGCCAACAGGCCATGTCCTGGGGACAGGGAATGGGATGCTCATCAAAGAGGAGCAGAGTCAGTGTTGAGAGGCTGTTAGGGACCTAAGAAAGAAGGACTACAGACCCCTTGGGAGCCTAGATCACCTGCAGAACACTTAGTATTTTCATTGCAGGAAACAGTACTCTTCTACTGACGACAAAATCACTGAACAAAATCACTTCCCCAGTGACCTTTTAGAAACACAACTAGGGAGGTTTTGGTTGTCAAAATAATGGGGGGTGGGGGAGGGGGGAATCACTAATATGCCACTATATATTGTCTGGGGACCAGGTGTGCTAAATGGTCACCATGAAGACCTGTCCTTCCCCAAATGACAATCCCATCACTGTTGAGAAACTCTAGTCTAGTGGAGTGTAGGCCTCCCATCGCCTGCCAGTTGTGGGGAATTTTTCAGCAGAAGGATGCATGCTGCTTCTCTGAGACTTTGCAAGCTCACAGGTAAAAGTCCCCTGTGGATGCTCTCCCTTTTCAAAGACCTTGAAACTGATAAAGCATTCCTTTTTTGAAGGTCTTGACAACCAGAGCAGGAGTGGTGAAAGGAAAAGGGAAAGCCAGTCCCTTTGGTATTTGAGTGGAACTAGACAGTGGTGAAGTATCCCCACTACTCTATCATTTATCTGAATAGGCTATATTTTTATGAGGAATAATATCAATAATTACTTACATCCTTTAAATGGTTAAATAAAAAATCTTGGCATTAACTAGAAGCAGCTTCCATTACTGTGTGACTAATAGCAAAATATCACACATTTAGTTCAACTCAACAAGTATTTTTTGAGTGATTGCTACATGCAAGGCATTGTAGTAGGTGCTGGAGAAATAAAAAATGGCTTAGATATGATCTTGGCTCACAAGTATCTCACAACTCTCCAGGGAAAATAGACACTTATATGACTACTTACATAGAACATACTGAACCAGATATATAACCTGTTCCTGCATATTTTATTATTTATATTCAATCATCCACCAAAAAAGCCACATAAAACTACTTTGGAATGTACAGACTAGTGTCATTAGGATTACAATGTTTGCTTCTAGCACAATGTATGTGTTTTTGTTTTTGTTTTTGTTTTTTTTGCAGAAATCAGAAAAAATGATACAGCCCTTCATAAAGAAAAGTAGTTGTTACAAATAAGAATATGAGAATCAGACTAATTCAGCCTGAGTTGGGGAGGGGTGGTGGAGGAAGAGGACTGGTTATGAAAGAAGGGAAATCTGCCTGTATCTACCCTCCCTTCATATGGTTGTAGGTTCCTAAAATAATCTGCTGTGGGGTTTCCCTTGTAGCTCAGTTGGTAAAGAATCTACCTGCCGGGGTCCAGCCCCGATGGATCCAGGGAATTCGAAGCGTGGACGGCGTTGGCGTGAGAAAAACTTATTTATTGATTGATATAAGATTAGATTAAGAAACAACAGTGTAGTAGGAAAATCAAGTGGAGGAAGAGGGGTGAATAACTTGGATTACACAGAAGACCAATAAAATTCCAGACAAGGAATTTGCACCATCTACGTTGGGCCACCGGCGCTCGCTTGAGTATCTAAGGGTGCCTCGCCTTAGGCTCCCTTTCGCGCGGATCTTAGCAGCCAAGGCAAGTAAGTAGACTTGGCGAGCCTCCGATGGAAATTCAGCCTGAAATTAAAGTGAAGAGCAGAGGGAGGGAAAGGGAGAAAAGGAGAGAGAGAGACACGGGGGAAACCAGTCCAGCGACTGGCTCCGGCCCCTGTTGTTCAGAAGGCCTTTTATACTTTTGATAAAACATGGAGATCAGTGGGTAACACAAAGTTATGCAGCGTTAGCAGTCCAGACTTTTATCAAAACCAGGCTTTTCTCTCTGCATACCTAATTGTATACACAAGTCTTAGGTGATTTACATCATCTTCTGGCTAACAAGGGCCAATTAACATTTTACAGCCTTTTTTCTGATAAGGGTTTATCAACCAGAAGACTTATTTGTGTTGATCTTCCCAAAGTCTGGTGCCATTCTCAGAAAGCACTAAATAAAGTTACATTCTTACATAGGAAAGATACAGCAGTTTATAACAAGTGAAAGGAGTACAGTGATTTATAACAAAAGAAAATTAACTCAAAAGTCTAGTGTTGCTAACATCAAAACTACTATACTCCTTTTTCTATATCCCAATTACATTGATTAATATCCTTCAGGTGTTAAAAGATAAAGAATATGGAGGCCTGGCAACAGTCATTGACTCAACAGTGAAAACCCATCAGTCATTGACTCAACAGTGAAAACCCATCACCAATATGATTTTTAACTCTTTAGAAAAGGCTCTGTATCTTTAAGATGCTTTTAAGCTGTGTGCCTCTCGCGGTTGGGGGGCTGTAAGCAATTCACAAGCTGTAAGAGGTCTGGGGAACCTGTTAGGCAAGCTAGAGAGCAATCAGAGGGGGTTTAACTGAAACATCCCTTTCAAATGCAGAAGACTAAAGCCCTGAGTTGACTTTTTCCAGAGAATATTAGAAGAGTGGAAAAGCAGGCAGATTCTTATTTTTTGGGGGGGGTGGATGCTCAGGAAATACCAGGGGGAAAACCTGAGGTCTGATTAGCCTTGCCGTCAGAGCTCTTGCCACATGACCTTGTCACAGGTGGAATTCCTCACGCTGGCTCCCGGCATCTACCTGCTATGCAGGAGACCTGGGTTTGATTCCTGGGTTGGGAAGATCCCCTGGAGAAGGAAATAGTAACCAACTCCAGTATTCTTGCTTGGAGAATCACATGGACAAAGAAGCCTGGCAGGCTACAGTCCGTGAGGTTCCAAGTCAGACACGACTTAAGAGACTAAACCATGATATCTGCTGTAGCACAATGTCCACCTCTGAACGTCATGGCAGAGAACATCTCCCAGAGGCCCGAGCAACTCCTAAAATCCCATGTTTCTTTGTCTTCCATTTCAACATAGTTGTGGATATTCATTACTTACTCTCTCTTGATATGAAACTAAGACTGTGGGGTCTTTTAATAGCATATGCTGACAATAGAAATGTATATTCTTTTTAGGAAAAAGATACATTTTAAACCCAAATTCCTGTTACAGATAATTAACTAAAATAAAAATGATCAATGTCCCTTTCAACTGATGACAAAAAAGAAACATAGAACACAGCTGAAAGGAATTTCCTTTGACTTTATGGTATTTTTGTAATCCTTGCAAATATATGCAGTGCTATATTGATATCTATGATTATTGAGTGAGAAAAAAACCATGCACATAAGTCACATATGTCCCAAAGCTCAAACTATTTACATGTAGATCTGGAAATACAGAATAAAATCATTACAGACTGATAAAAGTGGAGTGGGGAAAACACACACAAAAGCTTAGCCATGATCAAGACTGAATTTTTCTAGTGAGAAGCTTCATCTGTAGTTTTAAAACCACCAGACTTCTGAAAGAAAAAGAAAACATTATAATGAAATAGAAAAAAGATTATACAATTAACCCAAAGACCCAAAGATCAACATATTTCAGTGAAAACTCTTTTTTGTCTTCATTTCCTAATCAGAGGTGTTAGGACTGGAAAGCTTGCAATTATGAAATATTCTCCAAATCAGAAATTTTGCTTCTTTCACAAAGTTGAATAATTCTTTTTTTAAATAAATTTATTTATTTTAATTGGAGGTTAATTACTTTACAATATTGTATTGGTTTTGCCATACATCAACATGAATCCGCCACAGGTATACATGTGTTCCCCATCCTGAACCCTCTCCCGCCTCCCTCCCCGTACCATCCCTCTGGGTCGTCTCAGTGCACCAGCCCCAAGCATCCTGTATCATGCATCAAAGCTGGACTGGCAATTCGTTTCATATATGATATTATACATGTTTCAATGCCATTCTCCCAAATCATCCCACCCTCGGCCTTTCCCACAGAGTCCAATTATTATATTACAGTACCACTAATGGTGCTCTTTTTTTTTTTCCTGCCCTTAAACATTATCTCATTTTGTGCTTACATGAGTATATGTACTTGATGTTTTCTCTAAAACTGAGTTAGAGATCCATATATGCAATTTATAGTTGAATAAACTAAGGCTTAAAAAATAGCTTATATGTAATACTGTCCCATACTGAAATAGATACTTGGCATTAATAATTATTCTCTTTTTAGTGTATGTTACTCTTAGGGCTGAGTGTGAAAAGTAGTCAAGGGAAGCCTTCATTAATATACTTGTTTGTCTTCTATCTTATTTTCTCATTGTAGAACAGTTTTCAAGTTCATATGCCACATAGTAAATTGCATCCTCTTGTTAGAATAACAATTATTATTTTTTTTAAATCATCACATTTAAAGTAGCTAATCATCAAAATCCTTTCACAATCATAATCAAGTGCAACAATGGTTTGCTTCCTCATAATTCTATCCATATGCCCATGAAAAAATGGGAATAGATTTTAATTACTATTCGGTTCCCTCTACTATTCAGCAAAATAAAAAGTTAATAGACTAGAATCATAATGTATTTTCTTTGCACCATACCTGTTCCTTTTAAAATGGTAGGTATTTATTTGATAGGGATGCTAAAGCAATATGAATAAAAATTAAATCTTAGACATAAATTTCTAAATTTTTTCCTATGATAAAGTGCCATCTTTACTAATATTCTACCTTTTTCTCCCTACTAGGTGAGGAAGTTCAAGCTCAAATATATGCTTAATAATTCTCCCCAAAGAAACCATTCTTTTAACTTTTTAATTTCCATTTAATCCAACTGGACAATTCAATATATTTCTTTACATATGATTTTCCACATAATTTAGCTGTATGACCTGGTCTGAAAAAAGATATAAGAATAGGTGGTTTTTCATTATATTTCATAATTCTGTTTTCTACCATTTTAATATATCTCTTCTCCCCAGAAAGCTATCCTTTGAAAATTACTGTCATTTCTTTTTAAAACCAGACTGTAAAATATATGAACCAAATCTGAGTATTAACGGTGACAAGTATGATCAGAACTGAGCACTTATTTATGTAAGGAAATAAAATCATTTATTCAAATAAATATTTTCAAACCTATTTATGAATCAGTTATATGTTTAGAGAGATCTAGAGATAAGGGATAAATTTTACCTGCACTCAGAAGAAACAGTCAGCCTTTGAGGTAATTGGAGAGGGAGATTTTCTGTTCTTCATAATCTGCTAATGCAGAAGCAATAAGTTCTGACTGGAAAGAGAGAGGCCTGGGATTCTCGTTCATGGAGAAAGTATCTGAAAACCTCCCAAGGTCAAGACCTCTTCCTTTAAAATATGCCTGAAGAGTTCTAAAAAACTGAAGAGAGAAAGAAATGTTCAATGTCATTTATAACTTAAATACCCCAAGCACTCAAAGGTGAGTATTTTTTCCCTCATTTTTCCCCCTGAACCCTACAGTGCTCAGAGTTCAGATGCCTCCTCTCTGACTGATGATGAAACAGAGCCAGTCGTTTTGGATGTGGGGTTTTCAGCTGTGTGTTCTGCAAATACACAGAAGCTATGCAAAGTGCTATTAGATTATTTTGATACTATATTGTTAAATTTTACATAATTTTCTTTAGAAAAATAGTATTTTGAAATCATAAAGTCAGCATATTTGCTATATTTGGCATATTTTTTAAATGAGAATTTTTACTGATATTTTGAATTCTATTTCCTAGATAACTTTATGTTGAAAATAACACCTAGCAAATTGACAAGAATACAGGTAAACTTTCGGATTTTGCAACTGGGCTTTGCAAGTATTTGTTATATGACAATCTGTTTTGTTATCAGTTCAACCTAAGCTGTGCAAAATACCCTGTTACACTCTTAATTTTGTATATTTATTAGAAATCAAGGCTATAAAGTCAATATGTATATAAGATCATTTACAAATGTAATGTGCCATGTGTCTATAAAATCATTTCTAAATATAAATTTGTTTCTCCATGCAGAAACAACTGTGAATTGGCTAGAGAAACAATAGAGCACTGGTTACTAGGCTAGCAAAATTCACCTCTAGTCCTGCTGGGGAATCTTCTCAACCCTTGGCAGCCTCATCTCCACTGTTCTCTAGCAGAGTGCGGTGTGCTTAACTCCAGGGAGGTGCTGATTTCACCCCACAGCCCAGAATGTCCCAGTGGCTGTTCTTACCAGATCTCGGTTTCTAGGAATGTTGAGGGGCTTCCATTTTTCTCCATTTCCCAGCATGACTCCTTGCACAAGCCCAGGTAGCACCAGGGCACCAGCCAGCAGCAGGAATGCTTTGGGCATGATGGAAGGAAGCTGAGTGAAAGGAAGGATCAAGGAAATGTCAATGACCAGAGAGGGAGTAACCAAAGAAAAGAAAAAGAGAAGGGAGGAGAAGGGAGGGCAGAAGTAGAAAAAAGAAAGAGGAAACATTTTTGAAGGGAAACAAGGAAGAAGTAGTAGTATATTGATTCACCTGAATTTTGCAGTCTTCTTTTTTTCCACATTCATTTGCTAATGAGGTCCCCCCAGAACCAGTTGATTAGCTTACAGGAGTCTATGAGAATGAGAATGTTATACAGTGACAAACAAAGCAATTATTAATACAACCTAGAAAATGAGTATGCCTTTTTAACTGAAAAAAAAAAGCACTTGTCCCAAAGAAAATGTAATTCTTAATAATAACAACAGAACCCAAACCAAACAACAACCAATCTTAACTTACTTTAAGTGGTAAGAGAGCAGTCTTGAAGAGAAGAAAAAAAAATGTATACCTTCCACACACATCTGAGATAGACACACCACACCAGTGTTAGTAGAGATTGTCTCCCACCCCAAGGTGTAAAATGGAAACGAAACTCAACAGAAAGAGCTAATAAAACTTACCAGGAGTTTGGTTTTGCCTGACCCTGGTTGGCTACACTGCCTGCAATCTGCAAGTCGATTCATGGCTACTTATAACCAGCAGATCAGTTGCAGGTGGGAGTCACTGACGTGAGCAGGAAGAGTTCAAAAATAATGATTCCATTTGCTTCCACAGCGCAAAGACCCTTGAAAACCACATCTTCAGGCTTCTTCGGAACTAACAGAGAACCTATTTGTCCTAAATACATCAGATTCTCCTCCAACCACTGAACATTTTATTTTGATGTTATAAAATACTCAAAGCACTTCCACACAGCAAAATGGCTTTCTCCTTTTTCACTTCTAAGAGAAGGTATATACACAGCAGCTGGGAATATGATGATGACTGTCCCACCTAAGTGAATGCTCTTTTGAAGTTATTAGCCTTTCAAATTAAACAGAAAATTCTATTGCAAGAGATAAAATTGCTCTTTGTAACCCATAACTTGTATTTCTTCTGGGAATCTCAAGAAACTTTAAAAGTTTTAAATAGTAGCATGGTTTATTATAATACCCCTTCAAAACAGAGCAAAAAGATAGCATGCATTTTTGTGGAGAAAAAAAAAAATGTTACCTTATCTACCACATCGTCTTGCTAAATAAATGGCATCTGCAGAAAATGGTAGGGTTGAGTAATTGGACTTGATGAATCGAAGTTGCTTTGGTTCCAATAATTCAGAACAATCCAGGACAAGCTCTTTGTTGAGAAGGTTAGTAATCTGTATCCCTTGGAGAAGGGAATGGCAACCCATGCCAGTATTCTTGCCTGGAGAATTCCATGGACAGAGGAGCCTGGAGGGCTAAGGGTTGCCCGTAGGGTTGCAAAAAGTCAGACAGGACTGAGTGACTAAACTTTCACTTTCAGAGTAACTGTACTGGAATTTAGAGTACCTGGCTACAATCTTAGTCTTGCCATCTTGACCTTAGGAGGGTCATTATGACCTTCATTTATTCATGCCTTTTTTCATTTATTCAACAAATTTATATTGAATGCATACTATGTGCCAGGGACTGCACAGGATTTTTGAGAATAAAATGATAAGAATTATAAATCTATTTATTTAATCTGTTAATTCAGTAAAGGCACTTGCCCCAGTGACTTAACAGATTAGTGGGCAAGACAGACATTAATCAAACCTTTATACAACAAAATGTATAAATATCAAGGATGACAGCTTCTACTGAGATTATGGTGCTATGTGTGTAGAACAGGTGGATTTGATGCAGTATGCGGATCAGGTAAGGTTTCTGTGAAGAACTGACCTTACATCTGGTAGATGAATGGGAGTTACATAGGCAACCTAGGGAGGACAGAAAGAGAAGAGTTGTTCAGAAGGTGAGCAACTCTGCTAGCCCTTGTGACCAGAAGAAACCTGGCATTAAAGCAACTGAAATTAAGTTAATATCTGAGGAGCAGAGGGAGCATTGTGGGGAGCTGATGCAAGATGGGCCTGTGGAAGTGGCCAGATTATAATGTTTCTGCTGCAAGCAGTGCTAAGTAATAGAAAAGTTTTAAGTATCCAAGTGACTTGATCAGACTTGCAACTTAAAGAGGCTATTCTGGTTGCAGTGTGGAGGACAGACTGAGCTAAAAAAGAGAGAGACCAGCTGCTGACTACTGCAATAAGCCAGGCAGGAGAAGATGTAAACTTGGATTAGGGTGGTAGCACATATGCAGAATAATGGATGGATCTGAGAGGTGATTAGAAGGTACTGGTAATGTACTGGATACTATGGAAGGCAGAGCTAAGGGGAAGAGAGTTTCGAGACCAATCCCTAGGTTTCAGGATAATGTAGCTGAAAGAACTACAATGCCATTAGCTGACATTTCAAATACCAGCATAAAGAGACGAGGATCATAAGTTCCAGGTGGGACATGTTGAGTTTAAAGAGCCTCAGAAATATCTAAGAGGGGATGGAGAGTATACAGTTGGATACACAAGTCTGAAGTTCAGAGGAGAGATCTAGGAAGGAGATGCAAATATGAGAGTTGTTGGTATATAAAGGATAGATTACCTCAGTGAAGATTATAAATGAGAAGAAAAGGTGACCTACAACTTGAACTTTGAGAAATTTTAACATGAACCAGCCTTATATTGGAGAAGGAAATGGCAACCCACTCCAGTGTTCTTGCCTGGAAAATCCCAGGGATGGGGGAGCCTGGTGGGCTGCCGTCTATGGGGTCGCACAGAGTCGGACACGACTGAAGCGACTCAGCAGCAGCCTTATATTGGAATCTATACAAGGAGTCTGGTGGGTTGCAAAGAGTTGGACACGACTGAGTAACTAAACACAAATACACATACAAACGAGACCCTGGAGACTGGGGAAAAATCAGGAGAGGATGTGAGCAAGAGATGAAAATGTTACAAGAAGGGACAAATGGAGTAAAATGAGGACTGAACACGGAGCATTAGAGATGTTTAGGTAGATGGAGATGAAAGATTAGAAGCAAGTGGATGGAGGGACTTCCCTGGCAGTCCATTGGTTAAGACTCTGAGCTTCCTCTGTAGGGGCCACAGGTTTGATCTCTGCTCAGGGAATTAAGATCCTACATCCTGCATGGTGCAGTCCAAAAAAAAAAAAAAAAGTGAGTGATAGATGGAGATGAAAGGAAAGATAAAATTAAAACATCAAAGTCTTGAGAAGTTTACCTGTATGTGCTGTGGCAGTGGGGGTCGGGGTGAGGGGACAGAAGGGAAAAAAGAGTGGAAAGAGAGAGACAGTAGCTACAAGAAGAAATAGAATCAAGAGAAGGTGTTATTATCATTGACCTTATTGTAAGACTTTAGTCTGTTTAAATGTCAGTGGTCAAGTGAGTAAATGAACACCCTGGAATTTTATTATACTAACTCTCCTTAAAACTCTAGGACTTTAAAGTTAAAGCGCCTAATAAAATTGGAATATTAACAAGATTATTAATACTGCAAACTCTCACCCTTACTTTCTCCCAGTACCAGCACTGAGCCCAATCCATAGACAATGAACTTTTTAAATGGAAAAGACTGAATAAATTAGAGTAGACTTGCAAATCCATTTATCTCTGAGTAATTTCTAATTTTAGTTCCATTTATATCAAAACACAGCTCATTTGTTCTCCCTTTTAAGAGCTCCGCATTTAAGAAATATAGTTTCTCAAAAGAGCAATGGACTAAAATTAACATATAAATATTATCATCTTGTTCACTAAGACTGGAGTTTTCCTGATTGTTAAAAGAAATTATATATTTAAAAATATATATTTTTTCTCAATTTCAAATCTCTGCCTTGAAAAGAAGAAGGTATCATTGATAAAGCTGATGATTTTTTTCAGTGTATGAACACAGCACTACATAGATATTTTTCAATTATTGAGTTGAGAAATTCAATCAAAAGAGAGAGAAAAGAAAAAACCCAAGATAGTTCAGGTTCTCAAACCATTAATTTCTCATCTAATTTGCCCCATTTGGCCTCTTCATTAAATAGAGCATTTGTAAAAGTAGTGGTTGGGATATTCAGCCTTCCATAGCTAGATTTATCTAAATGAAGGTCTTTGCTGGCATTTCTCAACTAGAAATTAGGAGGAAAATAGAGTACTCAGCATAGGGCTACTGCATAAAAGAAATCTAATAAATATATGTTGACTGAATCAGAAACTTAATTAGATTAGAAATTCAAACATAATGGTAAAATGAGGTCTTGAGAGTCCCTTGGACAGCAAGGAGATCAAACCAGTCAATCCTAAAGGAAATCAACCCTGAATATTCATTGGAAGGACTGATGCTGAAGTTGAAGCTCCAATATTTTGGCCACCTGATACGAAGAGCCGACTCACTGAAAAAGACTCTGATGCTGGGGAAGACTGAAGGCAGGAGGAGAAGGGGATGACAGAGGACCAGATGGTTGGATGGCATCACTGACTCAATGGACAGGAGTTTGAGCAAACTCTGGGAATTGGTGATGGACAGGGAAGCCTGGCGTGCTGCAGTCCTTGGGGTCGCAAAGAGTCAGACACAATTTAGAGACTGAACAACAACAAAAATGAAGAGAGGAATAAAGAGGACATTGTAGGAGACACGGAGAAATTTTAAAACTATTGGATTGCTGTACTATATCACCTATTCAAACCCTTCCTGTCTTTATTACGGAAAAAAAAAAAAAGAGGTAGTATAGTTATTTAGCTGTATCATGAACAGGGACAAGAATTATATCTTTTTTTCCCTCTGGTCTGAGTAAGGGAAAGGAAAAATGACTGTTTATAGACTGCTTCCTCAGTGATGATGAGAACTTCAGAGGGAATGGAAAGCTTGCTCACGTGACTAAAAGAGTACGCCAGGCAGCTTTCTACTCATAGCAATCATAAATGCTTTTTGTGGTAGTGAGCAGACTTCAGTTTGAAAATAGACTAAAGAGAAGAGGGGAGAAGAGGCATAAGCCTCTTGTCAAGCACAGAACAGAAGAAAAGAGAACCCACCATGACCTTGATGGATGGGAGAGGTTCACTTCTCATATCCTGGGGCTACGTAAAGTTTCCAGATCCTGTGAGACCCTGGGGAAGGGAGGGAAGGTCCAGAAACCACTGAAATTGTATGGCTACTCCCAAATTTCAGTCAGAAAGGGGCTTAGACTCAGAAAAATTGGTTTTATAAAACCCATGACCTTCTTGAACACCTCCACGATATGGCTGATTGCTTTTTTTTTTTTTTTTTTGGCAATATCAGTACAGTGTAAGCATCTCTGACTGTAGATAATTGATTCTCAGAATTCTCTAGCCATTCACTATGGAAAAAATCTCTTTTATTCTTTGTTATACTCTGTTTTGTTTAAAAAAATGTGAAAGGAGTATTTTGAAGAGAAAAAGAGATCTTCCTCTAAAACCATGTTACAGCTGTTTAGGGCCAGGGTGTGTGCCAATCCTAGAAGCCAAGGCCAAGTGAGGTGGCCATCCTTCCCTGAGAGCATTTGCTTTCAAGCCCAGCTTGGTCTCATGACCTCTGCTTTAATCAGACCTCTGTTATAATCTGCTGGGGCTTCAGCAGCAATCCCCTTCCCCCCACGGTCGCTCCCCAGTCGGTCTTCCTCCCTGCCACCAGCCTTCCTGAAATAAATGCCAAATGCCACAGACTGGGCAGAGAGGGACAGCCAGCAGGTATCTTCTGATGCTGCCATGAAAGTGAAAGTGAAAGTGAAAGTGAAAGTGAAGTTGCTCAGTCGTGTCCGACTCTTTGCAACCCCGTGGACTGTGGCCCACCAGGCTCCTCTGTCCATGGGATTCTCCAGGCAAGAATACTGGAGTGGGTTGCCATTTCCTTCTCCAGGGGATATTCTCAACCCAGGGATTGAACCCAGGTCTCCCGCATTGCAGGCAGATGCTTTTAACCTCTGAGCCACCAAGATCAAGCTATTTCTCCTGCAACAAAGATGAAGGAGTAGAGGTAACAAAAGGTAAAAATTATGACAATCATGCATGATCTGAAACCAGCTCAGAGACATGGAGCAATAAAATGGACATCTAGATTCACAAGGTGACTGGGATATACATCAAACTCTTTCAGCTGGGTTGGAGAAGCAGGTCGCTATACCCCTGCCACCTCAGGCCACATTGGTACCTCCAAAGCCATAACAAGTGAGTGAAGGATTTTTCCTAAAATATAAAAGTTAAATATTTTCTTATGACTTTACAAAAAGCTTTCCAGCAGTCAGTCTGCTTTTGCAGCAGAGAGCCTGAGGTAGCTGGTAACAAGCTTGGCTTTGCAACTGACCCCGAAGGAGACACAACAGAAAAACAAGGTCACACGGCTCAGAAAAAGCTTATTAGCATCACATCCAGCTCTAGTGGCTTCGGGATGCCCATAAGATAAAGTCTAAGCTCTCAACCCTGATGTAAAGACCCTGAATATGACCCTGTCCTACCAACCCAGCCATCTGACCTCTCTAATGAACAAACCCACACATACACTTTGGTGCCTTTGAACACACTGTTGCTTCTGCCTGGAATGCCTTCTCTAACCCTTGTGTATTCTCAGAACTCCTCCCTGTCCTTCAAGGCTCACTTCAAATATCACATCTCCTGAGAAAAATTAACAACTTCATTACTTCAACAGCTTTCACCTTGAATTTGGATAATGATATTTGCTTCCACGTCTCATTGTTCCAAGGTGAGCTCCTTGAAGTCAGCATCATGTCTTTTTTATCATTGATTCTTCAGAGCTTACATTAATGCCTGGCATAGAATAGGCCAGCATATCACAAATGCTTATAGAATTAATCATTGTTTGGGTAATACTTGAGTTTAGATTCTTATCATTTTCTTTTGAAATTTGAGCCTTGTTACATGTCTATCTTGTTATGTTCATCTAAAGACTTACATGATGCCATAATTTAATAAGGAGGGGAGATATAACTGTAGGTAGGCAAAAAATATATTTTTTTAAATTTGACGTGACTATTCAGGGGACTAGTAAAGTGTAAATTAACATTCAATCTAGTTGTTGCACTAGTCAGAGGACTAGTAGAATGTAAATTAACATTAAGCCTAGTTACTGCACACAAACCAGTGGAAATTGGAGTGTGGCACTTTTGTGACCACACATACATTTCCATTTAAGTCGTTCTGGAGCTGAGGTCACAATCAGATTCTTCCCTAGAGTCTTCAGAGGGAAAGTGGTCCTGACCGTACCTTGATTTTGGCTTAGTGATACTGATTCTAGACTTCTGGCCTCCAGAACTGTCAGAAGATAACATTCTGTTGTTTTAAACCACCCACCTTTTGTCAGTTTGTTACAGTAGCCATAGGAAACTAATACAAGGCATGTCAAGATCTCACTCCACTCACAAAGGAGAAAGATCCATAACTGCTTTAGCCTCTACTGAAACATTGAACCATGGGAAGCCTTAGAAACTGGATATAAATTCTTCATTCTCTTTTGGAAAAAAGTGAAGCTTCTACCGTTATCCAATTCACAATACAACATGGATTTGATTTGAATTGAAATGTCTATTATGAACCAGAGGTTCTACATTAGTGAAACTATACTATAAAATGTCTTTTTATACAAAAAGGATGAGGAAAGTTTCCACCTTAGACTATTAAATAAGACCCTCACCCCTGAGTCATATAATTTGTAATGCACCTCATATTTTAACCCATTGATAAAATTATTTAAACACATGGGGAAAAAAAACACCATTCTTAAAATACTACTAAATTTCCAGGAACATATTTTGTATGATAAAGGGAGTAGTGTCAGTTAAGGGGAAAATTTGTGGATGATTCAGATGGGTATTTCTTTGAATATTTTTGTGCATAATGGGCAAAGGATTCCCTTTCTTAGTGCTGTTCATCAATTGTGAGTTCTGAAATAGAGTGAGTTTTTATTTTTAAAAAACCAACAACTCCTCTCCCTACAACTCTCCCCCTACAAATTGATGGTTAGTTCTTACTATTCTGGGAGCTCTTTAGTTCTTAGGTGCATAAAGTATTATACAATTATATTAACCAAAATAAAATAAATAACATACTTTTACTCTTTAAGAATACATTCTGTAGCCTAGCCCTGAGGAAGTTTCCAAGAACTCTCGGTAGTAGAGATGATGTCATCTTAATTCTCCAACAGTAATGTGCTTCCAAGTGGCAGTGAGTATGTTTTAGGTTTCTGCTAAAAATACTACCTTCTGAACTTTTGTCTTTAAAACGTCCACTTCTAAAAATTGGGTTATTTGTACTGAGGTTTTATGAGTTGTATAAGTATTTTATATATCCTAAAATCAAATCTTTTATCAGAAATCTGTTTCTTTGTCAGTGGTTTGCCTGCATATTTTCTTAATGATGACTTGATGAGCAGAAGTCTTTTTAATAATGATGAACTATAACATCAACTTTTAAATTATCATTGCTTTCTTTGTCTTAACTATGCATCTTTGCCTAAAATCATATTGCAAAGCTGTCTCCTGTATTTTCTTCTAGAAGCTTTATCACTTAAGTTCACTTTAGTCGCTCAGTCATGTCCAACTCTGTGACCCAATGAACCACAGCATGCCAGGCCTCCATGTCCAACACCAACTCCCGGAGTCCACCCAAACCCATGTCTATTGTGTCAATGATGCCATCCAACCATCTAATCCTCTGTAGTCTCCTTCTCCTCCTGCCCTCAATCTTTCCCAGCATCAGGGTCTTTTCAAATGAGTCAGCTCTCCACATCAGGTGGTCAAAGTATTGGAGTTTCAGCTTAAACATCAGTCCCTCCAATAAACACACAGGACTGATCTCCTTTAGGATGGACTGGATGGATCTCCTTGCAGTCCAAAGGACCCTCAAGAGTCTTCTCCAACACCACACTTCAAAAGTATCAATTCTTCTAGGCCCAATGTCTTTATAGTCCAACTCTCACATCCATACATGACCACTGGAAAAACCACAGCCTTGAATAGATGGACCTTTGTTGTCAAAGTAATGTCTGCTTTTTAATATGCTATCTAGGTTGGTCATAACTTTCCTTTCAAGGAGTAAGCATATTTTAACTTCATGGCTGCAATCACCATCTGCAGTGATTTTGGAGTCCAGAAGAATAAAGTCAGCCACTGTTTCCACTATTTCCCCATCTGTTTCCCATGAAGTGATGGGACCAGATGCCATGATCTTCGTTTTCTGAATGTTGAGCTTTAAGCCAACTTTTTCACTCTCCTCTTTCACTTTCATCAAGAGGCTCTTTAGTTCTTCTTCACGTTCTGCCATAAGGGTGGTGTCATCTGCATATCTGAGGTGATTGATATTTCTCCTGGCAGTCTTGATTCCAGCTCGTGCTTCCTCCAGCCCAGCGTTTCTCATGATGTACTGTGCAAATAAGTTAAATAAGCAGGGTGACAATATACAGCCTTGACGTACTCCTTTTCCTATTTGGAACCAGTCTGTTGTTCTATGTCCAGTTCTAACTGTTGCTCCTTGACCTGCATACAGATTTCTCAAGAGGCAGGTCAGGTGGTTTGCTTTTTGATATTTGTAATCAATATTATATCTTTATGAATCTAATTTTTAGTATCCATTTACTCTTAAGGATTTGATAAATGGCTTGATTGTTGTCATCCCTTTTGACTCTCCCTTTTCTCCTCCTGATCACTTCTCCATCCCTCCTCTCTCTTCTCTTGTCTGCAAAACTCTGTGAATCTCTTTGGGTGTTCCTGGCTGTAGAGAGTTGTTTCACCATTAACCTAGAGCTTTTGTCTTCTGTGCTGTGTGGACAGAGAAGTCTTGAAGCTACTGTAAAAGGGGGACCAAAACCCAGAGGCAGGAGGCTCAGCTCCAGAGCTCTGGACCATCACAGAACTCCTGATCCCAGGGAATATTAATAGATGAGAGCCCACCCAAAAGTATCCATACCTACCGGGAGACCAAGCTCCATTCAAGAGCCAACAAGCTCAAGTGCGAGTCACCCCATGCTAATCCTCCAGCAAAACATAAAGACAACCCTGAACAGACAAGCTACCCAAAGTCATGTCAAACCAACAGACACCCCAAAACTCACTACTGGACACTGCACTGCACTCCAGAGAGAAGAGATCCAGCCCCATCCACCAGGACACAGACACAAGTTCCCCAAACCAAGAAACTTTCACAAACCACTGGTCCAACCCCACCCACAGGAGCAGACTCCACAATTAAGAGGAACTATGATCCTCCAGCCTGCAGAAAGGAGACCCCAAACACTGCAAACTAAACAAAACAAAAGGCAGAGAAATATCCAGCAGGTGAAGGAACATGATAAAAACCCTCCAAACCAAAGAAGAGGAGGAGATAGGGAGTCTACCTGAAAAAGAATTCAGAATGATAGTTAAAGATGATTCAAAATCTTGAAAACAAATTTCCACTGTGTAAAATATGCATTGCTAAGTGTGGGACTACAAAGAGGTATATGGAGAGGGACAGGAGCAGACACTATTTGGAGAAACAGCATGGTGTGGTAGAGTTTCAGAACTAAATTTAACTATGTTCAACATTGGACTCTGCCATTCCCCTGGGCAAATTTTATTTAATCTCTCTACACCTCATTTTCCTCATCTGTGAAGTAATCCTCCTTTTCAGTGTTGTGAGATTTAGAAATGATGGATATAAAGGGTCCCAAACATGTAGATGCTAAATAAATATTATTATTAAGAACTGTACATAATGTAACCTAACATGATGGCTCCCATAGAGTATGAAACTATCACAGTTTCATAGTTTCACAGTTTCATAGTTTTAGTTCAAGAGCTAGAATTAGGGATAAGAAGATCAGTCCTGACTGGCCATTGGTAGATTTTTATGGAGAAAATTTTGATAGCCAAGATGTGAGAGAAAAAAGTTTTTGAGCAATGGCAGAGAAGTAGCAAAAGGGAGAACACAAGTCAAAGGGGATGCAGGCTTGCTTCTGTGGCAGACTTGGCTCACTGCTTCCTTATGTCCTTTTGCTATGGGCTGATAGTGTTCTCCTTGTCCCATTTCATAGGTTGAAGTCTTAACTCCCAATCAGGCATACTGATCTTGGACTTCCCAGCCTCCAGAACTGTTGTTTAAGCCATGGAGTCTGTGGAATTCTATTATGGAAACCCAAGAAATACACCTTTCTTCTTAGACACTGTTTGGGATAGCACATAAAGTTAAAGTGTTAGTCATTCTGACTCTTTGCGAGTCCATGGACTGTAGCCTGCCAGGAATTCCCCTGTACAGGGAATTCTCCATGCAAAAATACTAGAGTGGGTTGCCTTTCCCTTCTCCAGGGGATCTTCCCGACCCAGGAATTGAACCCAGGTCTCTGGCATTGCAGGAAGATTCTTTGCCATCTGAGCCACCAGGGAAGCCCACATGCCCAGCTTAAAATCTTGCTCTGCCATCTTCCTTGCAGATGTGATATTATTCTGGCCTGTGTATTGTAAATGGAAGTCTCTGAGAGTGGGAAAGGGAGAGGAAAGAGGGCATCCTTCCAAATAAAAGGTAGAATTCCTTTTGCTCCTTACCCCTCCTTCTTCCTGGAATGGAAGTATCATGTAGCCATGGTCTTGTTATGAGAGCCACACATGAAGGATGGACAACAAATGAGATAGAGGGAATTCTGGTTCTTGATGACTTAATGGAGTCTTATCCTGGACTTTCAAATAAAATTTGATTGTTTAAACAACTATTTCTCAGGCTTTCTGTTTCTTGCAAACAAATCCTAAATGAAACAGCCTGTGTGAGGAGATGGGTGTCTTTGGTAAATACCAGGAAAGAAGACTGGCTATGGATCAAACTGTCAAGGAGCTTGGACTGTTTCCTATAGAACATGTACTTAGTCACTTAGTTGTGTCCAACTCTTTGCAACGCCATGGACTGCAGCCCACCAGGCTCCTCTGTCTGTGAGGAGTCTCCAGGCAACAATACTGGAGTGGGTTGCCATGCCTTCCTCCAGGGGATTTTCCCAACTCAGGGATCAAATCCAGGTCTCCCACATTGCAGGCAGATTCTTTACCATCTGAGCCACCAAAGGAACCCAAGAATGCTGGAGTGGGTAGCCTATCCCTTCTCCAGGGGATTTGCCTGACCCAAAAATTGAACCGGGGCCTCCTGCATTGCAGGTGAATTCTTTACCAGCTGAGCTACCAGGGAAGCCCATAGAACATGAGAGAAGATTAAAAGGTTTTGAAAAATAGAATAATTATGCTAAATTGCTGTTTTAAAAAGGATAATGGGAATATGCAGGATAAATGGGAAGTGAGTCAGGAGGGAGATCATTTGTGAAACTGCTGCAAAATGAGGAATACTAGTAATGATGGCCTGAACCAGAGTGGGAGGCAGAAAGAGTGGACCAATGTAAGGGTGACCCTAAAATATTGGACTCTTTAGGACTCACGGTATGCAAAGGAGGAACTGGGTGGTAGGCAAAGGAGACATGATCAAAATGAATGGAGGTTCAACTTTTATAGTTGGAGGATTTCATAGAAATTTGAAACTAAAGAGAGCTGCTAATTAGGGAGGGAGAGAAATTGCAAATTTCAACAGTGAGTTGCAACTGAATTTGCTTAATCTGGAGAAAACTAGAGATTGGAGAACTAGGAAGAAAACAGCTGTCATTTCTTGAACATAAAGGTGTCAGCTGCATTGGGTCCATTATCTCACTTAATAGTAATATTTAAGTTAACATTATTGCCATAATTTATGGATGAGGATACAGTCTCAGGGAAGCTAAATATATTGCCACTGATTCAGAGACACTTAGATATGGAACTGAGGGATATTCATCGAGACTGTCAGACTCGATGAATCATCCACCAGGAATATAACATTGAAGTCATAGATGAAGTCTCTAAGGGAAGTATAGAAAGTAATAAGGAAGGCTGTGGGTGTATCATTGGAAACATTTTCTCCAAAGCAAAAAGAATAGCTAGTATGGTCAGAAAGGATTTTCAGAGAGTAGGAAGAGATCAGTATTGATTATCATACATTGAAGGTCTTCTGTGGAAGAACTCTATTAGACAGTTTGGTTTGAATTCTATTATGGGCAAATAGAATATTGATAGAATTAATATTGCTTAATTTCTCTGAGACTCTTTCCTGTAATGTGGGGATAATAAACTTCCCTCTAAAGGTTTTTTATGGAGAATGAAATGAGAAGTGAACATTAATGTGTCTGGCATAGACTCTGGTACAAGAGGTACTTAGTGAATGTCTGCTAGAAGAAGAAATTATAGATGACAAGGCAGTCTGTACAAAGCCCACAATATGGTCTGGAATGTTTTTATTAATAGAAACTGCTTATACTGTTTAGGTTTTCTATGTTTTGTTTCTTTTCCTTCGAAGCTGAATTACAGCATACATTCCTGATTGAATATTCCTGTCAGTCACATTTTGGCACCTAAAGATCTTATTGCATTTTAGTCTCACTGGAACAGTAAAGAAAAAAAAAAAGGTTAATTTAAAACTATAGTGAGCCATCCTTGTGGCTCAGCTGGTAAAGAATCTGCCTGCAAAGTGAGAGACTTGGTTCGATCCCTGGGTTGGGAAAATCTCCTGGAGAAGTGGCTACCCACTCCAGTATTCTGGCCTGGAGAATTTCAGGGACTGTGTAGATCATAGAGTTGCAAAGAGTCGGAGACAACTGAGTGACTTTCACTTTCACATAAGGTATTGCAATAAGATGAAGAAAAAACAAAATGCAGACTTAGAAAATCCATTCTCCACTCCCTCCGCCTGTAGTTAAGGTAACTAGGATCTTAGGGATAATGAAAACTAGATAGGCTATTGGCTAGCAGCAACCTAAGACATTTAAACTGTGTTCATGATATACCACACATCAGGGAATCAGGCAAGGTCCCAGTTAAATCTAACATAGAAAGAGGACTGTCTACCACATCCCATTAGTTGGAAAAACCTCGAGTCCAGACTTTAGGGTCACCTTTAAATTGGTGCACTCTTGTCTGGCTTCCAACCTAGTTTAAATCATCATTACTAGTATTTCAAATTTTGCAGCTTTATAAATGATCTCCTCTTTGTCTCACCTACTTCCTTTCTATCCTTCATATTATAATCCCATCTTTTTTTTTTTTTTTTTACACACACAGATTGACAAACTTCAATATTAGAAAAGAACTCCCCAATGCTGGTTCTACCAGTTTCATTCCTGCCTACCCTACCCAATAGATCACAGCTGAAGGATTTTAAGTCATGACATTTAAGGTGCCTGACTCAATTCATTTGGTCATTAAAATGTTTCTAACAGTAATGTCAGCATAGAGTGAGGCATAATTCATTTCTGTACTCCAAGAAGTCTATCAGGGAAACAATGCCTCATGTATATTTCCATGTTTCTGTGTGGTTTGGTTTCCTGAGCAAAGGAAATTGACATGCTATAATGGCATGTCTCCTTTTCCCAGAAACATTTAACTGTCCAATGCTCTTTTTCCGCTTATCTTCTGTCCAGTAGAGTCACACAAACTTATATTTTATAGGGATTTGAAACCTGGAACCATTGGTTTATATTTTAAAAGACTGTACAATATTCGCAAACAAAGGCTTTACTTCCTCTCTCAGGAGGGGAAGAGGGAAACATGTACTTTATATAAACTTCCAGATTTATAACTTCAGAGTTCCTCTCCTGTAAACCCCATCTGAATATTCAGGGTGAACATACACCTGGCTCTTCTCACATTACTCTCAAGGAGGAAGAATGGGACAGGGGGAACCGCAGTGGTTACTGCTTTAAATGATTGTTAGTTCCTGATCTAGAAACCTAATTTTTTTGCTTTCAGGATAATATAAATTTAAACCTACCAAAGACAACTTCAAAAGCTTACAAAATATATTCTAAACTAAGTTTCTCCGAAAAGGGGTTATGGACATTCTAAGTGGTGTACAAGGCAACATATTGGGGTGTGGGAGGAAAACATAATTCATTTTCATGTTTTTATGGGAATACCAGACCACCTGACCTGCCTCTTGAGAAACCTGTATGCAGATCAGGAAGCAACAGTTAGAACTGGACATAGAACAACAGACTGGTTCCAAATAGGAAAAGGAGTATGTCAAGGCTGTATATTGTCACCCTGCTTATTTAACTTCTATGCAGAGTACATCATGAGAAACACTGGGCTGGAAGAAGCACAAGCTGGAATCAAGATTGCCAGGAGAAATATCAATAACCTCAGATATACAGATGATACCACCCTTATGGCAAAAAGTGAAGAACTAAAGAGCCTCTTGATGAAAGTGAAAGAGGAGAGTGAAAAAGTTGGCTTAATGCTCAACATTCAGAAAACGAAGATCATGGCATCTAGTCCCATCACTTCAGTTCAGTTCAGTTGCTCAGTCATGTCCGACTCTCTGCAACCCCATGAACTGCAGCACGCCAGGCCTCCCTGTCCATCGCCAACTCCCGGAGTTCACCCAAACTCATGTGCATTGAGCTGGTGATGCCATCCAGCCATTTCGTCCTCTGTCGTCCCTTTCTCCTCCTGCCCCCAATCCCTCCCAGCATCAAGGTCTTTTCCAATGAGTCAACTCTTCGCATGAGGTGGCCAAAGTATTGGAGTTTCAGCTTCAGCATCAGTCCTTCTAATGAACACCCAGGACTGGTCTTTAGGATGGACTGGTTGGATCTCCTTGCAGTCCAAGGGACTCTTGAGAGTATTCCCCAACACCACAGTTAAAAAGCATCAATAGACAGGGAAACAGTGGAAACAGTGGCTGACTTTATTTTTCTGGACTCCAGAATCACTGCAGATGGTGACTTCAGCCATGAAATGAAAAGATGCTTACTCCTTGGAAGGAAAGTTATGACCAACCTAGATAGCATATTGAAAAGCAGAGACATCACTTTGTCAACAAATTTCCGTCAAGTCAAGGCTATGGTTTTTCCAGTGGTCATGTATGGATGTGAGAGTTGAACTATAAAGAAAGCTGAGCCCAGAATAATTGATGCTTTTGAACTGTGGTGTTGGAGAAGACTCTTCAGAGTCCCTTGGACTGCAAGGAGATCTAACTAGTCCATCCTAAAGAAGATCAGTCCTGTGTGTTCACTGGAGGGACTGATGTTTAAGCTGAAACTCTAATACTTTGGCCACCTGATGTGAAGAACTGACTCATTTAAGAAGACCCTGATGCTGGGAAAGATTGAGGGCTGGAGGAGAAGGGGACAAGATGAGGATGAGATGGTTGGATGGCATCACTGACTCAATGGACATGGGTTTGGGTGAACTCTGGGAGTTGGTGATGGACAGGGAGGCCTGGTGTGCTGCAGTTAATGGGGTCGCAAAGAGTTGGACACAACTAAGCGACTGAACTGACCGACTCTAACAAATTAACCTACTAGTGTTTTATACATGGATTGATACCAATGCGCTCACTACCTGAGCCTTTTTCAGAGCTGATCATATACTGCGTGGGATATATTCTGAGAGATGAGTGAGTACTCTACAGCTTGTTGGAGGATGACAGAGCATGCCACTAGTTTTTTCATTCACTTGTTTATTCTAAGCATTTTGTGACACTCCAATATCTGTGAGCCAGTTAAAATTCATGCACTATACTATTTACCATATTATCTAGTTTTAACTAACATAACTATCACAAACTAAAGCAGCTTAAAACACACAAGAAACTATTCCTTAAAACAAAATTTAAAAATAATACCAGTAATGCAGGTACAAATCAACAAAATTTATCAGTGTCTACACTTCTCTTTTGTCAGGCTCATTAAGAATTAAAAATGATAATTTTACCATATCTGATGTTATTTCTATATTAAAATTACAAATATCATATACAATAGAATTACACATCAAAATTGGGTATCATTAAACTTTATGCATTATTATAGTAGTATTACATTTATGGGGGCAGAGTTCAAACTTTTTAAAAGGGTGTACAGCCAAAAGAGTTTGGTTATCATTGTCCAAGACAACCATATTTCATTTTACAGTACTCTGTGGATCTGTAATTTATAATTGCAACTAAACTTTTTTATTCCACTTAAAAATTAGCTAGAACAAAGATTTTTTAATGCAGTGAATATTACATATTCCTAGTTTAAAATGCATTTTAAAAGTCCTAGTTTAAACTAAATTTATGCATCTAAATGCATTTAAATTCCTAGTTTAAAATTATATTGCATGCCTTGGTTTTCTACAAAGAGTAAACCAAGATCCTTTCTTAACTAGATTACTTTTTTGTCCAGTAGGTCAAACCTTTTACGGAAAGGTCTTCTTCCTTTCTCCTCTATCCCAATCCTGTGCCACTTTCTTAAGAGCAACCATCTCTGTAATGTCTACCAGGTAAAATGCTGTCATTTCCTGTTAAGCCAGGGAACAAAAAGAGTATGATTCATGAAGTTTCCTGCTCAAACTAAATATGAGCAACTCCAGAGTAAAAAGGCCTTTATTGTTTCACTCAAATCTTACACTTCAATCTCTAGATCATTCTAGCTGTTTTTCTCCTAGCTTGCTACCGTTTTTTCATAATCAGAATGGCACAAATGTTGTTTAGTTGCTAAGTTGTGACTGACTCTTTTGTGACCCCATGGAATGTAGCCCGCCAGGCTCCTTTATCCATGGTATTTCCTAAGCAAGAATACGGGAGTGGGTTGCCATTTCCTTCTCCAGTGGATCTTGCTGATCCAGGGATTGAACACGTCTCCTGCATCAGCAGGTGGATTCTTTACCACTGTACCACTAAGGAAGCACTAATGCCACAAATACTAAAGGTAAAAAGCATAATGATTGAATCTTTTTTAGCATGTGAATATACCTCATAGAACGATTTGATACTGAATAGGTTGAATTATACCCACTCCAGTGTTCTTGCCTGGAGAATCCCAGGGATGGGGGAGCCTGGTGGGCTGCCGTCTATGGGGTCGCACAGAGTTGGACACGACTGAAGCGACTTAGCAGCAGTAGCAGCAGCAGGTTGAATTATATACATGGAAATAAGCACTTAACTGCAAAACCTTAAGATTTTCATTTACACAATATACTATGACTTAAGTACATTTAGGAATTCTGCTGCTAAGTCACTTCAGTAGTGTCCAACTCTGTGCGACCCCATAGACGGCAGCCCACCAGGCTCCCCCGTCCCTGGGATTCTCCAGGCAAGAACCCTGGAGTGGGTTGCCATTTCTTTCTCCAACGATGAAACTTAATTATTTTTCTAAACATATTCAAGAGAAAAGCAAATCACTGTATTTTTAAAAGCTCAATTTTATGCAATTTTGAGTTATTAATCCTGACCTATACACAATATGAAATCATATCTATTGAAAGTAAAGTAAAATGTTTCCACTCACTTGATAAGGCAAACTAGTCTACTAATCCTTAATTTCAGGCCATATCTAAATTCTAACTCTTCAAAATAAACAGGAAAGAACAAAACCATCTCTAAACTAATTATAATCTCTCTCTCTCTCACACACACACACACACACACACAAACCCAGAAATGGGAGACTGTTTTCATCTTTTCTAAGGGTTGTTTAAAATTCAATCCAAGAATGGAGGGGCTTTTCTTTCACTGAAATATTTTATGTTTATCACCTCTTTCAATTAAAACTATGGCATAAATATCACTTAAGCATTTGTTGTTGTATGGTAGGCATACTTCTAAAATGGATTCTCTCTAGTGTATACACCATGCCTCTTGAGTGTGTGTGGAATTTGTATATGGGAATTTGATGTTACCTTACATGGCACAAAGGATTTTGCAGGTATAATTAAGGTTGGCTTTGAGTTAATGAAAAGAGAAATCATCTCAGTGGCTCTGAGCTGCTAACAAGAGACCTCTAAATCTGGGTCTGAAGGTCAGAGACAAAGGAAGTTGAAGAGATTCAAGATGCGAGAGGAATTCTGCTGGTCTTGCAGGAGTAAACTGCCATTGCGTCAAAGGCTCCACAGCAGGGAGCTCAGAAGTTGATTGAGCTGACTGTAGAGCTTCTTCATCTTTGGCTGCAAAGAATATAATCAATCTGATTTTGGTATTGACTATCTGGTGATGTCCATGTGTAGAGTCGTCTCTTGTGTTGTTGGAAGAGAGTGTTTGCTATGACCAGTGCGTTCTCCTGGCAAAACTGTTAGCTTTTGCCCTGCTTCATTTTGTACTCCATGGGCAAATTTGCCGGTTAAGCCAGTTATCTCTTGACTTCCTACTTTTGCATTCCAGTGCCCTATGATGAAAAAGACATCTTTTTTGGGGTTTTAGTTCTAGGAGGTCTTGGAGATCTTCATAGAATTGCTCAACTTCAGCCTCTTTGGCATTAGTGCTTGGGGTATAGACTTGGATTACCATGATGTTGAACAGTTTGCCTTGGAAATGAACTGAGATCATTCTGTTGTTCTTGAGATTGCTCCCAAGTACTGCATTTTGGACTCTTTTGTTGACTATGAAAGCTACTCCATGCCTTCTAAGGGAGGAAGTTGACAGCCAGCAAGAAAACAGGAACCTCCACCTGTTAACAATCTGAATGAGTCTCAGATGGGACCACTGACCTCACTGATACCTTGATTTTAGAAATGTGATTCTGAGCAGAGAACCCAGCTGGTCTGTGCCCAGACTTCTGACCTACAGAATTGTGAGTAAATAAATAGGTGTTGTTTTAAGCTGTAAATTTTGTAATTTGCTACACAGCAATAAAAACTATAAAATATATCTCTTTATGGAAAGAAAGTGAAGATGAAGTGGAATTAAAAAAAAAAAAACTGATGGGAAAGGCCTTTGAGGCTTTCATGCTGTACACTCCAGTGGCTTCCACATGGGGTATTTCAAGATAATTCTCAAAGTATCCAAGGAAAATATTAAAGCTTCTAGATGTCTATTTCTCATCTTTAAAAATTATCCTTTGGGGGTATATTTAATAATATATACAATGTTAACACAAGCAGATAATTTATAAATGTTCATATATTTAGAGATGCTGGTTAAAATAATTTAGAAAACATCATTCTAATCATTATATAAGAAGACATGTATCTTTCAAAAATGTCCTATACCATCTGACTTCTGCCATCCATTCTATAATCAAGTTTCTTATTTAGTTGCTAAGTCATGTCCAACTCTCTGTGACCCTATTGACGCTAGCCTGCCAGGCTCCTCTGTCCATGGGATTTCCTAGTCAAGGATCCTGGAGTGGGTTGCCATTTCCTCCTCCAGGGGATCTTCCCAACCCAGGGAGCAAATCCATATCTCCTGCACTGGCAGGTAGATTCTTTACCACTAAGCCAGCAAGGAAGCCTATGTGGGAAGCTACAAAATACCAAACTGGGAAATACTAGAAATTTTCATATTTCCTATATTTACTGTGATGTACCATGTTTATAATGTTCCATGCTTAGGCATTTAAACTTCTGAAATGCTAGACATGCCATAAAGAAATCATTTTTAAGAGTTTTTCCTGAGATGGTATTGTGGAGTATGTGAACTGGTAAGCAATTCTGCACCATGTGTTTTTGTTCACCAAATTTATTGTTGAACATTCAGAACATCAAATTATGACAGATTAAAAAGAAAGCACCAAATAATGCTACACATTAATACCTGAGCAGAGACTGAAGGCAAATATTCATCTATTAAACCCTAAACCATAACGTTGAAACACAGAGCAAAACATTCACAACACTCTATGGAGTACAATAAATAGCACTTTTTGTGAATTACAACTAGTTAAATGTAATAATGTTAATTATACCACACAAAAAGTACACACAAAATTACACATAAATGTATTTAGTACACCATACATTGTACAAAGTACTGGAGAAGGTCATGCACGTTTCAAAGGAAAAATCTGCAAGATGGCAATCATTTTTCAGTATATATTATAGGATGAATTGTTTTGTACTGCTAAGTATTATTATGTGCTGCATTTTCTGAAGGAGAATAAAATTACTGACTTGCAAATTAATGATGACTGAGTCTTTCTCAGTATAACACATAGTGCTCTATAACACAAAGTCCTCTATAAACTTTTGACTATAATATAGAAACTGATGTAGGTTGACGTGACAGCCATGTATCTTACTGTATTACATACCCTTGCCCAAACTCTTTCCATCTCAATTTGACCATGCTTTACGGAAAGACATTTCCTCTCTACACACTTTCAGAGAAATCTATATTTTTGTCTTTGATGGGAGGTAGTAGAGGTTTAATGAGAAGAAAGAAAAATGCTGAGTTTATATTCAAAATTATAAATAAAAAATATACAAAAAATTCTGAGTACACAGAGATATGGGCATCTTTCAGCAGAGACCATGAACATCCTATGAATGGAATGATTTGTTTTGACTGAAATTATATCCATTATTATAAATTAGCATAATAATAATGTAAGTCTTTACACTGAAAGAAAATCCATAAAAAAACTGGGGCCAGTTTTCTCTTGATATCTTAAAAATAACTAGGAAGAAAAAAGAGGGAAAATAATGTTTAATTATATACATGAATCTGAGTTTATATTTAATGAAAAATCATTATTGGCTAAACTAACTTTGATATACAAGGCTCAATAATCTGAGGAAAAAAATAAGTACATGTCTTAGAGAAGAATTCATGTCTTTGATAGATTATACATTAAAAAGACAAAAAAATACATTTGCAGGTTACACTTTCATGTGTATTAAATCTCAGAAATGCCACCATCCTTTCCTAAAATAAATTTATTTTCAAAAACTGTAGCCAAACTTCGTTTTCTACATCTATGAAGTTTAAGTTAATTTTAATTTGAAATGGGAACTATAGAAATTAAGAAAGGCCTGTGGAGCAATAGTTCAGCTTATACTAAGGGAAATACTGATTAACTGTTATTTAAAAATTTTTACTTCACCAGCCTCAAAGAAAAGGATTTGGGGCCAATTTGAGAAGGCCACCAATAATAAAATATATAATTATAAAACTTCAGGGCATTCTTTCAGCATTTTAAGGCACGGTCTATTTTATCTCAAACAACTATAAGTTCAAGGTCACAGTGTTAATATGCATTCAATTTTGGTCTGGTTTTTCATGGGTATGTTGCTACATTTATAGTTAGCGATAAGCTTAAGAAATGGTAATACAATCACTTCAAAACAATATATCTAAATCATTTTTATATTTTTAAAAATGTAAATATACAACTTCTTAATTTATATACACTAAAAACTGGATTTTTCTCCTTCTACAGTAGAGGCAGAGAAGATTATTTGTACCAATATTCCAACAAATACATACCTGATTATAAAGAAAACATGGTTATGTTAAATACAGGCATCTCCTATTTAGGATAAAACTATTCAACACGAAGGACAAACTCATTCCAAAAATAATGTTCACTGAATTTTTAGATCTTATACATCATTTTTTTATTATCATCTACCCCCACCTGATAATTGGATAATCAAGACCAAACATTTTAATATTTGGCTTTATCTGTTGCTTCTTTACTTCCAAGGCTACTTATGCAAACTGCATCAACATGACTGGGCAGAGAAACAGTTAACTGACATTAAATTATGGGAAAAACCGTAATATGAGGGACTGAAATTCCCTGTGAAAATTTCTATAGGAGAGAGATTAAAGAATTTCAACAATATAAACACAACAGTTTTTAATCTATCATATTCCGACTTTGCTCTCATGAGTACACTACCACATCAATGTTAACACTTCAGCATTAACACCTTGATTGTCTTTACATTTTCCTTTAAGATGTATTTTACAATGCTTACTTCATTGTACTATGTTGCATTCCAGTGGATAAATTTCCCCTGTGTGACTGTATAAAGGGAATGAATGGAAAAACATAGAAAATAAAAGAAATTCCACAAAAAACTTTCTATTACATAAATGAGAGACACCTGTACTAAAAATGATCAGGGCAATAGAATTTAAAGTTTTACAGAATGAATATGAAACAAGATTACCTAAATGATTTCTTCAACTGATACTGAAAGATCATTATCAGGTAAACCAACTTTCATCCAATAAAACCAGAGAACACTACTTCAGAGAGCAGACAAAACAGAATACATTATGCTATAAGCTTTATATATTTTCAAAGAAAAATCAGGATACAGAATATAAATTTTGATGATTTGTGTATTTAATATAAGTCCTAGAAGAAAAATACTGAAAAGATTATTTTTGCTTTAATCCCAATATGGTAAAAAAAGTTCATTGGCACAGATATCTGGAGGTATTTTTAAAATTTCATTTAGCTTTGGTGGCAAAGTGTGTTTTGCTAACCATATGAATACAGTTCTATTTTCAATGCAGAGCTTTATGCTAAAAAAAAATTCAAATGTGTTTTTTTTCCCTAAGAAAAGGGATGTAAAAAGTCCAATATGAAACAAAACAACATGAAATACAAAACATGCCTATCATTTAGGTTTTTGAACAATAGTTCTATGCTTTGTCTATAAATCTTTTAGTAGTAACATTTCTACTATATAAATACTAAAAACCAAAATAACACCAAAAAAAAATAGCCTATGAACTTTACAAAAATGGCTACTTCTAGAGTTCTTAAACTATGATTAGGGTTCACATATGCAAACAAATCTGCACTAACTAATCAAACTACATCAACAGATACAGTTTTTCAGAAGTGTTCCAAGTTACAATGTACAGAATGAGCGCAGAATAAGTCTTACTCATATATATCAAGTCCCATACAAAGTCATTAGAAATTAACTGGTATTTCAAAACAGTCATTTTTGGCGGCATAACATGCAAAACACTTTTAGAAAGTACTGCACTTGATTTAAAAAATTACAGCTAGAGACAATGTAATCAAGATGTATCAATAGCTTAGAATATCATCTAACTTTTTAAAGTGATGTTACCAATTCAGGTATATTGCTACATTTCTACTATAAATGAAATAACAGTTTATTATATTTCCAAATTTTGTTCCATTCTTCAGATTAAGTTACTAATATATAAAATTCAGTCATCTGTAATCATAATATAATTTATAAAAAATGTGAATTCTTGAGCATTTAGAGTACACATACTCAGATTTGGATTACTGATTTGACTTTTCTTTCCTATTATTCTTATTAAAAGTAAAGAACATAAGTAGCTTTACAAGCTTTCTATTTCCTCAGGGTGTTAAAATATACTGTGAAAGAATGCATGAGTAATAATGTATAAGCAAAATTCATTACAGAACTTGAAATGTCCTTTGTTCCAAAAGACTGGGATAAAATTTCAGCTCCTAATCATCTTAGCATTTTGTAAAAGTATCTTCTACATTTACCTTACACGGCAAGAAGTTTTCTGTCTGGGTCTAATTTCAAAACACAAAGACTTTTATTGCTTCTTTTATTCCTGGGGGAGTGCTATACTCTTCAAATTGACACCCCCCCAAAAAAAAACTTCACAAGGTTTTCTTGTTTCCTGTAATTTCATAAATCTAAAACACAGAGAAAACACAAAGTGATGATGAAAAATAATCAACAAATACCTTAGTCACAGAAGTCCCTATACATTAAAAAAATTCTTCCCAACTAGTTTTAATAACAAGTTACTAAAAAATTGCAAATGTGGCACTGTAAGGCTTTACTCTAAACCTCACAATAAAGCAAGATATTACATTAATTTACACCTAATTCTTAAGATGAAAATACAGGCCAACTGAATGGTCTGGGATTCAGGAATCAACAGTTCTAGCTTTCCTCATCATCTCCATTTTCCTATTTCTCCAGAGCTTTCAAGAATAAACTGAAAACTGAGTTTCACCTTTAATTGTTTTATTTCCCTTGACCACCTTCTGTAAGAGATGCTAATCAACAGTGAGGTGAAAAGAATACACTATGCTGTAAGTGAAAAACCTGAAGAGTTAAGAATGGGAACTAGATAGATAATGAACAAATCAGATAATCTGTCTCATGAAAGTATGTGTGTGTGGTGGAAACGTGCAGCGTCTGCATGAGTGGCAGGGTAATCAACAAAAACCATTTACTAGGCCTATTATAGTCATTCATTTCTTTTCCTTACTGTATAATCATGCAGATATTATAGTGTAGTTCACACGAGAAGTATTCCATTATATACATAGGAACTTATCTGACTGAAATATTAAAAAAATTAAAGATTAATCAATACATGATCAATATATACTGAAGAGACACAAAGTCAGTGTTAATCAGGCACAAATGGGTTTTTTTATTTTTTAGGACTAGTGTTTTAAATACTTTCATTCTGGTAAGAATCAAGAAAAGAGCTAGCAGAAATTATATACTTTCTAACATGAAAAAGATAAAAAAAAAAGTGTTAATAATTTCTATCATATTATCTGCTCCAAATTGTAACAGTAGTAACTCCAGAGGATCAGAAACACTGAAAGTACTCAGTGTTTATCCTGTTCAGGCTATATTTGATCTAGGTATCAACAATAGGGTCTAGGAGTAATTTTTATAAGTTAAAAGCTCAAAAAAATCTAAATAAAGATGTTATAACAACAAAGCTCAGAAGTTTTCTAAATGAGACAATCCCTAACTGCCAACAGTTTCACTTTTAGTAACATTTCTGATAAACCTGTGCTGTTTGGCCAGCTAATAATATAGGTATGCTTGAAAGAATGTGTAATTTAAAGACAAAGGACTTTCCTTTTCTCAAGCAATAGAAACATTAGTTTTACTAATCTTCAGAAAGAGACTACCTTCTCATCTCTGATAGTTATTTGGGTTTAAATTACATTAGGACTTGATGAAGACCCTCTGAAAATGAGTGTGTATGTGTGTGTCTGTGTGTGTGTGAATTATGTATAAGAACCCAAACTACTGTTGTTTATACATGCTTAATTAGAATCCTTTAGTGGTCCTAAAATGAAATATTTTGTTGGAATAAGACTTTAGGACTACATGGTAACTACAATCATGTGAAAATATTTTCATGAAAATTAGTGTGTCTAATCTGCTGCTTTAAAAAGCTAACACACTACCCACAAATGAGAAATTTAAGCTTGTCACATTTTACCAATGAGCAGAAATGACTAAACAAGGAGTCTTTAGATCACATAAACACAATGATTATAGCTGTCAATTGTGATGAAAGTACAGGCCAAATTAGATGATTCTAATTAATGAATTTGTTTAGGTTCTGTATATGGAATTAAGTTCAAATTTACAAATATATATTTAACCTGTAACTTGAAATACAACTACACCTGAGTGAAAAAACAAAAGACATCCTATGCGTAAAAGTTGCTATGAGCATCTGTATAGCTAAACCTAGGCATACGTATCCTTGTTTAAATATATATGTGACATGTCATGGGAAAGTGCACTCTTTCCTTTCAGGTTTATATTTTAATCCCTTTTGCTACTTTTAGCAAACAAACAAGAGCCTGGTATGCCTGCCATGTCTATTATAAGGTTATCACTTCCCTTTAATGATCCCAGTAAGTGAAAATATGAATACTGAACATAAAGCTGAGAAAGAGAATAGAATAAAAAAACTTATAACTCTTAGAGATGACAGCAAGATCCTCTTCAACTGATAACAGTAACGACATGAGGAACAACTGAGAAAAGAAGTGAGGTAACCCTCCATAGGCAGTAAAATGGGGGTGACTCTCTAAAAGGCAGTAACAGCTGAGAGGTTGTAATGGAATTCAGTTGCAATGGCAGGTAAAATGAACCTGGTACTCTTGGACATTCCTTGGCACTAACAAGGACACAAGTTCACAAGTGCAACTGTGAAGTTACTGGAACATAAGAACTACACTTGAAAAGTTTTGGGTATTTACAGCATACACATTGGAAGGAAGGACTCTATCACCCAGGTATACCCCAGCCTGAGTTATATCTACTTTCTAAAAACAAGCTGAAATCTGGAATGAAATGTAATATTACTCTTATCTGTCAAATAGTAATTACCTTGGCAAATTAAGATTCTACTATTGAACCTAATGACTAAATACGCCAACTTATTCAGGTATATTGTTGATACTTATGCTATTAATGGAATAACAGTTTTCCACTGTTATTCCATTAATAGTTTAATTCTATACATTAAATAGTTTAATTCTATACTGCACTTGATCATGCTGATTTTTTTCCCTATAGGAGACAAAAACCTGTGAAAATGCAGTTTTTTTTTCTGACTACTGGAGTTTAGTTATTTTAATGATCCATCATGACCCGAGACACTGGGCAACCATGGGGTCAGTGAATTAAATAAAATGGTACAGACTGAATGACTGAACTGCTCCAATGCCTATAGGTAAATATCTATGAGAATTTGCTTCAAATTTAGCAATACATCTCTTCAATAGTCTCCTGATAATCACTAAGAACACAAAATAAGATTCTTATTTGAAAAGCAAGAAGAAATTTTCATTAAGTTTTAAATTTGAATTATGTTTCCATTCACCAATCTTGCTTGGTTATCAAGAAAACATGTCTCCTTTGAACTTAAAGCATATTTTCATAGATGTAAGAAACAAAAGATCTATTTTGTTCACTCTGGCTGCCAAAAACTAAAGATTGTGGCTATTTTATTTCTGATAAAGCAGTTTAAATTTCATTAATCTTTTAAGACTTATTTTTCAATATATATAGTATAGCAAATACAAACTAACCCACTTTTCAGAAGAAAGCTTGATGAAATGAGCAGAATGTTTGAGGTGATGAGATAAAAAACAATGCTACATTTACTGAGTGTTTAGGAGAAGATCCTGGCATGGCCAATCAAGCAGACTAGCTTTGCAGAGAAGTCCTCAAAGACAGTGGCCACCATATCCTTTTACTAATTTTTCAAAAATGACTAGTACACAGATGTCATACCACAAAACAAAACCATGCTTCAACTACTTTCCTCAAGCATTACAAAACTAATTTCCTGTCTTCAACTTTGTAAAAATAGACTTGTCTTCTCCAAAGGATCTTGCTGTTGACACTGATGGATCTGTGTTGTTCCCACTTAATACTGGCCCTAAAGGCATAAATCATCTTTATCATTCCTTAAATCCAATCTTACATAAAGTTGCATAATGCATGGAGTAAAAGAGGAATGAAGACAAAGCATGGAACCCTGTATAAGTGTGATGACCCAAAAGCAATCACACCAACAGCCAGAGGAAGTGGAAACTGTGAAGTAGTCTTCAATAATTTACTGTAAAGAGACAGAAATATACATTATAATGTTAACTTACTCAGTGAACAAAAACTGAATATGTCAATCTTTTATACAGTTTTGTAAAGTATTCTATGTGATGTTTAGATAAAGTAATTTTTCACATAAAGAATTTAACAGTCCATATTTAAAAAAAATATCAGTATGAATAAATTTTGGCTGGAAAAGAGAAACATATTCTATTAAGTAAATAACCAGTTTTGCTTATTCTTTTAAATTTTAAGCACAAAAAAATACTAGTTGGACTTATATTCAGCAATTTGACTTTTTAGAGATTTATCTTAATAAGGAAAAAAATCAATAATGTTTACTACGATATAGCTACAGAAATATTTATTTTCAACCTATTTAATATCAGCAAAAAGCTTCAACCAAAAAAAAAAAATCCTTAATTCCTAACAGGAGCATATAAGACAAGACACTAAATATTAAAAAATACTCTGAAAACAGAAACTGAGGGATTAAGAAATATACCGAAGAACACAAAGCCTTAGATTTAAACCCCAGATCTGCCTGATTTTAGAATATCTGCAACTATCTGCCAGAATCAACTGAAAACACTCTCAGAGCAAATAAGCAGTCAATGAAAGGTAAAATTTTATTATGGAAAATCTTAAACATATATATAAGTAGATTAACAGTACAATGAACCTCATGGACCCATCCCCCAGCTTCAGAAATTATCGAGTCATGGCCAATCCTACTTCATCTATATTACTACCTACTTTCAACTTCTGTATTTTATTGGAAGCAAACTTAAATATCAACTATTTTAAGGATTAACTTTTTAAAGAAAAAAATTATTATATGCTAACAAATAAAACCCAAAATTAAGAAAACATAATACATTTGCACCTAAGCTGTATATTTACATATAAACCTAATTACTATTAAGGGATCACCTTTAGTATTGTCCATGTAATTAGGAACGAAAGGTATGATCCAGACATAAAATACCAGGAATAGATGAGAGAAAAAGAAAGATTAAAAGACTATACCTTGATTTTATTGAAGTAGTGTAAGTATTTCCAAGAATTGCCATAGTTGGAATAAGGATAAATGCCAAAGGTTTACATGGATCAGGATTAAGTTTAAAGTAATACCTAGATCAGAAAGAAAAAAAAAACATAAATCAACAAAGCATAGCCCATCATTTTAAATTATCAAAATCAATCAATAAATTTCAAAACCTTACAATTACAATGTAGATATAATAAAGCTCTAAAGTGTTCATAAAATCATTAATAAATTTTGCTCTACATCATCTTTATACTCAAGGTTTTAGATGGAGAATTATATTCAGAAGCTACTAAAGGAAATGAAAATATCCAATATGGAAGCACTTCCTTTCTGTTAGTATATGCCTGAAAGGTCATATACAGATATTTCATAAAACAAATTATTTAAAATATATTTAAATTGTTTTATTTAAATAAGATAAAAAAATAAAACTTTACACAAAGTAACTGTCCCTTATTTTTTCTTTAAATTTATTGTCCCTTATTTTTTAAAATCCAAATTCTCATCTCTTGCATTGAGTGAGATACCTACAGCCTTTCAGAATCATAAATTTGGGCTCCTGAAGTGGTTTTCTCCCCAAATCTGTGATCAAAAATCTGGACCTTGATTAAAGTAAGGGACTTACTAAGTCACTTCAGTCATGTCTGACTCTGCATCTCTATGGACCATAACTTGCCAGGCTCCTCTGTCCAAGGGATTTTCTAGGCAAGAATACTGGATTGGGTTGCCATACCCTCCTCCAGGGGATCTTCCCAACCCAGAGATCGAACTTGCATCTTTTAAGTCTCCTGCATTAGCAGACAGGTATTTTACTAACACTACCTGGGAAGCCCAAAATAAGGGACAGAGGAAGGAGATTAACATATGGTAACCAGTGATTTAATTTATTGAACTTGTTTTGATTCATCTGACTTTTCAAAAAAACCACCTCCAATATGTAGATAATCTGAAAATTTTATATCATTTCTAAAATCTATATTAATCAGGAGTTCACTATTAACTGAATAAGGGAGCTTTTTTAAAAGACAATTTAATAAAAAGTAAATATTCTAGAAATAACCTTAGGCATTTTTAGGCTTTATTTAACCTAGCACACAAATGAGTTTTCAGTAGTGAAATACCTGATCACTTACTTTAGTTCAATGTGTAGGACACATCAGAAAAGTACACACTTCCTTCATTATTTCTATTATTTTAAATGTAGCATTTATCTTCCCCTCAATTTAATATAAAATTGATAAGTTGAAAAATTAAAGCACTAACATTATGAATACATTAACTCAGCAAAATAAAGCACATTTTCACATATTTCTAGACTCAAAAAAGGTTAAAGGAAAAGTAAATAAAATAGAATTCCCCCCTATTGGGCAGATTTTAGGGAAGTTTATATTCTCATGGAAAAAAAGAAAATGTGAATATGCTAAAAATAAATTTCAGATAAAAGCTTCTTGTTCTTGTGAAAGTTTTATGAATCATTAGGGATCTTGCAAGCTCTACTTACAGATATTTATCATTTAAACCACATAAATTATAACTATATAAATAAAACTTACCTAAGATTCTTTAGCCAATAAATTAAAGATGGCATGCTGAGTAATACAATCCATGTTAATAAGTTAATCAAAGTACTGTGCATTCGAAGACTATCTTCAGCATCACTGGCAGATAAACGGAGATGGTGTACTACAGAGTCTTTATGGTGATTGGATTTTTTTTCACTTCTTCTAGAGTGTTTGGGATTCTATAAAGCAGTAAAGCAAAAATATTGAGATATTACGTAAAATTATGTGTTACTTTATTTAGAATCATACTCAGTTATCGAACAGCTGAATATAGTTTTTCATTACCAAACTGATATAAAATACTGAAATTATCTTATTTGAAAGTATTTTAAGCAGTTGTCAGTTATAAAACTTATTCCATTGACTTGATATTTCCACTGCTAAGAATATATCCTCTAAGTAATTACTTAAAATAAAATTTAAGAGATAATTGTAATAACAAAGGCAACTTAACTACTAACATCGAATTAAATGATAATCTCTATGTCTTATTTTAATAATCATTAGGTACCATTTTCCTAAAGCTATTTAAATTCAAATATTGTAAACTTCTAAATATTATAAAATTCTAACTGTTTTTTAATAAACTTTTATGTTTTTCCATGTTCTATAAGGTTATGAAAATAAAACTTACCACAGTCTGGCTATTTTTAAAAGTTGTTAGGCTGGCTTGCAGATGAACAATCTATGAAGAAGAAAAGACATTAATTTTACTTTTATTTTGAAACAAAAGACAACCATTTTTATAGAAATTGAGAAGTATTATAATTTGAAATTTTTAAAATCTAAATAAATAAAAATCCATTTCAACATTTAAAAACATTCTTTTAGAAAAGATAAATAATAGCTACATGTGCTTGCTATCATGGATTAAAAATCAGAAACAAAATAAAACATCACAGAGTATGTTGGGGCTAGAATATAATGTTAATCTTTCCACACTGTGTGACACTATGCTTGAATGGTGCCTTGCTAATGCAACTTAAAATGTTATGTCAGTCAAAAATTTGACTGTGCTGAAGCACAGTATATACATCTTAACAAGTGTTATATAATCTAAATCTTTGAAAATCGAAACTCAATTATATAGGATGGTAAAATGTTTACAAGAACCTGGGAAAGTCTACAAATTTATTAGGTATGCTTAAGTATTTGAGAAAGTTTTTCTTACTGTGTCAGTTGTTTGAAATATTCACCTAAAAAACTAAAAACTAAAAATATTGTATTTATAAATCAAGTTAATTTATATTTATATTTATAAATAAAACTCTGAATACAGTTTTTTCTGACGGTCTTACTTTTCCTCTGAAAACTGAAAGTAATCTATAATGGCATATATTTAGTGTAAAGTGTTAGTCGCTCAGTTGTGTCTGTGTCTTTGTGACCCCATGGACTACATACAGCCCATCAGGCTCCTCTGTTCATGGGATCTTCCTAACCCAGGGATGGAACCTGGGTCGCCTGCATTGCGGGCAAATTCTTTATAGTCTGAGCCACCAGGGAAGCCCATTTGTATTAAATGCATATACAAATAAGTCTTTGCTAGGAAAAAAAAAAAGGAAAGAAATTATTATCCTTTCTGATATCAACTAACTCTATATAAGGTTAATGTGGAGCTCATGCAATTATATTATCCTGAATTTTCCTGCAAAGCTGTCAGTCTTTTTAGAAGTGTTTTTCATTTCTTCAGTAAAATTACCAGCTTAATTATTTTTATCATTGTCTTATGATTCTTCAGCAACATTTGTAACATTCTGCATGTTTCAGCATGACCAACAACTTGATCCAATTGACATAACCAATTATTATGTCTATTATCCATGTTCAAAGAAAAGTTATGAACAAACTGTTTTGGGAGAATGTTTTTCAAAAAGTTAACATTATTTGCCAAAGCATCAAGTAATGTGAAACAGATTACATCTCTTAACAAAGAAACTCAATTCAGATAAGTAACTTCAGTTCTATAGTTAACTTCATATATCTGAAATAGTTCAGTTCAGTTCAGTTCAGTCGCTCAGTCGTGTCCGACTCTTTGCGACCCCATGAATCGCAGCACACCAGGCCTCCCTGTCCATCACCATCTCCCGGAGTTCACTCACTCACGTCCATCGAGTCCGTGATGCCATCCAGCCATCTCATCCACTGTCGTCCCCTTCTCCTCCTGCCCCCAATCCCTCCCAGCATCACAGTCTTTTCCAATGAGTCAACTCTTCGCATGAGGTGGCCAAAGTACTGGAGTTTCAGCTTTAGCATCATTCCTTCCATAATCCCAGGGTTGATCTCCTTCAGAAGACTGGCTGGATCTCCTTGCAGTCCAAGGGATTCTCAAGAGTTTTCCCCAACACCATAGTTCAAAACCATCAATTCTTCAGCGCTCAGCCTTCTTTACAGTCCAACTCTCACATCCATACATGACCACTGGAAAAACCATAACCTTGACTAGACGGACCTTAGTCGGCAAAGTAATGTCTCTGCTTTTGAATATACTATCTAGGTTGGTCATAACTTTCCTTCCAAGGAGTAAGCATCTTTTAATTTCATGGCTGCAGTCACCATCTGCAGTGATTTTGGAGCCCCCCAAAATAAAGTCTGACACTGTTTCCACTGTTTCCCCATCTATTTCCCATGAAGTGATGGGACAAGATGCCATGATCTTCGTTTTCTGAATGTTGAGCTTTAAGCCAACTTTTTCGCTCTCCTCTTTCACTTTCATCAAGAGGCTTTTTAGTTCCTCTTCACTTTCTGCCATAAGGGTGGTGTCATCTGCATATCTGAGATGATTGATATTTCTCCCGGCAATCTTGATTCCAGCTTGTGTTTCTTCCAGTCCAGTGTTTCTCATGATGTACTCTGCATAGAAGTTAAACAAGCAGGGTGACAATATGCAGCCTTGACGTACTCCTTTTCCTGTTTGGAACCAGTCTGTTGCTCCATGTTCAGTTCTAACTGTTGCTTCCTGACCTGCATACAGATTTCTCACGAGGCAGGTCAGGTGGTCTGGTATTCCCATCTCTTTCAGAATTTTCCACAGTTTATTGTGATCCACACAGTCAAAGGCTTTGGCATAGTCAATAAAGCAGAAATAGATGTTTTTCTGGAACTCTCTTGCTTTTTCCATGATCCAGCGGATGTTGGCAATTTGGTCTCTGGTTCCTCTGCCTTTTCTAAAACCAGCTTGAACATCAGGAAGTTCACAGTTCACGTATTGCTGAAGTCTGGCTTGGAGAATTTTGAGCATTACTTTACTAGCGTGTGAGATGAGTGCAATTGTGTGGTAGTTTGAGCATTCTTTGGCATTTCCTTTCTTTGGAATTGGAATGAAAACTGACCTTTACCAGTCCTGTGGCCACTGCTGAGTTTTCCAAATTTGCTGGCATATTGAGTGCAGCACTTTCACAGCATCATCTTTCAGGATTTGAAATAGCTCAACTGGAATTCCATCACCTCCACTAGCTTTGTTAATAGTGATGCTTTCTAAGGCCCACTTGACTTCACATTCCAGGATGTCTGGCTCTAGATGAGTGATCACATCATCATGATTATCTGGGTCATGAAGATCTTTTTTGTACAGTTCTTCCGTGTATTCTTGCCACCTCTTCTTAATATCTTCTGCTTCTGTTAGGTCCAGACCATTTCTGTCCTTTATCGAGCCCATCTTTGCATGAAATGTTCCCTTGGTATCTCTAATTTTCTTGAAGAGATCTCTAGTCTTTCCCATTCTGTTCTTTTCCTCTGTTTCTTTGCACTGATCGCTGAAGAAGGCTTTCTTATCTCCTCTTGCTATTCTCTGGAACTCTGCATTCAGATGCTTATATCTTTCCTTTTCTCCTTGGCTTTTCACCTCTCTTCTTTTCACGGCTATTTGTAAGGCCTCCCCAGACAGCCATTTTGCTTTTTCAAATTTCTTTTCCATGGGGATGGTCTTGATCCCTGTCTCCTGTACAATGTCACAAACCTCATTCCATAGTTCATCAGGCACTCTATCTATCAGATCTAGGCCCTTAAATCTATTTCTCACTTCCACTGTATAATCATAAGGGATTTGATTTAGGTCATACATGAATGGTCTAGTGGTTTTCCCTACTTTCTTCAATTTAAGTCTGAATTTGATAATAAGGAAATAGTTAAGAAGTTAAAAAAAAATCTTTACACATAAGCCTGTTATATAACAGAATGTTACTGCAACAGTGATTGAAAAAAAGTTTTTCACAACTATGGGTAATTCAATGCCTGCCTGATACACAACTCAGGCCTTCTTGCTTTATTTATTTGACATACCTTAAACACATAGTAAAGATAAGTAAGAAGTATGGCAAAAGCTCCACAAGTTGTCCAGCTAATGAGGATCAAAACAATTGTCAAAATGGGCAAGTCTGGTGATATTATCTTGATATCTTTAGGAAGTTCGGAGGGCCTGGAATAACAAGAATAATATTTTAAAAGCATATTAACAGTCACAATTAAGGAGAAAACAGTATAGTGCTCTGTCAGCTTCTCCTTATTAATCTGCAAGCATTACTATAAGGTAAATAGTAAAGCTTTTAAAAATAAAGATGATGGTGTCACATATTTTAAAATTCTGTTATATACTGTGATAGTTTCTCTTGCATTTAGATATACTATGGATAGTATCAGAACTAAAAGAGAAAAAATATTGTTAAAGATAATTATTACTTATAGGCTCTGTACCACACAATTCCAATCTTGACATGAAAAGAAATCATTTTCTGTTTTTAAAGTCTCAAGGTCACTCATACATCTCATGATGTTAATGTCAGAAGCAGTTTAGAAGAAACGGAGGAAGAATGTATCATGAGGAGAGTTAATTAACAGAAACTACATCACTGGTTTACCTGAAAAACCTCCCAGCAACTTCAAACCATGTCTTTGGATCATAATAGAACCCTAGGCAATGCTTTTGGAACTCTTACACATCTCATCTAATCTGATCCTACATATTAAGACTGGAGTCTCTTGCTCTCAGGTGTGACTGAAAACCACCACGTAAAATCATTGCCAGAAAACAAACAATTCCCCCTTGAAAAGATTTAAACAGTGAAATTTAAAAATACTTGTGCACTCTGTTAAACTTTTTTGATTTCTTTACCATCTTAAACACTATGGTCAAAATCAAATGTAGCATTTAACTTGAAATAAATCATTATCTATGACAGAAATGTAAGTTTGAACACTAACCCCATGTTTTGCTACTTATACATTTTTCCTTAGATATTATATTTTAGTGAAAGCAAAGTAATCTTAAGGTTCTCTATCAGAATATGATTTTTTTCTTACTTAAGAGCAATAAGAAAGCTTTTAGTCACTCATTCTTTACCTTTTCAAAGCTAGCCACAATGAAGAAAGAAGTCTCACAGATGTAGAAGAGAGTAGGCCACCCCAGTAGGCAGTACATGTTCCAAACAGAAAAAGAATCAAAGATACAAGGGGGAAACACATACTCTGACTAGTTAAAACGATGGCATCTAATTCTGGTAACAGTAACATATCCCATAATTCTTTAAACCATTTATATCTGTGGATAAAAGAAAACAAACAAACAAAAAAAAGCAAATGATACAATAAAAGCAAAAATATCAACAACTCTCATTCAAGGATTTAACAATTGAAGCGTTTGACCATTCACTAGAGTCCTCAAAGTTCCATGGTATTAAATTTGCAATTATCCTGAAAAAACAAACTTCAATTCCTTGTAAGGAACTAGTGAGTCTACTGATCTTCAAAGATATGAGTCTTAAGTTTCAAAGCAGTTTAACTCTTTTCTTGTAATCCTTGTATTGAAGTCATAATTTTTTTTAAGTTAGAAAGACAATAGCTAATTATAATGACAAAAGAAAAGATATCTAAGCAATGCTTCTTAATCCCCCTCCCCAAAAATCAGAATAAATTAAGAATGCAATGTTAAGTAGGGTAAAGAGATCTAAAATATACGTTGGATGGGAAGTAACAAAAAGTGTTCTGAGGCACTGTTTCATCAGTATCTTACAGCACTTACAGTTCATAAATCTGGTATACCCAAAGATCATGGACTATATACATTCTTTTGGAAATGTTAAAGTCCTGGTATATTTACAAGCTAAGTTTACACTGTAATAATTACTTTTCAATAAATACCTTTGAAATGGTTAAACTACTGAAGTAAACGTTGATGTGCTTATTAGGCCTTTGCCTAAGAGAAAAATTCCATTTAATAAAACAAGTCAATTGTCTTATTTGTATGAAAATTTATGCTCCATATTTGAGCCAAGCATAATATTCTATACATAAAATTAAAATCATTACCACAGATAATAAAACTTACCCCAATAGAAACTTAACCATAATTACAAAAGGATCAACTTTGTATGGTTTGGCTTCTTTATCCAACAGAGTAGCATATTCTAAGCAATGACCTAGTGATTAAAAAAATATATATGTAGTAGAGAATTCACAGTAATTAAATATGAGACATATTACATCCTGCATTGTTTACAAGAATACCATATTACATGTGAGAAAGCAAGAGTCTTTATTATTCTAATTTGAAATGCAATCAAAACTACAATGAAGTCTGGTCAAAATGGCTATGACTAAAAACTCCACAAATAATTATTGTTAGAGAGGATGAAATGGAGAAGGAAATGGCAACTCACTCCAGGATCCCTGCCTGGGAAATCCCATGGGCAGAGGAGCCCTGCAGGCTACAGTCCACGGGGTCACAAAAAGAGTTGGACATGACTGAGGGAACTTGCACTTCAGAGAGGCTGTGGAGAAAACAATGTACCTTCTACACTGTTGGTGGAAATGGAAGTTGGTGCAGCAACTATGGGAAACAGTATGAGGTTCTTTAAAAACTAAAAACAGAACTACTCTATGATCCAGAACCGTAAGCAGAACGTATGCAGGTCAAGAAGCAACAGTTCTAACAGGACATGGAACAACGGACTGGTTCCAAACTGAGAAAGGAGTATGTCAAGGCTATACATTGTCAGCTTGCTTATTTAACTTCTATGCAGAGTACATCATGTAAAATGCTGGGTTGGATGAAGCACAAGCTGGAATCAAGACTGCTGGGAGAAATATCAATCACCTCAAATATGCAGATGACACCACCCTTATGGGAGAAAGTGAAGAGGAACTAAAAAGCCTCTTGATGAAAGTGAAAGAGGAGAGCGAAAAAGCTGGCTTAAAATTTAACATTCAAAAAAGGAAGATCACGGCATCTGGTCCCATCACTTCATGGCAAATAGATGGGAAACAATGGAAACAGAGACACACTTTGTTTTCTTGGGCTCCAAAATCACTGCAGGTGGTGACTGTAGCCATGAAATTAAAAGATGCTTGCTCCTTGGAAGAAAAGCTATGACCAACCTAGACAGCATATTAAAAAGCAGAGATATTATTTTGCCAACAAAGGTCTGTCTAATCAAAGCTATGGTTTTTCTAGTAGTCATATATGGATGTGAGAGCTGGACCATAAAGAAAGCTGAGCACTGAAGAATTGATGTTTTTGAACTGTGGTGTTGGAGAAGACTCGTGAGAGTCTGTTGGACAGTAAGGAGATCAAACAAGTCAATTCTAAAGGAAATCAGTCCTGAACATTCACTGCAAGGACTGCTTTTGAAGCTGAAGCTCCAATACTCTTGGCACCTGATGCAAAGAACTGACTCATTGGAAAAGACCCCGATGCTGGGAAAGACTGAAAGTGGGAGGAGAAGGGGATGACAGAGGATGAGACGGTTGGATGGCATCACTGCCTCAATGGACATGAGTTTGAGCAAGCTCTGTGAGCTGGTGATGACTAGAGAAGACTGGTGTGCTGCAGTCCATGTCATCACAAAGAGTCAGACATGACTGAGCAACTGAACTGACGATCCAGAAATCCTACTCCTGGGTATATAGCCAGACAAAACTCTAATTCAAAAAGATACATGCAACCCTATGTTCATAGCAGCACTATTCACAACAGCCAAGACGTAGAAATAACTTAAATGTCCGTTGACAGATGAATAGATATGATACATATATACAATGGAATATTACTCAGCCATTAAAAAGAACAAAAATGCCATTTGCAGCAACATGGATGCAGCTAGAGATTATCATACTAAGTGAAGTAAGACAGAAAAAGAAAAACAAATATCACATGATAGCACTCATTAGTGGAACCTAAAATATGACACAACTGAACCTATCTACGAAAGAGACTCGTGGACACAGAGAACAGACTTGTTGCCAGGGAGGAAGGGGTTGGGGGAAGGATGGAGTGGCAGTTTGGGTTTAGCAGATGTAAGTTTTTATATAGAGAATGGATAAATGACAAGGTCCTACTGTATAGCAGAGAGAACTATATTCACTATCCTAAACAAAATGGAAAAGAATATAAAAAACAATGCACATATGTATAATAACTGAATTACTTTGCTGTATAGCAGAAATTAGCATATTATAAATCAACTATACTTCAATTAAAAAATTTAAAAACATAAATATACCATACAAATATTAATTTAGTGGTTCTCAGACAAGAGTACATATTCAATCATCGTTTGTGAAACAAACTCAGGAAGCTGAGGCTATGGTTTCATCATTTGTATTTTTATAAAGCCCCACAGGTGAGCTGTTTTTTAAAAACAATTTTACTGAGATATAATTCTCCCAACTCAAAATTCACCCATTTGAAATATATGCAATTCAGTGGTTTTTAGTACATTCAAAGAGTATGCATTCACCACTCCAGTCAGTCTTAAAACATTTTCATTTCTCCCAAAGAAACAGTTCCTCTTAACTGAAACCTCCAATACATCCCCATTTTAGGCAACCAAACTAAAAGACGCTTACTCCTTGGAAGAAAAGATATGACCAACCTAGATAGCATATTGAAAAGCAGAGACATTACTTTGCCAACTAACATCCGTCTAGTCAAGGCTATGGTTTTTCCTGTGGTCATGTATGGATGTGAGAGTTGGACTGTGAAGAAGGCTAAGCACCGAAGAATTGATGCTTGTGAACTGTGGTGTTGGAGAAGACTGTTGCGAGTCCCTTGGACTGCAAGGAGATCCAACCAGTCCATTCTGAAGGGGATCAGCCCTGGGATTTCTTTGGAAGGAATGATGCTAAAGCTGAAACTCCAGTACTCTGGCCACCTCATGCAAAGAGTTGACTCATTGGAAAAGACTCTGATGCTGGGAGGGATTGGGGGCAGGAGGAGAAGGGGTCAACAGAGGATGAGATGGCTGGATGGCATCACTGACTCGATGGACGTGAGTCTGAGTGAACTCCGGGAGTTGGTGTTGGACAGGGAGGCCTGGCATGCTGCGATTCATGGGGTCGCAAAGAGTCAGACACGACTGAGCAACTGAACTGAACTGAACCTACTTTCTATCTCTATAGACTGGCTTACTCTGAGGATGTCATAAAAATGGAATCATACATTATGTGGTCATTTGTGACTGGCTCCTTCAACTTAGCATATTTCCAAGATCCATCAATATTGTAGCAAGCATCAGCACATTTATCCATTCATCAGCTGATGGACATTTTGGTTGTTTTCATTCTTTGACTATTATAAATAGTGCTCCTCTGAATATCCATGTACAAGTTTAGTATGGATGCATGTTTTCATTTCTCTTAGGTCTATACACAGGAGTAGAGTTGCTGAGTCATATGGCAACTCTCTTTAACCTTTTGAGGAACTGCCGGATCACTTTCCAAAATAGCTGTATCATTTTACATTTCCACCAACAGTGCAAAAAGATTCTAATTTCTCCAAATCCTCATTAAAATTTGTTATCATCTGTCTTTTTTATTATAGCCATTCTAGTGAGCATGATCTACAGGTGATTTCTGATAAGCATTTGTGGTTCAGAGCTACTTCTTTAACTGGTTTGAGACACAATCCCATACTCAAATCCTCTAATCAGTATCATATATCCTTGGGGTCTCTGTGGACTACCTAGATACGAATCCTAAATGGTTGAGAATAAATTTTCAAGTCACTTGAAACTAAGAAGAATGAGGTGTCTCTTGAAAAAAAATTATACTCAACTATAGAAGATGTAACATTGCCAGAATAATCTTTTAATTAAAAGGTTGGGTCTGACTAGATCACACTAAATGTTGCTTCCTTTGTCCTGGAAGATAAGTTAAATCAGGTTAAAATGAACACTAAAGGCAGATTTAAAATGGCAAAAAGTCACTGAAGGGAAATGAGTAGCTGTGAAAGGATTTGGCAATACGGAAACAGTGGAGGGAACTTGGGGACTGCTTTTGTATGTTTCGGCCCCACTCTGTTTTCTTCTCTTTTGCTTTCTTGGATTATTACTGCCCAAGCCCAGCGAATGCACAAGGCTCCTGGGAAACTGTTCTAATTGCTGTACTCTGTATGTGAAAGTTGCTCAGTCATGTCTGACTCATGTGACCGCTTTGTGACCTCTGTAGCCCGCCAGGCTCCTCCCTCCATGGGATTTTCCAGGTAAGAATACTGGAGTGGGTTGCCATTTCCTTCTCCAGAGGATCTTCCCAACCCAGCGATTGAACCTGGATCTCCCAGATTGCAGGTAGACTCTTTACCGTCTGAACCACCATGGAAGCCCTTTTTACTGTACTCTAGAGAGGATTTTGTCCAATATACTGTACAGTCTATGTTTTCTTCTCCAGATCCATTTTCTACCCTTTACTTTGCTCTGAATTCTGAGAGGCTGACTTTTATGAACTGGCTTCTAGTTGGGTTCAGTGAATGACAAGCACTAGCAGTTAGGTGGAGAGAAGGAAATAAAATTAGTGCATTTATTTCCCTGCCTTCTCCCTGCTGAGACACACACTGACAGCAGCTGCAGCATTTCGGTACCTAAGGCTCAGGTGCAGTACTGTTACTTTTTCCTACAGCTCTTGAGGTTTGCTCCCTCATTCGTCCTGGTACCTAGGAGTATCAGATGGCTTTGTTGCTAATTTGGTACTTTATCATTTGTTGTTGGTTTCCCTTTTCCTTACACATACCTTTGAAACAATCCCTTCAACTAAAATCTCAGTTATTCCATTCAATGTACCAGGACCTAACTGATATAGCTGATACAGTCCAAATATTATGCTGACTGCCAACTATGTGCCTGGCCCCAGTCAGGCACTGGGAATAGAATGGAGAACAAAAGCCCCATCAATGAGTTTCTATCTCTTAGGAGATCGTTAGAACAGAGAGAATAAACTTTAGACAAAAGGGTATAAAATGCAGAAAACAAGTTAAGTAATTTTCTTGGGCACCTCTTAAAACTTAAAGAGGATCTTAAACGCCTGTAAACTTGAGAGAGAAGGGTTGTGAAATCTTCAAGAAACTGATGTTGACATTACACACTGCTTTATTTAAAATAGATAACCAACAAGGACCTACTGTATAGCACAGGGAACTCTGCTCAATATCATGTGACAACTTAATGGGAAAAGAATTTGCAAAACAATAGCTACATGTATATGTATAACTGAACCACTCTGATGTATACCTGAAACTAACACAACATTGTTAATCAACTTTACCCCAATAAAAACAAGGAAATTGATGTGTCCTCATTAGCTACATGTAGGATAAAAAAATTAGTAATAAACCACTAGGGAAGGAAGAGAGGGAGAGAGGAATAGAAATATTCTTACCTGTTGAGAAAAGAGAGTATAACTGTCCTCCATAAGCGAGAAGGATACTAGATATGACATAAGCAGGAAGCGCTCCACCATGAAATCTAACTACCTAGAAAACAGACAAACAGGCAATTTCTGAATGTTAATGTTAATGATGTAAGTATACTTTTACATGAAATAAACTTGTTCTTCACTTTATACATTTTCTGACACAACCACAAAGATATCTCTAGTAATGGGCATAAAAGTTCTATGTAAAATAAATGCTAAGAATATGTGGTATATTAGAAATGTTTATCTAAATTTTTATCAAATGCATAAAAGAGAAAATATAAATTGTGTAGCAATTTTTTGCATACTTTCTTATAAGATATGTTTATTAAGCAAATCAGGAAAAGAGTACATCAAGGCTATATATTGTCACCTTGCTTATTTAACTTATATGCAGTCTATATCATGTGAAATGGTGGGCTGGATGAAGCATAAGCTGGAATCAAGATTGCTGGGAGAAATATCAATAACCTCAGATACACAGATGATACCACCCTTATGGCAGAAAGCAAAGAGGAACTAAAGAGCCTCTAGATGAAAGTGAAAAAGGAGCATAAAAAACCTGGCTTAAAACTCAACCTTAAAAAAACTAAGATCCTGGCATCTGGTCCCATCATTCATGGCAAATAGATGGGAAACAATGGAAACAGTGACAGATTTTATTTTCTTGGGCTCTAAAATCACTGTGGGCAGTGACTGCTGCCACGAAATTAAAAGATGCTTGCTCCTTGGAAGAAAAGCTATGACAAACCTAGACAGCATTATAAAAAGCAGAGACGTTACTTTGCCAACAAAGGTCTGTCTAGTCGAAGGTATGGTTTTTCCAGTAGTCATGTATGGATTGAGAGCTGGACAATAAAAAAGGCTCAGCACTGAAGAACTGATGCCTTCGAACTGTGGTGCTGGAAGACTCTTATCTTGACAGGAAGGAAATTAAACCAGTCAATTCTAAAGGAAATCAGTCCTGAATATTTACTGGAAGGACTGATGCTGAAGCTGAAGTTCCAATACTTTGGCCACGTAATGCAAAGAACTGACTCATTTGAAAAGACCCTGATGCTGGGAAAGATTTAAGGTGGGAAGAGAAGGCTACAACAGAGGATGAGATGGTTGGATGGGATCACAGATTCAATGGACATGAGTTTGAGCAAGCTCTGGGAGTTGGTAAAGGACAAGGAAGCCTGGCATGCTGCAGTCCATGGGGTTGCAAAGAGTTGGACACAACTGAATGACTGAACGGATAATTATAGAATTAAATGACTTAAAAATTTTGTTATGCCTATACTGTAAAACATTACAAACCAAAAAATAAAATGAAAGTAATGATACAATAAAATTTTTAGTGTATTTTAAAACTATAATTTCTTTGACAAATCACTATTACTTATGTCCAGATTGTACAATTTTGCAAATTAAAATGATGTTGAATATCCTATAGTAGTTCTATGACTTGATATGTTATTTTTGTAAAACTATTTGCCTATGAATCATAGAAAGTGTTAGTCGCTCAGTTTTGCCCAACTCTTTATGACCCCCGGACTGTAGCGCACCAGGCTCCTCTGTCCATGGGATTTGTCAGGCAAGAATACTGGAGTGGGTTGCCATTTCCTTCTCCATGGGATTCCACCCAGGGACCAAACCCAGGTTTCCTGGATTATAGGTGGCCTCTTTACCACCTGAGCCACCAGGGAAGCCACAAATCTTATAAAGAAACTCCCCAAATGAATTTTTCAATATGTTAATTTTTAATATAAATTACCTTTACAACCTGAGCATGCACAACATAGAAAGTTCTTGAAAATGTTCATTTATATGATGGAACTTAGAGATTTTATTGGGATATGAATACAGCATAGTATGAGAAACAAGAAATTTTAATATAACATTCATTTAAAAATTAGGAAGCAATTTTCATTTTTAGGAAGTATCAAACATGAAAACATCACCTTAAAGACAGGGGTGGCCAACTATCAACTGTGTGCCAAGAATGGCTTTCAGATTTTATTAACGTGAGAGAAAAGAAGAAAAAAGTAGCTGAAGTAGTGGCAGCAGCAGCAGCAACAACAGACTATATATAGTTTGCCTAAATATTTATTATCTGGTCCTTTACAGAAATGCTTACAACTTCTGTCTTAGAGTATCTATTCACAAGGCAATAAATAACTGACAAGAAGGCTCTCTTACCTGTCCAAGTATTTGTGAAAAGGAAGTCTTAACTGTCACCTAGTTTAAAAAACAATTATTTATAAAAGTTACTTTTCCTATACTCACATTTTATTAAATGAGCACTCTAAAACAATCACAATCACTACTTTGTTATAATGATGAACCTAAAGGTACTCAAGATCTGAAAAGAATTCTCCAAACCATTATCATTTAATTTCTATCAACTGCAGTTTACTGTTCAGAACTTTGCCCTTAATCAAATTATTTTTGATTGGATGAATGCTATGATACATGAGTAAACTTTTACTAATTAATATAGTTAATTAATCAGGATATCTTATGACCAGATCATACAAGCTAAAGGAATTCATTGAATGATTGAATCCAGAATTTATACATTTATTTGCTGAAAAATTAAGCACAAATTAATCAATTTTCTATGTAACTTGTACTTTTAAATCTCAAACCTACAATTGTATGGTACTAAAAAAAGCTAAGCAAAACCACTGCTGAATAAATTTAATAAAAATAGGTTTCACATGATATAATCCCAGGAACAAACAGAGCACATATAGTAAAATTTGAGCAAAAACAATATTGTAAAAAGAAATTCATCATTCATTAATTATCTCTACCATAAATATACCTCCTTAGATATTAGAAAGTCTGGGAAAAGGGATATATCTTTCACAGAGAAACTGTAAAATATCTAAATTTGGACTTTTTTGAAAATAAAATATTTGTTAAAATATGGACATCCTGACAGCATGCAGTATTTGCAGCCAAATTACTAATGCAGCTCTTCCTATCTCTATAGTATTAGAAACATGAAGGCACAAGTTGAAACCATTACATCCCTGCAGAATCCTTCAATGCTGGAAACATAAAGCAAGATATCAAAGCACCAATAACTTCCAAAAACCAAAATAACTCATAGTATAGGTCAACTGAAGCTTGGTTGTAGGACAGATTCTATTCACTTGACCTACTAATTCTGATTTACCCTAAGAAAGTTCTAAAAAGGAATCCAAGTATTTCCAGTTTATTCTATAAATAAATCTTAAAAATTAAGCAAACATATAACTTACCTCATATTGACAGTCTGATGATGTGTACATTTTTAGTAATGCTACATGGCTGTCATTATCGGGTTGAGCAATATGGAGTTTCACAGAAATTTCAGTGGACGATGGAACCCTGAAAATATAAACAATGCATTTTCAAATACAAAATGCTGTGAAATAAACATGGCTAAGTCAATACTCAGTACCACACAATGAAATACTGTAAGGAAGCTAGATGACACACACAGGAGTTGGGGGAGAGGGTGGAAAGGGGTTCCTGTTTGATGCAAGTAAGGTTAAATTCTACACTGCTTAAATAAGAATACGATATGTTAAATATTATATGTATTATCTTATGAGCACAATGCTACATAAAGGAAACCTATATTTTACTAAAAGGCACTATAATAATTTCACTAAAATTTTACTATGATTTAAATAAACAAAGTAAAATATGTATTATTCAAAAACACCAAAGTTTAAGGTAAATTCTTTGATTTACTTACTGTGCAATGGTTAGTGAATCTTCATAAGACCAGGGAATATGGAGTTTATAGATACTAGTAATTTCTTCTGTGAAAACATAAAGGAAATATATATTACTAACTTTATATTACTAAATGTTATCTAAGCTACTGTGATACATAACTACAGATGGGCTTTCCGGGTGGCGCTAGTGGTAAAGAACCTGGCTGCCAATGCAGGAGACATAAGAGATGTGACTTCCATCTCTGGGTTGGGAAGATTCCCCTGAAGAGGGCTGGCAACCCACTCCAGTATTCTTGCCTGGAGACTCCCATGGATAGAGGAGACTGGTGGGCTACAATCCATAGGGTTGCAAAAGAGTCAGCCATGACTGAAACTACTTAGCATGCACACAGGCATGCTGATATCTGCATTTATACAATTACTCGTTTCATTAAGAAATAATCAGTAAGAGTTATAGCACATGATAAGAAATTAGGGAGAATTCATTAATAATAATGTTTAATTAGGCCTACAAAAAGATATTAGAACATATGGGAAGTACTAAGAAATTAGAAAAAATTAAACAGCTAAATGTCAATTACTATTACAATAGGACAGCAAGATATTCAGTATTTTTTAAATGTAAATATTTAAAACCGATCAATATTTTTACTGTTAAAAAGGGTCTATGTTAAATTAATTGGAAATATAAACAGCTTTTCTATTATCATATATTAAATATTAATTTACATATATGGAAAAATAAGTATTACAGAAAATTCCAGTGAAGAAAACCTAAAGATTCTTCAAATGACAAAACTATTTTTTCAGAAAATATACTTACCTTTGACTCCTGAGCACTTGCTTACCACGTTGATTTTAAAAGCTTGGTATATCTAATAGAGTTTGACCACAAAGAAAAAAACAAAAAAACAGGTTTGTAAGTTTAACTAAGCAGTAAAGTGAAATCAAGTCCTTGTTATTATCAAGATAATTAATTACCTGTCCAAAGTTCAGAAGCTCTATATTATAGAACAGACCACTTGTATTTAATATCACTTTCCTTGAAGACAATCCTGTTGAATTAAAAGACTGTATTAACTTTAAATAATGTCTAAATAATGCCAACATATTTTTGATATTAAAAGAGTTTATAGGTTCTTGCTTTTGGTATGGAAGAATGGACTCCTAAAAATTCAATCCTCATTAAATAAATTCTGGACAAAAACAGAACATTTATAATGACTTTATTCATTTAAAAAATTTTATTATTGGAGTATAATTGCTTTATAGTATTATATTAATTTTGCTGTTGTTAAACAACCAAAGTTTATCAGCTACATGTATACATATGTCCCCTCCCTCTTGAACCTCCCTTCCACTCCTCTTCTCAAACCTACCCCTCTAGGTTGAGTACCAGATTGAGTTTCCTGTACAGCAACTTCCTACTAGCTATCTATGTTACATATGGTAACATATATGTTTCAGTGATACTCTCTCAACTTGTCCTACCCTCCTCACTGTGTCTACATGTCTGTTCTCTATGTCTGTGTCTCTATTTCTGCCCTGCAAATAGGTTCATCTGTACTATTTTTCTAGATTCTATATATGTGTGATATTATTTAATATTTGTTTTTCTCTTTCTGCCCTACTTCACTCTATACAACAGACTCTAGGTCCATCCACACCACTACAAATGTCCCAATTTCATCCCTTTTTATGGCTGAATTATTCCATTGTGTATTATGTGGGATTCCATTGTGTATATGTACCACATCTTTTTTTTAATTTATTTTTAAATTGAAGGATAATTGCTTTAGAGACTTTTGTTGTTTTCTGTCAAACATCAACAAGAATCAGTATACATATGTCCCCTCCCTTTTGGCCCTCCCTCCCATCTCTGCATCCCACCCCTCTAGGTAGATACAGAGCCCCTGTTTGAGTTCCCCGAGTCATACAGCAAATTCCCACTGGCTATCTATTTTACATATGGTAATATGTTTCCATGTTACTCTCTCCATACATCTCACCCTCTCTTCCCCCCTCTTCCTGTGTTCAAAGTCTGTTCTCTATGTCTGTTTCTCCATTGCTGCCCTGCAAATAAATTCATCACTAACATCTTCCTAGATTCCATATATATGCGTTAGTATACAATATTTACTTTTTTCTCTTTCTGACTTACTTCACTCTGTATAATAGACTCTAGGTTCATCCACCTCACTAGAACTGACTCAAATGTGTTCTTTTATGGCTGAGTAATATTCCATTGTATATATGTACCACAGCCTCTTCATCCATTCATTCGTCAATGGACATCTAGCTTGTTTCCATATTCTAGCTATTGTAATAGTGCTACAGTGAACACTGGGGTTGCTGCTGCTGCTGCTAAATCGCTTCAGTCGTGTCTGACTCTGTGCAACCCCATAGACGGCAGCCCACCAGGCTCCCCCGTCCCTGGGATTCTCCAGGCAAGAATACTGGAGTGGGTTGCCATTTCCTTCTCCAATGCATGAAAGTGAAAAGTGTAAGTAAAGCTACCCAGTCGTGCCTGACTCTTAGTGACCCCATGGACTGCAGCCTACCAGCCTCCTCCGCCATGGGATTTTCCAGGCAAAAGTACTGGAGTGGGTTGCCATTGCCTTCTCCAGAATACTGGGGTACAAATGTCTTTTTCAGTTTTGGTTTTCTCAGGATATATGCCTAGGAGGGGGACTATTGGGTCATATGGTGCTTTTATTCCTAGTTTTTTACAGAATCTCCATACTGTCTTCCACAGTGGTGGTATCAATTTACATTCCCACCAACAGGACAAGAGGGTTTCCTTTTCTCCACACCCTCTCCAGCATTTACCATTTGTAGACTTTTTATCCACTTATCTGCTGATGGGCATTTAGGCTGTTCCTATGTCCTGGCTGTTGTAAACAGTGCTGCAATGAACACAGCAATACATGTGCCTCTCTGAATTATGGTTTTCTCAAGGTATATCTCCTATGGTAACAGGTCATGCTTAAAATCTTACACACTACCCTTCAGCATTACATGAACTAAGAACTTTCAGATGTCCAAACTGGGTTTAGAAAAGGTAGAGGAATCAGAAATCAAATTGCCAACATTCACTGGATCATAGAGAAAGCAAGTGAATTCCAGAAAAACATCTACCTCCATTTCATCAACTATGCCAAAGCCTTTGACTGTGTGGGTCATAACAAATTGAGGAAAGCTCTTAAAGAGATGGGAATACCAGACCACCTTACCTGTCTCCTGAGAAACCTGTATATGGGTGAAGATGTAACAGTTAGAATCCTGTATGGAACAACTGATTGGTTCAAGATCGAGAAAGGAATATGACAGGGCTGTCTGTTGTCATCTTGTTTATTTAATCTATATGCTGAGCACAACATGAGAAATGCCAGGCTGGATAAGTTACAAGCTAGAATCAAAATATGTGAGAGAAACATCAACAACCTCAGATATAAAGATAATATGACTCAAATGGCAGAAAGCAAAGAGGAGCTAAAGAGCCTCTTGATGAGTGTGAAGGAGAGTGAAAAAAAGTCAGCTTAAAACTAAATATTAAAAAAACTAAGATCATGGTAACTGGCTCCATTGCTTCATGGCAAATAGAAGTAGAAAAGGTGGCAGCAGTGACAGACTGCCTCTTCTTGGGCTCTAAAATCACTACAGATGGTGACTGCAGCCATGAAATCAGAAGATGATTGCTTCTTGACAGGAAAGCTATTACAAACCTAGACAGTTGTGTGGAAAAGCAGAGACATCACTCTGCCGATAAAGGTCCATATAGTCAAGGCTACGGTCTTCCCAGTGGTTACATACAGTTGTAAGAGCTGGACCATGAATGATGCCTTCAAACTGTGGTGCTGGAGAAGACTCCTGAGAACCCCCTGGACAGCAAGGAGATCAAACCAGTCAATCTTAAAGGAAATAAACCCTGAATACTCACTGGAAGGACTGATGCTGAAGCTGAAGCTCCAGTATTTTGGTCACTTGATATGAACAGCCAACTCACTGGCAAAGTCCCTGATGCTGGGAAAGATTGAGGGCAGAAGAAGAGGGTGTCAGAAGATAAGCTGTCTGGGTGTTATCACCAACGCAAGTGGACATGAACTTGGGCAAACTCCGGGGGATGGTGAGGGACAGCAAGGCCTGGCATGCTGCAGTCCCTGGGGTTGCAAAGAGTCAGACACGACGGTGTGACTGAACAACAGGGTGTGTGCTCAGGAGTGAGATTGCTGGGTCATATGGTAGCTCTATTTTTAGTTCTTTTTAAAGACTTTCAATAACATTTAGTTGTTTTAAAAAATCACTACAGATTTCCAATTTCAAAAAGGTATGCTTTCTTGGTAGCTATTTTCTCTATTTTTTAAGAACATCTTAATCAATTTAAAAAATTACACCCACTTAGATGTGAATGCCTTTGTATAAGAATATGCAAATACAAGTGTTCAGATGCTTCTTTGAAAAGAGAAAACAATAGGACAAACCACCACTGTGCAACAGACAGAAAAGGCTTGAAATAATTACCAAGTATATGACTAAAATTCTAATCATCAAAAAATAAATACTATATGATGTTAAGATTCTGTCAGGCACATTTAGCACCAGCTAAAACACATAACCAGTTTTTTCATAATGTTGCATTCTCATAACTATTATACAGGATCAATAATTGAATTTAGGAAAACAGATGTAAGAAAATTTGATCAACATGTAAACAAATTTCTTAAATAGAAGGTGTACCATCAATTTGTGATTAATAAATCACTTTGAAGACACACTGCTTAGACAGTCAACTACAAACCATTTTAATGAGTACCTTCTGTAACCAGTATTTTAAAATACAGCACTGAATTTAAGGCAACTCAAAATGAACAATAGGAGAAAAACTATTAGATATGAAGTGTCCTTCACACTTTACTTGCTCTAATTTGAAATACCATTCATTGTACTAACCTTCTTTACAAGAAAGATGGACTATCTTTTGCATGTTTTACAAATTCTAACAAGAGGTAAGAAATAATTTAAAATTTTGCTTTTCACTATGGCAAAAAAAGAAATCAGAAGCTAAACATTGTACTTAACTTAAAAACTTTTTTAGTCTGACTCACACCCTAAAGATTTTAGAAAGAACATCTTTATTATTAAAATGTTGATAGGCCCAACACAGACAAAGACTGTTAGAAGAGACAAGGAAGGATACTACATAATGATCAAGAGATCTATCCAAGAAGAAGACATAACAATTGTAAATATTTATCCACTCAACATAGGAGCATCTCACTACCTAAGGCAAATGCTAACAGCCATAAAAGAAGAAATCGACAGAAACACAATAATAGTGGGGGGTCTTTAACAGCCACTTACACCAATGGACTTTTGAACTGTGGTGTTGGAGAAGACTCTTGAGAGTCCCTTGGACTGCAAGGAGATCCACCCAGTCCATCCTAAAGGAACTCAATCCTGAATATTCGTTGGAAGGACTGATGCTGAGGCTGAAATTCTAATACTTTGGCCACCTGATGTGAAGAACTGACTCCTTAGAAAAGACTCTGATGCTGGGAAAGATTGAAGGCAGGAGAAGGGGACGACAGAGGATGAGACGATTGGATAGCATCACCAACTCAATGGACATGAGTCTGAACAAGCTCCAGGAGATGGTGAAGGACAAGGGAAGCCTGGCGTGCTGCAATCCATGGGACTGCAAAGAGTTGGACACAAATGAGCAGCTGATGAACAACATCACCAATGGACAGACAGGAAATTACAAGGAAACACAAGCATTAAATGACACATTAGACCAGATAGACTTAGTTGATGTGTAAAAACGTTTCATTCAAAAGTAACAGAATACCCTTTCTTCTCAAGTGCACATGGGACATTCTCCAGGCTGGATCACGTCTTGGTCACAAATCAAGCCTCAGTAAATTTAAGAAAACTGAAATCATATCAAGTATCTTTTCTGACCACAATGCTATGTGATTAGAATACAGGAAAAAAACAACTATAAAAACGAAATACAAACACATGGAGGCTAAACAGTGTGCTACTAAATAACAACCAATGGATCATTTCAATATATACGAATTAATCAATGTGGTACACCATACTAACAAACTGAAGAATAAAAACCATATGATAATCTCAACAGATACAGAAAAAGCTTTTGACAAAATTCAAAATCCATTTATAGTAAAAACTCTCCAGAAAGTGGACACAGAGGGAACATACCTCAACCTAATAAAGGCCATGTATGACAAACCCACAGCAAAATATGAAGAACTGAAAGCATTTCCTCTAAGATCCCATTTACCATCACAACAAAAGAATATAATACTTAGGAATAAACCTATCTACAGAACTTAAAGACCTGTGCTCAGAAAACTACAAGATACCAATGAAAGAAATCAAAGACAACACAAACAGATGGAGAGATACAGCATGTTCTTGGATCAAAAGAATCAATACTGTGAAAATGACTATACTACTCAAAGCAATCTACAGATTCAATGCAATCCCTATCAATTACAAATGGTATTTTACTCAGAAATAGAACAAAAAATTTTACAATATGTGTAGAAACACAGACGACCACAAATAGCCAAAGCAATCTTGAGAAGCTGGAGGAATCAGGCTTCCTGACCTCAGACTATACTACACATTACAGTAATCAAAACAGTATGGTTCCAGCACAAAAACAGAAAAATAGATCAATGGAACATGACAGAAAGTACAGAGATAAACTCACACTCAGATAGTCATTTAATCTATGAAAAAGGAGGCAAGATTATTCAATGGAGAAAAGACAATCTCTTCAATAATTTATTCTGGAAAAATTGGCCAGATATTGATACACATAAAAGAATGAAATCAGAACACTCTCTAACATCATATGCAAAAAAATCTCAAACTGGATTAAAGACCTAAAAGTAAGGCTGGACACTATAAAACTCATAGAGAAAACCATAGGCAGAACACTCTTTGACATAAACTGCAGCAAGATTTTTAATCTACCTCCTAGAGTAATGAAAATGAAAACAAACAAAAATAAACAAATAGGATCTAATTAAACTTAAAAGCTTTTGCACAGCAAAGGAAGCCATAAACAAAATGAAAGGATAACCCCCAGAATGGGATAAAAATATCTGCCAACAAAGCAAAACAAAGGATTAATCTCCAAAATATACAAACAGCTCTGCTGCTCAATAAAAAAAAAAAAGATGGGCAGATGATCTAAATAAGAATCAAACCACTGAGTCACATCACATGGTTATTCTAAGAACTATACTAGAAATACACACAAAAAATGTTACAAGGTTCTGTATTATTATAACTAACTGGCAAAATAAATCAACACTCTCTCAAAAAGAAAAACAATTCTTAAGGTTTCCAAAATCCAGCTTCCCTGTTGGCTCAGTGGTAAAGAATCTCCCTGCCAATGCAGGAGACACATTTGATCCTGATCCAGGAAGATCCTACATGCCTCAGAGGAACTAAGCCCATGTACTACAACTATTGGGTCTATGCTCTCGAGCCCATGAGCCACAACTACTGAAGACCGCACACCTAGAGCACACACTCCACAACAAAGATGCCACCACAATGGGAAGCCCATGTGTTGCAACTAGAGAAAATCCCATGCAGCAATAAAGAGCCAGTGAAGCCAAAAATTGAAAAAAGAAAAAAAAGAAAAAAATTTCCAAAATCAAAGTACTTACCAAAGGAAAAAAGATGAGTTACAGGAAGCTGTATGGATCTTGTCTCTTTTTTAAAGAATTCACAATCTACAACAAACTGGAAAATAAAACATTGATTTATTAGGAAAAAATAGAATTAAGTTTATAGTAAAATATCTTCATTTGATATTTGAGTAGAAAATAAAAATCTATAAACTTCAGTTTTGAAGAAGGTATTCTACTGTTTATTACAGTCCAACTCTCAAGCTATATTTAGGGGGCATGAATTCCTCAAGGAGAGATGCTAAGCTAAAAAAATTTGGTGAAAAATCTTAATAAATTATTAGAGGGTCATATCTATAAAAGCAGATGTACAGCACAGTTTTCTTGTAGTTAGTCTTAGGTGTTTGTAGAAGAGGGACCATAAACGATAGATAAAAACATTAAGAGCAAAAGTTAATTCAAGATTAATTAGGAATTTAGATAATATATCCCCGAATACTTTCAGTCAAAATAAAATGCGATTTTGTTTCATCTTTTAAAAATATCCATATTTATTATGCTGCTACAGTCTAATTGGACTACAAAAGGCTTTTGGAGACATACTGCCATTCATTTATAGATGCTTAATGCTATTCATGTACATGAGGCTAAACAGTGATTATAGTAAAGAGGTTCACTGGGTACAAAGAAAAAGAAATGCTATCTCAAAAAAAAAGTAACCTAAAATGTGACATCTCCATCACTGCAATTTCCATAATGACATTTCTTGTCTAATAACATTTCCACAGTGGCATAAGGATCTTCATTCTCAGCTGTCTATAATAGAACAGTTTCATTAAAATTGTTTCCACAATCTAACTAAATGACTCTAATCTATACGAGCTGAGAAAGAAATTAATCTGACGCCTAACTGTAGCTAGCAAGTAGTTTGCAATGCACAGTTAAGTAAAAAGCCAATGGGGTCTATCTTAGGCTTTTCTAGTAACTATACCTTGGACTGTATTTTAAGTTGTGTTATTTTGTTTGGGTGGAATTTTGATTGTTTTCAAAAGTGAAAAACAGATGAGGGAAGATGCTATCAGAATGCACACACATAGGGAAACAAAAGAAAAAAAATTTACTAAGGGGCGCTGCTTTTATTTTTCCCTCTTTAATTAGGAGGCAAAGAATACCATCAGATATTTCCATTATAGAAAACAGCCGTTATAAGATTAGAGAAATCATTTATTGAGCACAATTATTCATTATATTTTTATAGATGTCTTTAGCTGAGACACTGCCTGAGATAGTAAGAAATTTTTAATCACTTTAACAGGTAAATAAAATAGTACAAATTTTATTATTACTTTAAAAAATTGGCCATTTCTTTACGGTATAAACCTTTATCCAAGAAAGAATTCATGAGTCTGTCTCTGAAATATACAGGTAAGTAAATTTCTAATGGGGTTAATTTTGTTTTCTGTAGTTAAAAAATGCAGGTAATTCCATATTTACATTCGGAAAACTATATTAAGACAATCAGTTGACTCAAAAAGTTTTTAAACTGCCTATTTAAATATATGTATCCTTCTGGTAATGGGTTGTAACAGACACATAGAAATCACGAAAGACCTAAGTTACTATCCTTGTGAGACTAAGTGTGCAACAACTAGAGTCAGCAGTGTTACTTTCCAAAGAGTGTTCACTAAGTATTTATTAGGCTGTTAAGACTGGCTATTTGAGAAAGGCTCATTAATTTCTTGGAATAACCAGAGAAGGCCTTGTTTGGGAAGATGTTAAATTCATTCAAAATCAACTTACCTGAAAGAAAAACCCTTAAAGAGAGCTTTTAGTACTGAAGATGTTGAATTACCTCTCACTTGAGCTAAGCAAAACAAAACAATGAATCCATTACAAGGTACTCGTGAGACTCAATCTTTGAGATGACTCCTAACTACATCCTCTTTTCTTTTTTCCTTTAAATATTTCTAGTGATTTTGGCCCCAAATCTCATTAACTTTTTTATTCAAGAAACATTTTGAATGTATGTGTGGTGGTCACTAAAGATTTCACTTCACTAAAGGTTTAGGATGCAGAGTAAAACCCATTTAGTCCTTACTCTCAATAAGTTCATACTATGGTATGGCAATAAAGACATAAATTATAATTCAGTGTAAAATATTCCTCAAAGAATTTATTAACAAAATATGGGACTAAGAGGTTACTGGAGTAATCTAGCAAAGAAAAACAGGGCATACTTAGGTTAGATGTTGAAGGATAAGTTTGTTGGGTAAAATGTGGCAAACGTCTTTTACCTCCACCTTCTTTCCCTGCCTACTTCTCTCAGAAGTTACTATCCTTTCATTTCTGCTCCCACTGCACGATTACAAGCATGCAAGACGCCTTAACAGGTGCCTGGTCTGCCTTGTTTCTAATCCATCCTATACCAAAAATAGATTCACTGTCCAAAACAAACAGCTCTGATCCCATTACTACCATGGTGAACAATCTTTTGGTTCCCTTCTGGCTTCTGAATCTCCCAATGAAGGACTTCCACAATATGGCCATGAGCTACTTTTCCAGACTTTTCTTCCACTACTTTTCTTCTATCCATGGTAGCTCTCCTTTTAAAACTATTTACTTATTCACTATTTTCCAAACATACCCTACACCTTCCATGTTCTGATTTTACTATTTATGTCTCAAAGGTGTTGTTCATTATAACTTTCTGCAATAATGTTACTAATGAGCATCTGGAATATGGCTAACACAACTAAGGATATGAATTTTTACTTTTATTTAAGTTTAATTAATTTAAATTTAAATAGTCACATGTGCTAATGGCTCCCAAAGTAGATAGCCCAGGTCTGGAATACTCAATCTATCTATAAACACAACTATCCTTTAAGGTAATTTTAAATATCACCTGAAACTAACGTCTTTTCTGATTTCATCAGTCAGCAATATCTCCCCTTTTAACGCTTTTCAAGGATTTCCAATACGCTGATTTGTATTATACATTTTTGGGTACCTCTTTCATTTTCACCCTTCCCCTGGCTATCAAATATATTTCTATCCCTCTACCAACAAACAGTGGCTCAGATGGTAAAGCATCTGCCTACAAATGTGGAAGACCAGGGTTCGATCCCTGGGTTGGGAGGATCCCCTGGAGAAGGGAATGGCAACCCACTCCAGTATTCTTGTCTGGAAAATTCCATGGACTGAGGAGCCTGGTAGGCTACAGTTCATGGGTTTGCAAAGAGTCGGACACGACTGAGCAACTTCACTTCACTTCACCAACAAACAGTAGGTAAGCTTTTTGAGAACATGGTTCATGTCCTCCTCTTTTGTGTGCCTCCTATGATTCCTGGCACAGAGTTTTTGCACATAAAAGGGTATTCAATAATTAACATATTTTGAAAGACTGATAAAGTAGGAATAATTCCCACTTGAAACAAAGAGACTTGGATTTATTCTGCTTAGTTCAAGTCAGAGTAGATGATCCCAATGATTTAAACAGTCGTAGGTGGATCACCACTCCAGCCACTATTTTAGATGTTTTAGATAAGCGCTATGCTGAAGAATGTATCAAAAAATTACTTAAATATTTAGCATAAGTATCCCAGAAACATTCTGATAACAGACTCTTGCTTGTTACCTTACTTCCATGAATAGATGGTACATAAACAACAAGATGAGACAAAGATGGATAGTCTTGAAGTCTTAACGTCAGAAACTAAAAAAAGATGAAAGAAAAAGCTGATTTTATTTAGGATATACAGAGCTTAAAGCATGTTAAAAGATAAATTACAAACCCATATCTTATTCAGTATGTTACAAAAAAACTGACTTCAAACTTTATGTTCAGTACTTCATAAAATGCCCATGTTTACATTCTCAGGTCAATGAACCTGCTGAATATCAAATTTCTAATAATTAAGTTAATATGGACTGCCAAAAATACTCCCTGAACTATATCGCTTCAAGTACAACAAATGAAATGTAACACTAAATTTAATTATTTTACAAAATTATTTTCATATGTGATTTCTTGTAATTTGTCTACTTGTTTTGTATAATACTACAGTATGATTTCTACATTGATTTTGGTGGTATATGACAAAGAGCACTCAACAGTTGAATGGATGCTCAATATGACAGAACAATTGCAACTTAATCTGAAATGATTCTGATCTAGCCCACGTAATAAACAGTTGCTGGCTAATGATGTATGAACATCATCCCCAGAACTTATTCAGTAAGTGACATGAATGAACTATGCAAGTCTAACACACACTTCACCAAATGAGCATCTTTTCTGTTCTCAAAGCTAAGGCCGTATCTTACAGTCTATAGTTTGAGGAATGACTAGATAGGAGACTGGTCTATTTAATGAAAAGCTAGGCCACCAAACATAGTTTTCAAGTTTTGGTTTTTTTTCCTAACAAATGTCAGGACAACAGATGTGGGAAATGGGAGTAAGTTATATGTTGCAACAATCTTATGCATTAAGAAATTTCTGCACTTAACATTCTCCACTCTTCTTCAGGAGCACCCTTGTGGGCAATCTGGAGTGAGAACCTGAAGCACACTATCACGAGTGGTCCTCTAACAACCTGACAAGATTCACCTGGGAGTGTTTATTAAACTCACGGGCTGCATCTCAGCTTACTAAGGAAAGTCTCTATAGCTGACTTACATATTCTAATATAAATTAAAAGGTGACAGGGGCTTCCCAGGTGGTGCAGTGGTAAAGAATTTGTCTGTCAGATGCAGGAGATGCAGTTAAATCCCTGGGTCAGGAAGATTCTCAGGAGTAGGAAATGGCAACCCACTCCAGTATTCTTGCCTGGAAAATTCCATGGACAGAAGAGCCAGGCAAGCTACAATCGCCAAGAGTCAGACACAACTTAGCAACTGAACACACACACAGGTGTGCTTGTGTGCTCAGTCATGTCCAACTCTTTGCAACCCCATGGACTATAGCCCGCCAGACTCCTCTGTCCATGGAATTTTCCAGGCAAGAACACTAGAGTGGGTTGCCATTTCCTACTCCAGGGGATCTTCTGACCTAGGGATCAAACCCAGTCTCTTGCATTGGCAGGCAGATTCTTTACCACAGTGCCACCTGGGAAGCCAGAGCATGTGCACACACACAGACTCACACACGAAAGGACCACACAAGCCAAAGCTCCAGGCAACTGAAACCAACCAGATAAATGGTAGACAATATGAAAGACAAATTAATTAGAAAGAACCATGGTTATCTGTGTAGCTATCCACTGTGAGAGCTTTCGTTACTCTCAAGCAAAATTTTTTTTCTCAAGAATTTTTTTTTCAGGTCAGTCAGTCAGTTCAGTTGCTCAGTCGTGTCTGACTCTTTGTGACCTCATGGACTGCAGCACGACAGGCCTCTCGGTACATCACCAACTCCCGGAGTTTACTCAGACTCATGTCCATGATGCCATCCAACCATCTCATCCTGTCGTCCCCTTCTCCTCCTGCCTTCAATCTTTCAATTTTTCAGATCAGAATACTTTAAAAAGATATCAGAGTGTCAAAGTACATTTATTTATAAAGTTCAGCTCCTATATAGTTATAAAATCAGTAGGAATTTGGCAAGATACTATTTATGAAATTGCTACATTGACAGGTACGGTTAATACAAAGTTTAAAAATTTTTCAGTGTTTTAAAAATAAAATTTACCTTAATGCTAAGGCAACACACATAAAAAATCAAATACCAGTGTTTGGATGTCAGAAACCCTTCAAGTTCTGCTGCTGTGTGTGGGGCAAAGCTGTGGTGCTACATTTAATTTAGGCAAAAGAGTGACAAGGTAACTTTTCTCATATAACTTAGATTTCTTTCCAAAGGTAATTGTTTTGTTTTTAGCAATACGTCCATTTTGGTTTGCGAAATTGTTGGTGTGCGCTGGTTTGTGTGTTTTTAGAAACTTCTTCACTGTACCATGACAGAAAAGCTCCATATGATTGGTGCTCTGAAGGCACTAAACTGCTTTGCTAGAGGATTCCATTTATTTGCTAACAATTCAGTCAGCAGAGGTGCTCAAAATGGTATGATTCTCATGTGACATTACCCTTATTGAGAAGATATAAATAAGAATAGAACTCACAAAATTATTTTACTTCCGTCTTTCAACTTCATGTCAAAGTAACTTGGTGTTTTTTATAAATGGCTAACACACACAAACGTATATATGTAATTTTGACTTTCATTATAATGGAAAAGTTTACTTGCATTTAATAATTACAATCATCTTCAACTGAGAATAACTAAGATAGCAGAAGATTATAATCCTTCCTTTCTAACTTCTCTCTCCCACTTTTGCCGCCCAGCACTTTCTTATAGCATCCTCTATAAAAAGTAAGCAGTGGGAAGAACTTGTTCTCCTACTGCTCAGCCAGCTGTTTCTTACATTTAGAAAAAAATAACACAGGGGACTAAAACTAGGTAAATACATTGTTTAATCTTTGAGACTAAAAAATAATATAAAAATATTACGATTTAAGAGTTAACTTTAAAAAAATAGTAACAAAATAACATTTTATCAGGTTTTTAATCATTTCTTTTTTTAAATATAAATTTATTTATTTTAATTGGAGGCTAATTACTTTACAATATTATATTGGTTTTGCCATACATCAACATGAACCCGCCACGGGTGTACACGTGTTCCCCATCCTGAACCCCCCTCCCAGTCCCCTTCCCATACCATCCCTCTGGGTCATCATTTATTTCTTTCTAACTCTTAAATTGGGCTTCCACAGTAGCTCAGTGGTAACGAATCCGTCTGCTATGCAGGAGCCAAAGGAGACATGGGTTCGATCTCTGAGTTGGGAAGATCCCTCAAGGGAATGGCAACCCACTCCAGTATCCTTGCCTGGAAAATCCCATGGACAGAGGAGCCTGGTGGGCTACAGTCCATAGGGTTGCAGGGAGTCGGACATGACTAAAGCAACTTAGCATGCACAAGAGGATATCCAAACTGAAAATTGAAGGAAATATTTAATATACCTTATGAATGATTTGTTAGGAAGTACGTCCTATTACTTTTGTTTTTGTTTTGCTCCTGTGTAGACAGTTAGGATAGAACTAGTGAGAGACCTTAAAAATGTTCTTGTGAGTGAAATCAGTTACTTGTCACATCAAAACAAAGCCACACGAATAAATATGCACAAAGTAAGATTGACCAAAGCGACAAAAAATAAATCACTGCAATCATTCCAAAGTCAAGTGTAAGTGACTTGCAATTATTCATTCTGTCATCATTCCTCTCCTTGTACAGTACAGACTTGACTATACATACAGATAAACAAACATTCATGAGGACAAATAACTGGAGTTGGGAGATGACCAAGACCAACCAGAGGACTTCACATTCAACTGTATGAATATAGTATTCATTATGACAATACTTTTTGACAATATATTTTAAAGTATAGATTTATTTGAAGACTAAACCTACCAATTCTGGCACATGATTATCAGTGTAATAAATACAATGTGGAAATTAGAACAGACATTTTCTAATATCAAATTTTAGAACTGTTCTATTTTTCAACAACAGATTTTGTTGAGTATGCAAATTAACCTTTTGTAAAGACTGCTGACCTGCCACAACTGCTTAAGGAAATCACTAGCAATTATTAAATAAATTCTATGGAACCTCAGATAAAAGGAGATAGTTACTGAAGGGCTTAGCCACAGATAATAGTGAAATTGAAATCTGTTTTATGTCTTTTTGTGATGCTTACTTCCCAAAACAAATTCTGAGTATACTCAACTTAGTATTTTAAGACAGACCATTCTAAACAAACTCTCAAATTAAATCTTAAAATTTATCTATCTCTTGTTATGATCCTATAACATATAGATTTAATTTTATTTAGGAATGGTGACTTGTTTTCATCTATGAAAGCTAAAAAAAAACAAAAACAAAACACATGCTATTCTCTATTAAGTGTATTTCTAGAGAAAATATTTCTAAAATGTACATTAGCAAATCTCAAATTTTATTACCTAGATGAATTTAATCAAATAACATACTGTATATGCCTATATGTTCAAATATTTTTTTCATCTGGATATTAACATTCTAAAGCCATAATTTACCTTAATTGTTGGCAGCAGTTCAGCTTTCCATGATAAATCAACCCCTTGCCGGCTTAGAAATACATATGAAAATATAATTAAAGGACAAATATATTAAGGTATTATAAATTATAAATAAACATCAGAACAATAAGAAAACATCTATGGACCTATCGGAGACACTTCTAATGAAGTCAAACCTGCTAAGTCTAACACGATACCCTTTATCCACATAGTCCTTTTGGGCACAGAAAGTAGTTTTTCCTAGCAACCAATTACCAATGTTTACAAAAATTACTAGTATGTTAATTTTATTTTTAATTTTAAAATCAACATTATAATTCAGTATGGTAGCAAAATGACAATAAGTATATTTGAAGCAATTCTGAAAGTATAATTTGAGTATATCTTATGTTAAGAAAATGAACATCAAAAGGCCTTTTGTTTAAAACACTTACCACATGGATGTGCTGTTTATGCAGCCAAAAATCCAACTATTTGTATCCTATTGATTAATAACACAAGCACAACACAATATTATAGAAAATAATTATATAAAATAATCATTTCACTGTTTATGATATAGGGTCAGTAGGCATAATGAAACATAAAATAATAACTTGCTATTCAGGAATGTATTCAAAATGGTCTCAAAAGTCAAACAGGTCAATGGTAGGCAAAGAAGTCCAAAGCTAACACAGACAGATAAGCAAGTAACCTGGAGCAGCAATACGAGAGATGAAATGATGGGTAATCTTTACACAGCATATTGCTAAGCAAGTCTAATTTCTGAACAAACATTTAGAGTTCAGCAATGTCCACATTTTAATTAGATAGAAATTACAAAGAAAGTAACCTACATTTTAACAAAAAAACAAGAATGAACTACAAGTGGACTTTCATACAAAGAGGGGGGAAAAAAGCCAGAGTCAAGCCAAGTAATTAAAAATAATAATCTAATAGAGCTTTTTAGTTTATCATCTGAGTTCTCATTTGATTACAAGACAGATAACTTTTATGCAACTGAGACTGTGCTTGGATTGAAACATAATTCCAAGAGTTTAAGACTAAAGCTTAGTTGTTACTTTATTAGTGCAGATTGGGAATACTGCAGAGATGGTTGTGGTATTTTAACAATATTACATATTCAGCTTCAGTTATTTAAAAGCACTATGACCAAAGATTGTCACTTCAACTTTTAATGAAGTAGTAAGAGCAGTGCTCCAAGATCTAACAATACTAAACTCCTACCAGGGCATAAGAGAATAAGAAACACTGCTGAGACAGCACAACTTTTTCCCTTAGTATCCCTTAGTATATAGACAGGGCAATAAAAGTATCAACCCTTTCATTCTACTAGTATTTATAAAACCTAATCCAGAGCCAAGGAATTATGCTAAGCCCTCAACAAAAATGATGAATCAAGCAGACTGAGTCTCTGCCCTCATGGAGTTTAAATAAAATTTTAAGATATTTTAAGATATTTTTCAAGAATATAGAAAAGCAAGTTGAAAGAAAACAAGAACAATGTGGTACTTCTCTACTCTCCACTGCTGACAAAATACTTGTCTGACTTCTTTATCAGTTATCTGTGCTTTCCAGTACAAAAACATGACATTACAAAACAACGCAAGGGAGGAGAACTGCATGGGCCTAGACAAAGAAAACCTAGCAACCTCTCGATCCAACTCATTTGTAGGATTGGTTTTCACAGCTACTAAAGGAGCCTATATCAAAGATAGCCTTTATTATGAAAACTGCCAATATTCCAAACTACTTACTTTGATATCTAGGGAATTCTGATTCAGTCACTAACAGATTGAATAAGACAGTGTTGTTAAAACCTAGAAGGTATCAAAAGAACAACTTCGGGTTATCTAGTAAACACTCTTACCTCAGCTAATTCTAAAGTTTGTATTAAAAATCAGAGAAAGTTACTCAGGATTTGCTAAATCCTGAAGTATACAGAAAAGAAAACGCTACTTGATCATAAAATTTATAGATCTAAAAAAAAAAATCTATGGTAAAAAAAAAATGACATCTTCAACAGCTGCTAAAATCATTAGATGAAGGACTGACTAGGAACTTTATAATGGATCATGCCAGTAGGACCTGAGTTCACTGACAAATCAGTGCACTGATTTTTTTTGTCACTCGATGTGGTAAGTATGCAGCTCTACTTATAAAACACTCCCATCAAAAAAAAAATTTATTCAAGATTCTAGATCTACCTACCTACCAGTTTACAGAAAACATAATGGATAGAAATACATGTTAAAAGATACCACAAGAATACAATCAACTAAACCCAAAACAAATACATGGCATGGGAGGAAAGAAGAGGGGACTGTTATAAAATAGACATAAGATCTATGAATCAAATGCCATGTATGTACTTTTTAGATTCTGATTCAAATAAGCCAACTTAAAACTTAGATGAACAAAGGAAAATTGAACATGGGCTAGATACCAAATGACATTAAGGAATATGTAATTACTGCTGGTGGATAAAATAATGATATAATAACGTGTAAAATTCTTATCTGTTAGAAAGATTGAAATATGTATGTATAAAATGGTAAAATACCTGAATTTTGCTTTAAAAATGCTTCAGTCAAAAAAAGTAAGGAAGGATTAAATCAAATTAGAATGGCAGAGCGTTGATAACTGTTAAAGCTGTGTAACAGTCATATTCTACTTTTATATGTTTGAAAACTTCTATGACAAAAATTGAAAAGATTTTTTAAAATTCTCCATATATCCATGGATCTTATTACAGAAACGGGATCCTCAATGAACCAAATAGATAAATTTGCACTTTGACAAAGATTTTTCTCAATATAATATTGCCATTTTTATTTGGAATAGTGTGGATGTTTAAGCCATCACCCTCAGGGCCAGATTCTCTTGGGATAAACTGTTCATCCAAATTTTAGGCTGAGAGATGCATAACTGTGGCAAATCCACTAAAATTAGTATTCACTATTATCTAGCCCACAATGCCTGCCTACCAACTCTTCTAAAGACTTTACTATATATCAAATGGCAGTATCAACCAACCAAGCGACATATTAGCTCCTAGTCCTAAAAAATACAAATAATCCAACAAAAGGAAATGAGGGAACTTAAATTCTGAGAGATGTAAATATAAAGTGAAGAATCCTAGGATATGAGGGAAAAAAATCAGAATAGAGAGCAAAGCACCCAAACTGGGAGACAAATTCTTGAAAGCAAGAAGTGTTGATAAATTATTAAACAGTCCTAATATAAGAAAAGATGCTAAAGCATCTAACATATTTGTAGCATAGTAGGTACTCATTAAAAAGAAATACACAAACAAAATAATCATACTGACACTGTAAATCTGGGTAACACTGTAACACAAAGTTACTAAACTACTTTAGAGAAAATTTGGTATAAAATGTACTCCAAATTTCAGTATGGAAATCAATGGAAAAACAGGATTTACTTTATAAAACAGAGAACAGTTTTGCTTAAATGTATCTATTCTATAAAGTACTAACATAATTTTAGAACTAAAGAAACTCTGAACTGAATTCCTTCATCCCAAACACAATGAAACTAAGGTAGAGTGGGTGGAAAAACCTAAGCTAGAGGCAAAGTACAAGCTAACAGTATACCAGTTACAGAAACATTTTGATCAGTACTTTTCGATCAATACTCTGTCCCAGTTAATTTTCAATTAAATGGGTTTAATAATAGTTCATAGCTAAAGATGAGACCCATTAAGCTGAATTTTTAAAATAAACAATAGTCAGCCTTTAAAATGTACATAAAAGTGTACCAATTATCTTACCAGCATGGTGCTCTGACAATAGACATGAGTGTAGATTTTTCTATGATTTGCAAGGGGAAATGTAAAATATATCTTATCAGATTCCTAAAAACAAGAGGGAAAACACAATAAAACTATTGTGAGAGTAATTTCATAATTCAAAAATTCAGACAAAGTAATAATTATTCTAATGAATTCTAACGAATTATTTTAATTCTATCATTCTTGGTGTTGAGAACCATTACTCTAGGAATGAAAAGAAGATATAGATGCAAAACAATACAAACTGTACACCTGAACTTGTCTTGGAAGCATCAGTATGAATGCATGCTTTTTCTGTTTGGGTTTGGTTTTTGGCCTTATGACCGGACATTTCTTAGCTCTGTTCACTGGAAAGGCCTTAGAAATGATAACTCACTACTCATAACACCTGTAAGTGCCCAAGTTACGGTTTTTAGATATTGTTCACCAAAAACTAGGGAGAGCTACTTCGAGAAAAAGCCAGATTCAAGGTCTGGGATAGGAAATGTTACACATGAGCTAAAACACTAGAGTGATGAAAACATCAAAGACAACTAGAGAGCAGCTATATCAAAAAGATCCAGGAGCCTACATTGAAATGGCTTCCACTGGTCAAAGACAGAATAGTTTTAATAGCAATTTTAGTATCAAAGATAGGACAATTTTAGTATTTTAGTTTAGACAGAAACACAAAAATGTCTGAGCTCATAATAACACTAGAGGAAACCTCCCCCCCCACAAAAAAAATATTATGATCAGTGATGGAGGGTGTTGGTGAGCCAACTCACTATTCTGAAAACCAGTAAATATAATATCCAAAGATAAAAAGAATTATCATTTTTTCCCTCATAAACTATTTGCTCCACTCTAGATAAATTTAGTAGATGAGAAATTTTCTATATAGTATTTCAGTTAATAAAGAAGGAATAATCAAACCATAGTCTTATTACTTTTGCAATAAATGAATTAATGACTCTATGCCTTCTTCATCAATAATAGCTTCTAACATCACAAAAAGAGAGTCTAGAAAAAAGAAAAGCAAAACAAAAACGTGAATCTCATAAAGCATCTAGACTCAACTACCAAGTCACAGGAAGGGGTAGGCAAAGGAATATATGGAATGACACTACAGGAATGCAATCAGCAAAATCAAGACTGAAACTCTGGGACAAATGACTTTTTCTTTCAACAAATAAACTGCAAGGAAAAAAAAGGGTAAAGGAGATATTAGAAATTTAAAGAGGAGTAAGAGATATATCAACAAATAATATGTAGATTTTGTTTGTACCTTGATTTAAGCAAACTGAAAAACAAGGAAACAATTTAAAAAATTGACAGTTAAGATAAAACTAGAAAATTGAACACTGACTAGATATTAGGGAATTATTACTAAACTGATTTAATATAGGAAAAGACAAGTGGTTATCTTCTTTAAAAAGTCTAACTTTGAAAGAGAAATACTAAAATGTTTTGGAAAAAAATTGTTAAATCCACTGGTGGTGTACTTACATTGTAAGCCACATATGTCCATTTGGACACTTTTACTGGAACCCACATAGATGTTCCTAAGGTAAAAGAAATTATTTGGCTTTTAAAAAAATATTAACTGATTTCTTTTACTGAATACTTCTCAATCATAACAGGATTTGAAAAAAGCATCTCCCTGAATACTGGCTATTTTAAAATATAAAATCCAAGGAGATGTTCTCCATATACTCATCACCAGCACTCAGATCAAATGAAGCATTTAAAAACTATTTGGTGTGTAACTCTAAGAAGTATCAACAGAAGTAAACAAATATTTTCCAACCTAAGTAGAGTATGACATACATATTAAAAACAAAATTTACCAGCAAAAGATATGCTATTAAACCGAAAGACTAAAGAATGATACTAAGAAACTAAGTCAAGAATAATGTAGCATTGATTTTATGTGGCTGTCAGGAGAACAGGCAATTAACTCTTTTAAACCTAGCTACTGTCATATTATCTTCAGTACAAAATTTTTATCAGCAATATGTTACACATCACTTTTTAATCTTTTCCCTTAGTCAAGAACCTCATAAGAAATCAGCACAGGGAAATTAATAAAATATAACAGTATTGTAACACCAGAAGCATTACAAAGAGTTTGTTTGCTAATGACAAATTTACCTAAAATATCCAAAACTATACTTAAAATTAAAATGTTATTACTACCAACCTGTTAAGTCAGAAATTATTGATGGATTTTCCTCAAAGTGTTTTGCTGGGTGTCTTATAAAATGGTGATTCAAAACCGACAATTTCTTCTTGGGATTTTGAGTTATCTAGAAAGAACATTGATACATTCTGTATCCTTTTATATCCAATGTGATGACCTAATGAAACTTTGTTTCAAGTGTGGATTCTTTACCAGCTGAGGCACCAGGGAAGTTCCAATAATAATAAGGTCAACAGTTAACTCTGGTCCAGGCACTCTTCTAAGTGCTTGCTGCTGCTGCTGCTAAGTCGCTTTAGTCGTGTCCGACTCTGTGCAACCCCAGTGGGTTGCCATTTCCTTCTCCAATCCATGCAAGTATAAAGTGAAAGTGAAGTTGCTCAGTCGTGTCCAACTCTTCGCGACCCCATGGACTGCAGCCCACCGGGCTCCTCTGTCCATGGGATTTTCCAGGCAAGAGTACTGGAGTGGAGTGCCATTGCCTTCTCTGGTTATAAGTGCTTAACCTGAGACTAATTACGCTTTGAGTTAGAGTTCCCTTGTATGTATGTATGTTTTTCTTCCTAAACTGAATGCTTCTTGGGAAGCAGGGAAACATCCTAACATTTTAGTGTCTAATGTTTAGCAAAATATCCTAACATTTTATTGTCAAATATTCAGTTTATCATATATATGAGTTTGTGGGGAAAAAAAAGCTCAGTTTCATAGTATTTTGATTCTTAACAGTATTAGTCAAAATTTTCTATTTGTCCCTTAAAATGTGTCTGTAAAACACTTACCCATCCAAAATTATAATTTATTACATGCCAGTATTATGGTTTTCTCATCTTAGAATTTAATGGAAAACAAGATATGATTTGTTAAAATTAGTTTGATATCATTTTTAAAGTATATACCTGTCTGAAACTCATCTGCTGTCAGCTGAAATGGGATTTTTCCTAAACATACTGGTCATAGCTAAACAGTCACAATTAAAACAATGTTGAAAAGCAAAAAATGTTTGCATTCCATGATTATAAAATTGCAATATTAACAATGTTAAACCTATAAAGCTGATTTACTTTAATACACTAACTTAAATATGGCATCTTGTGATTTAAAATGTGGTAAAACAGATCAATTTGTGTCTTTCTTTTATCAATCATTCTCTCTGATAATAGTTATGCAGCTTTCTGAAGGAGTAAAGAAAAGAATACACTACCTTATTCCTAAGAGAAAATGCTACAGGAGCAAGATTAAGACACAATAAAAAGGAAAGTATTACCTAGAGAACTACTGAGAAAGAAACCACACATAATAGTTTCTCAAAGAATTGTGGAGCCTTCAGGGGAAAGAACTCTCAAAACCTGCCATAATGACAAATACGAAAAATAAAAGTAACTTTTTTCTCCAAAGAAAGTGAAAGTGAAGTCGCTCAGTCATTTCCAACTCCTTGTGACCACATGGACTGTAGCCTACCAGGCTCTTCCATCCATGGGATTTTCCAGGCAAGAGTACTCGAGTGGGTTGCCATTTCCTCTTCCAGGCAATCTTCCCAACCCAGGGATCCAACCCAGGTCTCCCACATTGCAGGCAGACGCTTTACCATCGGAGCCACCAGGGAAGCCGGATCCTCTGTCTATGGGATTTCTCCCAGGCAAGAATACTGGAGTGGGTTGCCATTTCCTTCTCCCTCCACCTCCCGCCAAAAAGAAGGACATATATCAAATGTTAAACAGTAAAAGGGAAGAACTGAGGAAGATTTATGGTATCTTTCATTCTTTCAATTTTACTGCATTTTTAATTATTACTACTGATCAAAGATTACACATAAACAAGGATATTTCCATTTGAAACTAATCACAGTCAATATAAGGTGTAGGCTTCTACTATCATCCAAGTAAAAAAATGTATTAAATTTTTCACTGCTCTAACAAAAAGTTTTACTTCACTGAAGTAACTTTTAGTTTAAAAATACATACTTGTTTAGTATCAGCATCAATAAGATCAAAGAATGCTCGAACTGTAGTCAACTGCAATTGTTTACACCTGAAGAATAAAATGTTACAAATGAAACTTTCTTTAAAAATCTACTTTTGATACAAACATAAATATACTTTGATAAAAAACATAAAAAATTCATGGAGTATAGAAATTTCCTTTAATGCTGTGAATTCTAAAATTATTTAACAAATCATTATTATTAAGCATACATCTTAAAGCTGAAACCTATCTAAATAAAGAAAATTTAATCTTCCCAGATATTTCAGAGTAGAAAAGTATCTGGCTGTTCTGTCTTCCCTAAATATCCATGTCTACCCCAGACACAGGCATATTGTCTGTCCCATCTTCACATGTCTGAGTGGTTGTGTTCCCGACACCACTGATTGCACAGCCAGAGGAAGGTGAAAAGAGAATCTTTAAGCCAATAGACACAGAGATAAGATACTAGGGTTTATGTATTTCCTGACCCTTATTTAATCTATTTATTTATATTAAGCATAAATCTAATTCCCATGTGCTGCTCCAGAATAATCAATGCTGCAGTAATCGAGTCCCTGAGTTTGGTGATTGGACAAGGGTCTTTGATTCTGCCCAACCATGACACATCCCAAAATTTTGACATTTGACATTAACTTCATTTGAGACTAATGCTATTGGTTTTTCAAGGGATGGTTTTATAGGTTGTCAAGGACATCTTGGTCAAACCAAGACAAGAACAAAGGTTGAAGTTCTAACCCCCTAAATTAATCTTTCTCCCAAACCCTTATTTACTTATAGATAAAGCTCTAAGAAAGATAACAAACCAATCAATTCACTCATGAGAAAAGATGACCGCCACAAACTGCCAAAATAAGCTAAATTAACTTACCATACAATGGAGAGGTGGTCTGTTGAGACCCATGTCTTAGGCACTGCTGAACTCTAAAAGGAAAGAAACAAAATCATAGTTAAGAAAAGCACATTTGTTATTCTTCAACAGGCTTGAAATTCTTATAGGCTAATATTTAGAAACATGTAACATCAGTTTCACTATTTTATGATGCACAAACATTTAAAAATGTCTTATAAAAAGGTGACCCCCAAATATTAAATATTTTCTGCATAAAATAACTATCTTTGTCATTACTACTTAGTCAAGCTTAAATTATTCTTTAATAATTATTCTTCAGGTTACTTACTGAAGTTTAATGTCTAAGTCCTCATTACTCTAATAAGAGGTTGAGTTTATGAATTTTTAATAAGTCATAGAGTATGTATAAATTATAATAGATATTTCAGTCACTTTAGTTCTGACTAAACTAACACTTAATAAATTCTAAGATGTTAATTCTAATCAGCATATATCTGAGAGACACCTAGGCCTGGTGAGACTTTATTCAAAATAAATATGCCTAATCACAAAACTACCAAATCAGACTTTTATAAGTGGGGTACAGACTTTCATTAAAAAAAAAAAATCTCTAGATGATTAGCAATATATACTACTGGTTAGAGACAGAAGGGCAAAAGCCTGGTAAAAAATGTAACTATTCTCAGAAGGTTTCCTAACAATGATCAGCAACCTCCAAGAACTAGAGAATTTTTTTATACAAGGTAATGACCTCCTCGTGAATGAACACCATCTTACATACAATGGGGGAATATTAAGTAAACCTAATATTATTTTTCATATCATCTCTCTCTGTACTGTCAAAGACACAATGAGATGCTCTCCCTAGAAATGTCAAAATAAAATGAAAACAGGGAACTAACAATGCTATGTGTGAGAAAATTTAAAGGACTAACATGCCTCTCTAGCTAAAAAAAAAAAAAAGGTATTTATAACTTCTAAGGAGTCATTGAGTCATTGTAATCCTGATACTCTGCAAATAACAATGTATATTTGGGTTCCAGGCTCTACAGTTGAAAGAAAATCTACAGCTTACTAAATGAACTTATAAATGTTAGATATTTTATTTAGGAATTACTGCTGGCAACTTACTTTAAAAACTGAGACAACCAGAGTTCACTGTGGTTCTAAGGTTTCATTAGATTCTCGGTAAAGTAAGAGCTCAGTGTAGACATCATTTACTATTAACTAGGACACAAAGCTAATTTACTTTCAGTCTAATATCTGTGTTAGAGCTAAAAAAAGGAAAGTCAACACAAATAATAAAGGTAGCTGCTCATAATCTTTGTGGTAAAAACTGCTGAATGTCCAGCAAAATCTTCCATTTTTACACAGTTAGCTAGAATGCATATTTCAGTCTCTTTACATTAAGATGTGACTAAGTACTCTGCTGCTGCTGCTGCTGCTGCTACTAAGTCACTTCAGTCATGTCCTAACAGTATGTAAAAGAGAGTGATATGTGCCACTGCCAGGCCTGACTGCTCTCCCTCCACGCTCTTTCTCCTCCCTTCCTGTGGGCTGAAACAGTGATGATTAAAGCAAACTTTTGGGTAAGGCATTCAAGAAGGGGGAGCCTGAGTCCTTTACGGAGCCTCCTTCATAAACCACCCACCACTTAAATGCACACCTAGGGGAGTTAAATGAGTAAAATGCAAAATTCTACTGTTTAAGTGCCATTATCTGCATAAGTGAATATTATAGAAGTTTGGTCTACCATACTAAAATAACTAAGGCCTCTAACTTGAATGGTTTTTTAGTCCCAATGGGTTCAATGTCTTTTAACTGGTCTTGAGATAATCATTAAAAAATTACTTCTTAATAACTGTTTTTTTTTTTTTTTAGGAGAATGTACATATAGATATATAAAAGACTAAAGATTATTTGGGAGCTAAAAACTAAATAATGAAATATTTAAAAGCTAAATAAAACTCAGATTATACAATAACCAGCTTTAAGTTCCATAATAAGTAAAATATATTTTCATCAGAGACACAAATACACAAGTTGCCTTAAACACAAGACATTAACATATTGATTAGAAAAGCATGCATACACACACCATTAAAAAAAAACAAATTTTTTTAAAAGCTGCAGAAGAGGGTATCAATACAGCATAATGCTCCAGATCAAGTCTAGGAAATAAGTTATATCCAATTTTATCTGACTAAAATATCTATTTTTACTAAGAATTTCATATTTAGAGTTTTGAGAACTAGAATATATCTGCCCAAAATATTTCAGCAGCAAAAAATGAGATTCATACCAACAATGAGGTTAGAGAGGTTTACCAATTAGTAAATTAGTACTAATTAGTTCCAAAGCTATTATGGCTATATCATAGCTCCTCCAGTAGTAAGAAAATGGTGGATAAGGGCAGAACAGCCTAATAATTTTTGTTCTATCTAGTATTTCATTCAGTATTTACTTAATGAATAGCAATCTAAGGAAGAGCAATAGTAGCTAAGCCGAGCAAAGGCATATTTATGAAGAGAACTAGGAAACAAAGAACTATCATCTAAGAAGCAAAAGGAATGCTATGAATTTTCTTTGTAGAAATTAAACTGAGTTATATTTAGAGACAATGTGTATACTGAGTTTAAAAGTTAAGCTCTTAACTAAAGACTTCAAAGTTAAAAATATATGAATAATGTAAGTCCTAAAAAGGAACCTGAACTTATTTTACAGAAACTATGTATCCCAGTTAAAGATCAAATACCTGATGTGCTAGCAGGGAAGAAGTAGCAAGTTAATTAATCAAGTCTCTATCTATACTTTGATGCTCTATCAAGTATCAGTCGTTCAGTCCTGTCCAACTCTTTGCAACCCCGTGGACTGTAGCCCACCAGGCTCCTCTGTCTATGGGGTTCTCCAGGCAAGAATACTGGAGTAGGTTGCCATTTCCTTCTCCAGGGGAATCTTCCCGACCCAGGGATCGAACCCTTGCCTCCCACATGGCAGGCAGATTCTTTACTGTCTGTGCCACCAGGGAAGCTACTACCAAGTATCAAAGCTAATTTTTAAATTTTAAAACTAGTAAACCTTCATTTAAGTATAAAATTCAAGAGTATGTGAAATGTTTGATCTTCTACTACTGTTGTATATAGCATACCAGTGAGATACACAAAGGGCCCTTAGACATCAGCCCACACTTTCCTATACTTAAAACTCTAATCAATGGATAGACACTTACTTTGAACAAGAAACAATCTGATTTGCACAGAGTTTCTAATATTCTTTTCACTTTCCATGGATTTAAGTATCTATGCCTCTGCCTTCCCAAAATAATAACATACATTTTTTCATATCTCTCTCCTTTCACTCACACACATGCACACATGTACACACAGGACACTACACCAACTCAGCAATCATTTCCAACCAACCACATATCACTTCTTTCATGCCCCGTTGTGACCATTATGTTACTACTTCAGTAGAATCTTTAAAAAAGATTACCACAACAGATAAGGCACTGGTATGATGGCTTAATTTTGGTAGAAAAGTCAGTCCTGAACGAACTTGGTAATCCCGGAATCCTCCAGCTACAGAAAGTGTGGTTAAATTTATCTGTCTAGCATTTAAAATCCAATAGTTGTTTACAGTCATATAAAAATCTGGTGGGAAATAAAAAAGACACACATTAAAAGTTAGTAACCATTCCCTGAAATAATAACCTATCTATGATACTAACATTAAACTGAATTTCTGTTTAAGCCACCTGAATTGTCTATAAACAATGCCATCCACATTTCTCTACTTTGACTAAAATCAGTTATCTTTACAAATATTCTACTTTCCCCAGCAGTACAAATACTGAGGTAGCAAACATCAATAAAGAAAAAAGATAACCCAATTATAGCTTTGACAAGTCTATAGCAAACAGGTCTCTACATCCCACAAGGATGCTTTTTGTTCATAAGCCACATAATATAGAAACACCCCAAATTCTTCCAAAGATACAAGTTTCCTATGAGAAGGAGCTGCAGATCTTCCTAATCATGGCTGTATCCTTGTTTATAAGGGCTCAGCAGCTTTTTACTGCAGCCACTATAGTACTGGTGACCACACAGAGCGCTATTTAAGTTCTTAAAATACCATCTATCAGGGCAATGACAGTCAAATTATTCTTGGGACTCTCTACTGTAGAAAATCTGATGTTTAAAAGATTCTATTCATTTAGTTTAACAAGCAGTTTCAAAGGGAACTACTTGGGGATAATTTTTCCACTTTATCAATGGAAGATGAGAAAAATTTAGTGTCAAAAATCTGAGGCCAGGGCAGGGAGTTCTCATTTCCTGTTCTGATTATCAAAACTTAATGCATTTTTTATCTTGGCATTTGATCACTTTTAACATTTTGGAACAGCAAACTTATCTCATTAAATCTCAATCCTATTTACTTAAGACTGCAACCAAGCAGACCCATTCCTAACATGTCCAGGGCCTGGGATAAGAGTTACCAATCGGGGTATACATGCCATATGTCTAAATACCAAAGTCAAAATTTCAGCTAACAAACTTAAATCAAACATATTTTCTCTGCCTACATATATATCATGATATATACATATATCATTGAAATAACATGAAAGGCCAGGTTCAAATTAAGAATTCCAGGCAAGAGGAGAAGAGGGCAACAGAGCATGAGATGGCTGGATGGTATCACCGACTCAGTGGACAGGAGTTTGAGCAAGCTCTGGGAGATAGTGAAGGACAAGGGAGCCTGGTGTGCTGCAGTTCATAGGATTGCAAAGAGTTGGACAGGACTGAGCAACTGAGCAACGGCAACAAGGACACCTCAGAGTTGGACACTGGCTGATGGCAGCGTAGGGAGAACATATCTCTGTAGACATCTGCAGCATAGGGAGAGCAGATCACTGAGCTCTCCTCCTTTACTGCCCAAACACATTCCATCCTGCATCACAAGGACCTCCTGTGCACATTCAAGTTCTGTCTGTACTTCAAGCAGAGCCACCCCTGGCCACAGTTCAAGCTCAGGATTGCACATACCTGTCCTCAAGACAGATCCAAGAGAGAGGCTAAGGAAGTGAGCTTGAGGCATATGGACAAGAAAAGTCTGAAAGACTGGTTACCTGGATCATGGTCCAAAAGTAAAGGTACAACCTCCAAGTGGGTTTGCCCTGTACACTTCACACCCTGTGTGCATATGGCAACACCAGAGCAGGGCCTTGTAAAGTGCAGAGCCCAGTGCAAGGCTTCCTTTCTCCCTATTTAAGGATAGTATTTCCAACAAGTACAAACAGGGAATCTACTTCTGCACATAATATGGGTCTCCTAAAAACTTAAAAATCTATCTTCCTTTGAACTTTTGCTTTTTCATACTAATTATGGCTTGATGCAATAAAAAATAAATACAAAATAAATGGCAAAGTGAAAGTTGTTCAGTCATGTCCAACTCTTTGTGACCCCATGGAATGTATAGACCATGGAATTCTCCAGGCCAGAATAATGGAGTGGGTAGCCTTTCCCTTCTCCAGGGGATCTTCCCGACCCAGGGATCAAGTCCAGGTCTGACGCATTGTGGGTGGATTCTTTGTGAGCCACAAGGGAAGCCCAAGAAGCTTGCTAATTACTGGAAAGGCACCTTGATCCTAAGAAGCAACTTTCAGCCTAAGCCAGTGGTCCCCAACCTTTTGGGCACCAGGGACAGATTTTGTAGAAGACAATTATTCTATGGACCAGGATGGTGGGGGGGGGGGGCAGTGGTTTCAGAATGAGTCAAGGGCATTACATTTATTTTGCACTTTATTTCTAGTATTATTACATCAGATCCACCTCAGATAACCAGGTATCAGGATCCCAGAAGGTCTAAGCCATTTAGAGACAGACCATAAGCATCCTTTAAAAACACTAAAACCTGACTCTCTTGACAGTTCTTTCCTCAGAGAGATTTTTAAAAAGGATTTTGAGTAATTCTAATATAACTTGCAGGGCTTATCTACATATACCACATAAAATGCAGTAAGAGAAAGAAATCTTGATTATGATGACAAGTATTATGACTATGTCTTTAATTTTTTCTAAACCTATTATAAAGAATAATTTATAACTATTAGAATCAGGAAGGCATATTTAACTTCAATATAAAATTAAATTTTTTATTCAAAGAGTTTTACAGGCAAGGTTTTAAATACAATAAGAAAAAAAATCAACCTTCTCTTTAAGTACTACTGCACCAGATATCTCAGCAAATAAATTACTCCCTGGCAATGTTATGCTTAGACGGGTGTTTTGGAAAGCTACTTTGGTTTGGAGTCCTTAGGGTATGTGTCTCACTAATCTATAAAAAAAATTTTCAGCACAATTAAGATGATACAAATTTTTATAGAATAAAAAGTTGTGCAAATTTACTGATCAGGAAAAATAATTATTTCTTTCTACAGATTTTCTTCTACACATACAGTATTCCAATAAGCCATGAAGACAATACTTGACTTTAATAAAAAATTAAGAGAGTTGGCATTTAATTCTTATTCGCCAACATTATCACTATTTAATTAGATGATAGCAATCATAAACTCCTGTTCTTCACTCAAAATTATCTGCAAAATTACAGTATTACCCATAGTTTTATTTCCTCTGTTATCATAATATAACTCAATTCAGAGGCAGCATATGCAAAGGGTAAAAATCACAGACCCAGAAACAAGCTTGCCAGCGTCAAATACTGGCTCCACTATTTTCTTGCTATGTGATTTTGGGCAAGAATTTATCCTGGCCTCTTTTTTTCTATCTGTGAACATGGCTATAATAATGGTATCCACCTCAAAGGACTGCCCTAAAGATCAAATGACCTAACAGTCATGTAAATTTCTTGCCACAATATCCAAAATATAAGAGCTCTATAAATGTTAGCAATCCTAACTCATCCCATCATATAAAGTGTTAGCAGACCTATTTGTTTTTATTTTTATTTTTTTTCTCATTAAACTTTTTTTAATGGGTCTCAAATTCTGTGACAGATTTTTGGTCAAGTTGTTTTCATTAAAAAGTACTGATTTTAAAAACTAATAACTTTAACTGCCACACACAAAACATATGGTCCACAAAAACATTCTCCTTTCCTTCTGAAGGTTTTACGATGCATTGTTATCATTAACCAGTCTTTTACTATTAAACTTAAATGGCCAATTGAGACAAACAGTTCTGAGACCGTTCTTCCACCACTGATTAAGACTGGGGTGGCAGGTATTGGGGATAATATTCATTTAGCCTTCTGAGCTTTCTGGGCAGACTTGGTGACCTTGCCAGCTCCAGCTGCCTTCTTGTCCACTGCTTTGATGACACCCACAGCAACTGTCTGTCTCATGTCACGCACAGCAAAACGGCCCAGGGGAGGATAATCAGAAAAGCTCTCGACACACATAGGCTTGCCAGGAACCATATCAACGATGGCAGCGTCACCAGATTTCAAGAATTTAGGGCCATCTTCCAGCTTTTTCCCAGAACGACGATCAATCTTCTCCTTCAGCTCAGCAAACTTGCAAGCAGTGTGAGCTGTGTGACAATCCAGCACAGGTGCATATCCAGCACTGATTTGGCCTGGATGGTTCAAAATAATCACCTGAGCTGTGAAGCCAGCAGCTTCCATGGGTGGATCATTTTTGCTGTCACCAGCCACATTGCCACGACGGACATCTTTGATAGACACGTTCTTGACATTGAAGCCCACATTGTCCCCAGGAAGGGCTTCACTCAGTGCTTCATGGTGCATTTCTACAGACTTCACCTCAGTTGTTACATTGACTGGAGCAAAGGTGACCACCATGCCAGGTTTGAGAACACCAGTCTCCACACGACCCACAGGGACAGTACCAATACCACCAATTTTATAGACATCCTGGAGAGGCAAACGCAAGGGTTTGTCAGTTGGGCGAGCTGGTGGCAGGATGCAATCCAGAGCTTCAAGCAGGGTGGTTCCACTGGCATTGCCGTCCTTACGGGTGACTTTCCATCCCTTGAACCATGGCATATTAGCACTTGGCTCCAGCATGTTGTCACCATTCCAGCCAGAAATTGGCACAAATGCTACTGTGTCGGGGTTGTAGCCAATTTTCTTAATGTAGGTGCTGACTTCCTTAACAATTTCCTCGTATCTCTTCTGGCTATAGGGTGGCTCAGTAGAATCCATTTTGTTAACGCCAACAATTAGTTGTTTCACACCCAGGGTGTAAGCCAGAAGGGCATGCTCACGGGTCTGCCTGTTCTTGGAGATACCGGCTTCAAATTCGCCAACACCAGCAGCAACAATCAGGACAGCACAGTCAGCCTGGGATGTGCCTGTAATCATGTTTTTGATGAAGTCTCTGTGTCCTGGGGCATCAATGATGGTAACATAGTACTTGCTGGTCTCAAATTTCCACAGGGAGATATCAATGGTAATACCACGCTCACGTTCAGCTTTCAGTTTGTCCAAGACCCAGGCATATTTGAAGGAGCCCTTTCCCATCTCGGCAGCCTCCTTCTCGAACTTTTCAATTGTTCTCTTGTCGATCCCGCCACATTTGTAGATCAGATGGCCAGTCGTGGCAGACTTCCCTGAATCTACGTGCCCAATGACAACTATGTTGATGTGGGTCTTCTCCTTTCCCATTTTGGCTTAGGTTTAACGGTGGTTTTCACGACACCTGTGTCCTGGCAGCAAACCCATTGCGAAAAAAAAGCCTATTTGTTTTTAAAAAAGGCACTTCTACTCTTTTACCTAAATATAAGTTTATTTTGAATAGAGTAGCCATAAGAGTTAACAAAACAGAGAAATATAAATACACTGGGAGTCAACATTAAGAACAACTAAGCTGAAGCTCAAATGCCTAGAGGCTGTAGGATGCATGTCGTCCAGGTTAAGATGCAACAGGCAGAGAAGACTAACAGCAGTTTCAGCTATGAGTCTTAAGCTGAAAGTCACAAAAAGAGATGCTCAGAATTCGAAGTACTGATTTAAACCTAAGCTGCTTCACACACGGATAAACCTGTAACATACTCTAAAGGGAGTAGCTGCAAGGATTTGTTTAATCCTAAACAATGATTAGTTAGTGTTTATGTAACAGTACTCACCTGTAATGAAGCGATCTAATGGCAGCACAGGAGCAACATGAGGTGTGGCTTGTGTAACGAGAAGATTGATCAGATCTTGTTTAAAATTTTTCAGTGTAAGCAATGCTCTTGCAACAAGGCCGCCCATAGAATGACCGATTATTGCCACACTTTTTGGAGCGAATTCTTGACCCTATTAAAAAAAAAAAATCGTCAAGGCATGATTAAAGATTAGAATCACAGTAAACATAATAAATACTTCTCTGTACATATAAGCAATTTTATTGAAAAAAGAAGAATAAACTATTTCTACAATCTCCCTTAATAAGACAGAAATACATTTTCATACACTTGTAATTAATATATTCATACTGTTTTGTGTTCTGCAAGCATTTTTAAAAGTTAGGCTTTGGTTTTTTAAACCAAAATCACAACCCTTGGTCTAGCAAATCGTGCTTTCCCATTTGTTATACTGTATGTATGAGGTGTGATTACATTCAGTGTATATCAGAATATTAGATTTTATAGGGTATATAGTCAGATCACTTATTTGAAAGTGAAGGTATCAAAAAAAAGCCACAACTATTCCAGGTGCCATAGCAATGTACTATTGAATCATATTGATATATCTTATCTCATCAAATTATTTCTCTATTGTGGGCCTGGGCTTAAAAAGGAGTCAGCAATCCACAACATTTATTCACTGATAATTACATATTTTAATTTTTAAAGTATTTCTTTTTAAAAAATCTCTTCTATCTCCATATAGTATCAACTGTTTTTGAAGAGTTTTGCTCTCAAGGGGTATATAAGGAAAGATGTAGTTGTTAAAGTAGAAGTAAAAATAAAGTTTTTACTTTTTAAGAGAGAATAACAGTATATTTATATACTATTGAGAATGATCTAGTAGTTGTTTTTGCTTAGTTCTCAATTGTGTCTGACTTTTTGTGACCCTTTGGACTGCAGCCCACCAGGCTCCTCTGTCCACTACCAAACTTCTGTTCATCACTTTCTGCACTGATCCGTCATCCATGCCTTCTCTCCTGTTACTATAATCTGGGCCTCATGCAGAACCAGAGTTAAAAGAATTGACCTGAGACTGCTATCCTTATAACTGATTGTATTCAAGGTTGGCTCTGATTTGCTGTCTGGGACCATGGACTTTGGAAGGGTTTCCATCATTTCGAAAATTATAAAAATGGCTCATTATACCAAAACTGCTTTGTAAACATGGTTTATGTTGAATACCTTCAGCCTTATTTTTGTTGGGATTTTAGCACATGGGAGGCATAGGCACAAGGTGCCCAGGTGACTGGCCCTCAAGAAAAAACCTTGGCTACTGAGTCTCTAATGAATGTCTGTCATAGATGACACTTCATGCATGTCACAATCGTTGCTGTAGGAATTAAATGCACCCAGAGTGACTTTCCTGTAAGGGGATATTGGGAAGCTTTCACCAGGTTTCTCTGGACTTCACCCCATGCACCTTTTCTCTTTGCCAATTTTGCTTTGTATCCTTTCACTGTAATAAATCATAACCATGAGAACAACTATATGCTGAGTCTTGTAAGGCCTCCTGGAGAATCATCAGCCTGAGGATGGTTCTGGTGATCTTCTGAAACATACTTGATCTTAGCAAAAGCCAAACCCTACACATGTGCTCTGAAACCTATCCCCTTTGGCCTTCTCAAGGACATCACTCTGGCAATTCTTCTCACTTTCTTCTTGCATTATTGTTTCTGTCTACTAGATCATTCTCACTAGTATATAAATATGGTCTTCCCCACTGGCTAGAGGGTAAAGAATCTGAAATGCAGGAGACGCAGGAGATGTGGATTCAATCCCTGGTCAGGAAGACCCTGGTGGAGGAAATGGCAACCTACTCCAGTATTCTCCTCTGAAAAACCCCATGGACAAAGGAGCCTGGTGGGCTACAGTCCAAAGAGTCACAAAAAGTCAGACACAATTGAGAACTAAGCAAAAACAACTACTAGATCATTCTCATTAGTATACAAATATACTTCTATTCTCTCTTAAAAAGTAAAAACTTTATTTTTTTACTTCTATTTTAGCAACCATATCTTTCTTTATATACCCCTTGAGAGCAAAACTCTTCAAAAACAGTTGTCTGCACAGTACTTGCTGTCTCCAATTTCTCAAGCACTGTTAAACCCATTCTGATCAGGTTTTCCCCTGCAAAACTCCTTTAAAACTGCACTTATCTAGTCACCAAGGAATCTAAAGATCAATTCTCAATCCTCACCTTACTTGACCTATCAATGGCAATACATAGTTGATCACTTCTTCCTCTTTGAAAATGCTTTGCTTGGTCCTTGATGAGATAATCTTACAGTTCTCCTCTTAACTCACTGACTCCTCCTTTTTAGTCTCTTGCTGGTTCCTTCTTATCTCCCCTCACCTCTTAATACTGGTGTGACTCAGACCTCACTCCTTAGATATCTTCTTTCACATCTTGAACCCATTAGTGATCTATTTCAGTCTCATGGCTCTAACTACATTGCAGTTCTGTTCAGCTCAGTCATGTCCAACTCTTTGCAACTCCATGGACTGCAGCACGCCAGGCCTCCCTGTCCATCGACAACACCCAGAGTTTACTGAAACTCATGTCCATTGAGTTGGTGATGCCATCCAGCCAACTCATCCTCTGCCGTCCCCTTCTCCTCCTGCCCTCAATCTTTCTCAGCATCAGGGTCTTTTCCAATGAGTCAGTTCTTCGCATCAGGTGGCCAAAGTATTGGAGTTTCAGCTTCAACATCAGTCCTTCCAATGAATATTCAGGACTGATTTCCTTTAAATGGACTGGTGGGATCTCCTTGCAGTCCAAGGGACTCTCAAGAGTCTTCTCCAACACCACAGTTCAAAAGCATCAATTCTTTGGTGCTCAGCTTTCTTCACAGTCCAACGCTCACATCCATGCGTGACTACTGGAAAAACCATAGCCTTGACTAGACGGACCTTTGTTGGCAAAGTAATGTCTCTGCTTTTGAATATGCTATCTAGGTTGGTCATAACTTTTCTTCCAAGGACTAAGTATCTTTTAATTTTATGGCTGCAATCACCATCTGCAGTGATTTTGGAGCACCAAAAATAAAGTCTGACACTGTTTCCACTGTTTCCCCATCTATTTCTCACGAAGTGATGGGACCAGATGCCATGATCTTCGTTTTATGAATGTTGAGCTTTAAGCCAACTTTTTCACTCTCTTCTTTCACTTTCATCAAGAGGCTCTTTAGTTCTTCTTCACTTTCTGCCATAAGGGTGGTGTCATCTGCATATCTGAGGTTATTGATATTTCTCCTGGCAATCTTGATTCCAGCTTGTGCTTCTTCCAGCACAGCGTTTCTCAGGATGTACTCTGTATGTAAGTTAAATAAGCAGGGTGACAATATACAGCCTTGACATACTCTTTTTCCTATTTGGAACCAGTCTGTTGTTCCATGTCCAGTTCTAACAGTTGCTTCTTAACCTGCATACAGATTTCTCAAGAGGCAGGTCAGGTGGTCTGATTCCTATCTCTTGAAGAATTTTCCACAGTTTGTTGTGATCCACACAGTCAAAGGCTTTGGCATAATAAAGCAGAAATAGATGTTTTTCTGGAACTCTCTTGCTTTTTCCATGATCCAGCAGGTGTTGGCAATTTGATCTCTGGTTCCTCTGCCCTTTTAAAACCAGCCTGAACAACTGGAATTTCACGGTTCACGTATTGCTGAAGCCTGGCTTGAAGAATTTTGAGCATTACTTTACTAGTGTGTGAGATGAGTGCAATTGTGCGGTAGTTTGAGCATTCTTTGGCATTGTCTTTCTTTGGGATTGGAATGAAAAGTGACCTTTTCCAGTCCTGTGGCCACTGCTGAGTTTTCCAAATTTGCTGGCATATTGAGTGCAGCACTTTCACAGCATCATCTTTCAGGATTTGAAATAGCTCAACTGGAATTCCATCACCTCCTCTAGCTTTGTTCGTAGTGATGATTTCTAAGGCCCACTTGACTTCACATTCCAGGATGTCTGGCTCTAGGTGAGTGATCACACCATTGTGATTATCTGGGTCATGAAGCTCTTTTTTGTACAGTCCTTCTGTGTATTACTGCCACCTTTCCATAATATCTTCTGCTTCTGTTAGGTCCATACCATTTCTGTCCTTTATCGAGCCCATCTTTGCATGAAATGTTCCCTTGGTATCTCTAATTTTCTTGAAGAGATCTCTAGTCTTTTCCATTCTGTCATTTTCCTCTATTTCTTTGCATTGATCACTGAGGAAGACTTTCTTATCTCTCCTTCCTATTCTTTGGAACTCTGCATTCAGATGCTTATATCTTTCCTTTTCTCCTTTGCTTTTTGCTTCTCTTCTTTTCACAGCTATTTGTAAGGCCTTCTCAGAGAGCCATTTTGCTTTTTTGCATTTCTTTTCCATGGGGATGGTCTTGATCCCTGTCTCCTGTACAATGTCACGAACCTCTGTCCATAGTTCATCAAGCACTCTGTCTCAGATCTAGTCCCTGAAATCTATTTCTCACTTCCACTGTATAATCATAAGGGATTTGATTTAGGTCAACCTGAATGGTCTAGTGGTTTTCCCTACTTTCTTCAATTTAAGTCTGAATTTGGCAATAAGGAGTTCATGATCTGAGCCACAGTCAGCTCCCAGCTTGTTTTTGCTGACTGTATAGAGCTTCTCCATCTTTGGCTGCAAAGAACAGAATCAATCTGATTTCAGTGTTGACCATCTAGTGATGTCCACATGTAGAGTTTTCTCTTGTGTTATTGGAAGAGGGTGTTTGCTATGACCAGTTCGTTCTCTTGGCAAAACTCTATTAGCCTTTGCCCTGCTTCATTCTGTATTCCAAGGCCAAATTTGCCTGTTACTCCAGGTGTTTCCTGACTTCCTACCTTTGCATTCCAGTCCCCTATAATGAAAAGGACATCTTTTTTGGGTGTTTGTTCTAAAAGGTCTTGTAGGTCTTCAAAGAACCATTCAACTTCAGCTTCTTCAGTGTTACTGGTTGGGGCATAGACTTGGATTACCGTGATATTGAATGGTTTGCCTTGGAAACGAACAGAGATCATTCTGTCATTTTTGAGTTTGCATCCAAGTACTGCATTTCAGGCTCTTCTGTTGACCATGATGGTTACTCCATTTCTTTTAAGGGATTCCTGCCCACAGTAGTAGATATAATGGTCACCTGAGTTAAATTCACCCATTCCAGTCCATTTTAGTTCGCTGACTCCTAGAATGTCGATGTTCACTCTTGCCATCTCCTGTTTGACCACTTCCAATTTGCCTTGATTCATGGACCTAACATTCCAGGTTCCTATGCAATATTGCTCTTTACAGCATCGGACCTTACTTATATCACCAGTCACATCCACAACTGGGTATTGTTTTTGCTTTGGTTCCATTCTTTCTGGAGTTATTTCTCCACTGATCTCCAGTAGCATATTGGGCACCTACCAACCTGGGGAGTTCCTCTTTCAGTATCCTATCATTTTACCTTTTCATACTGTTCATGGGGTTCTCAAGGCAAGAATACTGAAGTGCTTTGCTATTCCCTTCTCCAGTGGACCACATTCTGTCAGACCTGTCCACCATGATCCGCCCATCTTGGGTGGCCCCACATGGCATGGCTTAGTGTCATTGAGTTAGACAAGGCTGTGGTCTGTTTGATTAGATTTACTAGTTTTCTGTGATTATGGTTTCAGTGCATCTGCCCTCTGATGCCCTCTTGCAACACCTACCGTCTTACTTGGGTTTCTCTTACCTTGGACGTGGGGTATCTCTTCACACCTGCTCCAGCGAAGTGCAGCCACTGCTCCTTACCTTGGATGAGGGGTATCTCCTCACTGGCTGCCCCTCCTGTCCTTACATGTGGAGTAGCTCCTCTCAGCCCTCCTGCTCCCGCGACTACAACTTCATGCTAGCTACACTTGGGATGTCTACAATGTACCTTAAATACAATCTGTCTAGAACTGAACTCTTAATATCCTTTAGATCTGTTCCTCCTACATTTCTCCCCACCCTGGTTAATGATAATTAAATTCTTTTAGTTTTTCTAGTTTGAAATGAAGTAAAGTGTTAGTCTCTAAGTCATGTCTGACTCTTTGTGACCCCATGGACTATAGCCCACCTGGCTCCTCTGTCCACAGGGTTCTCCAGGCAAGAATACTGGAATGGCTTGCCATGCCCTTCTCCAGGGGATATTCCCAACCCCTGGGTTGAATGTGGGTCTCCTGCATTGCACGCAGATTCTTTACCATCTGAGCCACCAAGGAAGCCCTTTTTCTAGTTTGGGTCATCCTTAACTCTTCTTTTTCTCTCACATTACACCCCATACCTGAACTGCCAGCAACGCCTGTTGCCTTTGAGATTTATACCAGTATGACCATTTCCTATCATCTCCACTGCTATCAACTTGATCCAAACCAAAATTATCTTGCCAAAATTACTTCAATAGCTTCCTAACTGGTGTCTCTGCTTCCACCTTTACATCCCTTCAGTTTATCCTCAAAAGCACACTGACACCAGAATGATACTGTTATAACCTAAAAGAGGGCTTCCCAGGTGACTCAATGGTAAGGAATTTGTCTACTAACGAAGGAGACACAGGTTAGATCCCTAGACCAGCAAGATTCCACATGTTGCAAAGCAACTAAGCCCATGGGTCACAACTATTGAGCCTGCACTACTGAAGCCGGAATGCCTAGAGCCCATGCTCTGCAACAAGGGAAGCCACTGCAATGAGAAGTCTGTGCACTGCAATGGAGAGTAGTCCCTGCTCTCAACTTCTACAGAAAAAGCCCAAGCAGCAACAAAGACCCAGCAGAGCCAAAAATTAAAAAAAATTAAAAAGAAAAAACCTAAAACAGATCATGTTATTCCTTTGTTCAAAAACCTCTTTAGTAGCTTTCTGTATCATTTAATAAAAAGCAAAATTCTTAAAACTGCCTGCAAGGCTCTATAAACTGCCTTCCTCCCAAACTTTCCTTCTACTAACTTACTGTTCCAGCCATACCAGACTCGTTTTTCCTGAAATACAGGACCCATGTGTTTGCCTCATATATTTGTTTCCTCTTCCTATAGTACTTTTCCTAGGTATCTAAACAGGTTAAGTAAGTAAGTGAAGTCACTCAGTCATGTCCAACTCTTTGCGATCCCATGGACTGGCTGTAGCCCACCAGGCTTCTCTGTCCATGGGATCTCCAGGCAAGAATACTGGAGTGGGTTGCCATTTCCTTCTCCAGGGGATCTTCCCAACCCAGGGATCGAACCTGGGTCTCCTGCATTGCAGGCAGATGCTTTAACCTCTGAGCCACCAGGGAAGCCACTCCCTCATGTCCTTAGTTTGTATCAAATTGTCTGTGTCTCAACAGAGGTCTTCACTGGGTGCCCTTATTTATAATTGTAGTCTACCTTCAACTACCTATCTCCCCTTTCTGTTTTTAATTCCTGGTATTTATCACAAGATAGTATGTGTTTTTCTTATTTATGATGTTTTCTGCCTGCCTCTCCCTATTTGAACATAGTTCCATGAGGGCTTAGATTTCTGTTTTATTCATTCCTATATTTGCATGCAGACTCACATGATGAACGAATGTGGTTTCTTCCATCTAAAATGTCCTCTCACTTTCCCATACCCAAGAATATCCATTCAACAAGACTGAGTTGTCTCTTAATCCCTATTGTACTTGCTTGTAACAGAAATAACACTTTCTAAAAGCCTCAATTTTTAAAAAAAGTCTATTAGTTCTATTAAAAATGTAACATGTATTTGTTAGAGAAAACAAGACAAAAAAAAAAAAAGAAGGAAAACAGAGCACCTAATACTTCACCAACTAAGGTCCGTCTAGTCAAGGCTATAGTTTTTCCTATAGTCATGTATGGATGTGAGAGTTGGACTGTGAAGAAAGCTGAGCGCCGAAGAATTGATGCTTTTGAACTGTGGTGTTGGAGAAGACTCTTAAGAGTCCCTTGGACTGCAAGGAGATCCAACTAGTCCATTCTGAAGGAGATCAGCCCTGGGATTTCTTTGGAAGGAATGATGCTAAAGCTGAAACTCTAGTACTTTGGCTACCTCATGCGAAGAGTTGACTCATTGGAAAAGACTTTGATGCTGGGAGGGATTGGGGGCAGGAGAAGAAGGGAACGACTGAGGATGAGATGGCTGGATGGCATCACGGACTCGATGGACGCGAGTCTGAGTGAATTCTGGGAGTTGGTGATGGACAGGGAGGCCTGGCGTGCTGCAATTCATGGGGTCACAAAGAGTCGGACACGACTGAGCAACTGAACTGAACTGAACTGAATACATAACATTAGAGACACAATTGCTTTTTGGGAAAGACATTTATGGGATTAAATCTCATTTTGAAATCACATCTAATTTATCTTATCTAATATGTAAAAGGTTCTGTTTGATCTTACGGCTTGTTTCATCCTACAATAAGTGTAGATTTAAGCTAAAAAATATTTGAAGTAATTTTAAAATGCTGACTTAGGCAACGAATCAAGGCACCTAAGTTTCATTTTCAAGATACACAGGATTACCAATGACTGGATGACTGTAGCTTTACAGTTAAGTCTTGAATCAGGCAATGCAGGACCTCCAACTTTGTTCTTTTCCAAGGGGTCTTTTTTTATTTGTTGCTTTGATTCTTTCCACCTAAGCATATCAATTAAAAAAAAAGAACGACTGGTATTTGATTTGTAGAGCATTAAATCTACTGGTCTATTTGGGGAAAATTTACATCTTAATCTTGAGATTCTAAACCATAAAGTTGGTCTGTTCATTTATTTTGGATTTCTTTAATTTCTACCAGCAGGGTTTGCAGTTTTCAGTGACTAGATCTTGCACATCTTTCACTAAATTTATCCATAAGATTTTTTATACTACTGTAAATGCATTTCAAAACTTCACCTTCCATTTGATCATTGATTTCTACACTGATATTGACCATTTACCTGTGATTCTGCTAAATTCACTTATGAATCCTAAAACTATACTTCTACTTTAATCTTCAAATTCTGATGACATGTTTTCATTTTAATTCAATTCAAAACATTTTCAAATTTCACCCGTGATTTTCTTTTTAACCTCTGGGTTATCTAGAAGTCATTTCCAAACATTTGATGATTTTCCAGATATCTTTTTGTTGAGATTTCTCATTTAATTCTGTTATGTTCAGAAAAAAAACCCTGTATGACTTCAATCCTGACACTGAGACTTGTTTTATGGCTTAACATATGGCATATCTTGGTAAATGTTCCATGTGCACTGAAAGAGATCACAGCTTGTTCAGTTGTTGGGTGTGGCCTATAAATATCAGTAAGCCCAGCTTGTTTCTACAGTTGTTGGGCACATTCTATAAATGTCAACAGGTCAAGCTGATTAACAGTGTTAAAATCTTGTATACTTTACTGGTTTCCTATTTATTTCATCAATTATTCAGAGAGGATTGCTGAAATTATCAACTTTAATTGTGAATTTACCTATTTTTCCTCTGGTTTGTTAATTCCGCTTCATCAACTTGGAAGCTCTGTTACTAGGTGCATACTCCCTTGAGATTCTTTGGCCTTCTTGATGAGCTGACTCTTATTACCAAGAAATGTCCCTCTTTTTCAATGTAATGTCCTTTGTCCTAGAATCTATTTAATTGATACTAAGATTGCCATGGTAACTTTCATACTATCTGTATTTGTATGTGTATTTTTTCCATTTCTTTACATTTCTTAATAAGGATTTTTACATCTAAAATGGCTTTTGCTTTCCAGTACTCAGATTAGCATATAGCTTGTTGGGTCTTGTTTTTTAATCCAGTCTGACAAGATCTTTCTTTTAATTGGAGTGTTTAATCCATCTACAATTAATATAATTATTGATAGCTGCACTGAACTCTATCATCTTGCCATTTGTTTTCTGTTTGTCCCATCTGTCTTTCGGTTCTTTCCTTTCAGACTGAATACATTTTATCGTACTTCACTGATACCTCATTTTTTACAAATCAAAGGTCTATGGCAACTTTGCACTGAGCAAGTCTATTGGTGCCATTTTCCAATAATATTTATTCACTCTCACATTTTTTGTAATTATCGCAATGTTTCAAACTTTTCCATTTCACTTGTTATGGTGAGCTGTGTGATCACTGACCTTTGATATTACTACTATGAAGGTTCAAATGATGGTCAGCATTTCTTAGCAATATTTTAAAATTAAGGTATGCACATTTTTAAAAACATGATGCTATCACACACTTAATAGACCATGGTATACTGCAAACATAACTTTATATGAACTAGACCCCCCAAAATTCATGAGACTTGCTTAATTGCAGTATCTGCTTTATTGCAGCAGTCTGGAACCCAACCTGCAGTATTTCTGAAGTAGATCTGTATTTCTCCTCCATTTGCTCTTTAGCTGCATCTCTTTCTTTGTTGTTGTTACTCTAGAAATTACAATGTACAACCTTATCAGTCTATCATGAATTAATATTATACTTCTCACTGTAGTGGAATAATTCTATTTATTCCTCTTCCTATCTTTTCACCATTAGTATATATTTTCCTTCTAAATAAATTATAAACCTCAATGAATTCATTACTGGAAATAAATTTTTTAACCTTTTAATTCTGAACGAATTAGACACTGGCTCTCTAATCCTAACCCTTCCTCCTTGGTATGGTATTGCCTTGTATTGCCCTGTGCATACGTACTGTAGCACTCAAAGACTGAAAGAATCAAATTTCTAGAGCTCCTATCTATGCCTAGTTCTTAGTTCTCTTCTTCTCCTACTCTGACCACAAATCTAGCCATTTCTGTAGTCCCAAATGCCAGCCTCTGCCTTCTTCAGCTTAGTGATGTCAATTTGCTCTGTTTCATCTCTAAAACTTCACCCCATGGTCTGGAAAATGCTTCCAGGCAGAAAGCTGGGCTCTCATGGAGCTCACATCACATGTTTTCCCTCTTTCAGTGATCACAGTCCTTTACTATTTGGTTGTCCAACATCTGAAAACATGTGCCTCAGATATTTTCACTAGTTTTATAATTGTTTATATATGGAGGTAGTCTACTCTAGTACCAGTTATTTAGACAATTATTAGCAGAATTAACAAACTAGAGGAAAAAATAGGTAAATTCACAATTAGAGCTGATAATTTCAACAAATCCATACTAATGGATTTAGGAAATGCACTGTACTCCTAATTTGTATATAAAGGAAAAAAAAAATCTGTTTTCCCAAAATTCACAAGAAAGAGTTCTTGTAAACTGAATTTGAACTTTAAAACCCATGACTGAATTCAAAGCAATAGAATTTCACACAAGAAAACCTTTGTGCCACCTTTGCTTCAACTTTTGTGTGTGTGTGCGTGTACACACAACTCTTCGGACCTCATGGACGTAGCCTGCCAGGCTCCTCTGTCCATGGAATTTTCCAGGCAAGAATACTGGTGTAGCAGCCATTTCCTACTCCAGCAGATCTTCCCGACCCAGGGATCAAACCTGTATCTCCTGCACTGGCAGGCAGTTTCTTTACCACTGAGCCATCTGGGAAGCTCATGTAAACAAATAATTTAAAATACGCTGAGTCTCTTCAACAAACAAAAAAAGATACCAGTAGGCTGATCACTATTGATTTGCATGATTATCTCATACCTTATAGAGCTTGAGAATTGTTTTAATGCATTCATGCACAAACTTGGTCTGCTTCTGAAGACTTCCACCATACAGTGCCACCAGTTCTTCATTGAAATTCACGCTAAAGAAGTCAAAGTGGTATTTGAAGTCAATGTCTTCGGCTTTTCTAAGTGCAATAGAACCAATAGAACGAACTGCAGAGGAAAAGGATTAAGTGTATATGAAACAAAAATTTTTAAAGTTTCTTCTATTCTAAAGCTTCAAAATCTCTTAACAAATAACTATCTCACACTCTGAATAAAACCTATTTCAGGGTGACATCCTTAATAATATCAATTTAGAAGAACAAACCCACCTAGCAATTGTGTGTCTTCTTCTATAAATTTTTAAAAATTAAATATAAAGTGAATGGTTCATTCATTCTCTACCTGTTTCCCCTTCAGCAGGGGCAACAACAGCTAAAAGGGAAGAAAGGAATCCTTGCACAATAAGAAGTATGAACTTTGTCAAACTTGAGGATTTTAAGACAGAAAATCCTACAAGAAATGTCTGCTCATTATAGCTCATCACAGTGGTTTTAAATACTCATGGAAGATTTGTCTTTTTTTCTTACACATGACATCATTGTAAGTAAATCTTGTCATGCTCTACCTTCTAAATATTTCCCCAATCAAGCTTTCTTCATCACTTCTACCACTACCTTCCTAATCCAAACATCATCATCTCTTGCCTGAACTACTTTAATAGTTTCCTAAACAGGCTCTCTGCTTCTACTGTTGAACACTGTGATAAAGCATATATATGTATATAAGTAATATACATATATTGTGATAAATATGTGACATATACTATACATATATAGTGATAAAGTATATATATATAAAAACAATTTTTTAAGTTGCTGGTCTCTTAATTTCAAATGAATTTCCATTTCCCACAATTATACTCTCTAGGTTTTGGGTTTAGAAAACAAAACATTTGTTTGCCACTCCATTTTTTAAACATATTTACAAACTATGTAACTCATTGTGCAAAGCATACAATTTAATGATATTTTGTATAGTCACAGAGGTATACAATCGTTTTCTGCAATCTAACTTCACACATTTTTTAATCACTCCCAAAAGAAAACCCTTTACTCATTAGCAGTTACTCATTATTCTCTTCCTCCTAATTCCTAGAAAGCACTAATATATATGTGTGTGTGTGTGTGTATATAAAACTGAATCACTTTGCTATATACCTGTAACTAACACTGTAAATCACTATTCTTCAATTTTTTAAAAGATCTAAGATAAAAAAAATCAGTAAAAGTTACTTTTACTAGATTAAAAAAAAAATGTTAAGCGGAAGAAGTCAGTCACAGAATAATATACACTGAGTGATTACAGTGAAAAGTTTAAAACAGCCCAAAATTGGGACTTCCTTGGCGGTCCCGTAGTTAAAACTTGGTGCATCCACTGCAGGGGACACAGGTTCAATCTCTGGTTGGGAAACTAAGATTCTGCCTGCTGAGTGGCAAGGCCAAAAGTAATAATAATAATAAAATTAAAAATATCAGTTCCTCTTTAAAAAAAAATTTTCTTAATAGCCCCAAATAAGTAGAATGAATTAGAGATGCACACTAAGATGCTAAAACTATAAAGAAAGTAAAGAAAATGACTACCTTAAACTTAGGATTGTGGCTTCATTTAGAAGGAAGGGAGGGAGTTTTAATCAGGAAAAGGCACATAGGGGCTTCCAGGGTGCTGACGACCTTCTACTTCTTGACTTGAGTATGGCCCCTGGGTACTCACTTTATAATCATTTTTAACCAAATAGTGACAGTCTACATATTTTTCTGTTCATGTGTTATACTTCAAATACAATGATTAAATTTTAAAAATCAGAGTTTATAATTCCCTACCCAAACTCTCCAATAGTTATCCATCACATTTAAATCAAAATTCTAAGTCTCTTCCACGGCTTTAATGATACAGCCTGTGGCTACTTTTCCATCCTCATCACTTTTCACCTTCTCTAGTCTCAGTAGCCTTGAATGCACCAAACATGTTCCTGCTTCCACGTCTTTCTTGCAACAGTACCATACCTTAGTCTCTTCCCATACTCAAGCCTCTGCTCAAAATGTCATCTCCTCATAGTGGCCACTTCATCTAGTCACCTCTTGACCCTGTTTATCCTTTATCCCTTACTCGTTTATTTTTCTAACTTTTAACATTACTGGCATACTAATATCTAGAATATCTAGAATACTGCCTAATATCTAAAACACTGCCTGGCTCATGGTAGGTACCCCATAAATATTTGCTAGCTAAATAGATAAACATGTAAGTAATTATACTTTGTTGCTGTTTAGTTGCTAAGTTGTGTCCAACTCTTTGCAACCTCATGAACTACAGCACACCAGGCTTCCCCGTCCTTCACTATCTCCCGGAGTTATACGAAATGTTGAAATAATTCTATTCTCATTATATGAAAGAACACATCAGTTTTTTTTAAATAACAATAAAAAATGGATTTTAGCTGAAATTACTTCTACATTGCTTGACTATTACACTAGGAATAACTGCTCTATTTCAATTTGGAATATGTACACAAATTTTCCCCAACCCCACCTTTCTGTGTTTGCCTCTGTTTTTCTAGATCTAATTTAAATAGCTTCAAAAGAAAGAAATCAATCTCCTCTCTTGCTCAGCATAACTTAAACCAACAATTTACTTCTCTAGTCAATGCTTTAGGTTCTCTTTTGTGTACCCTCAATTTCTAACATAAACCTCTTACCTCTGCTGATTCCCAAATCCCCATATCACCAATTTATCATCAACTTATCTTCTCCTACTTATCCTCTGCAAAGTGGCTTTCAACTTTTTTTTTAAACTTGTCACATACTTCTCTCAGATAAAATGTCATATATTTGCGACTCCCAGTATGCGTGGTGAAGTAGTTAATGCAGAGTATGTATCTAAATTAATTCTTTAACTGAATTTCACAGCTTTCAAAATTTATTTTTGAGACTTACCTTGCTTATAACTTCCAGCATTACCAGGAAGAAAGAGAACAGGAATACCCGTTAAAGGGAGAACTTTGTGTTCTTCAGCATAGGACCCTTCTCCATAAAGATATAATTCATAAGCAGGATAGCGTTTTGCCAGTTTCTTTGGAAGTTCAATTTTCTATAGGAAAAAGAAAGCAATTTCACTTTAATCTGTTTTAGTAATACAATTCAGTCTCACTATACCCAATTCTGAATTATACAAATTTGAAACAGAACAATATAAAAACGTTACTGATGATAAAAACTACATTTAATGAACAACAAAGTTCTACTTTTAGTTTACACATATGAAGCGTCCGTCTTGAATTAAGTGAGTTTTAAACCATGTAGTCTTCAAGAAAACATAAAATGAGACTACTTAAAATTCTAATAAATAGAAATTACTCAAAATAGCTACTGACGAGAAAAATACTGGTTTATGTCAGCATGCGCCATGTTAACATAATTGAAAATGCATTATATTTAGTATCACTTATCAATTATACTTAGAAATGATAAAAGCTTTCCATTATTAAATGAATTCTTTTTTGCTATTTTAAACTGTTTTGTAATGTCTCTCTCCTTTTACTCAGGACCTAATATGTACTCCAAGCTGCTGTATCATTCAAAGGAAAGTAACTTTGTTTTATAATGCAGCTTTCCTACCTCTCAACTTAATACGTACTTAACAAATTAATCTGAATTGTACAGGCATGACTTGGTCAAGACATGGACAGTCTTCTCACCATAAACATTCCAATGAATTAGCATCTGTTTCAGTTTTCATGGACCTGGTGCACGGTTTGTCGGCAAGCCTAAAACTACTCTGCAATTCATATTATTATTTACCAAATGAGCCAGTAATTGACATTTCTTTCAACAAAATATAAACAAAGTCTTAATGTCATTCCCAAAAGGTAGGCATCTATAAAATTAGTAGTAAAGCATAAAATCTTCTTCTGCTCCTTTTTTTTTCCTTTTTCTCTTTTACCCCTAAGGGATAGAGACCATTAAGGGCTTCCCTGGTGGCTCAGACAGTAAAGAATCTGCCTGCAATGCAGGAGACCGGGCTTAGATCCCTGGGCTGGGAATATCCCCTGGAGAAGAGAATGGCAACCCACTTCAGTATTCTTGTCTGGAGAACTCCATGGACAGAGGAGCCTGGCGGGCTACAGTCCATGAGGTCACAAAGAGTTGGACACGACTGAGTAGCTAACACTGAGACTAACTGAGAGACCATTAAAAATGAAACCAGTTATACTGAACAGTAGATTTTATTTAAAGAGACATCAAGAGATTTAATGATCTAGCAGTTATAGATCCTCTGGAGAAGGAAATGGTAACCCACTCCAGTACTCTTGCCTGGAAAATCCCATGTACAGAGGAGCTTGGTAGGCTACAGTCCATGGGGTCGCAAAGAGTCAGACACGACTGAGCGACTAAACTAAACTAGTAATGTACACATGCTTGGTGAAAATTTCAACTACTGAGTGAATTTTTAAAATTGTAAACGGGTAATGACTACTGAAAAAAATCACTGTTCTAAAAAGAATAATTCTGATCATTTATGCAAATTTCTGAATATTTGAGGATGGTACCATAAACAATCTGTGCCAGTAACACCATGAAAACAACTTCAGAGACTGTGAGCCTGTTGTTTAAGTTACTAGCAACTTTTTCTCCTCAAATATTCAAAATACAGAGATATCAACTATTTGCTTTAATATGTGTGTATGTACCTCAACTCGAATTAGTCCCAATATTAATTACACACAGTAAATAATCAAAAATAAAAAGGATGCAATATTTTGTTCTTTAGGTGTAAATTATGCAAGAAAAAAAAAAGGAGAACAAGGGAACAGTTATCTTAACTCCTTATAATTTAGCACACTATTTGAGATAGTAGCACACACACAGTAGGTTCTTTTTAGGACGGTGACTAAACAAAAGTTTTGAACGAGTTGAAAACTAACTAAAAAGGATAAAACAATCAAATATATCCAAAAAAGTATTTAATTCCCTGGAGACAGAAAAATAAGCGAAAGAATATTATTTGATAAATTTCACAATCTACTATTATAAAAGCAATTTTATAGTGAGACAATGTACATTTAAAAATATGACTGCATATAATATGGAGTAGAAAAAAGCATAAAGATGGAAAAAAAGACAGAACAAAAACATAAAGTGGGAATCATAGGCAACGGCAAAACTGTGTTTCAACAAAATTCAAGTTGGGAGTAAGTGGCAGGAAAAGACAGGAAGGGTATTGCCTAGATTGAGGACAGAAAAGATATAGGTATACAAAAAGGATGATGATTAAAAAACAGAAGGTGGTCAAGGAGTTTAAAAAAAGAAAACATTTATAGCAACAGGACTCCAATATATTTTAAATTGATTATTTTAAATGAGAACCCTCCCCCACCAAAGGCTAACAATCCATTGTCCATACTGCTGTCAAGAAATAACCTTGTTAAAACATACAGCTTATGAGTTTCTTCACTACACACACAGATGATAAACACTTGAGAGGTCCTTTAAAACCTGGTTCTAATTATTCTTACTTACTTCCTTATAATTTATATATGCCATATTTTAAATGTTTTAATATGTTCCAAAACTCAGGGTATATACTGAAAAAGCTCTACTATCCTTGGGTTCATTAGTTATCCAATTACCTACTCAGAAGGCAACCAATGTTAGCAGTTTGTGCTTCCAGAAGTAGTTTACATGTACAATATACACAAATATAAGCAAATGTGTCTTAGGTTATTTTCTTCTTCTCATAAAAATGATAACATACTATAAATACTACTTATGGAATGTATCCTGGTGCCTTCCTACCTTCACAAATATTCTTTATTCCTGCAATTTTCTTGTTTCTACACTGTGTGAACTACATACATATCCTACATCGCCCAGTACACAACCTCTTCTCTATAACTGTTGACTGCCCAAGATGAACATGACTGTTCTTTTCTGTGAAAAGCCTTGTACACACTCTTACAGTGAAATTATAATGTTCAATACATTATATTGTGCCTATTCATTTCATTCCTGTCTCCCTCATTATACTTTAAAGACAAATTTAAAGGCACAAGTCTGATTTATCTCTAATTCCTCCTCACCCAAATCTCGTATCTAAAATTTACTTAGAGAAGTCATTAAACGATATACTAAATAAACATCACACTTAATAACAAGTGATTTGCATTTCCCAATATCAGCATTTCCTTTCAGAGAGCAGGTCACATGTCTATAGCCAAATAAATTATTGTATGAAAAAACACACACAGATGTTTTCATCTCAAATTCTACAATCTGGCTAAAATGTAAGACAAAAAGCTTTCAAGGATAATGTATATTTTGCCTGGTAGGTTTGTGAGATGTTCAACTAACTCTGAATAAGTGAATCTAGGAAAACCAAAGGTAGAGGATTAAGAGATATTAAAAAAAATTTAAATTCAAAACAATTTTTAGAGTTTCAAATTCCTGTCCCACATTTTATCTTTAAAATGGAAAATAAAACTGAGCATGTTTCAACCAACCTTTTAAATGCCTCTAAAATTCTGCTAAAGAATATGTAAACAAGAAGTAAAAAAAGAAGAAAAGCATCAAGAAAGAGGGGAAAAAAAAAAACCCCAATAACTAGGGTATTCCATACGCTGGATACCAACGTGTGATCAATTAGTGCTTACTATAAAATATAACTAAAAGCAATATAAAAATATGTTTAGAACACTTTAAACAAATAATTGGTTTTTAATAGAAAGCCCCCAGTTATCCAGAAATCTCTCATTATACTCAAAATGACTCATTTCTTAGGCAGCTTCTGCAACCTAATGTGCACAGTAAAATGAAGAGTCAAACACAAATACTGTAATGAGTAAACACTTTTTATACCATAAAGATAAATTTACTGAAAATGTGTATCAAAACTCCTGCCACTCTAATATTACAGTACTAACATATTATGAACAGAAGTACAAAACCTCAAAAATAAATAAAACCTCAAAACAGCAAAAATAAATAAGACTATTCAATAACAACAAAAAACCCCAAACAGCTCTTTTGCATTAGCTACACTAATTTTCTGTCTTTCCAGTCAATATTATGCTGCTTTGTTCCCAACAATAAGTGATTTCTACTACTTGAAATTTTAAGATAGCTTCAATAATTGTGGATAATCCAAAAATAAATGGGAATTAGTACTGTACTGTTTCCATTTTAACCAAATTCTTCAATGTAGTACAAAACTAAAACGACCTACTTCAATCTACTGGGAGTTTTCTAATTAAACCAAAGAAAAATAAAAGATTATAAAGGCTCTGTTTTCAGTTTTTTAAAGAATCTAAACTAAAAGCCCACATATTTAACTATATGCAGCTTCTGATAAACATAAACCAGCATATTCATTTAGAAATTAAAAGACCATTGTAATATGCTAAAATCTGTTCCCTCAACAGCATCTGATATCAAAAGCTTCCATTTCCATATAAGCACCGATCCAAGGTAAAGATCTCAAAACAAATCAAATCTCAATTCCAAGCAAGGTAAAGATATCAAAACAAATGAAATCTAAATTTGAATTTTGCCCACGGGAAAATGGGTAAGAAATGAGAAAAGAATGTCTTCAGCAATTCAAACTTTAAGTAGTTTTAAGATCTAAATAATAGCAGGATAATCAAATAATATTCCTCCATAATGACCTATACATGGAAACAACCAGGATCTGCATCCCTCACCTCAAAGAATAAATTTTCTATGGTTTTAAATGCATTTTATCAGTATGTTGTAGTACACACACTTTTTACGGTAGGGAGTTATCATTACAATATATATTCCACAATTAGGGGAGATGCATTGAGAAAGGAAAGAATCATTCCGGTGAAATTTCTTTGGATGCCTGTGTAATTTGTCACTCTTTTTACAGCTGGTCATGAATGAAATTCTAGAGTCTACTATGCTGAACCGATAAAGCAACTGTGATTGAAAATATCGAAAACAGAAAGAAAGATGGGGGCGGAGAGATAGAAGGGCCGGGTCTTTTTAAAATTGCAAACACAGTGAGAAAACAAAAACACCACCAGGAAACAGATTTTACATTCAACTGATAAGAGACGACACACCCCTATACAGGATGCAAGCACAGGCACCGACCCAGGACCTGCAAGACTAGGGGGCTTCGCAAAACCTTCCCCGGAGAGAACTGAGTTAGTTCCTGGTTTGTTTACTCATCAGGTTAGCCTTTCACATAGAGGTAAATCCCTGAAGTCTCTAAAGCAGACCTGGGAACTATCTAGGCAATATATACTCTGTAGAAGCTTGGACTACTGGGCGGGAGGGGAAGCATTTCGGCGTGTGGGAAGCAGAGGGCTCGGAGCACCTGTTAAGGCAGGAAGGCTGGGAGGAGGCATTTGGGCAAAGGGACTGGAGCTGAATCTCCGGGGATGAGGGGCGTCGGGCCCGGCCCTTCTCTGCTTGGGATTCGGGACCGCGAACCGGGCTGAGGAACTGGGAGCAACCTCGAGGGGGGCGGGGAGGATGCTCCGGGAACCATCTATCAAGGACCCCACCGAGAAGAGAGGACACAAAGGGCAGGAGAAGGGGACCGCGGGGGGCTGCGAAGTATTCTGGGGCCAAGAAAGCAGAGACGCAGTAGGGGTAAGGGGAAGGAAGGGGCGCGGGGGGCCGAGGCCGGGGAAACGCACCGAAGGGTAAGGCTGGAGGGGCCCGAGCCTCGGAGCGGCCAGCGAAGGGAGGGCAGAACCTCACCTGATACTCCGGGTACTCAAACATGTAGCTCATACTGCACTTATTTTCCTCAAAGCCGAAGAAGACGTCCCATAGCCCCAGGGTGGCCATGAAAACCATGAAGGCATAAAACGCCAGGTTCCAAAGATTGACAGAGTGGAGTAACATGATGCCTCCCCCACTACAGCCGTGGGGCCCTCAGCCCTGTCTAAGGGAACAGAAGAACGTCCCGCTGCCCGCCCGGGAGCGAAATCCGAGCAGCGCGCGCCTGCGCGGACGCCCGGCCTGCCCGCGCGCCCACCGCGCGTTGCGCCTGCGCGCAGCCTCTCCGAAAGCTTCCAGCCCAGCGCCTCCCTGGGAGAGCGGAGGCGGCGTTGGCCGCGGGAGCGCGAATCTGAGGACCGAGAAAAGAAAGCGCGGAGTGGGCTGGGCTGGAGGGTGAGAGGAGGGAGGAGAGGGCGCGAGGAAAAGGAAAAGGAGGAAAGCGGAGGGGAGGGCAATGAGAGGCCGGCTAGAGAGAAAGAAGAGCGGTAAAGTGGGGACGAGACAGGCCTGGGAGAGCGCGGGAGTCCTGGAGCCGAGGAGAGGGAAGGACTGAGAGTGGGCGTCTGGTGGGCTAACCTGGAGAGAGAGAGGCGATTAACGATGGTGAGCCGACCAAGCATGGGGAGGGGAGACATCAGAGCCCGGGGACCATCAGCTGTCACGTCGCGAACATCTCTCTCCCTGTGCAGCTTAAAAACCCTAACCGTTCAATTTTGAAACGCCTCAGGCCTCCGCAATTTCGGTTCTCCCAGCGGTGGTGGAGTACATCCACAGCTCTCTGGACCGGTTAGCTTAAACTGGAATCAAAGGGCGCTTTCTCCCCATCCTTGACCGCCGATGTCGGCCCAGTAGGCAACAGTGCTAAAAAAGCACGGGCTCATAAAAAGCCACCAGCAGGTCGGCGAGATTCTAGTCTTGGTATAAGATAAAAGACTGAATCAAAAAGCATCGTTGGTCTTTAAATAATGTTAACAAATTTTTCCATTAACACTGATGCAACCGATAGGTATCTGTGTGATCAATTTGTCGCTAACTTGCCTTACTCCTCAGAACCTCGACCTCTTCGGAAATTGGTTCCACATTAACATATGGAAACAAATTCCCTCAAGCTTCCACTCAGATTCCCTCAAGTGACTTAATTCATTTAAATGAATTTCAGTTTGGTTTTGCACAAACAGGGGGTAAAAAAGTAGCTCAGAACCATTCATAATCACGTATAGCAGCTTCAAAACGCTGAAATTGTTAGTAGTTAGAAAGACAGAGTAGCACCCTCTAAAGCTGACCCAAGAGCAGATAGGTGTGTGTGTATGTGTGTGGGGGAGGGGGGGCGGGGGGAGGCTAACTACAAAATTATTCGTATCATTATTTTTGGTACTGACTGGATTTCATTCCACTTGGGCTGATTTTCTGTGCAGATGAAGTGTGGCTATGATACATAAAATAATTTTAAAACTAAAAGGAAGTTTATAGTTTATCTCATATGATACCGTGATATTCATATGTTCAGAGCACCTGGTGTCTGGGGTGGAATTAGGATATAAGGAGTCATTTGGGAAAGAATTTAAATTATACATTAAAAACGGAGTGCTCAATAGCCTGGGATCTAGAGAACATCACAGGCAGGATATCTGCTCCTTGTTTTCCCTAGCATATCATGATCAGCACAAATAAACCAGGGGTGAAGCTGCACTCACATCTGTTTATACCAGTGCCTCAAACTTAATGTACATATGAGTTACTTGTAGATTCTAGAGCAGATTCTGGGCTTCCTTTATGGCTCAGTGGTAAAGAATCTGCCTACCAATGTAGGAGACGCAGATTCTAGCCCTGGTCCAGGAAGATCTGACGTGCTGTGGAGCAACTAAGCCACAATTATCATTGAACCTGTGCTCTACAGCCTGGGAACCACAACTACTGAGCCCACACACCCTGATGTCTGTGTGCCCTAGAGCCCATGCTCCGCAACAAGACAAGCCACCACAATGAGAAGCCTGCACACACCATAACCAGAGAAAAGCCCCCGCAGCAACCAAGAACCAACACAGCCAAAAATAAATAAATGAATAATTTAAAAGCAGATTCTGATTCAGTTCTGGAGTGAAACAGATTCTGCATTTCTAACAATCTCCTGGGAGATGCCAGTGATGCTGGTCAGTAGACTACACTTTGAGTAGCCAGGATTTATCCTTCCGGAGAGCTTGGCTCTGCAGAGAAAACACTGAACCTGAAGATGACAGAGCTTACTGTTCTGATGGCTTACATGAGTGGTGGCAACCTGCTATCTTGATTATCTTCTAAGAAAAGAGAGGCAAAGAGACTCAAGTAATCGTTCTAGCACTATACCTTTTAACTTTCTTTTTTCCTATTACAAAATTATCCCCATCCTGGCTTCAGTTCATTTCATGTCTAACCTAACCCAGACTATCACTTAACCACCCTCTGCCAGTGCTGTCAACTTCCTGAACCCTTGTCTTTCAATCTTATTCTGTTTATAATCCAACCCTAAATTGATATAATCTCTGAGCTCTGACACCAGTGTATCTGAGCACTGCTGGAGAAAATGACACAATCAGTGGAATTACTGTTCAGAAGTATTTTTATATGTTTCTGGTCAACTCCCTCTCCTAGTCCTCAAACCACCTCTTTTTAGGCTGCCTATACCATCTTTCTGTTTCAGCAGATTATCAGTACATAATTTTATCTTTGTATTTACAGAGATGATTTTTATTTTCACATATACATTCTTTCAACTCTTTGTTTCCAAGTTCATTATCTCCATCCAGTTCTAATTCAGTAATACGCCTGAAGTAATTGGAACAATGCCTGGCAAATAGTAAGCATTATTATCATTATTACAGTGTCATTAGAGGACATCAAAAGCAAATCCCTCTAGTTGTGTTTTAGTTCCCATTGCCTCCTTTCTCTTTTGGAAATTAGTTCTATCAAGTTAGTCTCTGTCAGTCTCTTCAACTCTTCTCTCTCCCTTGAAGCATATAAATATGCTCAGATCATACTAATGTTATTCTTCCAGTTTTATTGAGATATAATTGACAATTTTAAGCTGTAGAACATAATTATTTAACTTACATCATGAAATGATTTCCTAAGAAGTTTAGTGAACACTGATAATCTCATATAGAGACAAAATTAAAGAAATAGGAGAAAATTTTCCTTGTTAGGAAAACTCTTAGGATTTACTCTCTTAAGAGCTTTTATAGATAACATACAGCAGTGTTAATTATATCTATCATGTTGTACATTATATCCCTAGTACTTATTTATAACTGGAAGTTCTTTACCTTTGACCACCTTTGTCCAATTCCCCCTCCCTCTACCCTAGGCTCTGGTGACCACAAATCTGGTCTCTTTTTCTGTGACTTTATTTGTTTCTGAAGTATAATTGACCTACAATACTGTTAGTTCCTGATGTACAACATAGTGATTCAATATTTCTATGCATTTCAAATTGATCACTACAATAAGTCTAATTACCAATCCATCACCATATAAAGACATTATGGTATTACTGACTATATTCCCCACACTGTACATTTAATACCTGTGACTCATTCATTTTGTGACTGGAAGTTTGTACCTCATAATCTCACTCACCTATTTCTCTCATCCTTGTACCCCACCTGCCTTCTGGCAACCACTTGTTTGTTCTCTGTATTTGTGGTTCTGTGTTTTGTTGTGTTTGTTCATTTGTTCTGTTTTTTTAGATTCCATATAAGTGAAATCATACAGTAGTTTTCTTTCTCTGATTTATTACACATAAGCTAATACCTTCTGGGTCCATCTATCTTGTTGCAAATGGCAAGATTTCATTTTTTATGGTTGAATACTGTTCCATCATATATACACATACACGTGTGTGTGCATGTGTGTGTGTGTGTGTGTATCACAACTTCTTTATCCACTCATCTATTGATGGGAAGTTGGGTTATGTCCATATTTTGGCTATTAAGAATAATGCTGCAGTGATCACAGAGGTACATATATCTTTCTGAATTAGCATGTTTATTTTCTTCAGATAAGTACCCAGAAGTAGAATTGCCAGGTCACGCATGCATGCTAAATCATTTCAGTCATGTCCAACTCTTTGCCACCTTATGAACCATAGCCCACCAGGCTCCTCTGTCCATGGGGATTCTCCAGGCAAGCATACTGGAGTGGGTTGCCATTTCCTTCTCCAGGGGATCTTCCCAACCCAGGGATCAAACCTGCGAGTTATGTCTCCTGCATTGGCAGGCAGGTTCTTTACCACTAGTGCCACCTGGGCCAGGTCATAGGGTAGTTCAATTTAAAATTTTTTGAGGAACCCACTGTTTTCCATAGTGGTTACACCAATTTAAATTTCTACTAACACCTCCACCTCACTAACATTTGTTGTTTTTTTTTTTTTCATAATAGCCTTTCTAAGAGGTGAGAGGTGACTTCTCATTGTGGTTTTGACTTGCCTTAGCTCTTATTAAAATAAAAAGACAAATCTTCCCTGCAACTATTGCCTATAACTCTTATCTTTTCATCTCAGTTAGGATTTTTTAAAGGTATGACTTTTTAAATTTGTGTGTGCTTGCTAAGTTGCTTCAGTCTGTCTGACTCTTTGTGACCCTATGGACTGTAGCCCACCAGGCTTCTCTGTCCATGGGATTCTACAGGCAAGAATACTGGAATGGGTTGCACTTAATGCAAATTTCATAAAGGAAATGACCATATTATAATCATTTGACAATCAACTGAAATATTTACTAAATTCATTAATATGTCATTTTTTTTAGGAACCAGAGATCAAATTGCCAACATCCATTGGATCATAGAAAAAGCAAGAGAGTTCCAGAAAAACATCTACTTATGCTTTATTAACTATGCCAAAGCCTTTGACTGTGTGGATCACAACAAACTGTGGAAAATTCTTAAAGAGATGGGGCTACCACACCACCTTACCTGCCTCTTGAGAAATCTGTATACAGATCAAGAAATAACAGTTAGACCTGGACATGGGAAAATGAACTGGTTCCAAATAGGCACAGGAGTACATCAAGGCTGTGTATTGTTACGCTGTTTATTTAACTTCCCTAGAGAAGGAAATGGCAATCCACTCCAGGATCCTTGCCTGGAAAATTCCATGGATGGAGGAGCCTGGCAGGCTATATAGTTCATGGACTTGCAAAGAGTTAGACACGACTGAATGACTTCACTTTCCTTTCACTTTCATGCAAAATGCTGGGCTGGATGAAGCACAAGCTGGAATCACAATTGCTGCAAGAAATATCAATAACCTCAGATACACAAATGACACCACCATTATGGCAGAAAGCGAAGAAGAACTAAAGAGCCTCTTGATGAAAGTGAAAGAGAAGAGTGAAAAAGTTGGCTTAAAGCATAACATTCAGAAAATGAAGATCACGCCATCTGGTCTCATCACTTCATGGCAAATAGATGGGGAAATGATAGAAACAATGACAGACTTTATTTTCTTGGGCTCCAAAATCACTACAGATGGTGATTGCAGACATGAAATTAAAAGATGCTTGCTCCTTGAAAGAAAACCTATGACCAACCTAGATAGCATATTAAAAAGCAGAGACATTACTTTGCCGACAAAGGTACGTCTAGTCATGGTTTTTCCTGCAGTCGTGTATGGATGTGATAGTTGGACCATAAAGAAAGCTGAGTGCCGAAGAATTGATGCTTTTGAACTGTGGTGTTTGGAGAAGACTCTTGAGAGTCCCTTGGACTGCAAGGAGATCCAACCAGTCAATCCTAAAGGAAATCCGTCCTGAATATTCACTGGAAGGACTGATGCTGAAGCTGAAGTTCCAATACTTTGGCCACGTAATGCAAAGAACTGACTCATTTGAAAAGACCCTGATGCTGGGAAAGACTGAAGGCAGGAAGAGAAGGGGACAACAGAGGATGAGATGGTTTGATGGCATCACTGACTTGATGGACATGAGCTTGAGCAAGCTCTGGGAGTTGGTGATGGACAGGGAAGCCTTGCAAGCTGCAGTTCATGGAGTCGCAAAGAGTCGGACAAGACTGAGCAAATGAACTAAACTTTCTTAGGAAACCTTTTAGGCTTGCTTAAGCTCCCCTTAGTTTTTGTCTATTTTATTTACTGGAGGCAAAAACTATCCTGTCAATGCATGGTAACCACCCTCATATTACCTGATTTGGAATATAGGAAAAAGAATGGTGCTGTTTGGTGTGGGAATCTATTTGGTTTCTAATATAACTCAATAAATTATATTGATACCAAAGTACTACACTCATGTGACAGGTTTCTAAATAAGCTTTATTTCCCTTGTTTCTTTATACATACACACACACATAAATATATATATATATGTACTAGATTGGCTTTTAGAAACTAAAATTTATTCTACTCAATTTGTTTAAAGCTTTTTCTCAAACTTGTTAGTATTTACCTCCTAGTACCTTATATGCACAGCTTCCCTAGTGGCTCAGCAATAAAGAATCCACCTGCAAAGCAGGAGACATGGGTTTGATCCCTGGGCAGGGAAGTCCCCCTGGAGGAGGAAATGGCAACCCACTGCAATATTCTTGCCTGGAAAATCCCACAGACAGAGGAGCCTGGTGAGCTGCAGTCCATGTGGTCGCAAAGAGTCAGACATAATTGTGCAGCTGAGCACCTTTTATGTAACAGGAATTCAATAACATTTGTTTCTAATTTACTTGAAAATAAATCAGATTCTACAAATTACAGTCATAAAGCCTCACCTTTTTCTCTGATGTTTCAAAGCTTGAAAAGAAAACATAATGCCAGCAATTCTGTGGCTGCTAGCTCTGTTTCCAAGGAAACAGAGAATAAATCATCAAAAACAAAATAAGGATTTTCAACCTGATTACCCTTGTCTCACCAGTTCAGTCTCCATTGCTGCAAAATGAAAGGCAACATAACCTCAGCCCTGCAATCCAGATTTTTAATTCTGTTTGTGCTGTCTCTCACTATTAAAACCAGGAGAAAAATTTAATCTCTTGGGTTATATGTTGGTTTTCTCCTAGAGAGTTAAACTCATTCACAAGGATGAAGAATATCTTTTGAATATAAAATACCATGTACATTTGCTGAATAAGTTAATATGTTTTAACATCAAAACTGTCAAATGTTTAAATTATTGAATCTCAGATTTAATATTTCTTGGGAATAATATAAGTAATGAGACTTTCTAAGAAAAGGATAAAGAGTTCTAGGATGAAATGTTTTATTTAAAGAAATAAGAAAGAGGAGAGGATGAAAAAATGATAGGAATCAAGGGGGAAATAATTGCATTTTCATTTCACAGAGCAAAATACCATTATAACATTGTTCTTTTTTCTGCAGATTTGTATCTATTGTGATAAAAATCATGATCTGGAACAATATAGATAGCTATAGATAACAAAACTTTGATTTATCATTGTCATATTACCTAGTGGTGCTATGTGTTTTATAAAGGCAGTGTTCCTTTCAAATCAACACATTTTACATCTTAAATTTACAAAATGTTATGTGTTAGTTAAATCACAATAAAGCTGGGGGAATAAAAAGCAGTATTCCTCTACTTTAAAAATGTAGTTAAAACCAGATTCTCTTTGGGGTAAAGTGCACAATAGAAATTTGCTTTAATGGAAGTACAGTTCAGGAGGGTCTAGGTGACATATTAATATTTTTTAGATAATGAATACTGAAATTCAGATAATAGCACTAATAGGAAAGAATGATTCATATCACCATTATTTGGGGACTTCCTTACATCAGTTTTCCACTGATATATCTACTTCCCCCAAAGGATTCCAGCTTTTTAAAGGCCTGGCCTACACGAGGGTGTTGGTCATTTTTAATACTTAAAGTCAGTATAGAGTAATTGGAGGTATTCTTCCATGTTTTTGAATATATATATTCAATTTTGAATATATATTTATTTAATAATACCGTATACTTAACATGAAGGTTTTAGCTACATCTGGCCTTTTACTATGAAAGGCAAAATTTGTGGTATTCAAACACATTTTAATTATAAACACTAATAGTCAAAGTAGACTACTTTTTGTGAAACAACTCTCAATATTTATAAAAATTTTTGAAAAAGACTTGGAGAATAAAATATTAATCTAGAAATTTAGCTAACATAAAAACCTTAATGTTAAGAGAGAATATATAGTACCAACATGTGAAACACACACACACGTATCTTGAGAACAGTAAGGCATATAGGAAAAAATGGTGAGTTCTGGCTAAAGGACATGTTCATATATTTAAGCAAAGTATGGAATGTGATAAGACCTATAGAAATATTAGCAAGAGCTCTGGAAATGTACCCTCATTTGTATACTGAGGAAGTTGCACTAAATCAGAAGTCACCAAACTTTCTATAAAGAGCCAGATAATATTTTCAGCCTTGTGGGCCATAAAGTCTCTGTTACAATTACTCAACTCCTGTTGTAACATGAATGGACATGCAGATAATAGGTAAATAAATACGATTGTGTTCTAATAAAACTTTATTTACAAAAATAGGCAGGGGATCAAATTTGGCCTCTTGGCCACAGTTTGCTGATCCCTGGGCTAGAAGATTCTCCCAATATTCCAGATTCAATATTCTATACATGTGAATATTAACGTTAGCCAATGCCACTTTTCTGATTTTCCAAACTCATTAGACATTGGTCAAGAGTGCAACTAATGATAAAAGAGCAGAAAACTTAGCTTTTAAGTGTTTTTCAAACTTTAGCTAAATGTACGTCAATTTAACCAGAGTTGTATTTAATATCACTGTGCATATGCATGAAATATTGTGACACTGCTTGATATAGTATTATGACTAATTTTATTAATAGATCTATTTAAATTAACTACCTAATATATTTTATGAAGCATATTCATATATATATATGGATATAACAAATCTCTCTAAGAAACTTTAAGGCAAAATAATCACCACTAATTTTTTTTTTTGTATTTGCACCATTAATTTTTATGAATCTTAAGTTTCCTTTTAGGGGGCTAGGGGCCAAAGCAATAGTCACTCATACGTTAGGTCAGACAGCTAAGCCTACACAAAGTTCTACAGTTGCCTTTCTTACCATATGAGTGTTTCATCTACAAAATTCTTAATGTATGCCTCCCCTGATCCTGGTGATAGACCACAGAGAAAAAATCACATGTAAATATTTGTAAATATTTTTTTATGCTAAAAGCAGGGTAAGCAGAAGGTTTCTACGGAACTTGAGGGACAAACTCCTGTTTAAGATAATCTCAGTAAAAATGAGATAATGGTGGAAGCAAACTGACATTTCTAGGAAGAATTGCCATGGGTGGATTTCCCTGTTGGTCCAGTGGTTAAAAATCCACCTGCCAATGCAGGGGACTCTGGGAAGAGTCCACATGCCATGGAGCAACTAAGCCCATGCACTGCATGCGTGTGCCTAGAGCCCATGCATAAAGCCCATGCTCCATAAGAAGAAAGGCCCCAGCGATGAGCAGTCCTGCACACCACAATGAAGAGTAGCCCCGGCTCGCTGCAACTAGAGAAAGCCTGCACGTAGCAACAAAGACCCAGCACGGGCAAAAATAAATAAATAAAAATGTTAAAACAAAATGGTTATGGGTATCTCGTTTTCCTTGATTAGTTAGCCTTTTGACGCTAAATTACTTATGACCTGATAAGAAGCAGAGGGAGTTTCCAAGGAGTCCAAACTTCAAAATGAACTTTTATCAGCTAAGAGTTTAATGTAAGGAGGCCTGGTTCAGTTTTTATCTTTGACCCACAATTTTTAATGATTTGGGAAATTAATTATCTTGAGCCTCAGTTTCCTCATCTGAAAAACAGGAAGAATAATTCTACTCTGAGGATTGCTGGGAAGATTACAAATATCTGTGTAAAGTGTGATATGATAAAATAACTGTGATATGTATTAGAAACAAAAAATGTAACTAGTATTACTATGAGCTTCATAGCAGGCTTGGCTACTTAGAAAAGCTAGTAGTAGACCCAGTAAACTCAAAAAGACTTGCCTGGTACCAGAATGAAAAATAAAAAAGAAAGACTAGCGGTTCACAAGTAACAGAACACAAGGACCACCATCTTTTTAATCTGTCAAAGAGGCTAACAAGATATATGGCACCAAATTGACATTCAGAAATACCGACTAAATTAAAAAAGGTGGGAAGTACTTTAAAGGGGAGATGAATACACTTTACTAACAGGCAGCAGAAAGATGCATGATCTTTTAGTATTTTTAGGAGCTGGATAGTTTCCCCAAGGGAAGCACATTTCAGTGAAAGCACAGAGCTTCTGTGGACAGTTGATTTCAGATCCCTGTCACACCTATGGTCGAGGGCAGCATCCAGCATGTGTCTGTTTCTCTGTTTAGTGGCTCTTCTTAAAGCTGTGTGACACTTTTCCCCTCTGTATTGCGAGGCTTACTGCAAACACATGGCTGCTATTATGCTTCTTAAGCCCTTTCTGCTGGGCAGTTGCCAGGTGCTAAAGCCCTGCTTCAAAGACCCCAAGAAATAAAACATATGCGAAGATCCCAGGCTCACTTGCTCAATGTTGTGGAGGCCAGTGCCAAGATAAGCACAATAAAGGTCCCTGACTCTGCTGTTCTGAAAACCCTCAATTCAGTGAGTCACATTATAAAGCTCTAGGAACTCCCCTCCAAGAGCTTCTGCATGACTAATACCCATTTGGTTCTTTGGGCAGAGACAGAGCCAGCAGACAGAGTCTGTCTGGGAGGGGTTAGCCTGATTTTCAACTTGTTATATCTTTTCCTGTGTCTTGTGGGTGGGTCACATGCCGTGAGTTTTAAGCAGACAGGTATGTACTGGCGCCCGTGTCTTCTCAGTCTAGCCTAACAATTCCTACTCCAGTGCTCCTGACTTACCCTGATGGCTATGTTTGGAAGATAATGCGTCCTCCTTTCTCCTAACTGGTGCCAAGATGGGTCCCTCCAAGCAGTCTGTTAAAAGAATCCAAAAAAGTAGGGGGCGGGCTGGCGGGCGGCCGGGTGGCGGCGGTGGCATGGCGGAGCCAAGCGGGGCCGAGACGAGGCCCCCCATTCGGGTCACCGTCAAGACCCCCAAGGACAAGGAGGAAATTGTGATCTGCGACCGAGCCTCGGTCAAAGAGTTGTTACAAGAAAACTGGGAATAAAGAGAGGAAAGAGACTTGAAGTCTGAAGAGAGAAGGCTGAGGGGAGACAGGGTTGGGCCAAGGAGTTTCCATGAGAGAACTGCCCAGTTTAAAGAGGAAATCTCCCGGAGATTTAAGGCACAGCAGGATCAGCTGGTCCTGATCTTCGCAGGCAAGATCCTCAAGGATGGGGACACACTGAACCAGCATGGGATCAAGGATGGGCTCACTGTTCATCTGGTCATCAAGACCCCTCAGAAGGTTCAAGATCCAGCTACTGCCAGTGCTCCCTCCCCTTCCACCCCAGACCCAGCCTCAGCCCCCTCCACCACCCCTGCTTCGCCCGCCACGTCTGCCCAGCCCTCCACTTCTGGAAGTGCCACTTCAGACACAGGCAGTGGGAGCCGAAGGGGCAGTGGAGGGGGTACCTCCCCAGGGACAGGGGAGGGACCTCCCAGTGCCACTACATCCATACTCTCTGGCTTTGGGGGCATCCTGGGCTTGGGCAGCCTGGGCTTGGGCTCTGCCAACTTCATGGAGCTGCAGCAGCAGATGCAGAGGCAGCTGATGTCCAATCCTGAGATGCTGTCGCAGATCATGGAGAACCCCCTGGTCCAGGACATGATGTCTAACCCCGACCTGATGCGCCACATGATCATGGCCAACCCCCAGATGCAGCAGCTGATGGAGCGGAACCCCGAGATCAGCCACATGCTCAACAACCCTGAGCTGATGAGGCAGACAATGGAGCTTGCTCGCAACCCAGCCATGATGCAGGAGATGATGCGGAACCAGGACCGGGCTCTAAGCAACCTGGAGAGCATCCCTGGAGGGTATAATGCCCTCCGCCGCATGTACACGGACATCCAGGAGCCCATGTTTAGTGCTGCCAGGGAGCAGTTTGGCAACAACCCCTTCTCTTCCCTGGCCGGGAACTCCGAGAGCTCATCCTCCCAGCCTCTGCGGACTGAGAATCGAGAGCCCTCCCTAACCCCTGGAGCCCCTCGCCCCCCGCCTCCCAGGCCCCCGGGTCCGGTGGGGAGGGCACCGGAGGATCAGGGGCCAGCCAGGTGCACCCGACAGTCTCCAATCCCTTTGGGATCAATGCGGCTAGCCTGGGGTCAGGGATGTTCAACAGCCCAGAAATGCAGGCCCTGCTCCAGCAGATCTCTGAGAACCCCCAGCTGATGCAGAACGTGATCTCAGCCCCCTACATGCGCACCATGATGCAAACGCTTGCCCAGAACCCCGACTTTGCTGCTCAGATGATGGTGAACGTGCCGCTCTTTGCGGGGAACCCCCAGCTGCAGGAGCAGCTCCGCCTGCAGCTCCCAGTCTTCCTGCAGCAGATGCAGAACCCAGAGTCACTCTCCATTCTCACCAATCCCCGAGCCATACAGGCGCTGCTGCAGATCCAGCAGGGACTGCAGACCTTGCAGACTGAGGCCCCAGGGCTGGTACCCAGCCTTGGCTCTTTGGGGATGGCCCGGCCCCCAGCATCCTCGGCAGGCAGCAACACCGGGTCTGCGCCCGAGGCGCCCACCCCCTCGCCAGCCCTCCCAGTCACGTCATCTCCAGCAGGGGCCTCCAGCGCTCAGCAGCAGCTCATGCAACAGATGATCCAGCTTCTGGCTGGAAGCGGAAGTTCACAGGTGCAGACGCCAGAAGTGAGATTTCAGCAGCAGCTGGAGCAGCTCAACTCCATGGGCTTCATCAATCGTGAGGCCAACCTGCAGGCTCTGATCGCCACGGGAGGGGACATCAACGCAGCTATCGAGAGGCTCCTGGGCTCTCAGCTCTCCTAATCCCTCAGCCCGGGCCTCTTGCGTCTCCCTTCCCTTGATGCCAGCGTTTGGCTCCTCTGTCGGGCTGGCCCTCTGCAGCTTGTCATCCCTTCTGTTCTTCCCCCTTGTTCTCTCCAAACAGCAGGGTGACTTTAGAGGGGTGGGCCCCAGCCCCGTGGCTCTGAGAATTCCACTTCCACTTCACCTCTTGTAGAACCTTCTCTCCTGGTCCTGCCTGCTGGAGCAGAGCTATTTAAACAGTTTTCAGTTTTTGTTGATTGGCCCCACCTCCTTATCCCACAACCATCTTTTGCAGCCTTCACACTTCTCAGTGGCAGTGCAGAGTTGAAGGGGGAACCCACTGTCTGCTTTATTAGAACAGGGTCTTCTCTCTCTACCACTAGGATTTTTCTTCTCTTATGATTACTTTTGGTAACTCTTCCTCCTATCTTTCCCCGTGTCCCCTCCCACCTCCAGCCTACCCAGTGCTGGAATTCCATCCTCTGAAGGAGGGCCAGGTGAAGCAGGCTGTGATTTTCCTCCTCACCCCATGTTCTGAACACTTTCAGGGGGTCTGTTGGGATTCCCAGTGGAAGGAAGATGCTTGTTCCCCCTGTCTGAAGGGAGACATGAGACGCAGCCCCCTGGAGCAGGAGTTAACAAGCCGTGAAGTGAAGTTGCTCAGTCGTGTCCGACTCTTTGCGACCCCGTGGACTGTTGCCTGCCAGGCTCCTCTGTCCATGGGATTCTCCAGGCAAGAATACTGGAGTGGGTTACCATTTCCTTCTCCAGGGGATCTTCCCGACCCAGGGATTGAACTCAGGTCTCCCGCATTGGAGGCAGACGCTTTAACCTAAGCCCTGCACCAGCCCAATAAGGGGATGAGGGAATGAGACTTTCTGGAGGAAGGGAATGGGGGAAATAGCCTGAGCAGAGAACTTGGAAGTTGGAATTGACAGGGAATGGAAACACTAATAGTTCTTTTAGTCCACAGAGTCTAGGCTTTGGCCTGGCAAAAGAGATTCAGAGATGGTAATGAAATTTGAGTTGAAGAAAAGGATTCAGTGAAGCTAAACAGTATGGCTCACAAGGGATTGTATTGGTTCCATTTCCTCAAACACACATGCTTCTGTACATTCACACACATTTCCATGAACCCAGGACCTGCCCGCATCTCCAGGTACCAGTGATTTAAGCCCCGCTCAGAAGACATGAAGAGGATTGGGGTCTGTCTCAGCAGTGAGGGTGTGTGTGGGTGGGTGGGTGCATGGATGCATGCACCCACACATGTGCATGTGAGTTGAGTGGGAGGGTGGATACCTTATTGATTTCTGGTTAGAGTTTCATCCTACCAGGCAGAAATAGGCAGAAGGGCCTGTCTAGGTCAGGAATATATACACCCTGGAGAGCTGGGTCCCCTAGGCCTCTGGATCCCTGGGTGGTGTGGGTACCCCTTCTGAAGCTGTCAGGGCTGTGACTGGCACCCTCGATTACCCCTCCCCTTATTGCTTTCGGGGAATAGTTGGGGAGGAGTCTTTCCCTCTAGAACCCCTGGCCGCTCCTGCCCTTGAGTTTTCCCTATTTCCCTCCAGGCCAGAAAGTTCTATTTGTGGAAGGAAAGGAGAGGGCAGCAATGATGCCTTTGATCTGGAATTGGACTTTACTCTAGTGGAGCACAGGGGAGGCTCAGATCACCTCCTCTCTCTGCTACTTAGCCCAGCTGCTTGGAGGACCCGTTACGGAGGCAAGAGGAACTGAATTTTCTCCCAAGTGGGAAAGGGTCCCAAGCAATCCAGAGAGGATGTCTGTGTGGCTTTCCCTCCCTACCTCCCCCAACTCCTACTCTGGTCTTTGTAAATAAATGATATGGTCTTTAAAAAAAAAAAAAAAAGTAAGGGTAAGACTGAGGTCAGAAACTGAGGAGGTAACAAGTTGCCAAAGTGTAAAGAAGCCGTTGTTGTTGCTATTGAGTCACTAACTCACGTCCGACTCTGTGACCCGATGGACTGCAGCACGCCAGACCTTACTGTCCCTATCTCCCAGAGTTTGCTCAAACTCACGTCCATTGAGTCAGTGATGCCATACAACCGTCTCACCCTCTGTCATCCCCTTCCCCTTCTGCCCTCAATCTTTAAAGCAGAGTGAAAATCAGAACAAAGTCAATGTTTCAAGACAACAACCAGAGGCTCCAAGTCTGAATAGAAGAAAAGGCGAGAACCAGAGTCTAAGGAGCAAAATGAAGATGATTGCTGGGGGTTGCCGGCAGAGAGACAAGAGCAAGGGAACTCAAAATCTATCATAGTTAAATTGACTATAGAGCATTCTTCTATGGTCAGATGCCAACATGCCTTGGAGGCCCCAGATACGCTTCTATGGACCTCCCTGTTTCCGCTCATCCATATCTACCTCTCCATGCTAAATATAAGCATCGTGGCTTAATGGTACTAATATTGTGTGAAACTGGGTAATGGTCCTCATCAGACATTTGTACACCCATGTTCATAGAAGCATTATGTGTTCATGACAAAATGTAGAGGTGACCCAAGAGTCCATATATAAATGAATAGATAAACAAAATATGGTGTGTGTACACAATATATGTATTTATACAATGGAATATTATTCAGCTTTAAAGAGTAAGGGAATTCTGACACCTGCTATAACATAAATGAATCTTGAAGACATTATGCAAAATGAAATAACCCAGTCACAAAAAAGATAAACCATATGATTCCACCTATATGAGGTTCCAAGAGTAGTCAAATTCATAGAAATAGAAAGTAGAACGTGGTTATCAGGGACTGGGACAGGCAAGAGTGGGGAGTTATTGTTTAACGAGTACAGAATTTCAGTTTTGCAAGATGAAAGAAGTCTGGAGATGAAAGGTGGTGATGGTTGTATAACAATGTAAATGCATGTGAGACTACTGAATTGTACACTGCAAAATGGTTAAGATAGCAAACCTTATGTTTTATATATTTTACCACAATTTTTTCAAGGGGTGATTGCCTTGGAGGATTATCACTTTTCATAGCAGTGGTGACTGGTGTGAATCATACACGAATTCTGTCCTCAATGCGTTTTCAGTTTAGTGAGAAATCCAATGATTCTTGTTCTTAGGAAAGAGAAAAAATCAAAAGATATTTTTAGGAATCTTTAGACTAACTCACAAATAGAAGTATCTTCCTTTTCGTACCACCAAGAAGTGAATATTTTGCTGCCAAGATGTTAAGTTTCCTGAGGAGTAATTAATAGCCCATCCTACTATGAGAGAAAGTAGGGGAGGAAAAGGAGGCAGATTAGGATAAAGTGTTATGTGGAATGCAATGTGCTCAATAAAAATCAGAAAAAAAAAAAAGAGAAAAGGGTGGGGAATGAAGATAACAGAAGTGAAAAGTAGAAAGAAACATAAATCTGAAGAAAAAGAAAAAAATGTAGCAGTGCTGTGCTTAGTCGCTCAGTCATGTCCGACTGTTTGCAACCACACGGACTGTAGCCCACCAGGTTCCTTTGTCCATGGGATTCTCCAGGCCAGACTACTGGAGTGGGTTGCCATGCCCTCCTCCAGGGGATCTTCCCATCCCAGGGATCAAACCCAGGTTTCTGACATTGCAGATGGATTCTTTACCAACTGAGCCACCAGAGAAGCCCTCTACTAAACTAGCAGTGAGCATGATAACAAGGGCCTTGGAACTTTAAGGCACAATAATCTGTCAGCAGAAGAGCTCAACAGTAAAGACACTGTGGAACAAATGGGAGAACAAGAGAAGACTCTGCACCTGGACATCACCAGATGGTCAACACTGAAATCAGATTGATTATATTATTTGCAGCCAAAGATGGAGAAGCTCTATACAGTCAGCAAAAACAAGACCTAGAGCTGACTGTGGCTCAGATCATGAACTCCTTATTGCCAAATTCAGACTTAAGTTGAAGAAAGTAGGGAGAGAGAAACTGAGTATGGACCTCAGCTCCGCTCAACCTGTGAGTTGTTGTAACCCTCTGTAGGAGAAGGGAAGCCTAAACATCTATAGGCTTTCTCTAGAAGAGTGCTCCTACAACTTTTGTAAGCATCAGAATCCTCTTGAAGGCTTATTAAAACAGAGATCGCCATGCCGACACCCAGAGATTCTTCTTTAGTAGATCTTGGTTGGGAACTGAAAATTTGCATTTCTAACAAGTTTCCAGGTGATGCAGGATGCTATTCATTTGGGGACCACACTATAAGAACCACAACTCTAGAATTAAAGAGGTATAGAATATTGCATTAGTTTTTGGTTTTTTAATTGCTTAAGAAGGAAGGCCCAAAGCAATAACTGTAGTAAGGGACTGTACTAAAAACATTTAAATCCAGGTAAACCTAGTCCATTCAATATCACAGTAATCCAAGTCTATGCCCTGACCAGTAATGCTGAAGAAACTGAAGTTGAACAGTTCTTTGAAGAACTCCAAGACCTTCTAGAACTAACACCCAAAAAAGATGTCCTATTCATTATAGGGGACTGGAATGCAAACTTAGGAAGTCAAGAAACACCTGGAGTAACAGGCAAATTTGGCCTTGGAGTACAGAATGAAGCATGCCAAAGGCTAATAGAGTTTTGCCAAAGAACGCACTGGTCATAGCAAATACCCTCTTCCAACAACACAAGAGAAGACTCTACACATGGACATAATCAGATGGTCAACACCGAAATCAGATTGTTTACATTCTTTGCAGCCAAGATGGAGAAGCTCTGTACAGTCAGTAAAAACAAGACTGGGAGCTGACTGTGGCTCAGATCATGAACTCCTTATTGCCAAATTCAGACTCAAACTGAAGAAAGTAGGGAAAACCCCTAGGCCATTCAGGTATGACCTAAATCAAATCCCTTATGATTATACAGTGGAAGTGACAAATAGATTCAAGGGACTAGATCTGAGACAGAGTGCCTGATGAACTATGGACAGAGGTTCCTGACATTGCATAGGAGACAGGGATCAAGACCATCCCCATGAAAAAGAAGTGCAAAAAAAGCAAAATGGCTCTCTGAGGAGGCCTTACAAATAGCTGTGAAAATAGGAGAAATGAAAAGCAAAGGAGAAAAGAAAGATATACCCACTTGAATGCAGAGTTCCAAAGAATAGGAAGGAGAGATAAGAAAGCCTTCCTCAGTGATCAGTGCAAAGAAATAGAGAAAACAAAAGAATGGGAAACACTAGAGATCTCTTCAAGAAAATTAGAGATACCAAGGGAACATTTCATGCAAAGATGGGCTCAATAAAGGACAGGAGTAGTATGGACCTAACAGAAACAGAAGATATTAAAAAGAGGTGGCAAGAATACATGGAAGAACTGTACAAAAAAGATCTTCACGACCCAGATAATCACAATGGTGTGATCACTCACCTGGAGCCAGACATCCTGGAATGTGAAGTCAAGTGGGCCTTAGAAATCATCACTATGAACAAAGCTAGTGGAGGTGATGGAATTGCAGTTGAGCTATTTCAAATCCTGAAAGATGATGCTGTGAAAGTGTTGCATTCAATATGCCAGCAAATTTGGAAAACTCAGCAGTGGCCACAGGACTGGAAAAGGTCACTTTTCATTCCAATCCCACCAAAGAATGTTCAAACTACCATACAATTGCACTCATCTCACACGCTAGTAAAGTAATGCTCAAAATTCTCCAAGCCAGGCTTCAACAATATGTGAACTGTGAACTTCCAGATGTTCAAGTGTGTTTTAGAAAAGGCAGAGGAACCAGAGATCAAATTGTCAACATCTGTTGGATCATGGAAAAAGCAAGAGAGTTCCAGAAAAACATCTATTTCTGCTTTATTAGACTATGCCAAAGCGTTTGACTGTGTGGATCACAATAAAATGTAGAAAATTCAAGAGATGGGAATACCAGACCACCTGACTTGCCTCTTGAGAAATCTGTATGCAGTTCAGGAAGCAACAGTTAGAACTGGACATGGAACAGAAGACTGGTTCCAAATAGGAAAAGGAGTATGTCAAGGTTGTATATTGTCACCCTGCTTATTTAACTTGAATGCAGAGTATACATGAGAAATGCTGAGCTGATTGAAGCACAACCTGGAATCAAGATTGCCAGGAGAAATATCAATAAACTCAGATATGCAGATGACACCACCCTTATGGCAGAAAGTGAAGAACTAAACAGCCTCTTGATGAAAGTGAAAGAGGAGAGTGAAAAAGTTGGCTTAAAGCTCAACATTCAGAAAACGAAGATCATGGCACCTGGTTCCATCACTTCATGGGAAATTGATGGGGAAACAGTGGAAACAGTGGCAGACTTTATTTTGGGGGGCTCCAAAATCACTGCAGATGGTGACTGCAGCTATGAAATTAAAAGATACTCATTGGAAGAAAAGTTATGGCCAACCTAGATAGCATATTGAAAAGCAGAGACATTACTTTGCCAACAAAGTCCGTCTAGTCAAGGCTATGGTTTTTCCAGTAGTCATGTATGGATGTGAGAGTTGGACTATAAAGAAAGCTGAGTGCCGAAGAATATATGCTTTTGAACTGCGGTGTTGGAGAAGACTCTTGAGAGTCCCTTGGACTGCAAGGAGATCCAACCAGTCCATCCTAAAGGAGATCAGTCCTGAGTGTTCATTGGAAGGACTGATGTTGAAGCTGAAACTCCAATACTGTGGCCCCCTGATGCAAAGAACAGACTCATTTGAAAAGACTCTGTTGTTGGGAAAGATTGAATGCAGGAGAAGGGGCAACAGAGAATGAGATGGTTGCGTGGCATCACTGACTCAATGGACATGAGTTTGAGTAGACTCCGGGAGTTTGAGTGAACTCCGGGAGTTGGTGATAGACAGGGAGGCCTGGCGTGCTGCAATTCATGGGGTCACAAAGAGTTGGACACGACTGAGCAACTGAACTGAACTAAAACCTTGTCCACCATTTGGTGTCTTAATACAGTGGTTAAGAGTGTGAATGCTTGAGTCAGACAGACTTGGACTGTGTCACCTTCTAGCAATGTGGCTTTGGGCAAGTTCGTTAACATTAAAACCCCCTATTTTTCTCATCTTTAAAATTAGAATAATATTGCACCAACTTAATCAGGTTGTGCAAAGATAAAACTGTTGATGCCTGTACAAGGAGTTAGCACAGTACCACGGCACATGGTAAATGTAGCAGGCATCTGTTTGGGGCAATCCTGCATCCATCTCTGCTACTTTTGTGCTAGTCTCAATCACCTCTCCCCACTGTGTATAGCTTTTTAAAATCTGAATCTTAGGAACAAAGCCAAAATAATAACCTGCCACACTGATCTTCTCAGTTTACCATGAAAACCATTTCACCCTCTGGCAGGTAATTTATAGGTAAACGTATAAGGATATATATTGTCTTTGCAGAAATGTTTAATCTTTGAGTATTCCCTTTGGTTACTAGAGAAGGAGAACAATAACTCCAGAAGTTTCCTGAGTCAATTAATTATTTTCAATTACAATATTTTTTATTATCTTGTATTCATAGTACTGTGCCAGAAGTGTTCAAGGGAAGCAAAGTGTGTCTATTAATTAATTTGTGATGAAAAGCTGAAACTAGCTGATACTATGAAATGCAACTTAAAAAATTATCTGCAAACTCAGTAAAGATTATTAATTTGGGAAGAGAAGAGTTTTAATTGCAATAAAATAAATGACTAATTTTAGTTCTCTTCTGTTCGAGGATGTGCTTATAATCGTTGAGAAATGACCAGGTTAATCATTTCTCTTGGATATACGATCCTCTCTCAGTATACACAGGAATTGGTTCCAGGATGCTCTGCAGATATCAATATCTGTGATGCTCAAGTTGCTTACAATCAGCAGGACTGGTTGAATCCAAGGATGTGGAACCCACAGATAAGGAGGGCTGATGTAGCACGAGGGAGCATTCTGGGCTGTGGCTTCAAGGCAAGTTTATATGCTATAACCTCTTAGAGGAATGTATACCTTTGCCCCCTACGTCGTAAGAAAACAAGAACTGGACTTCCCTCATGGTTCAGTGTTTAAAAATTCACCTGCCAATGAAGCATACATGGGTTCAATTCCTGGTCCAGGAGGATCCCACATGTTGCAGGGCAACTAAGCCCGTGCACCACAATTACTGAAGCCTGCACCTAGATCCTGCTCCACAACAAGAGAAGCCACCACAACCAGAAGTCCGCACACCCCAACTAGGGAGTGGCCCCCCTCGCTGCAACTAGAGAAAGCCCGCATGCAGCAACAAAGACCCAGCACAGCAATAAATAAATGAATAAATATTTTAAAAAGAATTAGCAACCAAATAGACTTTAAAAAAAGAAAACAAACACTGATATGGTTCTATTATGTAAGAGCACTCCCCAGGGACACACAAGCAGGATATATGCTTTAAGGGCTGAAGATTGTTGGGATTTTTTTTTTTTTCTTTTAAAAAAAATGGCTCCTCTTTTCATTATGAGTTTTGGAGGACTTCATGTAGCAGATAGCTTTAGTTGCTACCTGTAATCTTCTGCTTCTTCCCTTGGAAGCCATCACTTCTCTTCCATATAACCCAGTCCTTCAGGGAGGCCAGTCCCAGATCCAGCTCTGTGAGGGGAGGGGAACGAGTCTTATCTTAGACTGGCATGTGATAAGGGTTTATGAAACAATTCTGGCTATGATGAGATGAGGGGAAGTCTGCTGGGGACACTTCCTCACTCTTAAAAAAGGGCACATGAAAATAAGGTGAGATCTTCTGCTGGGCTTGTTTATGTCTGCATCGGAACTGAGATAAGGGGCTGCTGCTGCTAAGTCGCTTCAGTCGTGTCCAACTCTGTGTGACCCCATAGACGGCAGCCCACCAGGCTCCCCTGTCTCTGGGATTCTGCAGGTAAGAACACTGGAGCGGGTTGCCATTTCCTTCTCCAATGCATGAAAGTGAAAGTGAAGTTGCTCAGTCATGTCTGACTCTTCACGACTCCATGGACTGCAGCCTACCAGGCTCCTCCGTCCATGGAATTTTCCAGGCAAGAGATAAGGGGCAGCCATCTTGTAATTAGGAAGGGAGCTAGCCTTGAGATGAAAATCTCAAGAGCTTGGTGATTTCACTGAAAAGGCTGAATTCAGTAGCCCTAGAGGCATCTTTTCTAAGGGCTCTTTGTTAAGTAAGATAGTAAAATGTCCCTATTGTTTGACCCATTTTTATCTTAACAGTCATCTCAGTTCAGTTCAGTTCAGTCGCTCAGTTGAGTCCAACTCTTTGTAACCCCATGAATTGCAACACACCAGGCCTCCCTGTCCATCACCAAATCCTGGAGTTCACTCAAACTCACGTCCATCGAGTCGGTGATGCCATCCAGACATCTCATCCTCGGTCGTTCCCTTCTCCTCCTGCCCCCAATCCCTCCCAGCATCAGAGTCTTTTCCAATGAGTCAACTCTTCCCATGAGTTGACCAAAGTACTGGAGTTTCAGCTTCAGCATCATTCCTTCCAAAGAAATCCCAGGGCTGATCTCCTTCACAATGGACTAGTTGTATATCCTTGCAGTCCAAGGGACTCTCAAGAGTCTTCTCCAATACCACAGTTCAAAAGCATCAATTCTTCAGCACTCAGCTTTCTTCACAGTCCAACTCTCACATCCATACATGACCACTGGGAACATCATAGCCTTGACTAGACAGACCTTAGTCGGCAAAGTGATGTCTCTGCTTTTCAATATGCTATCTAGGTTGCTCATAACTTTCCTTCCAAGGAGCAAGCGTCTTTTAATTTCATGGCTGCAATCACCATCTGCAGTGATTTTGGAGCCCCCAAAAATAAAGTCTGACACTGTTTCCATTGTTTCCCCATCTATTTGCCATGAAGTGATGGGACCAGATGCCATGATCTTTGTTTTCTGAATGTTGAGCTTTAAGCCAACTTTTTCACTCTCCTCTTTCACTTTCATCAAGAGGCTTTTGAGTTCCTCTTCACTTTCTGCCATAAGGGTGGTGTCATCTGCATATCTGAGGTTATTGATATTTCTCCCAGCAATCTTTATTTCAGCTTGTGCTTCTTCCAGCCCAGCATTTCTCATGATATACTCTGCATATAAGTTAAGTAAGCAGGGTGACAATATACAGCCTTGACGTACTCCTTTTCCTATTTGGAACCAGAATGAAGTATTGAGGGGAAAACTGAATACGGAAATATGAGTGTACCTAGAGACATGAAATAGGAGGAGGAGACAAATGTAGAGAGAAATAAAGAACCAAAGCACAGGAAATTCAGTCTGAAATTAGATTTTCCTCATTTTAATATTCTTTTCCAAATCACTGTCTAATGTCAATATATCTTCAATGCCTCTTCCTTGCATATTGTTTTCTAGTTGTTTTTCTTCAGAGTATCACTGAGAAAAGGCATAGTAGGTGGTGTTCACAGGGGCGGGTACACACAACCTTGCTTTTCTTATATGAGTTTTGATGCGGTATGCATGGAATAAGATAGATGGAGATTGACATATCATTTTCAACTACTGATAAAGCAGATATTGGAGAATGTGGTTTATGTCTGTGAGTTATACTGAACCCCAGAATTAGATACACCCCATCCAGGTATGGACCCCCACTCCACAGGGGCTAATCCTGTAACAATCTGGCTTGGACACACAGATGCTTCCTGTGGCCACTGGCCTCCAAGAGGAGGGGAGGAGGAACAGTGGTGTTCTGATTGCCCAGTTCTGGCTCCCCAATTCATGGGCAGATCACTTCTTTTCTGAGGGCAGAGTGTAGGGATGGAGAGAATTGCACTAACTGATTATCCCTTCACTGGAATAAAACACCAAGATGGGGAATAAATGTTCCTGCTAAAGATAACCATTTTATAGTTAAAGCAAAGTCAGTTACCCCCACAATGGTATAATTATTTTTACAGGGAAGGGTAGCCAGCATGTAGAGTAATTTTTATAGTAACAGTAGATTACTTGAGGTTTACTGGCACCATAACCAAGCAGGTTCAAGTTCAGCAGAACAGAGAAAGACATCTGTTAGAAAACAGTATCTATTCACTCTAGAGAAACATTCTAAATATGTAATTTGGCAGTTATTTCTACTATTTTTAAGCTAAAATAAATCTTATTGGGAGAATAATTATCACATGCATGTGGTCCACAATGCATGTATATAATGCGTGTATGGTGAAAGTGTTCACCCTACCCTGGCAATTACTTTTGAAGATGATGTTTCTAATTATATATCATCAAATGTGTGTTTCATTTCACTTGCCCTTTCCTCCTGATGTTATGAAAATAAAGCCCTCAATTTATAAACGAACTTTGGGAGCAAAATTTGCTTACAAGTCCTTTTGAATTCAGACTGCATGATAAATTTCTAGTTTCTTAACGAGGCTCACTAGCTTTTGATTACCACTCAAATGCACCACACAAAATCGTATAAAATCTAACATATTCAATCACATAGTTTCTATGCTAAATTGTGCTCCTAATTCTAATCTGGACTATTGGAAATATATCTAATTCCCTGCCATTTAGCCCTAGTCCCAAATCCCAGGAGAGAGCATTCTTCTTCACCCTCAACCTCTAGGCTGAAACTGTTGTGGAAGTGGAAACAAAAAATGTCTATGGTGGTAGTTGGGGTAGTGATGAAACTGGGAAGGATAAGAGCATTCACCATGGAAATTCACCTGCTGACTGGGGACTGGGCAACTGGACCACAATGGCACTGATGGCAACTTAGTCACGGGAGGGCACAGCTTTGGGGTCTCACATTGTCTGGAGTATAGGTTCAGAGGTGGCAACAACTATTGGGCACAAAAGTATCTTAAACTTATAGAGACAGCTGAAAAAAATGGCAACCTGTTTAATCACATACAAGTGGTACCATGTAACTTGAAAATGATGTACATTTCAGTCATTTTTTTCCTATCTTATTTCAAAGAAGTATGAATATTCTTTTATAGTGTGATTCAAAACCAACTCAGCATCATGATACATAACAAACATTTTGGCTAGGAAAACCAGAGTAGAGATATTTACAGTCTCCTACTCCAGAAATCGAGATAGCAACTGTCAAGTAATTAAGCCAAAACATTATCTTTTCTCTCTCATTCTACTGACCAGACACTTTAGGGCAATGCTTAGAGGGGAGTCAGACCATCTTATGGGATGAAGCAGAGTAAGGTTCACAGAGTGATATAAAGACGGAAATAGTAAATTTATCTGAAGCTCGGGGTGAGAGCTGGAGAGAAGTGGCCACTTAAGATAGGTGCAATTATCCTTCAATTAAAAAATAAATAAAATTTTTAAAAAGATAGGCTTTAGTGAAGGTGATACTTGAAAGGAGACTATCTCCTGTGTTTGCCCATCACGTACATAGTAAAGGAATGAAAGGTAAATAACCTGTGGTACCAGGGAACTGCAGTGATGTGGAGGTTGGCTGGTATAAGGGATGTGACAAGAAGCAAGTCTGAAGGCTTTCTTGATTCTTTTCTTACAGCTTTCAGACTATCCAGGATGTAGATACTACTACTGCCTTGTATTTAAGCCCATCCTCACAATCTGACTTCCCTCATGCTCAGTTGGTAAAGAATCTGCCTGCAATGTGGGAGACCTGGGTTCAATCCCTGGTTGGGAAGACACCCTGGAGGAGGGAAAGTCTACCCACTCCAGTATTCTGGCCTGGAGAATATATAGTCCATGGGGTTGCAAAGAGTCGGACACAACTGAGCGACTTTCACTATCACTCACACAATCTTCTGGAAACTTTTTCAAAAAATGAGTTATTATTACTCCTATTGCTATTTAAAAAAATCCTTTATAAACTTGTTCATAATTCAAACAGAAGGTTCTATATATGTGATGAAAAGCCAAAGTTGCTCTCTCTACCTCTATACCTACCCACTTAGTCCTTTTCACCTTGGAATTTTTTCAATCACAGACTGTATTACAAGAATATCTCAGCAATATAGGTGTCAACTATTTCTTTAAAATGTATTTGAGATTTGTAAAATCAGAAACATCTGCCACATCCTCAGGAACCTGGTATTTTTTCCCCTAGTGTGTGCATATTTATAAATACACACACATATAACACACCCAAGTCACTTATCAGTAATGGAATCTGGCATTTTTAAAAAACCTTATTTTATGTAACTTTTTCAAACCTATATACAAGCAGAGAAAATAATACAGTGAAATTTTATATTCTCTATATTCTAATCATCCTGCTACAACGATTAGTAATATTTTCCTTTCTTAATTTACACTCCACTTTGGAGAAGGAAATGGCAATCCACTCCAGTACTATTGCCTGGAAAATCCCATGGACAGAGGAGCCTGGTAGGCTACAGTCCATGGGGTCACAAAGAGTCGGATACGACTGAGCGACTTCACTTTCACTTTCCCTTTCCCTTTCCCTTTTCTGCTGGTCTTTTAAACAAATCTAGTATCATTTCTTAAATTTCGTTTTCACTTGCATCTATTTCTGGGTTTCCTTCCAATTTCTGGGTTTCCTTTCCAATTCTGTCTAATCATGTACCAAGATAACACTGTTTCAATTTTGCAGATTCATAATATATACATTTTTAATATTTGGTAGTACTTTATCCCCCTTTGATTCTTTTCTTACAGCTTTCTGATTCTATGTGGTGTTTGCACTTTCAGTTATATTTTGTAATCAACTCATCTAGGAGAAGTGGGTCAGCTGTGGCCTGCTGCAGGGTTGGGGGCACTGAGTGCAGCATGGGACCTTTTGAAGAAGGTCATCATTATCTTCATTACCTCCACCATAGTTTGGCCTCAGGTCAAATAACAGAGAGGGAACATAGCCCCGCCCATCAACAGAAAATTGGATTAAGGATTTACTGAGCAAGGTCCAGCCCATCAGAACAAGATCCAGATTCTCCCTCATTCCATCTCCCCCATCAGGAAGCTTCCATAAGCCTCTAATCCTTCTCCTTCAGAGGGCAGACAGAATGAAAACCACAATCAGAAAACTAACCAATCTGATCACATGGACCACAGCCTTGTTTAACTCAATGAAACTATAGAGTCATGCCCTGTAGGGCCACCCAAGGCGGACGGGTCTTGGTGGAGAGTTCTGACAAAACATGGTCCACTGGAGAAGAGAATGGCAAACTACTTCAGTATTCTTGCCTTGAGAATGCCATGAACAGTATGAAAAGGCAAAAAGATAGGACACTGAAAGATGAACTTCCCAGGTCTATAGGTGCCCATATGCTACTGGAGATCAGTGGAGAAATAACTCCAGAAAGAATGAAGAGATGGCGCCAAAGCAAAAACAACACCCAGTTGTGAATGTGACTGGTGATGGAGGTAAACTCTGATGTCATAAAGAGCAATACTGCATAGGAACTTTGCAATACTGCAAAGTCCATGAATCAAGGCAAATGGGAAGTGGTCAAAGAGGAGATGGCAAGAGTGAACACTGATATTTTAGGAATCAGTGAACTAAAATTGACTGGAGTGGGTGATTTTAACTCAGATGACCATTATATCTACTACAGTGGGCAAGAATCCCTTGCCCACCGAGAAATGGAGTAGCCATCAAAGTCAGCAAGAGAGTCCAAATGTAGTACTTGTATGCAATCTCAAAAATGACAGAATGATCTCTGTTCATTCCCAAAGCAAACCATTCAATATCATGGTAATCCAAGTCGATGCCCCAACCAGTAATGCTGAAGAAGCTGAAGTTGAATGGTTCTATGAAGACCTATAAGACCTTCTAGCTATAAAACACAAAAGAGATGTCCTTTTCATTATAGGGGACTGGAATGCAAAAGTAGGAAGTCAAGAAATACCTGGAGTAACAGGGAAATTTATCCTTGGATTATAGAATGAAGCAGGCAAGGCTAAAAGAGTTTTGCCAAAAGAACGCACTGGTCATAGCAAACACCCTCTTCCAACAACACAAGAGAAGACTCTATACATGGACATCACCAGATGGTCAACACCAAAATCAGATTGTTTACATTCTTTGCAGCAAAGATGGAGAAGCTCTATACAGTCAACAAAAACAAGACTGGGAGCTGACTGTGGCTCAGATCATGAACTCATTACTGCCAAATTCAGACTTAAATTGAAGAAAGTAGGGAAAACCACTAGACCATTCAGTTATGACCTAAATCAAATCCCTTATGATTATACAGTGGAAGAGACAAAAAGATTCAAGGACTGGATCTGATAGAGTGCCTAAAGAACTATGGACAGAGGTTCATGACATTGTACAGGAGGGAGTGATCAAGACCATCCCCAAGAGAAAAGAAATGCAAAAAAGGCAAAATGGTTGTCTGAGGAGGCCTTACAAATAGCTGAGAAAGGAAGAGAAGCTAAAGGCAAAGGAGAAAAGGAAAGATATACACATCTGACTGCAGAGTTGCAAAGAATAGCAAGGAGAGATAAGAAAGCCTTCCCCAGATATCAGTGCAAAGAAACAGAGGAAAACAATAGAATGGGAAACACTAGAGATCTCATCAAGAAAATTAGAGATATCAAGGGAACATTTCATGCAAAGATGGGCACAACAAAGGACAGAAATGGTAGGGACCTAACAGAAGCAGAAGATATTAAGAAGAGGTGGCAAGAATACACAGAAGAATTATACAAAAAAGATCTTCACGACCCAGATAAACACGATGGTGTGATCACTCACCTAGAGCCAGACATCCTGGAATATGAAGTCAAGAGGGCCTTAGGAAGCATCACTACAAACAAAGCTAGTGGAGGTGATCTAATTCCAGTTGAGCTATTTCAAATCATAAAAAACGATGCTGTGAAAGTGTTGCACTCAATATGCCAGCAAATTTGGAAAACTCAGTAGTGGCCACAGGACTGGAAAAGGTCACTTTTCATTCCAATCCCAAAGAAAGGCAATGCCAAAGAATGTTCAAACTACCACACAATTGCACTCATCTCACACGCTAGTAAAGTAATGCTCAAAATTCTCCAAGCCAGGCTTCAACAATATGTGAACCGTGAACTTCCAGATGTTCAAGCTGGATTTAGAAAAGGCAGAGGAACCAGAGATCAAATTGCCAACATCAGATGGATCATCGAAAAAGCAAGAGAGTTCTAGAAAATCATCTATTTCTGCTTTACTGACTATGCCAAAGCCTTTGACTGTGTGGATCACAACAAACTGTGGAAAATTCTTCAAGACTTGGGAATACCAGACCACCTGACCTGCCTCTTGAGAAATCTGTATGCAGGTCAGGAAGCAACAGTTAGAACTGGACATGGAACAACAGATTGGTTCCAAATAGGAAAAGGAGTACATCAAGGCTGTATATTGTTACCCTGTTTATTTCACTTATATGCAGAGTACATCATGAGAAAGCTGGACTGAATGAAGCCCAAGCTGGAATCAAGATTGCTGGGAGAAATATCAATAACCTCAGATATGCAGATGACACCACCCTTATCGCAGAAAGTGAAGAGGAACTAAAGAACCTCTTGATGAAAGTGAAAGAGAAGAGTGAAAAAGTTGGCTTAAAGCTCAACATTCAGAAAACTAAGATCATGGCATCCAGTCTCATCACTTCATGGCAAATAGATGGGGAAATGATAGAAACAGTAACTGACTTTATTTTTTGGTGCTCCAAAATCACTGCAGATGGTGACTGCAGCCATGAAACTAAAAGATGCTTACTCCTTGGAAGAAAAGTTATGACCAACCCAGACAGCATATAAAAAGCAGAGACATTACTTTGCCAACAAAGGTCCATCTAGTCAAAGCTATGGTTTTTCCAGTGGTCATGTATGGATGTGAGAGTTAGATTATAAAGAAAGCTGAGCACTGAAGTATTGATGCTTTTGAACTGTGGTGTTGGAGAAGACTCTTGAAAGTCCTCTGGAATGTAAGGAAATCCAACCAGTCCATCCTAAAGGAAATCAGTCCTGAATATTCATTGGAAGGACCGATGTTGAAGCTGAAACTCCAATACCTTGGCCACCTGATGTGAAGAACTGACTCATTTGGAAAGGCCCTGATCCTGGGAAAGATTGAAGGTGGAAGGGGACAACAGAAGATGAGATGGTTGGATGGCATCACTGACTCAATGAACATGAGTCTGGGTCAGCTCCAGGAGTTGGTGATGGACAGGGAAGCCTGGAATACTGCAGTCCATGGGGTCACAAAGAGCTGGACATGACTGAGTAACTGAACTGAGCTGAACTGAACATGTAGATTCAGAAAAAAACTGATGATAATGACTTAGGGAGAATTCACATCTTTACAACATAAGTCTTCCTGTCCAAGAATGTATCTTTTTATTTTTTTAATCTATATTTTTGTTATCAAGAGTATCTGATAGTTTTTCTTATATAGAGTTTACCCATTTAAAAAACTAATTTTGTTTCAGTATTATACTTCTGTTCTTCTAAATACAGTCTACTCCAATCTTACATATACAGGGCAGAAAATAAACACAGATGTAAAAACAGTCTTTTGGACTCTGTGGGAGAAGGTGAGGGTGGGATGATTTGACAGAATAGCACTGAAACATATATAGTACCATATGTTAGTAGATGACCAATGGAAGTTCAATCCCTGAAGCAGGACACCCTAAGCCAGTACTTTGGGACAACCCAGACAGGGAGGGTGGGGAGAGAGGTGGGAGGGGATTTCAGGATGGGGGGACACATGTATACCTGTGGCTGATTCATGTTGCTGTATGGCAAAAACCATCACAATATTTTAAAGTAATTATCCTCTAATTAAAATAAATAATTACAAAAATAAATACAGTCTATTCTTCCATTATTTCTTTTATCTGCTTATTGTTTATTTGAAGCTATTGACTTTATATTAATTTTATATACTATGTCTTCAATAAATTGTCTTACTATAATTTCTATTAAATTTTCCATATAGTTTTTGTTTTCTAGTTAATCATGTTATCTGCAAAGAGAGTTTTTCATCTTTCTTTCAATTATTATGTAATTAAATGCTTTCTCTTGTCTGATTGTATTGGCTATTACTTCTGCTTCTAATGTTAAATAGTAAATGGACATAGTGGTCATCTTTGTCTTTTCCTACTTTTAGTAATGTTTTTCCATTAAAGAAGGAGCTGGCTTATGGGCTAAGCTATCCTTCAATTCCTTTTTAATTGAGTATTTTCAACTTGAATGGATGTTGAATTTTATCAAATGCTTTTCTGAAGGCAATGATCTGACTTTTCTCATTAGTTTTATTATGTTAATGAATCATATTAATTGATGTCCTACCCTGCTTATTTAACTTATATGCAGAGTACATCATGAGAAACGCTGGAATGGAAGAAATACAAACTGGAATCAAGATTGCTGGGAGAAATATCAATAACCTCAGATATGCAGATGACACCACCCTTATGGCAGAAAGTGAAGAGGAACTAAAAAGCCTCTTGATGAAAGTGAAAGTGGACACCCGTGGCGGATTCGTGTCAGTGTATGGCAAAACCAATACAGTATTGTAAAGTAAAATAAAGTAAAAATAAAAATTTTTTTTTAAAAAAAGTGAAAGTAGAGAGTGAAAAAGTTGGCCTAAAGCTCAACATTCAGAAAACGAAGATCATGGCATCTGGTCCCATCACTTCATGGCAAATAGATGGGGAAACAGTGGAAACAGTGTCAGACTTTATTTTGGGGGGCTCCAAAATCACTGCAGATGGTGATTGCAGCCATGAAATCAAAAGACGCTTACTCCTTGGAAGAAAAGTTATGACCAACCTAGATAGCATGTTAAAAAGCAGAGACATTTTTTTGCCAACTAAGGTCCATCTAGTCAAGGCTATGGTTTTTCCAGTGGTCATGTATGGATGTGAGAGTTGGACTGTGAAGAAGGCTGAGTGCCAAAGAACTGATGCTTTGAACTTTGGTGTTGGAGAAGACTCGAGAGTCCCTTGGACTGCAAGGAGATACAACTAGTCCATTGTGAAGGAGATCAGCCCTGGGATTTCTTTGGCGGGAATGATGCTAAAGCTGAAACTCCAGTACTTTGGCCACCTCATGCGAAGAGTTGACTCATTGGAAAAGACTCTGATGCTGGGAGGGATTGAGGGCAGGAGGAGAAGGGGACAACAGAGGATGAGATGGCTGGATGGTATCACTGACTCGATGGACATGAGTCTGAGTGAACTCCGGGAGTTGGTGATGGACAGGGAGGCCTGGTGTGCTGCAATTCATGGGGTCGCAAAGAGTCGGACTTGACTGAGTGACTGAACTGAACTGAACTGAACCATGGAAAAACTTTTATTCTTGGAATACACTTTATAAATATATATTATTTTAAAATACACTGTTGGTTCTCTTTGTTAATATTTAAGATTTTTTTTTGGATCACATAGTAGGATTGGTTTTCTTTCTTTTTCTGTGCTCTAGACTGGATAAAATAGCATTGAGATGATATCATTTTCTGTCATTTATTTAATATGAAAGTCGCTCAGCCATGTCCGACTCTTGGTGACCCCATGGACTATACAGTCCAGGGAATTCTCTAGGCCAGAATATTGGGGTGGTAGCCCTTCCCTTCTCCATTGAACCCAGGTCTCCCTCACTGCAGGTGGATTCTTTACCAGGTGAGCTACAAGGGAAGCTCCTCATCTTCTATGGGTTGACAGAATTCCCCTGGGAATTTATCCTTTTTTGTTTCTAATGAAAATTCCTTACCTCTATCCTAGTTCTACAGAGTGTGGGGTCCAGAAAAACAAAAACAAAAAACTGAAAGCACTGCCCTCCTACCCTTACTCCCAGAGATACTCACCCATAGAATTTGCACTCTGGAACCACCAAAGTACATGAGGATGCTATATTTTTTAAAGAAACAGGTATAATATTAATACAAAACAATAAAAAATCACATACAAAGAAATTTATAGACCAATCTCATTTATTCTATGAACATACTAAAAACCACCAAATTTTATGTACTACAAATGATCGATTTTATCTCAATAAAGCTGTTTTTAAAAGAAAGATCACTGTAGCATGATTCCTTGATATCTCACTTAGAGGACTGAATGAATGAATGGTGTAAGTTACTAATACTGGGAGTGAAGACAGACAAATAGGTTTGGAAGAAAAGTTGCTGAATTCAGCTTCAGTCAGGCCATAAAAACTATCTGAAGCTACAGAAGGGGATAAAATTACATAAGATGGAGACAAGCACACGAAGTTGCAGAATCAAGGGCATATTCACTCTCCAGTGTATTTCTTAAAACTGTATATGGAAATAAATTGAGCATCCAAGTTATTAAAAACAAGCAGAAATTTCCTTGAAATTTTATTGTCTAAAAGATATATGATTATCATCACCAATATTCAATGGAATGTTCATTTGAACTCAGTATCATGGTCATTATCAGATGCTAAAACAATAACAAAGTTTAACTTTCATAAACCTTTATCTGAAAATTAATGTTAAAAAAAGAGTCACCTCTGACAATAATGAGAGGAAATGACATCTCCTCTATGACTGATTTTCCTCTGAAGACTTATAAAAGTATCAGTTATTTGTAGGAGAATGGCTGTGATAATATAGGCTATACATTAGTCAAGGTGAATGAGTGTAAAATTAAGTCAGGTTAGAATCCCAGCCTCACAATGAATCAGACAAACAATAGAGGATAACTTTTCTCATGGAGCTATAGCATTTGTCATTTTTTTTGGTTAAGGCTTCAAATTGACTTCTCACAAGGAGGCTACAAGCAGATTCTCTAGCAAATTGGCATCCTGGGGAGAGTCAGGTACTTTGAAAATTTCTAATTAGGAGAAGTGTTAGCCCAACTACCAGATTGATTGCCTAACCTTAAAAGCTAAACAGAATACACCTTCCCTTCCTTTCTTCTCCTTATCTAAGGACTTGGTCTAGATACAAATTTTAAAATACAAACACAAAGTTCTGTGATAAATCAGATCTGAGAACTATTAGAAGGGAGCCTGTTTAACAAGTTTAACAGACTCTGGTGACTATTCAGTCTTTATATGTGAGCACTCATAGTCCTAAGTAGTCCCACAATTGGCTTCAGTTTCGACTAATTGAGAGACAGGACAAGCTATATTGTTCCATTCAGCTAGCTATATTTTTTCCATGCAACTTTTGTCCCTTAGGCATATTCTTGAAAGCAGAATAAATTCAGTCTGAAGTTATAGATACTATTGCCTATAGAAAAATCTAATCAAAGACCACTACCACACAGACACTGCTCAATTTTATAAATGATGTTATTCTTGGGGAAAAAAAGCCTGAATATCATCTATTTAATACAAATTGTTCTAGCAATTGTGGTTTAGAAAATATTCCTAGCCTGATTTTCACATGTCTTTACTAGCCTATAGATACAAATGTGGTCACACTATAGCTATGCATAAATTATAATGGATCCAAATTCCACCCTTTTTAAACAGGAGCTGTTCCCTCCACCCACCCCCGCCAAATGATTCTCATTATTTCTGAGAGTCCCCAAACAAGTGCCTTCTCCATATACAAAAACTCATCTTTCAGTTTTCATCACTGTATTCATTCATTCAATTAATACATATTGGGCTCCTACTGTATGTGAGGGGAGAGTAGCAGAATTGTACAAGCATCTCTGTCCTGGTGCTCCTGGGGCATCCATAGTGTTGTTCATGGTCTGCTCCAGTTCTCCTTTGTCAACCATCATTGCTGGCAAGCAAGTGGAAGAAAAGTTTATCACTGCGTCTGCTGAGGAAGTTCACTTTGCAACACTTGGCCAAAAATGTGCCAAGAATGCTGTCTCCCACTATTTCCAATGCCTCCAATCTTATGCGCCAGAATGATGCTGGATTCCATGAGGAGGTGGACAAAACGGCCCTTCTCAATTTGGTGCCACTCTTGAACATCTGGGTCCCAAAGCAGGGTGCTTTTTCATGAAGAAAACTGTCTGTAGCTCTAGAGGCTCAAAACCAGTCCAAGGCACTCACTGTTATAGTTTCATCTATATAATCCTATCATCCCTCTTTCCTGCCTCAACCTCAGTCACCAAACTAAAGTACCCAGACATGTTAACAAGAGCAAACACTTATTGGGTGTTGGCGATTGTGTTTGTATTAGGAGTCTCTGGACCCAGCTGCAATGGCCTATTGCATATGCAGCATACTTTAAAATCTTGGCCAGCAATCTAGCATATAAACTGCAACCACTTGAGGATTTTGCCCAGAGCCATGACAGAAAAAGCACACTGCAGCTTAGTGAAATTTATCCATTCTTTTCTTCCCTTTACTTTCGGCCATGCCATGCAACATGCAGGATGAGGGATCTTAGTTCCCCAACCATGGATCGAACCCATGTCCCCTGCATTGGGAGCAGGAAGTCTTAACTGCTAGATTGCTAGGGAAGTCCCAACTTTGTCCATTCTTCAGCCTGCCCAAATTGAAGCTGATAGCACCAGAGTTTGGTGTCAATTGCTTTAATTATTTGGAGGTAAATATGAATGGTAGGGTCCTTTAAGTCATCAGAGCTCAGTATGTTGGGTTGAAAGTGGCAACTAACTTTTATGGGAACTGAAAAGAACTTGACATGATTACCTTTGGAAAATCCAAAGCAAAATGGCAAATGTGATCAGGAAAAGGATTCAATCCTAAATTACTGAGAAATCATATTGTCAGGGAGAATATGTGGCAATTTCTAAGGGCAAAAACCAGAACAAACAAAACCCAGATACCAGACCAGTAAGAAACTGTAACTGAGAGGTTTGCTCTGGGAAGATTGAGTATAAACTAAAATGAATCCAACCATCACCAGATCTTGCCTATCACATGAATATCCACTGTCACCATGCATATGTTAAACATTATCTAATTCAAAAGTTTCTAAACTGTTGTCAAAATAATCCAACACAGGGCTATGATGTCTATAACACATGACATCAGAAACTATTAATGGAGTGCAGATCAGGTAGCTCAAATTTTGAAACAGCTAGAATTCTGCTCAATGTTGTTCCTTCCATCATTCAAATTATCTCAAAAGGATATATTTTTGTAAATAAAACCTTTCTAAGACCCAAGAGTAGGTAAATTCTCAACCTAGGACTTGAAAAATGTAGCAATTAACTATTGCTTTTCCTTTTAAAATATTTATTTAAAAGCTAATACATGTTTGCTATAAATAATTTTTTAGATACAGGAGTAAATACACAGTATTATAAAGACATCTTCCACCCCTACTCTAATCCCCAATCCCCAGAAATAGCCACTGTTAAACTTGCAGAATACCCTTCCTGTCTTTCTCCTATGCATACACATCTTCTTTTCAGAATATGGAGTCATACTATGCAAAGTGTTCTAAAATTTGGCTTTCATCACTAAATAATTTAAACTGGATATCTTTGCATGTCAGGAAATAAAGGGCTATATCCTTTTTTAAAAGTCCTGTATCATATTCTGCTGTATTGATGCAACATTATTTATTTATCCAATTCTCTACTGATGGACATTTGGATTATTTCCAATATTTGATTATTACAAATAGTGCTTCAATTAACATTCTTATACACTCATATCTATGCACTTATGCAAGTAATCTGGGAAATAAAACCCTGGAAATGGAATTGCTTGGTCAGATGGTATATGTATTTAGAATTTTGACGAATAATCCTAAAATTACCTCTAAAATGTTTGCACCAATTTATACTCCCAGCAATAATGTCTAAGAGTACCTGTTTCTCAACCTGCTCCCCACCTGTGTGCTTAGGCCCTGACTAGTGAAATTAGGGAATGTGTCTCTTGGTCATGAGAGACTTACCTCATGCTTTTATTTTCTCTTTACTTTTCATAACTGAGTTTTAGTCCTAAGAAAGGAAGAAAAGGAATATGCTTCTTTAGTTTTCAGGCTATTCCTCAGAGATACAGGCATTCTCCAAGTTATGAACACCTATCTTATAAGCATTTACACCTTACAGATAAACTGCTCATCTAGATTAAAATATAACCTCCCTGAGGTAGAAACATGCTCCCTTCTTGATTCTAGAGATGGAAAAACTACTTTTCCTATGTCTCCTTATGACTCTCATTCATGCACTAATGCTTGGACAAGTTTATGCATTAGTTCCTCCTTGTATTCATTCATTCACCCAACATTTACTCTAAGTCTGAATTCTGAGTACCATGCTAATCATTGTGGCTATATGGATGAAATAGAGTCTCTGCCTTCTAAGAAGCTCACAGCGTAGTCTATAGGAAAAGACAGAAAAGAAAACCAACAGTTACAACAGAGTGGGATATTGTGTTAGTGGTGCTAACAAGCAGAGTGTTGCTTGTGTGTTAGTACAGGGTACCTCAGGTGATGGAGTGGGGTGACTGCACATCCCCGGGTGAGAGCTGCAGAGAAGACCAGGGATATGGTTCTGGGAGGACACGCACAACTATCACCTCTCACTCAGGCAGGAAGTGAGGAAAAGGCCAGGGACTTGGTACTCTGAAGGACAATCTTTGGTAGGAAATTGATAGCACCAGGAAGTTACATTTCGTAAATATACTTTTATCTTTCTTTTAGTTTTTTAGTGAAAAGTCTTGAGCCAAAAAAATCCCCTCAGCCTTGCCTTTGGTGAATCAAGGAGGAATATAAAAGATAAAGGGATTATTATCCTATCTATTAAAACTGGCAAGAGGCTCAGTGCTTCTGTCCCTGTGGGTAGTCAGCATTCACCTTGTCGACCTTACACGAATGCTATGGGAGAGTATAGGAAGGCGAGAAGGTGAGAGAGTCAGCTCCGGGATTAACAGTAATCCCATTTCATGGTATTTATCCTAAGAATGAAATTTATGCTAGATCAGAGCAGTGGGCAAATATGTCAATTGGTAACTTACCACAATCCAGCTCGGAAGCAACCTACATGTCTGCCCATGGGAGATATATTAAATAATACCTGATGGTAAGTCCATGAAATGGAATAATATATAGTCATTATTGTACCTGTCTATATTGTATCTTCTTATATTAAAATTTTATTTTCAAAAACTATATGATATGGAGGGAAATTTTTATAATAAAATATTAAGTCTAAAAAGGAATACACAAAATATGGAAATATTCTGGCAGCCCAGTGGTTGGGATCCCGTGCTTTCACTGCCATGGGCCATACACACACACACCCACACACACACACACACACACACACAGAGTATGAACACATCTTCATAGTAACAATGAATTTTATGTATTTGTGTATATTTTTTTCTCTGCACATGCATACACACACACACACACACCCATACAGTTGCATTTTCATACATATACACACAGATATCTCTTTTGTCAGTTAGGATAAGTTAATTTATGCTTCAGCAACAACTTGAAAATCTCCATCACTTACATCAGTTAATAAAACAAAGTTTATTTCTTCCTCATGCTGCCTGTCCATTCCAAGTCACCAAGATTGCTCTATTCTTCACAGACACTCTGTAACCCAAGAAGATGATAGAGGCTCCATCCTGAGACGAGCTTCCATGAATGCAATGGCATGAATAAACACTTAAACCTTCTGCCCAGAAGTGACACACATGATTTCTGCTCATATTTCATTGGCTGAAGGAATATGGCTTCATCTGACATCAATAAGACAGAAAAAGTCACCAAGTGTTTGTGAACAATATTATAGCCTACCACATCTATGCATCGAAATATTAAGGGAGGGCAAAGAGTTGGGAAGAAAATTCACCAAACGAAGTGGTTCTCACAGGGTGGTGAGACTATAAAGAACTTGATTTTTTCAATGTGATTTTCAATATTCTCTGATTTCATAAACAAACATATATTGCATCTATTTTTATTTATGTAAGCAATACATGAATGTATTCTGTAAATAACTGAAATAGCCTAGAAGTATATCAACTATATATCATCTGCCTCTAACCCCTGGCCCTCCCAGCCCACTGTTAGAAGTAATCACTGTTTACAGTTTGGTGCTTATCCTTCCAGATTGTCCTCACATATACATTCACAAACATAAATTGTTTTTATGAATTAAAAAAAATTTAGACAGCATATAAGTTAAATGTGCTTACTGTTTAGATATATTATTTTCCTATAGAAAATACATAATTCATCCATATCAGTTCACTGTCCTTAACCTCTCCCTCCCAACTTGTGAACTTATCTGCAGACCACTCATGCTGTCTACTTCTGTCTGTACTTCCTTTCCTTCTAGTTTTTTCAGCTTTCTGCCTCTGTCCGTCACTGCTCTCCTGTCTTCCACAGCTGACTTTTCACGTTGGAGCTTCTGTGCACTCCATATTTTTACTTACCTGGCTTCCTCACCCTGAGTGGGGGCAATGATCTCAATTCCCTTATTTTCTTGTTGGCTTACAGTTTCCAGCCAGCACTGCCTGCTCAGAGCCCGGGTTTCAATGTCACCAGCCCAGCAGCTCACCTACCTGAGAGAAGTATATAGGGAGGTTTTTGAACTTAACTGATAAGACTGCCAACTATTTGAAAAATGCTCAAGGAAACTTGGAATACTGACTCTCATTGTGGGGTGTTGGAATTTAGTGGTTTGAAAAAGCATATTCAGTATTATGATTTTAACTTGGAAAGTAATAAATAAACCCATTGTTTTTACATTAGAAACTTTAAAAGTAAGGCTTACGAACAAGAGTAACACAGTGGTATGAACAACAGGGAAAGCTGGATGTGAGATTGACAGGAACTCTCTGTAACTCGTGCAAGTTTTCTGTAGGTTAAAACTATTCTAAAATTTAAAGTTGCTTTTTTTTTTAATCCTAAAGCTTACAAAATATTATTGACTGGTGGCGGATAATCTTGTCATAGAGAATGTCAATCAAGAATATAGTCTCTGAAATTCTCGGTAGGAACCCAAATTAATAACGTGAATGCCAACATTAAATTAAACATTCAGAAATAATCAGAAAAGTAATCTGAAATGGAATATACACTGATGGGAGAAATTTCATGTGTGAACTAGATCCAGATGATAGGTTTCTACAATGCAATATATTACTCAGGTCCACTTCCTTTCCAAAGAGGTAAAAAAAAAACATTTGCTGATAAAAAAACCTCACTCAGTTGAGTGATTAAAATGAAAATATGAGAACAGACAGAATAGCATTTTTCAAAGTAAGTTTCATAGAATCGGAATAAGTGCCATGTAAAAAAGTTCTGTGTTTAAATAAGCTGGAGAAACGTTTAAACAAAACAAAACAGTGTCCCCTCCTTTCAAAACTTTGCAGAACCTTTAGATGCTACTGAACATGGAGAATAAGTGAGAGGAGAAGGGGAGGAGGATGTTGGCAAGCTTCCCAGACTGCAGATCCCTTTCTGCAATGATGAAAATATTCTATCATCTACTACCCACATTTGGCTGTTGAGCACTTCAAATGTGACTAGCATGACTGAGGGACAAAATTTCAAATTTTATTTCATGTGACTTTAAACAATCACCTGTGGCTACTGGATACCATATTCGATACTACAAAATTTGAGCATACCAATGGCCAGACTGCCAAAGAACACACTTTGGGAAGTGTTTATATAAAGCAGTTGTTTTCATACTTTTGGTCTCAGGATCTTAAAAACCAGTTTGCACTCCAGAGAGTCTTGTTTATGGGGGTTATGTGCTGTGCTTAGCCATTCAGTCGCGTCTGACTCTTTGTGACCCCACGGACTGTAGCCCACCAGGCTCCTCTGACCATGGGGATTCTCCATGGAGTGGGTTGCCATGCCCTCCTCCAGGGGATCTTCCCCACCCAGGGATTAAATCCCAGAACTCAGGTCTCCCGCATTGCAGGTGGATTCTTTACCACCTGAGCCATTAGGGAAGCCCAAGAATACTAGAGTAGGTGGCCAATCCTTTCTTCAAGGGATCTTCCTGACCCAGGAATTGAACCCAGGGTGGGAGGAGGGCAGTGGTCCCTCCTGCACTGCAGGCTGATTCTTTACCATCTGAGTCCCCAGGGAAGCCCTATGGGGGTTAAGATGCTTTTTCATGGAAAACCATTTTTACTTGAAAAGTCAACTGATGAGATGAACCACGGTTATTCAGACTCGGCTATTTAGCAATAATTTTCTTGAAAATGAATGCAGTGACCCCATTACTTCAAGGAATACAACTTGACCGTATGTTTAAACAAATTAATTGTGTACTTTAAAAACTTTGCAATATTAATTTTCTGATGTAGTTAAAGGTTTTTTAAAGTATGCAGTTAATTCATTTAAACATACGGTCAAGTTGTATTCCTGGAAGTAAAGGGCTCACTTCATTCATTTTCAAGAAAATTATTGCTAAATAGCCGAGTCTGAATAACCGTGGTTCATCTCATCAGTTGACCTTTCGAGTAAAAATGGTTTCCATGAAAAAGCAGCTAATTCAGTTAGGAGCTGTAACAGTCACACAGTGCTGAAACCATCGTACTTCAGTATGCAGTTCAAGTGCTTTATGCCTACTTTCATTTCTTCAAGTACTGAGGGCTAGCAAAATTGATCATTCTTATTATATCATTCTTCTTTTACTGCAAGTATGTGACAGTGGAGAATACAGTAACAATCAACACAGTTCCAGTGGTGCCAAGGCACCAACAGCTCTACTATGAAACTTGTCAGCCCCATCAGTGAGAAAGGGAGTCAGAAATATTATGAAAAGTTTCATTTTTTAAAAAATCTTATGAACCCTTGAAAGGGTCCCTGGGATGCCAAATATTTGCAGACCAAACTTTGAGAAAAGCTGATAGAGAAAAAGAGTAAGAATAGGAAAGGGGAGTTGGACTAGACGGGGATAAAATGCAGGAAATTGGGCCTTTAACTGAGATGGATCAGAAAACTAGTAAGAGTGTCCAAACTGTTAATTATATATACTTAAGTTAGAGAGAAATGGAGAGGTTTAAATAGAATCCTTATTTTGAAGGGGGATAGGTGGAGAAAATAAAAAAGGGGGTAATAACCATTATAAGAGAAGCAAAAAGCAAAGGAGAAAAGGAAAGATATACCCATTTGAATGCAGAGTTACAAAGAAGAGCAAGGAGAGATAAGAAAGCCTTCCCCAGTGATCAATGCAAAGAAATAGAGGAAAACAATAGAATGAGAAAGACTAGAGATCTCTTCAAGAAAATTAGAGATACCAAGGGAACATTTCATGCAAAGATGAGCTCAATAAAGGACAGAAATGGTATGGACCTGACAGAAGCAGAAGATATTAAGAAGAGGTGGCAAGAATACACAGAAGACCTGTACAAAAAAGATCTTCACATCCCAGATAATCACAATGGTGTGATCAATCACCTAGAGCCAGACATCCTGGAATGTGAAGTCAAGAGGGCCTTAGGAAGCATCACTACAAACAAAGCTAGTGGAGGTGATCTAATTCCAGTTGAGCTGTTTCAAATCCTGAAAGATGATGCTGTGAAAGTGCTGCACTCAATATGCCAGCAAATTGGGAAAACTCAGCAGTGGCCACAGGACTGGAAAAGGTCAGTTTTCATTCCAATCCCAAAGAAAGGCAATGCCAAAGAATGCTCAAACTACCGCACAATTGCACTCATCTCACACACTAGTAAAGTAATGATCAAAATTCTCCAAGCCAGGCTTCAGCAATACGTGAACCATGAACTTCCAGATGTTCAAGCTGGTTTTGGAAAAGGCAGAGGAACCAGAGATCAAATTGCCAACATCCGCTGGATCATGGAAAAAGCAAGAGAGTTCCAGAAAAACATCTATTTCTGCTTTATTGACTATGCCAAAGCCTTTGACTGTGTGGATCACAATAAACTGTGGAAAATTCTGAAAGAGATGGGAATACCAGACCACCTGACCTGCCTCTTGAGAAACTTGTATGCAGGTCAGGAAGCAACAGTTAGAACTGGATATGGAACAACACACTGGTCCCAAATAGGAAAAGGAGTACGTCAAGGCTGTATATTGTCACCCTGCTTATTTAACTTATATGCAGAATACATCATGAGAAACGCTGGGCTGGAGGAAGCACAAGATGAAATCAAGATTGCTGGGAGAAATATCAATCACTTCAGATATGCAGATGACACCATCCTTATGGCAGAAAGTGAAGAAGAACTAAAGAACCTCTTGATGAAAGTGAAAGAGGAGAGTGAAAAAGTTGGCTTAAACCTCAACATTCAGAAAACTAAGATCATGGCATCTGGTCCCATCACTTCATGGCAAATAGATGGGGAAATGATGGAAACAGTGACTGACTTTATTTTTTGGTGCTCCAAAATCACTACAGATGGTGATTGCAGCCATGAAATTAAAAGATGCTTACTCCTTGGAAGGAAAGTTATGGCTAACCCAGACAGCATATTAAAAAGCAGAGACATTACTTTGCCAACAAAGGTCCATTCTAGCCAAGGCTATGGTTTTTCCAGTGGTCATGTATGGATGTGCAAGTTGGATTATAAAGAAAGCTGAGCACCAAAGAATTGATGCTTTTGAATTGTGGTGTTGGAAAAGACTCTTGGGAGTCCCTCGGACTGCAAGGAGATCTAACCAGTCCATTCTTAATATCAGTCCTGGGTGTTCATCGGAAGGACTGATGTTGAAGCTGAAACTCCAATACTTTGGCCACCTGATGTGAAGAGCTGTCTCATTTGAAAAGACCCTGATGCTGGGAAAGATTGAGGGTAAGAGGAGCAGGGGATAACAGAGGATGAGATGGTTGGATGGCATCACCAACTCAATGGACATGTGTTTGGGTAGGCTACGGGAGCTGGTGATGGACAGGGAGGCCTGGTGTGCTGCAGTTCCTGGGGTCACAAACAGTCAGACATGACTGAGTGACTGACCTGAATTGAACTGAATTATTATACGCCCACAAATGTGACTGCTATTAGTTATTCATTTAAGATCATTTAAGAATATTTTCATAGTATAAATTAGCTAACATGGGGCTCCCATGTTAATTCTTTATGGATGATATAAACTGGATAATGAAACAAGGGAAAAAGAGAGTCTCATTTTCCTTAGTGTTGGTCTGCAAAGTGTGGCACTTGAATTTTGTATAGCCCAGAACTCATTTCAAATTATGACCACATTCTCTCCCATGCTCACTCCTGAGTTTCCACTGTCTGATTTCTTTCCTGTCTTATCGTCCAGGACAGGATTTTTCCTTCTCGTATCAGTGGACTTCATTTCCATCAGGCACGTTTTTGTTTTGTCTCCACACCATACTTTTCTTCCCTCTCCTTCAGTGTGTGTTTTTGGGCTCCCATTTTGATCTGTTTCTCCTCCCTTTCCATCTTCCCTGCTCCCTCTCCCTTTCTGTCCAACAAGCAGTACACCACAGGAAATGGGGGACAAAGGTAATTTAATCAAAGACTGATTTTTTTTTTTTGCATGCCTTTGACTCCACACTCATGGCAAAGTTCTTTTATTACTCAGTGATTTACAGCATTGAGCCTTTTCATAAAAAAGGCTTATGCTTGGAGAATTATTGATGACAGGAACATAATTTAACAATAAAAGAAATGACTTGTGTTCTTATAAAGTACACCCTAAAAGAATTCTAAAGTGCTCTAGAAATCTTACCCAGTTCTAATTTTTTAGGCAAGCACCCTTGCCTTCTATTTTAAAAGTGGAAGGGGAACTATTAGTACCTTGCTGCTGCTGCTGCTGCTGCTAATTCGCTTCAGTCGTGTCTGACTCTGTGCGACCCCATAGATGGCAGCCCACCAGGCTCCGCTGCCCCTGGGATTCTCCAGGCAAGAACGCTGGACTAGGTTGTCATTTCCTTCTCCAATGCATGAAAGTGAAAAGTGAAAATGAATTTGCTCAGTCATTTCCGACTCTTTGCGACCCCATGGACTGCAGCCTACCAGGCTCCTCCGTCCATGGGATCTTTCAGGCAAGAGTACTGGAGTGGGTTGCCATTGCCTGCTCCCAGATAAAGGGTGAATGTTCCCAGGCAGGAAGGGTAAGGAAACTCACTGCCCTCCCCAACCACAGTTCCTGCAGCTCCTGCAGAGTGTAACCCTTTGCATTCTGTGGCTGGGATAAAGCACACTCCGACTCGTAACTGTTCCTTCAGGGCTCCTGTTATACAGTTGACCGTGTTCTTGGGTTCTGAATGGTTAACAGCTTGGGTTGCTGTTTATTTATTTTTTTTTAAATTTTTTATTTTTATTTATTTATTTTTTTAATTTAAAAATCTTTAATTCTTACATGTGTTCCCAAACATGAACCCCCCTCCCACCTCCCTCCTCATAACATCTCTGTGGGTCATCCCCATGCACCAGCCCCAAGCATGCTGTATCCTGCGTCAGACATAGACTGGCGATTCAATTCTTACATGATAGTATACACGATAGAATGCCATTCTCCCAAATCATCCCACCCTCTCCCTCTCCCTCTGAGTCCAAAAGTCCGTTATACACCGCTGTGTCTTTTTTCCTGTCTTGCATACAGGGTCGTCATTGCTATCCTTCTAAATTCCATATACATGTGTTAGTATACTGTATTGGTGTTTTTCTTTCTGGGGTTGCTGTTTAAAACAATGAAAGAAAGAAAAGAAAAAGAAAATAGGTAATTATATTAATTTTCTCAAAATGGGAGATGAGAAATACTCAAATGTGGAAAACACATACAGAAACATGACATCAGTGCCTGAATTTAAATTGATGCAAACTAGATCTTTAAAAACTAACTACATAAATAATTGCATGCAATAAATAATATAGAACTCAATTTTTACAATGGTAATAAAAGCTGAGCCTGCAATACAATTATACTTATTGAAAAAGAAATTCAATATATTGAAAAGGCTAAAATTAAGAACCTGAAAAACAATTCTCACAGTTTTATGTAGCTTCCTATACTAAGGTAATAGTAATTTAAAAGACTTATCCCAGAAGGGAAAGTAACTAAGGAAGAATACAAAAGATTGAATGTGGAAATGGAGTTGGTTGACTGAGAATATTTGATTTCTTCAAGGATCCTACTGAAATTGGTTCTAGGAACTGGTCCCACAAGGACCACAAGCTGGAAAGGTGGAAATCCAAGCAGTTTGTGTCTTACTTGAGAGATAACGTTTATTGCATCATATTTTTTCTTTTTTTTTTAACCCCTGAAAGTGTGTGACAGTGGATAATACAGTATCAACCAGTAATTTTCCAGTATGCTGACGTGTGGCACCTCTAAAACCACTCAAAAACTTGCTTTGGATACTCTGACATCTTGTCCTTCCACCCTGGGCTTTCACCCAGGCCTCTATGCCTATATTCCAGCCAATATACAGTCCTTTCCTCTGCTGGCCTGGTCTCAAGGACCACTAATGTTTGAGTATTCAGCAAAGTAAAAGTGACACCACCTAGAAATGTTCATTATTGTTAACTTGGAAACCTGTGGCATTTTCTTAGAAGAGCCAGATACAATTCCTATATTCACTTATTAAGCCATTGGTATTGAAATAATGTACTGTCCTAGGTACTGAAACAGATATGAAGTAGAGTTAAGAGACAACAGATAAAGGTAACTTAACTAAATGCTAGGGCTCTATGTGGCCTAGACTGTGTGGGAAGCATAGTCTAATTTTCAAGTAATTTCAAAAATACATTTCAAACTTTATGTTTTTCAAGTAATGTTAAAGAAGTCTCAATTTAATTCACCATACTTACAGACTTTAACTACCCAGAGGCTCACATGTTTTCAGCCCTGATGGCGACACTACCTTTCTCAGAACTCTTTATTGATTTATGCTCCCTTTTCATTCCAGTTTTTAAGCCACTCTTTATTCTTTTACCCAGAAAAGATCCAAACTGTCCTTTCACATGTGGCAGGGAAGAGATGGGAAGTGAGGAACACAAACACAAAATATTTCATCTTTATCATATATGTAATGACATCATTACAATGGCAGGTAATATGATCAACATCACTATTGGTATATTTAGGGTGTCTTGGAAACACAGAGGAAGCAATAATTATTTCTGCCTCTTGTTTATAGATAAAAGCTTAGGAAACACTTGATAAGAGGTAACATTTGATCTGGGCTTCAAAAGTTGAGTTCAAAAGGCATAAAAAGGAAGGAGCATTCTAGGTAAAAGGACTAACACAAACAGAGGCAGGAATATGTGAAAGGAGAAGACCTCAGGCCTTCTAAACTGTCTATAGTTTAGGGTGAACGAGCAGTGCAAGTGATGGGAAATAAAGATCAAGAGATGAGGCAGATGTTTCTTCAGCCTGAAGAAACTCTTCAGAGCTGTATATTGTCACCCTGCTTATTTAACTTCTATGTAGAGTACATCATGAGAAACGCTGGGCTGGAAGAAGCACAAGCTGGAATCAAGATTGCTGGGAGAAATATCAATAACCTCAGATATGCAGGTGACACCACCCTTATGGCAGAAAGTGAAGAGGAACTAAAAAGCCTCTTGATGAAAGTGAAAGAGGAGAGTGAAAAAGTTGGCTTAAAACTCAACATTCAGAAAACGAAGATCATGGCATCTGGTCCCATCACTTCATGGGAAATAGATGGGGAAACAGTGGAAACAGTGTCAGACTTTATTTTTGGGGGCTCCAAAATCAGTGCAGATGGTGACTGCAGCCATGAAATTAAAAGATGCTTACTCCTTGGGAGAAAAGTTATCACCAACCTAGATAGCATATTGAAAAGCAGTGACATTACTTTGCCAACAAAGGTCCATCTAGTCAAGACTATGGTTTTTCTAGTAGTCATGTATGGATGTGAGAGTTGGACTGTGAAGAAAGCTGAGCACCAAAGAATTGATGCTTTTGAACTGTGGTGTTGGATAAGACTCTTGAGAGTCCCTTGGACTGCAAGGAGATCCAACCAGTCCATTCTGAAGGAGATCAGCCCTGGGATTTCTTTGGAAGGACTGATGCTAAAGCTGAAACTCCAGTACTTTGGCCACCTCATGCGAAGAGTTGACTCACTGGAAAAGACTCTGATGCTGGGAGGGATTGGGGGCAGAAGGAGAAGGGGATGACAGAGGATGAGATGGCTGGATGGCATCACTGACTTGATGGACATGAGTTTGAGTGAACTCTGGGAGATGGTGATGGACAGGGAGGCCTGGCGTGCTGCAATTCATGGGGTCGCAAAGAGTCAGACACGACTGAGCAACTGAACTGAACTGAAAGAGACTGAACTTAAAAAAAAAACACACACACAGATTTTGACAGCAATTTTGAAGAAAGACTGAAGGGCAAGACTTAAGGCAAAGAGATTAATTAGGACACCACTGCAGTGTTCTATAATGAGGGTCTGAAATAGGAGTAGTGGATAAAGAAATTAGGCAACTTGTTCAAAAGACATTTAAAAGACTCAAAAGGAAGAGGATTTCCTAACCAATTGGTTAAGGATAACAAAGGAGAGGAATCTAGGGTGTCTGTTTTGTTCTTATCTTGGGGATGGAATGGATTTTGATGGTACAGAACATGATAACTTACAGGCTGTTCAAGGAAGAGAGGACATACATTTGAGTATCTGTGAAACAAACTGGTAGAGATGTAGTACATGGTGCTTGAAAGAGTTCTAAGCTATGGAGCACACTGGCCATCTGACATCTCTCTAACACCATCCTGGAGTGATGAGTGCCCACCTTGATCCTGAAAGTCTCCAGGGAAGGGACTTGACAATCAGTCTTGTATGAACCGCATCTACATTTACTACACATGTTTTCAGATAGCTTTTCATGATGCCAAATTCATTCTGCTGTAGTTAAAGCCTATTGATTTTCTTGCTCAGAGGAGGAAGGGCATATGCCCTTAATCTCTTTCATCTAAAAGGAATTCTTCATCTGATGGAAGGACTATTAGTGTAGTCAGCCTACAGTCAAGTTTATTCCCAAGCATATGCATACGCGCAGTTTACTGCTTCCGATGCTGGAGGCAATTGGCAGTTACTCTGTTGACTCACAGATCTAAGAATTTAAAAATTCAGAGCTGAGAGGGTATGAAAAATTACTGAATCGAACCTCCATATTTTACAGTTAAGGAAACTTTTAAGCTGTTTAAATTCAGTTCCTTTTACTCTTCCTCAAAGGATGTATTCTTCAATTCTTAATGTATCTGTGGTTTTTATCAGAGCATCTTCAAGGGTCTTTCCTTCCTCTTTAACTAGGGAGCTTAGAGCTGGTTCTAATGAACAGAATTAACCCAGCACTAATTAGAATGAGGAATTTACCTCCCAGTCTCTATTTATGCATCCCAGTCTCCTTTTGTTTTAAAAACTTTATTGTAAAAACAATAAGCAACACAAATTCAAAGCGAAAGTTGCTTACAAGTCTGTCATTTAATTAAATCAATGTTTTAATTTGTCTATGTTACCTTCTACCTCTCACTTATAAACATATTCAACTTTAACCTATTTTTTGGTAATATTTTTATATTACAATAAATATAAATTAATATTTTATATTTTTATATTACAATTTTCCAATTAGCTACAATTTCACTACTTCCTTATACCTTCCTGCTTTAACACTGTTGGGTTAAGTCCTGCCACATCTTTGCCCATGATCATACAATATATAGGCACCTATAAACATATATGTGAATTTTAACAGATATTCTCTGCTTTGCACTACCCAAGTCTCTATAGATTATGAGGCTGACAGCAAGGAAAATAAGACTGGAATTAATATACACTGGAAAATATGGTTTTATCTTTGTGAAATACTCTTAGCATCATGAAAGGCTTTTCTTTTTCAATATCTGAAATGTAGGAAATTAATTAGTTTCCTCAAACTAACTTCTAGTGTCAACTGTGACATCACAAATCAAGCTTCCAGATGGCACCAACTGAGCCCTTTATCAGCTTTTTGGTAGCATTAATGCCAAAAGGAAATAGGCCTAGCAGCCTAGTCAAAATTTACATGCTAATATATAAACCCTTGTGAATAAAGTTAAGCAGGAAATCCATCAATTATCCGTTAACAGTCCTCTAACAAAGTTTTTACAGATTTTAAGTAATAATGAAATACCAAGGAATAAATCTTAGGCCTGAAGAACATATTAATAAAACATGTCAAGCAACATAAAATTATAGCATGGACTTGGAAATGGAGAAATCATTTCTGAAAAGAGAAATTCAGAGGGAAATTATAAGCCCAAATTAACATTTTTGTTGTTGTTAAAAATTGAGATTTCAGGATAAGTTAGTATTTTAAAGCAAATTTAGTTTTCACTTACAGAGCAGTACAGAATTCCAGTGAATTTAGTCTTTTGTCCTCTGTGGAAGGCCCACTGGGAAGTATTCAGTTTTTCTTTGTGATCACTAAGACGTTTGTTCCACACACTTCTTTTGTTCACTCTGCAGCTCTTAGCCATCTGTCCTATTTTCTGAAGAGCCTCATAAACACATTTAGGTTAAACCATATGGTCATAAAATCTGTCACTGTATTCCAGTCAAGGTCTGGTTGTTTTTTTTTAACAGAAATGCATTTCACCATTCTTACTTTAACCAAACATCAGTCTGATAATAAATCAGTTCTGAGTGTGTATTAAAGTAAAATATCTGAATAATAGATATTTTGAAGTGGCCAAATTTTCTCATCAATTCTGCTCAAATTCTATGTTAAGTGGCTCTCAAACCATTTATTATGGTGGCCTCTTCAGTTTTACTTCATCTCCAGTGGTTTTTCCTTCTATCATTCTCAACCATCCATTCCTTTGATTATGTTCCTTACTTAGTCAATATCAAAAAAGTACCATTTCTAAAATCTTTACTTCAAGCACCTCATGTTTAGCTTACCAACTCTGGTGCTACAATTCAACAATTCCTCTGTTTTACCAAGACCTTCAATCCAGTGGTGGGCTACTTTTTCACCATCCATCAGCTCCCTCATGTCTTCATTTCCCTCCTTACCCAGTTTAGAATCCACGATCTATATAATCATGTCTACTGAATACATCTTAGTTCTGTAACTCCCCTTGCACTCATCTGGCAGAGCTCTGTCCCTGTTTAAGTTCCACTATCTACTTACTCTATGCCTGTGCCAACATTGATGAAAAAAACCTACCAGGATTACTGATAACCATTTAAATTCATGGTCATAAATCTCAAGTGTACTAAACCCTACTCAATCAGTTTTCCTCTGCTGCTCTAAAATGGTTTTTCTAAAATAACTTTCCCATCCCTTCTTGCACCTTCTTCCTACTCACTCCCAGACATTCCCCTTAGCACTGACATATTACAGCATCCCCTATCTTAAAAGACAAACACTCTCTCTAGTCTCCACATCCTCCTCCAGCTACTGCATCATTTTTCTTCTTTTACCTTCTCCTCTTTCTTTCTCTCCTTAAACCAGCCTCTTTGGATTGTTGTCCTCACCACTCCAGTGCATCTATTCTTGCAAAAGTCACTAATAAACTCTATGTTGCCAAATCCAGTGGTCTCACTGTGTCATATCTTATTTGACCTCCCAGAAGCAATTGAGACAGTAGGTACAACTGACCCTCCTTCCATACATTCTTTATTTCTAGGTTTCAGGGATATCTATCTAGATCTCTAGCTTTTCCTCCTGCCTCACTGGCCACTCTCTCCTGGTCTTCTCTGCTAGAACGTCTCTTCTCAGTGTCTAAATGTTGGGAGTGCCCAAAATTCATGGTTCATCTCTCTCTACATTTACTCCCAAGGCAATCCTCTGCTCCTCATAATTTCATATGACTTCAGCCACAGCCTCTCCCCCAAACTCTATATTGTTTACTTGATATAAAACCATCAGAAAGGTCAATCAACTCTACCTTCACAAGTACCCAAATTGTGCCACATTCTATTTCTCTTGTTGCTGTATCAATCCAATCCACCATGTTTTTGCTCATCCAGAGTATTGCACTAGCCACCTAACCAGTCAGTTGGGTTCCTCTCTTGCCTTCCTTTAGCAGTCGGGAGTGATCATTTAAAAATGAAATAGGACCACAGCCATTCTTCTGCTTACATTTTTTCAGTAGATTTTTTATCACATTAAGAATAAAATAGAAACTCCTTCTCCTAGCTCAAACCATTTTATAGGGTCTGGCCTCAGACCACTCATGACCTCATCTCATACCACCATTCTTTACCCCATGTCTTTGGTCATACTGGCCCATTTCTGTTTCTGGAACATGCCACACTCATTCCTGCCCTTGGTTCTTGGCACTGTGGCCTCTCCGTTTTCTTTTCTGATCGCTATATGGCTGGCAATATCTTGTCATGCAGATTTGAACCTAGATGTTTGTAATTATAGAACCCAACTATAAGAAATATGAGTTGTTTCAGGTTTTCAAATTGCTGGGTACTTTATCAACTGAACATAGACACAGGTGAGATTTTTATGCTGTAAGTACTGCTTCAACATTTTTACTTTTGAAAACTAGAAAACTCTTCTAGATATTAAATATGCTTCATTAAATTGTCCTTTAAAGGTAGAAAATGGTATTTAGAAACTGTCCACCAAGCAGGGCTCAGAGAACCACATGAGTCAACAGTGCTGTTGCCAGATTCTGCTATGAATTGTGGGCCAAAATGTTTCTGTCCTTATAAGCAGGGTTTTCCCACTTGTGAAGAGGATGCAATCATTCCTTGCTTAAGACAAAAAACATACATGTGCAGGCATGCATTTGAGTGTTTAATAACAAAGGAATTAAATATCTTTCTCTGTGTAGCGCTTTTCTCCACTCACCTACATTCAATCTCACCTAGAAAAGGACACAACCAGGGAACCTGTACTTAACATTGCCTTCTGAAGTCCTTTTTCTTAAGCTTGTGAGCACTCTTTAGGAGGGGATGTATATTATAGCATACTTATGCAATTCCCTGTGAAGACAGATTTTAAAATATGGCTAGCTTCACAAGTAAAGTGATGGAGATATGGTTCAGAAATGGGAGGAGAGTGAGTAGATGAGCAGTGAGGTGGGGGCACAGTGGCACGGGGGGTGGGGAGTTGAATGTTGGGATGAATGGGACATATGGCATCCCTGGCCCAGCAAATTCTGACACAAGTAAAGTAAATGCTAGTAGCAAGCCCTCCCACCCCCTAGTCAGTGTGCCAACTACTAAGACCTACACATTTTCATTCACCCCCTGGAGTGCTTGAAAATGAATGAATGGCACAGCCATTATCTTGTCTGCTTTATATTTTATAGCAAATGTACCTTCAGTATGAAATTTGCTAGAGACAATTCATACAGTACTTTTATCTACAATATTTTTACGTTGTGTTAATAGCCTTTTAGCTTAATGCCTTTGTGCCTTGCAAGCTAAGTCTGGAACACATTAAGTGTGCAAAGTGAAGGATGGATGTACAGGGATTTAAACCTACAGAATGGCATTAGAAAGAGGAATCCTTTGACGAGCAGTTTAGAGACAAAGTGCCACATCACTCAGTTAGAGACCATTATTCCCTTTCTGCTTGCTTATAAGAGCACAAGTGAAATTAGGAGATCCTTATGTATCTCTTGAAAGGGTGAATTTATGAAGTCAAGTAAACAAGCTCCTTAGTAATGACTGGGAAAAAGTGATCCTGGTGTGAATTTACACTCTTGAAGGACACTGTAACAGAGCCAGGGTGGTGAATAGCTTCCAAAACAGCTCCCAGTGATTCCTGCCTTCTGCACCTCACACCTTTTGGTGGGATATGACTGTGCATGTGGGATGGACCTAGTGATTTGTTTTAATGAATAGCCTATGGAAAAAAAATGACAGAATGTCACTTGAAGATTCAGTTATAAACCTGTGAGTTCTGTCTTGCTCTTTTTCTCTCTGGCTTATCTCAGTTTGCTGCCATGTTGCGAGTTGCCCTATGGAGAGGCCCATCTGACAAGGCACTGAATCCCTCAGTCCAATGACCCATGAGGAATCCTGCCAATAACCACATGTGCAAGCTGAGAAATAGAGCTTTCCCTAGCCAACACTGTGATTATAACCTGTGAGGGACCCTGCGACAGAAGACCCAACTAAACTATGCCTGGACTCCTAACTCACAGAAACTGTGACATGATAAGCATTTGTTGCTTTAAGTCACTGAGTTTTTTTGTTTTGGTTTTGGTTTTTAAATTTTTATTTATCTGCTTCAGGTCTTACATGCAGCAGGTGGGATCTTCATTATAGTGCATGAACGCTCTAGCGCTGGCATGCAGGTTCCAGAGCATGCGGGCTCAGTAGTTACAGCGCACAGGCTTAGTTGCCCTGAGGCAAGTGGGATCTCAGTTCCCTGACCAGGCATCAAACCCATGTCTCCTGCATCGCTAGGCAGATTCTTAACCACTGGACCACCAGGGAAGTCCCTAAGTCACTATTTTAAGTCACTATCTATGCAGCATTGTTCTTTTTGTTCAGTCTTTCAGTTGTGTCCGACTCTTTGTGACTCCACAGGCTGCAGCATGCCAGGCTTCCCTGTCCTTCACTATCTCCCAGAGTTTGCTCAAACTCATGTTCATTGAATTGGTGATGTTACCCAATCATCTCATCTCCTGTTGTCCCCTTCTCCTACTGCCTTCAGTCTTTCCCAGCATCAGGTTCTTTTACAATGAGTAGGCTCTTCACATCAAGCAGCCAGAATAGTGGAGCTTCAGTTTCAGCATCAATATTCACCTTCCAATGAATATTTAGGGTTGATTTCCTTTATGATTAAATGAAGCAAGGGTTGATCTCCTTGCTGTCCAAGGGACCCTCAAGAGTCTTCTCCAACACCACAGTTCAAAAGCATCAATTCTTCAGCATTCAGCCTTCTTAATGGTCCAACTCTCACAACTGTACCTGACTACTGAAAAAATCATAGACTTCTGTCAACAAAGTGATGTCTCTGCTTTATAATACATTGTCTAGGTTTGTCAGAGATTTTCTTCCAAGGAGCACATGTCTTTTAATTTCATGGCTAAGAAAATAAAATCTGTCACTGTTTTCATTGTTTCCCCATCTATTTGCCATGAAGTGATGGGACTGGATGCCATGAGCTTAGTTTTTTGGATGTAGAGTTTTAAGCCAGCTTTTTCACTCTCCTCTTTCACTTTCATCAGAGGCTGTTTAATTCCTCTTCCCTTTCTGCTATAAGGGTGGTGTTATCTGCATATCTGAGGTTATTGATATTTCTCCCAGCAATCTTGATTCCAGCTTGAGCTTCATCCAGCCTGGCATTTGCATGAGGCACTCTGCATATAAATAAGCAGGGTGACAATAAACACCCTTGATGTACTCCTTTCCCAATTTTGAAGCAGTCTGTTGTTCCATGTCTTGCTCTACAATCTTCAAGACTGAAAAACACTAAGGTTTGTATACTTGAATAAGGAGTAAGGCAAGGTAGAGAGCAATACCTCCCTGAACATCTCTAGCAGGAAAAAAAAAAAAAAAAAACACCACAAAACATGGTATGGCAGATCAGCATAGAAGAGAGAACACCTACAGACAGAAGTGTGCATTCAGATCACTAATACACAAAAATTTGAGCATTTAAATAACTTCTCTGGGATTCTGTGTCTTCATGAAAAAGGTGGTAATCAGATTCGGCTAGACTGTGAGAACTGTTAACATTCTAGAACACAGTGATCTGAGGAACTCAGGAAGCTCTCCCCTGTGCCTCCCTCCCCATGTGCCGCTTTTTCATCAGCTGAACACTCCATAATTAGGAATCTGTTTCTCCGTGCTTCTAGGGACTGTTCCTGAGTTATTATCTAAGGAGAGACTATTTGAATGGTGAGACAAATGGAGAGGTAATTCTATGTATATCTTTAAGGACAGTGCTGAAAAGTTGGGTCTTGTGTTACTACGAAGCAATTGAAGAGTAGTAACTTAAGACCCTGGTAGTGGCGGCAGCAACAAAGATAAACATGGTTTATTTCATAATTTTGTGGGTGCCGCCACTACCTAAAGGAGACCAGTCCTGGGTGTTCATTGGAAGGACTGATCCTGAGGCTGAAACTCCAATACTTTGGCCACCTCATGAGAAGAGCTGACTCTCTGGAAAAGACCCTGATGCTCAGAGGGATTGGGGGCAGGAGGAGAAGGGGACGACAGAGGATGAGATGGCTGGATGGCATCACCAACTTGATGCACATAAGTTTGGGTGAACTCCAGGAGTTGGTGATGGACAGGGAGGCCTGGTGTGCTGCGATTCATGGGGTCACAAAGAGTCGGACATGACTGAGCGACTGAACTGAACTGAACTGAACAGGTTTCTCCTTTTCCAATATACGTGATCTATAGACTTTATTATATAGATTACATTATTATATAAATAATTATATATTATTATTAATCACATTTCTCCCTCTTACTTCGGCTGTAAGAAAACTTAGACCAAACTCAAATTTCATTATAACCACTGCATTAAATTTAGAATTCCTGTAGTTTGAGTTCTTTTTTGTTGCCCTAATTTTCCTGTTTCCAGTTTATCACATCTTTTGTTGCAAGCCAGCATAATTTCTTTATAAAAAATGTTGGAGGCATAAATAGGTAAAATAAACATAAAATATCTGTCTGAAATATTTTGCTTTAATTGTGATTATATAAACAAAAATAGAAAATATACCTCTATCTTGATTATTTTAAAAATTTAAGGTTAATTTGGCTTTAGTAGGGGACAAAATTTAAGTTAGCATAATATTTGGCAAAATTATCATAACTGGAAAATTTAAAGACAACACAAATTGCAACAATATTTGTACCGCTTTTATTTGGAAAAATAACCATCTGAATGCATTTCCATAGTATATTACAGTTAAGTACTTCATGACATGATTAGCATTCAGTAGTTGAAAAAGTATTAAACTGTGCTTGAGAAGATTCCAATTGGTTCAAAGTCATTCACTGAACTAAAAGTCATTTCCTCATTTTTATAGTCATGGCATTTACCAGAGTCATTCAACTCCAATTTTCATAAGAAAACATTAAAGACAAAATCCCACTGAAATCATCAAACAATATTTTATGCTGTTACAAATATGTTATGCAAAATATAACACTGGCACCAGATTTGTATCATCACGCTTTGCAAAGATATATTGCACATGCTAAAGCATAAAATATATAGACAAAACTACCAAACAAAAGATATTTGCATTGAATTTTCAGGTCACTGCATAAGAAACTCATAGAATTACATTTTATACACACACTCAGATTGTCACTATCTTAAAATGCTCTTCCCCTATAACACTGACCTATGGTTTATGGTTTTGTAAAAAGAAAGCATTTTAGCACTGCAAAATCAAACATAATTCCTATAGAAAACTTCAGCATCTTCATTTTCACTTCAAAGCAGGTAAAAGGGGAAAGAGGAAAAAAGACACTTTATACATTCAAAGAAAGGCTGAAATGAAAACTCACTGGTATTATATTGCTCTGATAATACTCAAATGAAAAAAAATACAAAACATTTCACAGAATATTTTTTTCAGAATATACAAATATAAAAAGGCACTCTAACTTCATATCACAAGACAAAAAAAAAGGGATGGGTTCTTCAACCAACACAACAGATAAGCAAACCAAGTTGCTCAACAGTACAAAGAATTACTAGTGCAGCAAATCCATTTGATGTTCTTATCCTAATTTAATAATAAAATAATAAACCAAGCAGCTGTTCACTGCCTAAAGTACCAAAACATACTATGGTGCCCTTTTATTAGTGATAAATAGAAATCCCCTGAGCTATTTACTGTAGAATCATACCAGATTTTAGGCAATTTGGAGATAGTAATGTATTTACCAAGGATAGGCAGACATGGCAAATAGGTAAGTGCAATGAAACATGATCCCTGTGGCTGTGGTTAAAATACAGTCTAAAAATAACATATTTAGGTAAAAGCACAAAACAACCAAGACTCAGTTAAAAGCACAATGTTTTCTGTTTTTGTTTTTCTTAGAAAGCTATGTGGCAAATCTAGTTTTCTAAGAGATGTGAGTGAAAAACACAGAACTCAGCTTTTAAAGTCATTTCTTAAGGGAAAAATTTTGGTCTTGGGAAGAGGGAGAAAGAGAAAGAGAATGGGGGAGAGAGATTCAATAAACAATTCACGGCATGATTTTATACCATTCTTTTGTCCTCCTCCTTTCTGGCAGTGAGAGTGGGGAAGTCAGAACGCAGCTCCACAGAGACAATGTCACGGGGCTGTCACTGCCTTGCTGTGATATTTCTTGTTCTCTGTGCTACTCTATAGGAGAGATGGTAACGCTGCCTCACCATCAAATCAGGCATCGCATTTCCTGCTTTAAAGGCCAACTGAGCAAGATTTCCATTTACTTCTGGAAAAAGACTCCGTAATATACCACGTTTCTGCAGTGTTAGAGCTCCCTTACTTTCAGAGTTTTGGTAAAGGTTAAGGTCATTATTGCTCATTACCAATTTATCCACTTTTTCAAAACTCATCTTCTCCAAGCAGACAAAAAGGACATAGAAAGGAAAGGAACACAACACCAAGAATTAAAAAAAACAAAAACAAAAACAATGGCAGTGGTGAAACAAAAGGTTTCAATGAAATTAATACCAGTTCTTATAAGTCCTTTGAACAAGTTCTCATTTGTGAAGAACCCAACATGAATTTTTAATAAAATCCAGAATATTACAGAGTGAAGACTTTTACAGTTAGATGAAATACATAGTATGGTATCTGTATTTGATCCAGGTATGTTAGGACACTGTTTAAAAAATATCTCACATACATTAAGATAGAAATTTCCAGAGTGAAAATGGAACCCATTATAAAATATTGGAGAGCAGTACTCTAATGCAACATGTTTCTGTCCTGTCTCTTCCTCAAGTAGAAAATAGCATGAGCTGGTGATTTTTATTTCTCTTCTTGGTACATGTGCCCACACACTGACAGAGTTCCCCATTAGGTTCCTGGGACCATGAGATTTTCAGCATATTTAGGATAATTTCCGTATCTTTCTTCGGGCCCTCTTTGTGCATATGACCCACTATACACTTCAGTTTTCATCTTGAAGAAAAGCATAAGGACTGCAGTGTATTCTAAGCTCTGAGCTGGCTACACACAGGCTGAGTCATGGATGTTGTACCTTTTTTCAACCGACGTGGAAGAACCTGAGGGTCGGCTGGAAACCTTAACAGTGGAATTTCTGGGCTTGCCCTCAGGAATGCAGGCCAGCCCAGGGAAAGTCCTGTATATTTTCCGGCTTCCTCGTTATTCCAAGTAAGACAAGTAGGAATTAAAACAGAATAAACAATGGATATTTCCTCGGCATTTGTTTCATTTCAAATAAATACAAACACATATACATCAAAGTATATGAACATTTTCTCTAGTTTGGCAAAAAATTAAGCTGTGGTAAACACATTATTAGTTACAAATGTTAAGCCATCAGCTAGAAATCTGTGTCATAAGAAATATAAAATACAATAAAGACTTACACAAAAAGATTACATTTTAACTCCATAGAAAAGCTATTTTAGTTCTTACTTCCACTTTGAAGGAAAACAATTTAAATCTTCAATTTTAGACTGAAGTATTTTGGTCCTTGTGTATAGCTGGCTGATGGACTACAGACACAGATAAATACATACATATACATGTGCATGTGTGCGTGCATAATTTAAAGTCTCATTCTTCTTTTTGTACAGCTATTCCAGGTGCAGAGCGGGGTCCATTTGACCTAGAAGCTTTGGCAGAGGAGAGGGAGCAGACACAGTGTTCACTACGATGATTTCATCATGAAGCAATTTTAATCGGCTTTAATTTCCATTTCACCCATTTCTACATCGTGCTTTCACTTTGTTCTTTTTTGGAGTCACACTTCCACTCACTGAGCATGACTTTGACCGAAAAGCTCATTTAACATTTCACTACTGATGAACAATACTGATGGCTCTTATGTTTTTTAATAAAGTTAGTATTTTGATTTACAGACAAATTAATAAAGGGTACTTTCATATTTGCATATATCTCAAAGTTTCGGTGCAATATAATTTTCACCTGAAATGTTATTGAAGTGATTCGGGTTCAATCATTTGGTGAAAATTAGTCACAGGCTTGTTACAGGGAGCACTGGGTGCCATATTTTTGTTAAATGAAAAAAGCAAATTCAATTTTCAGTGGATTTTCCCCTTCATTTGGCAACTTAAACAAAAATCCTCAAAAAGAAGTTCTGGATATTTCAGTACTTACTATAGAGAGGATACCACTAACACCACCTGGGAAGACTATGAATAATTGGACTCCCTTAAAAAAGATTATTACAGGCATTATTTCTGAAGATGAACACCTCTACCTTTGGCTTCTAGTAAGGAAGTAAACATCAAATTGAGCAGAGGTTTGAGGCATCTCCTATCCAGCCCTTCCCTCCCTTCCTTGGGGACATGAATGTCACATTGATACACTTTTGAGAACTCCCCACTGAGTGAGTACATGAAAAAAAAAAAATCTTCCTCTTTGTTGCATTAACCCCAAAGAAAAAGAATTAAATGTTTTTTTAAAATTCTATATTTAAAATGAGAGGTAGACTTTCACACAAGTATCTCAGCTCTAAGGAAAACATGGAACAAAGTAAAACCAAGGCCCAACTGTATGAGAGCTTTGCCCTACAGCCAAGCTGCCTTCCCTGGGCTTGATTAATTCCTTTTTTACTGGCTTCCGAAAGCTCGGCCCATAATAATACTTGAATACAACATAAATCTGGAATTCAAGCTTTGTTCCCTTCCTCCAACACAGGTGGATCAAGGAAAAGCTTCTACAGTCCAAAGTCAGAAAGTTTCCGAATCAGAATCATTTTCATTGTACCCATCCTCAGAGCCTACATTGTTACTGCACAGGCTAACCATGCTACCCAGGTTGGAGAGGGTCGTCCTGCTCAAACTGTCTTTTTTAAAACAAACAAAGTTGACAGCCGTCATTGTACTGGAAGGAGAAAAAGTCATCATGGTAGCCAGAATGAGGGCCAGGCAGTCAGCCACGTCTTTGTTAGGAGCACAAGCCAGGGCCGGGGTATGACCTGGGCATAAATGCAGACAAGGCAGTGGTTAGTCCGGGCAATCCAGAAATGGCGTGAGCATCCCACAGTACATCTCAAACGACCTCACACGTGGAGATGTATGTCGAGTTAGAAATCATGCCAGGCAAAAGGAGTTACTGCCCACAAGTCATGCTTGGGGTGAGGCTGGAGGGGATCGGGAAGGGGTAGACATTTGATGGAGGGCTTTTTTTTTTCCCCAGCTTACATGACAACAACAAGCACTATATTATCCAGAGTTAGGCAGGATTCCAGTCTTCATCTAGTGAACAGAAACATGAGGTGGGGCGGTGTGTGTGACACAATTCCACAAAACAAAAAACAAAAACAGCCACAGGACAATCAGAAAGGTGTTTCCACTTGAGAGCACACACACACCATGCGCCTTGGGCTGGGGTCAGGGCACTCTCATTCTGAGAACAATGACTTTCCACGTCAGATTAGAGAGGATGTTGAGAATCAGGTGTCTGTAAGAGTCAGTACCACTGTTTTGTCACTTTATATATACTTTACATGAAGAATGCACCAGGAAGCTGGTTCTAGAGAAATGGAATCATTTGAGTAGATGAGATATAGCACTGGTTGGTTGTGGTGAAATGTACCATCATTTAAAAGAAACTTACACAGAATTTTAAATAATGTCAACACCACTAACCAAAGTCCCAAATCCTAAATGTAACAGATATGGGGAGATTGCTGTGTGCCATAGAGTCATGTCATTCTCGACTATGTGAACTTGATGGATCAAGCCTGGAAGAGAAAATTATTTCAACATATGAAGCAGGAGCCATGGGGAGGTAGATGAAATCTTCGATTTAGTCTACCCTTATTCAACCTTTATTCTATTGGCTGGAGAGGTTTAGCCTGCCCCCTCTCCTGGCTAAACTTTCTACTAACCACTGGCTCATTTTATTCAGAGGCACTGGCTCAAAAATCTTAATTTTTTGCTGTATCATTTGTTAGCACTTGACCTGATTTCTATTCCCCTCCCCGCTTAACAGATGAGTCCTCTGTCTGGTATGAAGACAAACAAGAATGGACAGATACCTTAACATTCCATTCCTTAAAGGTCTGTGATAAGTAATTAAGATTGCAGTGCCATACAAAATCATCCCAAATGTTCCTAGGCCTTTAGGGTGTAGCTAAGTGGTGGCTCAGAGGATAAAGTGTCTGCCTACAATGCAGGAGAGCCAGGTTCGATCCCTGGGTTGGGAAGATCCCCTGGAGAAGGAAATGGCAACCCACTCCAGTATTCTTGCCTGGAGAATCCCATGGACAGAGGGGCCTGAGCGGGCTACAGTCCACGGGGTCGCAAAGAGTCGGACATGACTGAGTGACTTCACTTCACTTCACTAAGCTCTGATACAGGCTGTGGTCCTCCAACCCTGGTGCACTTATTCTTGAGTTTGCTATGGGCTGAACAAGCCCCAGATATATCAGACTTAGACTGCAGAAAGGCAAAACTAATTCACTCTGGTCTCTTGGGTCATTTTGGAGGAAATTTTGGGCCTCTGCACTCCAACCCTAAAGTATTAATGTATATACATATATTGGTAATAAGAAGGTGAGGGAAGGTGGGGCAGGAAAACCGAGGAGATGGAGTAATAGAGAACTTTTTGCATCTCCTACATGAGTCAGGCTGGAGACAGAGCGGGGTACATGCTAGGATAAACGGGGCTGCAAAACCAAAACTAATAGGAGTTAGCTAATGATGTCATATGGCTGCTTACTTCTGAGAAATAGGCATGAGCTGCTAATTCCAATACCTGTAATAAGCAGTTGAATTATGTTAATACATTTTATAATACTTGAATTAAATGCCACAATTAATGCCACATTCAAAAAATTACTGAGTTGATAAATATCCAGAAGTTCCTCTTTTGCTCCCCAAAGTTAAAAGGCATGGTAGTTTAATATAATTCTTGTACTCATGAGCTTTCTAAATTTCTTAGGAAACAGAGTAGAAAGCTTCTGTTAAGAGTTAGTTCATTTAGAAAAGAAATGTGGTCTAGATCAGAAGATTTCAAGCCTAGATGTTAATTTAAAAATTTTACTCATGTTCCCCAAATATCCATACTGAAAATACGAGTTCTGATCTGTTCTGTAAAATAATACCTAGAGGTTTGATCTCAGAATGAACTGACATACAAAGATGTTTTAATCTGAGCCCTTGAGCATGCACCCATGACACATGTGATCCCTAACTCTTCAGCATGTGCAGCTAAAATTTCATTTGAATACCAAGCTGAGTGTATCTAACATATTTCAACCACCATGCTGAGGAGTTTGAGACCAGCTGCTAACATGACATGCACATGGAAGGCACTGGTGGACTGCAGGGAGACCATGTGTTTTACAACAACAGACAGGACAAATTATCCTTGTTTGACTGCTCACACACAGGGAACTTCCAAGAGAAAGAGAGTTCTCACTGCTTTTTTAAACTAGCTCCTGGGTTTCCCATTTCCCTCTGGCTTCATAGCAGGTGCATTGGCACCTGAAATAATGGCTTACTTTTCTCACTTACCATTTTCATCTACAGCAAGTACACAAGCCCCTTTGGCCAGCAGCTCCTCAACAACCACTTTCAAGCCATTGCGTGCGGCCACATGGAGGGGTCTGAAAAAAAGACAACACCAAGTGTCAATCGTGATACATATTTGTATGAGAATGTGGCATTTTGAGTAGTCTGTGTGGTTGAAAGAAAGAAAGGACTTGAGAATCTGTAAATAACACGAGTATTTTTACTTTTTCAAAAAAGGTTTCTGAAGAGCTATAGATCCAACTGTTCTTCCATTGGCCCAAATTCTTCTGCAGATATTATTGTACAAATATTTTACACCTCAAACAATCTTAGTGACAAGTCACAGGGAGCCAGAGAAAGAACTCAAGTTCTGGTGTGTTTTCTAGAAGGTTCTTTTCTTGCTTTCTACATCAGTATTTGAATCACTGTTTCACACAGTTAATCAATACAAAATCAATATGACTGATGTTACTACCATCCATATACAAATCTTAAACCTTGTTATTACTAAAGGCATGAAATGAAGTTTTATTGAATTTAGAATATCTTAAAGAATAATGTCAAACTATATTCTGCTATTCTGCTTAAAAATCTTAATGGAAAAAAATTCTTATATTTCTTTGCCCTTAAAACAAATGCACAGGTAATTTCCTAAAATGGAAAATGAAGCAGCTTTTGGGTCTTTCACACTAAGGATTACACTGAATTATATTAAAATATAATAACACAAATAGCTTAAATGCTTCAAACATTTAACCTGATTTATAAAACTTGTTTTCCAGTAAGAATACATAAAACTAATACATTTTAAAAAATAGTTTCTCCTCAAATATGGCAGCTGATAAGATTTTCTAACAACCCACTATATTTTTAGTACTACCTTAGAAATATCAGCAAGGAAAAACACAGACCTCACAAAATTCTATGAAGGCGTATCAGAAGAAAATCTCTAACTAAAAATGTCTAGCTTGGTCAGCAATTGTAGATATGTGACCATGAACTTCACAAAGGAAAAGCCAGATTTGTGTCTTTCATCACTGCGTCCCCCAACTCTAGCCTAGAATACAGCACATTTTTATTATTGGTCGAATGCATGACTATGAATCTGGGACTTAGTCAAGCTTTAGTAGTCACACTTACGTCTGCAGTGCATTGTTTTTTGCATTAATAAGGCTCTCATCTTGTATCTTGTCAAGTATTAACAAGGCACATTTTTCATGACCCTAATGAAGGAAAACAGATAAGTAAATGGAACAAAGATACAGAAATGTTCTGGGGAAATCACTTCAGTATGCTTTAACTTTAACATGTATTCCCTGCCTAATATCAAAATAGGCTATTTTCTGAATAATACATTTTCTTCTAAGAGCAAATGGTTAAACAGCCCTAGATTTTCAAAGATTCTAAATAAGGTGTTTTAGAACTTGATTAATATAAATCTGATCTAAAATATTACAATTTTTATGATAACTTTTAGAATTACTGTCCAGAGAGCTGAAGCTGATGCTATGTTAGCTAGGTCAGCAGAAAAACAGAGAGTAGAATTAGGAGTGTCCTTTAAATTCTTCAACAAAGCTTTTTAAACACAAGTCAAGTCCCATCTCCTTCCTCAAGCCTTCAAATACCACTTCAGTATCCACCTATCACTGGAATTCCCATTGTACCTGTTATCTGTATCATTCATCACTGGCTGCCTTATATTATAGAGTCTTTTCCAGCAAAGGTCATTCTTTTCTTCCTCATTCAAAAGATACCTCTATATGTTATGACTAATGATAGTTTAAAATCTAGAGCATCAACTAATAATATAGAGACCCTTTTGGAACTTCAGGCCCAGTACCTGGTTAAGGGGTGACCACTTCCTAAACCCCTGATACTCAAAATGTGGCCCAACAGAATAGCAGGATCAGCATCACCCAGGAGTTAGAAATATTAACCCTCAAGCCCAACTCTTGGATCTACTAAATTAGAATCTGCATTTGAACCAGATTATCAGGGGATTCATTTGTGCAATAAGTCTGAAAAAGCATTGTACTTATATTCATGAAAACACTACAACTTGACATGAACTTCAGGAACCTGAGCACTTTTTGTGGTATCCACTTTTTGTGGATCATGAAATGGGAAAATGTAACCAATGAAAGGAATAGCTGAGACTTCTGGTACCACTGGGTATAGATAACACTTTTGATAATGCAACTATATTGGAACAAACCACCATCACTGGTGTCAACTAGCATCATATTACAATGCCTTATAAGGGAGACAATTTTAGAAGTGCCCATGGAGTTTTCATTGTCATGTACTGCTGGTGGAATGTAAATGGTTAAAACCTTATTACAGGGCATATTGGTCTTAGAAGTGTTCATAGCCTTAGACTTACTAATTTCATATTTAGGGATTTATTCAGATTATTATACTACAATTAGTATTATTTGTAGTAGCATATATTTGAAACAAGGAAATGTTTAACAATAGGGGATGGGTTGAATCACAGGTAGCACAATCCTAAGGCAGGGTTCCATACATCTTCTAAAACACTATAATACATGATGTCTGAAAGGAAGATATTCATAATATACGATTCAGTAACGAAAGCAGGTTATCCAACAATATGATCCCACTCATAAAATCATACATTTATCTTTTTACAGAAGCAGGAACCTTGAGCTATATGTGAACACGATGCTCTTAAAACAAACACACACACACACACACATTCTTTGCATTAAACTACGTACCAGAAGAAAAGGTAGACAAAAGAAGCATACCTAAATGAATACATTTATTTGCCTCATAAAAGAGTATTTTTGGCTGTGTTATTACAATGTCTTCAAGCAGAATAAATGAAAACATGTGGAACTGCTTATATTTTAGAAGCCATTTAACTAAGCTCCTAACCTGTGTTTAAAGGCAAAATATGAAAAAAAATAAAAGCAAAATATGATACCACAACCATGAAGACAGATTCAGTGGCAGCATCAAACCAGATTGTGGCAAGAATTCAAGTGGCAAATTCCCTGAAAAGCATAGCCCATCAACCCCTTTGTGTGGGTCTGCCTTTTGCTTCCCCCATTGATTCCACTGAGAATGACACCATCCTGGGAAAACATACATCTTAATTAAGAGCCATGATACACACACTTCTGATGAACAGATTTAGGTATTATTATTATTATCATTAAATAACAGTGTTTCAAATCCTTTTACATACTTTACTACTAGCCAAATGTAAGGATGTGTTCAAGTCCTTATCCTTCACAGTCAGGTCAGCCTGGGCACTGTTCACCAAAATATCTGCAGAAAAAGCCAAAAGATAATTACTAAGACTACATGTTAATTACATGCGTTTTGAAGAAGTTACTACCAAAACAATAATGCTTTTAAATTTGTATACTCACATTACCATAACTAATATTTTTAAAGAAAAAAGGAACAATTTATTGCCATGAAAGTGAAAGTGAAGGTCACTCAGTTGTGTCTGACTCTTTGTGACCCCATGGACTATATGGTCCATGCAATTCTTCAGGCCAGAATACTGGAGTGGGTAGCCTTTCCCTTCTCCAGGGGATCTTCCCAACCCAAGAACTGAACCTAGGTCTCCTGCATTGTGGGTGGATTCTCCCAAGGATATTGGAGTGGGTGGCCTATCCCTTCTCCAGCAGGTCTTCCCAATCCAGGAATCGAACCAGGGTTTCCTGCATTGGAGGTGAATTCTTTACCAACTGAGCTATCAGGGAAGCCACTTTATTGACATAGTTGTTCTATTCAAATCCAAATTCCATAGTCATTAATTTATTTTTTATTTCTTTGGCTGCTCCAGGTCTTAGCTGCAGCATGCATGATCTTTAATTGAGGCACACAGGATCTAGTTTATTGATCAGGGATCAAATCCGGGTTCCCACATTGGGAGCATGGAGCCTTAACCAGTGGACCACAAGGGAAGTCCCTATAGGCATTAATTTTAATTGTCTTTACAGTTTTGTTATTTCCAGGTAAAATGATTCTATTGTTCTGTTTGGTTTCTAAATGTTGACAGATTTCACTCTGGAAAGGTGGGCTCACTTCGACAAAGTCTATCAATAACCAAGTTAACAGGGGAATTAAAAATGAACAGCAAGTAGATCAGGTGGCTTAAATACAATGTTGGTCTTCTCTAACATGTATATACCGAAAGGATGATCACTTTCCCACATTTACATTCCTTTGGTTTTAGACAGGCCTAAACTCCAAGTCCACAAGTCAAGCACATACCCACGGCACCAGCCTGCCCGTTCTCAGCAGCCATCATCAGTGGTGTTTTCCCTGAATTGTCTGCCGCGTTCACTTGAGCATTGTGTCTGAGAAGAAGCTGCAAGCACTCCACGTGATCAGCAAATGCTGCTGCATGAAGTGGTGTCCTAATGATTTAAAACAAGTATGATGTTAGCTTCCTATAAACTTAACACACTCCCTTTCTATATGTGCCTGAGAAACATGTGCGTGGTGTCATCTTAGGGATTTAAAACTTACTGGCTTACAGAGATGGTGACCAGGTTCCCCCAAAGGCCATTCAGGGTAGACACTGAAGTGTCGCCTATGTGAATGGCACCCCTAGATTTGGGGGGGTGTAGGCAGTGGTCCTGATAATAAAATCAGCATCTTTACTGACCCTTTAATCTTGAGTTCCAATGACCTCTCTCATCATTGATAAACATACTTCCAAAATTAGGCCTTAGATTTGTAGATAATTGGTTATTTTTTTAAAAAGCCTACATCATTTAATGTGAATGGCTGGTTTCTTTGGGAGGACAATTTGGCATGATTTATCAAAATTAAACACTATGATCTTTGAACCAACAAATTTCAATTCTAGCACTTTTATCTCTCAGATGTATTTGGTCATGCAAACAGATACATGTACTATTCACTGCAACATTCATTATAACACCAAAATTCTGAAACAACCTAAATATTCTTCAAAGGAAGACAAGCTGATTAAATTATAACATCCAGTCAATGGAATAACATGAAGCTTTAAAAAGAATATGGTAAATATATATGTTCTGGTATGGAAAGATCTCTAAGATATATTAAAAGGAGAACATTAATATAGAATGTTCTCATTTGTATAAAAAGAATATAAGCATATATATTTTTATATATTTTCGTAGTTATATATATAAAATATTTGGAAGAAAATAAAAATTTAGAAAGAACAGTTTAAAGTAGTTTTCTCAGTGGAAGAGGCTGGGGCTTCTGGACTAAGAGGGTAATTTTTTTATATATCATTTATTATACTTAACTTTAAAAAACATGTCTATATATTACTTTTTAAATCAAAAACATAGATGTTTGGCCACTCTGTAGCCACAAAGAAGGCTAAGAGTCATCAGACAAGAGCCATGCTCTTAGGCTCACTTACCTGCCTTTGTCATCTCTACAATTGACAATACTGGAATCTATGGCCCCGAGTAACAGTGATGCACAATTCTCATGATCATTTATTCTAAAATGAAAATAGATTTAAAAATTTAAAATCCTGCTCCCTAAAACATTATATATCCCCTCCTACTCCATCTTTCTATGCACTGTATCTTTAATAATCTGATGCATTTAAACATTTTGACACAAATTTTGAGCAAAAGTTTCATTTACCAAAGAAGAATTTCAACATTATAAAGATTGGAAAATTACCATATATGAAATCTTCCTGGAATAAAATGCCTAATTATCCACATGGGTAATATTGTTAACCCCAATTTATTTTTAGAATTTGGCTGACAAGCGTGACTATTGATACACCTGAAGAGCTCTTCACATGGTGTATACTGTGTTTCTCAGTCCACCCCTTCCTACCATTTCCCTGGGTGGTTTGTGAGCCACCCTGGAACCACGGCACTTCACAAAAAACTCCTGAAAAATCATTAACATTAGATACTGCACTTTGATATCAGACTTATTTGCCTTTAGCAGCAAAATGGAATATACTGGTCTTATCTGTAATCTAAAAGCGTTTTCCTTCTGCCAAAAGCCATTTCTCTAGGTGTAGTTTAAAGAATTCAAGCCACACCATTAACTTCCAGTGTTTCTACTTACATTGCACAGTGCAGTGGAGTGAAAGGATTACCGATAAATGTTCGAAAACATTTCTGCTCCAAAAGTACCTCTATACAGTTTTCATTACCTGCAAGGAACCAAAAGAATTTAGAGACCTTCTAAGATGAAACTTTGTTTAATGAAAATTTCTATTTTTTCATTAATTACTGAATTCTGGCCTATGAATTTTCCTGAATTGACTGAATGATCATTCTCCATGGAATAAAATCTACCAAATGCCAAAATGTTTTTAACTATGTTCACAAGTGTTCTGAGATATAATGAATAAATTAAGCAGTGATGAGAAAGAGACCTCATCTGCAAGCAGAACAATTCTACCATACTCACAGCTCTTAGTAGATAGGTGCCTAACATAGGTATGCCTCAGTTTGTCCATATTTACAACAGAAAATTTCCCCTTTACCCACATGAATAGGTTCACTTATAATTTATGCACCCTAGGGAAGGGAGGAACATGTCATCGATAAAAAAGAGTACTTATGATAATGCAGGTTAAAGGACTTTGACTGTAAAACACTATATAGTATTTAAAAGGGTACCAAGAACAGTTCCTGGCAAATAGTATGGACCCACTGAGTATTTTTTAGTGAGTAGATGAACAAATGTGAATAATTACTTTCAACAAAATGGCAGGTAGTTTTCAAATCAACTGAATTTAAGTAAGGCCCCAGCTCTGTGAGCTTACTTGTTATGTGATCTATGAGCCTCCATTTCCTACAAAAAAATTGGAGAAGGAATACCTGCCCTATTGATGTCACAGGATGATGGGAAATTTATTTGATAAAGGACCTAAATGAGGTTTGTGAAGCAACGTTCTCACACAATTGTTAAGACAAGAAGGTAAAGCTATTTGGCTTTGGAATATGGATTGTTGCCCTGGAAACCTCTTCTTGGCTGAGTTCTGTGGTAAATTAGAGCTCTCTTCTGATCTACCCCAGAATTATGTTGATTGAACAATTTTAAGTATTAAAATAAGTCAAACGTTTTTTGTACCTAAAGAGAAAAAAAGTGAAACTTTGCTTTTAGGAGGACTGAGAAGTATATGAAGTAATGAACATAGAAATCCCCTAATTTTATGTAAGTTATACTGCTTAGCTGTCTAACTATATCCAACTCTCATTCAAATATTCCCAGACATTACAACCTATTACTATGAATTTCCCTGAAGGACCTAGCTTGGGGCAGCATCTACACAAGCCATTTCTTGCAGGCTATATGAATCTCAACCTAAAGGTCTGTGTAGGTAGGTCTTGGGATCTTTGAATGACTTTCAGTGTTTCCAAGTGCTCAGTGAAGGAGATTCTGGGAAGAGGGGAGCTTAAACCGCCAATCTGGAAGACTACACTGGAAGTGTGGATTCCAGTGGATTGTTTAGGAGAGGCCTGCTCCCCTTCCCCTGCTTATACCTGGAGAGGTCTTAGAACAGACAGACCTATCACCCCTGCCCCATCCAACTTCACATGGGAGAAAATGTGGTCTGTGGGAGGTTTGCCACCTGCTGTTATAATCAACACTGGCACTCCATCACCCCCTTCCTGTAGGATTTCCAGTGCTAGATAGATCTTGCAGCTTAACTCAGATTGGGGTTTAGGGAGACCTTACCCATTAGCAAGTAAATTAAAAGAAAAAATCACAATCCTCCAACGGCAGGGAGGGAACAAAACCAAACTGAAAAAGTGGAAAATTTGACTCTTACTAAGGTCAGAACCAATGAAAAAAAGAGGATCATAATAAAAACATAATGAAAGATCTTAAATTGATACAGTTAGAGCACCATAATGGAGAAGGCAATGGCACCCCACTCCAGTACTCTTGCCTGGAAAATCCCATGGACAGAGGAGCCTGGTGGGCTGCAGTCCATGGGGTCGTGAAGAGTCGGACACGACTGAGCGACTTCACTTTCACTTCACAGAGCACCATAAAACTTTTCTGGACCCAATAATCATAGTTTCTGAGTGAAAATTTTAATAGAAGAATTGATTATGGATAAATAAAACAATAGAAGCACAGTAAGAAATATATGGACATGAATTTGCAAACTCTGGGACATAGTGGAAAAGAGAGGAGTCTGACGTGCTACAGTCCACAGGGTTGCAAAGAGTCAGACAGGACTTAGCAACTGAACAACAACAAGAAATATTTGGGAAAATATTCGTTTAAGCTTAGGGGTAGGAGATCTTTTTAAGCAAGACTGTAAACCTACACACCATAGAAGAAAAAATCTCACAGATTCAACTACATAAAAGTTCAAAATCTTTACACGGAAAAAGATATCACCAACAAGGAGCAAAGACAAATAGTGAACTGAGAAAAAAATGTTTGCAACACACATAACACAGAGAGGATTCATATTCTAAGATAAGGTGCTCCTACAAATGTGTGAAAAAAGATAAACAACTCAATAGGAAAAAAATGAGCAATAGATGGAAAAAGTAATTTCCAGAAGAGGAAATGCAAATACATAAATCAGTACATAATTAGACAAGGAAACACAAAATAAAGTGAGATACCCTTTTTTTGTCCTTCAAATTGACAAAAACTAAAAAGATGACACGACCTTGGGCTAACAAAAGCTTTAATTTACAGTTGGTGGGGGTAAAAATTATGCCATACTAAAGCAGTATGGTATAATTTATTAAAGTTAAAAAATATACAGGCCCTCATCAATAATTTTACCTCTGGAAATTTATCTAACAGAATAAAGTACCATGATACGAACATACACACTGCAGTACTGTTTATAATGAGAAAAAAAAACTGCAAACAATTTGAATGTTCATCAACAGGGATCTGGTTGAATAAATATTAAATTCTGATATACACACTCATACTCATGCATGTCTATACCTATTTATCTGCTATAAAATATTCAACTATTAAAAAGATCAATGTATATAGATATACATTGATTTGTAAGGTTATCTGCAATAGAATGTTGAGTGAACAATAAGAAAAGTTACAGAATATTTGTTATATGATTCTAGTTTTAAAAAGATGTACATACATATATATTGATTTACATTTTCAAGGGAGAATTATGAAAAATAAATACCAAATTACATCAAAAAGTGAGCTTGGAAATGACTTAATTTTACTTTAGAGGCTTCAGTATGTTTTAAATGTAACAATTATCATGCATTGAACTTTTTCTACTCAAATAAGTGAAACACAAATTTTAAATCTCCTCAGTAGCAAGTGTAACTAAACAAATGGGACTATGAGACATAAAAATGCAGTGCTGAAAGGTAAGTCACGCACCTACCAGCTGTCAATTGTGACATTATTACATCATATTGTTTTGGTTGTTTTTAGCTGTATTATTTCAATTCCTTGTAGGATCCTTGGTTATCTCATATAGAAAAGAAAGCCTGATTTAAACTAATTAGTTCATCAGAAGTTCTGATGAGGAGTTACATGTTACTGGTTAACAAAAAACGTAAAGTGCATTTTCATTCCAATATGGCATCACGGTAGCCACAGAGGGAAAAATATTTTCTAAAAAAGGTATTTTTGTTTGTTTTGCAGTATCTGAATGCAGAAAGACAGGATACCTTGGTTACAGCATCATGTTATGTTCTCACTTCCTTTGAGATCACAGTGGTGTTGGGATAGGAAGTCTATTGAAATCAGTCAAGTGACAATTAACTCACCATTGTAACAAGCCCAGTGCAGTGGCGTGTAGCCTTGGTTGTCTTTGAAAGAACAGTCCTCCTCGGAAAGCGCCATCTGGAGCAGCTCACTCAGCCACGTGGCATGGCCACGAGCAGCTGCATAGTGCAAGGGTGTCCTCCCTCTGGAATCTTTACAGAGAATCGACACTTCTTGTTCCAGCAGCATTTGCACACATTCCTCATGTCCCGTCATAATCTGATGCATCGCAATTAAAAACACAACACAAATCTAAGAAGACTCAGCAAGCAAAGTTGTTGACTAAGTGAGATTAGGCTCAAAGCAAGTGGACATAACACCCAGGTCTTAAGGGAAAAGACTCTTATCCTACTCCAGAGAAACGCTGAAGAACCTAGCAGGAATTCATAACATAAAGGTCTGCGTGAACACCAGCATTTTAGGAACATCTCTTGACTTGCCAAACATAACCATGGAAAGTATCATGATGCAGTGGAAAGTATCAGCTTTAAAATCAGGAAGATGTGAGTTAAATTCTAGCTCCCTCTTGTAAAACTTGGACAGGTTAATTTATCTCTCCATGCCTAACTTTACCCACCTGTAAATGGGGATAGTAATAATGACCTCATAGGCTGTTGTGAGGACTAATGAGATATGTAAAGGCTCCCAGACTGCTGTGTGGCCCATAGAAAGTACCCCCAAAATAAGATCTATGATTATGGCATTAAACATTTAGAGTTCCTCTTCTTTTCATTGATCATGGTGGTCAGCACCATCTTTAAATAACAATCCCCTGATTTCTGCTTTTGTTTCATTTAGATTACTTGATATACTTTAAAAAACAGTCCAGCAGGTGTGTAAGAAGAATTACACATAGTGTACTTATTTCAGCAGAGTACATACTTCAGGTGGTAAATGGGCCCACATTGTAATAAAGAACAATTTAAAATAGCGTGGTTACTCAAAACTAAGTAATCATCAGAATAAATTATAATACCTGCACACAATGGAGGATTAAAAAAAAGATAGGGCAGAAAAATATTTAGTGATACGGACAAAGGTACTTGATATACTATAAGAAAAAAAAAAGTTCCGAATAGCATCTTCAGTATTATTTTTAAGATTTAAAACAAATCTATATTTAGAAAAAAGATTGGTGATATATATCAAAAAGTGGTTATCTCCAGGAGGTAAGATTACTAGAGATTATGATTTTGTTATTTGTGCTTTAAGATTTTTTTTGCAAATCTCCTATGACGTGCATGCAATCAGAAGGCAGAACCAAGTCTCACAACAATAGGTGTTCATGTATCTATCATCACAGTCAAACATGACAACTCAAGAGCAGAACCTAAGAGTACCTGTCATTATTTTATCTTTGCAAGAGATTTTATAATTTCTGTTTGACTGACTGAGGTTAATTGGTTATCTCAGGCAACAATCTTCTCCCTAAAAATTCATAAGGAGGTAAAAAAAAAAAAAAAAAAAAAAGAAGAAACAAGTTCACTACAGAATTGCTTGACTAAAGCTAAGGAAGATGTACATACCCCTCTGTGTAAAGCTGTGCAGCCCATGATGTCGACAGCATCTACATTTGCTTCCTTTTCAAGTAACAATGAAACAGCATCACTGTGTCCATACGCTACTGCAAGCATTAGTGGGGTTCTAGGAAAAGAAAGAAATTGGGCTTTTATTTTTAATTAATGTATTTATTTTAATTGGAGGATAATTACTTTACAAAATATGGTGGTGGTTTTTGCCATACATTGACATGAATCAGCCACAGGTGCATGTGTCCCACCCATCCTGAACCCCCTCCCACCTCCCTCCCTACCCCATTCCTTGGGGTTGTCCCGGAGCACCAGCTTTGAGTGCCCTGCTTCATGCATTGAACTTGTACTGGCCATCTATTTCTCATACAGTAATATACATGTTTCAATGCTAGTCTCTCAAATCATCCCACCCATGCCTTTTCCCACAAAGTCCAAAAGTCTGTTCTTTACATCTGTGTCTCTTGCAATATTGTATATAGGATCGTCATTACCATCTTTCTAAATTCCATACATGTTAATATACAGTATTTGTGTTTCTCTTTCTGACTTACTTCACTCTGTATAATAGGTTCCAATTTCATCCACCTCATTAGCACTGTCTCAAATGCAGTTCTTTTTTATAGCTGAGTAATATTCCATTGTGTATATGTACCACAATTTCCTTATCCATTTGCCTGCTGATGGACATCTAGGTTGCTTCCATGTCCTAGCTATTGTAAACAGTGCTGCAATGAACATTGGGGTACATGTATCTCTTTCAGTCTGGTTTCCTCAGGGTGTATGCCCAGCAATGGGATTTCTGGGTTGTATGGCAGTTCTATTCCCAGTTTTTTAAGGAATCTTCACACTGTTCTCCATAGTAGCTGTACCAGTTTGCATTCCCACCAACAGGGTAAGAGGGTTCCATTTTCTCCACAACTTCTACTGTATTTATTGTTTGTAGACTTTGTGATTATGGCCCTCTGACCAGCATGAGATGAAACCTCATTGTGGGTTTTGATTGGAATGGGCTTTTAAAAAGAAGATTAAAAAATACTCATCATTTCCAGTGGGAGCATCTTCCTCTCTTCCTTTGTCTCTCTCTTTCTCAGTCTCTCTCCCTTTTTGACAATTGCTTAGTATTTTCTGAGTGTCCCCGATTTGCTGTCTACTGCCTGGAACAAGCTATCTGCCTCCAGTCTCTAATGACCACATGGAATGGTGGCAGTGGAATGATCAATATGAGTAGAGCAGAGGGAAGTTCCACCTCAAAATGCTCGCCTGAATCCCATCATTTTCAGAACTATGAAGCATGGGCCAAATATCAATTGAGCAGGGAGTGTGTGTATGTAAGAGATGCTCTTATTTCCGTCAGAGCAACTGTGAACTACTTTTACAGTTTTTTATGCTGGATTTCGGTTCAGTATTTCATTTGAACAAAGCTCCATTGCCTTAAAGAAAAGTAGGACAAGTCCAGAGGAAAGACCCAAGTGCTGGGCTCCAGGCGGTGAGGTCCAGTTCTGTCTTCAACATGAACTCATATATCTGGGGTGAGTCACTAGTGCTTTATTGCTCTGCGTTTCCTATTCGTAAGAGAAGACTGGGTGGGAGAACAGGCTAACAGATGAAAAATACTCGGGGAAAAATAACATAGGAAGGATAAAAATATGAAGGATTTTTATGGAGGTGATAACTTCTTGAGGTCTGTCCTATTCCATTATTAATTTTAAAAATGAGACAGTAGCAGCTTCAGAAGAGGGTAAAAATGAATAGTAAGAGGGAACAAATGAGAAAATATTTTTAAAAAGCCAGAACACAAGGCTACATATATAAAAAGTTAGCTCCTTTTCATCAAGATACACACACACACATTTTTCTTAGATATATACTCCAGCGCAAAGCTACTTCATTCTTCTAGGGCCCTCATCCATCAATTTCACCCCAGTATAAATGCCAAATCCAGAATTCAGCATTCAGCCCTCCTAGCTGTTTAACAAATTGAACTGATCAGTTGTGATTTGAAATGTAAACCCCAGGTGTGAGAACACTTACTGTCCTTTGGCATCTTTCACGTCAACCACTTCTGGGTTGTCTGCAATTTCTAATAATAGCCGCATACACAGCGTGTGACCATTAATTACTGAAAAAGAAAATAATGGACATTTTTTTAACAGACCATAGAGATCCCTCCAAAATAAAATTTATGTGGACTTCAAATTGGTGGTTTCCATTGTTGCTTGAAGGCGGGAGGAGAAGGGGACAACAGAAGATAAGATGGTTGGATGGCATCATGGACTCAATGGACATGAGTTTGAGTAAACTCCAGGAGTTGGTGATGGACAGGGAGGCCTGGCATGTTGCAGTCCATGGGGTCGCAAAGAGTTGGGACAAGACTGAGTGACTGAACTAAACTGAACTGAATTGTTGTTGATGGACATCCCCAGGTGTCCAGCTAGTGCCAGCTGCTGGGCACAGCTGGCAATACATATGTTACCAACCCATCTCCACTTTCTTCCTATCAGGGTGCTGTGGTCCTCATCTAACTTTCTTTCCTGGATGCTGTATAGAGGCTTTTTTCCTTAAAGAGGACATCTTTTTATATGTACTCATATAGAACTGATCATCTCTTCTCCAGTTTCTAGGTAACCTTTCTGTTCCTCTGAGAGAGTCTCCCAACTCTGTACAATCTTCTTGTGTCCAGTCCACCTCAAGTACTTTTTAAAAGAAGGTTGAAGGGGGAGGAGAAGGCAGAGGAGGAGGGAAAGGAGAGCAGGTGAAGGAGGGCAGGAGCAGAATAGAGGAGGGAAGAGGGGAGCAGAGGAAGGGAGGAAGGGAGATGGGAACAGAGTTTGCTTCTTATCCCCATCATTTCACGTTCTGAGGCAGATGTTCTGACTGATGACTAGTGACTTTAAGTCAGACCTCAAGCTGACAATGTTAGCCATTGGCTTGCTGCTCACTGATTGACTGGCACTCCCAGAAGACTCACAGATGGCTCCCATCCCAAGAGCTGGAGGACTTCTCCGTCTGAATTCCTCATATCAAAGCCCTTGTTTCTCTGCCTTCTCCCAGCAGCCTCCCACCCTCTATCACCTCCGCTCCCCTCTTTCTTCCCTGCTGAGCTCTGACTGGGGGCAGCAGGCCCTGCCCCTCCTCACTCAGCTGCCCAGGTGGGAACTGGCAATGGGCAGGAAGCGTGGCCCCAATCTTGGGTTGGCCTTGACTGCCTGGGGTGGAACCCATGGACTCACTCTGTCCTGTGTGCACCAGGCAAGATGTTCTTTTAGGAAGAAGACCCTGGTGCCATAGGGTCAGGAACCACCTCCCAGGCTGATAATCCCTGGGGTAGGGTACTTTCCTTTAGCTCGTTGAATGGAACCCGCAGCCTTGCAAAAGACATGATTTCCTACTCAGGGAGTAGGATACAAACAAATACATTTAAAATTCTGAATGTGACCTTCTCTCTGAACAATAAGAATACCATAAAATACATTACATTAACCTTGTTATGGTTGTAGAGAGAGACGGGAATAGATGCAGCTATGTTAGGCTGATAAAGGCTCTTCTTAGAGCTGTCTTTTACAGCCCTTTTTATTGCATGCCAGTCATGAGAGAAGGCTAATTTAACGACAGCACATTTTTCAGGGACAATACGTATTAGAATTAGCTCACATTCATCAACACCACTCAAATTAACTACAGGGATAATACCCCCATTTTGTAGACCATTGCATTCAGCTAATTCTCAGCAACATCCCATTAATGTACCTCAGGAGGAAATCTTGTGGAAACGTTGTTGCTCTTTTGCTTTTTGTTTTAAAAATTACGTTAAGTCTCTTAGCACTGGTGAAATATGCAAGAGGTTTAATGTATGCTTAAAAGAAAATAATTAGCAGAGGACTGAAAGCTAAGTACTACAGGTGGTACTATTTTATAATACTCATGAAATACAGCATATTTTGATTGATTCCTTTATCTATATCAATTTGATATTCTTTAAATTGTTGTTGTTGTTATTCAGTCATTAAATCATGTCTGACTCTTTGCCGTCCCTTGGACTGTAGCACCCTAGGTTCCTCTGTCCTCCACTATCTCCTGGAGCATGCTCAAATTCAAATAGTCATAATCATAATAGTTTTGAGGATTTTTATTTTTGCCTAAACTAAAAAAGGGGAAAAATGATCTAATTTGTATCACTCATCCAGTATGAAGGAAATGGCAACCCACTCCAGTATTCTTGCCTGGAGAATCCCATGGACAGAGGAGCCTGGCGGGCCATGGTCCATGGGGTTGCAGAGAGTCGGACACGACTGAAGTGACTGAGCACATCCGGTATGCTGGAGGGCAAGCTAATTCCTACAGTAGTGTGTTTTTCTTGGGCAGGTGCGGTTGAGATGGTGGGAGGTGGGTGCGTGTAGCTTTTTTGAACTTAGCTAATAGCCCTCAGTAAATATAATTCCCCCTTATTTTAAAAGTGTGGCTACACTAGAATTCTCGGCTTCCTACACACATTTTCCCCCAATTGCCTTCCAGCAAAAAGATGCTACCATTTCCTTTTGCTGTGCCCTGCCAAATCCAGCTTTGTCTCAGACTAGCTCAGCCTCTCCCTGACTATGAGCGACAGCCATTTTTCATGCTGCTCAAAGACCACAACTGTCATTACAACTATCTATGCCAAACCCTCTAAAATCCATCCTGGCTCCTGTTCCTCACAGTACTCTCAGGATTTGAAACAAAAAATTGGCCTCTCAAATGAGCTGGAAAAGATTCTGGAAAAGCAGATTCTCAAAGCACAGGCTAAAGCTTCTGCACAGCAGACATTTTGTGGAGAATAAAATCAAATGACAGCCTGCACCTTCTCAACAAATTGCACGGGGGACACCCAAAAGGAGTGAGTCCTGTTGACCACTAGGGGGCTCCATTGGACTACAGCCTTTATCACAGTGGCAAATGAATGACTGATTATTCTTCATTGTTTACCTGTTCACAAGGGCGATTTTCCACAACCAAAATGGGTCCTTTGTAAGTGTCAGGAAGTACTCGGTAACTAAAGCAGGGTGCTGGCATTAATAATAGGCAACTTTAAAAGGATAACTAAATGTAAACTCTATGGTAATACTAAGAATGCCTAGAATACGAAATTTTATAATAATACTTTACAAATACCAAAAAGACTAACTGTGATGGGAAATAAGAATTTATAATTTAACCATACCAATCACTGCTGACCTCATGGCTAAAGTTTTTTCTAGGAACAACTGTTTCCAGATAATTAAGCAATGCCATGTTTTTTCAATCTTTTTATTATTTTTCCTCAGTGGTTTGAACATTCAGAGATGTAGATGGCAATGCATCCACAAAGTCTAACATTCTGAGAAAATTTTCCCAAGTACAGGAATCACAAAGTCTTTTGAAAACTGTTTTCATTCCTTTGCTTTCTCTATATATCCATTATTTCACAGTGAAGATACTTACTTCTCTTTATAATATCTGCTATCCTGATCAAAGGCTATTATCACTGAACTCCTGAACCCAAAGAAAATGGTGCCTTAGCTGAGCTAGAAACTCTTCCACATTACCTTGTCATCTGTGTATATGTCTAGAAGTATCTGGACACAGTTTTATCTAATGTGCATTAAAGAAAAATCTCAGAAGAGGCAAATCACTTACTTTTTGAAAAATACATGTAGCTTTTTAAGAGACTATTTTTACACCTGATGCATCAAGAGTCAGAACAAAATTGTGTTGGTGAAGCAATTATGTTCCAATTAAAAATAATTACTAAAAAAGGAAAAAATAGGGAGTAAATATTAATGTATATTAATGCATATATATGAAATCTAGAAAAATGGTATTGATGCACCTATCTGTAGGGCAGGAATAGAGATGCAGACATAAAGAATGGATTTGTAGACACAGTGGGGGAAGGAGAGAGTGGGACAAGTTGAGAGAATGGCACTGACACACATACGTTAACATGTGTAAAACAGATGGCCAGTGGGGGGCTGCTGCGCAGCACAGGGAGGTCAGCTCGGTGCTCTGCGATGACTGAGAGGGGTGAGATGGGCGATGGGAGGGAGGCTCAGGAGGAAGGGCACGTATGCATGCTGCTGCTGCTGCTAAGTCGCTGCAGCACAGACGGCAGCCCACCAGGCTCCTCCGTCTCTGGGAATCTCCAAGCAAGAACACTGGAATGGGTTGTCATTTCCTTCTCCAACCCATGAAAGTGAAAAGCGAAAGTGAAGTCGCTCAGTTGTGCCCGACTCTTAGCGACCCCATGGACTGCAGCCCACCAGGCTCCTCCGTCCATGGGATTTTCCAGGCAAGAGTTACTGGCTTGGGGTGCCAATGTATACATATAGCTGATTTGTGTTGCACTACAGCAGAAACTAACACAGCGCTGTAAAGAAACTGTACTCCAATTAAACTTTTTTTAATTAAAAAAATTTTAAAAATAATCAGAGCAAAAGTGAAGAAGTAACATCTAGAATGCAGAATAACACACTCAGAGGATTGCTGTCTGACAATTCTTTTCATGAAGTAGCTGTGAAATATCATTAATTTTATGCTTCAAAATGCTATGAGATTTTATTCTATGTGATTTACCTGATGATAACAATACACCGTGCCCTTTTTTTCCAGAAAATTTTGTGATTGCCATTGGCCAAAGGTTCTGAACACTCTTTTGAGTTAAGAAGGTCAGATGCAGTGTAGAGGATTTTCAGGGCAGAATGATAGATATGTGTGTGCGTATGTGTGTATTCGGTCATATCCGACTCTATAATCCCATGGACTGTAGCCTGCCAGGCTCCTCTGTCCATGGGATTTTCCAGGCAAGAATACTGCAGTGGTGGCCATTTCCTTTTCCAGGGGATCTCCTCGACCCAGGGATCAAACCTGTACCTCCCGTATTGGCGGGACGATTCTTTACCACAGAGCAACCTATGGAAGCCCAGAATGGTAGATACATGTCATTAGACACCTGTTCAAATTCACAGAATGTACAACACCAACAGTGGAACCTAATGTAAGCCGTAGACTTTGGATGATCATGTTGTGTCAGTGTAGGTTCATCCATTGTAATGAATATGCCAGTCTGGTGAGGGATGTTGATAATGGGAGAGGCTATGCATGTGTGATGGACGAGGGGTATGTGGAAAACCTCTATACCTTCCTTTTCGATGTTGCTATGAATCTAAACCTGCTCTAAAAAAAAAAAAAAGTAGCCTTTAAAGAAGGTCAGAGCCTCTCTGAATGTAGAACATTAATCATCTCTAAATGAACAGAAAGCCAAAAGCACTTTGGAAGAGCACAGGCATATTTGACATAGAAAGAGGATATTTTCAAAATTGGGATGAAAGAAGATGCTGCCATCCATTTACTCAAACTTATAAGTGGGCCGCAAAACTAATGTAACCAGACTCCTGACAACCTACCTGAGGCATGAAGTGGGGTTCTTTTGGTTACATTGTCTTTCACAAAGATGGATGCACCTTGATTGATAAGTGCTTCCACGCATTCCGTATGTCCCTTAAAGGCAGCCAGATCCAGAGCAGTGCGGCCTTTCTCATCCCTGATGTCCAGGTCTACCAGAGACTGCAGAAGGACTTCCAAGGCCTGGTGGTGCCCATTGTAGGCCTGCAAAGGAGAAACCAACAACTCAAGTGCTTGCTCACCTTAAATCCCACAACAGTCCATTTGAGGGGCTAAGCCTCCCAGGTCACGGAGGGAGATTACTTCAAAGAGCACATGGCATACTTATTGAAACACAGCTGAAACTAGAACTAGATGGAAAAATTACAGTGCACAGACCTCACAGTTACATATAAACTTTTTAATGCTCCTTCTCTTTTTCAAATAATTTACTGCAAAGGTACTAAATGTATCAATGTATTCTTATATTTATATCTATTAATCCAGTAATCTAACACAGGCTAATAGCTAAATGAATTAATATATTCTTTTATCTGTCAGCTCAGTCTTAAACACATTGGTAAGATCCAAATATTTTTTCAGGAGGCTTTTCTGTTAAACCTAGAGGAAAAAAAAACCACTAAAAACATTGTGGACTTTGTAATTCAACAGAAGCATACTGATCTTCTGTTACAGTCCAACATTTTAATCTCAACCATGTGATCCTGGTTGAGTTTCTTAATTTCACTTAGAGTTTGTTTCCTCATCTATAAAGTAAGAGCAATAAAAGTTGCCTTCAAGAGGGGATGAGAAGAGATAAAATTTCACAGCCTTTGCATAGTGCATAATACATAGTGGATGCTTCCTTTTCTCTTGTTTTCTCCATTGATTATCATCAAAACATAGACACAATTACGGAAGTATATTCCATATATTAAGGCCAAGTTCAGTCCTATTGTGAGCTACTATGCTGTGTTAAAGGAGGCTTCATACTACTAAAACACAAAACTAAAAGTCTGAAAGGAAATTTTTACTAAGTCTATAAGGTTAAACACTGTATATGCACATACAAGGCCAAGGACACTGAAATAAAAGAAAAAAAAAGAATTCGGTGGGGGTGGGGGATGGTTGGTGGAGGGAAGTAGAGGAGGAGACAGTGTCTTCAGTAGTCAGAGTCCTCTCATGGCGCTTATGTTATGATTCTACTGCAGCAATCACCCTAGGCACAATTTATTCGAAAAAATGCTTAGCCCAGACTAAGGACAAATTTCTTCAATACACAAAGAACTTCCATAAGCCATTTTAAAAACTAGGAAAGTGTGTAAAGGGTATGAAAAGGCAGCTCACAGAAAAAGAAAAAGAAAAGGTCAATAAACATATGGAAAAAACATGTAAATTTTTAGGGTACTATTTTTTAACTACCAAATGGCAGTGATTAAGTTTGGGCATGTCCGGTATTAGTTAAGACATGGTGGAAAAAAATCAACCTACACTCTGTTGGTGGCAGTAGATTGGTGTGATATTTGTGAAGGGTGATTTGACAAACTCTATCAAAAAATTTTTTTAAAAAAAACTAAGTTGCAAGTAATAAATACAATGATTTTGCTGTATGAAAAGCAAATATACTCAGATAGACACATACCTGTATCTATGTGTATATATTTCTGTATTCATAGGAAATTTTAGAAGATACAAAGGAAACTTAACAGTGGTTAGTCTAGAAATGAGAGGTAAAGTAATGAACAAATGGACTTATTTTAACTTATCTTTTTAAAAACTACTTGAATGTTTTTCTCTGTATATATCAACTGCAACAATAACAAAAACTAGATTAAAAGGATCCACAAGATTTAAGAGTACTAAAAGGAATCGTTTATAAAACTTTCTCATTATATTATTTTTATGAATGATTATGGTTTAAACATATTAAACATATATATGTGTAGTATAATAACTCATATGCTGATGAATCCCAAATTTATATCCCAGTTACTTTCTAAGACTTGTATATTCAAATGCCTATTGAAATTTCCACTTGAATATCTAATATACATCTCAAACTTAACATGTCCCAAAATGAGTTCTTAATTTTCCTCCTAAAATTTGCTCCATCTCTGTAAATGGCAATTTTACCCTCCTAGTTGCTCAGGCCCCAAATTTTGGAGTCATCTTGTCGTCCCTCTTAAGCCCAGGGTTGTGGCCCTGCACAAGAGCTTTGAAACACTGGGGCAAGCTAGTGCTAAAAAGAGCTTCCCCATCTCTCCCCACTGCCTTGCCATGCCCTGGTACAGGGGTGCGTCTGCTGAAAGAAAGGGACATTTTGTTGCTCAACAACAGAGGTGTCATCAGGTTGTCAGGCACCTGGTGGGAAACAGCTATCCATATCTCTGTTACAATTCACACAGGTGTTGGGTAACTAGTAGCCCTCAATGACACGATCATCTCTACTTTCAAGCCATGATCATCTCTGCTTCTTCTTTAAAATATATCCAGAATCTATCCAGTTCCTCACTATACCACATCCTCTGTTGCCACAATAGCAAAAGCTTCCCTTCCCATCCTTGCTGTGTGCTGTGTTGTATTGCTCAGTCGTGTCCGACTCTTCACGACTCCATGCACTGTAGCTTGCCAGGCTCCTCTGTCCATGGGGATTCTCCAGGCAAGAATACTGGAGTGGATTGCCATGCCCTCCTCCAGGGGATCTTCCCAACCCAGGGATCGAACCCAGGTCTCCTGCATTGCAGGCAGATTCTTTATCATCTGAGCCACCAGCAAACTATTACTGAATAGCCACAAGATGAAATCTTTGAAAACTCAAGTTGGACATAGCACTCCTTGATGAAAACTCATTGGGAACACAACCCAAAACTTCCCATGACCATTCAGACCCTTAGGATTTGGCTTCCCTCACTCTTGATCATCAGCATGGCCCCTTATTTACTCTGCTCCAACCACACTAGCCTCCCCTCCCCACTCCCTATGATTAAAGAAAGTGTTCTCCTCCGGGCCATTGCATCTGTACTTTCTGCTTGCCCTGCCTGGAGAGTTCTTCCACCTCTAAGAGCCACATGGCTTTTCTGCTAATTCTGCTTCAAACATTTCCTTATCTAGAGGCTTCCCAGAGCCCAATTAAATAGATCACTACCCTGTTCCTCAACATATAAGGCACTCTCCAGCCCACTTATCTTGTTTTATGTTATCTTTATAGGATTTATTATCACTTGATACTTATTACATATCTATTGTTATCTAAGATGGGAGGTACTTTGTGTGTATTGCTCACTGCTGTATCCTAGACTCATGCATAGCACAGAGTAGACACTCAACAATAAGCTGAAGAATAAATTAATGAATTATATTATCATTTATTAGTATTAGTGATAAGAATATATTTTAAAGATAGCAACTATTTATTGAGGGCACTGTGTTGAGTGCTAATCTTTGCAAACATTCTTTTTATAGGCAAAAACACAGATCAAGCAATGATAATGAATTCATCCAAGATCACTTAGGCAGTGACAAAGTCAGGATTTGAAACTCAAAGTATCTATGTTTTTAGGCAATGTCTTAAAATCTTTCCCAGTAATTCCATTTAACTGACTTTCAAAATACTTTTGTGCCTACATGTAACGGGTCAGAGAGCTAAATAACAAAGAGTGAATCAGAAACCTAAGATGGAAAGCCTTTAGTCTAATCTAGCTTCAGAAGCAACAGCTAATTTCATGGAGCACTTGCTGTGTATCAGGCAGGACTGAACATATAGCACCTTATTTGCTAGGACAACCCATGGCTTGGATGCTACTGTTATTCCCATTGTTACTGACAAGGACACAGAAGGCACAGATGTTCCTCAGTCCTCTCATGGGCACACAGCCTTCCATGGTGGAGCTGGAATTCTCAGTCACACCACAGAGCCTGAGCTGTGGGCTTCTTGTGAGCATCTACAGAAAGCGTGCGACAGGGCCATAATGTATACATTTATCTTTTTTATTATAGGAAGTTTCAAACTTATACAAAGAAGAGAGGATAGTGTCATAAATTCCCAAATATCCATCATCTAGTTTCAGCCATCATCAACTCATGCCATCAGTTTAAGCCAGCTTGGGAGCACCTATCCTCCTGTAAAGGTGGAGCATCTACATTAGAGTATAAGTCAGTCTCTCTCACTTGACCCTGGGCTTGAGCCTGTCACTTATTTGAACTTGAATTTGTGTAACACCTCTTCTCATTTTAAATTGTAATGGTAGTGACTGACTCAGTTTATGTAGAAATCCTGACTTTACATCAAAGGGAGATGAGTCCACATAGATAATAAGCAGATTCCAGATGCTATTTGCAAATGCTCCTTTCTTCAGTGTCACTTACTATGATGACAAAGATAGTAAACATTTATACTTTCTGTTATTTGACTTTAGTCCAGTTAAAAAGCAGAGACATTACTTTGCTAACAAAGGTCTGTCTAGTCAAGGCTATGGTTTTTCCAGAGGTCATGTATGGATGTGAGAGTTGGACTGTGAAGAAAGCTGAGCACCGAAGAATTGATGCTTTTGAACTCTGGCGTTGGAGAAGACTCTTGAGAGTCCCTTGGACTGCAAGGAGATCCAACCAGTCCATCCTAAAGGAGATCAGTCTTGGGTGTTCATTGGAAGGACTGATGCTGAAACTCCAATACTTTGGCCACCTCATGTGAAGAGTTGACTCACTGGAAAAGACCCTGATGCTCAGAGGGATTGGGGGCAGGAGGAGAAGGGGACGACAGAGGATGAGATGGCTGGATGGCATCACTGACTTGATGGACATGGGTATGAGTGAACTCCAGGAGTTGGTGATGGACAGGGAGGCCTGGTGTGCTGCAATTCATGGGGTCGCAATGAGTCAGACACGACTGAGTGACTGAACTGAACTGAACTGAACTGAGGAAAGTAGAATTGGTAACTTATAAACTGCATGCATATCTACAAAGCACGGTAGATAACATATTTCGATTAATAAAGAGAAAACTCAGAGCAAAAAGAAACGTATGCAGGGAGGAACCTCATGTAGAGGGCTCAGCACTGTTCAGGACTGCAGAGTTACACTGCAGGGCACTTAAGTGCTCACCTAAGAACCTAACTCCCGTAAAAGACCCCTGAAGTTTCTCCTTTTCATTCTCACAACAAAACATAAGTCCATTTGCATGTGTTAAATTTACTACTGCCATTTCATTCTTTAGATATTCCAAGTATATTTCATTTCCACATTAGATCATGCTTATTTTATTTGCTGTCTCACAAGATTCTACGTATTCAGTTCATGGATTGCCAGTGAATACAAAGAATGTTCTTGCTTTACCATAGCAACTTGAAGTTTACTTTGAAGTATAAAACTTTCTAGTCCTCTGACTCAAGGTGGTCTAAAGGTGGTCATATAGCTAACGTTATAACAGGACTGGAACCTAAGTCATCTGATGGCCTTTACTTTGGGGCTTCCCTGATGGCTCAGCAGGGAAAGAATCTACCTACAATGCAGGAGCTGCAGGAGATGTGGGTTCGATCCCTGGTTTGGGAAGATCCCCTAGAGTAGGAAATGGCAAGCCATTCCAGTATTCTTTCTTGGCAAATTCCATGGATAGAGTCCATGGTGTCACAAAGAGTTGGGCACAGCTGAATACAGGAGCACAGCATAAAGAGGCTTAATATTAAAATAAAATAGAGTGAAACCTGCTGAAGGAAAGCTTCAGAATTCCAATCCATGTTTTCTTCTATATCAGGCACTTGAAAATTCAAAGAGAGGATGGCTGAACTTCATTTAGTCAAACCTACATCTCTTGAATTTTAGTATGCAAAAGCATTACTATACAGAGTTGAAGACATAAAACTATGTATATTAAACATCCAGGGCAAGTTAAGGGAAATAATAAAGGTAAACTTGATAATACAAGAATTTTCACTTACCTTCACACTTTAGAGCTTAACCCTAGAAACAAACTATCATGTAATATGGGACTCTATTTTATGGCTAAATGCATGACTCTATCTTTAGGTAGTTATGTGATTCTTAAAGTCTATAAAAAAGAATACAATAAAACTTCAAGTTCTCTGAAAGAGATTCAAGTAGTCAGGAAAGAAGATCTTTCTCATGTCGGCAGTGCATATGAACCAAGCTCGTAATTTTCTTTCTATTTCCATCCTAAATCAGGTGTTCAGTGGGTAGTTCTGCAGATAATTTCTTAAATAACTCAAGGAAGAAGTAATCACACAAAAGAACAAATACGTTGGTTCAAAAAGCATGTAGTATTTTGGCTTTCAATAGATAACCCAGTTTAAGCCTTCACTAGAAGCAGCAAACATTTCAAAATTTTTTTACAAAAGACTTTAAAATATCTCATTAAGTAACTTAAATATTTCTTAAACATGATTAATTTCTTTAAATGTTTTAGATTGGAACTGAGGGCAGCAGGAGAAAGAATCTGGAATCTCAGCAAAATCCATGAAACAACCGGTCCATCTGGAAAACTCGACAGCTGGAGCCTTTCATTTGCATAGCCTTGTTTCTCAATTTAATTTTTTTCAAGTGGATGAAATGCTTATGAAATTCACTGGGTGGATAACCCTGGAGACTTGAATCATTCAGCCAGGAAATAGTAACTCAAGGCAGGTCAGGTTTCTTGGGGGCAGTCAAGGTTTAGGGGCATCTGGTTCTCTTTCACTGTAGACTCGTCCATGGAAGAAATAATGTGTCTTGAGTTTTAATTAAGTTAATTGCTACAGAAGGTCCTGGGGCGGGTGATGGGCATACTTGTGGGGTTCTTGGAGCAAATACTAATTTCTTTAAAAAGTGTTAGCATTTACAGGGAAAAATACAAAACAGTTTTAGAATTAACCCACTGCTATCACCCTGTCAAAGTCATCATTATCATGGTTGTCTTATTTCTGCTTTGTTCCCTGACAATTTAAACTCAACATAGAAGCTAAAGTGATCCTTTTAAGATAAAAGCCATATCACATCATCTGTCTCCTCAAAACCCTCCAAATGGTTTCATATTGTGTCAGAAAAAAAGTCAAAGTTCCCACTGGAGTCTGAGGCCCTACCCTGCCTCCGTGCCGCACTCCCCAGCCTGCTGACAATATGTGTACCTCATCTCTACCACCGTCCCCTCATTACTCTGCTTCAGCCACAGTGGCCCTGCTGTTCTGGGAACGCGCCAAGATGCTCATACCAGGGACTTTGCACTTCTGCCCAGAACACTCTTTGGTCAGAGACCAAATGGGTAGCTCATCGAGTTGCTGTTCAAACAGGAGATTCTGTGCTGTGAGAAACATCACCCCGTCTGCCAACTTGATGCTCTCTACCTCACTGCTCCTGTTTGTAGCGTGAGCAGCACGCACTTCTGACCATCTGCTATGTTGTCTATTTACTTGCCTATTGTCTTTCCTAGACTGGCCACCCTACAAAACCAGCGGTTGGGTTTTGTTTACTGCTATCTCTCCAGCTTCTGAAACCGTGCTTCGCACATGCACAGTCAGTACATGTCAAAGGGAAGAATGATACTGATGTTACTAAGAGCAAAGATGAAGCCCCAGCTGATTCCACATAAGCCCCAGGTGCTGTTCTAACTGCTTTACATGTATTAACTCATGTCATCCCCACTACGTCCCTATGACAGAGATAGTGCTATTCTCCCCATATAATGGGTGGGGAAACTGAGACACAAGAGGTTAGTTTTTGCCCAAGATCATACAACAAATTAACAAGTTGGAAAGGGTTTGGGGGTTGTTAATTAACTCACTTCTTTTTAATTTACAGATGGGAAAACCATGTCCAGGTGAGATGCTAATGAGAAGACTGCTGGCTGGGACCCCCTCTTTCCAGGGGGTGCTTACTAGACCCCTGCCAGCTGGAGAACTACCCAAGCCCATCTCTCTCCAGTGATACCATACCACCCTGTCTTTACATGACTGGAAACTCTTAGCAGAACACCTAGCATCCAGAAAGCACTCAATAATTTTTGAAAGAAAAAAGAAAAAGAATGAGAGATTATAAAATTTTTGGAAGCTAAGAAGGTCTCTTCTCAGATTACCAGCGGGCTTAACAATGCAATCAACCACACTGTCAAAGGAAATGAGAATTCTATCTGAGATAACCTTACTGATAGGCGTCTCTTAGGGTAGCTAGAGCTTCCGTGAATGCCCAGCCTCGGGCTAACTTCCCCAGGCCCAGCAGATGGCTGAGCAGAGGTTCTAGGGTCAACCTTTAGAGCAACCTGCTTTGTTGCTCTAAGCCATATCACATCATCTGTCACAACCCTGTGGACTGCAGCACACCAGGCTTCCCTGTCCATCACCAACTCCCAGAGTTGCTCAAACTCATGTCCATAGAGTCAGTGATGCCATCCAACCATCTCATCCTCTGTCATCCCCTTCTTCTCCTGCCTTCAATCTTTCCCAGCATCAGGGTCTTTTTCAATGAGTCAGTTCTTTGCATCAGCTAGCCAAAGCATTGGAGCTTCAGCTTCAGCATCAGTCCTTCCAATGAATATTCAGGACTGATTTCCTTTAGAATGGACTGGTTGGATCTCCTTGCAGTCCAAGGGACTCTCAAGAGTCTTCTCCAACACCACAGTTCAAAAGCATCAGTTCTTTGTTGCTCAGCCTTCTTTTTGGTCCAACTCTCACATCCATACATGATACGGGAAAAACCATAGCTTTGACTAGATGGACCTCTGTTGGCAGTTATGTCTCTGCTGTTTAACATGTTGCCTAGGTTGGTCATAGCTTTTCTTCCAAGGAGAAAGCATCTTTTAATTTCATGGCTGAAGTCACCATTGGCAGTGATTGTACTAAGAGACAACTGGTATGAAACTTTATACATAAATATCCACCCACCTTTTCTACTCTAAGCCCATGTCCAGCAGAAAGACTCATGGACGTTTTAGCCTGCTTTCACAGGACTCGGCGTGTGCATATTTATCACTGTGCATACCGTGGTTATGTCGGTAGATGTGGCAGAGGGTGGTGAGTGAGATGCTAGCAGATGGGCTGGTGGGTACCTGAGGAGACTGGCAAGGAGGAAAAGCCTCCAGGGAGTGTGATCAGTTCATCCCAATCCTCATGGGATGGCCTCATCCCTTCCTTCCTACATTCCTACCTGCCTCGGTTCATCCCAATCCTCATCCTTTCCTACCCTGGCTGAATTTCTATGTGTGTCCATCAATAAAATACTCCTCTCAGCTCTCCAAAATCTCCATCTCAATTTTTCATCAGAATGAAACTGAAAACATGCTTATGTCTGCGTGGTACTGAGTACAATGTTGTCACTGTTAAACATAGAGACCCAGCATCCTACTCTTCCCAGTATCCAATCTCTAGCTGTGTCCAAACATCTTGATGGCCCTGTACTGAGGTCTCACAACTCAGCAGAGCCTTGTGCAGGTGAGCTGGCTGTTGTCAGTCCGAGAGGTTTCTAGGGAACAGCTGTTGATTAGCAAGACCTTCACAGACATAGAGTGGTGGTAAGCTTCTCAGCTCTGTTACCCTCAGGGAGAGTTTGGTGATTCTCACTTTGAGCTATTGCATTTCCTTTCAATGATGGGATGTGGAGAGGAAGCTTTATTGGTGACAAAGTAACTTCTGCTTCCCTCCCTAGTGGCTCAGATGGTGAAGAATCTGCTTGTCGTGCCAGAGACCAGAGTTTGATCCCTGGTTCAGAAAGATCTCCTGGAGAAGGAAATGGCTACCCACTCCAGTATTCTTGCCTGGAGAATTCCATGGACAGAGGAGCCTGGTGGGTTACAGTCTACGGGGTCGCAAAGAGTGGGACATGACTGAACATCTAGCACTTTCATTTTCACCTCCCTCCCAAATCTCACCAGATTACAAGAAGCAGGGTCTGATTCTTTCTATGAGACCCCAATTTCAAGCCTCGGCAGAAGCTGCAGAGCTGCGTTCATGCATATTTTCATCTTGCTCTCACAGGTCTGTGTTTAAATATCTCACAAGTTTTTAACTATGGTATTCAATTATCTACAGTTCAATGCTTGTTGTCTATATTTACATCTCTAAAATAAAAAATAAAACATTTCCTCGGTTAGTAATTATTATTACTAGATAATAATTTTAAAGACTGCTAAAATGTGTAACAATCATTATTAAGAGCACTGTGATTGGGCTCCATGCACACTTTCTCTTTTCCTTTGTCCTCGTTTTACAGATGGGGAAATCAAGGCTCGGACAAGGTGAGTGACGTGAAAGTCACCAGTGGGTGAAACTGGGATTGGAATTGGAGTCACATCTGTCTCTGCTGCCTGAGGCTTTAACCATGTACTGTGTTCATTATGAGTTATTACTGCATTGCTATGCTTTCCTTTTAAGAGCAGCCTAGTTTTGGGAACACTTAGGGTTCTTTCGTAACAAGCTGAAGCTTCCCACAGCATCTCACTTACAGCTAAATGGAGCGGACTCTTGGTAGCACCGGAATCTGACTCTTCAAAAACACTGTTGGTTCTTTCCAAAAGCTGTGGAGAGGAAAAGAAAACAACAGTATGTGAGTACAATCTGCAGAAGGAATCCTACTTTACGGATGCTAATGTTGACAAAAATGAGAAAGAAGGCTTCAGTCTTTAGAAATCATGCAACTTATCAGAAATATAAGAAATCAGATACAGCATATCTAAAACAAATATGGTAACTGAATATTTCAACTTCTAGGTCATCTTAGCATTTGCTATTTTTTAAAAAAGCAGCTTTCATACTTGAAAAGTTGCTCCGCTTCACCAGTCTAGAAAAATAATTCTTGTTAAATCTACTTCCCACCCAGTAGTTAGTCATAATAAAAAAATGACAACACCCAGGGTCTATTCCACTATCAAACACATATTTACTGGAGATAAGTGTTGAAAAAGACTTATGAAACTCTTATTTTCATGAAGCTTACATTCTAGAGAGAGAACACAAACACATAAACATACTCATAAGAAAATAATCTGGTAGTGAAATATGCTTATAATGAAAATAAAGTAGGGTGATGTGAAATGGAGTGACTGGGAAGCTTTTTACAGCTGACAGCCAGGGGAGGCTTCTCCAAGGAGATAACAGTTAAAGCGGGAAGACACTTTAACAGTAATAGGAAGAATTGTGGCTGGAGAGCATTCTGGGAGGAGGGAGGAGTTAAGCAAATACATCAAGTGGGGATGAACAGAGTGAGCTCAAGGAATGGAAAGAATAGTGGGATGAGGGCATGATGTTGCTGAGGGTATCAGGTAAAAGACATTTTCATTGACTCTCGTTGGAAGAACAAATTGTTAAAACCTTTCTGGGCAGGTTTGTGCATATCTTTGACATCAGGAATTAATTCCTACTAAATAATTAGACAAGCACACAATGACACATGTATAAAGAAACATATTCATTTAAAAAATGTGCCCAGACACTGCTCCAGGCAGTGAAGATTCAATAATAAATAGTATATTTAAAGATCCTTTTTTCTCAAGGGGTGGGGGTATCAGGCAATAAAAGAAAGAAGTTATGTAATTATTTAGAAAGTCATAGGTGCGGTGGAGAAAAAACAGAGAAGAGTTTGGAAGGCTGGAAGAAAGGTCAGTTTGCAACTTTAAATATGAGATCAGGAAAGGTCTTACTGAGCAGGTGATGGTTAAACAAAGTGCGGAGGTGGTGAGAGAGCCATGTGGTATCTAGGGGAAGTACATTCCAAGCAGAGGGGTAAACAACTGCCTAGTCCTTTAGGGACAGAGATGTTTAAGGTCATTAATGAGACGGGGAACAAGGATGAGAATAACATCCCTCTCCTAGACTTCCCAACAATATTATAAACACCTGCTTTTTTAAATATCAAATTTTAAAATTTTCTGTTTTTCTGCTTAAAATAGCTAGCATGGCTTTTGTTTCCTTCAAATGCCTGGCTGATTCAAAAAGTAATACAGATTTAAGTTTTCTTAATGAGGGGTGGAGAAGGGGAAAATACACCTCTCAGTACACTAGAAAGCGAAACCTCCTAACATGCTCTTTATTCATGTGGAAAAACACATTTTAAAGCCATATGTGTGGAAAGATACCATTTTCATTTCAAGAACTGTATTGATATGCCTACATATGCAGAAAAAAAAGGTGAGAAACATATACCCTAAAATGTTTAATACAGTAGCCTAAAAGTGGGAGTATAGATGATTTTTATTTTCTTCTTTATCTTTCCTGGTTTTTTTTTGGTGAATGTATATTGGTTTTGTAATAAAATCACTAAAGCTATTTCTGTTTGGAATAAAAGTGATGAACATTTCTTTTCATTTACTAGAATGATGTCCACAAACCCCTAGGTAGGCCCATCCTAGACCTGGGCCTAGTTCTAGTTCTGTGGCTCTTTCTGGTTCTAGTTCTGTGGCTTCTTTCTAGCCAATGAATGTGAAAAAAAAAAGAGGTTGCATTCTCTGGCAGATCAAATATCAGTGCAAAATTGATTATCTAAAAGCACACAATTTCAAATTTTCAAGTAAAACAATACAAATAATTATATCAGAAGCATGAGGCATTATATATTTGTTTTTATTAGTGTGAGAATAGAATTTGGAACTGAAGCAATCTACAATACATTAGAATAATGAGAGTCAATTTCATTTTAACTTCAAAGCAAATAACTTTAAAAACCAATCTGCTGTACAAAGTTGAAATAAAAGCAGCCTCAACTGCTTGAAAAGGCTAGAGAACAGCTGTTCTTTGCTTTGTTTTGCAACATTATCACCTGCAAGACTTCCTGGAATTGACAGTGTGTACCAACTCCAAATCCTGTCCTAGAACGAACTTTTAATCAAAGGAACACAGAATCATTTCCACTATTATTACAAACACGATGAACAGAATCAAGAAGACAATATACTGTTTATAGTCACAAATCAGCCATATTCCCAGAAGATTTACTATGGAAGACTATTTTTCTACATGTGTACCTTGATCATCCTAATAGCATGGGATGCTTTACTTCAGTCATTTGCTTAATGTCATCTATATGGGGGACTCTGGGTTAGGAACCAGATTCAACTGTGCAGCAAGTAGATGTGGTCACTGACCTGGGAGAGCTTTGAGGCTAGTGGGGAATCCACAGGAGTTAACAGGTAGTGAAAACTGTGAGGCCAGAGCTAGGATGCAAGATGCTATGGGAATATGAAGGAAGAGGTACCTGACATAACCTTGGGGGGTCAAAGAAGATTCCTCTGTAAAGGAAATTTTACCGAGACCAGGATGGTAGGAGTCTGCCAGGCAAAGACAGAAGGGACTATTTAGGCAGAAGAAAGAGCTTGTGAGAACGGTGAGTACACCACCAAAAGCTTTAAGTTCAATAAGACTAGATTAAGTTCAATAAGACTAGATAACATGTAGGAGTGAAGAAAGAGTGAGGAGCAATGAGGCTGTAAATGAAAGCAGACAACAGATTAGGTACAGGGTGATCATATCATTACTGTCCAATCTAGGCCATTTTTCAGATTGAAATTGGGCTGCGATAATAGCTGTAAGGGCTTCCCTGGTGGCTCAAATGGTAAAATATCTGCCTGCAGTGCAGGAGACCTGGGTTTGATCCCTGGATCAGGAAGATCCCCTGGAGGAGGAAATGGCAACCCACTCCAGTATTCTTGCCTGGGAAATCCCATGGACAGAGGAGCCTGGTAGGCTACAGTCCATGGGATCACAAAGAGTTGGACAAGACTGAGCAACTAACACTTCTACTTTAAACAGCTGTAAAGCAGAGCATCAAATCAGGATAATTCCTGAGACTCACTGAAGTGCTTTTAACGGGGAAGAGGCATGATCATGGTCAGATTCTTGGGTTTCATGAAAACGCTTTAACTGCAGTGTGGCAAATGAACTGCAGTGGTGCCTGGGGCAGGTGAGGACTGCAACTCTAGGAGCAGGGAGATCGGTTAGGATACTTCGACTATAGGACTGACAAATTGTGAATTAAGTTGCTGAGAACTGATGGTGGCCTGTCCTGCAGAAGAGGCAGAGGAAATGGAAGGAAGTGGGTATATTCAGGACTTTTATTTATTCATTCAATAATTACTTATTGAGTGCTGTGCCAGATACTGAGACTTCCAGTTCTCAAATAGTTCCTACCCACATGAACCTTAGAGTCCAAAAGGCATAATGGGCACCATTCATCAACTGAACAATGGAGGAAGGGGAAAGAAGAGTCAAGAATGACATTCAGTTTTCTTGCTTTGATAACAGGGTGAATGGTGACGCCTTCTTTAAGACAAGAAACAAAGAGAAGGCACAAGATGAGGGGAAGGAAAATGCATTGAGTTTTAGTTTGAAGTGCTTCTGGGACATTCAAGGCTAGATGTCCACTGGACAGATGGATATAACGTTTGAAGCTTAGAAGAGTGATCTGGGCAGGAGTAACGGATTTGGCAATCATCAGCAATGGCTGAAAGGACGCCTTCACTGTGGATGAGACTGCCTGGGAGAAAGTGTAGTGAGAGAGGACCTAAGCCTCAGGAACCTCAATTATTTAGGGTTTGGAAGAGTCTGTAAAGGGGGCTTGAGAAGAGGAGGGTTCAGAGAGGTAGGAGGAAAACCTGGGGAATGAGGAGATGATGACGGTGGTGGAGCCCATGATTACTATGATATGAAGGTGGTGCTGGTGATCAATGATACTGTCATCTCACTGATGACAACCAAAAATTATTAAGCATTTACTATGAGTTAAGCATTCCTCAAACTCCAGTACTCTGGCTACCTCATACAAAGAGTTGACTCATGGGGAAAGACTCTGATGCTGGGAGGGATTGGGGGCAGGAGGAGAAAGGGACGACAGAGGATGAGATGGCTGGATGGCGTCACTGACTCGATGGACGTGAGTCTGAGTGAACTCCAGGAGTTGGTGATGGACAGGGAGGCCTGGCATGCTGCGATTCATGGGGTCACAAAGAGTCGGACATGGCTGAGCGACTGAACTGAACTGGACTGAACTGAAGCATTCCATAGATTATCTCAACCCATCCTCAGAAATCCATTAAGTAACTTGCTCAAGTTTGCACAGCCTGGAAAATACAAATCATGGAATTGAACCCAGGTCTAACTCAAAACCCATGTTATTTATCCCACAAAACACCTTCCTATCAACTGATAAGCTGAGACTTTTCCCTGATATTTCAAAGGAAAAAAAAAATAGGGATGAGGGTAGGAAACATGAAGAGTTTTTTTACGTGCATTTTTTTTAAGTATGTGAGTCTTTTTATGTCTCTAACTTCAACAATTCCCTTTGATTTTTGAGATTTTCCTCTTTGTTTCCTAAGTAGTGGTAAGTAGTCTTTTTAGTTACACAGCAGTCAAAGGGAACCTTAACTGGAATCTAGCTTCTCTAAGATGCCTCTTCCTTTGGTGATTCTTCTTTGTTAGTTAAGAAGGCAATGTGAAAAAGTAGGGAGAAAAGAAATCTGCAAGTCATTCAAAAGTGACGTTTACGTTTAGACTTCTCTTTCTAATTTAAAATTGATTCTAAACATATCAAGTCCAAGGGATAAGGCAGATACACAGCACTTCTCAGAGACTCGACTCTGCATAAATGTCTCAAGGGAGGAACATGGGGCCCAAGAGAGACAGAGAGCTCCCAGCATGACTCATTATACAAACTCATGCTTAAGCCTGTAGTCTGCAGTATTACTGGAAAATAACATTGCTCTACAGAGATCACCCTCAACCTACCTTGTCAAAATCCAAAATAGAATGGTTCTTTTGAAACACAGTTATAGCTAGGAATACATGCTGAAGAAGCAGTATCATAAAAAGCAGTGAGTTCTGCACATAAATCTTATAGTTATAAATCAAGTAATATAAATTTATATGTATAATACCAAGCAAACAAGTTATAACTTTCTTTATTTTAGGACCAATTCCACTTAATATATCCTCTGGCTCATCATCAACATTTACACAATCCATGAATTCACGTGCTAGTTTCCATGTTGAATTATACTCATAAATCCAACGTACACATCCAGTATGTTGCCATCAGTTTCTACTGGCACAATAAAAAGTTTACACTCACTTCAAGGATTGACTTGGTTCTCTGCCTAAACAAACTATTATAATGGCTGTTTTAATAAAGCCTTTATCTGGACTACTTAATCTTACTCTTTGTTATCTATAAAATCTCAGAAATGCTGCTCTTCTCAACTGATCAATCATTTATGAAGCTTGTATAAGAGAGCCTAGCACTGCTTGAGCCCACAGCCTCCTATCACCTTGCATTTGCCAAGACTCTCTCGGCCAAGAAAACCCAGAAGGTCTGAGACTTAAGCTATTCCCAACCCCAATGACAAGTAAAGATGGGCATCTGAGGTGGGAATTAAGAGAAAAAAGCTAGGGTGAGAGCAAGCAGACTTTGTTTGTGAAACATGAACCCTCTATCTATTTCAACTGGATGGTGGTGGTGGTGGTGGCTGGGATGTTCTCTAACTTTGGGGGGCTGAGAAAACGATTGTATAAATATTATAGAAATTCATAGGACATTTTTTGAGTTTGGAAAGCATTTCCACAGGACTGGAGGGCTCACACAAAGAACACCTCAGTGTCTTAGATTTAAAAGCAGCAGAGGTAATAGAAGGCCAAGTTTAAGCCTCTTTCTCTATAAACTGAATCTGTGATGATAAAATCAAGAATAAATATGAACTTGACGGTAAGCCAACTGGCCGTTGGGTTAACAAAACAGTGATCTTATCCAAAATTGAGAGGAAACACATAAATATTACACTTTATAAGTGCTTTATAAGTAGTATGGCTTATGACTGGTTATTTGAAAACATGGCAAGGAAAAACTCAGAGATCTCAAGAGAACTTCAGCTGATCTAAACCAGTTTCTAAATGTGTTATTTAAGAAAGCAAGTGTGGCTGAGACTGTAAAAAATAGAAAGGTGTAGCCTGTGAGGTAACCCCCGTCCCGGTCCATTCTGGTTAGACTCCTACTACTAGTTTCCACAGGTTAGCAGGGAGGGGAGGAGTTAGAAAACCAGTCAGAAAATATCAGGAAGGTGCTCTTGAGGAAAGCGTTTAGAATGGATGTATTTATCTTTTAGCAGTGAGAACTGAAAGGACATTTATGAGTATTCAAGTCTGTAAAGGGCTGGAAGCAGACCAAGACCCCTTGGAAAGCTGGCATCTCTGTCAGAAATTCTATTTCACATTCCACTTGTCTGTGCTTGAGAATGAGATGCTATTTGGGCAACCTCAAGGCTGACCTGGAGTCCAATCTGCTGTGACCTGACTCTGGCTTAAGCCAGAAGAGGGGGCTGAGTCTGCAGAAGTTTGAGACCACCCAGCCTGTGTCCACACTCCACTGAGAGGCTTCCAGGCCCTCAGGAGAGTGCTTGGGGTACCTCACAGGTCTTTCAGTCTCAGAATTAATATGATGTTCCAGGCTGTACTGGACCCCAGCGAACTCCTGGTCTTTGGGCCTAGCCCCAAATAAACTAGCTTCCTCATGATGACATATGGGTAACAGCAGTGACTATCTGTTTCTCAGGATTCTGCTCACACCACTTCACAGCTATTAGAAAAAGCTGTGTTGCTTGAAATTGTTATTAGCAACAATTACCGGAAACTCACTGGCTCCTAGAGATGTATGAATCTAATCTAATTTCTGCCTCCTCCACTCAATTCCATAAGTAAGGAGCCATTAACTCTCCATACTTGTGCAAGTCAAGGTCTATGCAACTTCAAAAGGAGATAATACAAATTAAGGCAGGCACTACTAGAAGCTTAGGTTCTTGGGAGCTGATTTTGATTACTCTGCTTATCTCCTCCCTCCAGTGTGTATTCAGTTCCTGGTGATTTCCTTGCCAATTAAAAGGCAGAAGAGCCTGTAGTATGTGTATGGAAGGCTAATGAAACCTGCTGTGAAGATAAAGGCAAATACAAGATACAAAATGCATGGTGTTCAAAAACTATCTTGCAAGAGGCCTTAAAAATGTTCATCTACTTTGACCCATAAACCTACTTCAGACTCTATCCTGAGAATGTATTAAGCTCAAAGCCACTCGAGTGAAACAGTGATAAACAACCTAAAGAGAAGAATGTCTAAGTTGTGATTGATCCAACACTTGAAAATTTATTTAGCTTTAAAAATGTTTACCAAGTGTTTTTAATAGCATTGGGAAAGGATCATTCAGAATATTTTATGGAAAAATAACCAATGCATAAAACTGCATATTTAATATTATCTCATATAGGTAGAAAAATAAAATATGTGAGAAGGAGACTGGAAGGAAACATACCAAGAGGGTTAATAATAACTGCTTTGTAGTAGAGGGACTTCGGGTGTTTAATTTTTTCTTTTCACTTTTCTACATATTCTAAACTTTCTACAACAAATACAGATTACTCTAATAAAGAATAAAATAAATTTGTATTTAAAAGTGAAATAGTTGAGTCAGATGATTTCCAAGGTCCCTATAGCATCATATTCAGTAAAAATTTATGAGGAGAGGAGAGTCCAATATTTTCATGACTATATTTCTGGTATTCTTTACTAAATCAATAATATCAGTTTGGCTAGTTAACTGTTGGTTGAGTACATTCCTTCATGGCCATTAAACTGCAAATTTCTTAGAGGCAGAGACTACCTATTCCTTGCAGAAGGTATTCAACAATGTTTACTGAATTTAATTTAAATCTGATAAGAGAATGAGAGAGCACTGGCGGAATTAATTACAGGGTGATAACACATTTGCTTCCCTGCTATGACACTGCAATACTATAAAAACATTACTGGAATCTTATATTTTGAATGAATGTTTCCCTTTAGGAAAACCATGTGAATACAGTATTCACTGCTACTTTTAATAAATCAACTAACCAGCAAAACAAACAAACCTGATCTTTCACAGAACATGCTCTTATAACTGAAAAATGCTCAAGGCTAAGCATGTCTTTCTAAACCAAAATGTCAGACCCCAATGCCAGGTAGTGGTAGAACTCATCCTGAGGTGACCCTATGGCCTTTAGTTATAAGGAAGCAAAAAAGACTAATATCAAATTAAATTTTTATACAATCAATTGATCAATACCATGAAGAAGGTAAGATACTAGTAAAAGAATTCTAAACATAGTTTGTGGTTTCCAATACATACATCAGTCCAGAGAAAGCCATATAATGTGTTTTTGAAATAATGAAACAGTAGAACTCTTTTTATCTTGCCATGAGCATTCCAGATAAGGAAGAATATTAAAATTAACTCAAGAAATAAGTCACTCCCTTTAGGGATAAGATTTCATGGTTCCTGAAACCACAAGAACTTATCTAAGGTTGAAGCCAAAACTGATCATGAAGGAACAAGGATTTTAACTCACTGAAGGAGTTGCAAAGAATCACTGCAGAAGTCATCCCAAATGTGAAAAAATCATCAGAGTGCTCCCTATTATTATTATTTTTGAGGTTCCATGGCAGCTTTGGATTTTAATGATTTAACTCATGCTCAGAATTCCTAAGTTCAATTTTTTCCAAGCCGAATAAAAATATAAAATGACTATATCTGGATTAAACAGAACCAGAAGGAATAATTCACCTTAATAAAGACATTATTCTCTCTCGTGCCATAATTTCCTATAACTGAATTTGGTTTCATGCTTTTGTCTGGGCAGTGAGCCAAAAGAGGGAAGGAATATTGATGTCTTGGAGATAGGACAGAAAAGAGAGAGAGCTGAAAAGTATCCCTATGAAAATCTCTGAGGAACAGGCTGTAGCCAAAAGCAAATCTCAAAACACCAACCTTAGATAAAGTGTGTGCCTTGACTGCTGATACCAGCAAAGTTTGTCTTTGCGGCACCCTAAGTGGTGCTAGGGATGGGATAGTGATAATTATAGCAAGGAATTTGCTTACAACAGAAAACTTGGGCTCTTCTCTTGATATTCATAATAAAGGAATTAGCCTAGACTATACCTACCTCCTGGAGAAGGCAATGGCACCCCACTCCAGTACTCTTGCCTGGAAAATCCCATGGACAGAGGAGGGGCCTGGTAGGCTGCAGTCCATGGGGTCGCTAAGAGTCAGACATGACTGAGCGACCTCACTTTAACTTTTCACTTTCATCCATCGGAGAAGGAAATGGCAACCCATTCCAATGTTCTTGCCTGGAGAATCCCAGGGACGGGGGAGCCTGGTGGGCTGCCATCTATGGGGTCGCACAGAGTCGGGCACGACTGAAGTGACTTAGCAGCAGCAGCAGCAGCATACCTACCTCCTCCTGAACTTTGCAGAGTAATTCAAAAGTTAAGGTCACTCTTCTATATCAGCAGTGAGTTCAACACAGTTGGTATATTAAATTGGTATATTCAGTCTGAGTTACCTGATTCTCTTTTGGATCCCAGCATTACATGTGTGTTGGGGTGATGGTGTGGTGATGGTGGGGTGTGTGTGTATGTGAAGGGGCAGGGATGGGGGAGGAACACAAGAGCAAAATGTCTATTTTAGCCACCATCAGCATACTTGGGTAACATGCTGTTAGTTGCTAAGTCATGTCCAACTCCTTGAGAGCCCAAGGACTGCAGCATGCCAGGCTTCCTTGTCTTTCATGATTTCCAAGAGTTTTCTCAAACTCATGTCTATTGAATTGGAGATGCCATCCAACCATCTCATGCTCAGTCGCCTCCTTCTCCTCCTGCCCTCAATCTTTCCCAGCATCAAGGTCTTTTCAAATGAGTCAGTTCTTCACATCAGGTGGGCCAAAGGATTGGAGTTTCAGCTTCAACATCAGTCCTTCCAAGGAACACTCAGGACTAATCTCCTTTAGGGTAGACTGGCTGGATCTCCTTGAAGTCCAAGGGACTCTCAAAAGTCTTCTCCAACACCAAAGTTGAAAGCATCAATTCTTTGGCACTTGGCCTTCTTTATGATCCAACTCGCACATCCATACATGACTACTGAAAAAACCGTAGTTTTGACGATATGGACCTTTGTCGGCAAAGTGATGTCTCTGCTTTTGAATATGCCGTCTTGGTTTGTCATAGGTCTTCTTCCAAGGAGCAAGCGTCTTTTAATTTCATGACTGCAGTCACCATCCACAGGGATTTTGGAGCCCAAGAAAATAAATATGCCACTGTTTCCATGTTTCCCATTTATTTGCCATGAAGTGATGGGACCGGATGCCATGATTTAAGCTTTTCAAACGTTGGGGTTTAAGCCAGCTTTTTCATTCTCCTCTTTCAACCTCATCAAAAGGCTCTTTAGTTCCTCTTCACTTTCTGCCATTAGGGTGGTATCATCCGCACATGTGACGTTACTGATATTTCTCCCAGCAATCTTGATTCCAGCTTGTGCTTCTTCCAGCCCAGCATCTCTCATGATGTACTCTGCATATATGTTAAATAAGCAGGGTGACAATATACAGCCTCGATGTCCTCTTTTTTCCATTTGGAACCAGTCTGTTGTTCCATGTCCAGTTGTAAGTGTTGCTTCTTGACCTGCATACAGGTTTGTTTTGCTGGAGACATGTAAGGCGCTCTTGTATTCCCATCTCTTTAAGAATTTGCCACAGTTTGTTGTGATCCACACAATCAAAGGCTTTAGCATAGCCAATTAAGCAGAACTAGATGTTTTTCTGGAATCCCCTTGCTTTCTCTATGATCCAACAGATGTTGGCAATTTGATCTCTGGTTCCTCTGCCTTTTCTAAATCCCGTTTATACATCTGGAAGTTTCTCGGTTCAAGTACCACTAAAGCCTAGCTTGAAGGATTTTGAGCATTACCTTGCTAGCATGTGAAAAGAGCGCAATTGTACCTTACTTTGAATATTATTTGGCACTGCCCTTCTTTGAGACTGGAATGAAAACTGACGTTTTCTAGTCCTGTGGCCATTGCTGAGTTTTCCAAATGTGCTAGCATATTATATTGAGTGCAGGTCTTTAACAGCATCATCTTTTAAGATTTGAAATAGCTCAGCGGAATTCCATCACCTCCACTAGCTTTGTTCATTTAGGAAAAAGAACTAGAAGGATAAATACCAAGAGGTTCTTGATAAGATTCCCTACTGTTAAGAAAAATGATTCAAAACTTCTAAATTATGCAAAGAGGATAATTCCATGCCCCTTTAAAAATCACACAGAGGCATTATTTTAACAAGCCCACCTAGGGATTGATTTTTAGTAAAATGTGAATTAAGGGGTCAGTCTCTATGAAGTTACATTTTGACTTGTAGATCTGTTTCCTCTAGAAATACACATTATTTCTGTGTGGTGGAAAAGCTAACTCTGGATACAATAGCTTATTTCTCCTTTGGATGGTAACAAGTTTTGTATCTAACCTAACAATCTTACTCTAATATTATTTTATTAAACTGTCTATGAACACTCTATTCTGCAAATGCTCCTTGAATTAGCTTTAGCATCTTAGTGGTTCCACCATTACTTAATGAGATTTTAAAAAATCTTTAACACGTGTTCCTTTTCTCCTATTATGAGAGTTTCATTTAAAAATTTTTGAGGCATATACTCTGACATCACTCATCAGCACCAATCTTCATACAAGACCTCAAAAGTCTTAAGATCCATTGAAAATGCCTATAAAAATCTACCCCCATCAATGTCGTTCCACAATAGACTCTCCTTGGGACACTGAGAGAACTTGAGGAGGTGCCTTCCTCACCTGCTGAAGGAGCTTGTCCAGATGCAGGGCAGACAGAGCCATGCCGTCCCATGATCAGAAAATCAATTTGACTGGATTTCCAATGAACTCTTCAAGCCCTAAGACTGAGGACTCATGGGCTCCCCTCCACTCTTCACATATCTACTTTATCCAGAGAATCATGGTAGTGGCCAAGATCTTTTCAACTGGGGATGAAGGCCTCATGGTCTGTACCCACTCAGTTTTCCCCCAGGAACCGTTGCCAGATAACAACACTGCCCTCTTCTCACCCTCAGTCTATGCAAAGAGAGGAGGCCTGCCTTGGAGCACTACATCCATTCAGCACATTTCAGGGGACTCACAGCGCACCAACTCTTCTCCCTTTCTGGCCTACTCTCCGACTTGGAATCCTAGACAGAACTGCAGGCAACCTCTCTCCAGGCAGACGCGTACAGGACTTAAATCTCAAATCACCTACAGCCCAAGAGGGAGACCCCTCTCTCCTCCCTAGTTTACCTCTCTTTAAAAATAAATCTCCCTGCAGAAGAAAATGAAATACACAATAAAGCATAGATCATTTATGACTGAAAGCAAGAGCACACTAACTTCATTTAAGCTAAATAAGATCATTCAAAGAATTTTTTCTCCCAAAGCTCATAAAATTTCATTTCATTTAATCATATGTTCATTTATCTATGATGACTATTCTGCCATGGTTATTTTACTGGTATAGGCATTACAAAAATATAAGAAAATTACGGTTTTATAGGATATACACAAAAATCATGGCAGAGTTCTATGTTCTTTAGCATAATGAATTGTGATGCTCCTTAGTCTGATTTTTTGTGTGTCAATTTGAAAAATAATCCCTTCTGTGGGTCCTTCTGCTGTGGATCCTCCTTAGGCCTACACTCTACCTCTGATAATTATGCCTTTTCTTAATTGAAGGGGTTGCTGGGAGCCCGCCTGTAGGCAGGCATTTTGACAAATCTAGCCCTCCTGGATTTTCTTTCTGTGAGGTGTCAGGCCGTCCATCCATGTCTGACTTCTGTCATCTTGTCCTTTGGCTATTACTGAACAGGAAATACTGACCCTTCCTTCCAGAGCAGCCAACATTCTTGGGAGAAAGGGGGAGACACTGTCCATAGGATTTAATTCCTATTCCTTTCCATTTCATCCTCTCATTCCACACTTTCCCCTCTACTACAACCACCACAACCCAAGCCCCCTTTTCATGATAGTTATGTAAATAACTATCAGTCTCTTGGGGAACACACGCACCTTCCCAACCACCACAACACAAAATATGATTTGCAGTCCAAACCTTGAGAGCCCAGGGATAACTCATGAATTTTAATGAATTTTAAAATCAGGCCCTATGCTATTTTGTCTCTCTTTTTGTTTCACAAATCCAGCAATTCTAAAAATTAGTCATGTTCGGCTATGGCAAGAATGAAGAATCTTCAGCAAACAGCATCCGTCATTTAAAACACACTAAAACTTGTGAATTTGAGCCACTAGGATGCAAAGAGAGCTGTTTCACCAATTTGGGAGTGTCTTTGCCTCCTTTCCCATCTGTTGTTTGTCTTTTCTTTCTCACTGTTAATTAGCTCTTTGAACAGAAGGTGTAAGAGGCAGGGGTATTTAATTCAATAAAGTATATCACTAAGGTTCTCACAGTACTAACAGTGATCATTCTTGCTGTTTGCTTATACTTTCAATAAAGGGATTAGAAAGACAGTTGAAACTATCATTTAAAATTAAGTTTTCATATCATCCATGCACTTACCTTCTACCTCATTCCCATTAATGAAAGAAAACCTTAGAATGTTGTATAACTTCACATCACTAAGACAAGCAATTTAAAAGACATCTATATTCTGGTAATGTTCTCCCCTAGGGGCTCAGCAGTCAAGAATCCGCCTGCCAAGGCAGGAAACATGGGTCCGATTCCTGGACCCATTGGGAATATCCCCTGGAGAAGGAAATGGCAATCTACTCCAATATTCTTGCCTGGGAAATCCCATAGACAGAGGAGCCTGGCAGGCTACAGTCCATGGGGTCCCAAAAGAGTGAGATGTGACTTAGAGACTAAGAGATTAACAACAACAAGATATTCTTGTAAAGTTTTTTTCCTTGTTGCTCCCAATTATCTATCAGAATGACTTTGCTCTGGTTTTAGCAAGGCTTTATTAAACAAACTCTACATGTGTTCTCTAAAAGCTGTGGAAAAATCTAATTTGGATGAAGTCCTGTTTTCATTTTTTTTTTTTTTAATTTGGAGCTTGAAACATGTCAGTGTGTAGCTGAAAGGCAGCTGTAAAAAATTCAGAGTTCCATTAAAAAAAATAGGTGACACTGTTAGCTCTGCACTGTTTAAACTAAGATACCTTCATTTGCTGTGCAAGAGCACAGATGTCAAATTTGGACCCTATTTTCTTCACCCTTTGAAAACAAACACTGTATCATAGGTCCTTTAATTTAGAGTATGGATTATTTAGGAACACATTTGAAAATAAAAACTCTAACTTCCCTTCTGATCACCATGTTCATAAAGCAGGTCACTGAAAGTCAAATCAGAATGATCTATTTACAAAATCTAGCATCAAATATAAAATAAGTTGTAATAGAAATGTTTTCAGTTTTTGACTTTTTTCTCTTAAAGTCAAGGGATCAGTGATCAAAGGATTAAAATCAAGAAAGCATATCTTAAAAGAACAAGATCACAACTGGCAGGCCATTTTCTTTTTTGTTTACTCTCTATATCCTTTGGAATTTTAATTACTAATACCTATGGCAATAAACATAATTGCATAAAAATCTTGGGGAGACTTCTCTGTGTGTTATTATATTAAAAAGGTGGGTTTTTTTCTTCAGATATTCTCTTACATACTGTATTGTTCTGAAATTGCCTGAATGGTTGAAAAACAAAATGAATGTTGAATTGCACACCAATTCCTGCAGCTTTTGGTTGCATACTCCAATTTTAAAGTCTGGGCCTTAATGAATGTTTTCCTCAGGGGAGTGCTTTATATTTATTTATGATGATCAATTTTTAAGTATATGCCTGAAAAGTGACATGATCCTGATAAATGCCCAAACAAGCCAAAACACATACTGAGATTGCACCTGGTCTTAAAATATTAAAGTAAAGCCATCAATTCGTAAATAGTTTATGCAGATTCCTAGCTCTGCCATAAAAGAGGTATAAGAAGGAAGTTTTATGTCTAAGCAAAAAAATTTTTAATATAGCTTAATTTTAGCATGTATTTGCTGAAACAGCTTTGAAAAAAGTTTCCAAGTTGGTGCTCAGGGAGAGTGCTGGATTGGAAAGATTAACTCAAGACTATTAAAATTAAATATTGATGGTGGATTTTATTAAAATGCCAAAAGAATTGTCAAAGGTTCTGATAATTTCATAAATAATCACACAGCTTGAATCACCACTTGGATCTTTCTTCCTTTTCTGCTTTTCCATTTAGGAAATAGGAAGGCCGAGCAACTCCATCAGTGTGGCTACGCAAGCTTGTGGTATGTTGTTTTCGCAGCCATTTTCTCTTTACTCTGCTGAATGCACAGTTCTTTTTATCCTTCTACATGCTGATAAATCTGTCTTCATTTTACTTTCCTTCCTCAGTTGCAGAAGTTATACTGTTGTGCTTTCTCTGCTACAGTAATGAGGCCAGGTTATTGCCAACTTCAATGCTCTGAAGGCATTTTACTTTTAACAGGATACAACCCTCAACAACAGAGACTTAAAATCCTCCTCCGTAACTCTGAGATAAACCCCACCTGTAGCGCTGTGTTTATTTCCAGTGTTCACTTTCCCTGGCAGGTAGCCTAAAAGCATCCTCAAGAGGATGAGAGAGAGAATTGGAAGTTCAGGTCTTTGTTCTTCTTCCTCTGCCTAGAGCCAGGTTTGGAAGGTTACTCTTCTAAATACCACTGGTCACTCTGATGAGCTTAATTTTCCTTGTAAGTCAACCTTTGAGTGCACCACAACTACTTAGCCTGTGCTCTGAAGCCTGGGAACCATAACTAGTGAGCCCAAGAAGAATGGCTTCTCTTGTTTCCCATGCTCTGCAACAAGGGAAGCCACTACAGTGAGAAACTCCTGCACCACAACTAGAGAGTAGAGCCCCCTCTCCGCAACTAGAGAAAAGCCCTCCCAGCGATGAAGACCCAGCATAACCAAAACTAAAGAACTAAAATTATTTATTGTTTTCCTTTAAACATGCATCTCCAGCTGGTAAATTATACAGAATTATTATTTTAAGATGACCAAAATGCAATCCTCTACAAATGAGAGTAGACACAAAATAATATGGCATCTAACTGGCTGCTTGCATTTAAAATTTAGCCTTATTATTCTTGAAAAATATATGCATTGGGCTCAGAGTGGTCACTTGAGTAATTAAATGCCTTGTTCATTTTACTAGTAACTGAGGACTTCTAAATGCGCACGATAGCCAACAATTCTTGTTTCACCCTCCCATAATAGCCAGATAACCAAACGCTAATGTTAAAGTTTTAAGCCCTTAAGGAACATTCTCAATGCTTATTTACCTTTTATACTTTTCATGTCAACTATGCTTCAAATGTTCTTGCTTTATATATACCTTAGGATAACTAGATGCTCCTCTGAATTCCTACCTTAAGAATTTGACCTTAAAGTGATTTTAACCAAAGAAAGAAAGAAGATTCTGGGGGTATATTTTCTATTTTAACATACATTCCCTTCTAAACTAATCCAGTGGCCTTTCACCGTCACTTGGCCAGGACACCCCTGTTGCTGCTGCTGCTAAGTCGCTTCAGTCGTGTCTGACTCTGTGTGACCCCATAGACGGCAGCCCACCAGGCTCCCCTGTCCCTGGGATTCTCCAGGCAAGAACACTGGAGTGGGTTGCCATTTCCTTCTCCAATGCATGAAAGTGAAAGTGAAGTCGCTCAGTCGTGTCTGACTCTTCGCGACCCCATGGACTGCAGCCTACCAGGCTCTTCCGTCCATGGGATTTTCCAGGCAAGAGTACTGGAGTGGGATGCCATTGCTTTCTCCGAGGACACCCCTAGACCACCAACAACAAAGTATTCTACTTCTCCTTTATTACAAATTCACAATATCCATTGTTGCAATTAAAATCTTCCTTCTGATATAGTTACTTTGGCTCAATTAAATTCAAGCCTCCTTCTGTTGGCAAACCATCAGATTATTTTTGTTTTGAAAGTTCTTGCCTACAGAAAGTTGTATAAGTAAACCATGGTTATTCCTAGTTGTGCTTGGACTCTGAGAGCACAGCATGCTCAGAAGCAGACCTGAGCTCCTGGCATAAGCATGTCTACGTCTACGTGTGAAATTACTCATATGCTGCTCTTTCTTATCTGTGAAATGCTGATGACTCACAAACAATAGGACCCAAACTTCTAAAAATGGTAAGCTTCTACTGAATCCAGCTAGGAGGAGGTACCAGTTTGGTTAAATTAGAATATGTGTTCAGTCAGCTGCTCTCTACATGCACCTTCTGAATTATTTAATAGTAATCTTGTTGAAGAGATGCATTCATCTCTTCCCAGTACTAGCTTGGACTCCCAGCTATAGCTCACCAATATATAAAGATCTATTTTAACTGTCTGTGATCACTGAGAATACTATTCTATAGGCCAGAGGTTCTCAACCTATAAGACTGTAACTGCCAATGGACATCTGGCAATGTCTGGAGACATTTCTGATTGTTGAAAATTAGAGGGGGTATTGATTTCAACTGGCATCTAGTGGGGAGAAGCCAGGGATGCTACAGGGCATTCTATAATGCACAGGCTAGTACCCCTCCCCAGAACAAAGAGTTACCCTATTTACTATGTCAAGAATGCCAATGTTAAGAAATCTCACTTCAAGGGAATGAAATAAAAGTAGGTAAAAGAAAAGTATCCTTGCTGAATCTTTGGAAAGGGTTACCATCCAAGAGGCCTTCCCAGGTAGTGCTAGTGGTAAAGAACCCACCTGCCAATGTAGGAGATGTGGGTTCGATCCCTGGGCTGGGAAGATCCCCTGGAGAAGGGCAGGGAAACCCACTCCAGTATTCTTGCTGGGAGAATACCATGGACAGAAGAGCCTGGTGGGTACAGTCCATAGGGTCACAAAGGGTCAGATACGACTGAGGCGACTTAGCACGCATGCACACACCATCCAAGAACTATACAGATCTGACTTAGAACTTCATAATAAGAGGACAAGTTACTAAATGGAAGCCCTATGATGTGAGTGCCCAATATACTCTCATAAAGGAGTTTGGTAAACATGAACCCATTAGTATATAGACCAAGTTTCAGAGAAAGTGTAATCATTAACATGAAAGTGTTTACAACTAGGGAGAAACCCATCCTTCACATTTAACTTGGCTGCATAGAAAATGTATGAGTTGAATGAAGAATAAAATAGAAAACAGGTCAACCAAACCATCTGAAAGACTTTCAGGTATAGCCTTTTAAAAATCCATCTTAAATCTTTTCTTGTTTGGGGAAGTGTTGGACTTGGAGGATGAAGCCCAAATAAATATCTTCAGTTGTGACACACGAGAAAACCTCCAGCTATTTTCAGATTTTAATCATCTTACCCACATTACAGATGCAGGCTGTTTGGCAGATGCTCAGAGGAAAGAGTCTTATCAGTCCTCGGCATCTAATTACTTATCTTAGGGAAAATTAGGCAAGATTCCAAGCCTACAGAAGACTCATGTTCTGTCGGGAGTTATTAATTACAAGCAGACTTAAGAAGCATTAATTTGTTTTGCTAATCATGCCAGAGAGTGTATGGCTCTGCCAAATAGCACAGGAAATAGAGACTAGGGAGAAGGTGAGCTGCTCGGCTCAGCTGGTAAAGAGGGGATTAAAACCAGATGGACCCAATTTGTCTCCTTGAGCCAAGTTCCAAAAAAAAATTCCTCTCGCTGAAGTTTAAATTAAACTCATGCCTGACTGCCCCACTCCAGAGTAAATCAACTCCTTTTAAGTCAATTTTTTCCTCTTCTTCTTTTTTTAATGATTTCCTATTTTATTGTTAGTTATCTTGAAGACCATGAGATAGTTAAAAGATCACAAACATACACCCCCAACACACATCTGCATACACATAGGGAAAAAAAGATTGGAAGAAAACTGAGCAAAATTTAAACAAGGGTTATTTCTGTATGGGATAGTGGGATTAAATTTTTCTTTTTATATTTCCATGATGTTTCCAAAATTTCTACAATTAAGCACATATTGGTTTTACAATCAGAAAACAACCTGGAATAGGGTAATTCTACTCCTTTGTCCTTCTGTTCCATTTCCTAACTATAATCACTGGTATCCTTTACATATTAACATGAGTACTTATGCCAAAAAAGGGTAAATAACCATAGATACTAGATTAAGTCAGATCAAAACCTCAACCAGTATCACCTACTTACAGAGTTGGCTGTATAACATGTTGCTAGTGGGTAACACGCTAACATGTTATTCAAGAACTACTTTATCAAAGGACTTCTCAAATTCTCTCTTCCACAGTACATATACTCATATTCTGGCAATGGATAGTTAGAAGGATGAAAGGGAACAGAAAAGAGACAACCAGCCAGTTATGAGACACGTTGAAGGTATAAGGCTCAAACCTAGAAAAGGGTCTGAAGTATGCTCTCGCTCAGTGTCCGAAGTTGTATGCAATGTATACATTCAATGAAACACTTCGACAGACTGTTGATATAAGGTGCCTGATGTTGGCTTAAGTGAAGCACCAAAAAGCCCTACAATATATAGCACAGATTCACCTAAATTTCATGGTCATCAAAAATTCAACGTATTTGTTTTGCTATCAATCCTAAGAAAACTCAAATGACTGAATTTATGCATCTCAAAGCAAGAACTGACAACTTAAAAAAAAAAAGCACCATTTACTTAAGGTTCAAACGCAGAGTCACATATAACATTCATAGATATTACCACTGAAAAGAAATACATCCTCCTAAAGTCTAGATTCTCAAGCAAAAGATAATGAAATGCCAGTATACGAACAAACTGAAGAAAAAAAATCCCTGTGCCTCCCACTCAGTTAATAAGGCTATTTTGATCTAGGTCAATAAGTGAGCAATAAGTTATACCCACACAATGATCCTGGAAGCAGGTAAGTGATCTTGTCCACTAGCTATTTCTACTTTCATTACATTAACAATGGGGCATTCTTGTTTGATTCATAACAGTTTCCTCATGAGTACAAGGCCATATGGATATTCCCACAGCTTTTTAAAAATAACAGTCCTAGTAACTGTGGTTAAAACATCGCTTACAGGATGCCTTCTGTATACATACTATGGTGACAGGTGTTTTGAGGCCACAGAATATGGAAAAGATACGGGTCCAGGTGACATCCCCTGAGGTAAACGTGAAAATATTGGACCAATGCCTTGAACCAGTACTCCCTCATCAACTCCGTGACCTTATGCTGGCCCTTATCTGCTTAAGTCTTCCCAACAGAGCAAAATTTATGTCCTATTTCTCATCCCCTCAAGCTTTTGCTGTCTCAAAGATAAGATGTCAGCAGGTAGTAATATTCCCTTTTAGGACATTAATTTTTGGCTTAACTGAAATGTAATACCTGGACCTAGAAGAATCACTTCAGTAGCAAGAATTCTACATAACGAGCAAAAAGATCAATCACGAAACGCAATATAACTAATGATTCAAAAGTTCTTCTCATGCCCCCTTGCAAATATTCTTTCCACAAGTAACCACTATCCTGATCTCTAACAACATAGATTGTTGTCATTTAGTTGCTAAGTAGTGTCTAACTCTTAGCTGGAATCAAGTAGTGTCTAACTCTAAGCTGGAATCAAGACTGCCAGGAGAAATATCAATAACCTCAGATATGCAGATGATACCACCCTTATGGCAGAAAGTTAAGAGGAACTAAAAAGCCTCTTGATGAAAGTGAAAGAGGAGAGTGAAAAAGTTGGCTTAAAGCTCAACATTCAGAAAACAAAGATCATGGCATCTGGTCCCATCACTTCATGGGAAATAGATGGGGAAACAGTGGAAACAGTGTCACACTTTATTTTGGGGGCTCCAAAATCACTGCAGATGGTGATTACAGCCATGAAATTAAAAGACACTTACTCCTTGGAAGGAAAGTTATGATCAACCTAGATAGCATATTCAAAAGCAGAGACATTACTTTGCCAACAAAGGTCCATCTAGTCAAGGTTATAGTTTTTCCATAGCCTTCCCTGGTGGCTCAGATGGTAAAGCGTCTGTCTACAATGCTGGAGACCTGGGTTCGATCCCTGGGTCGGGAAGTTCCCTGGAGAAGGAAAAGGCAACCCACTCCAGTACTTTTGCCTAGAAAATCCCATGGACGGAGGAGCCTGGTGTCCATGGGGTCACAAAGAGTCAGACATGACTGAGCAACTTCACTCACTCAATGGTTTTTCCAATTTTCAACCAAAAAGCTCTTTCATTTATTGCCTGCATTTTTGGCAGTTCACATCACAGTGTATGCTGAGTCCATTGGGATGGAGCTGGGTCCATTTTATAGTAAGCACTAACTGGAATAGTGTTTGTTCTCAATAAACATTCAGTGAATTAAAAATGAAACCACCAGGTGATGCCACTGCAGGTGATAGCCCAATTTTTCATTCAATAGTAAAGAATGTTTTCTTTTAAAGCACTATCTGGAAAAATGTCTTGGGATTATAGTTATGCATATACTAATAATTACCTACTCCTTCATCTCACTTGAACTGCAGGTCTCCAAAGTCACCAAATATTTAAATCAATGTGGCTTAAAGTTAACAGAGAAAAGCACCAGAGTTGAACTGGGAGATTCAGAGAGGTGTTCTCTCTACATTCAGACTGTGAATCTTTTGGATTTTTTTTCCAGCATTGTTTATTGCCTTGTGTTCTGCAAATAAAAGCCACTACAGAGAAGGGATACTACACAAGATGAAAAGAAAAAATGAATGATGTTAATGAAAATTAAAGTAGCCTAGCCTTGTCAGTTTGCTTAATTTTTCATCTCCAAGTGCATTATTGTGTGTATTAGTCGCTCAGTCATGTTCGCATTTATGCGACCCCATGGACTGTAGCCCACCTACTCTAGACTGTAGCTCCTATGTCCACGGGATTCTACAGGCAAGAATACTGGAGTGGATTGCCATGCCCTCTTCCAGGGGATCTTCCCAAAGCAGGGATTGACTGCAGGCAGACTCTACCATCTGAGCTACAAGGGAAGCATTATCAGTTCATTGATAAAACATGAATGCATGAATGCTATCCACAAAGGTTTTGATAATTAGAGAGTCATTATATAACTCTGTGACATAATGACCATTGTAAGGTGGCATCTAAAACAAAAAGGGATCAGGTCTCCTGGATTTCATACTATTTAATATGTATTAATGGGGTGGGAGGTGGGAGGGAGGGCCAAGAGGGAGGGGACCTATGGCTGATTCATGTTGATATATGGCAGAAACCAACACAATATTCTAAAACAACTATCCTTCAATTAAAAATAAATAAATTTTTAAAAATGTATTCAGTGCCCTATCCATTATCCACCTGTCAACAAAAGTACTCATCTGAGAACTAATTCAGTTGAAGTTCTGCACTGTAAAATATTTGATTGCATTAAGTGACAGACACATTGAAATGATAACAGGTAGTCAACCCTGTAACATATTCAGGGTCAAGGTTGTTACATTTGATCAATTCCACTTGCTGAGCATACCCAGTTCTTTGTGTATTACCAGACAAGGCAGTAACATTGCCCTCATCTTTCCATGGTGACTTCTGAGAGCAACTCTTAAATTTAAGTTACCTCTTTTAATCAACTATAGTTTTCATCTAGATTATATTCTCAATTTACCCTGAATTATATTATCATTGTGTTAATTTACTTTCTGCCTCAACACAAGGCGAAATTTATTTGCCTAAGGCAAGGGAGGTTTTTATTTGAGCGGTAGGGGTAGGCTGGAAAGGGATGTAAAATCTGAGGGATATGGTAATATAATTAAAAATTAAAGAAAAAGAGAACAATACCAGATTTGAATACCAAAAAAATTTGCTAATAATAATAATAATAATAGTCTATGTAACAGTGAAAGTACCCTGCTTCAGAAAGCCATTTTGCTTACCTGGTCTTAGTCTTCCCCTAAAGCTGTGTTAACCGTCTCTTCAGACACCATTTTTAATGTTAAATTACAGTGTAAGTTACCCAGAATAAGCATCAATTCACATCTTAGTGATTCTAGTCCATTCATTAAAATACACAGTTTCAAAGAAAATTTCTACTGATTCAATTAAATCTTGGTGGGATTCTGAAATCTTAGGTAAACACTACAGCCTACTTCTGACTAATGAACATTGAAAGATTTGACACAGATTTAAGTAAGTGGGTAAAGAAAGCTGTTATTATTTTAAGCAAAATTAAAACAGATGGGAGAGACTGACACATATATTCAGATATATGCCTGCCTCACATTTAATCTTTTATGAATGGCTGATCCCAGATGGTATGGGATTCAGAAGCACAGTCTGATATACAGCATCCATTTTCCTATTATTCCTATGTATGATATCAGTTATAACTCTTTTATTTGGTGGATAATGCAAATATCATCAAAAGGAAAGAAACCATCATGAAAACTTCTGATATTCTGAAAACAACGTGTTGGTCGATTGGTCTAACCAAGTCCAAACATCCAGCCACATTCTCCATCATTCAACTCATTTCAGGTTTGGTACTACTATTCCACATTCACACAAATGGTGGTTGGGTGGGTGATAAGACAAGGTATCTAGAGACAAACACAGCCAACACATTATGTCGACAAGTATCGGTCAATCTCTCATTAACCACTGAACCTATAAAAGGGGTGCACCCTCCCCTGAGCTCTCACAGCGTGGCACCTGTACCTCATCTGGAAGATCACATTTTATGTGGATAACGATAAAAACAAGAGAAATACACAATTCTAACAGATCAACAACACAGCTGAGTTTGAACTGCACAGGGTCCAGTAACACGTGGATTTTTTTTCCACTAAACACACACTACAAAACTACACGATCTGCAGCATTGGTTGGATCCTCAAATTTGGGGAGAAAAGGCTATGAAGTTATAGTGTGTGCTGTGCTCAGTCTTGTCTGACTCTGCAATCCCATAGACTGTAGCCCGCCAGGCTCCCCTTCCCATGGAATTCTCCAGACAAGAATACTGGAGTGGGTTGTCATTTCCTTCTTCAAGGGACCCCAACCCAGGGATCAAACCCCTGTCTCCAGCATTGCAGGTGGATTCTTCACCCATTGAGCCACCAGGGATGCTCTCAGGCGATACTAAATGTCTTCCCAGTGATCAAGTGAAAGTTATTGTTTACTACTGACAAAACTACTTCTCCAAGTACAGTATGGACCACAGAATTTAAATCCAGTAATGCTACCATTTAGATTATAGGGATCTGTTCATAAGAGAAAATAAATCTTAGTTATCACTGAGTGATATGGTTTTTCTCAATACTCCTTTCAGCTGTTACAAATGAACGGGCCCCTACTCGTCTTTGGAATCTCAGAAGGGCTCTTTGTTGTTGCTTGAGTATTGTCACCCCATGACCCTGGAGGCACAGGTGTGTATGGGAACTACTGGTCTGATTTAAAAATGCTCAGGCCTCTGCATTTTCTGTGATTGAACGAGGATCAAGAAGGGACGAGATCATCAGAGTGACCTGGTATAGACTTCACAAGTGAGGAGTCCTCGGCAGCTGCCAAGGATCAAGCATCTTTGGAGAAACAGTCTTGCTGGGAAGTTGCTCCCCCTCACCCCTGCTCAGTCCACCCCCAGCTGGGAAGGGTCATCCCTGGCAGCTGTTATCATAAGGAGAGGGAGGCCGAGCTGACAGCAGCTGTTACAAAGATAATGAACAGAGATTCCAGGAAGAGGGCTAGGCCCAAGTTAGAGTGCTTTTATGAAAATACATGAAGTCCAGGGGTTGGTGTTGTGGATGGCCAATAAGGATACTTCAGAACTATAGCTGGGGTGGCTTTACTCCTCACAGGGTAGGAAATACTGTAAGGTGGCTCTGCTCTCCTGACGAAAGAAGAAAATGCAAACTGCTGGTCAAGACGAGGCTTCCCAGGGAAACGGATGATGCAGACATAACCATTACTGGAATTGTCTGAGGTCCTCCTGCTTCCCTTTGACAAAGCCAGAAGACTGCTCATCTCAGTGATACTTTTGTCTGGACATCACTGTCTTGGTGGATGTGAATTCAGATGCTCTGAGACAGCTTTGTCTTTTAAAGTCTGGGGCTTGCCAGTTCTCCAGACAGAAGAGCATATGGTTAAGAGCTTGGAATTTAGAGTCAGATAAACATGGCTTTGAGTCCTTCTATATCACACCAGCTGTAAAACCCAGAGCATGTTACTCCCTTTCTTTGTACTTTACAATACTCTCTTGTGAAATATGATTAAAAGCAGGAGTTATCTCACAGAGCTGTTGTGAGAATTAAATGAGATGACATAGGTACAGGGCCTAGCCCGATATTCTTACAATAAACATTCATTATTATGACTTTATTAAGAATAGGCATGGTTCTTACACTTGTACCCCAGGATAAAAGGCTCTGAAAGAGAATTAGGGTTTTGTTTTGTGTGAGGGACTGATTCTTTTAAGGACTGAGAGTCTGCTGACATATGTTGATCAAAGTTCCATGAAATTTGGTGCCATAAAGTTCAGAACCCACATAGGTTCCAGAACGACCTCTGGATGGAGGTGTCTAGAAGGTCATCTGACAGATGAGCCTGGACTTTGGAGAGGATTGAGGTTAGAGATACAAAATTGCACATTTCCTCCAGGGAAATGTGAGTGTGCAACTGAGTAGGCTGGGCTATGCAATGCATCCATGTTTACTGTGTTCTGAATAGGGTGTTGTAAAAGCTGGTGTAGTTTAAATGTTGAAAAATTTAGCATTCACAGTGGTCATGGTTAAAGCTGGTTCTTAGATTACACACACAGATAACTGAACTAGGGGCTTACTCAGAGGCTGGCTTATCATGTGGGTTGTTCTAACACTTCTTGCCAGCTTCTCTCCACTGCTACTTATGTTTGGGGAATGCAAATTGATATTAATATCAGAAATGTAAAATAATCAAAAGCTAAATTTTCTGCAGAAAAAAATGCTATCTTTTTTTCTGATAAGGTCAACCAAAGTTACAATGCTACTAAAAGGGGAAATCTGAATTTGGTCTGGCTCTCGGTGCTGTACACTGGGCCAGTCTACTGAACTACAGAAAAGTCAAGTGGCAATGTCTTTGTCATATTTTCATTCAGTTCAACGTAGTTTAGGGGATTTGCCTTGAGATGTTATCTTTGACCTCTGGATTATTTAGAAGCCTGTTGTTTAATTGTCAAGTATTGGAGATTTTCCTGGTGTCTTTCTGTTACTGATTTTTAGTTTTACTTCACTGTGGCAGAACACACTCTATATGTTTCCAATTCTTTCACTTTTATTGAGCTTTGTTTTATGGTTCAGGATATCACGGACACTTTAAAAAAGAGTACGCATTTTGTTGTCGGGTAGAATGGTCTATAAATGTTGATTAGATCACCTTGGCTGATGATATTACTGAGTTTTTCTATATGCTTGATGATTTTCTATCTGCTGCTACTGCTACTGCTACCGCTGCTAAGTCGCTTCAGTCGTGTCTGACTCTGTGCGACCCCATAGACGGCCTCCTACCAGGCTCCTCTGTCCCTGGGATTCTCCAGGCAAGAACAATGGAGTGGGTTGCCATTTCCTTCTCCAAATCAATTGTTAAGAGAGAGGGGCTAAAGCCTCCAATTATAATTATGGATTTCTATGTATCTTTTCATTTCTGTAAGTTTCTGCTTCACATAGTACGTCTGTTGTTCACTGTACATGCATTTAGGGCACTTTCCTTGCATGAGTTCCACTCTTTATTGAGCTGCTTATCCTGATATTCTTTTTCTTGGACTCTGGTAGCAGCTGAACTGCCTTCCTACCCTTCTCAGGCCTGCCTGATGGGTCTGTAACTACATAGGAGGAAAAGGAGGAAGAGGGGGAGGAAGAGGGAGGATCAGTATAGCTTTGTAGATTTTGAAGAAAAAAAAAATAAAGGAGAGGTTGGAATAAAAACTTGGAGTTGGTTTTGGGAAGGAATCAAATCTAAAGAAAAGGTCAAGCCACAGAAAAATACAATTTCATTTTCTCTCTCACCTGTGGATTCTATGAAATACCCTCCTAACAGGATAGTTACCAGAAAACTTACAAACTAGCAATTAAGTTTCACCACTAAGTCAAGCTCGATCATTTATAACTGCAATTAATTTGTTCAACAATTTGGTACCTGATAAATGCTTGGCATTACTAGAATCTATGTCTTATAAAGCTGGTATTTAAATTCACATATACTCGAAGGGTAATAGTTTCTTTTTCTTTGGATTTCAGTGGTAATCTTTCCTAAAACAATGACTCTTAAGCCTATGACTTTGTGTTGAACCAGTGAGTCATGGAGTATAATCAAACAATAATTTTTTCCTCCCTTTCCTATACCTGGTATAATCTTTATGAGGTTACTTCTTTTCCTGCCACCTCAGATAAAATCTCCAACAAATAACAAGAAGTTCTCTGGGCACTTTAGTCTCAAACATAACTTCAGGTCAGCAAACTAAAATGTCTGTTCCCATGTATAGTAACAAACACTGGATGGTGTTTAATGCAAAGCTTCTTTCCGCCTCCCCTAGCAGGGAAGGGACAAGACCAACTTCTCTCTCTCCCAGACTATGGCTTCTCTTCCTCCATCCCCCTCTTGGCCGCTTCTGCATCCCCCAGGACTGAAGAGAACAGGGAAAAGCAGGACATGGAGGGGACAGGGACAATGGTCTTACTGACGGCACCCTTCTGGCAGTGATCCTCTGACTGGGTGAGATCTTTAAAACTGTCTCCTGGATGCTTACTCAGGTTCTCCAACAATTTCCCAACTTCCCTGGGTGAGAGCCCCTCTTTGCTGGTAGCTCACATTTTCTCTCCATCCAGGCACCCTACATCTCCCCACACTTACAGGCAGCCCTCTTGAGTAGCATCCAGCAGAACTCCAGGCCAGCTCTGGCCCCTGGCTCACATTTGGACATGGGAAATATACTCTCTTGACCTGTCACTGGTGGGGGTAGAGTATTTCTCAATCACAGGCCTCTTTATTTAACTTCCCAGCAAGCAAGCTTAAACCAGAGCCATTCAGTCCTCTTTAGATTCATCACATGCCAGTCCACTCAGCCCTTTACACTGTGTGGTATACATATCAGATATCCAAGCAATCTCCGTGAAACTTCTTTGGCTGGGCTTGGGATCAGGAAAAAGGATACTTTCTCTCATGCTGTAGGGTCAGGGGAGTAGTGGGGAGATCTGAACCACAACTATCTGCTCTCGGACCTTCAACCTCTTCAAGGGGCCAGGGGGCCATGGGGTACAAACTACTATCTGACTTTGAAATGTGGGGGCAATGGTTCCACTGTTCTGAGTTCTTGACTGAAGGTGGAATTTGAAATTGTTCATATTAATACATCCTATGGAATGGTTCTTTCATCGGTTGCCAAATTCATTCATGGTAAAGCCAAAATTTTTTCTTTTTTTGCTCTATTACGTAGAAATAAGTGGAACATTCTGTCACAATTACTGCCTACTTTGATGTTCTGAACATGGACTCATATCCAAATTCTGATTCAAAATTTGTGGCTTATATTTTTATTCATAGCAGTAAGGAGGCTGCCAACAGCATCAAAATATCTGTGCCCACCCTTCTGCTCCCTCCCTTAAAAAGAGTTCCCTGTACGATTATATGTTCCTCTTCAACTGAATTAACTAGAAGGAAATACAAGACTAGCATTGTTGAAGTTTTCACTGCCCACTGGAAGTCTGCCTGCTGGAAGGGCATGTACACCCTCAGGTCCATCTCTTAGCAGTACTTCTGGGGACAGAAAAAAACCATCACAGACTGGATTGGGGCTGGGGTTCAAGTCACTCGGTTTTCATCATGTCCTCAGCTGACTGTTAAGTAGCTCTCTCTTTTTTTTTTTTTAACCCCCCTTTTCTATCCTGCTTTCTTAGTCTTGAAAAGCTTAATTAGTCACCGCCAGTGTAAGCACTGGAGAAGGAAATGGCAACTCACTCCAGTGTTCTTGCCTGGAGAATCCCAGGGATCGGGGAGCCTGGTGGGCTTCCATCTATGGGGTCGCAGAGAGTCGGACACAACTGAAGCAACTTAGCAGCAGTGTAAGCACATCTTATACAGAGCCAAGTGCTAACAGTTTACTGAAACCCTGTGATAAATACAAGACACACTTAAAAGCAGCATAATTTTAGTGCTTTGTTGCCCAAGGTACAATTACCTCCAGAGAATCCCAGAAACTCCTAAAATATACATGCAGGGGCATCTGTTGCCCCTGTATACTCTTAAAGTTGAAGTTCAAATTAGCTCACAAATGTGAAAGAGGGAGAAGGTCCCAAGCCAAATTCCAAGTAGAATCTTGGACTGAATTTTGTCGGAAGCCTGGCGTTTTCAAACAATCTCTCTAAATTTGTGTAGATAATTGATGTAATTCTATAGGTACATATATTCTTCCATCTCAATAACAAAGCCACAAAAGTCTTTGTTTCACAGACAAATCTTCAACGTTACAAAAGAAAAACAGGATGCCCATATAAACTCACAAATTCCAAATAGGGGCATGACTCTGATTTTTCTCTCCAGAGTCGGTAAGAACACATTCCAGATAAAGAAAAAGGGAGGCACAGGGCTCTCCTTTGCCAACTCCCTTCCTCCATTCAAACATAAGTTTTATTCAGACACAAGATGCTTTCATAGCCAAGTCTCCATACCGCTTTGATATTTTGATCCCAATTGAATATGACTGATCACAGCTCTCAGCATACATTTGTGGGCAAAATTTTGCTTGCACACACAGTACATATATCTTTGATCAAGACCAGCTGAAAACACTGGCCTAAGTAGGCAGGCTTGGCAGAACACTGAACCTTGGCTATTCTATTAAGGCTAAGGGTTCACCCTACTTTCTAGAAGCACTTTGCTGAATTCAATATAACTTTCTAAAGAAAATAGAATGAAAACAACTAAAATAATTTCTGTTCCTTTTTGATTACAGCAAAACAGACTGAACACAAAGTATGGTCTACAAACTCAAGCTTATGATCATACACATGAACCATAAACCATGAATGCCAAGTAAACACAAAGTTAAGTGTCAGAGTCAAATAAAATATGCATTAAATTTAATGATATGCATAATCACAGAAACTGCTCTCTGGGAAGACAGGCAAAAGAGAAATTTTACCAGCCTCACAAATCAGCTGACTCTGATGACCACCCATCCTTTTTAATCCTACTCCATCCCCAAAGGACAAAGGCCCTACTAGGGAAGGCCCAGGACCACAAATACTCATTTACTCTCTCCACTCCTTCCACAGGCTACAAACATAGGCTAGGAAGTGTGACCTAAAGAAAGGCCTCCCTGCAACTCCCTGGTGCTCCAATGCTTACAACTCCACAATTCCACTGGAGGGGGCACAGGTTTGATCCCTCGTTGGGGAGCTAAGACCCTGCAAGTCTTCTGGCATGGCCAAGGGAGAAAAAAAAACCCAAACAAACGAAAAGAAAGATCTCCCTGCATAATTCTTGCTCAGAGGCTCAAAGAAGCCATTAAGAGCTTCCTGAAGCATGTCTTTCCTCGTCATAATTCTAGCATCTAACACAGCGGATTCAACTTGCAAAACAGATAATCTCCCAGGTGCTTATGTCATGAGACAAGGGAGAAAAGAGGCATGGCGGTGGTGAGTCTTAGAAATGTACCTCCTAGGGAATGCTAGTTAAGTGGCTTGCTTTCCTAACATCTAGAACTCAAAGAAATGGGAGCTTTACGGAATATGAAGGCACCTTGCTAGTGAGAAAGTTAAAGTTAGAAAAGATGTCCTTCAAAAAGTCCACTTATTGTTCAAAAATAGGCCTTACTTTCATCACAAGGAAAAACACATTTTCCTTCTTTCTTATCTAAATGAGATGATGGATGTTAACTAAGTTTATTATGGTATTCATTTCACTACATATGTAAGTCAACTCACTATGCTGTATACACTAAAATATACCGTGCTGCATGTCAAGTAGGTATACAATTGCCAAAAATCATTATCACTTTGCAAATCACATAGTGTTGATCTAATGAAGGAGATAATTTCATTATCATATAGAACTTGTGAAACTTTCTGTAGACAGAAAATCTTTTCACTGGATAACAGAAACAATGGCCCTGAAATGACTTCCTGAAAAATGAAAATAACGTGCAATATATTATTTACATAGAAATGAGGTATTACAGGGTAATCATTCTCCAAGTTACTACATAATGAGATTAAAGATGAACTCATCAAAGTATTTTTCAGTTCAGTTCAGTTGCTCAGTCATGTCCAGCTCTGCAACCCCATGGACCACAAGCACTCCAGGCCTCCCTGTCCATCAACCACCCGGGAGCCTACCCAAACTCATGTCCATTGAGTCGGTGATGCCTTCCAACCATCTCATCCTCTGTCGTCCCCTTCTCCTCCTGCCCTCAATCGTTCCCAGCATCAGGGTCTTTTGCAATGAGTCAGCTCTTCGCATCAAGTGGCCAGAGTATTGGAGTTTCAGCCTCAACATCAGCCTCAATGAACACTCAGGACTGATCTCCTTTAGGATGGACTGGTTAGATCTCCTTGCAGTCCAAGGGACTCTCAAGAGTCTTCTCCAACCACAGTTCAAAAGCATCAATTCTTTGGCGCTCAGCTTTCTTTATAGTACAACTCTCACATCCATAAATGACCACTGGAAAAACCATAGCCTTGACTAGATGGACCTTTGTTGCCAAAGTAACGTCCTGCTTTTGAATATGCTGTCTTGGTTGGTCATAACTTTCCTTCCAAGGAGTAAGCGTCTTTTAATTTCATGGCTGCAATCACCATCTGCAGTGATTTTGGAGCCCAGAAAAATAGTCAGTCACTGTTCCCACTGTTTCACCACCTATTTGCCATGAGGTGACGGGACCAGATGCCATGATCTTCACTTTCTAAATGTTGAGCTTTAAGCCAACTTTTTCACTCTCCTCTTTCACTTTCATCAAAAGGTTCTTTAGTTATTCTTCACTTTCTGTCATAAGGGTGGTGTCATCTGCATATCTGAGGTGATTGATATTTCTCCCAGCAATCTTGATTCCAGCTTGTGCTTCATCCAGCCCAGCATTTCTCACGATATACTCTGCATATAAGTTAAATAAGCAGGGTGACAATATACAGCCTGACATACTCCTTTTCCTATTTGGAACCAGTCGGTTGTTCCATGTCCAGTTCTAACTGCTGCTTCCTGACCTGCATACAGATTTCTCAAGAGGCAGGTCAGGTGGTCTTGTATTCCCATCTCTTGAAGAATTTTCCAGTTTGTTGTGATCCACACAATCAAAGGCTTTGGCGCAGTCAATAAAGCAGAAAGAGATGGTTTTTTTGGAATCTCTTGCTTTTTTGATGATCCAGTGGATGTTGGCAATTTGATCTCTGGTTCCTCTGCCTTTTCTAAAACCAGCTTGAACATCTGGAAGTTCACGGTTCACGTTTTGCTGAAGCCTGGCTTAGAGAATTTTGAGCATTACTTTACCAATGTGTGAGATGAGTGCAACTGTGCAGTAGTTTGAGCATTCTTTAGCATTGCCTTTCTTTGGGACTGGAATGAAAACCGACCTTTCCCAGTCCTGTGGCCACTGCTGAGTTTTCCAAATTTGCTGGCATATTGAGTGCAGCACTTTCACAGCATCATCTTTTAGGATTTGAAATAACTCAATAATACCTGGAATTCCATCACTTCCACTTGCTTTGTTTGTAGTGATGCTTCCTAAGGCCCACTTGACTTCACATTCCAGGATGTCTAGCTCTAGGTGAGTGATCACACCATCGTGATTATCTCGGTCATGAAGATCTTTGTTTTGTACAGTTCTTCTGTGTATTCTTGCCACCTCTTTTTAATATCTTCTGCTTCTGTTAATTCCATACCATCTCTGTCCTTTATTGAGCCCATCTTTGCATGAAATGTTACCTTGGTATCTCTAATTTTCTTTTTTTAGCCTTTCCCATTCCACTATTTTCCCCTGTTTCTTTGCACTGATCACTAAGGAAGGCTTTCTTATCGCTCCTTGTTATTCTTTGGAACTCTGCATTCAAATGGGTATATCTTTCCTTTTTTCCTTTGCTTTTGGCTTCACTTCTTTTCACAGCTATTTTTAAGACCTCCTCAGACAGCCATTTTGCTTTTTTGCACTTCTTTTTCACGGGGAAGGTCTTGATCCCTGTCTCCTGTACAATGTAATGAACTTCCGTCCATAGTTCTTTAAAATAGCACAAAGTACTTTAAAATAGCACAAACTATCAAGATTATAATAACAAACTCTGAAATAAAAGTTCATATGTCCAACAATGACAGATGGTTTTCATAGAGAAAACCATTGAAAGAGCTATGTGTTAAGCACACTTTGGAATGCAGGTTCATATGAATAGTTACAGTAGTAAACCTTTATTCTGCCACTGATTAACACACACACACACACACTTTGTGAGGAGCCTTTCTTTTGTGGGATCTAAGAAACTCTATTTGCTGACAGGTCTAGATCAACTTCTAAGACTGGTATTAGAAGGAAGAAGTGATACTGCCTTAAGTCCTACCAAGATTTTGCCCTATGCCAAAAAGCCTTGGGTGGTAGTAGAGCTTTGACCAACAATGTGGTAAAAGAAAATAATAATAATTTTTTTTTTAAATCAAGGTTTCTGATCATGGCCCCACTTTCCCCACTGACCAGAGCTATGACTTTGGACAACCCAGTAAATCCCCCTGTGATACTGCAAATCACAGTTTGCTCACTGCAGCCATGAAATTAAAAGACGCTTACTCCTTGGAAGAAAAGGTATGAGCAACCTAGATAGCATATTCAAAAGCAGAGACATTACTTTGCCAAAAAAGGTCCGTCTAGTCAAGGCTATGGTTTTTCCAGTGGTCATGTATGGATGAGAGTTGGACTGTGAAGAAAGCTGAGCGCTGGAGAATTGATTCTTTTGAACTGTGATGTTGGAGAAGACTCTTGAGAGTCCCTTAGACTTCAAGGAGATCCAACCAGTCCATTCTGAAGGAGATCAGCCCTGGGTGTTCTTTGGAAGGAATGACGCTAAAGCTGAAACTCCAGTACTTTGGCCACCTCACGCAGAGTTGACTCATTGGAAAAGACTCTGATGCTGGGAGGGATTAGGGGCAGGAGGAGAAGGGGACGACAGAGGATGAGATGGCTGGATGGCATCACAGACTTGGACATGAGTTTGAGTGAACTCCGGGAGTTGCTGATGGACAGGGAGGCCTGGCGTGCTGTGATTCATGGGGTCGCAAAGAGTCGGACATGACTGAGCGACTGAACTGAACTGAAGATAAGAGACTGCCCCTTGGCCACTTAGGATTCTACTCTAAATTCAATTTAATTTAGAAATTAATCAAAATCACTGGCTTCCTACATCTTCCTATGGAACTGGGTGGTTTTAAAATATGTCCACAAATTCTCTGATACTCCTCCCTTTGGAAGGTGGAGCCAAGGCTCCACCTCTCTGGATTTTGTGACTATGGCAATGAACAGATGCAACAAAACATGAACTGCAAGGCTAAACCATTAAAAGCAATATGGTCTCTTCCTTTCACTTGCTAGAACTCTTGCTCACAGTCTCTCCTAGGGCAGACGCCTTGGGCAACGTGAGCACCATGTAAAACACCCACTTGTTCTGGAAACACCATGCTAGAGAAAACCACATAGAGCGAGAGAAAGGCCAAGAAACGTCAACAATTTGAACCTTCCTACCCAGGTGATTGACAAGTGAGAAAAGAAGCCTTTGAAATTATGCCAGCCCCAGACACCACCTGTAACCTCACAGGATATTAACTAGAACTGCTCAGCTAAGTCACATGTGAATTCCTGACAGAGATAATAAGTGATAAATGTTGTTTTAAGCCACTAACTTTTTAGGGTGATTTGTTATGCAGACACAGTAACTGGAAAAGGAATAATGATAGAATTAAACTGGAGACAAAGAAAAAATGCCACCTCCAAAGTTAAGCAAGGAAATCTTTAGCATCCACAAGAACCTCAGGAAAAGACTTGGAAGTCTGCAGGAATGATGAAGACAGGTAAAATTCACCAATAAATAACACAAAAGTCAACAGGAGAATAATCACCTCTTCATTTCCAAACTGGGTGGTCTTCATGAACACTTTCCCACAATCACAGTTAACAGAAATGTAGTAAGAATGACCCTAAGAGGAACCATTTGAAACCAGCAGCAAGGCCAAAGGTAAAGGAACTTGCTGTGGCATCTTTGAGTCATTTCCATGTAGGAGCTCACACTATTGCTCTCAGGCTTTCTGCCTTATGCCTTTCTCAATAAACCGTGCAGTTGATGAGGGGCAAGTATTTCCCTAAACATATTTCAAATAACTCTGAAAAGTAGAACTTCTCCTTCAAAAGGACAAGGAAAAGAGATGGAGTCCAGTAAGGAAGGTGACACCTATCACTGGATTAGAAATCTGGGATATCCCATGTTTCCTGGTGAGGCTGAACCAAGGGTGATGATCAGAAGATGCCAAATGGTAGCCTGCAGGCAGGATTCAGCTGCAAACACATATTTTTTCTTTCTAGCCCACCCAGTGTTTTCAAAACAGGAAATTCCACATAAAAAGCCTAGATTTGTAGTTTCTCCTGAAACATGGGAATTCTAGCAAACCTGGGTTTGCAGTACCACCTGGCTTCCATCAGCTACTACTGACTAGCTGTTTCTCCCCTTAAACAGACCTTCCCTCTTTATTTGCCACATTTCCCACCACCTGCTATTATTCCATACATGGGTTCACTTCACTTGTTTATTTTATATTTTTGTCCCTGTAGACATCTGAGTTTGCATCTGGTAACCTATACCAACAGAGGAATTTCAGACTCCAAATCAAGTGTTTCTTGATCACTATAGGCTTGAAATGTGGGCTGGTTTAAAAATTCCAGTAAATTCTGCTGTTACACACTTGCCAGTTTCTTTCCCTAAACTATAGATGTGGGACTATGACAAACCCACGTGCCTAATGGTTATGTAAGTCATCTTATGACACTGTTATCAAATACTGGGGTGCTAAGCGTGATTCTGGAAATATATACTAAGTTTCTTTGATACATCCAAATTATCTTCAAAATAGAAACTATGTCTGTACCAGAGTCTAACATTCCTAGTCCAAGTTAATGTGGAAAAGAATCAATTGTTAGTTAGCTCTGAGATTAGAATGGGAATAAATGGAACAAAGAGAGCTACATATTATGAAGGGAAACAATTTAATCACTTGCCAAAAAATTGCCTGATCAATTTAATCCAGGTGATTTCTAGTGGGGGCTTGAATTAGGCAGTAAGGGTCTTTGTTGAGAGATTCAGTGTGTGTATGTTAGAGAAAACAAATCAAAACAGCTCACCAATTCCAGACACTGTCTGTGGCCATAGGCAGCAGCATAATGTATGCTACTGTAGCCTTCTTTGTCCCGGATAGATGGATTTGCATCATGTTGAAGCAGAAATTCTAGACATCTGTAAGTATAAAGATGAGATGTTATTTCAGAAAACATCCCTAGACCAAAAGGGATAATCAATATTAATGTTCTCCTACTGTGAATGTGCCACAAAGAGCTTTGTGAATTGAAGTGTTTCTTTAAAGATTCTATAGCAATTAGGGTTTATATATTGGATGTTTTATGTGTATTTTGTGCATCTATCTTTATCTCAGCTTAAAATAGCCATTCTAGAATTCAGGAAAGGCTTTAGGAACTAGAAGTGAAAGTTGCTCAGTCGTGTCTGACTCTTTGTGACCCCATGGACCATACAGTCCTTGGAGTTCTCCAGGCCAGAATACTGGAATGGGTTGCCGTTCCCTTCTCCAGGGGATTTTCCCAACCCAGGGATGGAAGCCGGGTCTCCCGAATTATAGGCAGATTCTTTGCCTGCTGAGCCACCAGGGAAGCCTAGGAACTAGAGGGAGGAACTTAGAAACTAGAGGATAATTAAATATTTTTCCCCTTTTCATCTTAAGGTACAGGACTGGCTTGTCATCATGATTACTAAATAATAAGTTTTAGAGCTCTGTGTTCAAAAGACAAGTTTTCAGCTTAATAAAGAAGTAGTTAAGGCATTGCAAAGGGATAAACCTCAAGAGGTGGGTTTTTTTTTAACCCTGCTATTGGAGATTCTGAGATCAAAAGGTTGGAAAATGAAAGTTTAAAAGACTAAGAAAACAATAACAGAAAAGAATCTAAGAATAGCTAAATCATAAAAAGACATAAAGACTGGGCCAACATTTTAAAAATATAAAAGATGAATTCAGTCACCACCTCTGAAGAAAGAGGCTGACACTGTACCACTAGGAATACAGACTAGAGTAAAATGATAAATAATAAATTTTAAAAGCCTTTTCTGACACAGTTGTAACTTTTCTGGAAAAAAAAAAATCTTTGGAATAGGTCAGAGGAAGGAGTGTGGTACTGCTTTTGCTGAAGAGCCAGGACACGAGGGATGTGATGTGTTCTACTCAGGGCCTGCTGCAAATGGGACAGCCCTGCTGGTCAAAGAGGGAAGAGCCAGACAGGGAGCACCGCGATATATTATTTATATCAGCTATATTTCTTGACACAAGGACAAACATGTCCTTTACAAGGCCAGGCTTGTTCAAATTCATACTCAAATCAAAATTGTAAAATTTTAAATAGAAGCTTGTATATTAAATAAGACCTCCCAATAGAAAATTTCTATACTTTACTCAGAAACCTTAAAATGACATTATCTATCTTTCAGTATAAGACAAAAGGAGTAAATAAATCACACACAGAGACAGATATTAAAACAGACATTTTAATTTTTAGAAAACCTGATGAAAGAGAAATTTTTAAAACTAAGTACCTACATGACACATGGTTCATCCATAAAATGCTCTGTAATAAATCAAACTATTATTGGAGACCTGATATATCATGATGTATTTGGTGATTTGTACCTTAAAAGGAAGTCTTTTTTTTTTTTAATTTTCATAATGAAATGCCCATAGACTGAATCCCAGGTGTGACTCATTTTAAACTGAATTTGGCTCTTGAAATAAAATCACTCAATAGGGATAGCTTCCTTGTGGACACACAATCCCCAGCTTCTGAAAGGATTATATTCTAAAAAATCAGTTGATAAATTTAACATGTAATTTGGAAAACACTGGGAATTACACCCAAAGAGCTATTTAATGCAGAACATAGCTGAACTATAACTGTCAATTCTGCTGTGCTTAGTTACTCAGTCATGCTTAATTCTTTGCGACCCCATGGACTGTAGCCTACGAGGCTCCTCTGTCCATGAGAATTCTCCAGGCAAGAATACTGGAGTGGGTTGCCATGCCCTCCTCCAGGGAATCTACCCAACCCCAGGATCAAACCCAGGTCCCCCACATTGCAGGCAGATTCTTTACCGTCTAAGCCACTAGGGAAGCCCATAATTGCCAACAGTACTATTAGAAATAACAACAGTATTATAGAATGTGAATATTCTCCACATTTTTCCTAAGGGAAATGAAATCCACTTTTAACTGGGAATGCTTGTCTTTTTCACCAACTAGGGCCCTGGACTAGTAATTATGGCACCTAAGCCAGAAAATCAAGAGATGCGCATTAGAGCAAGGGTGTATTTGCACAAGGAAGTAGCCTTTTATTGCATGCAAAAGCTCCCTAGTAGGCTGGTCCCTGCACTCTCCTGCTTCTCCTGTTCCATCCCTCTCCACCAGCTGGAAGAGGGCTGCTCTGGCCCAACGTAAGCTTGTATTTCACTGGAGAAGGAAGTATTTGCTGAGGTGGCTTAAAATTTTACAGTCTTTGAATATTATTACTTTAATTTTGGAATATTAGGGCAAAACTGTGGTCATTCTGTTCTACTTACAGCTTTGTTTCCTGTGCCCACCCCGGTCACAGACAAAGTTAAGTCCCTACAACTTGCACTGGGGCCTTGCAAGTGAGGGACTGAGTGCACACTCTTAGAGCTCTGCATCCCCTGCTCTCACAGGGGCAGGACACACAATGTCGGCACTGGGCATTCACGTGTTCATTCATTTAACAACGAGTTGTTGACCGCCAGCTACACGCCGGGCACTGCGCTGGGTACAGCACCACCTTCTCGCCACGACTTCCAGTCCAGGAAGGACTCTCAGAGGATGAAACATTAGAGCTTCCCAGGTATCAATAGTCCTGGGTGCCGGCACTCACTTCCTCATAGTAACAGCTGAATCTCTGTCAAGACACCAGAAAGGGGCAGGCAGGATGAAGGGGACAGAGCAGCTGTCTGCAGGTGGGGCGGGTGCTATTTGTAAGCCGGTGAGTGTCGGAGAGGGAGGGGAGAGTACAACTGGTGTATTTGGTGAAATCTCAAAACATGTATTTATAGAATCTGCTAAACAGTCATCCCCAGGTCACAAAAGGAGAGCCTGAGGCCCTCAGAGGAGGCTTTAGTATGTCCCCTGAGGCACATGACACACGGAAGAATCAGAAATGATATTTAAGACACCCGGTTCCAAAAACTGCTGCCCAATCACAGTGATGATCGCTGTAACGGTTTCAATTTTAGAAAGAGTGTATATCTTTAGAAGAGTATGTATCTGGTATGAAAACAGCCTATTTGAAGGATATATTAAAAAAACAGTTTCTTCTTCATCAAAGGCAAGCCCACATCACTTCCTCAAGACCCCAAGGGAGACCCCAAAATAGTAAAGCTGGCCCACGTGGCAACCTGGAGCAGCAGACAAAAGCATCAGTAGCCACACCTTGTGCTTAAGCTAAGAAGAAACTTACAATGCAGCTTCCTTTTCCTTCAGCTCTCTGGCTCTTTCAAGTTCTTCCGAATTTTCATGGGCGTTTCCTAAGATAGTCTTACTTCTCAGCAAAGGGAAACAAAAAAAATTACAATTAGTGGCAAAGTTGCTAATGATTTTGGTACAATTTACATCTTAAGAATTGCCCCCCAACCCCACAGAAGCAAGCACTACTAATTTTTCATGGAGGATATGCATGGTTCTCTCTAAGTGCATCCAGTAAATCTTTTCTCTCCTAACGAATCCAGTTAAGAACATGGTATTCCTAAAACTTCTGCCAAGGTATCAATGATTAAGGCAGCAATCATGCTGCCCACTCTTCCATAAATTTTCTAAACTCCCCAGGGAAAGAGAAAGTGATTAAGCTTAAAATTCCCTGACACCTACCACATTCCTTGCTGCCTCCTTGTCAGTTGAGCATCTCATTTATCCAGGAATGGGTTCCTAAGCACCCCTCATCTACCAGAGAAATTCTGCACCATCTAAGATTCCTATTCTAGATCTTAACAGATGAAGGATACTTATTCCTCATTCTATTCCAAGCGAATAGCACAGAGCCTGACACATAGTGCATGTTCAATAAATGTTTTTTGAATTAAGAACATGGTGCTGTGGGACCCTGAGGCTACATCAGACTTGTCAGTATCATATGAAGGAAAAAAAGCAGCAGTGTTTTCCAAACTGGAAATATGGATGACTGAATTATGAAATCAATTTAGTGGGTTGAAGTCAGTAGGTTTTTTTTAATGAAATAAAAGATATCAAAATGGATCATACATAGCAAAAGTAAATAAGGTTTTATGAAATCTTTTTTCCATTTTCCATACATATATAAAAAGCATATATACATGAGTCTGTATATTGCATCGTGATGTAAAGTGAGCGTCAGTCACTCAGTTGTGTCTGATTCTTTGTGACCTTGTGGACTTTGGCCCACCAGGCTCCTCTGTCCATGGGTTTTCCCAGGCAAGGATATTGGAGTGAGTAGCCATTCCCTTCTCCATGGAATCTTCCCAATCCAGGGACTGAACCTCAGTCTCCTGCATTGCAGGTGGATTCTTTCTTTACCTTCTGAGCCACCAGGGAAGCCTGGTGTGTAGGTAATTATCTAGTATGTTTGAAAGCCATTGCTCTACAAGAAAGGGAGTTAGCACTGACCATATAACTCAGCACATCCATATAAGTCAACAGTTCTCCAAACAGGATCACCAAAAAGTATTCCTATGAAGGAGGGCCTGATCCTCAAGTCTTTGAGAATGATATCATAAGCTGTGGGCATCTCTCCCACCTTTTCCCCTAGAACTGGTTCATTTATTTTTGCTTTTCATTCCAAGCCACCTAGAATCCAAACATGATTAGGGCAACCAACTTCCTGTCTTCCAGCTTCCGAAAGAGCATTCATGCCCAGGTTTGAAAAATGTCTATTTTTAAAAATAAAATATTGATGCTGTATTTGAAGACTATTGGGATTATGCATAGGTGGATATTTTTTACATGACATATTTATCAGCAAATGGAAGTTTTACAGCAAATGAAGCATGTAAGTGATGATGATGAAAACCACAGTATACGACAAAATAAATTGTGACAGATTTTGAGTGAACTGATTGAGTGAACTGAAAAACCTGAACATGACAGCTCCACTTGGCATTCAATGCAAAGAACAGAGAGGAGATGCAATTGTGCAGTGACATGTACTAATCAAATGTAAAGAGAGCAGAATGGGAAACCCGGGGTTAGGGAGGAACCAATTCAAACTCCTCGAGTCTGAGTAAGAGGGATTCTTCATTCACAGTCTCGGTGAGGCAGTATGAAGAAACCTCAGCAAGCCCTCCCCTCTTCCATCTCCCCCTCTTCCCACCCCCGAAGAAACAGGACAAGGCTGTTTTTACTTTCTATCCATGTCCGACGCAGCAGCATAGTGCAAAGCGGTGCGGCCCCAGTCATCAGTTTCATTCACACTGGCCCCTGTGGTCACTAATGTCTCAATACAGTGGAAATGACAATTTGCAGCTGCATAGTGCAGAGGAGTCCTGAAAAACAAACAGCAGTTTATTATATCATTCAGTCTGGCAAACAGATCCCCATCATCAGCACCAGCACAGACAGCAGTATTTGTAGGGGTGTGGAAAGATCTTTGGCTCTGAGTGTGGAGGCCAAGACATACGCCTTTCTCTGGCATATCTTATATGTTAGAACGAAGGCTGAAAAGATGGTGGCTTAGACAGGCCACCCACTTGTGGATCTCCTTTCTTTCCATCCCAAGGGCCTATCCCGGTTCCCATCTACATGACTGCTCATGACTGCTCCTCTGGGCTCTTGCAATACCATCCAGACTGGCCTCCTTCACCCTAACCCAACCTCCATGTAACTTTCAGCTGCCATGAATGAAGAACTGGATTTTCTACGGTCCAATACCTACGTATATAATCCTGTACCAAAACCTTCAGTTCTCCCCAGTGAACAAAGCCTTGATTTTTTAGTTTGAAATTGAAGACCTTCCCAAGCTGGCCCTGGTCCATCTTTATAAAGTATCTCTCTTCCCAAAATGCTGTTTCCAAACAGATTAAACTGAGGTTTTTTTGATTATGTCCTCATTTCCTCTACCTTCCTCATGTTGTTTACTGGTACTGGTTCCCTGTACCAGCTAGTACTACAGCACAACTTAGCTATACAAAGGATAAGCAAGAAAAGTTCTAAACCATCCCAACAGCCAGAGGGATTACGGGTGGTATGTGTGTGAGTGTGTGTATTTCATGTTTAAAATGAGTCTAAAGATTTATCCCAAAATGAAATGTTCAATAAATATAATAAAGAGCTCCAGATCTTGTGACCAAAATCTGTCCTGGAAGGGCTAAAGTGCTCTACTTTGCTATACAGAGAATTTTCTCAACTATATCCATGTGGGGGATTACATATTTTATATATGTAAATATTTTTATATAATATCTATAAAGTATGCAGTCTCCCACATGGATATAGTTATTTATATCAGAAGGAGCAGAACAACTGGCGCTTCTAAACAGAAGCTGGGAAAGGAGACCCTTTCCTTGTGGCCTGGTTTGCTGGTGTTTCACTTTGCTATAAAAAGGGATTTCCTTCTGAGGATGGAATCTCCCCGGCTAGCTTCCCTGTTTACCATTTCAACATAACACGATTTCCAGATGGACTGCTCCCCACTCCTTTTATTTAGGCACTTGAAGCAGAGTTCCCTGTTTACATACCTCCCACACTTGTCCTTTTTATGGAAATCTGCTCCACTGCTTTGCAAGAGTTTTATACATTCCACATTACTAGAAAGACAGGGAAAGCATTGTTAAGATGGTAGAGGTCAATTGCTGGGCTGTCTTCAGAAAGAGCTCTTTTCTGCAGAGTGTATGCACAGATGAAATGAGGACACTAAATTCTGCTAACACAAAAATAACCTAACACATTAGAGTAATGCCATATCATAAGGATCTAAAGTTCTTATAATCCCTTTTCAAAGCTAATATATCAATGCATTAAAGAGCTTGATGGAACATTTTCAATTCCATGACTAAAGAATTTAATGATTATTACATGATGAAACCTTTCAGTGATGGTTTCATCATTTATCCTAAAATTCTCTTTCAAAACCGTCAAGAGTTTATGAAACAACTCCTTAAACCTATAATAATTTCACGTCACTTTTAAACAATGAGCCAGAATGGATGAGCATTACCTTTTATCACAGCAGAATGAATTCACTATAACCATTTTCAACCCAGACTCTCCTTAACGGAAAATAAACCAGCTGCACTTCCCTGTCTTGGTAATCTAGGTAAATGAATGTGTAGAACCAAGGCCGAAAATGATGTAATGGAGCGTAGTGATCTTCCAGCTTCTTTGTCATTTGCAGAAGCAATAAATCATGTTTAGTAGAGAGAAAAGGACCCACTGAAGTGAATTTTCCTATTGAAGGGCATAGAGCTAAATATTAATCCTAATAGGAGTCTCAGACATGAATCCAGAATGGTTTGTTGCCACTTTCTGTACAGGTCTGATATTTTTCAAAATGGGGGCACAAAAGGAGACATTCATCTATCATTGTTCCAAACTTGGGATGCTAAGAAGTGGCCTAGGATTTACTACTTTATTATCATTTAAATAAGAAAGATGATCTCATTAATGATAAGTATAAGCAGGGCTGTCCCTGCCCCATATCCACCCTTTTCAGTTACCTTTCTCAGAGAACTCACTGTTTAAATCATAAAACTGAAAAACTTTCTGAGACCATTATGTATAACATGTCAATTGATATAAAACACCTGTCTCTTCCTGAATGAAGCCAAAGGATCAAAGGCAGACAGATCCATGTTGTATGGATCAGGAAGGATGATCCTGATGGAGGGATGGGGTGAGGATAAGGAAGTTCTTTTTAAATATATATATAAATTATGAAAATAAAACTAAATACAAGACTTTGGAAGGGACCTGTACAAATAAGGGGTCCTAAAGCTTCACAGTCAATCCACCTCTGTTAAATAGGTAATGCCTTTGGTCATATACAGATTATACATGGAGCACTGCTGTTCCCTAAAGATTAGGAAAATGATTAAGAACCAGCACCATACCCAAACGAGGCCATCTGAGGGGAGCCATGTTTGGTCAATGCATGGTCATATATCAACAATGTATTGATCATCGTCTTAATCTAACCACTGATATGAAAAACAGTATCTCATAAAAAATTCTCTTTACAACTTAAAAAACTAGGCAAGGATTAAATTACTTCTTGCTTATCCTTTGAGTTTTCTGGACTTTTGCTCATATTTAATCATTATTAGAACTTAAAAATAAGTTTTGAAATAGGACTAAAACGTCTTTAAATGAACATGAATTAACTCAACCTTGGATTTCCTTGATCATTAACTCTCCTTCTAGTAATAAAAGACAAAAAATTTAGGAGCAAATCTCAAATTATTTTCTTTTGGTGAAAGAGGTACCAAGTATTTACATATTCTGTAGGTTACAAACAAGAGAAAAAATATTTCCTATATGAGATGGGCTAATGATGTTTCTTTGGAAAAACAAACACATGAGCAATCTGGAAATTCAACGTATGATATTTGGTATTGGTAGAAACACTTCTTACCCATTTTATTAAAGAAGTTGCCTCTGATTCACAGATGACTTAAGTCAATTAAGATGCACTGGTAATTAGGCCATGAGAAAACAACTAAAATTGCTAACTACTCACCCTCCTGCAGCAGCAGCATGAAGGCACGTTCTTCCAAATTTATCTGGGGTGTCTATTTCAAAGCCTGCAGACAGCACGTGCTCATTACTAAACAAGGATACTATGCTATACTTTTGTCCTAGTTAAACCACAAGAAACATTGCAGAGACAGAAAAATCAGTTAGTAGAAAAACCAGAACGCAAGCTATTGTAGTCAGAAAGAGGTTGTCATGGAAACGAATGGTAACTGCTCAAGCTTGGCAATTTTATAGGAAGAACCGTGAAGTCAAGAAGAATTTATTTTCATATTCAGCCCTGGGTGAACTGCAGCCCCATATTTCAATCCCAGGATAAAAATTTATGAAACCAATTTGAGATAAGTAGGGCAATAGACAGGCAGACAGAACACATGGAGAAAATATGGAAGGCAAAGGAGTAATCATAACATGCTAGAAGAGAGATTTTCTTAAGCATATTATTAGCTTACAGTTGGTGTAAGATTTGGGAAACGTGCTTTCATGCAGGGGTTATTTTTAAACATGCCAAAAGCAGTGAAAGCAGAATCAACCATAAGTAAAGAACTTAAAGGAATAAAAAAAGCCTCTGGGATATCTGCTGAATTAATTCATAAACAATCTTTGCCTTGCAGATCTCTATCACCTTTGAAAGCCAGGAACTTCTTAATACATGGAGGTTGTCAGAATCATTGATAAGAAAGATTAGCAAAGCTCCAAACCAGAAAGAATTTCTTGGTTCCAAACAGGCCCGCATTAAAAAAATAAAAATAAAACCTAGTTGGAGGGATATCAACCACAGTGATTTTTCAGAGCCCACGGAGTGGGATGGTAATTTAACATTTCTACTATTAAAAGGTAGGGGATTTGGCCTTTTTTCTTTGTTGAAGAATATGAAATGTTACATCACCAATTTAAGCCTCAAAGATGTCTTCTCCTCCTACGACAAACATCCTGTAAGCTATGCCCATCCCTGCCTGCCTCCCACTCTGGATCACTGGAGTTCTAACTTGATAAACAGACAAGACTCTCACTCCGGGGCAGAATACTGACGTTCAGACCGTTTCAACACCATGAGCTGCTGGAAGCTGTCACATGCAGGTAGCTGTGGACACAGCTCATCCTGCCAATCAGATCATGAATGACATGAAGCACAGGCAGGCACTCACTCTGACCAGACACCTGAAGCTACACGGCTCATTTACAGGACAGATTAAGCGTCATCTGTGGTAATGGAGTTACTTACCCGATGACAGTAACTTTCTGCAGCAGTCAGAGTGAGCATTGAGGGCAGCTAAATGTAAGGGGAACATGCTATGGATTCCACACCTGAGGAAGAAAAAAACAGAGCAGCTTACGATTGTAGATCTCCTGATACATGCAGAAGGGGGTGACCTTTCTAGAAGGTCTCTGATGAAAATTAAATCCATGAGACCTTGCTTAGGGACTCCTGGCTGAAATAATTATGCAATCATTTCTACTTTAAGATAATAAAATCCTGGAGTTAAACCACAGTGACAAATCCCATAACAATAGAAAAATATATTTAAGAAAACATTTCACGTAAACAGTGACTCTTAGCATTTAAAATTAATTTCTCTTTTATTCTTTCAGCTTAGCAATTTTATGTATCATTCACATTCATTCATTCATCTATTCAACACTTTATAAGCATCAGATACTTTGCTAAGTGCTGGAGAAAACAAGACAAGAAGCTGACAAACTCTCAGCTTTGCAAAGCAACTTGTTTTATTCCTTGAGTTGATAAATATTTATTGTTGACCTACTATGTGTTATCTTTTTGCTAACAATTAGTAACGGTTGTTTTATTAGAAATAAAATTTTGGATGAGAATAAAAACCAATGTTTACCTTTGACAAGTGAAACTTCATCTTTCTGATAGCCTTTTATATTGCACATTTACCCACATAAGAAAACCAGTCACGAAATAGTTAACTTTAACCTTACATATATTTCATAAATCTAGCAATTTTCCCTAACAGTAGTACAGAAAGAATCCAGAATAGGACTTCTTAGACTGACCTCTACCATAACATAGTCCCTGGAACAATCCTCTGAGGGACAGACAGCCCTCTGACGGCAGTGCTTTCTGCCTTAGAATTAAAGCCTCCCCCTCCTGCTCATCACTTCTCCTCAAACAAGGACCCAAAGTTCTGTGCTGACTCATAATTCAAAACACACCGCATCATCAGGCAGTTCCCGTGTACTTGAAAGCATGTTAGTGATCTTGTCTCATAACATCACATTTCATTCAGACAATATATTTCAGATTTTTTAAATCCACAGCATAACATAAGGAGTACACGCTGTCTATATTTACACCTGCAACATGAGACATCTAAGTTTCTTCCCTGTCACAAAGTGGCCCATTTCCACATTCTATATTGAATAAAAAACACATATGACTTGAATTTGCCAAGCTTAAGATAGATGAATTTTATTTTCTATATAGAAACTTATTATGATGTTCATGAATTTGTGAAAGTATATATATGTTCACAGATAATTCAAGGTATTTGGCATTCTGCAAAATCTGAGTCTGCCAGCAATTAACCACCTCTCTCTTTTCATGAAAACTTCTATTTATTGATGTTTTTGTTCAGTCTTCCCTCTGTTCATTTTCCTTTCCCTATATGGAGATTTCCAACCCAGTGTATATAACAGCTGGCATCCATCAAGGGATGCAATTTGCCCGTCTTCTGGGCAGTGTCTTGTGGAGGAGAACTGCTTGTAATTGCCTCTCCCATCATTTACAAAAAAAAATTTCTGAAAAGCAATTGCATCAGTGACAACCTTGATGCTCATGAAAAGGAAGAGGGAGTTGGGGGATGGGAAAGAAGCTTTTTATTTGTGCTATTTATATTGTTCCCTTCTGATACCAACAAAACATACTAATTTTTTTTTAATGTATAACCTATTTTAAAAGGTCTTTACTAAATGGAACTTAGAGCTAATAAGATTTTACCTAGCCATTTTATCTGTTTTGAGAAGTTAAGGCAAAAATCTATGATTAAACATTGCTAGATGCTTGCAAGAAGAAAATGGATAGAACATTTTCTAGAATCATTGTGAATTCCTGTAAGAACATGACTAAATCAAGGAGTGGATTTTTAAAGATTTCTTTGAGTCTTCCTCATTCTTTATATGTACATGTATGTGTGTGTAAAAATATAAATATTTTAATAATATCAACATACATACATAAGTATATACATAATATTTATGATATAGTTTATATAGGTACATAAAATAGTTACCTTTATATTAAACAATACAAGCAAATGACTTAGGGAAAATAGTATTAAACAATAACAAAACAATTAAGAAAAACATAAAAGTATAAAAGTTTAATAGACTCAGTGTTATAACATATTCCATAAACTTCACTACTAATACTTCTAACCGAACTTAACATTTAACCCCATTATCTTTAGATAATTCACCACACTCTATATTAGCTAATAGTTTCATTTTTTTTCTGCAGCTACTTATACAACTGAGAAGGCAAGGAAGGCAGAACTCTAAAAGGCCTAGGAAAAATTCTCTTTGATAAAATCCACAAACAATAAATGCTGAAGAGGCTATGGAGAAAAGGGAGCCCTCTTGCACTGTTGGTGGGAAATGTAAATTGATATAGCCACTGTGGAAGACAGTATGGAGATTCCTTAAAAAAACTAGGAATAAAACTACCATATGACCCAGCAATCCCACTACTAGGCATATACCCTGAGGAAACCAAAATTGAAAAGACACATGTTCCCCAATGTTCACTGCAGCACTATTTACAATAGCTAGGACATGGAAGCAACCTAGATGTCCATCAACAAATGAATAGATAAAAAGGTGAGGTACATATATACAAGGGAATATTACTTAACCATAAAAATGAACACATTTGAGTCAGTCCTAATGAGGTGGATAAATCTAGACCCTATTATATAGAGTGAAGTAAATCAATGAGAGAAACAAATATCATATATTAACGCATATATATGGAATCTAGAAAGATGGTACCGATGAACCTATCTGCAGGGCAGCAATGGAGATGCAGACATAGAGAACAGACTTATGGACAGAGGTGGGGTGGGGGGAAGGTGACGGTGGGACAAACAGAGACAGCAGCATGGAAACATGTACACTACCATACGTAAAACCACCAATGGGAATTTGCGATATGACTCAGGGAACTCAAACCAGGGCTTTGTAATAACCTAGAGGGGTGGGAAGGAGAGGGAGGTGGGAGGGAGGTTCAAGAGGGAGGGACATATGTATACCAACGGCTGATTCATGTTGATGTATGGCAGAAACCAACACAGTACTGTAAACCGATTATCCTTCAGTTAAAAATAAGTTTTAAAAAACATAAACAACAAGGACCTACTGCATAGCACAGGGAACTATATTCAACCTATAATGGAAAAATTCAGAAAAAAAAATAACTGAATCACTCTGCTGTACACCAAAAGCACGGTAAATCAACTCCAATAAATTTTTTTTAATGAAAAAATATCCTCTTTGATATATTCCATAGTTAACAAAAAGTTACTACCTCAATGTAGCAAATACACTAATCTAGACTCAAGTACTAGTACTGGTATTCAAACGACTATGATGTGCCAGTTCAAATAGAAAAACTAAGTATCAGGTGAAGATGGCAAGCAAATAAAAATAGAACTCAGAATTTCTGAATCACTTCAGAAGTGATTCATGCATTACAAATAAAATTTCTCCTTTATTGTTATGAAATAAGACTGCTTATAAAGAAAGGATCCTAAAACCTTTAGCAAGAAACTTAGGATTTGACTGTCCTAGTCAAATGAGAAACATCGCTCTGACTTCATCAGATATACAGCAAGGAAGATGAAGAAATAAAGATGTCAGATAACACTAAACAGTGCATAAATTACAGGAAAGGGAAGACCAATTCCAGTTAATCTGCTACATTTATTTGACCAGTCATAAAATTAATGGAACACATTTGTATTAGCTATTTCTAATTTAGCTGTTAGCTGGGGTCTCCTACCCAGTTATTTCAGAATAAATGAGGCCAGAATAAACTGCACAGAGCCATCAGAGGTGAGGACAGGGCTTTTGCACCATTAGAATATCAGTTATTTTAAGTTTCCCCCTTGGCTCAGGAGGACATGGCTGTCCCTTTCCATATCCAGGCCTTTCTAGAACCTTCCCTTAGGCCATATGTTTTAAAAAAAAAAAACACTGTGGTTAAGGTGATGGGGTGAGAACCTTTGGGTTTCAGTCCTAACTTTTCCATGTGCTAGCTATTTGGACTTTGGAAAGTACATAATGGCTCCCTCACCTGGAAAATAAAGATAATAACGGTGTCAATCTTAAAGAGCAATTGGAAGGACTAATTGAGATAATGAACATAGAGTGTTAAATAGGATATCTGGCCCATGGTTCCATTGCCATTATTATTAGTTTAGCTGGATAATCAGCAGTCTGTGAGTTTTGAGGTTGTAATAAGGTTGTACTTCCTTAAAAGCCAAGAATGAAGTGTGACCAACTAGCATTTCTGCCCTCTTTCTGTGTTTCAAAATTCTTACAGATGAACCTATTTGCAGTGCAGGAACAGAGATGCAGACGTAGAGAACGGACATGTGCAGGTGGTGGGGGAGGGGGGATCAATTGAGAGGGGACTGACATATATACACTACTATGTGTGAAATACACAGCTAGTGGGAACCTGCTGTACGGTGCAGGGAGATCAGCTTGGTGCTCTGTGGTGACTTAGATGGGTGGGTCTGGGGATCAGGGCAGGGGCGGGATGAGAGGTCCAAGAGGGAAGTGGTACATGTTCACACGTAGGTGATTCACTTCATTGCACAGCAGAAACTAACGTTAACACTGCAAAGCAACTATACCCCATTTAAAAAAATCCTTTATAATACTCATCTCTCAACTCTCCCAGGAAAGGTGGGATTGGTTTAGTTTTACCCACCAGGTAGGTGAGACAAAAATGTTGATGATTTTTGATCATCAAATGATTTTATGATACTTATTCAAGTGATCAATGTTAGTCATTTCAGTTGCGTCCAACTCTTTGTGACCCCATGGACTGTAGCCCACCAGGCTCCTCTGTCCATGGGGATTCTCCAGGCAAGAACACTGGAGTGGGTAGCCATTCCCTTCTCCAGGGGATCTTTCTGACCCAGGGGTTGAACTTGGTCTCCTGCATTTCAGGCAGATGCTTTACCGTCTGAGCCACCAGGGAAGCCCAAGTCAAGTGATCAAACTATAAAATAAATTTCTTATTAATTTTAATCTATGTCATTCCAAGTATTTATCATGCACCACTAAGTTACAGGGACTTGGTCTAACTGACAAAAATGAAGTCTTGTCCTTGCTGTTTACAACCTGCAGACATTTTCAGAGGTTCCTTTTGGATCAAAGTCCAAATACTCTAACATGGCTACAAAGCCCCTTCTGGATCTGACTACCGCTTAACCTAGACGTGTTCTTAGGATCTTTGAAATTCCTTCCATTCCTCATGGAAGAGCCCTGGGTTTTCACATGCAGGCCCTCCTCCTGAAACTTTCACAACTCAAACTCTTCTGCTTCTCACGATATTTCTCAAACTAGTCAGTACATCTCTGGGGGTTGCTGGAGTATCTTTGGGCTTTTAAGAACTCTCTGTGACAATTTTATATTGTCTTTCCCTTTTGATTATCTAAAACAGGTGGCATAAAAGCATATTTTAGTGCATCTAAAAGGCCACCTTATCACCACACACCTCTGCCAAATTTCAGCACTGACATTTATATGATACTTAGGAACACAGCTGTGCTGTGTAGTACTACTTTAATTGGCAGGAGCCACTGAGAATAAAGGTGGACTTAATAGAAAATGAAATGTCTGAATCCAGGAAGGGCAATGATAATGTAGCACACTGAGCCTCCTGTATGCACAGAATTTGGAAATAGTCTGAGTAAAGGTTTCTGTGCCATGTGACAGGTCCACTGCCCACCACTTGAAGTCACTGCAAAACCTCCACTTCCATAGTTGTGTACTGGATCCAAAAAACTCAGCATCTTAGTCACCAGGACCACAATTACAAGCAAAATGCTAAGTATCACATCATCCATTACATGGAGAGGCAGCAAGTCTCCTTGCCTAGGAGCTGAGGCTCCAGATCCAGGTGGTCAAGAATGGTGTCCTATTTCCACCCACCGCTCTGTGACCTCAGAAAGCTAACTAAACCTCTTTTACTTCACCTGTAAGATGGGCATAATCACAGCACTTACCCCATGGGGTTGTGGTGACAGTTAAATGTAACCTCTCAGAGTGGGGCCTAGCATAAGTAAGAACTCATGAGCATTTGTTATTATCGTCCTGTGCAGTTATGGTGAACATTGTGGGTTTCTTTTTGTATGTATTTTGCAATTTGTTAAAATTTATTGCTATATGAGACTCAAAAGCCTAGGGAGTCTCTATTTAGTCTTATGTTTATACTTATTCAAACATTTTAATAAAAATAACCTAAGCAGATGCTTAGGACCTGAAAGACTTTCAGTTATATAACTAATTGCTACTTGTCATACGAGTTAACCATCCCTCTTCTGGGAAGATTTGCTGGTCCTGATACATCCCATATATGTTCTCCTGTACTCCAGTGGCACCTGGCAGTTGTTCTGCCATCAAACTTAGCATGCATGATTCTCACTGCCTATTTAATTCTTGCCCTGGAGAAGGAGATGCAATCCAATCCAGTATTCTTGCCTGAAGAATTCCATGGACAGAGGAGCTTCATGGGCTACAGTTCATGGAGTCACAAAGAGTTGGACACGGCTGAGTGACTAACACTTTCACTTTTACTTTTCCCACTTCGACAGGCTATAAACTCCTTGGCAGCAAGCTCTGTGACCCCAGAACCTAACACAGTGGGTGACACTTAACAAGCCATCAACAGATATTCAGTGAATGTAAGAATATCAGAATCAGTTACCTGTAAAACTATAATACCACTAATTCTGCTACAATTGAGGCAGAAAAAGTAGTGAGAGTTTAATTGATAAGATGGAATACAAATTAAAAAAATCCTAGAGACAAGTACCCCAAAACTGACAAAGAAGAAAAAACCCAAAGGCTTTGATACCACATAAAGTTGCATAAACACCGAGTCACACTGCAGAAACTGACAAAGTTCAGAGAAACAAAAAAGAAAAAACAAAGAACATTTAATCAAGACCTGAAAATAAGATGCAAATAAATTCATCAGAAAGTAATGACTATAAAACTTGTCATAAAGAGATCTTTAAAAATACATTGGCCATATTGTTTATGAATTAAAATGGGTTGTTTTCATAAATGCTCTTTTTTGTTCACTTATTTATAGAAGGAAAGGCCTGTTTTACTCCTCTTTAATGAGCTACCCTAGATAAATCCTCAAGGAGCCCAGAGAACAGTGACTTTCTGGGGAAAAGTGAAAGTCGCTCAGTCTGACTCTTCGCGACCCCATGGACTATACAGTTCAAGGAATTTTCCAGGCCAGAATACAGGAGTGGGTAGCCTTTCCCTTCTCCAGGGGATCTTCCCAACCCAGGGATCAAACCCAGGTCTCCCACACTGCAGGCAGATTCTTTACCAGCTGAGCCACAAGGGAAGCCTCAGAATGCCAGAGTGGGTGGCCTATCCCTTCTCCAGCAGATCTCCCTGACCCAGGAATTGAACCGGAGTCTCCTGCATTGTAGGCAGATTCTTTACCAACTGAGCTATCAGGGAAGCCCAAGCCTTTAGCAAATTCAACCATCAATTCTCCTGTGCCTTCACTTGGATATTTTCCCTTTAGGTGACTTCCCTCCCCACACAACATACACACTCACTCACACACACACACAAACACACACACACCCACACACACACAGTTGTTGCCTTAATGAACCACTGTTACTGAAGAAAGCATGTCTTAACCCCAGATATGCTGGGGCAGAAGGAAGCATATGCGGCTCTTTGAGGCTGGGACAATGTTTCCCTGGCCAGTGTCCCCAGCACGGTCAGTAGAAAGAAAGGCTACTTGACCAATAACATCATTCGTACAAATTGAAGGTAAAATAATCTCAAGGAAATAGACTTTGTGCTTACTGCGTTAAATGTGGTTTTTCAGAAATTTTAAGTATTGAGCCCTGTTTATCTTTATCCCTAAGAGATAAAGTTCAAATTTTTTTTTAAAAAACTCATTTTTCAGATGAGTTCAAATCTGAAAAAAATCACTGAAAATATGAACACATCACAGGGTGAAGATAGTTTGTGCCTAAATACTTTATTTCTGCTTAACTGACACTGAACATTTAAGATCTTTGACTTTGGGGTGCCATGGCTGCTTGCAACTCTAGAATCTGGTGAATGCCTCCAAAACCCTAGGACACTGCTCTTTCCAGGAAACTGAGCTGCTGCTTCAGAGTTGCAACCTCCCAGTCAAACAGGTCCTTTGACTTGAAGCGGATTCCTTTCTCTTCTGAGACAACCCACTGTTCTTGCTATTAATATTTGTCAGTGTCTCTCCATCCTCAGTCTTGTCCTTAGCTTGAGACCTCATTTCTTCTTCTGTCAAGTGTTTTAAGTCTGGACCACTTTCAGTCTGTCTGGACTGCTATTAGAGTGATCTTTCTTACACACAAATGGGATCATTAGACACAACCTACCCTACACATAGTTATAATTCTTTAACAACTTCTGAATGCCTCAGAATGGTATCCAACTCCTCTGTTCGAGGATGTTTGAGGTCCTCTGAAATGTGGTTCGTCCTGCCTTTCCAACTCATCTCTTTCCACTCCCCTAACATGCTAGATATTATGAAGCAATACTTAATAATAACTTATAATAAATAATTAGTTAATAATATAATAATTAATAGTTAGCATTTACTGATAGCTTACTATAAGCCAGGCACTGTTCAAAGAGCTATTAAGTTGGATTATCTTGTTGCATACCTTAGCAGATGCATTTAGATAACTCACACACAGATCTTAACACATACCAGGGAGCTTTACTAGTAATTAAGTCCTTTAATCCTCATAACAAACCTATGGTAGATACTATTTTACTCCCATTTGCCAAATGAAGAAGTCAGTGTGCAGACAGGTTGAGCAACAAGCTCAAGGTCACACAGCTCACAAATAAGGCAGCTTGAACTGGAGCCCAGCTAGTGCCCACTAAAGGCTGGGTCTCCCACCATGATATAATGCAGCTTTTGGCAGAGCATGGCACCATCACACACCCTCCACTCCACCAGGCCAACTTCCACCCCACTAGGCCACCCTCCCCGTGGGAGCTGTATCTGCTCCTGCTTGGGAAGTCTGCCACTCTCTGCTCTATTCACATAATTCCCATCCTTCAAAGTCTACCTAAAAATCACCTTGTCCTTAAAAACTGTGGCCACCTTTGAGCTCTCTCCTTCCTGTCTACACCCTATGGCATATATTGTCTACACTAAATATTTTGCCATTAAAGTTTTGTTTCATTTTGAACTTTGCTAAATACGGTCTTGCATGGTTCTTCATCTTAAGTGGATTTTGGGCCTCCAACAAAATTATGAGCTCCTGGGAGGTACCAACCAGGTAACGTATATCTGAAATTTCCCACAGCACCCAACATTGCAATGGGTTCATATAGATGCTTCACATATTCTTGTTGAATTGAAGTGCAAAATTAAGTCAGGTCCCTCTTCCCTATGTGACAGATTTACTCAATTACACAGTATAACCATATCATTAAACACAGGTTATTAACATATGCAAAATGGTACTCTGAATAAAATCTGAGTTTGCCCAATTATGTTTTATTTTTCCTGCTTAACTAACACTATACATTGGAAAAAACAGAATATTAAAAAACAGAGATTTAGGAATAATGTTCAAGTTCCCTTAATTAAAACCACTGAAATAGGCCTCTTTCTGATATAGCTGAAAAATAAAATTGGTTCTTCCTTGCAACTGTCATTAAAAATCACTTAATTTAGTTCTAATTTAATTTGTGTTTAGCATAATGTTGCAGATCTACCTTAACTTGGACAAATAGGATCTATCTACAGCATGGCAGAACCCCTTTGGCAGTACTCCCACATGTGGCAATTAATCCACTGTATTTTTGCTGTAACCTACTTGGCTGTGTCAGCTCCACTGGTTATTAAGGTGTTAATCAAAAGCTCATGACCGTATCTTGCAGCCACATGAAGAGGAGTGTTACCATCCTTATCCACACAGTCAATTTCACCTCCTGAAAGAGACATTTTAATACAGAATAACGTAAGGATTCATGTTGACTCAGATAATATACTCACATTGACCAAATGCTGATTTCATTTCTATTCTGTGCATCTCTGCTCTCGAGAACAAGAATGCTTTTTAAGGGAACAAGTCACCATCTGAAGTTGTAGTATTATTAAATCTGCATGGAAGGAAGTCTATTAGAAATACTTTTTAAAAACCTTTCCACGTTGTCTTATTTAAGAATCTAAAGTCTTACAACTAGGTTCCCTCTCTAAATAAACAATGTAATCAAATTCCACAAAATGTATCTTTGAAGACATATTCAATTTTAATTTTACTTGCTGAATTAAAGACCTATGTAAACCTTATGTTATAGCATAAGAACCAAAGGAATCGAGTTCAAGAAAAGATTTATGTAGTTTGATTATCTAATTTAAAATGTGATGAGTAAAACGAGTAAAAGCATAAACTATAAGCTAAAAGTATCCATATTTATCAAAACTATCATATTACCTACAGTTCCTTTAATAATATAGTAGTTCCATTTTATTTTATTGTATATTGCCTCATTTTTCCCCAAATCTTATTTTACTATGTCTTTCTCTCCTCTTTTCATATATGTGAAAAGATATATAATAAATGAAATACAATTAGTCTATTAATTTATTTGAAGAACCATTTAGAAATAAGTTAGACATCATGGATTTCACCTCTAAGAACAAAGACAGTCTCCCGTATAACCACAATACCATCATACCCTGTAACTATCATACCCAAGAAATTTAACAGATACCATAATTTTGTGTAATATACAGTGTGTATTCCAACTGTCCCTGAAAATGTGCTTTATAATTGTTTTTTTTTTTTTTAATCAAGGATTCAAAGAGTCTGAACATTTAGTTGTCGTGTCTCTTTAGATTCTGATCATCTGGAACAATCTCCCTGCCTTTTATGTATGTATGTAGGTATCTCTCAAGTTATTGATATTTTTGGAGACTAAGCCAGGAGTCGTATATGATATAGTGCATTCTGGAATTGTCTGGTTATTTCCTCATTATTAGATTCAAGCTAAATATTTTGGCAAGAATATCCCAAAGTTGAAGTGCACTTCCCATCCCATCTCCACAGCACACACAAAAGATCAAGCTAGTCCGTTACTGGATGATACAAATGTTGATTACTTACAGTGGGTACAGACTGTCAGTTCGGGAAGATCAAACAGTTCTGCAAATGGATAGTGGTTATGACTGCACAACTATGTGAATGTATTTAATGCCACAGTACCATATGCTTAAAAATAGTTTAAATGGTAAATGTAATGTTAAACATATTCTACCACAATCAAGACAAAAAAGAGTGGATACATAGGTACATGATCAAGCAAATACAGCAAAATGCTTAACAGTGATAGAAGCTAGGTGGGAAATATGTGAATGTTCACTATATGATATTCAGCTTTTCTTTATGCTTTAAAGTATTTATAATAAAATGTTGATGGTAAGAGAAAAAAAAAATAAAGAGGCTTGATTACTTGGCTAAGGTGATGCCTGCTCACACTCTCCACTGTAAAATGTCTTTTCCCTTTTTATAATTAGCAAAGAATTTGCGGGTGATACTTCCAAACTGTGCAAATATCCACTTTCCCAGCAAAGTTTCCCACAATGATTTCAGCATAAACAGGGAGCACTCTATTCAAAAGTTATCTAAATTCTTTATTCTGTGTGCTTATATCAATTTGATAGACAGCCTCATTTGACTGTGGGCTTCCCAGGTGGCACTAGTGGTAAAGAAACTGTTTGCCTATGCAGGAGACATAAGAAACGTGGGTTCAATCCCTGGGTCAGGAAGATCCCCTGGAGAAGGGCGTGGTGATCCACTCCAGTATTCTTGCCTGGAGAATCCCATGGACAGAGAAGTTGGGCAGGCTAAAGTTCATAGTACCACAGAGCTGGACACGACTGAAGTGACTCAGCACTCATTTGATTTTGCCTTCAAATATTTTACTGGCTTTAACTTTATTTAATACGCAAAACACGTGTTTCAGAAGTCTATACTTTTAAAAAGCCTCATTTCTATCCCTTCCACTTCACCCTCAAACACATCCTATAGTAATTAATCATTTTCACCAGTTTTCATTTATGCTTTCTGTGTTTCTCTTTGTAAAAAATAAACAAATTATTTTATGCCATGCCTTCCCCCCCGCCCCTAACTTAATCATGTACCCTGGAATTCACTCCTAGAGATCACTTCTTTGGATATCTTCCTCATTTTTGTATGACTTGTTTTTCATTGCACAGATGGATTAGTTAAGTAAACCAGTCTGGTATAGATGAACATTTAGGTAGTAAAAATAATTTTGCTATTATCAGGAATGCTGCAGTGAATACCTTTATGCAAACATTGTTTTGTATTTCTTGAGTGTATCCTCAGAATAAATTATTAGACAGGGGATTTCTAGGTCAAAAAAATGAGCGTATGGTTTTATTAGATTTTGCCACATATCCTTCTCTAGGTGCTATACAACTTTGCACTCATGTGAGCAATGTGTAAGAGTTTCTTTTTCTTCAGTCTTGCCAAGCTTTTGAATATATTCCATGTAATGAGTGAAAACTGGTTTCTCACATTGTAGTCTTTATTTACATTTCTCTTGTTAAGGAAGAATCTTTTCATATATTAAAGGGCCATTTGTTTATCTTTTTCTATGAACCATTTGTTCATGACTTTTGCCCATTTTTCTAAGAGTGTGTGCGTGTGTATCATCTTTTTATTCCTTAATTTTTAAAGGTTCTTAGAAGAGTTGGGAGATTACCCACTTAGCAGTAATTCAACTCAGTTCAGTTCAGTCGCTCAGTCGTGTCCGACTCTTTGCGACCCCATGAATTGCAGCACGCCAGGCTTGTTACAAATATTTTTGTCCTAGATTTTCTTTGTCTTTGGTGTTTTACCCTGAAAAATCTTGTTTTATAATATCTTTTATTGTATTTAGATTTTGCATTGTGGTTTTAAAAGTTTTCCCCACACCCTAGCAATACAGAAACTGACATGTGAAAATATTTGCTATATGCATTACTGATAGAGTAAACTTTCAAGTATTTTAAGAGCCTCTGAAAATCAAGGAATAAGGAGAAATAAGGAGAGGGAGGAATGGGGAGTGACTGCTAAATAGGATGAGGTTCTTGGGGGCAGATGATGAAAATGTTCTGGAATTAGACAATGGCGATGATTGTAAAGCCATGTGAAGATACTGAAATCCACGGAATTGCACACTTTACAATGATGAGCTTTTACAGTATATAAAATTTATATCCCAATCATACAGGAAGGGCCTGCAGAAAGCTAAAGGAAAAGGGGAGGGAGTAACGGACAGGGAGCACACCAAGGAGAAAAAACACACAGTGTGCACTTGTGCTTATGGAAGACCATGTGTGTTTCTGCTTTTAATAAAAGAAAGCACCTAAGATATTGGAGCACCAAACATAAATTAGTCTAAGGTTTTATTTCCTGACTATCCTGCTCATAAACAAATCTCTGCATCATTATGGAAAGCAATTAAGTTATTGAATTATCAGCTCATGCTTTTAGATATCAGGTATTTTAGAGTAGGTCAAATCTTCAGCTTTACCTCATTATCAATTATATTGAACTAAACTAAGCTGATGTTTTAAAACTAAAATATATCATTTTAAGAAACTAATACTATAATGTTTGATTTGTGTAGCTAAACTACATATACACATTTATACATTCCAGAATAAGAAATACAAAATCCTGAGAAATGTAAATATTATATACATGGCTTAGATCTAAAAAGATATTCAACATTTACTTTAAATAATATTACTGAGAAAGTAATTTTCTCATTGTAGAAAATTTAGAAGATGCTGTAAAATACAAAAAAGAAAACAGAAGTCATCTATAATTTCACATTATTTTGAGGTAATCAGTATTACCTGGATTTTTCCTTTCCTGTTTGTGTGTATGTGCATTTGTGTGTGAAGACATTTCCCATGGTTAAGATCATAAAATACAAACAGTTTTGTATCCTGACTTCCCCCTTAATATTACATCACAAATACTTCCCATGTCATTAATTTATTTCATTAAAATAACTGCAAATCTCCATGATATCAGTATTTAGAGAATTTACTTAGAAAGGCCCCAATTACAAGGCATTTAGGCTATGCCCAATTTTGCAACTAGGAAAAACACAGGAATGAACATAATTATACATAACTTTATCCACATTTCAGATGATCTCCTCCAGCAGTGTTTTGAGAATTAGTACTACTGGATTGGAAGTATTTTTAAGGCTCTTGATGGACACTGGGAAATTGCTTCTGAGAAAGTCTGTGCCCATTTGTACTCCCGTTAGCAGTATATTTGAGAACCAAAAAGAAGCCATTGAAAGTCTTTTCAGATCTAAGGAAAGAACATTAACTTCCAGGCCACAACACTATCACTTATGATATGACCGTTATAAAATCTTCACAATAATAGCTGCATAGCCCTTCACTCTAACGAATCCTACTATGACCACCAACCCCCTAAGATTTATTTCCAACAAACAATATTCTTTCTAGCCAGGTGTGCTGGTAAACCAGAGTTAATGAATGAGATTCTCTCCTAAACAGTGAAATAATTACAAATATGTGTGGCCTTTGTAGAAGGGGAAGATGTTTAAAAAAAACTCCAATTAGTACATCCGTTTACATAGGATTTAAGATGTTTCACTCCACAGCCAAGACTTCAGCATGTGCCAATAAATGTACACATTTGGATTTTGCAACTTAATAGCTGTTTACAAAATGGTAATCCTTTTTTGACTTTGTGACAGAGAAATAAAAACGGCAGCTTGAACACAAATGCTGATCTTTTCTCATATCTTTGTTTCAGCAGCGAAGTATTGATTTTTAAAACCAGTTGCTCAAATATATAGACTATTATCATTTCCATAAAAGTAATTATATATCTTTATATGTACATTCTTAAATACATGTAAAAAATCTGGACATTTCATCAAATTGTCAATAGAAATTATTGAGTGGGATTAAGGAGACACATTGATGGGGATCTTGTTAATAATTTAATTTTATTTACAGTGAGTATGTATTCATTTTACTGGAGAAGGAAATGGAAACCCACTTCAGTTTTCTTGCCTGGAGAATTTCATGGACAAAGGAGCCTGTGCAGGCTACAATCAAGAAAAATAATAAAACAAAATTAGTTACTGCAAACTTTTCAGTTCAGTCACTCAGTCGTGTCAGACTCTGCGACCCCATGAACTGCAGCACTCCAGGCTTCCCTATCCGTCATCAACTCTCAGAGCTTGCTCAAACCCATGTCCACTGAGTTGGTGATGCCATCCAACTATCTCATTCTCTGTCGTCCCCTTCTCCTCCTGCCTTCAATCTTTCCCAGCATCAGGGCTTTTTCCAATGAGTCAGTTCTTTGAATCAGGTAGACAAAGTATTGGAGCTTCAGCGTCAGTCCTTCCAATAAATATTCAGGGTTGATTTCCTTTAGGATTGACTGGTTTGATCTCTACTGCAAACTTTTAGGGACTCAAGAAATAGCTCGCAATAATTTAAACTTAGAAGCATCAATTTAGATCATTTTTATGCCTTGGGGACAGGCAGCCACTTGGTCTCCATGGATACCTCAGAGTAATCCAGGATACAGGTACCCATGTGAGAGCTGCCCACAGTGGTCAGCCTAAAAGGTCCACCCACAGAGCTGATCGAAGAGTGGAACCTCAAAGAAATCTTTGTACAAACACTACATTGCTCATGTTCTTATGAACCAAGTGTTAGTGGCTCCGTGTTTATCAGCCTCAAATATTCCAAAAATAAGACAGGAAAAGAGAAGAGTGAAAAATACTGGAAAGGATGGTCTAGGGGATTTGAGCTGATAAAGTTTCTTTGTTGTCACTATCATTTCATAAGTTAATTTAAAACTGTAAAAATATGGGTAATTATCTTAAATTGTCCTTTAAAATATACTTCTGGAAAACATCATAATTTAGTAGGAAAATAGATTATTTGTTATTCAGAAATATGTTTAGGACCTCTAGATGAATTAATTTCTATTTTATGGTCACTCCCAAAGCTTTCCATTTTCATTTGAAAATCTTTAACAGTTGCTTGGAATTCAAATATCTTTACTCTTTATTTGAAAGTTGCAAATTAAATGTTGGTAATCCAGCATTGATAATTAGTGAAGAAAATAAACATTTGTGAGTTTAGACACAAGCAGAGCATATAGGAAGAGATGATTTATGCAGCATTATCTAGGCATTCATCTGAAATTAGCTTTTCATTGTACAAATAAGAATAGTCATCTTATTAAGTTGCCTTGGAAGGGCTATGAGCCCAAATATAAAAAATCTCACAATGAATCATCCTAACCTATCCCTTGGCTCTTCCTTTTCAAACTCTATTTATTTTTAAAGCTTCTATAAAAAAAAAAAAAAAACATCATTTTGAACTTTTGTAACCTGCTGGGCAGCATCTAAGGCAGCTGCTTGTGCAAATGGCTGGATCAAATGCCTTCTGATATCAGATTATGTCTTCATTTAATTCTTCCCCTCTCTGGTTCTGACAACGCAGCTTCAGATAACAAACAACGTGACTGAACAGCAGAGGTACTCTTTGTTTATTAACTTAAAAAAGAGTTTTAAAAAATGATCACCTTACCAAAACTGAATGATTGGGGGCAGGGGCAAGGTATTATAAAGAACTAATAGCCCTGACTAGAGAGCAGTCAGAGAAGCAGAGAAATGCTGCAAAAAGTCCAGATTATCAGAGCAATATAACCAAAGAAATGCCAAGCATGTCCCTCAGCAGGTCTCAGGACCAAGTGATGTCCCCATGGGGGATGGGCATTCAGGGTCCTGCTGGGTAGGGATCCACTCTGGAGGATGGACACCAGGCCCTGGGGGTGTGAGTCTCTGGACTTTTCCCAAAAGGAAACCAACAAACAGGAGGAAAGAAAAGAGCTTCCTATTCTTGTCCCTAAGGGCATGTTTTAAAAAATGTCAACTGGAAGAACTCACAGTTCTCACATGTGTAATGAACGCAAAGAATTGTTGGCTGAGAGAAGAGAATGCCAAATTATCCTTTTACAGGGATGATTCCATGCCAAATACAAGCAAGTCTTAAACAGAATTCAAGTTTTTAAAAACACAATTTAACATGTCATTGTTCATCCAGATAACACATTTATAAGTGAGTGAGTGAGAGTTCAGTCTCCAGTGTTAGTCTTCCTGAGTTCGAATCTCTGTTCCTCAACATATGTGCCAGGTATCCCAACAGAAGTGACAACCTCTCTGCCTCAGTTTCTCCATAGTTGAAATGGAGATAATAACAGCACCTCTTTCTCATGGGGGTGGCTGGAGGGATTTATGTGGAGTGCTTAGTCAAGTGCCTGGCACAATGTGAAGGACAGTCAATCATTATATATAATAAGTTACATACTATAGCCACTATATTTTCAGTATTTTAGGACCCTGGACTCCGCTCAACCCACAAAGGAGGATGCCAGGCCAGCCAAGAATAGGCTCTGAGACAAGCTCCTAGATCACAGAGGACAAGACATAGGGTCTTTTCCAGGTCTCATTCCCATTCAAAGGTCTAGCAAGAATTCTAGTAGAGTGCATGGAAATTTAAGTTCACAGGGATGGTTTGTGAAAAGATCAAAGCAGCCAGCGGCCCCCCAAGACTGCTTTAAGCACACTAGCATGACACAGATCTGGCCCGCAGAGATGGACCTGTAGGAATGCAGTGCTTACAAGGTGAAAAGCTGCTTCTTCTCTGGTCTGATCACTAGTGCTTGAAATTGCTTCAACAGGGAACAATGTCTTTTAATGCCATTAAGCTAAAGCCCAGTGATTATATTCACATTAAAATTTTCAAATTGGATACCAAATAGCTCCCTGGTTTTGTTTATTTTTAAGCCAGTGGACACTGTTTCTGAAAAACAATTGAGAAATACGGTGGGGATGAGTCGTTGCTGTTTAGTTGCTGAAGTTGCTAAGTCGTGTCCAACTCTTTTGCGACCCCATGGACTGACTGTAGCCTGCCAGGCTCTTATGTCCATGGGATTTCCCAGGCAAGAATACTGAAGTGTCCCGCCATTTCCTTCTACAAGAGTGGGATGAGGAAAGTGTGCAAAGGAGAGATGCCAGGGTCCCTCCCCACCTCCCTTGATTTCAAGAGAAACGAAACAACACAAGTGGTTTTTCAGTAAAGTGAATGTCAAAGGTATACCACATATTTCAAACTAGAACTAATAGGTGCTGTGCAGTTAATTTTCAATTACCTGCATTTGCTCACTGGAAATTTGCTGGGACTGCTTTTCTTCTATAGTTTCACTGAAGTGCTTATAAATTTCCTGTGCTTTGCTGCAGATATTTTGCTCCCTCAGCATAATTTCTCAGCATGGTGTCAAATGACTTCAGTGCCTAAGACATACCTTGTGCATGCTAAGTCACTTCAGTCATGTCTGACTCTTCAAGACCCTGTGGGCTGTAGCCCGCCAGGTTCCTTTGTCCATGGGGATTCTCCAGGCAAGAATACTGGAGTTGGTAGTCATGTCCTCCTCCAGGGGATCTTCCTGATAATACCACTAATGCTTCAAGTGTATGTCATCCAATATTCTTACAGATGGCAGGAAGACAAGTCTAAAAAACTGACTAATGTCTGAGTTTTGAGATCTAGAAATGTGGGTCAACTAAAGATAGTTTAGTAACTGCTGAATTTATGTGAAATGTCAGCAAAAATCTGAACTAAACCTGTTTTTTTTTTTCAAGTGTCTTCAAGATTAGCTAAGATAACAGAAGTTGTGCTAGCAAGGTCAGTGCACTCCCAGATTCTGGCCATTACCCTCTAATAGTAACATAAACCATGATGCGAAGTGACACTCCCTAGTATTTTGGCTGCAGAGACAACCCAATGGTTCAAGCACATCTTTACTGTAAGTCTGGAATATTACTAGATTCTGTGACTTTACAAGGTCTCTATCAAGCCTGTGATTTTATCACCCTTTATATCATGTATGTACCTGCTTTTCTGCTGAGTCATCTCATTTTTCTTACCTTTGCCCAAGTAGCTTAATGAGTTTCAACTTATGAAACTATGGTGGGTTTGAAAATTTAAAAATAATTCAGCTTTGCTGCTAGAAAATGCCTGATACTCATTTTTACTAGTTTCTGAGTAAAACATGTAGGATCTTAAGCCTATATATCATTTCCAGTTTCAAAACTCACATGTTCTTTGACTAGGAATTGACTATGAAGCTTATGGTTCTACGTCCTTATTTCTAAGCTGGGTGGTGATAACCTGTCTGATAAGGAGCTTTTAGCCAAGTTCACAAAGGATAGTATAAATCCAAGCGTAATAAACACTAACAGAGCATTGTATTTCACATTCAAATAACTGACAGCCAAACTCAAGTCACACCAAGAAACTGTTCCAGTGACGACACTGTGGCAGAATCTCTCTTACCATTCTGAATGAGGGTTTGCGACCGTGTGAACCTTCCATGGACAGCTGTCATGTGCAGCGGACTTTTACCATCTTTACTCTAAAAATTGAGAGAAAGAGAGAGAAAAAAACAAAGAGCAAGTAACATCAACCTGAAACATTCCACAATTTCTAATAGAGTGTATATGATATTGCAGGTTTCTGTCTAACATCACATTTTTTAAGAAAAATTAAGTATAGTTCATTGACAGTGTTGTGTTAGTTTTAGGTATTCAGCAAAGTGATTCAATATACTTATATATGATCTTTTTCAGATTCATTTCCATTATATGTTGTTGTAAGATATTGAATATAGTTCTCTATGCTATATAGTAGATTCTTATTGTTTACATTATATAACATCACATTTTAAAGAAGCTTAGAGAAATGGAAATTATTCTAGAGAAGAATTGCAGAATTTTTAGTTACACTGACAATTTTTAAACTACCCTGGTTTAAACTGAGAAAATCATCCAAAATGTTTTTCATCTACTATGATCTACTAGTAAAAGTTTCCTCCAAGGAGGTTTTTTTTTTTCCAACTTTAAAAAATATTTAAGTATAGTTAATATACAATGTTGAGTTAGTTTCCAGTGTACAACAAAATAATTCAGTTATAAATATATATATTTTATATCTTTTCCATTATAGTTTATTAGAGTGGTTTTTCAACTTTTGTCTGCAGTAAATTAAAAAAGTCAAAAGATGTATTAACTTGTTTGGTCCTCTTAGGCCTAAAGATGACTAAACTGCTATAAATCATTGCAATTTTCAAAACTGACCTGAAACCCTCCACCATTATCTACATTATAATTCCACGGGGGCGGGGGGGGGATACACTTTTTATTATCGCAAAAAAGAAACATTTACTCCACTTAACTCTTTAGAAACCATAGGATTAAGATAAGCAATAGTTTAGCAAATTGCCATTTTAATGATCAGCTGGAAATGTGCTGAATTTATACACCACCTCTTTATCACTTAAGTTATGATGGCATTCTCTGACATAGGTTAAGGCAAAACATGGAAAATGTACAGAATCTACCCACTAGTCAGCATTGCACCAAATACCAAAGTTCTACACTTTTAATTAAGTAGTAGTCGTTTATAGTGCAGAAGGCAATGGCACCCCACTCCAGTACTCTTGCCTGGAAAATCCCATGGACAGAGGAGCCTGGTAGGCTGCAGTCCATGGGGTTGCTAGGAGTCAGACAGGACTGAGCGACTTCACTTTCACTTTTCACTTTCATACATTGGAGAAGGAAATGGTAACCCACTCCAGTGTTCTTGCCTGGAGAATCCCAGGGACAGGGGAGCCTGGTGGGCTGCCGTCTCTGGGGTCGCACAGAGTCGGACACGACTGAAGCGACTTAGCAGCAGCAGCAGTCATTTATAGAATTTTCTAAAAACACTAATATCCACAAAAATATTACTATTACTTTAGACACAAAGTACCCCCAACTGAGAGAATATATTATGTATTCTTTGATTCAGATATTATTTTTAAAACCAAAATGAAATTTATGTAACTGTTATTTTTCTAAGTCTCAAAAGAAATGTTTTCCTAATCCTGGGGTTAAAATACAAGATTTTAAAAGCACAAGTTCATTTTTGTGATGAAACTCATATACTTGTGTTTTAAAATGATTATTTAAAGAATGCTACAATGGAAAGCAAATAATCACTTAAATATTTCTCATAGTGAACTGCAGACTACATGCATCTGAATCATTCAGGGTTCTTGGTAGGAATGTGAATCCTGTGTCCTAGCTCAGATCTACAGAACCAGAATTGATTTCATTTCTAAATTTCACAGCACACTAAAGTTTAGGACCAGCTGCTTTTGACTGTGGACTGGAATATCTTATAAAACCACAAGGTTGAACAGAATAATTTTTATTTTATATCCCATAAGTCTATTCCTTAGACTTAAGAGGAGCTATGTATAATCTGTGCCAAGGGAAGTTAGTCAAAGTTGCTGTTGCTGTTGTGTAGCAGCTAAGTCATGTCTGACTCTTTTGGAACATTGTGCTCAGTTGTGTCTGACTCTTGGCGACACCATGGATTGCAGCCCAGCCTGGCTCCTCTGTCCATGGGATTTTTCAGGCAAGAATATGGGGTGGGGGGTGGGGTAGGGTGGGTGTTGCCATTTCCTTCTACAGAGGATCTTCCCAACCCAGGGATTGAACCCACGTCTCCTATATTTCAGGCAGATTCTATATCAACTGAGACCCTAGGGAACCCCAACTCTTTTGGTAACTGCATGTTGAGTGAAATAAATAATCATTATAGTGAAAGATTCTCAGGTTGATGGGGAAAAATAGAAATAATAGGATCTTTTCTCTAGCTTAATCTTGTATGATTATAGCCTGAATTGAAAAGATTTGGAAAGTAAAGGAAGATGGAAGCAAACTTGAAAACTTACTGAAATATTTTTTGGGGAAAGGAGCACTAACCGAAAAAAAGAATACGACACCATCAGCAACCACAAAATGTACAATGGAGGAGAGCTCCTAAACGCTATCTGATTACAGAGTCTGCATCTTGGCTGGGAGAAATGCAGACAATTCAAAAGACTCAAAAGTCTGGGAACCACTTGCTGCTGCTAAGTCGCTTCAGTCTTGTCTGACTCTGTGTGTCCCCATAGACAGCAGCCCACCAGGCTCCCCTGTCCCTGGGATTCTCCAAGCAAGAACACTTAGGAATGAGGATTTAAGACATATTTTCCTCCAACAAAAAAGTGATGACGGTCCAAGACTCTTAAGGAGAAAGAAAACAGAAATTGCAGAGTTGACATTCATTTGTCCCTAGGTGGTGCTATTTCTTTAAATTTTGCTCCAGTATTTTCTCTTAAATTTAAGATGAAAATATAACTAATTAGCATGTAGTTAAATATACATAAAGCCATAAATACTTCAGTGTTTAGATAATACCTTTATCAATATTTAAACAAGAGTTTTCCACGCCTAGAAAAGAGCTTAAAGGCTAGGAGTAACCACCAACCTGGAGGTAACTAAATTGTAGTCAGAGAGCCAAAGCAGGAGTGACCTTTCTAGGGAGTACAGTTGATAAAGCTTTCCCCATTACAGAGATAGTAAACTCCATACCTTTTTTCCCTTGGAGTGCTTGTGCCTTTGGTAAAGGAGCAAACAGAGATGCCCATTTTAGGTAAAATAAAAAGGATGGCAATTTGGTCAACGGTGATGTTTGCTTCAGATCTATTCTTGAAGATCTTTGCCTGGGCTCATCTACTACTAAGGCCAGTTCTTAGTTGATTCTTTTTTTTTCTCATAGAGAAAGAGATGGGTGGCAAGAGGTTGGGTATTAAGAGTGTCATAGCAGTCACTGTGGGGCAGCTTTGTTTATATGCTATAGGTAGAAAAGGAACTCATTTCAAAAAGTCATTGAAAACCAATGAAGGTCAAAAAGCAAGTACTTTTTATTTAGCTTTTACAAGTTAGAATTAACAATATTCAGGTTGAGACTAGAGATCCTACTGAGTTTTACTATCTGCCTGAGAAATTTTTCACGCAGGGATGGGGGTGGTGGGTTTTTCTTTGCTGTTGCTGCTCCTAGAACTTCAGACGGATATAAAACATTCCTTGAATTCTCAAAGGAGAAAGTGAAAGTGAAGTCGATCAGTCGTGTCTGACTCTTTGCAACCCCGTGGACTGTAGCCCACCAGGTTCCTCCGTCCATGGGATTCTCCAGGCAAGAATACTGGAGTGGGTTGCCATTTCCTTCTCCAGGGAATCTTCCCGACCCAGGGATGGAACCCAGGTCTCCCGCATTGCAGGCAGACACTTTAACCTCTGAGCCACGAGAAGGAATGTTCAATTCTCTCACTTATTCTAAGCTTTGCTTTTAGAAAAATATTTCTTCATTTCTAGTCTCCTTACCAATTCTAGGTGCATTTCCCTACCAGATTTAAGGCATGGAAAATTTTGTTACTTGGAACACTTAAGAGACTCTCCTATTGACTTATGGTTCTGCCATAGGTCATGAAGCAAAACCAGTAAGGACTAAGAATATTTTATGACAAATATAAGTACTCTTTCAGGGCAGTATTCACCATCATCCAAGAAAGATTAATCCTTGAACTAAATAGAGCATTTCAATTTTCTTGACCAATATCCTCAGAAATCCATTCATTTTTTTCTTCTATTTCTAATGCCTTCTTTCTTTGTGTGCTCAGTTGTGTCTGACTCTTTGAGACTCCATGAATTGCAGCCTGCCAGGCTCCCCTGTCCATAGGATTCTCCAGGCAATGATACTGGAGTGGGTTGCCATTTCATCCTCCAGGGGATGCTCCCAACCCAGGGATCGAACCTATGTCTCCTGTGGCCCCTATACTGGCAGGAGGATTCTTTCCTACTAGCCACCTGGGAAGCCCTGCCTTCTTTCTTCATCCTCCCTCAAACCTTCTCTAAGCTTAAATACACAGCTACTCCCCAGGAACCTGAAGGCGCTGTGTTCTCCATACACAGTACCCCTGTTGTCACGCAGCTCAGTGGAGGACAATAAAGCCTTTACAGCTGCAGTTCCCAACCTTTTTGTCACCAGGGACTGATTTCATGGAAGACAATTTTTCTAGGAACTGGGGTGGGAGTGGGAAAGATTTTGGGTCAATTCAAGCACATTACATTTATTGTATACTTTATTTCTATTATTATTACATCAGCTCCACCTCAGATCATCAGGGATTAGATCCAGAGGTTGGGGACTCCTGTTCAAGAGGATAACGCTAAGGTCAGCTGGAGGAGGGGGCATCAGATATGGTCAGAAACCCAAAAGGGCTTCCTAACTCAATGGAAGAGCAATCTAATACCTTGGTTTGCAAAAAGCTATATATGGTCAAATTTTTAATGGTTCAAAAGTGGGAGATGGTACGTGGTTACCTCAGACCTTAACCTCCCTGCTTTGCTCACTTCCTCTCCCAAGTTCCAAGGGACATGTCACTCTTAATACTTACTCTTGTTTATTCCAATTTCATCTTCAACCTCTGCAATGCAATTATAGAATACAATTTGGTCCTAGTACACAGAAAAAGCGAGCTGGTCTGCTTTAGTAAACTGTGATGGGCTTTAAGTTAAGTGATCTAAGGGCCCATGGGCAGAAAAGAATTGAGACCATAGGCAGGTGGTATGTTAGTGACCAGGAGGTAGGTGACCTGGCAATGGTGATTTTTGAACCTATTTTTCTAAGTCATATCCAGTGAAGCCATATGTAACTATTTTTTTTAAAGCTTAGTTTGAAAGCTTGCCAAAAAAGAGCCTTGAGATGCTACAGAAATAACAATGTGGTCTCTACTAGAGAAGAGAAATTATTTCATATTTTCTCATGCTCGTCCTATTTGCAAAAAAACAAGTAAACTGTCAACGGCTTATTGTATAAAGTATTGCATCTCTATTATTTTATAATAATTAAGCTTTCTGACATCACTATATTCAAAATCAAAGACAGGGCCATGGTCAATTTAAGCAAAATGAGGGGCTTTAAAATGCATGCCAGACACACAGTCTTTCTCTCATCTCCATCACCTTGAAATTTCTCAAGATGACACTCTCAGTGTTTTGGGAGGACAGAGGAAAACAAAGTGAACATGTGAATAGGAATTGGCTACACTTCAATATGCTATTTCCTTAGAACTTTGACAAATCTAAACAAATACAAACTGTCTTGCAATTTACAAACACTTTCAAAATCCAAGGGCAATGTGGTGCAGAGAGATAACAGCCTCCACTCAGACTGAATGGCTTCATGGAAACATTAGACGATCCATGCATCCAGAGAGAATCTGGGATAACTAATAAAGAGTCAAGAGAATTCATATGTAGATAGAGAAGACGAAGGGAGGCTGAGGGAGAAGGCTAGATTTGATTCAAAATCCCATTTACACAGATCATCTTAATGTCTTAATAGTCACTCAGTCGTGTCCGACTCTTTGTGACCCCGTGGACTGTAGCCTACCAGGCTCCTCTGTCCATGGGATTTTCCAGGCAATAGTACTGGAGTGGATTGCCATTTCCTTCTCCAGGGGATCTTCCCAACCCAGGGATTGAACCCGGGTCTCCCGTATTGTAGACAGCCGCTTTACCATCTGAGCCACCAAATTAGATAATACATAAACACAAGTCTCAGACTTTTTTTTTTGTTTGTTAATGGTGCCTCTTAAACTTTATTGATAATTAGCAGTCTACAGGAAAAATTAACTATTAAAGTAGCTATGCTTTCCATGTCCATTTTGTATGCGAGAAGAAAAGGCTGCCATAAACCAAGGCACTATACTTAGTTGAAGTCCCTTATCCAATCTAAACTGGCCACTAATCAGTTATCTGGGAGAAGTAGGTATGTGTGGCAGAAAGTGGGCTTCCAGCTTCAGTATCAGGCACACTGAAAACATCAGTTGGCATGTTTTACAGAGGCAATGGAGAGCATCAGATAACCCTGTGAATCAATTAAGTGAGGCTAGTGAAGAGAGATACTTTAACTTCAATAATATTCCTTTCTTTGGAGGATCCACAGTATGTCCCTCAGGCACCAGAAAGGCAAGAAAAGTGTCACAAGTCTTGGGGACACTGGTGGTTGAGCCACCTATTTGCCTCCTGTCCTCTCACCACCGTCCTCTAGGACTTTAACCCCACATGTTGGCTCTTTCCCCCACCCAGGTCTCTTTGTTGCCCCTAAAGACCTTCATCTTACCTCCACACAGGACCCTGGATGGAGCCCCTTTACAAGATCTAGAACTCTGAAATTCCTTTCGTCTAGTTTACTTTTTCATTTCCATCTGCATTCTACCTTCACAAAGACACTACTTCTGTTTCCTTCTCCTATCTTCTCTCTTTTCATCTCTTTCTCTAGTTCTTCCTCCTCCTGCTGATCCTGAGAGTAAAGAGTTACTAGAGACCTGCATCCCCTTGTCTACTCGTGCTGTGACGTACTCTCTCCCTCAGTGATCTCAGCATGTTCTCCTGGTTTCCACTATCAATCACCTCTGCGTGAATGAGGCAACCTATGCATGTTCTTCTGTTCTCCACTGCTCCCCACTATTGGTTGTCTTGTACTGGCTGTATCAAAGGCTCAAAATCAGCTTCTCAAGAACTAAACTCACTAGTTTTACCTCCTACGCCTACTCTTTCTCCTGACATCCTTCTTAATAACAATAATCATTTATGAAAGGGAGGGAATATATGTATACCTGTGGCTGATTCATGTTGATATATGGCAGAAACCAATACAATATTGTAAACCAATTATCCTCCAATTAAAAATAAATTTAAAAAACATTTATGGAGTACTTCCTATATGGTCAGCATTGTTCCAAGTAATTTATGTGAGATAACTTTAATCCTCACAGTGGTTCCATTTAGAAGATACTATTGTTTCCCTAATTTTACAGATAAACTGAGATACACGGAGAAGTTGTTTATGACTATGTATTTACTAAAAGTCAAGACCAGGGTGAGATTCTAGGCAGTCTAGAACTGGACACTGAATCATTATGCTGTACTACCTACCTCTCCTTAGCCAGATTTCAATCCTCTTCCATCTCCTGCCCAACCAAATCCCACTGATTTCCTCTCTACAAAGCCTCTCCCTTTGTTGACGGTCCCCATTCCCTGTCCTTATTACCTCTTATCCTTTTATCTAGACTTGTTCTATTGGCTTCCAGTTATCCTCTACTTGTCACCTCCCCAGGTCCACTATATCTGAATTTTTTTTAATGAAAATAGCTTTTTATTCTTTTGGATATGAAAATAACACATGCTCATTGCATTACAATATGATTAAAACAATTAAATTGAAAAAGAACTAAAAAACCCAAATCATAATTTTGGAGTGATAAACTGTTGTTAGGATATTGATATATATTTCAGATATTACTCTCTTCCTATGCACATACATAGATGCACACTTTATGAAATTCAAAAACTGGATCATACTTACTTAATGATCTTACATTTTAATATTTCATTGATTACATTGTCAATTTTAAAGGCAAATATTAATGTACTAGTATTATAAAAGTTATGACCAACCTAGATAGCATATTAAAAAGCAGAGATATTACTTTGTCAACAAAAGTCCATCTAGTTAAGGCTATTGTTTTTCCAGTGGTCATGTATGGATGTGAGAGTTGGACTATAAAGAAAGCTGAGTGCCGAAGAATTGATGCTTTTGAACTGTGGTGTTGGAGAAGACTCTTGAGAGTCCCTTGGACTGCAAGGAGATCCAACCAGTCCATTCTGAAGGAGATCAGCCCTGGGTGTTCACTGGAAGGAGTGATGCTAAAGCTGAAACTCCAATACTTTCGCCACCTCATGTGAAGAGTTGACTCATTGGAAAAGACTCTGATGCTGGGAGGGATTGGGGGCAGGAGGAGAAGGGGACGACCGAGGATGAGATGGCTGGATGGCATCACTGACTCGATGGACATGAGTTTGGGTGAACTCCGGGAGTTGGTGATAGACAGGGAGGCCTGGCGTGCTGCGATTCATGGGGTCGCAAAGAGTCAGACACGACTGAGCGACTGAACTGAACTGATTATAAAAGTATTAGTTTGCATTTCTCTAGTGACTGGTGATACTGAACACTTTTTCATAAATTTAATGGATACTGTATCCTCTCTTTTGTGATCTGCCTTTGTCCATGTTTTCTAGCAGATGGTCAGATGTTTTCTTATTGATTTTTATGAGTTCTTACATATTAAATATGTTAAATCTTTCTTATCATGTATATTGCAGGAAAATTTCTGAGTTGTTCCCCTTTTAATTTTATGTAAAGGTTTTTGCTTCTCTTTTGTTGTTGTTATATAAAAGTTTAAAATCTATATGTAGCCATATGTGCATATATACATACATATACATTTTTTTCTTTTATGTTTTCTGCCTCTAGTGTTCCGTGGCCAGATTACTGTTCCTAAGCCTCAGTTCTGATCATGTGACCTCCACAATGATTAGCGGTGTTCATAGCCTGTAGAAACCCAAATGCTTTTGCCAGTAGACAAGTGCTCATTCTTGGTCAGGTCACATTTTGGCTTGTTCCTGACTCCTTTCTTTCATATGATTTGCAGTCTGCTCAATCACAATAAACTACTATTCTGAAAATTTGTCTCATATTTCCCCACTATTATAAATTAGATGAAAAAACATAAAAGGATTTTAATAGTGAATAGAGAAGGTTATTAAAGTAAAATGATCCAGTATTCTTGAAATTAAATCTTAGAAATTACAATTTTTCAAAAGCAGAGACAGAATACACTGGGTCTTTGATTTAGGATTCTTGTGTGTTTGGGAGAAGGAGAACTGAGGATGAGAACAAGGTCACTTGGGATAAGTAAGGATATTCTGCTACAGTCTGAATGCATCCAAGTGATGTAACCTGGATCGTGAAGGCTGCCTACGGATGTTCCTCTTGGTTATCTGTTAGAGTGAGTGAACTAACAGTTATCTAAAGTTTACCTACTGACACCTCTCAAACCCTTTGCTAATGCCATTCTTTCCATATGGAATGTCCTCTCTCAAACTCTCTCTTCATCTCAACTGATATCAATCTTCAGCTCAACAGCAATCTCCATCTGTGGTGTCCAAGCAAAAAGCAAGTCAACACTTCCTTCTTATGGTTTACAGCATTTTATTAATTCCTCACATCACTCATGGCATTCTGTCTTGCCTCATGATTATCTGAGTACATTATCTCCTTGCCATACTGTAAATTCCTTAAGGGCACCTTGGAGTATACACCCAGTATCAAACAGAGGACACTAGGTAGTCATCAGTCAGTTTGCTGAGTAAAGGAATTACCCTTAAAATCAGATTAGTATCATATAATGGCAGCTACTATCTGGGGTGTACTCCAGGAAGGCATTTGTGAAACTTTTTGGAGGGTCACATGGGTTGGGAACGTAACTGATATCATTAGGTTGGGCTTCCTTTTCATTCTCAGCAGCTCTGCTCTATCAGCTCAGCATTCGCTTCAGTATTAGAATCTGGGCCAAGTCAACATGCCTGAGACCCAGTGTTTACTCTGGTAAATTCACTAAGCTCCCAAGGTCATATAGCTAGAGTCTCAGTGCCGTGCACTGGTATCACCACTGCTATGTAAGTTTCCACGATGTGCCAGGACAGGATAAGGCTGTGAGAGTCACGATGCTCGGAGTTATAATTTATTCATTGTAATTGACAGTGGGTGCTTTTGCTCAGAGGCTCAATGCAAAGGTATTTAACACTGAAGGAAGAAGGCTGAGAGTCCTACCTGGATGTTAACATCCGCCCCGTTGTTTACTAATAGTTCAAGACACAGAGCACCGTGTGTGGAGGCAGCAGCAAAATGCAGCGGGGTGAACCCGCTGTTGTTGGGCTGGTTCACGTTAGCACCGTAGTCGGTCAGCTCGTTGACTACAGCATCCTGCCCGTTGTAGCAGGCCAGGTGGAGGGCTGTGTTTCCATACACGTTGATTTCATCGATCTGCAAACAAGCCCAATACAGGTGATGAAAATCACTGGAGCCAATATACTCCCATTTCCCACCAAAAGCCTAATAGCTGTGCTGGAGAAAGGAAATATCCCTCTGTCAGCCTGATTATTCAGAGCTTACTCTTGCCCCAGGGTCGTCATCCCGGGAAGGCTTTAGCCTGAAGATAAAGATCAGCAAAACAGGAGAATGACCAGGCTTCAACTTGCGGGAAGATATTGCTCAGCTAGGGAAAGGATAAAATGAAATGCAAACCTGTCTCAAAACGCCAGAGGAGAACTGAACCCGGGCAGCAAGAAAAGAGCTCGAAACTTAACGGAGAACAGAAGAGGGAAGGTTGGTGGGTACTCAGAGAACTGCTGTGGGGCCTGAACTCGGGTTTGGCTCTGCTGTCTGACCCCTCTCAAGGCCAAATTCTGGTGTTTGGGCCGTGTATTTAGCCCCTCCCTCCCTCCTGCTTTCCCCAGGCAGCCGTGACTCCTGTGTCTCACCATCACCATCTCAGTACTACAACCTAGTTTTCCTTTCCTCCAGGACAACCTCACCACTGCTCCTGCCCTGCTACCCGAGGAGAATGGGGTCGAGTCAACTTCTCCAACTCAGCATGTTTGTCCCTGCCATTTATTCATTCATTTCTGCTTGGAAGCCTCAATTTAGCAGGTTCTAAAAGTGGGATGAGGAACCCTAGCCAGTCTTTTAAAAATGACTGGTCAATATTTATCATATATCACATATGCTTAAATATTTCTCTATCTATGTTGATATAGAAAGTTAGTCCGTTTCTCGTTTTCTACTACTTAGCATATGCCCTGATTGCCCTTCATCGGTTGCCCATGTAAACTCAAAAAACAGGATGCTAAGAAATGTGGGTTTTTCCCCCTCTTGAATTAAAAAGCAAACAGGATTTCAGAACAACAGAAAACCCACAAATGTACCGTGGGACAATGCCTGAATCATAGCTCACCTCCACCCCCAGATTCAGAAGATGCTTGACAACATTGATCTGTCCGTTGGAGGCTGCGGCGTGCAGGGGCGTATAGCCCTTCTTGTCCTTACACGTCACTTCTGCACCATGGTTAACAAGCAACGCCACGACGTCCAGGTGGCCTTTACAAACAAAGCAGCAAAAAACGCGGTTAACCTTCCTAGGACAATTTGACAATTCATTCCACCTGAGTTATCACCATCCTCTTTCATTGCCACCAGCATTTTCCTAAGCTATGTGTAAAAGCTGGTTCATAGCAAATAGCCAGCAAATATTCAGTGTGTACCTACTATCTGTCAGGTATCATGTAAATCCTGTGGGAAGAAAGAAGATGATTCATATGTAAGCCTTCTCTTTAAGAAGATTCAAGCTTGTTTACAGATAATGACAAAGTCCTAAAAATATGTTAGAACCAGAGACTAAAAAAAACTGTGTTAAAATGAAAACAATATTTTTGAAACCAACTGCCATTCTTCACTGAAAAGTCTAACAATGACAATTTGATCTGGAAAAACTAAAGAAAAAAAAATCAATTAATCAGAACTCCATATGTTAAATCACATGAAACTGCTACTGTTTGACCCTTTTTTGAACCCACAAAAATGGCACCTTTATATGGTTCAACTTCAAAGTGTTCTCATGAATTACTGACTGAACGGAAAACTAGTTTCACCTCCTGTTGGCATATTTTCAAGAATAGTTTTCTTTGTTGTCTATTTTGCTACATATACAATGATTGATGTATTTGACCTTTATTTCCTGACTAAAGATTGTTCAGTGCTTTAAGATCATTGCTCTAAACATTGTTGATAACTGAAGGGTAGAAGATGAGTACTGGCTTCAGGGCCTAGAGAGACAGAGAGAAAAAGACAGAGACAGGGAGAGAGAGAGAGAGACGAAGAGACTGGTCTTGGCTAGTGGTGATGCCATCTTAAGCTCTTTGTCCTGCTTTTGACCTTTAGTTCACAAGGACAGTCATCTCTATATGTTTCCCTACTTGCATCCTGATGACACACAAAAATATAACTTAACTTCTTTTAGCAATTTTATACGTTTTAAATATATATCGGAGAAGGAAATGGCAACCCACTCCAGTACTCCTGCCTAGAGAATCCCATGGACAGAGGAGCCTGGCGGGCTACAGTCCACAGGGTCACAAAGAGTCGGACACAACTGAGTGACGAACACCTTTAGCTATATACCAGCAAAGAACAAATGCGAAAGACCACATTCCTTGAGTCTAACGTCAACACCAGCTTAATAGATGCTCTGCCTAAACATCATCTGGGAAATGATCACTGGCTCCAGTCCAGCAGGGACCATGCAGGCATCTAACTTCTTTCAATTAATTCAAAAGTCCATTTCACCTTTTAAAAAATGGTAATGCTTACAAAATCTTAAGGTTCTGTTTTTTAAGCCCCGAAATTCACTCAGACTCACCTATACCCACATAATTTATTTCAGCTCTGCCCCAATCCATTCTTTTTCCCCCACAATTACCATTATTCTTTTTTCTGTTTAAAAGGATTAAGAAAAAGCAAAAAGGTATTAAAAGGAAACCAAAATCATCCATTTCCTTGAGATATTCAGTTTAATATTTCAGTGTTTAATATATCCCAGACTGCTTTTTCAAGAGGATTGTATTTTAGAGATCTTTTTATACAAAAATGAGGTTGTATTATTTAAACTGTACTATTATATGATCTGTTTTCACTTAACATAGTCACAGAATCTTTCTATGTTAAAAAAAAAAAATACTGACAACATCATTGCTGTAGTTACTCCACAGTGTCCCATTGTGTAGATCATCCATAATTCACCACACAATCTCCTGTGTTGTGACGGGCAGTCAGAGTGTTTATAACTTGGAGCTGGTAGAATTCTGTCTGCTTTCCTAATTGCAGGATGTTCTCCAATCAGAAACACAAAGGAAGGATCTTAGTTCTACATTTCCCACAAGTCCACACTGAAAATAAACTCTATGAGGGCTCTCATTTGTCAGTGGTACTAGTGCCAACAAAAGTGGTGAGAAAAGCACAGAAACATAACATCTTCCTTTGTCTTCTGCACCTGAGCCAGCAGAAACAAGGAGCAAGCCCCAGCTCTGTTGGCAGTGGAGTAACAGAATCACTCACAGCGACTCCAGCGACTCCATGACTCTACATGGCAGCCAGGATGTTGTCCTTTCTTCCTTCCTTTTTGTTTCTTTCAGAAGTATTTATAAATAAAAAGACAAATGAAATTTACATCCTTGCTTTGCTAGCCAGTCCTCCTTTTTAAACACTTTATTTTGCTGCCATAAAAAGTTAACATAAGCACAATTTGTGCAGCTTTCCAACCCAGATTGAAATACATTCAATGAAGTCCATGCCATGATTCATCTCTCCTGCTCTTTGTGGAATAAATAAATCCCTGACGAAGCTACTGCCCAACCCGAGTGCTCTATGCGTGCCAGTAAAAGGGACTGAATCTTAATTCAGTTGGATCCCAAGCTTGACAAGAAGTCAGGCTCGCCCAAGAGAAAATCTACACAGTCAGTGAGAGACTTGGAGCTTTATCTGTTCAGATTATCTGCATTTTGCTCTCCATTCATGGAATCCTTACCCATATAAGCTGCCCAGTGCAGAGCACGTCGATCCTTCTTGTCAAACGCATTGATGTTTGCCCCTTTAGCCAACAGTAAATTGACCATCTGAAAGATAACCAACAATGAAATCAAATGTATACTCTGTAATGATAAGCAGTCCTCACCCTCAGCAGGTGATCTGATCCAAATTAACATCCAATTTAAAGGCAGGTCAGAAATCTGAAGTTTAATAGGAAGATACCTCAGCCAAACTGTGGTATGTGTGTCAGAGGAAAAGACTGAGGTGTTGGCTACTTTTTCAATTTATTGTGGCTCTAAATTTTAAAATAGGCAACTGCCTAAGGTTTCTAAGGCCTCAGTGGTGAAATTGAGGTTCTATGTGGGGATAAGAGAGTCTGTGGGAAGATTCTTGTTCCAGTGATGAGGACACTCACCTCCACATGGCCATTCAGAGCAGCATGGTGCAAGGCTGTGCGTCCCCCTCGGTCAGAGACATTGACGCTGCTCAGCAGGGGGATGATGACTTCTGCACACTTAACAGCCTTATTGGCTGCTGCCACGTGGAGCGGGGTCTGCCAGTTCTTGTCCCTTGCATTGACATCAGCTGAGTGCTTAATCAATACTTGTACTGCTTCCTATAATAAAAGCAGAGTTTACAGAGGTCACTGACAAATGTTCAGTAAATCCTTACTGGGTATAAGATGCTTTATTAGACCCTCACAGGCTAGCTCAATGTAGACAACCAAGGTCATATGGGATGAAGAGAGAGAGAGTGGCACAGATAAAGAGACAGTCACTCTACCTCTTTTCTTTTAGGCCAAGAGTGCTGGCACAACTCCAAACCCAATAAACCTTCCAAAGGTTTCCTTTCAAAGTATAAGCTTTCCTTAGGCCAAAGAGACCATGACTAAAAATAAAGTAATGACTATTATTCCTTGAGCCTATTTTACTGTGAAATGTCTACATGCATTTTTTATAAGCATTCACATGTATTTTTATTATATATTTATTTATTTGGGCCATGTGATGCAGAATGTGGTATCTGACCAGGAATCAAACTCATGCCCCCCGTTATTAGGACTGCAGTCTTAACCAGTAGATCACCAGGAAAGTCCCTGTACATGTATTATTAATACTCACTTACTATGTGAAAAACACTACTACAACTATGGAACACTGAAGGAAACATTAATCAGGCTCTATGCTAAAAAATCCCCTGGAGAAGAAAATGGCAACCCAGTCTAATATTCTTGCCTGAAAAATACATGGACAGAGGAGCCTGGCAGGCTACAGTCCATGGGGTCACAAAGAGTTGGACATGACCAAGCACACACATATACAAACACATACACACACACACCCTAAAAACTAGGTGAGTAAACAATAAAAGAAAAGCTAGATCACAATATAAGAGTGAAGAATTAAATAAGAGAAAAATAGTATTTTTATCAATTTTCATCTCATAAATTGTGCAGTTTATGTAGATGTACAATTGTGATATGGGAAGAAAATATTGGAACCTCTATTTAAATTTTATTTCTTTAAAAAGGAAAGCATTTTAACTGGTATTTAACTTCCAGGTAGAAGTCTTGTTGTTGTTCAGTCCCTCAGATGTGTCTGATTTCTATGCAAACCCATGGACTGCAGCACACCAGACTTCCCTGTCCTTCACTATCTCCCAGAGTTTGCTCAAACTCGTGTCCATTGAGTTGATGATGCCATTGAACCATCTCATCCTCTGTCACCCCTTCTCATGCTGCCATCAGTCTCTCCCAGCATCAGAGTCTTTTCCAATAAGTCGGCTCTTCACATCAGCAGGCCAAAGTATTGGAGCTTCAGATTCAGCATTAGTCCTTCCAATAACTATTCAGGGTTGATTTCCTTTAGGACCGACTGGTTTGATCTCCTTGTTATCCAAGGGATTCTCAAGAGCCTTCTCCAGCACCACAATTTGAAAACATCAGTTCTTCAGTGCTCAGCCTTCTTGGAGTACACTGAAATACACAGTGATAGGACTTCCTTGGTGGTCCAGTGGCAAGGACTCTGCACTCCCAATGCAGAGGGCTTGGGTTCTATCTCTGGTCAGGGAACTAGATCTCACATGCTGCAACTAAAGATTCCACATGTTGTAGCTAAAGATCCCACATGCCACAATTAAGACCTGGTGCAACCAAATAATTATAAATAAAATTTTTAAATTTTATCATTTTTATTTTTTAAATATAAATTTATTTATTTTAATTGGAGGTTAATTACTTTACAATATAGTATTGGTTTTGCCATACATCAACATGAATCTACCACGGGTGTACACATGTTCCCCATCCTGAACCCCCCTCCCACCTCCCTCCCTGTACCATTCCTCTGGGTCATCCCAGTGCACCAGCCCCAAGCATCCTGTATCCTGCATCGAACTGGACTGGCGATTCATTTCATATATGATATTATACATGCTCAATGTCATTCTCCCAAATCATCCCACCCTCTCCCTCTCCCAGAGTCCAAAACACTTTTCTATACATCTGTGTCTCTTTTGCTGTCTCATATACAGAGTTATCATTACCATCTTTCTAAATTCCATATATATGCATTAGTATACTGTATTGGTGTTTTTCTTTCTGGCTTACTTCACTCTGTATAATCGGCTCCAGTTTCATCCACCTCATTAGAACTGATTGAAACGTATTCTTTTCAATGGCTGAGCAATACTCCATTGTGTATATGTACCACAGCTTTCTTATCCATTTGTCTGCTGATGGACATCTAGGTTGCTTCCATGTCCTGGCTATTATAAACAGTGCTGCAATGAACACTGGGGTACATGTGTCTCTTTCAATTCTGGTTTCTTCAGTGTGTATGCCCAGTAGTGGGATTGCTGGGTCATAAGGCAGTTCTATTTACAGTTTTTTAAGGAATCTCCACACTGTTCTCCATAGTGGTTGTACTAGTTTGCATTGCCACCAACAGTGTAAAAGGGTTACCTTTTCTCCACACCCTCTCCAGCATTTATTGCTTGTAGACTTTTGGATAGCAGCCATTCTGACTGGCATGAAATGGTACCTCATTGTGGTTTTGATTTGCATTTCTCTGATAATGAGTGATGTTGAGCATCTTTTCATGTGTTTGTTAGCCATCTGTATGTCTTCTTTGGAGAAATGTCTATTTAGTTCTTTGGCCCATTTTTTGATGGGGTCATTTATTTTTCTGGAATTGAGCTGCAGGAGTTGCTTGTATATTTCCCCTAAAGTCAGGAACAAGACAAGGGTGCCCACTTTCACCACTACTATTCAACATAGTTTTGGAAGTTTTGGCCACAGCAATCAGAGAAGAAAAAGAAATAAAAGGAATCCAAATTGGAAAAGAAGTAAAACTCTCACTGTTTGCAGATGACATGATCCTCTACATAGAAAACCCTAAAGACTCCACCAGAAAATTACTAGAGCTAATCAATGAATATAGTAAAGTTGCGGGATATAAAATCAACACACAGAAATCCCTTGCATTCCTATACACTAATAATGAGAAAATAGAGAAATTAAGGAAACAATTCCATTCACCATTGCAACAAAAAGAATAAAATACTTAGGAATATATCTACCTAAAGAAACTAAAGACCTATAGACAGAAAGCTATAAAACACTGGTGAAAGAAATCAAAGAGGACACTAATAGATGGAGAAATATACTGTGTTCATGGATCAGAAGAATCAATATAGTGAAAATGAGTATACTACCCAATGCAATCTACAGATTCAATGCAATCCCTATCAAGCTACCAACAGTATTTTTCACAGAGCTAGAACAAATAATTTCACAATTTGCATGGAAATACAAAAAACCTCAAATAGCCAAAGCAATCTTGAGAAAGAAGAATGGAACTGGAGGAATCAACCTGCCTGACTTCAGGCTCTACTACAAAGCCACAGTCATCCAGACAGTATGGTACTGGCACAAAGACAGAAATATAGATCAATGGAACAAAATAGAAAGCCCAGAGATAAATCCACACATCTATGGACACCTTATCTTTGACAAAGAATATACAATGGAGAAAAGACAATCTCTTTAAACAAGTGGTGCTGGGAGAACTGGTCAACCACTTGTAAAAGAATGAAACTAGATCACTTTCTAACACCATACACAAATATAAACTCAAAATGGATTAAAGATCTAAACATAAGACCAGAAACTATAAAACGCCTAGAGGAGAACGTAGGCAAAACACTCTCTGACATAAATCACAGCAGGATCCTCTATGACTCACCTCCCAGAATACTGGAAATAAAAGCAAAAATAAACAAATGGGACCTAATTAAAATTAAAAACTTCTGCACAACAAAGGAAACTATAAGCAAGGTGAAAAGACAGCCTTCAGAATGGGAGAAAATAATAGCAAATGAAGCAACTGACAAAGAACTAATCTCATAAATAATATTTTTTAAAAAATACACAGATTTAAAAAACACACCAAGTCCATATACAGATTGTAAGCTGTTCCTTAAACTAAAACATCTGAAGATATTTAAGATTTATGCAAGGAATCCACAGATGAAAGATGATAATACCAATGCAATCATAAATCATGCGAAAGTCACAGAGCTGACACCTCTACTCCAAGTAAAAGTTTTCTATTACCCACATTACAAGGTAAAAGTAATGATAAATTTAATCAGATCTGATAAGAGCTTGGCCCAAACAGAGAAATCATCAGAAGTCTATTATCTATATGGTTTTTTAAGACTATGACAAATGAAAAGCCTCTCCCTAAGTACATTGCCTTGAAATATTAGCTAAGATAGTAGTTCTTACATATAATTTATAAATAAATGAGATGCATAATCTGAGGACACATGCTGAAAGTTTTGCAGATAATGGCCAAAAGTGCTGGAGATAACCATTTCAAAGCAATACTATATTTTTTTCACACATTCACAGCAAAATAACAATACATACTGTCACTTTAATACCTTTACCATGTATATTAGTTTACTATACTTGTATAGATTCCTGCTTTGCATTAAATATTATGTAAATTCAGGATAGACATTTTACAAATTTATACTATAAGGCCAATTCACGAAAAACTTGTTTTTTAAAGGTAACACGATGTGATTGCTTTTAGAGTAACTATGACTAGGTGAATGAGATATTACCCAGAAGAGGCCCTATTTTTAAATAAATATTTAAGAATGATTTGCATTGTATACACAGCAATAGTTTAAGCGTACAAAATATACATGCCAGTTATAGTTTTTACATAAGTGCTTTTATAGTTTGTAGGGGAGGAAAAACTGTATTCTTAAGTAAATAATACTGCTAAAAATATTTTAATCACAGACATGTTTTGGTTTAGTTTTGTAAATAAAGTTTTACTAAAACACAGCCTCATTCTTTGCTTACATATTATCTATTTGCTTTAAACTGTAATAGCAGAATTGAGTATTCATGACAAAGACTACATGCAGCCATCAAAGCCTAAAAATATTTACTGTCTCTACTTCTGGGCTTCCCTGGTGGCTCAGCAGTAAAGAATCTGCCTGCAATGCAGGAGATGTAGATTGGATCCCTGTTTTGGGAAGATCCCCTGTAGAAGGAAATGGCATTATTTGCAAGAAGGAATTATTCTTGCCTGGGAAATGGGATAGAGAAGCTTTGGTGGGCTACAGTCCATGTGGTTGCAAAGAGTCAGACATGACTTAGTGACTAAACAACAACAATCTCCCCCTTTACTGAAAAAGTTTGCAGACAACCTGGCCTAGCTCCCTGTTTGAATTGGCACAAAGTACAAATAATCAAATCTGCTTAAACTAAAATTTTATTGTTTACTAGCACAAAAAAAGATCTTCACAACCCAGATAATCATGATGGTGTGATCATTAATCTAGAGCCAGACATCCTGCAATGTGAAATCAAGTGGGCCTTGGAAAGCATCGCTAGGAACAAAGCTAGTGGAGGTGATGGAATTCCAGTTCAGCTGTTTCAAATCCTGAAAGATGATGCTGTGAAAGTGCTGCACTCAATATGCCAACAAATTTGGAAAACTCAGCAGTGGCCACAGGACTGGAAAGGTCAGTTTTCATTCCAATCTCAAAGAAAGGTAATGCCAAAGAATGCTCAAACTACTGCACAATTGCACTCATTTCACACCCTAGCAAAGTAATGCTCAAAATTCTCCAAGCCAGGCTTCAGCAATATGTGAACCATGAACTTCCAGATGTTCAAGCTGGTTTTAGAAAAGGTAGAGGAACCAGAGATCAAATTGCCAACATCCGCTGGATCATTGAAAAAGCAAGAGAGTTCCAGAAAAACATCTATTTCTGCTTTATTGACTATGCCAAAGCCTGTGATTGTGTGGATCACAAGAAACTGTGGAAAATTCTTCGAGAGATGGTAATACCAGACCACCTAACCTGTCTCTTGAGAAATCTGTATGCAGGTCAGGAAGCAGCAGTTAGAACTGGACATGGAACAACAGACTGGTTCCAAATAGGAAAAGGAGTACGTCAAGGCTGTATATTGTCACCGTGCTTATTTAACTTCTATGCAGAGTACATCATGAGAAACGCTGGGTTGGAAGAAACACAAACTGGAATCAAGATTGCTGCAAGAAATATCAATAACCTCAGATATGCAGATGACACCACCCTTATGGCAGAAAGTGAAGAGGAACTCAAAAGCCTCTTGATGAAAGTGAAAGAGGAGAGCAAAAAAGTTGGCTTAAAGCTCAACATTCAGAAAATGAAGATCATGGCATCTGGTCCCATCACTTCATGGGAAATAGATGGGGAAACAGTGGAAACAGTGTCAGACTTTATTTTTGGCGGCTCCAAAATCACTGCAGATGGTGACTGCAGCCATGAAATTAAACGACGCTTACTCCTTGGAAGGAAAGTTATGACCAACCTAGATAGTATATTCAAAAGCAGAGACGTTACTTTGCCAACTAAGGTCCGCCTAGTCAAGGCTATAGTTTTTCCTGTGGTCATGTATGGATGTGAGAGTTGGACCGTGAAGAAGGCTGAGCGCCGAAGAATTGATGCTTTTGAACTGTGGTGTCGGAGAAGACTCTTGAGAGTCCCTTGGACTGCAAGGAGATCCAACCAGTCCATTCTGAAGGAGATCAGCCCTGGGATTTCTTTGGAAGGAATGATGCTAAAGCTGAAACTCCAGTACTTTGGCCACCTCATGTGAAGAGTTGACTCATTGGAAAAGACTCTGATGCTGGGAGGGATTGGGGGCAGGAGGAGAAGGGGACGACCGAGGATGAGATGGCTGGATGGCATCACCGACTCGATGGACGTGAGTCTGAGTGAACTCCGGGAGTTGGTGATGGACAGGGAGGCCTGGCGGACTGCGATTCATGGGGTCGCAAAGAGTCGGACACGACTGAGTGACTGAACTGAACTGAGCACAAAAAAATACTGTTCTAAGTCCAAATAGTCTAGTAAAGGAGGGCAGGTCCTATCTCAACATTCATAGGTCCCTGAGTTCAGCCCCTGCTATGCAGTGGTGGGTCTATAGTGAGTTTTGTGGGGAAGGGGCCAAACACACTTGCATCGCTCTGCATAATGGACTGAGAAGCATTTAGAGCTTGGTAGGAAGGCAGAGAAGAGGACAGACTGAAGAGAGGACATGGCCCTGTAACCTTGGGCAGAGGTGTACATCTGGATGGGAACAAAGTAAACAGGCTGAGAGGGAAGAGAAGAATCCCAATGAAAGCATCAGGTGCAGGCTTGTGGACCCAGGCAACCAAAACTTGTATCTCCAGGAATTCTGTGGAATTGTTTGGAGAATATCAGACTTTGTACAAGGTATGGTATGTAGTTTCTAGTCAGTCATATCTGTTTAGAACGCTAGGTGCCCTGACGAACAACTGGGTTATATCTAAAAATTTAGAAAAGGAAAAGGTTCAAGTTCATTGATCAGACAGGAAAAAAAAAAAAAAAGAATTGGGTTGAGTCTAATATATTTCCTTTCATGTGAACTTTAGGTAATTTTCACTTGAGTGCTCATTTTACCTTGATCAAGACCATCCCCAAGAAAAAGTGATCAAGACCATCCCCAAGAAAAAGAAATGCAAAAAGGCAAAATGGTTGTCTGAGGAGGCCTTACAAATAGCTATGAAAAGAAGAGAAGCTAAAGGCAAAGGAGAAAAGGAAAGTTATACTCATCTGAATGCAGAGTTCCACAGAATAGCAAGGAGAGATAAGAAAGCCTTCCTCAGTGATTATGCAAAGAAATAGAGGAAAACAATAGAATGGGAAAGGCTAGAGATCCCTTCAAGAAAGTTAGAGATATCAAGGGAACATTTCATGCAAATATGGTCACAATAAAGGACAGAAATGGTATGGACTTAACAGAAGCAGAAAATATTAAAAAGAGGTGGCAAGAATATACAGAAAAACTATACAGAATAGATCTTCATGACCCAGATAGTCACGATGGTGTGATCACTCACCTAGAGCCAGACATCCTGGAATGTGAAGCCAAGTAGGCTTTAGGAAGCATCACTACGAACAAAGCTAGTGGAGGTGATGGAATTCCAAATGATAATGCTGTGAAAGTGCTGCACTCAATATGCCAGCAAATTTGGAAAACTCAACAGTGGCCATAGGACTGGAAAATGTCAGTTTTCATTCCAACCCCAAAGAAATGCAATGCCAAAGAATGCTCAAACTACTGCACAATTGCACTCATTTCACACCCTAGCAAAGTAATGCTCAAAATTCTCCAAGCTAGGCTCCAACAGTATGTGAACTGTGAACTTCCAGATGTTCAAGCTGGTTTTAAAAATGGCAGAGGAACCAGAGATCAAGATGTGAACATCTGTTGGATCACAGAAAAAGCAGGAGCATTCCAGAAAAACCTACTTTGTTTTATTGACTACGCCAAAGCCTTTGACTGTGTAGATCACAACAAACTGGAAAATTCTTCGAGAGATGGGAATACCAGACCACCTTACCTGCCTCCTGAGAAATCTGTATGCAGGTCCAGAAGAACAGTTAGAACCGGACATGGAACAACAGACTGGTTCCAAATAGGAAAAAGATTATGTCAAGGCTGTATATTGTCACCCTGCTTATTTAACTTATATGCAGAGTACATCATGAGAAACGCTGGGCTGGATGAAGCACAAGCTGGAATCAAGATTGCTGGAGAAATATCAATAACCTCAGATATGCAGATGATACCACCATTATGGCAGAAAATGAAGAACAAAAGAATCTCCTGATGAAATTGAAAGAGGAGTGAAAAAGGTGGCTTAAAGCACAACATTCAGAAAACTAAGATCATGGCATCCGGTCCCATCACTTCATGGCAAATAGATGGGGAAATAATGGAAACAATGCAGACTTTATTTTTTGGGCTCCAAAATCACTGCAGATGGTGACTGCAGCCATGAAATTAAAAGATGCTTGCTCCTTGAAAGAAAAGCTATGACCAACCCAGATAGCATATTCAAAAGCAGAGACATTACTTTGCCGACAAAGGTCCGTCTAGTCAAAGCTATGGTTTTTCCTGTAGTCTTGTCCATTGTAAGAGTTTGACTATAAAGAAAGCTGAGCACCAAAGAATTGATGCTCTTGAACCGTGGTGTTTGAAAAGACTCTTGAGAGTCTCTTGGACTGCAAGGAGATCCAACCAGTCAATCCTAAAGGAAATCAGTCCTGAATATTCATTGGAAGGACTGATGCTGAAGCTCCAATAATTTGGCTACCTGATGTGAAGAACTGACTCACTGGAAAAGACCCTGATGCTGGGAAAGATTAAAGGCAGGAGGAGAAGGGGGATGACAGAAGATGAGATGGCTAGATGCCATCACCAACTGGATGGACATGAGTTTGTGCAAGCTCTGGGAGTTGGTGAAGGACAGGGAAGCCTGGCTTGCTGCAGATGATAAGGTCGCAAAGAGTCGAACATGACTGGGTGACTGAACTGACTGACTTTCGAACCAACACTCACTTTCACAGCTCAAGGACACTAAGAATAACCATTACATTTATTTCTCCACTTTTATGAAATGTTTCAACTTTGCCATTTTTCATTTTTCAAAATATCTACCAACGTAATGATTTGCAGTTTCACCTTACTTGACAAGAAGGGACTGTATCAAGGAATGCTTAGTTATACAAAGGAGGGGTTCTTAGTTGATTTCCAAGGATTAACCCTTTTTTATTGGAAAAGACAATGATGGACTCATTGGGAAAGACCCTGATGCTGAAAAAGATTGAGGGCAAGAGAAGAGGGCAGCAGAGGATAAGATAGTTAAATAGCATCACTGACTGAATGGACATGAGTTTGAGCAAACTCAAGGAGATAGTGAAGGACAGGGAAGCCTGGTGTGCTGCAGTTCATGGGGTCTCAAAGAGTTGGACATGACTTAGCTACTGAAAAACCCTTTTCTAAAATGAGAAAGCAAGTAGTATAAAACGGTTATGGAATCAAATGCACAGAGATACAGGATACAGAATTAGAAAAGGCCTCAAGGGTCATCTGGACTGACCCTCATTTGACAGACAGCTTCATTTTATAGTCGTGATGGCTGAAGATGGTTTGCCAGCCTGGCTGTGTTAAGGGCCCCTGTGTTTTCCCCTAGCCCAGAGCTTACTCAGTGGACAGTATCAGGCAAGTACCCTGACCTAAATACTCTTAAATGTTAATTCTCCCTTAGTTATTTACATTTTAAATTCTGAAGTTTTAGCCTGCAAAAATGGATCCATGCCTTTAATAGAAATGTAAAGTAATATTTTCACAAAAATGAAGTTTTGATTTAAAAAGACTACAATTCCTTTTTTTTAAGTTGCATTTTTATTTCAAAAATTTTAGCTTGAAAGCATTTTACCTTGAAGAGGAAGTAATTCTATGGTTATTGAGGGAATCGATGATTTTTGTAATCAAAAGAAGTCTTTTTCCTGTATTACCCACTGGCTAAAAAATTACAGCTAGGAGTTTGCTCTGACAGAAATTCACTACGTGAAAAAGAAGCTATGTGGGGAATGGGAAGCTGAACACTTTCTGAACCAAGAAACAATACTTAAACAGTACTTCTCAAACTAGTTGCGGTGAAGGACAAGTTTTTTTAAATTATTTCAAATTCCTCATGCATAATTAGTAGAATAACAAAATGAAAAAAAGACAAAGATATAAATTATAAACTCAGTTATTTTCTCATTAAGTTTAGCAGTCATGAAATTACTCTATCAAATTTTTCTAAAAGTTTCTGAATGTTCACTCAAGTCACCACAGGAAAGACAAAATCTCAGACTAGTCACAAGCCACACTATGAGTGGTGCTGCTTCAAAGCCTTGGTTTCTTTTTTAATGAACAAGAATCTAAAAGGATGCTGGCATTCCTCCTGAGTGGAACACTCAGCCTTAGGACTGTAGGTAGGGCTTGTTGGATGACACTCCACGGTAGCCTCTCCTATTTGAGATACAGAAATAGCAGACAGAGGGAGGAACTGTCATGGGATATCACACAGGAGTGAACCAGAGATGGCATCTATAGTCACTTTATTTCTACTTTTTATGACTTTCTCCTTTTACAAAAGGTCGCTTCAACCCTGTTTAAGAAACAGAAACATGCACTTTGGCACATGGAAAAGATGAGAAGAAATTGGATACACGTGCCTTAAAAATGGTCGCCTCCAATATTTGTTTTTCTTACTTTCAAATGTGCATTGCATTAAGTGGTCATAAATTACTCATGGAAAAGTAATTCTTTATGATTATACAGAGTCCTTAGACATAAACAATGTCAAATTTTATAAACAATAAGTTGCTCTGGACCAAGGTCTGAGTCTCATGCAATTTTCTATACTGTCCAGAAAGCCTGGCAGGTTTCTGGCACCTAATGTATATTCAATAAATTTGAGTAGAATAAATATATTGGTATCAGTTTAGTTCAGTTGCTCAACTGTGTCCGACTCTTTATGACCCCATGAATAGCAGCACACCAGGCCTCCCTGTCCATCACTAACTCCCGGAGTTCACCCAAACTCATGTCCATCGAGTCAGTGATGCCATCCAGCCATCTCATCCTCTGTCGTCCCCTTCTCCTCCTGCCCCCAATCCCTCCCAGCATCAGAGTCTTTTCCAATGAGTCAACTCTTCACATGAGATGGCCAAAGTATTGGAGTTTCAGCTTTAGCATCATTTCTTCCAAAGAAATCCCAGGGCTGATCTCCTTCAGAATGGACTGGTTGGATCTCCTTGCAGTCCAAGGGACTCTCAAGAGTCTTCTCCAACACCACAGTTCAAACGCATCAATTCTTTGTTGCTCAGCTTTCTTTATAGTCCAACTCTCACATCCATACATGACTACTGGAAAAACCATAGCCTTGACTAGACGGAACTTTGTTGGCAAAGTAATGTCTCTGCTTTTGAATATGCTATCTGGGTTGGTCATAACTTTCCTTCCAAGGAGTAAGCATCTTTTAATTTCATGGCTGCAGTCACCATCTGCAGTGATTTTGGAGCCCCAAAAAATAAAGTCTGACACTGTTTCCCCATCTATTTCCCATGAAGTGATGGGACCGGATGCCATGATCTTCATTTTCTGAATGTTGAGCTTTAAGCCAGCTTTTTCACTTTCCTCTTTCACTTTCATCAAGAGGCTTTTTAGTTTCTCTTCACTTTCTGCCATAAGGGTGGTATCATCTGCATATCTGAGGTTATAGATATTTCTCCCAGCAATGTTGATTCCAGCTTGTGCTTCTTCCAGCCCAGCGTTTCTCATGATGTACTCTGCATATACGTTAAATAAGCAGGGTGACAATATACAGCCTTTACGTACTCCTTTTCCTATTTGGAACCAGTCTGTTGTTCCATGTCCAGTTCTAACTGTTGCTTCCTGACCTGCATATAGGTTTCTCAAGAGGCAGGTCTGGTGGTCTGGTATTCCCATCTCTTTCAGAATTTTCCACATGAATGAATAACCAATTCTCTAAATAATAATATGCAAAAATTAACAAGACATTTATGTGTGTTAATATCCCTGAGGCTGTACTCAAGTCCAGAAGGAATTTAATCTATTACTGTAAAATAATAATTGGTTGGGGCTTTTACCCTCTATCCTCTATTGACTACAGCAGTTTCACATACTGTAAGAATTGTATAAATTGGTGCCTAATTTGTTCAAATTAATCAGATTATTCTTCTAAAAATACCACTATTAAACCAAATGTGTGCTTTATCATTATAATTACTATTAGAGTACAATTATTCTAAGAACCAGTAGTATAAAGGGGAGACTTGGGAATGTGAAAGAATTCAAATTATTCAAGAACCACTGGCTCTAAACTTTGGGAAGGCCAGATACTAAAATATTCCCAGATATTAATCTCAGGTCTCAAAGTATGGAATGTAGACCACATGCATCAGAATTTTATTTTTGAATTGAGCCCAGATTTCTGGGCTCAATTACAGGCTTCATCAGAATCACTGGGGCTGAGGTTCTACAACATGTACTTTGTGTTTGTGTTTGTGTGTGTGCATGTGACTTTATTCAAAAATTCTTTAAATTGAAGTATAGTTGATTTATAATATCATGTTAAATTGAGGTGTTAGTTTGAGGCAAAGTGATTCCATTATATATATAAATAAGGGCTACCCTACTGGTTCAGTGGTAAAGAATCTGCTCGCCAATGCAAAAGACCTGGGTCAATCCTTGGGTTAGGAAGATCTCCTGGAGGAGGAAATGGCAACCCACTCCAGTAATCTTGCCTGGGAAATCCCATGGACAGAGGAGCCTGGCAGGCTATACAGTTCACTGGGCTTCAAAAGAGCTGGACACAACTTAGTGACTAAACAATAATATATATACATATGCAATTGTGTGTGTGTGTGTGTGTATTATTGCACACATATATATATATGAAATATAATATTGGCTACACAAAATATTACAAAATATTGAGTATAGTTCCTATGCTATACAGTAGGTCCTTGTATTTATCTACTTTATATGTCATACTGTTAGAACAGGTACTTTTAACAAGCACTGCAGGTTATCTGAATGCACACTAAATCTGAATACTACTCATCTACCTTCAAACAGGTTACAAGATGGTTATTTTCTACTCATTCCAGTTGCAATCTATGTTCTATATGTGATCTTTTTATTATCATAAAAATAATTTATAGAAAGCAACAACATTCTAGTCTCCCATATAATTTTTCCAGTTCTCTTAGTAGCATTTAGTCCAAAATGACAGTGTTTTTTAGAAGGAAGGGAAAAACATGATGTATAAATTTTAGCTATAAGATTTTTTTCCTACTCAGATTTGGAAAACATCTTTATACCTGTTGGACATTTGTCTGCACATATACAAAAATAGATATGCTTTATAAGTTGAACAAGTGTCCCTAGGGACGCCCACGTGATGAGAGGGCAGCAGTGTAGCACAGTGGTTAGGAGAACAGGTTCTCTGGATACACCCTCCTCCACTCATTGGCTGTGGTGTCTTAGGCTCTGTTGCTTAACTTCTCTGAGACCACATTTCCTAAATGAGGATTAATAACAGTGTCAGACTCAGAGAGTAATTAACACTGAGGTTAAAATGGAATAATGTACAGAAAGTGCTTAGCACGTTGCCTAGCAAGCAGTAATTGCTCAATAAATGTTCATCATGACAATACTAATTTGAACACAACATTCTAATTCTACACCCCAAAGATGGGATACAATCATTTTCAGTATTTCTAACCACAAAAGAGTCTCTGAGACAGAAAAGTAACAAGTTCAGCAAATCCTGTGGTACAGCCCCTCAATTCATTAGAGAAGAAAACCCATATGCAAAAGGACAGTCACATTTGGACACAGACCACAGTAGGCTCTATGGTTTTCTACTGGTTGTGTGCTGGCTGTCTACCTGCTATCTGCCCTCAACACAATGTCTAAGAAGGGATACTTCACATCCACTTGAGGCCCGCACAGAACAGGCTTCTATACACATATGTGGAGCCCCCCAGGTTTCTTTGCATTTTGTTCCTTTATACACAGCTGTTCTTTTCCAAGGAAAAACAAAATAACAAAAAAGCAGCAAGAATAAGCTAAATGGGAAATAATGTGAAATAATTTACATCAACACTCCAGATAATTTTCCCTGGCAGCCCAAAATCTTGCTCATGTATGTTACCTAGCATTGCAAAATAAATGTCTTTAATTTTTCTAAGAGACTCTTATTTCTTCACAGCTGTGGGAGCAGTCAGAGAAAGAGAGGGATGGTTGGTAGCCTCAGGGAGTCAGTAAGAAGACAATGCTGTTTGGCTCTAATTTCCTGTTTGGTGTCTTCTCCCTGGGGATTCCAGGGAGTGGGTGTGGAGTGGGGTGGAGGTAGGAGGAGGAGGTGGATGAGGCCCAGAAGGGAGTACACAACACAGCCTGGTCAGTACCAAGTAAGTCTTAAAGGTTTATCTCCACAAACCAATCTATTTCGAACAATTTTCAAGGGCTATGACCATGTCTTGATTTACCTGCTTATTTGCAGAGGAGCTTCTACAATGTCAAGCATGGGTGGGTGTTTAATCAATATTATGACCTAATACTCCTATTGCTGTAATAGGCTCAGGAAATGAATTCAGCAAATGAACATTCTTCTCCTAGTCACAGAAATCCAAACAAGAAATTTGCCTGATGGAAAGAAGGCTCAGAAATGTTGATGTACACTGATATCTCTGACTTAAACTGATAATCTGTGTTGCATACTATTTTAGGAACTCATTCTGATTTTGCAGGATCCAGTGGCTTAACTTGCTTTTAGTGCGACACTCCCATAAACAAACTTCAAGTTAGTTTATGTTCCATGCATGAAAGATGGTTGCCACCTCCATTCTCTGTGCTGTGTACTAGCTCCACGTTAGCAGTTTTACAGAGAATCAGGTCAACACAGCTTAAATGGAAAACCCAATCTTTACTGAATCACTCAAAAAACAATTGTTTCCTGGGCAGGCTAGATGCTAAATATACAATGACAAACAAGGATATGCTGCTCGTTGCAAAGAACTTACTAGCTAGACGATCTTTTTAAATAAAACAGAATAACAATTTCAATGATAGTTTTATATTGTTCCTTCCACGTTAGCCAAGCTGAACTACATTTCGTGGAAATCCCTCCACTGTATTGTTCCATTTAGGGTTGCCCCCTTGAGAAAGCTGCATGTTCTGGAAGGGAAACATGAAACTACAAACTGATGGCCTGTTGGGTGTCAAGTGCTATGGTAGCTTGTGCACAGGGCCAGTGACCAGTAGCATCATTGTGTTGACACAGGATGGTACCAGGTTGATGCTTCTTCAGATCCTACCACATCTTCAATTACTCCTATTCCTGGGCCAGGCATGTGTGAGCTCAGAGGTAAAGCACACTGCTTCTTCTGCAGGACACCCACATGGGCAATGTTGAGCAATGAGAGACAGATGGGGGCTCCAGGTTGTCCCTATTTTCCCCCATTTCATGTCTAGTTTTTCTTTTCAACTGCTGGCCCACAGTGACTTTAGGACCACACAGAAACCAAGAGGATAGCTTTACATAAATAAATAAACTTCCTCAGCAGCTCACACAATTGTATAAGGTCTAATTCCTATAATAAATATCCACATTTATCATGGTGGTTCTGATTCCCTGATTGAACCCTGAACCTTGAACCCTGAGAGGGATCAATTATCCATGCTTGAGATGCAAAGAGGTTTTAAAGACAATATAGGGTTTAAAAGTCTTTCAAAGAAGAAACGGCATTTAATACATATTTGTGTAAGGAATATTAGTGTTTGCCAATCTAAGCAACAGACAGATATGCCCACTGAACTCATGTATCTTCTTTGACAAGTTCTAATAGTCAAACTCCAAAAGACCAGTCCAAACCTTCTCTGGTCTTCCCACCTTGCGTATGCTTTCCCCACCTGTTATTTAGGGGAGGCATAAAATAGTAGCTTTTGAACTGTGGTGTTGATGCTTTTGAACTGTGGTGTTAGAGAAGACTCTTGAGAGTTCCTTGGACTGCAAGGAGATCCAACCAATCAATCCTAAAGGAAATCAGTCCTGAATATTCATTGGAAGGACTGATACTGAAGCTGAAGCTCTAATACATTGGCCACCTGATGTGAAGAACCAACTCATTGGAAAAGACCCTGATGCTGGGAAAGACTGAAGGTGGGAAGAGAAGGGGATGACAGGATGAGATGGTTGGATGGCATCACTGACAATGGACATGAGTTTGAGTAGGCTCCAGGAGTTGATGATGGACAGGGAAGCCTGGCCTGCTGCAGTCCATGGGGACGCAGATAGTCAGACATGACTGAGTGACTGAACTGAACTGAACTGAAAGTAATGGATATAGGATCTAATTATAAAAAGGAGGAATGGGATGTAGCCAAATGGCAGAATGGGAAGTGCCTGAATTCACCTCTTCCCACAGGCACACCACAACTGCAACTACTTACAGAGCAACCATCCATGAGAATGATCTGAAGACTTCTAGAAAGGATTTCCCCAACAAAAGATATAAAGAACGGACTACAACAAGAGAGACAGGAGGGGCCAAGATGTAGTGTACGCAGGACCCATATACCTGGGTAAGAAACCCATACATGGGAAGAATATCACAATCACAGAGGTCCTCCCCAAGGAGCGAGAGGTCTAAGCCCCACACTGTGCTCTGCAGCCTGGGATCCTGCAGCAGGAAGACGAGTCCGCAGAACTTCTGCTTTGAAAGCCAGTGGGGCTTATGTTCAGGAGAGCCAGAGAACTTAGGAAACAGACTGCTCTTAAAGAGCATGTGCAGAGGTTGTAGCTTGAGAAAAGCCTGGGTCAGACCTACTTGCTATTCTTGGAGAGCCTCTTGAGAGGCAGAAGGTACCTAGGTTCACTTGAGAATGAAGACACTGGTGGCGTCTACTTGGGGGAGCTCATTCTACCATGATGTCAGCACTGGCAAGTGCCATTTTAGAATCCTTCCAATAGCCTATTAGTGCTGGGGGCTTACCTACCCACTAGCACCAGCTCCACAGCCCCCAGGCTGCACAGCCAACCACTTGCGGAGCCTACCACATCCTCCAGTGGGCCCCCAACATAAGGTAGAACCTCACAGCTAAACAAGCTTGGAGCCAGCCTTGCCTCCCAGAAAGCTCACAGTAATTGACCTGGCTCCATCAGAGGAGGCACCCACAGCCCAGATGGGGGTACCCCTAGAGCACATAGCTCTGGTGACCAGAAGGGAAAGTGGTGTTGGATACCATAGGATGTCTCCTACATAAAACCACTTCTCTAAGATCAGAAAATGTACTTGACCTACCTAGTACAGGAAAATAAACACAGAGAATTAGGCAAAATGAGGAGACAGAGAAATATGCTCCAAATGAAGAAACAAGATAAAACCTCAGAAAAAGAACAAAAGTAGAGACAGCAACCTAACTGATAAAGGGTTCAAGGTAGTGATCAAAAATGATCATTTTTTGATCATCAAAAAAGATGCTCAATGAACTTCAGAGAAGAATGGATGAAAACTGGGAGAATTTTAACAGAGTTAGAAAATATGAAGAAAAACCAAACAAAGCTGAAGAATATACTAACTGAAATGAAAGATACACTAGAAGGAATCAACAGTAGATTAGATGATACAGAGGAATAATCAGTGATCTGGAAGGGTAGTGGAAATCACCCAAGCTAAACATAAAAAAGATAAAAAGGATTACTAGAAATAAGAATAATTTAAGAAAACTCCGGACCACATCAAGCATACTAACATTGCAATATAAGAGTCCCAGAAGGAGAAAAGAAAGAGAAAGGGGCAGAGAACTTACTTGAAGAAATAATAGCTAAAAACTTCCCTAACCTAGGGAAGGAAATAGACATCCAGATCCAAACAGACATCCAGAGTTTCAAACAAGATGAACCCAAAGAGGTCCACATCAAGTCATACTATAACTAAAATGACAAAAAATGTATTTCTAAATCACTTTGCTGGAGAGCAGAAACTACCACAACACTGTAAAGCAACTATACTTCAATAAAATAAAAATTTAAAAATATATTAAAATCTAAAAATTAACAGTAAGAGAAAAGCAACCAGCTATGTATAGTAAGCTGACATTCAGCAGACACTTTGCAAGCCAGAAGGGAGTGGCACTGTATATTCAAAGCGATGAAAGGAAAAAAACCTACAACTGAGAATACTCTTCCTGGCAAGGTTATCATTCAGAGTTGAAGGAAAGATAAATAATTTTACAAACAAGTAAAAGCTAAAAGAATTCAGCACCACTAACCCAACCTTACAAGAAATCTTAAAGGGACTTCTCCTAGTGAAAAAGAAAAGGCCACAAGTAGAAATATAAAAATTATGAAAGGAAAAATCTCATGGGTAAAGGCAAACATATATGAAAGGTAGTAGATCACTTATAAAGCTAGTAGAAAGGTCAAAACACGAAAGTGGTAAAATCATCTATATCCACAATAAGTAGTTAAGAGATACACAAAACAAAAAAATGTAAAACATGATGTTAGAAATATTAAACATAACAGGGGAAAATAAAAATGTAGGGGTGTTAGAATGTGTTTGAACTTAAGAGATCACTTGATGAAAGTGAAAGTGGAGAGTGAAAAAGTTCGCTTAAAGCTCAACATTCAGAAAACGAAGATCATCGCATCTGGTCCCATCACTTCAGGGGAAATAGATGGGGAAACAGTAGAAACAGTGTCAGACTTTATTTTGGGGGGCTCCAAAATCACTGCAGATGGTGACTGCAGCCATGAAATTAAAAGACACTTACTCCTTGGAAGAAAAGTGATGACCAACCTAGACAGCATATTCAAAAGCAGAGACATTACTTTGCCAACAAAGGTCCCTCTGGTCAAGGCTATGGTTTTTTCAGTGGTCATGTATGGATGTGAGAGTTGTACTCTGAAGAAAGCTGAGCATCGAAGAATTGATGCTTTTGAACTGTGGTGTTGGAGAAGACTCTTGAGAGTCCCTTGGACTGCAAGGAGATCCAACCAGTCCATTCTAAAGGAAATCAGCCCTGGGATTCCTTTGGAAGGACTGATGCTAAAGCTCAAACTCCAGTACTTTGGCCACCTCATGCGAAGAGTTGACTCATTGGAAAAGACTCTGATGCTGGGAGGGATTGCGGGCAGGAGGAAAAGGGGTCGACAGAGGATGAGATGGCTGGATGGCATCACTGACTTGATGGACGTGAGTCTAAGTGAACTCCGGGAGTTGGTGATGGACAGGGAGGCCTGGCGTGCTGTGATTCCTGGGGTTGCAAAGAGTCAGACATGACTGAGCGACTAAACTGAACTGAATATATGATGTGTGTGTGTGTGTGTGTGTGTGTGTGTGTGTGTATACACATACATATAACTTAGGTCATCAATATATATGTGTGAATATATATATATGCATGCTCAGTTTCAGTTGTATCTGACTTTTTGCAACTCTATGGATTGTAGCCTGCCAGACTCCTTTGTCCACGGGATTCTCCAGGCAAGAATACTGAAGTGTGTTGCAGTGCCCTTCTCCAGGGGATGTTCCAAACCTAGGATCAAACCCACATCTTTTATGTCTCCTGCACTGGGAGGCAGTTCCTTACCACTAGTGCCACTTGGGAAGATCCATACATATATAAAACTTGAGATCATCAATATAAATGTGTGTGTGTATGTATATAGTAACCACAAACCAGGAACCTATAATGTTCCATGTGCTTAGTCACTCAGCTATGTCTTACTCTTTGTGACCCTATGGACTGTAGCGCAGTAGGCTCCTGTGTTCATGGGATTGTTCAGGCAAGAATACTGGAGTGGGTTGCCATTTCCTCCTCCAGGGGCTCTTCCGACCCAGGGATCAAACTTGCATCTCCTGTGTCTCCTGCATTGGAAGGCGGATTCTTTACCACTGAGCAACTTGGGAAGCCCCCAAACGTATAATAGATACATATAAAAAAACAGGAAAAAATCTAAACAGTCAATATAGGCATCAAATCACAATGGAAAAGAACAAAAGTAGAAGAAAACAAAAAACTACCAAACAACCAAAGCAATTAATGGAATGGCAAGAACACATCTATCAATAATTACTTTAAATGTAAATAGACAAAATGTTCCAATTAAAAGACATATTTGCCATCCTCACCCAAATTTCCAGCATTCAAAATAGAATTATTTCCTGAGCACCTACAATATACCAGACTTAGGATACATCAAGAAACAAAAAACAGATCCCTACTGTCGTGGTGCTTACATTTCGGTGACATATTTACCAAACTTGGCACTTTCAAACAGAACTGATTAACTTCCCTGCCCCTTGCTCCTTTGCCTGGCCTTCGCAGTTAACGATGTCACCATTCACCCAGGGGCTTCTTTGCCATCTCACCCTCACTTGTTCCAAACCCTGTCAGGTTTACACTTGTCTCTGCTTGTCCACACTCCCCACTGCTCAGAGGACACCCAGGATTCTGCTACTTGACCCAGCCTCTACTATCAGACTTATCTTCTGCTATACTCTGTGTTCCAGCTACATCGAACTGAACCCACCATTGTTCACAGCCATGACCCTTGTTCTTCAGCATGTTTGTTCTCCTGCCTCAGCCCTCTCGCCTTTTCTTGGCCTGGTAAACTTACGCTGCTGCTGCTGCTGCTGCTAAGTCGCTTCAGTCGTGTCCGACTCTATGCGACCCCATAGACGGCAGCCATCCTCTAAGGACTAGCTTAACTGACGTCTCTTCTTGGAAGACTTCATCTATTCAAGAAGACAGTTATTTGCTTCTTCCTCCAATTCAGTTATGATACTGATCTACTTACCTGTTTGCATTCCATCCAGACTGAGAACTCACTGAAGTCAAGGATGATGCCATCTTGGACCATCCCAGGCAGCCCCTAACACCATGCCTGGCATGCAGGAGGTACTTAAATAAACAGCTGTTCAATTTGGTAGCCCTCTCGCATTAGAGGTTTTGCATTAGAGCCTTTTGCTAACCAGCGAGAATCCCTAATTCAGCAGAAAGCAATTTTCTCTTTCTAGAAACTGGAGGTTCTAGATTAAATAAGATAATCACTCACTTCACTTCTGGAGGCAACAGCCCGATGCAACGGGGTCAGCCACATGTTGTCCTTGGCATTCACACGAGCTCCTGGAACCAAACAGCACAGGTTAGAGGCATAATACAGTCAGGGCAACTTCTGCTGATGTGAAGTCAGATGCTGTATCTTGTGCTCTTGTTTGCCTGGTACAAACAACACATTTTGTTTGTTTGTTTGTTTTTTCTTTGTATCAATCATGTGCTTTCTGGCCAGACAGGAGGCGATACTGAGTCCAGTAGAAGAAGCAAGATCATGAGTTTAGAATGTCACAAGAATGAGGTAAAGACTAGAAGAGAAATAACAGTGTCTCACTGGGTGGGAGATACAGTTTTAAGAAAGCTGAGATTCTCCAGAACTTTAGAAATATAGGTTCTGAAGAATGGAGAACTTCTCAAGGGTGTGGATATATGAATGTGTGCTCCTGAATATAATATATATTCCTGAATATAAACTATATAATCACATGCATTATTTTATTTTTAGTCATTAAGCATATTTATCTCACAGGGCAGACAACATCCCTCTCAACAAATTATTAGGGAAGAGCAGTATTTTAACAAATGTATATTATACTAAAAGCCAGTGAGATGTCAAACAAATTTGTAAAATTGGGTTCTGATGAGACTTGATCTGGGCTAAAGGGATTAGCAGAAATCCATTTTATTCAAGACCCTAATTATTTCTCTGGAACTAGCCACATATTTCGGTAGGAAAAGGCCAGCTTCCATGGGAGCTTTTGAACAGACACCACATGAAGCCTCTGTGGGCTGTTCACAACTCCCTCGCACTATGGGGTGGGCAGATAGGGTAACACAGCCATGTCTCCTCAGCCGAACTAGTTTGAACCAGAGCTGTGAAAACTGCCTATTACCATGAACAGCAAAAGACCTATTTTACTTCATGTTTTTTTATCATATGAGTAATACATGAATGTATTCTTCTTTTAAAAGATAGATTGTTATAGATTTAGGTAAAGTCCCTTTGAGAATCACCACCAATGCTGGACTCTCTTCACTCCCTGAAGAAAACTATTACTTTGAGTTGGTATATGAGATTCTGATTTATGTCTTAGATACAAATGTGTACTTGTAGAAAATATTTCCAATATTTCACTGTAAACAGTGCTGCTATGAACATCCATAAAATGACTCTATCCAAGTGTGTAAGTATTTGTCTAGGATACATAATTAGAAATGGACCTTCTGTGTCACTGACCATACACTTTTGGTTTTAACAGTTTCAACCCTTCAAAGTGTGCCAATTTATACACTCACAGTGTATGACTGCTTTATTTCCTCACATTTTCATCAATACTTGATATTATCAGTTATTTATTATTATTATTCAAGGAATATGCATAACAATCTCTTTGAGTTCTTCTCCAGAACTGGGGCCACCACTCAAGCAGAGGATCGTAACTTCAGGTTGAGCACAAGATTCCTGGAGCACTGCCCAATTGCCTCACCACCAACCAATCAGAAGAAAGTCACACAGTCTGCAGCCCTCATTCCAAATGTTGCCTTCCTCTTCTGGGGACTGCTGCTGCTGCTGCTAAGTCGCTTCAGTCGTGTCCGACTCTGTGCAACCCCACAGACGGGGGCCCACTGTCTCTGGGATTCTCCAGGCAAGAACACTGGAGTGGGCTGCCATTTCCTTGTCCAATGCATGGAAGTGAAAAGTGAAAGTGAAGTCGCTCAGTCGTGCCCGACTCTTAGCGACCCCATGGACTGCAGCCTACCAGGCTCCTCTGTCCATGGGATTTTCCACGCAAGGGTACTGGAGTGCGGTGCCATTGCCTTCTCCGCTTCTGGGGACTGGTGATGACCTAGTAGGCCTCCTGTTTGGCCCCTGTCAGTTTGGACCCTGACTGGGTCCAACAGTTTTGGGCTAAACTGCTGTTACGACAGAGCTTCCCAGGTGGCACTAGTGGTAAAGAACCCATCTGCCAATGCAGGCAACACAGGAGATGTGGGTTCAGTCCCTGGGTCGGGAAGATCCCCTGGAGGAGGAAATGGAAACCCACTCCTATATTCTTGCCTGGAGAATCCCATGGACAGAGGAGCCTGCTGGGCTATAGTCCAAAGGATCGCAAAGAACTGGATACAACTGAAGTGACTGCGCATATCAGTTACTTAAAATACTGCAAATCTGACTGGAAGAAAATGGTCTTACATTTCTGTGTTGCCTATTTAACAATGAGATTGGGCATCTTCTAATATGTTTGTTTTTTAGCCACTTGTAATTCATTCCCTGAGAACCATTTATTTATATTCTTTGCCTATTCCCCCTATTTTCCTTATAATTTATATGTATACATTTATACTGTAGTTACTGTTATTACTGTTTATGTATTCTAAAATTCTAAAAAAATGTTTTATGTAGATTCAAATGTGGCTTTTAATATCAAAATTCTTTTAAGGAGAAAAATGCCACTGAGCTTGCTGGGCAACATAAAGCAACATACACCCCCATGTGTAACAAACACCAGCACTGTGTTCATGCAGCTTTGGACTCACTTGAGAAATTGAAAGATAATTAGAAATCTAGGGAGTAGATTCAGTCACTGTGTAAGCCTTCCATTCCTCCACTAATCCTCCTCCACAAGGTTGAAGAGGCAGCTGCCAGGGAAACCACCTCTCCCAGAACCACAAAATTATTATGACAAAAGCAGAGTTATCTGAATGGGAACGTGTATTTCATCAGTGTCACCTCGTGAGACTGGCTTCCTCATCCTCTTCCTCTGTCTATCGGAAAGTCTTGTTTACATGTCAGAGGGAGACGTCAGATGGTTTGAGTTGAATATTTATAACTGATTTTCTAAAGGAAGCTTCATGTTATTTACCTGCCTGTCAGGCACCATTGTGCACTGAAGGACACAGAGTCAGCATGTCTAATGATGTAAAGGCAAATGCTTTTTCCCCCAAGCACGTTTTTAAATTTTTTTTTAAAGCACGAGGTTATACTGATTCTCCAGAAATCAAGACCTAATTAAAAGTTATCAGGTATGAAATCTAATTACAAATTAAACACCTTTTTTTTTAATCTTATCCCTACTACCGCTTGATTTTATTTTCATAGATAATAGGAGCAAAGAGAACTCTGAGCATATTTTCAGAGGCAATATTTCTCCTCTCACAGTGTCATCTAGAAACAAGTAGGACAAAGAAAAAAGATAGATCAAATGACTAAAAATCTTATAGGCCACCAAGAACAATTGATTCTTAAGCCAACGTTTGGCTTTTAATTATAGAAATAAATATGAAAGAAAGATCACATGAAATATGATTATAATACAGTGAGATCAGCTTGCTATTCATTTTTTAAAAAACAAACAGACCAAATCTCATTATAGCCCAGAAGCACTGTCCTGCAAAGCAATGACCTAAGAAGAGTATATGATAATTCCAAATATGTGGCAATTGCTCAAAATATCTTAAAAACTCCCCTTGGAGTTGCCTTTGGGGCCAGTTTATATGCCTATCAGCAAATGGCCCATTATTTTATAATCACACTACATTGGAGACCAAAATCAGCATTGCCTCATTTAATTACTCCTCTTTTTCTAGACCCCCCCCAAAATCAAATCCAGCCTCAAAGGATGAATATTTGTTATGCATGAAAGAATCAAAAGAATGACCTGCCACCATTTTGCTCTGGAGGCAATTTGCATTGGAAGTGGTAATCACATTTTGAAAAATTACAGGAAATAATTTCATAGGAATACCACTTGTTTGGTGGCCTACATTCTAATTTATTTTTTTTAATTAATAGTTACAACTCACAAACACTCACACGTGACAGGGTGTGTAATCCCGGTTTTCTGCCTTCAGCTCAGAACTCTCTCTAACCCTGTGTGTTTCCAGAATTTCTCTACAAGGTCTTGTTACTATGGCTGTTTCTCTGTGTGCTCTGCTCTCTATATCTCAAAACTAGTCTCTTAGCTAGTTGGTTCACACTGATCTCATTCATATATCTTCAGGCAAATGATTTAGCAAGCTCTTGACCTTCTCTCTGCCTTAATCCTGACTGGGTCAGTTCCAAAACAGAAGCTACAAGCAGGTGGTGAAAATAAAGCCAGAAGCAGTTATAACAAGAGGAACTCTGCAAGGCCTGAATTCCTTGCTGTCTACTCAGAGACACTCAGGATTTAATGTGCCTAGCTAACAAAAGATAATGTCAGTAGGAATTTAGTGGGCTTGAGTTACACTATGCTCTGTAAGTTAACACAACAATGGAGAACACAGCTGTAATGGGAGACTCTGGCAAAGTCAAATGATTTGTCCAACATGGGAATCATTAGCACCTCATTCATTATTAAACTGGAAAACAACTTGGTTGGATTCCCCAAAGGGTCAGCTGCCAGATGTAAGTCTAGAGATGAAATCACTGCTCTTGCAATGATATTTGTTTAGGAATATACTACGTAAAATGAATAAAGAACCTTTCAGGGAAATTAAAACCATGAGAATTTCAAGAGTTTGCTAAGTTTCCACAGTTGAGTAAAATTCCTAAAGAACCTTCATAATTCTCTTCCGTATCCTAAGTCTTCCTAATTTGATGAGGGAAGAAGGAAAAAATCCATAGCATGTGCCACCTGAAATTATACTAGAGGCATTAATAACTCAGTGATTCTTCCAAGATGACTGGGCTAAGGAAACAGGTGTACAGATCAAGAGATACAGAACAGTTTCTCCTGGCTCTGAATGAGCCGTTTAAAAGAGGCTGGGGTGCTCCATGCCCACATAAAGGAGAGGTGAAACCAAGTCTTTTGATTATCAGACCCTAGATGCCTGGGAGAAAATAGATGGATCACTTCCATGCTGAAGAATTAAAACCTTCCCCTTCAAATGTAGAAAAACAAACAAACCAACACCAAAAAAAGCATAGCTGGGGATATAAGACAAAGTTCTAAATCTGCACAGTCATAAACCAAACATTCCTCTGAGAACCCTGAGCTGTGTCTTAAAACAACACTTGGAAGGTAGGTAGAGTTTGCTGGGATCATTAGGTCTCATACCAAAAAAGTCTATCTTGCACCTCCACCAATTCTGCCTATAATTTTCTATGGGCCAAATTTCTACTGCTGGGGCAACCAGCCAGGTGTGCACTGGCTCTTAGCCACAGACTGTGCCAGTGCCAAGCACTACATTTTGTTTGGAACACAGCCTTGAAACATCTTTAGAATTATCAGAAGGAAGGCCTGTTCTCAACAGCACAAAAAGTACTCCACGAATTCTAACCTAACCTCCATGAGACGGTCAGAAGCATGTAGCACAAGCATTGCAAGGCATAGAATACTTGTTTCCTGAGAAAAGCTACCTCAAGAACACAACCACAACAAAAATAAGGGCAATGTGAATCTTCCTTGTGCATCACACACCATTCTTCTTCAGTGTTCTCCACACCTGCTCCAATACTGTATCACTTCCTATCTTTGCATAGCTGACTTTGGAATTCTACAATTTCCCTTTACTACTGCAAACAAAGGCAAAACCTTATTATTGGCCTTTTGCATAGTCTCTGGGCAGTGGCATTTCCTCCAGATTTGAATCTCCCTAAACCAAGATGCAGGTTAGGAAGCAACAGTTAGAACTGGACATGGAACAACAGACTGGTTCCAAATAGGAAAAGGAATATGTAAAGGCTAGATATTGTCACCCTGCTTATTTAACTTATATGCAGAGTACATCATAAGAAATGCTGGGCTGGAAGAAGCACAAGCTGGAATCAAGATTGCCAGGAGAAATATCAATAACCTCAGGTATGCAGATGACACCACCCTTATGGCAGAAAGTGAAGAGGAACTAAAAAGCCTCTTGATGAAAGTGAAGGAGGGGAGTGAAAAAGTTCGCTTAAAGCTCAACATTCAGAAAACGAAGATCATCGCATCTGGTCCCATCACTTCATGGCAAATAAATGGGGAAACAGTGGAAACAGTGTCAGACTTTATTTTTGGGGGCTCCAAAATCACTGCAGATGGTGATTGCAGCCATGAAATTAAAAGACGCTTACTCCTTGGAAGGAAAGTTATGACCAACTTAGATGGCATATTGAAAAGCAGAGACATTACTTTGCCAACAAAGTTCCGTCTAGTCAAGGCTATGGTTTTTCCAGTGGTCATGTATAGATGTGAGAGTTGGACTGTGAAGAAAGCTGAGCACTGAAGAATTGAAGCTTCTGAACTGTGGTGTTGGAGAAGACTCTTGAGAGTCCCTTGGACTGCAAGGAGATCCAACCAGTCCATTCTAAAGGAGATCAGTCCTGGGTGTTTATTGGAAGGACTGATGCTAAAGCTGAAACTCCAGTACTTTGGCTACCTCATGCGAAGAGTTAACTCATTGGAAAAGACTCTGATGCTGGGAGGGATTGAGGGCAGGAGGAGAAGCGGACGACAGAGGATGAGATGGCTGGATGGCATCACCGACTTGATGGACATGAGTTTGGGTGAACTCTGGGAGTTGGTGATGGACGGGAAGGCCTGGCATGCTGCAGTTCATGGGCTCGCAGAGAGTTGGACACGACTGAGCGACTGAACTGAACTGAAACCAAAAGAAGGAAGAAGAAAGCCAGATAGCCTGCATATAATCCACACTGAGACTCACGCACATGCTTAGATCCATTCCAGGGATTTGTCCAGCAAATACTCAAAGGAGAAAGCGCATGCTGTTTTTGGGTGAGATGTACCAAGTAAAGGTGCTTATGTGTTGTTTAGTCATGCAATCATGTCCGACTCATTGAAATCCTATGGACTGTAGCCCGCCAGGCTCTTCTGTCCATGGGAATTTTCCAGGCGAGAATACTGGAGTGGGTTGCCATTTCCTCCTCCAGCGGATCTTCCTGACCCAGGGATCGAACCCATGTCTTCTGCATCTCCTGTATTGACAGGCAGATTCTTTACCACTGAGCCACCTGGGATTCCCACCAAGTATATAGGTTTCCAAAATGAAAACACTGGCATTTTAAAATCTGATGAAATATTTAAAATATATAGAAAAATAAACAGAACAGTATCACAAAGACCAGTATGACCACAACATGTGCTGGCCATATATTTACTCCCAATTTTTAAAAAATGAAGCATTTTACAGAATTACTGTCTCTTTTATACCCTCCCCTGAAAACATCTCTTACACTATTTGTCTCCTCAGAGGTAACTACTATCCAGAAACTGATGTTTCATTTTTTCCCATATTTTTATGCTTTGATTACATTATAGTCATGTATCTAACCTAACCTCCATGAGGTTAAGTTAAACAAAATAGTACTGTTTTGCAATGCAATTTCAGTTCAGTTCAGTCGCTCAGTCACGTCCGACTCTTTGTGACCCCATGAACTGCAGCACGCCAGGCCTCCCTGTCCAATGCAATTTAAAAATATGTAAATACACACACATATCTATGTGTATTCATGGATTTAAAGGAATCCATTTTCCTTCTTTAATTTTTAATTTTTTACAATGAAAGAAACAGATATCCAAATGTACAGAATGCATCCACAATACTGGGCCTGACTACTTGTTAAGATGGTCAGGAATCAGACTTTCAAAGCAACATAAAACAGTTTTACTGGAGAAGTCACTTTTCAATAAGAAGAATGTCTTGTATTGTCCCTTGTCTACTGACAAAATCAATGACCAAATAAATGTCCACAAGCACAATAAAGAAACTTTGTTTGGGTTCTTTGTAGCAGTCAATCTAGTAAATTGGTTACTTAAATTTTCACATGCCATTGACTTTTAAGTACAGCTGATATTTACCTGACAGAATCAGGAGTTCAATTATCTCTGCATCTCCCAGAAACGCAGCCACATGAAGTGGGGTTCGCTTCTCAGAATCCTGAAACGATGGCAAAGATAAACAAGTCAGTACCAGCCGGAGGTGCCTTTAGTAGATACAGTATAACATGTCACTTACTTGTGGGAGAGAGTGAAGGCCACACATCTATTCAGATGAGTGCTGGTTACACATTTCTCTCAGCATCTCCCCTAGTCTCATGAAGGAAAGATCCCCATTTTTGTGTCTGTATGTTGTATTTGCCTCATTGCTCCTTTTATTAGAGCCCAGCTCAGGTCAAGGATGGCCCATCATGCACTGGATGATGAAATAATTTATCTTTAAATCTTAAGCATGGGTAAAAAAATTTCAAAGCTTCTACCTATCTTAACAGTACAGTTCAAAGCTTTCAATAACTTATTTTCTTTCTAAGAAAACCTAGTGAAACTATTCACAAGGACATGAAATATAAATACAATCATTTTCCATTACTGTTGCTTAGACCACTGCGCATTCATGTAATGCTTATGAATGCCTACTGTGTGTCAGGAACCAGGGTCTGGGGACAGAGGGGTGACTATGACTTCATGCCTTCATGAAACTTACAATCAAGTGGGAAGGCTGATAATAGTCATGTAACCCAATGACACATGAGATCCTTTCAGATGGTGATAAAGACTATAACAAAATTAAAACAGGATAATGAGATCAAGTGACTGTGAAGATGGGAATAAGATTCCTTAGAGTGGTTGAGTAAGGCCTTTCTGAGGGTGCTGACACTGAAGCTGAGAGCTGAGGCAGCTATTACTAACTCTGTTGTACAGATGAGAAACTATGGCTCAAATAAATTAAGACATGTCTTCAAGACTCCACAGGTATATAGCCGAGTCAAGATTAGACCTTCACCTGTCAGATTCCAGACTAAGTCCTTTGCATGGCTGTGAGGCAGCATGATAACAGGCAGGGGAAAAAAATACTGCTTCCCCATCTGTAAACTGGAGATAATACCTCCCTAGACGACTGATAAGAGCATTCAAGACAATGTAAGTAAATAAGTCCTCGGTAGGTATGAGGCTTGGTGTATGCACAGCAAGTGCTCCATGGTAGCCATTATTGTCACAGCATAGATAGTTGTGGGATACAGGGCCTTCCCAGGACAGAAGCCCCATCCAAGTCCTCTACCTGCCTCGTTTGTAGAAAAACTTTAGCTTCCAAGGCTGTCCCCTAGTTTCAAAGAACAAATTTAATCAAAATGAGAAAATGCAGGAACAAAGAAAAGAGAAAATAAGACAGACATTCAACAAAATCTAGAACCTTCAGTTCCTCCTTGAGGGTTACAGATAATATCCTGAGCCACATCCTTGAGTTGTTTTGCAGATACTGAAACCTCCACCAAGAGGAAGAAGTTAACTGCACGCTGACATAAGCATGTAGATCCCAAACAAGTTGGAACCAGAATGTTGAGGATGCTGACACCCAATTACCTCACCACCAACCAACCAGAAGAATGGCCATAAGCTGATCATACACCCCAAAACCCTCTCCATCACCCTGACTTTAAAAACCTCTCCCTGAAAGCCATCAAGGAGTTCAGGAGTTTAGAGCATCGGTCGCCCATACTCCTTGCTTGGCCTTGCAATAAACGCTGCATGTTTCTTCACCACAATCCAGCATCAGTGGATTGTCTTCACTGCACACAGGCGAGCAGAACCAAGTTTGGTTCAGTAACATCTTCCCTCGAAGACTGAGAACTCTCATAGGGTACAGAACAGGTCTTACCTCTCTCCCTATAGTAGCACCATACTAGGTGAAGAAATGAAGTGAAGTGAAAGTCACTCAGTCGTGTCCAACTCATTGCGATCCCATGGACTATATAGTCCATGGAATTCTCCAGGCCAGAATACTGGAGTGGGTAACCTTTCTCTTCTCCAGGGGCTCTTTCCAACCCAGGGATCGAAGCCAGGTCTCCTGCATTGCAGGTGGATTCTCTACCAGCAGAGCCACAGGGAAAGTCCACACTAGGTGCTCAGCATAAACTGACCAAACTCAACTAGTCTGCATGCACGGCCTCTGCTACAAACTTTCAGTAGCTATCCTAGAACAAAGGTAACCAAAGCCTATGCACCAGCTTGGCGGTTTCTCCAGAAACTAGGATGCATTTCAGTGTTGACATTTGTAGTCATTATTGATTTTAATCATCATTCCTATCACTGCTTGATTAGAAAATATACCTAGTAGCCCTTGAAGCCCAAGGATGTTATTTTGTTTTCTGACAGTTCAGGTCCTCTGCTCTCAGTATCTTTCAGACTATAGCTTTTAGGCATTTCATGACTGACTAATATCTAAAACAGATGGTAGGCAGGGAACAAAACAAGAACTGATCTTCAAGCCTGCCTATTTGTTAGGAGGTCTGGTAAACAGGTTTTATGAAGAGATTAACTTTTCAGAGGGTCAAAAGAGTGGGTTTGAATTAACTGGGAATTTATGTTGTCTATGTATGCTGCAGGCAATCACTACATATAAGAGAAAGTAGGGCAGTCATGGTACTATTCCATATTAGATAAAAATATGCCTTAGAAAAGGACTTCCTTGGTAGCTTAGTCAGTTAAGAGATCGCCTGCAATGCAGGAGACCCAGGTTTAATCCCTGGGTTGGGAACATCCCCTGGAGAGGGAAATGGCAACCCGCTACAGTATTCTTGCCTGAAGAATTCCATGAATGGAGGAGCCCAGCAGGCTACAGCCCATGGAATCACAGAATCGGACAGGACTGAGCCACTAACACTATTGTAACACTATGGCTTAGAAAATCCAGTAAGATATAAAACCATGGTTAACCGTCTTATTGCCATATCATTCTGTGAAAATAAAGATTCAATGTTTAAAAGCATATTTGCTTATTTGAGAATCAAGTATTAATTTATACAGTGAACTACACAAATAACTGAGATCAGACTTTCACAAATGTCTTCTATTTCTTCTATTGATGTTTCTACAAGCACTTTCCTTTTTAGCTTTATATTCTCTTTGAATCCTCTGTAATGACTGAAAAGTATCTATTGGGCCCTAGGATAAAAGTTATATATGTTCGTTCATAAATTGAACTGGTTCCAGAGTTTGGTTCAACAAATTAAACCTCACCTAAGTTATTTAAACAAGGACTAACCCAACCCAAATTATGACTTTAATTTGACCTGAACCAAAGTAAATGCTCTGTTTGAGAACTTGGCCTCAAATAAAAGCCAAAAAGTACCAATATTCAAATCTGGTTGGTCCATCATTATATAACAGGCTTTACTCATCCGGTAGGTCCTTTTATGATATGACTTGTTCAAACTTAAAATTTATATTATAATATGGGTGTGTTACATAAGATCATGCTGTAAAAACTCTTTGATTATAAATCCTATTTTTCCTCTTTTAATATGCATTTAAAGGTTTCCTATAGCTTTCTGAACACCTGTGCCAACTGATACTCTCCTTCAGTGACAAGCCATAAACAGGCAACAGCAGAGAAGATCTATATTCAGGCAGTAGTTCTTCGGTTCACTGAAGCAGCAGAATCATATAAACAATTTCATGTGTTATTAAGACCTTACCCAAAAAACAATGCATTACTACTATTGACCAAGGGTTGCCAACACCTGCTCTCAAGCAAGGAACCTGAGTGATGTACAGGATCATAAGTTGAGGGATGAATAACAGAGTCACATCCATCACCATACCCAACGAGGTGAAACCAGCCAGAAGTTGCAGTTCATCCTCTGTCTAAGTAAAAGGCCACTCTACTTGTCATAAACTAGATAAATGGAGTAGGAGATGCAATGGCAGAAGGAGAGGGAAGGCTCCTCTCCTACCGTCTACCATTTTCCCTTCTACCAATGGGAAAAGAAAACGCTAATAATAATACTAGTAAAAATAGGCCATTGGCCAATGATATCCCTATGGTATCTAAAAGAAGAAACAAAACCCATCTGGTACTGATGCAGTGCTTTTAATTTTTTTTCATAATGTTTTCTCATCTGTTCTATTACTTAAATCTTAGAACATCCGTATCAGGGGAGACACATCTTTCAGAACTTTGTTGTTAAGCCTTGCTACCACCATTTAAAAGATATGGACTCTGAGCCCTTGGATATGTTGTATGACTTGCCCAACACAACACTGCAAAGCAATTATTATTCAATTAAAAACAGATTATAGGACTTTAGTTTGTTAGCCTCTGTTCCAGATGTCTAGGAGACATCAGCAGTCATCCTTTTGTGTCCTATGGGTCGTAGCCCACACACAGAAACCTTGCTTACAAAATGTAGGGTGTACATCTACCAAGAGCAAAAGATCTGAACAATGAAAAAGGAATTTAAACATAAAATTCAAAAACAAACCACAAAAATGGAAGCGAGGACATCATCTTAGAAGTTGCCTTGATAGTCAAAAAAACTTTCCCTTATAATCCCTAAGAAATTCTGGGGAAAACGTGACAAATACATAGGAAATGTTCATTTAAATGAGCTTGCAAAAGTTAAATGGTCTGGAGCGAGAAATAAGGAATAAACTGAGAACCAAAGTTGGAAGCACATGAGCTCATTACCCTGCAGGGAGAAGCTGTACTCCAGGGGCTTGGGACTGAACACTTGCTCTGGGATGGAAGGTGAGGTGGAGAACTGAAACTGGAAGACCTAGAAAGTGGTCTTGAAGAAAGATTCCTAAAGAACAATGGTGGGCTCCAGAAAAAGCTAAACAATCCCTGGGCAGATGGCAAAGCAATGCCTTGGCCTAGATTCTTAGTGGAAGAATAAAAGTGTCTCCACTGAGCATGTGTCTCCCCAGAGTCTGCCCTCCTGTGGTTTCAGGATTTGAAGACTACTGGAGTGGATTGCCATTTCCTACCCCAGGGAATCTTCCCAACCCAGGGATCAAACCCACATCTCTTCTGTCTCCTGCATTGTCAGGTGGATTCTTTATCACTAGCACCACCTAGGAAGCCCCCTATATAGTCTAGAAACTTTCGAGCTGGAAAATACTTATAAAAATTGGTTCTAGGCCAAGAATACCCTGATGGTGCCAAGAAGAAAAAACATCTATCTAGAGAGATGTGTCCTTGATCCAGATAACCCAGGATTCCCACAGACTAAAACTTCACTCAAAGTGAGCTCACAAACCACAGACCTATGTAGAAACAACTAATTTCCCATAAGCCAGGGTCAGCAGGCATACCAACCAGCAAGAGCTTGATATAATAGAAGAATCAGACAGAGATACAAACAATGTTTAAAATCATTTAAACATGAAGGACAAAGCCCAAGGGAGAAAATAAAGCCTTATTTTGACTGAACAAAATTTGGGGGAACAGGTATGAAGGAAGAATTATAGAAGCAGTACAAATGATGTTAGAAACCATCTAAGACTTTGTAAGAGAGATGAAAACAGAAGAGCTGAAAAAAATTGAAGGATAAAATTAGAACAGTGACTTTGGAATGTTTTACCACCATATATTCAGCCATATTTTCTAGGTACAAACATATATTGAGAAGGTATTATCTTCCAGACACTGTGATAGATGTTATTAATAGAAATACAAAATTTGAAACATCCAGCCATCACCATAAAGACACTTACATCCAGTAACTAGTTTGCAAATTTAAGACATCAGAAAAAAAAAAAAGCAGGGACATGGTAATTTGATATTTGTGATGTTAAAAGATTTATGAAAATTACCACATGCACTGAGACAAAGTGTTAGTCACGCAATCATATCAGACTCTGCAACGCTATAGACTGTAGTTCACCAGGCTCCTCCGTCCCTGGAATTCTCCAGGCAAGAATTCTAGAGTGGGTTGCCATCTTTCTCCAGGGGATCTTCCTGACCCAGGTATCAAACCCAGATCTCCTGCACTGCAGGCAGATTCTTTACCATCTGAGCTATGAGGGAATCCCACTGAGACTAATGTTGTAGTAAATATTGTCCCAAAACCTGTTCAATTCTGAACAAGCCTGGCGCAAAAAGTCTAAACGGACAAGAAAAAAATCTCTCTTGAACTGGGACATGAACACATTTTGCCCAGGACTCTCAAGAAGCCCTACTGGCTCCTGCTCAATATGAACTTTGGAAGCCCTGAGCCAGACTTCCAGTTCAGTCACAGAGCCCAGCTGATATTTTATAGGCTGCCTTGGGGTAGTTTCTGGATCAAAACTAGAATCCAGGACCAGACTAGGACAAGAGTAGCCTTCAGGCATTGTAGCCAAGCTACATGTTTTGCACCATTTGCATACAATCTATCTGTTGTCCAAGTGGACTTTCTGAGATGACCGACAGTTAATAAATGGTTGTGTAGGTCTTTACAACACCCAGGAACACAGAGAAGAAAACAACTCAAAAGCAAGCACACATCAGAAATAAACACAAAAATAAACTCAAAATGGATTAAAGACCTAAATATAAAATCAGAAACTATAAAACTCTTAGAGGAAAACATGGGCAGAACACTCTCCAACATAAATCACAGCAAGATCTTCCATGACCCATCTCCCAGAGTAATGAAAACAAAAATAAACAAATGGGATCCAATTAAATTTAAAAAGCTTTTGAATAATGAAGGAAACTGTAAGCAAGGTGAAAACACAACCCTCAGAATGGAAGAAAATAACAGCAAATGAAACAACTGACAAAGCATTAATCTCAAAAATATACAAGCAGTTCATGCAGCTCAATACCAGAAAAACAAAAAACCCAATCAAAAAGTGAGAAAAAGACCTAAACAGACATTTCTCCAAAGAAGACATGCACATGGCTAATAAATACACGAAAAGATGCTCAACATCATTCAGTATTAGAGAAATGCAAATCAAAACCATAATAAGGTATCATCTCACACCAGTCAGAATGGCCATCATCCAAAAGTCTACAAACAATAAATGCTGGAGAGAGTGTGGAGAAAAATGAACCCTCTTACACTGTTGGTGGAAATGCAAACTGGTACAGCCACTATGGAAAAGATTGTGGAGATTCCTTAAAAACCGGGAATAGAACTCCCATATACCCAGTAATCCCACTGCTGGGCATACACAGCAAGGAAACCACAATTGAAAGAGACACATGTACCCCACTGTTCACTGCAGCACTATTTACAATAGCTAGGACACGGAAGCAACCTAGATGAATGGATAAGGAAGTTGTGGTACATATATAAAACTCAGGAAAAGTAATGTATTTGAGGATACATAAATACATAAAGGAATGTATTTGAGTCAGTTCTAATGAGGTGAATGAACCAAAAGCCTATTTATACAGAGTGAAGTAAGTCAGAAAGAGAAAGACAAATACTGTTTATGAATGCATATATATGGAATTTAGAAAGACAGTACTGATGATCCTACATGCAGGGCAGCAAAAGAGACACAGATGTAAAGAACAGACTTTTGGGCTCAGCAGGAGAAGGTGAGGGTGGGATATTTGAGAGAAGCACTGAAACATGTATATTACCACATGTGAAATAGATGAGCAGTGCAAGTTTGATGCATGAAGCAGGGCACCCAAGGTTGGTGCTCTGGGACAACCCAGAGGGATAGGTTAGGGAGGGAGGTGGGGGGGGAGGTTCAGGATTGGGGGGACACGTGTATACCTTTGGCTAATTCATGTTGATGTATGGCAAAAACCATCACTGCATTGTAAAGTAATTATTCTCCAATTAAAATAATTTTTTTAAAGAAATAAATTATCAATGTAGTTTTTAAAAAAGATTGTTCAAGTTCACAAAAAGGCAGAGCTTTTTCTATTCTCTAGGAGCTTCAATTCCAAATAGCCCTTGGCAAACAGATTCAGACTCATGGAAAAAATTCAGGTTTCTTCAGAAGGAAGGAAGGTTAAACCCTCCCTTTCTATGAATAGCCAAAGACACACACAGCCAGCTGGCGTCTGAGCTAAATTTGCAGCATGTCATAGAAGGATCAGGCAGAGGAAGTTTCTGTCATCTGTTTACCAAAGAAGCAGATGAAAGAAAACGGGGAACTAGAAGCATGTCCATGTAAAGTGAGCTTGACATGGCCAGAGAGTCATTCTGGCAGCTAAACAACACTGTGTTAGGCAGGCCAACTGAGGGGACAACACAAGCCTCTCTTTTGAAGATGAAGAATTGTTTATTACAATTCTTTGCAAATTCTAGTGAGAAGCGTATGATCTAATCTTCATTGTACGTATCTGTTGTACACTAAAACAAACATCCCTCCCTACACAGAAATATCTTAAATACCAAGACAGGCAAATAGCACAATATCAAAAAAAAAAAGAAAAGAAAAAAACTCTACAAAGCCTTCCTGTCCTGAAACACAAAAGGTAAGTTCCAATCATCAACTCAAATCCCCACTACCAAAGGGGTGGAGAAATAACTAACCAGCTTATGTATATTGAGTGGAGATGAGCAGGAGCAAACAAGTGTCTAAAGAACTCTGGACACAAAATAAGTACCTTGGAGATACATCAAATCATGTGAGGAAAAGAGCCAAAGACACATTAAAGATTTAAATCAAACAAGACACAGAAAGGGAAAGATTGGTCTGAATCTCTCACTTAGTCTGAAGTGAGAAATTAAAAGAAAATTTTAAAGAAGAAAAAAAAGCAAACAAGGGATACAAAAATATTTCTTTTTAACAACTCACAAATACAGAGAAGAATAGAAAATACCGGATCTGTATGTCCCACCAGCAAAATCAAACACGTTAACATTTTTTTTACATCTGCTTTAGAACTCTGTTTTTTTAAAAAACAGCTTTAGGGGTAAATGTCATGAGTACTGTGACTTAAAAATGGTTCAGGAAATAACTCGCTATGTATATGTGTGTGAGACAGACAGAGAAAGGAAGAGAAAGGCAGAGAGACAGGTTAGGCAGTTTTTGATTCTTTACTACGAGAAAGGATGACATTCTGTCCATGGATCTCCCAGAATATGTATGAGAATTCCCCTAGAGTAAACACCAAGAAAAGAAAGGGCTGGGTCTCAGGGAATATTCATGTTCAACTTTATTAGGTATTGCCAAATAGCTTTCAAAAATGGTTTACCAATTTATACTCCCACCAGTCACAAGTTAATTACTTTCCCTGACATCCTTGCCAATATTTGCTATTACCAACCTTATTACTCTTTGCCAATATGATGTACCTAACATGTTATTCCATTGAAGCTTTGATTTATATTTCACTACATACAAGTGAGGTTAAGATTCTTTTCATATGTCTACTAAAAATTCTGGCTTCAACTTCAAACTCCCTGTATATATCCTTTATCCATTTCCAAATTCAGTTATCCATCTTTTTCTTATGATATATGGAAGATTTTTTAAAATATTGCTTAATTCAATTTTCAGTGAAAACTCAAGTTTTACCTTCACCTAGACATAGGAGAGACAGGTCAATGTCTACCCCAAGTCACCATCAAAGAAAAATTCAGATTTACAATCGTTATTCATCTTCCACGCATGTGTACTCCCATGGAGCCAGATTTTTCTTGGCTGGAATATTCTATGCCTCAAAAGTGATGGTTTATCTCTGCCTCTACACTCCCCCAGCACTGAACAACCTCATTCAACCACCTCTGTTGGTATTTTAACCCATCCATCTGAATGTAACACAGAGGTATGAGAAACACTAGTACATTTTGCTATATCTAAAAATGTTTCAAATTCAAACCTCAAACCTATATATAATTCTTAAAGACTTTAAAATGAAGATAAAATATAGGAATTCCCTGGTGGTCCAGTGGTTATGACTCTTACTCTCATTGCTGGGGCCCAGTTAGATCCCTGGTAAGGGCTAAGATCCTGCAAGTCATATGGCCAAAAAAAAGATAAAATAAGAGAAATGAGAATGCCAAAGACATTTTGATTATATCTGCCTTAGGTAACTGAATACTATATATTTTATTGCATTAATTTTTTTAAACTAAATTAACATATATTAAGTAAAAATTATATCAAAGATTTGTATATTTTCTAATTTGTTCCTAAAATAATACTATGAGGTAAATGTTATCATCCCTATTTTACAGCAGAGGAGCCTGAGACTTTCAGATGATAAGTAACTGGACCAGAGTCACACAGTTAATCAGTGATAGAACCATGTTTCAGAACCAGATCTGATTTCATTGCTCATGCTCTTGCTGACTCTTCGAATAGTTATCAGTCTTGGCAAACAAAATGAAAGTTATTGTTCATTATAATTAGTACTCTTGCTCTAATAGTCTAGACCTAAGAACAAAATTCTCAGAAGTAAAAAATACTAGCTGGCAAGAAGAACAGAGTTGGAGAACAAACACTACCTGATTTTCAGATTTTATCATGAAACTCCTGTATTCGAAACAATTTAGTGTATTGGTGTAAAGACACATATATGGACAACAAATGATTTTCAAAGAAGGTTCCAGGGAACTCACCAGTGAAAGGACAGTCTTGTCAATAAATGGTACTGAAACAATTAAACAAACAAAAAAAGCTTCAACCCATCCCTTGCACACTGCACAAAAATTAAATCAAGATGGAACACAGAACTAAATGCAAAACTTAACATTCTGGAGGAAACATAGGAGAAATTCCTTGTAACCTTACATTAGACAAAGATTTCTTAGCTATAACACCAAAGCATGACCCATAAAAGCACAAATTGAATTTCATCAAAAACAGTAACTTCTGCTCTTTGAAATACACTGGGTTTTCGGTTTGTTTGTTGATTTGTTTGTTTGTTTGTTTTCCGGATGCACCACACAGAATGTAGGATCTAAGTTTCACAAAGAGGGGTCAACCCACACTGCTTATATTGCAAGTGTAGGTCCATTAACCTATCACTGGAGAAGTCCCTGAAATACAGTGTTGAGAGAATGAGAAGACAAGCCACAGAATGAAAGAAAATATTTTAAAGTATATATAGGATAAATGACTTCTATCTAGAATATACCAAAAAACTCTCGAAACTCACTAATATGAAGACAAACGATCCAATCAAATAGCAAGCAAAAGATGTGAACAGATATTATACAGACAGCAAATAAGTACATGAACTAATGCTCAACAACACTGATCATTAGGGAAATGCAAATCAAAATCATATTACACACTTACTAAAATGGCTATAAACATCTGAATGCAGAGTTCCAAAGAATAGCAAGAAGAGATAAGAAAGCCTTCTTCAGCGATCAATGCAAAGAAATAGAGGAAAACAACAGAATGGGAAAGACTAGAGATCGCTTCAAGAAAATGAGAGATACCAAGGGAACATTTCATGCAAAGATGGGCTCGATAAAGGACAGAAGTGGTATGGACCTAACATAAGCAGAAGATATTAAGAAGAGGTGGCAAGAATACACGGAACTACTGTACAAAATAGATCTTCACGACCCAGATAATCATGATGATGTGATCACTAATCTAGAGCCAGACATCTTGGAATGTGAAGTCAAGTGGGCCTTAGAAAGCATCACTATGAACAAAGCTAGTGGAGGTGATGGAATTCCAGTTGAGCTATTTCAAATCCTAAAAGATGATGCTGTGAAAGTGCTGCACTCAATATGCCAGCAAATTGGGAAAACTCAGCAGTGGCCACAGGACTGGAAAAGGTCAGTTTTCATTCCAATCCCAAAAAAGGCAATGTCAAAGAATGCTCAAACTACCGCACAATTGCACTCAACTCACATGCTAGTTAAGTAATGCTCAAAATTCTCCAAGCCAGGCTTCAGCAATACATGAACCGTGAACTCCCTGATATTCAAGCTGGTTTTAGAAAAGGCAGAGGAACCAGAGATCAAATTGCCAACATCCGCTGGATCATGGAAAAAGCAAGAGAGTTCCAGAAAAACATCTATTTCTGCTTTATTGACTATGCCAAAGCCTTTGACTGTATGGATCACAATAAACTGTGGAAAATTCTGAAAGAAATGGGAATACCAGACCACCTAACCTGCCTCTTGAGAAATCTGTATGCAGGTCAGGAAGCAACAGTTAGAACTGACATGGAACAACAGACTGGTTCCAAATAGGAAAAGGAGTACGTAAAGGCTGTATATTGTCACCCTGCTTATTTAACTTCTATGCAGAGTACATCGTGAGAAATTCTGGACTGGAAGAAACACAAGCTGGAATCAAGATTGCTGGGAGAAATAACAATAACCTCAGATATGCAGATGACACCATCCTTATGGCAGAAAGTGAAGAGGAACTCAAAAGCCTCTTGATGAAAGTCAAAGAGGAGAGTGAAAAAGCTGGCTTAAAGCTCAACATTCAGAAAATGAAGATCATGGCATCCAGTCCTATCACTTCATGGGAAATAGATGGGGAAACAGTGTCAGACCTTATTTTTGGGGGCTCTAAAATCACTGCAGATGGTGACTGCAGCCATGAAATTAAAAGATGCTTACTCCTTGGAAGAAAAGTTATGAGCAACCTAGATAGCATATTCAAAAGCAGAGACATTACTTTGCCAACAAAGGTCCATCTAGTCAAGGCTATGGTTTTTCCTGTGGTCATGTATGGATGTGAGAGTTGGACTGTGAAGAAGGCTGAGCGCCAAAGAACTGATGCGTTTGAACTGTGCTGTTGGAGAAGACTCTTGAGAGTCCCTTGGACTGCAAGGAGATCCAACCAGTCCATTCTGAAGGAGATCAACCCTGGGATTTCTTTGGAAGGAATGATGCTAAAGCTGAAGCTCCAGTACTTTGGCCACCTCATGTGACGAGTTGACTCATTCGAAAAGACTTTGATGCTGGGAGGGATTGGGGGCAGTAGGAGAAGGGGACGACCAAGGATAAGATGGCTGGATGGTATCACGGACTCGATGGATGTGAGTCTGAGTGAACTCCGGGAGTTGGTGATGGACAGGGAGGCCTGGCATGCTGCGATTCATGGGGTCGCAAAGAGTTGGACATGACTGAGTGACTGAACTGAACTGAAAATGGCTAAAATTAAAAAGACTGACAATATCAAGTGTTGGTGAGGATGTAGAGCAACTGAAACATTCATACACCACTGGTGGGAATGTAAAATGGCAGAATCATTTCAGATAATAGTTTGGCAATTTCTTAAAAAGTTAAGTACAGACCTAAATGATTCAGATATTTAGTAGTTTACCCAAGTGAAAAGAAAGCATCTGACCACACAAAGACCTATATGTGAATGCCTGTAACAGCTTTCTTTTAATTTAATTTATTGAGTACAGTTGATTTACAATGTTCTGTTAGTTTCTGCTGTACAGCAAAGTGATTTGATTATGTATATTCTTTTCATATTCTTTTCTATTATGGTTTAGTACAGGATATTGAATATAGTTCTCTGTGCCATATAGCTGTTGTTCAGTCACTAAGTCATGTACCATATAGTAGGACCTTGTTCTTTATCCATTTTATATACAACAGTTTGCATCTGCTAATCCCAAACTTCCAAAACATCCTTCCCTTATTGCTCCTCCCCTTTGGCAACCACAAGTTCTAACAGCTTTATTTTCATAGCCAAAAAATGGAAACAATCCAAATCTCTATCAACAGACAAATGGATAACCAAACCGTGATATTTCCGTACAGTGGAACACTATTCAGCAATTAAAAGGAATGAACTATTGCTACACAACACATGGATTTGTTGTTGTTGTTCACTCACTCAGTGGTGTCCACTCTTTGCAACCCCATGGACTACAGCAGACCAGACTCCCCTGTCCATCACCATCTCTTGGAGCTTACTCAAACTCATGTCCTTTGAGTCGGTGATACCATCCAACCATCTTGTCCTCTGTCATCCCCTTCTCTTGGCTTCAATCTTACCCAGCATCAAGGTCTTTTCTAATGAGTCAGCTCTTCGCATCAGGTGGCCAAAGTATTGGAGCTTCAGCTTCAGCAGCAGTTCTTCCAGTGAATGTTCAGGACTGATTTCCTTTAGGATTGACTAGTTTGATCTCTTTGCAGTCCAAGAGACTCTCAAGAGTCTTCTCCAACACCAGAGCTCAAAACCAGCAATTCTTCAGGCTTCCCTGGTGGCTCAGAGGTTAAAGTGTCTGCCTGCAATCCAGGAGACCTGGATTCGATCCCTGCGTCAGGAAGATCCCCTGGAGAAGGAAATGGCCACCCACTCCAGTATTCTTGCCTGGAGAATCCCATGGGCGGAGGAGCCTGGTGGGCTACAGTCCACGGGGTCACAAAGAGTCGGACACAACTGAGCGCCTTCACTCACTCACTCAGCCTTCCTTATGGTCCAACTCTCACACCCATACACGACTACCAGAAAAACCACAGCTTTGACTATACAGACCTTTGTCAGCAAAGTAATGTCTCTGCTTTTTAATATGCTATCTAGGTTGGTCATAGCTTTTCTTCCAAGGGGCAAGCATCTTTTACTTTTAAGACTACAGTCACCATCTGCAGTGATTTTGGAGCCCAAGAAAATAAAGTCTGGCACTGTTTCCATCGTTTCTGCATCTATTTGCCATGAAGTGATGGGAACAGATGCCATGATCTTAGTTTTTTAAATGTTGAGTTTTAAGCCAGCTTTTTCACTTTCTTCTTTCACCTTCATCAAGAGGCTCTTTAGATTCTCTTCACTTTCTGCCATAAGGGTGGTATCATCTGCATATCTGAGGTTATTGATATTTCTCCCGGCAATCTTGATTCCAGCTTGTGCTTCATTCATTCTGGCATTTCACATGATGTACCCTGTATGTAAGCTAAAAATAAGCAGGATGAAAATATATAGCCTTGACATACTCCTTTTCCTGTTTGGAACCAGTCCGTTGTTCCATGTTCAGTTCCAACTGCTGCTTCTTGACCTGCATATAGGTTTCACAGGAGGCAGGTAAGGTGGGCTGGTATTCCCATCTCTTGAAGAATTTTCCACAGTTTGTTGTGATCCACAACATGGATGAATTAAAATAATTAAGTTGCATGAAAGGAGTCAGACCGAAAAAAGATTACACACTGTATGAATTCATTTACATAAAATTGCAGGGAATGCAAACTAATGTACAGTGACACAAAGCAGATTAGGGTGTGCCTAAGGAAGCTGGAGCAGGGATTAGAAAGGGCGGGAGGAACGGGTTACCAAGAAGCACAAGGAAACTGCTGGGGATGATGGATAGATTCATTATCTTGATTGTGGTGATAGTTTCATGGATGCAAACATGTCAAAGGACTGATGCTGAAGCTGAAGCTCCAACACTCTGGCCACCTGATGTGAAGAGTCAACTCACTGGAAAAGACCTTGATGCTGGGAAAGATTGAGGGCAGGTGGAGAAGGGGGTGACAGAAGATGAAATGGTTGGATGGCATCACCAACCCATTGGACATGAGTTTGAACAAACTCCAGGAGATAGTGAAGGACAGGAAAGTGTGGTTGTGGCATTCCACGGGGTCACAAAGAGCTGGACACCACCAAGCAACTAAACAATCAGACATGTCAAAACTTTGCAAATCTTTGTTTATTACATGTCTACTTTATTGTATGTTAATTATATCTCAATAAAGCTGCTTTAAAGTACTTAAGCAGGCAAATAAAATACATTCTCCCTTATACAACATAAAGAAGGGCATATCTAAGAGTTAAAAAAAAAAATCCACCCATGCAACAATTTAGTTACAAGGAAGAAAAGAAATGGCAAAGTCATGAAAAGAGATGAAGCAATTCATGTTATATCCTGCTCATGTGGAGGCATAAAAGTGAAGTTTTGGCAAAAGAATGGGGTGTTGGATTAAACCATATATGCTTTAAAAACAGGCACAAGCAAAATCTCTCTTCAAAATCTCTTAGGACAGTTACATTTCCTAAATGAAACTTTTGACAAATTTGTACTGGGTAAGGATGTAGACAATAAATCTAGAAAACTAAGTATGAAATGGAATTGTTCATGCCTAATCTGTGGGTTCACTGCAACATGTCACCCATAGATTACCAGAGGACCGTTGGGACCTTACCAGTGCCCAGAAATTTCCAAGGGACAGAAGTTCCTTTTTTTTAATCTATTTTTTAAGCATCTCACCAGACACATGATCTGTTGGCACATTTTAACAAAATAATTTATATTATTTTTTGGCTGCACTGTACAGCATATGGGATCCTCCTTCCTCAATCAGATATCAAACCCATACCCCCTGCAGTGGAGGTGCAGAGTCCTAAACACTGGACTGAAAGAGAAGTCCCCAGAAGTCCTTTTAGAGCAGACTCTGCCTGGGGAAACTGACAAGACAGTTCAGTTCAGTTCAGTCCAGTCACTTAGTGATGTCTGACTCTTTGCGACCCCATTGACTGACTGCAGCATGCTAGGCTGCTATTTATTCTGTTGCCCTGATTGCATTTGGCCAGTTTCTTGAGAGTCAGAACATGGAAACAGAACATAGAAAAGGGTTCTAGTCCTCTAGTCCTACAGGTTAGAAAACAGGCCAACATGCTCAAGTTCTGTTGCCAGTGAAACAATAAAATACATTCACCCAATACAAAGGCAATCATCATGAGTTTCTGATGAAAGCAAAGCAGGTCTTCAGGGAACCACCTCTCCCTGAATCCTAAAAGCTAACCAAGTTCATAGATGCCCTGTACAGCATCCCAAGTATAAGAAGGAGCAGTGTTTTCAACTGTAATGTATTTGGTAAATAGTTTATCCTGGAGAAACCATAATTCTAATATACATGGTAGGAAGGTTTTACCGCTAAGAATATCTAAGGAAGCCCACAGTTTGGAACGGCCCTTGGTTCCCATGAGCTAACCAGCGAGAAGAGAAGTTTACTTTCTGTTAGGGCGCCACCCTAGGCTCCCGGTCTCTTTTAATTAGTTCATTAACAATTTATTCAACAAAGATGTCTAATAGGGGAGGCAGAAGCAAACTCATAAAAACAATTTCTGTGGCCCATAAAAAATCACCTTGACTAAAATGATTAATATTTCTTTACAAGTTTTTTCCAGCCTCCAGGTGGGTACAGAAACTGAGTTTACACATAACATTGATAATAAAAAGCACCAATGCAGTTATCAGGACCTGAGATCTTAATGATCGGCTCAGTACACCAAGATGCTAACAATCATAAGAGCTGGGTGAAGAATGCTACAGGTGTTCTTCACCTTCTTCTTTCTTTGCCTGTATTTCAAGACCTGAATTAACTCAGTTTAGAAACAAAAAACCTAAAATTCCTTTTGCAAATAAGACTTTACTATTTAAAAAACAACAAAAGTAAAGCAGAACAAGCAATAGGCTTGCTCTAATAAGAGCTAGTTGTAAGTAATTAAACATAAAATAGTAAAGCACTGGATATTGTTTCCCATCTAAAAATCTTCGTTATCCAGTAAAAGTGAAAGTGAAGTTGCTCAGTGGTGTCTGACTCTATGCGACCCCGTGGACTGTAGCCCACCAGGCTCCTCCACCTGTGGGATTCTCCAGGCAAGAATACTGGAGTGGATTGCCATTTCCTTCTCCAGGGGATCTTCCCGACCCAGGGACTGCACCCAGGTCTGCCGCATTGCAGGCAGATGCTTTAACCTCTGAACCACAAGGTTTTAAATAATTGATATGCAAAATGTTCCTTTGCAAACAACAAAACATTATGTTTATTACTAAACTTGGGAAAACTGTAATTTGTATAATGCTCCATATATTTGCCAAAGCATTGTCCTACACAACTGCATCAGCTTATTCTTAGGAAAAGTCTGAGAAACTGATCAAGTAGGTGTGGTTATCCTCATTTATAGGACAAGAATCAAGGCTGACTCAGAGTTGGATGACTTGCTAAAAGTCACACACCAACTTTGGAGGAGTCTTGGTTTCCTGATTCCACATTCTCTGTGTTCTCTCAGAACACCACATAGGATCGTACTGGCTGGTACGAATTCCTCACCAAGGAAGAACCTGCTTCCATCCTCCTCAGGACACTTTAGTGGCCTTTATCCATCCTGACCTTTCTTCCCAAGTGACCTGCAGGACAGGAATGGACACACACACGCGCGCTTTCCTTAGAGGCATCCTCTTAGGGCCTAAAGAACATACACTTTGGAGTTAGAATGACCTGACTTTAAATCCCTCCTCTGCCACTGAGAAGCTGTGTGACTTTGGGCAAACAAATCAGTTTCTCTGAGACATATTTTCTTTTCTGTAAAATGAACATAGGATCACCACCCAGGTAGGCAGAAACTAATTTCCAATAAATATTAGTGATCATCATCATTATTATTGACATCTTTGTGGCTTATCCTAATTCTTTTAGTTCCCCTTCGGATGATACTACATAAGGAGACTCAGGATAAACAAGCTACTGTTAAGAAGTGGTATTTTTAACCATTAGAAGGGCTGACACTGCCTGCTCAAAGCAGGCACATACCAGTGCTTTGCCTGCCTCCTCTCCCTCCTAAAGCAGTCAACTTCGATGGGCCTGGCCATTGTACCTGTTCCACCCCAACCAAAGGTAACCAAAGTTTCTGCCAGGCTCCAAAATGGGGCCTCCCGTGATTCATCCTTTATCTGCTGGGACCCACAGTAGAGTCGTCACCTTATGGAACCACCTAAAACACCTACCCTCCAGTAGCTCTGAACACTTGCTGAGAATATATTGGGTTGGCCAAAAAGTTTGTTTAAATTTTTCTGTAACATCTTACAGAAAAACCTGAATTAACTTTTTCGGCCAACCCAATATCTCTGCTGCCATGAAGGCCTGCTTTCTCATCCAGTCTCAGTGGTCCAGCAGAGTCAGACCTGGTTGCAACTTGAACTGCCCTTGGGAGAAGGATGCTGTGCCCTTTCTCTCCTCCTCCAAAGCTTAAAAACCTTTGCACTAGGCATCCCCAAATTAGAACACCCTCACTAAACCTTTCTGACACTTGACAAGAGAGTTTTGCTGCTCAAGACATCTATGCTATTAATCAGTCTCCTTTATTAACTTATTAGAAGTAAAGCCACCACAGGATCATTGAAGTCGTCAGGAAGATAAACACAGGGCCACTTTATACAGCAACAAGCAAGGAAGCATTCTATGCCAGTCCTAATTGAGCCACTAGGACAGACAACTAAACACACTACAATGATTGCTTACAGAACCTTCTGCTTAGTGAGAGAAGACTGCAAAATGGCAGGCCTCCCAAGCCCTCTAATTACAGACTGATGTGAGTGGTCCCAGAACGTGGAGACGGTTACGTAACAGCATTTCTCGATGAAAAGGAATATGGGAAACGCATCTCTTCAGCTCCAGGATAACCTCAAATAAACCCATACCACTTGACAACATCCCTTGGACAAAATGGTCAGTGGTGCACTTAGCCTTCACAAACATGCACTATCAGTTCAGTTCAGTCGCTCAGTTCTGTCTCTTTGTGACCCTGTGGACTGCAGCACACCAGGCTTCCCTGTCCATCATGAACTTCTGGAGCTTGCTCAAACTCATGTCCATCGAGTCAGTGATGCCATCCAACCATCTCATCCTCTGTCATCCCCCTTCTCCTCCTGCCTTCAATCTTTCCCAGCATCAGGGTCTTTTCCAATGAGTCAGTTCTTCACATCAGGTGGCCAAAGTATTGGAGTATATGCACTATAGGGGATATTTGTTTCCAACAACTTTAAATTGCTTAGTATTTCCAGAATAGCTAGTACTTTTTTCACATGAGCTAAGAGCCCCTTAGAATCCTCACTTGAAAATAGGGCTTCTGAGAGTATACAGAAGGCAAGAATGGAGTCTTCCCCCAGAAGATCTCAAATACTCATGTACCCAACACCAGAGGACATGGGGATATGGCATTTGATGGGTGTGTTAAACACTAATACGTATCTGGATAATTTGTTTGCTTGCTAGTGTTACCTTCTCTCTATCGAGCTTTTATATTTATGGAAGGGAATGATTTTTAATTTAAATATATCTTGCTTTGCATACCATCTGTATTTCTGAAAATGGCCTACACATTAAATGTTTTTTTCACTAAATTATAAAATAATGACAAGATCACAAAAGAGGACATGAGCTTGGCTAGCATCAAAAAGACCACAAATGAATGTCCCTGGTAGTCTAGTCGTTAAGAATCTTCCTGCCAATGCAGCGGGCATGGGTTCAATCCCTGGTCTGGGAAGATTCCACAGGCTGCAGAGGAACTAAGCCTGTGTGCTACAACTTCTGAGCCTGTGTGTCCAGGCTTCTCTTGTGCACAGCATAAATAAATCAACAAGCCACAGATAACAAATGCTGGCAAGGATGTGGAAGTGTGAGGGCTCTGAGACTGTCAACACAAAACATTCCCCCTTGAGAAGAAGCAGGGACATTTTGATATAACATAATGACATTTGTTTTATAATCACAAAACAGGGAGCCCCTGATTTGAGCTTTTTGTCATCTGAGAGAGTCTTTTCATACTCAGCCCAACTGACCTTTCCTCTGAAATCTCTTCGGATTCTCCCCCCAACTCCTTCTACTGTACAATCTTCTTTCATAGCACCATCACAACTGATCGTCCGCCCTCCTCTTTCCTGACTCCCACCAACCAGGCTATGGGCTCAGGGCAGAGATAGTCTTATTCACTTCTGTATCAACCATCAGGCTTCCCTGGTGGCTCAGACAGTAAAGAATCTGCCTGCAATGCAGGAGACCCGGGTTGGACCCCTGGGTGGGGAAGATGCCCTGAAGAAGGGGATGGCTACCCAACTCCAGTATCCTTGCCTGGAGAATTCCATGGACAGAGGAGTCTGGTGGGCTACAGTCCATGGGGTCACAAAGTGTCACACATCTGGCATACAGTAGGTGAATACACATTTCTTAGAGGAATAAATGAGGGTATTGTCTTAATTTATTTTAGACTCTATCAAACCTAAATAACAAGAAAAGGGTCTGAGTGAGGATGGCTTGTAGGTTTCTGTGGTGAGGCAGAAAACTGCCATCTACAAGGGGTCAGGGATGCCGAAGAGTCTGGATGGGTCAGTGGCACGGTTGTCTGTGGCTCTCATCCACATCTAAACTTGACTGAAGACAGCAACTCCTCAGTCCACCATCGGTACGGCCTGGCCTTGTTTCAAAACTGTCTGACCATCCCAGGATCCCCAGCCCTTCAGACTTTCTATCCATTCTATCACTTTCAACAAGGCCTTGGTTTTGTGCCTCACTTATCCAGTGGGTGAGAAAGCTTGCTAAGAAGGTGGTACAAAAGTCATGAGGCTCAGCTGCCGTTTCTTATCAATAAAGTTCACCTGTGTCCCCACCAGTGTGGGGTGCCTGATATGCAGCCTGGTCCCAGAGAGACCTCCACTAAAATATGACCTACAGATCAACGTACATTCACGTTCACAACCAGTTCACAAATGCCAGTTCCTGAAAACCCAGCGGTTTCTGGAATTAGGGGACCAACATCAAAATTTTGTTTAAGGTGGAATATTTATTTCCTTGTTTCTGGCTGCCCAAACTGTATATGAAATTATTAGAGGCTCCTATTAAAATGAAACTACTGGTGTGGCTAGTTCCATGCACAGGAAATCTAGATGTTGGCATAGTCATAGAAAGGAGAAAGTGTGGGCTGGTCACCTTTATTAACAGGCCAATGCAGGCCCAGTGCTGGGGAGGGGTGCTAGTGATGAAGAACAGGAACACTTAAGAGGAGATGTTTCTTAAGAGGAGACGGCTGGGATTTCCCTGGCAATCCAGCAGGGACTGCCTCCATGCTTCCACTGCCAGGGGCACAGGTTCAGCCCCTATTCAGGGACGTGAGATCCCACAGGCCAAGTGGCCCCCCAAAAATAAATAAACAAAAGAAAGGGCTGAAGAGACTACAGTTGTGGGTGTGGGTCCATCAGAGAAAGTCTTTATAAAGGACACATAAAGGAAGGGGGGTCACGGGTCGTGTCTACTGCTTCTCAATCCCTCAAGAATTTCCCAGGATGGATTTTCCCAAAAGGCTGAGGTGTATCCCAGACATCTATGTCACTCAGCTAGGACCGGGGTTGCTAGGGAAATTTTATTAAGGGGTAAGAGACGACTTGATTCCAACTTGGCTGAGTGGGGACTTTCTATTACATCCCTCAGGTCACTGGAGGTCTGGCTCAGAAGCTGCCCGCTGTGTCTGGGTAGACCCCTCTCTGGCAGCACAAGGTCGGGGGTGTGGTGAAGAGGGAAGGAAGTGCAGCTGTTGTGTTCCTGGAGTTCCCAGGCGGTCCTGACACAGGAAGCCCTTTCCCTCGGTTCTCTGGAGCCATGATGTGGGGTCAGGATGGTCGTGTACTTCCTCCAGCTGAAGAGCAGCTCTCCAAAGAGAGCCCTTCCCCCAAGCAGGTTTCCCGGGCTTTGCTGCCACACTAGGCATATGCAGTGAGAAAGCCCATGCTCACCAGGAGACCACTTTCCCTGCCACAGGATTCTCTCACCTCCTGCTGCTCCCCTCCCTGCAGTCCTCCCCGAACACCCATACCTCTCACCCCCACTCCCTGATCAAGCAACCCTCTGCAAAGAGTTGGCTCATTGGAAAAGACCCTGATGCTGGGAGGGATTGGGGGCAGAAGGAGAAGGGGACGACAGAGGATGAGATGGCTGGATGGCATCACTGACTCGATGGACGTGAGTCGGAGTGAACTCCGGGAGTTGGTGATGGACAGGGAGGCCTGGCGTGCTGTGATTCATGGGGTTGCAAAGAGTCGGACACGACTGAGCGACTGAACTGAACTGAACTGAAGCCCCAGAGCACTAGACCTCTGCTCAGTCACGTGTGCCTCAGCCAGAACTGCCTTCCTCCTCCTCGTTTTCCCAATGCCTGAGATGTGTTTGTTTTTAAGGCCTAGCCCTCAGCCTCCTCCAGACCCTCCCTGAATTGCTTTCCCAGCAACATGTCTCAAAACTAGTAGTTCATCTCTCCTTGGTCCCCGACATTTGCTTGCACTTTGCAAGATGTCCAAGAGCCATATAAGCATCCTCTCTAGTAGATACAGTGACTGAAGATGCATAGGGTGTCAACTTGGTGGGAAGTGTCACCTGACAGAGGGGCTGACCAGACAAGGCTTTCATTTTTGGTGACCAAAATCTAATTGCTGCCATAGCCACCTGTAATTACCAGGGTGACAGAAAGGTGGAATGAATAGCAACCACAGTGAGTGGGTCACATCCTGCATCTCATTTCCTGTGTGCTCATCTGTGAGCCAGGTGAGCTAGGAATAGAGAGTGGTAACTAGGAGGCCATATGTAAAAAGGGCCCTGAACACTAGAGAAGCTCAGAAAATGAAGTTCTGTGTCCAAAAGACACACATCTTGTCTTGGGATATGAAATATATATCCTGAATAAATCATCTTGTCCAAGAATAAAAGCATAACATATATAAGTGACAGATCTAGTTTCCCAGCTATTAGAAATTAATAAATTTGGCACTTTAGTTTATAAGTCATTCTCTTGTAAACTTAGATAGTGTGAGTAAATTCCCCAAATTCTAATCACTCCCACTGAGCTGAGAAAAATTGCTTCTCTGGGTGAACTGCATAATAAAGTTTGAAAACCATTAGCAACAAGGAATAAATGTGATAAGACATGCCTTTAAGCAGTACTCCATCAGCAAAAAAACATTTTTAACACAAGCACAATTATAAAATTTAATTATCTAATCACAAATTTCATAGACACATTACTATTTATCATACTTAATATTCTATAAGATGCACACAAAATGTACATTAAATTTTTTTAAGAAATAGAAGTGGGTATTCCATTGCCCTCAATGGATCACCTTGCACACTTCCTGGGATTCCTTTACTCCCTTTTTGGGAATCTGTTGTCTTAGATCAAAGACCTCACCTTAGGACTAGACCATCCAACTCAGACCAGTGTCTTCCAGTCATTAAGGACTACCCAAGACTTTCTGGACTATTCCCCATCAAGAATAATTTCTAAGGGAGCATTGTACAGTGCTACTTCATGAATGAAACTCACCGGAATGGATCTATGAATAGAAGTTTTGGCAAATCTGTATCCAAGTAATGTTTTTAAATAATTCAAACTAGTTCTTATATGTCCTAATTTATAAACATCCTCCTCTTATCTGATAAGCATGAACTATGCTTGATTGCTTCACCTCTAAGGGCTGAGCAAGTAGAAGAGGCTGGAAAAATACTTGTTTATCACAACACTGGCTCAGAGCCAAAGTGAGAATATCCTTGTCATTTGTTTTAATGCAAAGCAGCCCGTTCTTCCCCTTCACCAGGCTCTTCTTCCCAAGTTATCCCCGAGGCAGCATACGGGCACAGCAGTCTCTTCCTTATCTAGTATTCTATTGAGCAGAACACAAATTCAGCTACCTGTTTAGTATAATTCAAACATTTAAGATCTTTGCAATGACTCGCCTTTGAAGCCCTGAGCTGCCATGTCAGAAGTTCAATTATCACGTAGGGGCCGAGAAGTGAGGATGCCCAGGCCACGTGGAGAGCCCACGTGGAGTTGCTCACACTGACAAATAGCATCAGCTGCCAGGCACGTGCGTGAGGACATCTCCAGATGATTCCAGCCCCCAGCTGACAAGTCTTTCCAGCTGAGTCCAGATGCCATGGAACAGAGAGACGCTATCCCGCTATACCCTGTCTGAATTCCTAACCCACAAAATCCATGAGCATAATACAGTGGCTGTTTTATGCCACTCAGCTGTGGGGTGGTTTGTTTTACAGCAATAGTAACAGTCTCTGCGAGGTTCTGAAGTGTTCTCTGAATTGTTAGAGAAAGACAACATTATGCTTCATGTTAAATGGCCTTATGTGTTATCTAATTCAGGGCTACCAGGCAACCACTGATACACACCATACAGAACAACTCTAATAAGAGTATTTATTAAATTCCAATATCATGTCTTGTGTGTGCTAGCAAAGGAGGCATCACCGACTCAATGGACATGAGTTTGGGTGAACTCTGGGAGTTGGTGATGGACAGGGAGGCCTGGCGTGCTGCGGTTCATGGGCTCGCAAAGAGTCGGACACGACTGAGTGACTGAACTGAACTGAACGGAAATAATCAATTACTATATTTGTAGAATAATGGTGGCTGTGGTCACTTCACTGTCCCCCGGAGAAGTAACTGTTTAGTTCCGTCCTTTCTCTTAGAAATGGCTCCTCCTCCTGTAGCTTCTGCCCCTTCTCCATGGCTCAAGGCAGGAGCCCAGGAGTCATTCCTGACACCTCTCTGCTCCTTGTCCTTCACATTTAATCCGTCATCGAATCCTGTATGATCTACCTCTGATACACACTGGGAAGCAACCCACATGGCTTCACCTCTAGCAATCACAAGTCATCCGTGTGAGTGGCACCCCCGAGAGCCCACAAGTGTGTGGCAGCCTGTCCACAGCTACCACCCTACCCCAGGCACTTCATTTCTACCCCAGCTCCAGTTTCAGTCTTCCTATTGGTCTCATAGCTTCTACTCTTGCCCTCACAATCCTTCCTCCACACAACACCCAGAGTGACTGTTTACAATAGGCATCAGAACCTTTTGCATTTAGAATTAAATCCAGACTCCCTCATTCAGCTCCAATGACCAGGCGCTCCATCTCCTCTCCAACCTCTTTTTCTTCTACTCTCTCACTCCTGTCCTTCAGCCAAACAGCTTTCTTTCCTGTCCCAGAACTTGCTGCTCTCTCCCCGACCCATCATGGCCCTTGCTCACGGCTTTATCCAGACTGAAACCTCATCCTCATCTTCTCATGGCCAGTCTCAGCTGAAACATCCCTGCCGCCTCAGAGATCTTTCACAACCACCTTTAATTCAGTATCCACACACGCTGTTGGCTTCCTTCACGGCAGTCTCCTCAATTCCTATAGACCTGCAACTCATTTCCTTTACCCATTTACTGCCTGTCTCTCCATTATACTGTAAACTCCTGATCAGGCCTGTGTCCACCACCAATGTATCCCCAGGGCCTAGCACAGTGCCCGACATACAGCAGGTTTGATCAGTGTATCTTGTATGAATACATTAACTTGTATACTACATAGCAGCACACATGCTGTACCACCCCTATTCACTGCAACTTTTGTTTTCCTTCCAGGTTGAGCACGGACTAGTGGTTCTCAACACGTAGTCCCCAAGCAGAAGCAGCAGCATTGCCGGGGAACTGATTAGAAAAAGCCCCACCCTGGATCTCCCAAATCAGAAACTATGGGAGTGAGATGCGGCAACCTGTATTTTAACAAGTCCTTCAGGATGCTAATGCTCAAGTTCAAGAACCACTGCCACAGACGATTCCAGAGACTCTCATTCCATAATAGTATATCTCAAAGTTTATCACACTGGTTCTGAGGATCGGTGCCAGGTGACAGCTTAAAAAAAAAAAAAGTAGGCATTTGAAGCCAAATGAATTTGAAAAACACTGTGTCGATGAAAGTTAAACAGGTTTGCTTCTAGCAGGAATTTCTAGAAACTTTAATATAGCAATATTCATTGTGAATCACGAAAACAAGGAAATTTGCAGAAGTACTTCCCAATTTTATTTAGCCACAAAATCTCTTTATTTTCCCTTCTAAACACGAGTCAAATTTATTGTGGTCTCTGAAAAACACATTTTGGAAAATGTTGTCATAATGTATTCTTCCCCAGAGAAAATCTTAACACCATTCCAATTCTTCATACCCACAGTGATATTAATAATGTCTGAGTCACTGGCTTAAAAAGCTTTATGTATCTTCATTTCTTATGCTCTTTCCTAGATTTGAAAATAAAAGTGTAATATTAAGCACATCTTCTACATGTTCTTAAATATCAGTAAAAAGAACTCTGATCTTTGTTAAAGCCTATGTTTATAAAGTTAAATATAGAGGAATAGAAAATGGTGGCAGTTTCAAGTTGAATTAGAGAAGCCGAGTTTAGTCTCTTGTCCTGCCCTGAAGTAGACAGCAAGGAGATTCACTATTTAAATTGCAAGAGAAAAGTCCTCTAATGAGCATCAGAGAACCAGCTTCCTGTCTGGGGCTACAGGAGAGCCTTAGTTTTCTTCCCTAGCTAAATGGGGGAAAGAGAGATTCTCTGATGATCGAGTGGAAAACTGCACAAGTGATTGAAAAATTATTGGCCCCAGCTGACAATCAGTAACCTTGAAAAGGCTGAGCCAGCTTGGAAATAGGAAGTTAAAAGATTCATGCCAAACATCCAGTGTTTACTTAATCAGGGCTAATGATTAGCTTCTTAATGAAATTTTATAAGCTCAGTTGCACACAGAAAATATTTGCTTCACTAAAAGCAAACAGGTCTGTTTGTACTATAATCAGACATCTGGAGCACATAAGACCCCCCAACCCTCAGGAGTACAAAGGCAATTCTGTTTGGAGACTTCTGATCGTTTTTTACAAAGATGAGAGTGATCAAAATGTGATGGGAGAGAGGGTGGAGACCAAAAAGTTTACTATGAACACATCTGCCATATTCAATGGTCTTGAAACTGCAGAATTTAATGCCATAGATCCTAATGTAAGAGTTCTGGTCACGCAGGGTCTGTGCAGTAAGAGAATGATTTCCTTTGATAACCTGGATAAATATCTGTCTCAGCCACCTGATTATGTGATCCACCAGGAGGACCAGAACTCTGTTCTAGTCACCTACAGTTCCAGCCCCCGCACAGTGCTGGGAACATGGGAGATGCTCAACAGACATCTGCTAATTGAACTGAAGTGAAATAGCCATGGTTAGGTGGTTAATTAACTGCCAATTTTTTAAAAAAATGTTTTAAATTTCTTCATTTTTGGCTGTGCTGGGTCTTCGTTTCTGTGTGGGCTTTTCTCTAGTTGTGGTGACCGGGGGTTACTTTCTAGTTGTGATGCACAGGCTTCTCATTGCAGAGGCTTCTCTTGTTTCGAAGCACAGGCTCTAGGGTGCTCAGGCTTCAGGAGTTGCAGCATGTGGGCTCAATAGATGTGGCACACAGGCTTAGCTGCTCTGTGGTAGGTGGGATCTTCTCGGATCAGGAATCAAACCCGTGTCTCCTGCATTGGCAGGCAGGTTCTGTACCACTGAGCCACCAGGGAAGGCCCCAAAATGCGTTTTAAATGGTTTTTATTCTTTATTTACTTTTGGTTGCACTGAGTCTTCATTGCTTTGCGAGGACTTTCTCTACTTGTGGCGAGTGGGACTACTCTGTTGTGGTGTGTGGGCTTCTAATAAAGCTGCTTCTCTTGTTGTGGAGCGTGGGCTCTAGGTGCATGGGGTTCAGCAGCTGTGGCACAAGGGCTCAGCAGTTGTTCTGTGCTCTGGAGCACACACTCCATAATTGTGGTGCACGGGCTTAGGTGCCCTGCAGCATGTGGAATCTGCTCAGACCAGGGATCAAAAATCTGTGTTCCCTGCACAGACAGATTATTTTCCACTGAGCCGCTAGGGAAGTCCTAAATAGTGTTTTAAAATATTCAAGTTTAGTAGGGTTCAAGGAAACATACCAACTGAATCTAGGAAATGCAGTAACAGGACCTATTTTGAAATTGATAAATTGACAAACATTAAATCTGACCATTTCTCCAGAAACAAGATACTCAGTCGGTAGCCTGGATGGATTTTTATAAACAAAATGAAAAAGTGGGTCAAACATGTGATCCTTCTAGAACATCTTCACATTTAGCCAAATACTACTGAGTCATTGATTCCATTGATTCCATTGGTGGCACTCATGGTAAAGAATCCCCTTGCCAATGTAGGAAACGCAGGAGATGTGGGTTCAATCCGTGGGTTGGGAAGATCCCCTGGAGGAGGAAATGGCAACCCACTCCAGTATTCTTGCCTGGAAAATCCCACAGACAGAGGATCCTGGTGAGCTACAGTCCATGGGGTCACAGAGTCAGATATGACTTAGTGACTGACCACGAGCACAAACTGAATCATTATTCAAAATTACGGGTGATAAATCTTCCTTAACTGTTACAATTATACCTACAATTGTATCTGCAAAATGCTTTATAAATAAAGCTTTGCCCTCTAACAAGTCTGCTTTTAACAGGAGACTTGGAAGAGGATATGTGAATGTGTCCTAAAGAAATCTCACGCATTGAAGTTAATCTGAACTGATGCATGAAGTCAAGTTGTCATATGTTGCAAAAACAGACTTCCCTGACATTTATTATAGAATACTGTCAAAAGCCAAGAATTCTGAATATTACCCTTTAGGGAAACTCAACATGTTTGTTCTCAACTTTTCTCTCCTTAAGAGAAAAACCATTAGAGCTTCTCTAATATGGGGGAACTATATTGAAATATATGACTTATCGCTGAGGGAATTCTATTTGCTTTATTGAGATATAATGAACAAAAACTTAGATATTTGAAGTATACAATGTGATGACTGATATACATATACATTATGAAAAGATTCCTTCATCAAGTTAACACATCTATCACCTCACATATTTACTTTTTTAAAAAGATTCTACATGTAAGTGATTCCATGTGGTATTTGTCTTTCTAGTTTATTGCACTTAATGTCCTCCAGGTTCATCCATGTTATTGCAAATGACAGAATTTCCTTCTTTTTTAAGGCTGAATGATTATTCAAATATTTGTATTCTAGAATATATAAGGACAAAAATCACAATTTCTTGAAAAAGATACTTTTATAATTAAATGTATTCAATAGTGAGTAAAATTAAGATTCTAAAAATACCATTAACAATAATTTTACCTTTACAAATGTACAAATCTTACTGGTCCCCCTTTTTTTCAAATGTACAGTTTGATATGTTTTTAATTTTTTTAAGTGTGGTAAAACACACATAACAAAATTTACCATCTTAGTTTTTACCCATTACTACGACTGATGCAGTTGTTACCACAGATCAGATTCAGAGAGTCCCTCACAAAAGGAACTTCTCCTCTTTAATAAAACAGGCATTATTACAAGGCTCTTGGCCAAGAATGGACCCACTGTGATGAAATCCTAGAAGGAATATTGTAGAAACATGAAATCTATGAAATAAATTTTTGCGGCATATAGCCACATAGATAAATCTTGAGCACATAATGTTGAACAAGAAAAAGCAAGTTACAGAGGCTATAAACAGCTTGCTTAGTTAAGGTATTTAAAGATACACAACACCATCTATTGTTTCGGCATCTATGTAATACACACACACACATATGACTTTAAAGGTATAAATAAAATCAGAGTATATAAAGACAAACATTTAAACTTCAGGACAGTAGTCCCTAGGCAGAGAGAGAGGTGGGGAGGTGATGGGTCAGGAAGCCTGAAGAAACTTCAGCTCTGTTCCTCTGATCCTAGTTGATGCCAGATGAGGGTGATTCAGTGGGAACAAAGCCATGTCCCAGCTCTAACAGAGCAGACATGCAAGCGGAGGGAAACAGACAGAAGACAATAAATGCACTGAATACATGAGGCAGTGAAAGTGCTAGCAAGAGAGGTTAGAGGCGATGGAGGGAGGCCATTTTACAGAGGAAGTTTGGGGATGGTGTCTTCTCAGGAAAGGTGGTGCTAATGCAAAGACAAAAATGACCCAAGGAGCATGTGTTTATACGGGGAAAGCGCTTCAGCTGTACAATTTTATTTTGTTTCTCTAAGTAAATTGGGTAAAATGTTAATATTTCTTCCATTACAGTAGTGGGCTCATGGTTATGTTCTGAATGTTCAAATTTTTCATAATAAAACAAACGAAGATTAAAAAAAAAAAGAAGAAGAAGAAAGCCCACTACCATCACTTCTTCGAAGATTAGGAGGAAGGATGTCAGACATCTCTAGATACCTTCCAAATGGAATATCTTGAGCCTGTGACTACAGATCCTATTTCCTTAGGGATCCTGCATACATTGGGGCCCCCTAAGAATCAGCAATAACCCCAGCACTGGACATGCTCCTGGCCATTAGGTTATGCATGCTTGCCTGCTATTCCATCCACCTGCCCATCCACTAACTGATCTAGCTATCCATCCACCCATCTGTCTTTATCTCCCAAATAAAACATATGCCTGCTCAAATACCCTTATTTGAAAAGAAGAGGGCAGATGATAAACAGACAATACAGCATATATGATTTAAGTAGAGGGAAAGGTATCTATACAAACTAGATGGGGACACAAGACAGAAATCAACATGAAGCACTGATGACAGAAGACAGGACCCCTGAGATCTGGCGAGGAAAACACACAGTGTTTGTGTCTGTGAGCCACAGAGATCTACCAGTTACAACATGCTCCAGTGTCACCTTGCTCCCTCCCCTCTCCCAAAGAAAGGGAAGGTATCTTAGTGATGTCATGTTCCCACATGCACAGAAAATCAGGGAGCAAGGGTGGAATCACAGCTGCATGGATACCTCAAACTCTTTTTTTGGAGAAAACGTAAATTGAATAAGAAAATGTGAGGAAGTATACGGGATGTCAGCTCTAATGCTACACCTCTAGCAGGTATTTAATCAATATTTGGTGAATGGATGAATGTATATGAGGTTGCCTTACAGTAATATTTTATAAATGATATACTTTTTTGTACTCAGAGCATTTCCCCGGTCACAAAATTCTTTCAAAGGTCATGGTTAGCCCCGACATCTCTCTCTTGTAATAAAACAATTATTTTTAGCCAACCATCTAATGAGGTTCTAGACAATACATAAGCAATCGTGTCCTTAGCAGAAGTGTCCTTGGGGTTGGGGGGTGGAATTCCCTTCTTCCACCTTTCTGCTATCTGAATTTGGATGTGATGGCTGGATCTCAAGCAGACATTCTGGACAATGAGATAGAAGCCACCTACCAAGGATGGCAGCACAAAAAGAGACAAAGGCCGGATCTTACCATCACTGAGCACAGGCATACCTCATTTTATTGCACTTTGCTTTGCTGCATTTTGCAGATACTGAGGTTTGACTTTTTTTTTTTCTTGCTTTTTTACAAATTGAAGGTTTGTGGAAACTTTGAATTGAGCAAGTCTACCGGTACCTTTTTTCCAACTGCATTTGCCCACTTCATGTCTCTGTGTCACATTTTGGCAATTCTCACAATATTCTGAAGTTTGCCATTATTTTTCTACTTGTAATGGTGATCTGTGATCAGTGACCTTTGATGTTACTATTGCAAAAAGATTATGACTCACTGAAGGCTCAGAAAATGGTTACCTGTTTTTTAGCAATAAAGTATTAAGGTATGTTGGGTGGCTCAGACAGTAAAGAATTTGTCTGCAATTCAGGAGACCAGGGTTTAATCCCTGGGTCTGGAATATCCCCTGGAGAAGGGAATGGCTACCCACTCCAATATTCTTTCCTGGAGAATTCCATGGACAGAGGAGCCTGCTGGGCTATAGTCCACAGTGTTACAAAGAGTTGGACACGACTGAGCAACTAACACAATGCATTATTAAGGTATGTACATTGCTTTTTAGACATAATGCTATTGCACACTTTACAGACCACAGTACAATGTAAACATAAGTTTTATATGCACTAGGAATCAAAAATTTCATGTGACTTGCTTTACTGTGATACTCTCATTATTGCAGTGGTAGGAAACCAAACCCGCGATATCTCTGAGCTATGCCTGTACTACGCTAGTCTTGGGTAGCCTATCTCTGAACTTGTACATTGGAAATGAATAAACTTCTGTTTTATTCAAAATCACTACATTTTAGTAAAATAAGCTTTTATTTACTACAAGTTACCATTTTCCTTTTATCGGTTTTCTCTCTAATGCGGCCAAATCTAATCCTAACATATATATGTGTGTGTATATATATATGTCATTTCATCTCTCCAACCAAAATCTGATAAGAAGTTTGTTATCAAACTTATTTAATAGACAGGTAACTGAGCCAGAGTGGATTAACTGGCTCAACAACACACAGAACCCAAGACTTCTGCCTTGGACCTGAACCCAGTACTCTTTTCCCTAACCATAGTTGCATTTTAGTGTGGCTGATAGGGATTCATCATTGTTATGCTTAGTTGCTCAGTCATGTCCAACTCTTTCCAATCCCATGGATTGTAGCCCCACCAGGCTTCTCTGTCCATGGGATTTCCCAAGCAAGAATAGTGGAGTGGGTTGCCATTTCCTTCTCCAGGGGGATCTTCCCAAACCAGGGATCAAACTGGTGTCTCCTGCGTTGCAGGCAGATTTTTTACCACTGAGCCACCGGGGAAGCCCCTTGATATGGATTACGGAGATGGTAAAGAATCCACCTGCAATGCAAGTGACCTGGGCTTGATCTCTGGGTTGGGAAGATCCCCTGGAGAAGGGAATGGCTACCTACTCCAGTATTCTTGCCTGGAGAATTCCATGAACAGAGGAGCCTGGCAGGATATGGTCCATGGGATCACAAAGAGTCAGACATGACTGAGTGATTTTCACTTCACTTCACCAATAAATAAAGTATATCAAGCAGGAACATACAAAACAGTTTGCTGTGAAGGTGTTATATCAAAAATTCTGATTAGGTGCATATGGGAGGTAGGAAAGCCAGGAAGGAGTTTAGGAAGCGGGCTAAAGCAGAAGGTATACTGTACTACACTCAGGATGACTTCAGAAAGTACACAGCAACAAATCCACAACTGCCCTAGACTGACTGCCATGAACAACCGTTCAAGCAGGAAGTTGGCAACTGACTTGATTACAACCACCTATGCAATCTCCTGGGGAAAAATCCCATCCATCTCCCAGGCTTCCATCCTAATTATATAATATACATTTAAGCTCTTCGCATTTCTTCTTTTAAAATCAGTTACATATTATTATGTCTATAAAACTACAATTGGAAAGTCCTTTGGCTATCATAATTATATAGTTAGTTAACATTTGAAACCAAAAGGAATATATCCTTGGTAAAAATAAGAGCTGGTACAGTGAATTCATCTAAAATATATGTTATACCCTTTAAATTTGAGCATATCTTTTAAGAATAATCTGAATATATGGTTCCCTCTGCTCAATTCATTTTAAATGAGTTATCTCTTTTCAACAAAGCTTTAAATTTTTTTATGATTATAACTATATTCTCATTATAAAAGAAATTAGAAAATAAAGAAGCCCAAAAGTACCGTGAAACTTTCACTTTTTATTCTAATTGAAACTACAAAAATTATTTTTCTGTATCTTATGATATGAAATGTTCATAAATATAACTTAAAAGACATGAAATTATATGGTATTGCCATCTAGAAGTACTACACAAAAAACATCTTAATGACCCAGATAACCATGATGGTGTGATCACTCATCTAGAGCCAGACATCTTAGAGTGCAAAGTCAAGTGGCCCTTAGGAAAGCATCACTATGAACAAAGCTAGTGGAGGCAATGGAATTCCAGCTGATCTAGTTCATATCCTAAAAGATGATGCTATTAAAGTACTGTGCTCAGTAGGCCAGGAAAACTCAGCAGTGGCCACAGGGCTGGAAAACGTCAGTTCTCATTCCAATCCCAAAGCAAGACAGTGCCAAAGGATGTACAAATTACTGTACAAGTGTGTTCATTTCACATGCTATTAAGGATATGCTCAAAATCCTCCAAGCCAGGCTTCAACAGTACATGAACTGAGAACTTCCAGATGTACAAGCTGGTTTTAGAAAAGGCAGAGGAACCAAAGATCAAATTGCCAACATTTGGTGGATCATATAGAAAGCAAGGGAATTCCAGAAAAACATCTACCTGTCTTACCTGTCTCCTGAGAAACCTGTATGCAGGTCAAGAAACAACAGTTAGAACCAAACATGGAGCAACGGACTGATTCCAAATCAGGAAAGGAGTACATCAAGGCTGTATATTGTTACCCTGCTTATTTAACTTATATGCAGAGTACATCATGTGAAATGCTGGGCTGGAAGAAGCACAAGCTGGAATCAAGACTGCTGGGAGAAAAATGAATAACCTCAGATATGCAGATGACACCACCTTTATGGCAGAAAGCGAAGAGGAACTAAAGAGCCTCTTGATGAAAGTGAAAGAGAAGAGTGAAAAAGCTGGCTTAAAACTCAACATTAAGAAAACTAAGATCATGGCATCCAATTCAATCACTTCATGGAAAATAGATGGGGTAAAAGTGGAAGCAGTGGAAGATTTTATTTTCTTGGGCTCCAAAATCACCTTGGACAGTGACTGCAGCCATGTAATTAAAAGATGCTTGCTCCTTGGAAGGAAAGCTATGACAAACCTAGACAGCATATTAAAAAGCAGAGACATTACTTTGCTGACAGAGTTCATATAGTCAAAGCTATGGTTTTTCCAGTAGTCATGTACAGATGTTACAGTTGGACCGTAAACAGGGCTGAGTGCTGTAGAATTGATGCTTTTGAATTGTGGTGCTGGAGAAGACTCTTGAGAGTCTCTTGGACTGCAAGGAGATCAAATTAGTCAATCCTAAAAGAAATCAACCCTGAGTATTCATTGGAAGGACTGATGTTGAAGTTGAAGCTCCAATCCTTCGGCCACCTGATGTGAAGAGCCGAATCATTACAAAAGACCCAGACGCTGGGAAAGAATAAGGGCAGGAGGAGAAGGACGCACTGAGCATCCCCCAGAGGACAATTAAGAATGATGCTAACCAGACCTGCCTTCACACATCGTAAAGGGCTGGGAAGGCACATCACTGCAGCCTGCTCAGAGCCCGGAGTTCATGAATCATTCTCTACAGGACATAGGTCATGGCTTCCAAACCACAGCCCCACATCCTGGGCAGTGGTCCAACAAGGAGCAGGGAATGTGACAGTACTGCCAGGCATATGCTGAGAGGTGAGCACCTACCCTCAGGACAAAAACACCCGTCCCAGAGCTGTGAAGGGGCCTGCAGTCTACCCACCGGCGAGGGAGCCAGAAGTGCTGTTCACACTTGCAGAACATGGGTCACTGCTCTCCCCAGAACCCTGGGTCATCTGCTTCAGGACTATGCTTTGGATTTCCAGATCAGGTGGCCAGAGAAACCTTAACTTCCAAATATTTGCTGATCCACAGTTAACAAAACGGTGGCCTGCAAGCTGGATTTGGCCCACAGATGTGTTTTCTTTGGCCTGAAAGATGTTGGATCATTTTTTTGGAATAAGCATTGAACAATTTAGAGATTTCCTGTACTTTCTCTTAAAAACTTAAGTCTGGGCCACACCGAGCCTGTATTCTTGTGCAGAAACATTCAGCGAGAGCTGAGCGGGTCATCACTCCCAGTGACAGTACGCCTCTGTATTTATGGGACTGTGCTCTGGGGGCTGTCCCCTGACCCTTGCCTGTAGCCTCCTTACTCCCAGCAGTTCCTGATTTAGGTCTAATTTAGAGGGTCTCTAAAGCTAACAAAACAACTCATGTCTTTATCCCCATATAAAATTCCTTATTTAAAAAAGAGAAAAAAATCAAGATATCTGTAGGTGAAGGAAAATACACAAAAGTCTAGAAGCTTAAACCCTGTGCTATATAGTTTGTATTTGCTATGTTCTCATGACATGATAGAAGCTGAGAGAAGTTTAAAAAGGCTGTTAAATTTATCACTCAAAATTCTTTAGGTAGAGTCAGATTACATCCTTCTGGATGGATTCAAAATACTATTCTATTTTTAAAAGAAACAGTGCAAATGTCCAGTTATAAAGTAAATAGGTCATGGGGATGTAATGTACAGCATAGTAACCTTAGTTAAAAATACTGTACTGCACATTTGAAAGTTGCTAAGAAAGTCTATCTTGAAAGTTCTAATCATAAGGAAAATGTTTTTGTAACTATGTATGGTATTTTTTGTAGGTATGGTAACACACATGAGAAGAAATTATAATTTTATTATTGACAATTTGTCTCATTTATTGAAAAAAGTCCTCTCATCATATAATATTGATAGTTTCTTTTCATCACTTGGATCTTGAGATTGGCAGGTCACCATCCCCTGAATTAATGCCCATAGTCAAGATTCACAGCTTTAATGCTTCCTCCCCTTTTTTCACTATAAGTACTTTGCCAACATAATGTTAGCTTTCATCTCAAGATTTATTCTAGTAGATGCACTCATCATCCCTTACTACCCTGGAAGTGAAGACAGTAAGCAAAATGCACCAATATACTGGGTTGGCCAAAACGTTTGTTCAGGGTTTTGTAAGATCTTACAGAAAAACCTAAATGAACTTTTTGGCCAACCCAACACCTAGGCCAGATCCCCTATTATGGCAAATGATAAACATTAATTGCTTGGCAAAATCATTTATTTTTTGTATAAAATAGATGCATTAAAATAATCAACCCCAGGACAACCCAACCATAAAAGGGCATTTTAAAAACTATCATAACAAAATAAAATTGAATACGTACTGGCAATTAGTTGATACTAAGGAACTATTGCAAATTTTATTTAGTATGACAAAGATTTTGTATGTGTGTATATTCATATCTGTTACTGCTAGTTTTAAAAAGAAATAAACTCCAGGGATTTGCTATCATGTGGGACTTACAAATCTTAGAATTGTAGTCTTTCACAGTTTTAAGAGGCTGTAAACATCGCCAAGTCCAGGCATGGAAAGAAGATTTTAATTTACAGGCCAATTTAAATTTAACAGTGCTGTCCCGAGAAGAAATGTGAGTCTTTAAGACTGAGAGGGGAAAAAAGGTCATGAACCATTAACAATACTGGCCAAGGACACAAAACAGGAAAGTGGGGCCATGTATGTTACTACTACTGGTCACCTCTAGAACCTCTAGTCTAATGGTCTTTCAAAGAGTTTATTATTTGTTAAGTCAACTCATTACATCTTTAGACAGCTCTATGAAGTTCTTTTTTTTATTTTGGCCTGAAATCTTATTTTTTTGCAGCTTACAATGATGTGACATGTAAGAAGAGCTCCAGTTTAATTTGACAGTGCTTGGACTATTTCAGATATTTCTCTCATCTTTCCCAAGTCTAAAACATCACCATTCCTCACTGGGCATGGTTCCCTCCCTGTCTTTACCATTTGCCATTGACAAGCCCCAGTTTGTCTCTGTCATTATTTCAGTGTGGTATGCAGTAAATGGTCTGCTGATGTCATGTTGTCATAGCATAATCCCAAAAATGCCTTTATTGAGTTCAAATTTTGGTTTTCAGAATCTCTACATTCATTTAGACTTCAGATGCTCTACCTTAATTTAACTAGTTGGAGAGAAGCTTCTAAATCTTTCTATTATCAGCCACATATGGGTCAACTTTAATGGATCTCTCAGAACATATAACTATCTTCCCACATTTCCAGGCTCTGGCATGCCAGCAACCAGGGAAACCACAAAGAGATTCAGATGACCCTTCCTGATTGTTCCATGGCTCCTCAAATCCATCTATGAATTTTCAATCTTAGGAAGAGAATTTTTAATCTTAAAACTGAGAACGGAGGGCAACTAACTAAGCCAGAACAATCTGGCTACCTGCCCAGAACTATCTGGCCACCACTGTCCTTGTTGAAAAATAGACAGGCTTCCCTGGTGGCTCAGTGGTAAAGAATTAGCCTTCCAATGCAAGAGACATGGGTTTGACCCATGATTCAAGAAGATACCACATGCCATGAAACAACTAAGCCTGTGAGCCACAACTATTGAGCCTGTGCCCTAGAGCCCATGCTATGCAACAAGAGAAGCTGCTGCAATGAGAAACTTGCACACCGAAATCAGTGAGTAGCCCTGCAGCAATGAAGACCCAGCAGAGCCAAAAGTAAAAAATAGTAAGTTTTTGAAAATTAAAATAGGCAACCACAAATTGGCTCAACATAAGTAATAAAGCAGGTTTAGTCATTCACTCAACATGTGTTGCAAGGACTGGACTGGGCCACTGAGCAAATGAGAACGAGTGACATAGCAGTCATGTCATCAAACACACAGTTTCTCAAAAGTAAAACACAGACATAAATAACTCAAGTAAAGTGATCAGTGAGGTACAAAGAGGCTAAGGGATTTTGGAGGTGGAAGACAAGGCAGCAGAAAGGAAGTTGAAAATTAGGCCAACTTAACAGAGGAAGGATCGATAGTAGGCCTGAAAGGACAGGTGGGATCAAAACAGTGGAGAAGTGAGAAAAGAATAAATACCAGTAAGTTGAGTAATTCCATTTGGTTGATGCATATTGGTACTGGGAAATAAAGTCTGGAAAAACACAAAGAGGCAAAGCTGAATGAGACTCTTCTTCTATCAGGATCAGTTAATCAAAGCGTATTTATACCAAAGAACAGGAAACTCATCAAAAGGTACAGAAAGACGAAGAAGAAAAAAGAAAGCCAAAAAGTCAGAGCCTAGAGCAGAAAAGAACAATCAAGTGACTAAATAGGGATAAAGAGAGAAAAGCAAAGGATGAGAAGGGAAGACAAAAACTGTCTTCTCGCTAGCAAGAGGTGCTTCCCTGATTTACCTCCCCTCCTTGACACTGAAATGTCTGGGAGCAGCCACTCTTCTATCCTAAAATCAATCTTTGGGCTTAGATTTCTAATCCAGATTTATCTTCCATCTCCCTATGCCCTTTGTTAACGATCACTTCCCCTAAACTGTCTAATCCACTGCCAGCAGTCACTGTGACTGATCCCGAAGGAATGCCGACCAAGGAAAACCACTGAAGAGGACAGCTCAGTGTCAGCAACATACTTGATAACAGAGTAGAGGAGCAAATGATCCTTATACTCACCTGAGGAAGGGAAAGGGGATGTGAAGAGGGAGGCTGTAAGAGGTACGAGTGGAGGAAAGGGTCTGTGGACCCAGAGGAGCCACACGAGCAACCTAAGAACTCAGGCTCCTCTTAGGCTTGCTCTTCACTCATTTAGCCACTCACTCATTCATTCCTTCCTCTCTCTTTATCCCGCCCTTCTCTGCTGTCACATCCAACAGCTGCCACACATCCAACAGCAACTACAAAGCACTTCCCACAGCAGCCTCAGTGTATACCTCACTTCCTTAGTCCCTCATGATTCACACAGGCCCCTAAACAGTGTCCCAGATTTTCCATTTCAGAAATACGATATGGTATGATTTCTCACTTGTTGCCTTCTCTGCCACACTGTAAGCTCACGAGGGAAAGAGCTATCTTTTCAACTGCTGTATCCCCAGCACCTTACACAGGATCCAGACTCAGTAATTAACTGTTAAATTAACAACACACTACACAGACGACTAAGGGGTATCACTTGAATTACCTAAAACCAGAAATTGGTATAGCCAAGACAGCAACTTGTTCACCAAAGTCACTGTTCTCTGACACTTTGGGGACATAGTTACACTAACTTCCCAACCTCTTCTGTAGTTAGCTGTGGCACGGGATGAGTTCTGGGCAGTGGGATGTGAGTAGAAGTGATTATGCCACAGCCAAGCTGTCCCATAAAATCTTCCCAGGCTTTGCCTCCACATTCTTTTTTTCCCTTCTTGTTGGACTGTTGACACACCCCTTGAATGACCTTAGAAGCTACATGCTGATACCTGGGACTCTATGTAGAAAAGAGCCACCACTCTAATCTGCTCATAAGAGAACTAAACATCTCTTATGTTTGAGCCATCTGTGTGTTATAGCAGTTAACCTCCCCTAATCTTTGCCAGCTAGCAGCTGTTTGTCACTTTCCTAAGGAAAAATTAAAGGCTTTCAGAGGACAGTACACTCTTTCTTGGCACACAGGACTGACAAAAGTCCCGCTTGTTGATGATTATCAGGGAAGATAGTAACCTTGCCTTGGGCTGGCCTGGGTGTGGCCCACAACACAGAACAGGCTGGATGAATTCTGGTGGTGTCAGAACACAGATGATCAGCTTGCTTGCCTCGCCTCCTCTCAGAAGTATAGGGCCCCATGGGCCCTAGACAAATGTCCAGTTGCCTTCTCAAGTAGTCTGGCCCTGACCTCATCTGTGCTTACCTGGCTAAAATGTCACACCACATTGCTCTGCTGTTGTCAGTGCCAGCTGGGGAGAAACTGCCAAGAGCTTTTTCAAAAAGCCACAGCAACCTACATTGCCACCGAACAATGGGTGGCAGTGATGACTCGCCTTCTGAATAAAACATGTGGCGGAGCGGACAGAGATGCAACCTCAGACAGAATGCATTTCCCAGTGGCAAAGTTCTTCTTGTACCGTAGATGTGTCTGAGTCTGTTGTTTCTCCTCAACACTTGGGACTTCAAAGAGAACTCCTCTCCCTGACAGACTGGAGCATGTAGGTAATTGCATTATATTAAGAGAATTAGTAGCATGTACTATACATAATTGCTTGTTCAATCTAAGTCTAGGAAACTATTAAAAGGATAAATTATTGACTAACTCTTTTCACTTTTCCTCAGCGCAGGTTTATGTCAAGAACTTCCAGATTCAGTGGTTCTTAATCTTTAGGGGATCATGAACCCTTTTAAGAGTTTGATGAAATGCCTTGACCCTTTCATTAAACAAAATGTCCAGAAGTGCATGCACACATTACGTACGACTTCAGGGTACACACAGGATGCCAAGTTCATCCACTCATTCCGGGTTCATGGACCCTCTAGTGCAGAGGGCAACAAATTTTCCCTCCAAAGGGCCAGAGAATAAATATCTGGGGCAGGCCACATACTGTCTCTGTCACAGCTACTCAACTCTGCTCCTGCAGTAGGAAAGCTGTCCTTCCCGTGTTCCAGACAAACTTAATTTGTAGATATCAAAATTTCAATTTCATACAATTTTCCTAAGTCACAAAATATTCCTTTTTTTTCATTCTTTTTTCAGCTATTTAAAAAATTAAACCATTCCTAGCCAGTAGCTTGTACAAAAACAGGTGACAAACCATAGTTTGTCAGCTCCTGTTTGTAAGGCATGGGTTCTCTAGAACAAAGTTTCTATCTCTATTTTCACTAACTTCTAACTGAAACTTCACATTTCTTCACATTATGAATGCAGGCAGCAAACCTTAGTGTTGGCAGAAATCATAGGCACATTCATGCCACGTTACAGTGGTGGCAGATAACACAAAATATTGATCAGGCTCATCATTATTTTTAAATTATGGCCATTATTAGATCTCCTGCTGTATCTGGCCATTTAAATGTGCTGATAAACACATATACTATTATATGAAAATTTTGATTCAATAACTATATTTCAAAATAATTGATTTCCATTTGAATCCTATATATTTTATTTAGAGCATTTCAAAACAGAATTCTGAGAAGTGGGCCAGGGCTTTCACCAGACACCAAAAAGGTCCATGGCACAGAAAAGGTGAAGAGGGTCTGGGGAAGCAAAGCCAGAGCATCTCCTACCAGAGCATTCACATCTTCTGTTTTGTGGATGAGCATCCGTATCTCCTCTGGATCACCGCTGAAGATTGCTTGGACCAGTGGTGGCTGTAAACACAGGAGAACTGGAATTAGAACTGTAATTAAATAACTGGACTGCACTCAGATGCAGATGGCTAGAAGATCTATTCCCCAAAAGTTTATTCAACAATTATCAATTGGCAGACAAAGATGAACATGGCTTGGGTCCACCCTTGCTCGAAGTCCAGCAGGGGAGTTATTTGCATCAAGAAATAACTATAATATGATTTGAAAGCCATGACAGACAGTCACATCTAATCTGGGGCTATGAGTGTAACACGAAAATCACCACTAGTTGAAAATGTCCTTGGATGGTCCTTAAATTACCTATCAAGCAAACTACCAAATCTGTGTTTTTGTGCATAGGGTCCCCTGCCATTCCCCAGCTTCTCATTAGACAATGCTCTCTGGACCTTTTAAACGATTCTGTTCCTAGAGGATGTCAGTGGCCATGTTTCTGGCCTCCTGAATGCTTACTTTTTTGTCAAAGTTTGGAAAAGCCTTTAAACCATTCCCCTAACACTTCCCATAGCTTAGCCAATGAGCACTGAGTGTTTTAGAGGTGATTACTTAAAGTGTCTGTCTACAATGCAGGAGACCCGGGTTCAATCCCTGAGTCAGGAAGATCTCCTGGAGAAGGAAATGGCAACCCACTCCAGTATTCCTGCCCAGAAAATCCCATGGACAGAGGAGCCTGGTGGACTACAGTCCATGGGATCACAAAGAGTCGGACACGACTGAGTGACTTCACTTCACTTCACTTTCCCATCTATTCAAAGTAAGTGGTATAACAGTGGGGTGGGGAGGAAGAAAGAGGCCTTACTGAACATGTATCATTGAACTCACCCAGATTAAACAAGCCCAACATGTGGTAGAAGGATTTATAAACTTGATGGAAAGCCAGCTGAAAGAAAAACTGGCTCTGCTTGGGTGGTAGGGTGAGAAGAGTGTCCAGAAAAGCTTCATGGAATGCACCTTCATGAATGCCTTTGAGTTTGCAAAGAGGAGGAAGGATATGATGGCCAGGGAATCAGAGTGTGGAAAGGTGTGGATATGCAAAGAACCTGATATGTTAGAAATGCTGCCATCAACCTGGTGACCAGGATGTGGGAGAAAAGAGCAAAAGGGGGGGGCTCTGGGGTTGGTGTTGGGCTCCCCACCTGGTGAAGGATCTGGTTCAAAGCCAGTTCTGCCGCTTGCCAGTTACATGTTGAGCCCATTTCCTGTGTGTAATCTGGGGCCAAACAGGATCTTTGTTGTCCAACCCATCAAAGGGTTGGTTTTAGGAACAACTGAGATAATATATAGGAAAACCTTCTATAACTCCACATGCTGCGTGCTAATTCACTTCAGTCGTGTCTGACTCTTTGGGACTCCATGGACTGTAGCCCACCAGGCTCCTCTGTCCATGGGATTCTCCAGGAAGAATACTGGAGTGGGTAGCCATACCCTCCTCCAGGGGCTCCTTCCTGATGCAGGGAAGGAATCCAGGTCTCTTATGTCTCCTGCATTGGCAGGTGGGTTCTTTACCACTAGCACCACATGGGAAGCCATACAACCCTATCCAAATAACAGATGTTTTCACTAAGAAATGTTTATGACGTCAATATGGAGTATTTGACAATTTTTTTTTTCCCAAAGTTTAAAACCTTGGTAATAACACACATGCACACACAACGCACATATATTTACTTATAAGTTTTGGAAATACTTTAGTCCTAGCAGGCAATTGGATGGTGGCAGTTTCCCAAACTTGTCTGATCATAAATATCACCTAAGATGCTTACTAAAACAATATTCCCAGACCCTTTCCCTGGAGATTCTGGCCTGGGGTCAGAGAACCCAGACTTCTTCTTCATACACTTAGTTATTGGGAACTGTGAGCACTGACCTAAAGTGACACGGTTAGCATTATCTGCCTCAAACTCTATGTAATCTATATGAAATTCCAAGTCCTGACTTTCCCTACAAACTTTCTTTTCTATTTTTTAACTTCCTGTTGCCTTTCTTACACATTTTAATGATGTTCCTTGTTATTTGAGGGGACCAATATAAGTATTGTCAGTAGAACATGGTAAGATTTAAGGAAACATTATATTTTAAAAAATGTTAGGGACTTCCCTGGTGGCCCAAAGGTTAAGACTCTGTGCTCCCAATACAGGAGACACAGGTTCGATCCCTGTTCGGGAAACTAAGATATCTCATGATGCAGTGCGTGGCAAAAAAAATATATTAAATTGCAGATAAGTATTACCACCTGTCAGGAATTTGTCCACAGTTTTCCCTCAGCCATCAAAGTTTCCAGCAAGCAGACAGATGTATATCTCTTTTTGATCCCAAATATTCTCTTAATCCTATCTTCTTGCCAAGGTATCTGATTCAAAGATAGTTCCTCAAATTACCAACAATTAAGTAGCAGGAAAGAAGTCTTGAAAAGAACGCACATTTGACCAGTTGGTGTGAGCTGGCACTCTGCCCAAGATAATAAGTTGCTTCCCTACACTTGCTGACTACCTGCCACGTCTCCAGACACCCTGCCTCATGGCAAGGACCATATTTCAAGTAAAACAGACAGTCATATAAAGTCAGAATTTCAACAAAAATATCTGACTCTGGCATATCTACTTCATAATTCTCTATCTGCTGTGCCTATTGCCAAATCCTTGTGCATATTTTTCTGCCCTTTTGAACCTTAAGAGAAAGCAAATACCAAACCCCAATAACCGAGGGATGACAAGCAGAGGCAGATGAGATTTTAGTGTTGAGTCAACAGTGATCAGTCAACAGTTGAGAAATTAAGATTCTGAGAAACAAACCCACCCCAGTTTAATGCACCACTGGTTAGTCACTTTAAGGAAACCCAGCTAGATAAGCAAAGCTTCTCTTCACTCTTGAGTGAAAGAATGCATGCAGATATTCAGTCCTCACACCACTCAAGAAAGGCAAGGGTTCCAAGCTATGGCTGGAATGTACCCAAGGAGAGCCACCCTGCAAAGCTGCCAGACAAGGATGCCAGCACAGCCCTCAGCAGGGAGTGGCGTGTGGAGCTTCCCAAACACTTCCAGGCCCAGTCCCTGAGACCCACTGGAAGGTTATCATCAATGCAGAGAATTCCCAGCAGAAAATAGTATGCATACTTCCTCAATGCCTCCCAGTCTCACTCTGCTAAAAGCTGCTTTGGGGAGTATTGTCAATGCTCAGAATTCCTAGTATCCATTGGGAAGAAGCTGACAATTGTAACTCTCTCAGTCACATGTATACATGAATAAACCCACATATACATGGCTACATTTTGCCCATGTATATACTCATCTGCATCTACATTCACGTCTGTATGCACAGAGATACATGCTGATGGACACACAAATCCCTCCCACTCCCTGTGGAATAGAAAAGTGCCAGTTCTCCAAAGTCTTGCTAACTGGACATTTCTGCCCCAGCTGGGCTGTGTGGCCACTGTGACATCATTGTTTTCACAACTGTGAATCCAGGCACTATGAAATTCCAAATCAGAACTTCACACACATGCTTTGCCATGTGTTTGCATGCATGAAGTTCTTAAACTAAATTTCTATAACTCTTGAGCTAGTGGTACTTCTCTAAAAAAAAAAACACAAAAAACAGTACAGGCATTTCTTTTTTTCTCTACACTTCCGAATAAAACACACCCATATAACACTTTGACATTCCCTTTTGTTGGGATTTTAACTGGATCCTACTGTTTTACGTTTCCCTAGCATATTAAAAAGCAGAGACATTACTTTGCCAACAAAGGTCCATCTAGTCAAGGCTATGGTTTTTCCAGTGGTCATGTAGGGATGTGAGAGTTGGACTGTGAAGAAAGCTGAGGGCCGAAGAATTGATGCTTTTGAACTGTGGTGTTGGAGAAGACTTTGGAGGGTCCCTTGGACTGCAAGGAGATCCAACCAGTCCATCCTAAAGGAGATCAGTCCTGGGTGTTCTTTGGAAGGACTGATGCTAAAGCTGAAACTCCAATACTTTGGCCACCTCATGTGAAGAGTTGACTCATTGGAAAAGACCCTGATGTTGGGAGGGATTGGGGGCAGGAGGAGGAGGAGATGACAGAGGATGAGATGGCTGGACGACATCACCAACTCAATGGACATGAGTTTGAGTAAACTCCGGGAGTTGGTGATGGACAGGGAGGCCTGGCGTGCTGCAATTCATGGGGTCGCAAAGAGTTGGACACGACTGAGTGACTGAACTGAACTGAACTGAGGCAAACACTTGCCTTGAGAATAAATATTTGGGAAAAGATACATCTAAATTCTCTCTATTACATGATTTTAAGAAAGAGGGAATATTCTAATTACAGTACTCTTGTTCATAAATACCAAGTACTTATACTCTATTGACTATTTATTTGGAAATCACTGTATCTTTTGCCTTGACCTTGATAGGGCCTTCCATGCAAAAGAACAGAGTCCCAAGCCTTGGCATGAACAAGAATTTTTTTTAGAATTTTCACCCATTTCAATGCTAGCATATACAAAATACAAGTGCTTTGTGTGCAAATTTGAATAAATACATTTTTAACAAGGGTCAGAGCTGTGAAAAACAAATAGTGGCAGGAAAAAGAGAAAGATTCTGATGTCATGAAACCACTGGTTATCAATCCCTAAAGAAATTTAAATTCTTAAAGAGAGATTTGCAGCTTCAGTTACCAGAATTGTTTTAGCATGTTTAGCAGCTGTAGATTGGAAACGATTTCCATGTGCTGTGGATACTGGCACAGTCCCTCATGTAGATTCAGAAGGATACTTCCTGGGCTTGCTTAACCAATGGCACAAGTAGGGGTCAATATTCAGATGGTACCTTTGCTTGTCTTTCAATACCACCAACTACCAGCACTCTACTGGTAGAAGAGTGAACTGGTAGGGCTGTTCACACTTGCCAGAAGTGTGAACAGCTGCCTTCTAGAGGTGACTGTCTGCCAGCCTGATGACATTTGACCCCTCTAAGACAGAAGAGCAGAGCAGAAGCCCCTTGAATTTGGCAACCATTATGAGCAATGTGGCCACTGCTGACATTAGGAACTAAACATTTATCCGCAAAAAGCCACTTTCACTTTCACTACCCACATCCCTACCAGACCACCCACTACAGTATTTTTCTATTTTATTCTCAGTCTTTGAGAACAAATGAGGAAAATATCCAATTCCCAAATATAAGACGCTAAATCAAATAACGTACTGACAACAGTATTCTCAAACTGTGAAGTAGAGTAACAATTCCACTAGGGGGAGCAAGAAGGTAATTTGTTACCTGGGAGGTAAGAGTAAATATTCAAGTTGTGTGATTAAGGTAGCTGGAGGATCCGTTTTATTCAAGACATGAAAGGATTCAAGCTTCTGGAAGAATTCTTTAAAAAAAAGTAAATACAACCTGCATTACACCCCAAAACAAAAATTTTTTAAACTTTCCTATTGATCCCTGAGGGTCCAGGTTTTTAGGAAGAATAAAGCTATTTAAAACCCAGGTGTTAAAGAATTATTTTCTTCACGTACAAAATCCAATTATTTCCTCAACTGCACTTTTTAAAAGTGCTGCTAGTGGTATCAGATATGCCACTGGCTTAGGAATAAAGTTCAACTATGAGGAAAGCACAGTTGACTTAAAGATCCACTCCGTCCTGTCTTGCAATGACAGATCCCCATCAGTTAGCACTCTCCAAAATCTTCTATTGAAACTAACAATTTGATTTTAGCTAAAACCACTGTACAGTGCATTTCGCTTTGTCAGAGCTGCATATTCTTTTCTAATATGTTGGCTTTGGAAGATAAGCAGAGTGATAGAGGCTGTCGCTGAGCATCTGAAAATATAGCCCATGGTAGGAAGTCCAAGAAGATGCTCAGCATTACATTCCAAGTTGTTGGCGTGCTGTTTGTCTTTTTCTGATTAGGCTGAATAAGTAAAGAGTCCAAGTCTAAATGAAAACATCTTGCATTCTAATCAAGAGTGAGTTTTGGGAATCAATCAACAGCCAAGAGGGAAAAATGATATTCCTAAACATCTGTCCACACTTAAGTATTCTGAGTACAGTATGTCATTAAAGCAGGATGGGAGCATGTTATTAGTAGCTAATAGCTGATATAGCAATAATCTGACCATGTGAAACCATCAACTTATATGAACATGCTGAAACACTTCATTAGGTAACAACTGGTTTTTGTGTGAGGCAGTGCTTGCATTTTTACAAAAGGATAATAAAAATTTGCTCGAGTCACTAGATTTAATGGACAGAACTTGTTAGCTCTATTCATGTGGGTCCTGCCTGCTGTGTGATCTGATGACAGAGTGCCACTGAGTGATTCTTGAATATAGATCACTGCTTACTTGGGGAGAGGTTCACTCCATCACAGAAAGACAATGATGATCGTAAAAGCAAAATCTGCTTCCCTTAAGAACTGTGCAAAATACACTGAGTCCTCATAAACATTGTTAATGCAAGACTACATGACTGAAAATGTCTCCTACAAACTTTGCCACAAAGTGTCTATAATATTTCCAATTTTTTATTAAAAACAGAAAAAAGCATAAAACTCAAAGTATCGGTAATACTCTATTGTAGAGATTTATTAACTTTACACTTGTGAAAGAAGAACTACAGTTAATCAGAAAATGGAAAAATTAATTTATCCATCCTTTTCCAAAATGATTATGACACGTAGGCATTGACTATGATATAATTATTCAAGGACCAGTTATTCAGTTTCTGGAACATTCATTTCCTTTGCCTCACCTTCCTTTCTTGAGATCCTCCTTAAAGAGAGATCTCTCTGCTCTTTAAGAGTGCTTATTAGCACCTTCACCAGAGGAGCGCTGGCTGGAGGAAAAATGAAACCCAAGCATGTCAACTTTGCTACTAGATACTTACAAAAGGTCAGGTAAAAGGAAATGATGAAACAACGGTAACTGTAAGCTTGAAATCTGGAAGCAATGTTGATTTTTACAGACCTGAGATCTCTCTTCTGCCACAGGAGGGAGACTCATGTATGGTATCAGAGAGACTTTGAGCTAAATCTTAGCCATGGTTTCCTCATCCATAATACAGGGTCATGTGATGATGATGACTCTGTTTTATAGATGAGGAAACCACAAGCAAGGCTCCAATAGTACACAAACCGAGGACTTCCAGATGTTTAAGCTGGATTTAGAAAAGGTAGAGGAACGAGAGATCAAATTGCCAACATCTGTTGGATCATAGAAAAAGCAATAGAGTTCCAGAAAAACATCCATTTCTGCTTCGTGGACTACACCAAAGCCTTCAACTGTGTGGATTACAACAAACTGTGGAACATTCTTAAAGAGATGGGAATACCAGACCACCTTACCTGCCTCCTGAGAAATCTGTATGCAGGTCCAGAAGCAACAGTTAGAACTGGACATGGAGAACAACAGACTGGTTCCAAACAGGTAAAGGAGTACGTCAAGGCTGTATATTGTCACCCTGCTTATTTAACTTATATGCAGAGTACATCATGAAAAACACTGGGCTGGATGAAATACAAGCTGGAATCAAGATTGCTGCAAGAAATAATAACCTCAGATACGCAGATGACACCACCCTTATGGCAGAAAGTGAAGAAGAACTAAAGAGCCTCTTGATAAAAGTAAACAAGGACAGTGAGAAAGCTGGCTTAAAACGCAACATTTAAAAAACTAAGATCATGGCATCTGGTCCCATCACTTCATGGCAAATAAATGGGGAAACAATGGAAAGAGTGACACACTTTATTTTCTTGGGCTCCAAAATCACTGCAGATGGTGACTGCAGCCATGAAATTAAAAGATGTTTGCTCCTTGGAAGAAAAGCTATGACCAACCTAGACGCATATTAAAAACCAGAGACATTACTTTGTCAACAAAGGTCCATCTAGTCAAAGCTATGGTTTTTCCAGTAGTCATGTATTGGTGTTAAGAGTTGAACCATAAAGAAAGCTGAGTGCCAAAGAACTGATGCTTTTGAACTATGGTGTTGGACTGCAAGGAGAGCCAACCAGTCCATCCTAAAGGAAATCAGTCCTGAATATTCATTGGAAGGACTGATGCTGAAGTTGAAGCTCCAATCCTTTGGCCACATGATATGAAGAACCAACAGTGGAAAAGACCCTGATCCTGGGAAAGACTGAAGGCAGGAGGACAAGAGGTTGACGAAGGATGAGATGGTTGGATGGCATCACCGACTGGATGCACATGAGTTTGAGCAAGCTCTGGGAGTTGGTGATGGACAACGGAAGTCTGGTGAGCTACAGCCCATGGGTTGTAAAGAGTCGGACGTGACTGAGCGACTGAACTGAACTGAGCCATTTTATAAGATACGTTTAAGAAAGGACATAACATATGCCATATCTCCTGTACAAGGCCAATGCTCAATAAAAAATAGTGATTAGTGTTGATTTTTGAGGTAATAAGCTCAAAAACTTTCACAGACAAGTGCATGGGATTCAGGGAGATTTCCTTAAAAATTACAGAGCAAATAAGTCAAGTTAGGATTACAATCCACTTAAGACCACCAGCAAAGCAGAGGGACCCTTCATACTGGGGAAAAAAGTGTTTATTTATAGGAAAGGGAGAAAGAACCACACTGAGTCTGATTTGGCCTTTGTTATCCTGGGCAACCTCAAAACTGCTGCACAGACTCACTGTACTCAGAGGTCTAATCTATAAAACCAAAATAACAGCGACTCACCTGAATAATACATCATCTCTCTTGACTCATCCAGCTGTGCCCCATATTTATGTCTTCTGGATGGGACATGAACCTTTACTGTTTAAGGTTATTATAAACAAACATGGTTTCACTTTCCTTTATATTTTCCTAATGGTCATAAAGGAGATTAATTCCCTGTTTGGAGCTGTGAAGGGGGGTCAAGTGATTTGCCTGTTAGTGGCAAAGTTGAGACTAGAATTTAGTTTTCCAGATTCTCTCAGTTCAGTACTTTCTCTCTCACATGTCATATTAATACAATAAATATAAAATAAATATATTATATATAAGACTTCCCTGGAGGCTCAGATGGTAAAGCATCTGCCTACAATGCGGGAGACCCGGGTTCGATCCCTAGGTCGGGAAGATCCCCTGGAGAAGGAAATGGCAACCCACCCCAGTACTCTTGCCTGGAAAATCCCACGGACAGAGGAGCATGGTAGGCTACAGTCCATAGGGTCGCAAAGAGTCGGACACGACTGAGCAACTTCACTTTCACTTTCCCAAAAATAGTTGGAATAATCCTCCCACTCATTAGCAGGGTTTTGGCTGGGTTCGAGTCCCAGCCATGAGGGTTCCAGTCCCAATCTGAGCTAAATGGCTTCATGTCCGGTGGTGAAAATAAAGTCCAATGATATAAGAACCAGTGATTCAGCCTCAATTTCAATGAACTTTCTATGGAGAAATATTACAACTTTACAACTCACTAAGGGAAAATATCGTAGCATTTCTCTATATGTGTGTGTATATACACCATATAATGACTATATATGTGTATATATTTCTATATACAGTACACCCAACACAATGACTAACAATGAAACAATCTTGCCAAAAGTTAGAAAACAAATAGGAACAATCTCAAACCTGAACTCTGAGAAAGAATGAGAAGGGAGGTGCAAGCTAGATTTTGAATGAGACTGTGAAGACTGGAGAGTACATCTTTCATGCTGGAGAACTGTAGACAATGAGGTTAGAAAAAGCAACAGAGTTGAGGGAGCGCAATGCCAGCAGAAGGAGTTTTAACCTAATCTTCTGAGCAAACAGGAACTGAAGGTCTTGAGCAAGAAAACGGCACAGTCTTTGCAGTTAATCTGGCCACATTGTGGGTGGGCGTTCAAGGAGAAGGAGTTAAGAGAACCCAGTTAGAACACTATCATGGCAATCCAGGCATCCCAGGAGAGAGCTTTCCCATCTCCATGTATCTTGGGCTCCCCAGTTACAGCTTACAGGGAAACAGTGGAAACGACAGATTCTGTTTTTACTTCTTTGATGTTGCTCTATTCCTGGATGCAAATTTGGCTTCGCATCTTGGCAATTTTCCTCTCCTCTTTATATATAGCCCAAATCTCTTGCCCCCAACACACTCCTGCTTCCAGGTGAAATCGAGGTTACTCCCTTTAGTTCCTGGAACACTTCCATCTCCACCCCAACAGAACCTCCATGGAAATAAGTTCTGTTTTGTCAGACTTGTCACTTGAGCACTGAATTTAAATCATAGCATTTCAAAAATAGGCCACAACCATAAAGAGAAAAGCAAAGCAAAACAACACAGACATACTTTGCCAAATGCCATATTTGTATTGGGATCTGCTGCCAATTACCCACATCTTTCTTCACTCTGTCTAGTTTGAAATGGCTTGAGATCAAATCTCAACTTTAGCTAAGTTAATTAAACAGCGTTCAGGAGTTAACATTTAAAGAAAGTTATTTTAAGTAAGAGCACAATAGATCCAAGAGGTTAGCGTATGCAGCATATTTAAACCAATGTAATTCTGGTGAAACAGAAAGAACAACAATATACTTCTACAACAGTTTCCTGTTTTGAGAAATTTTTATAGAGGTTTTATTTCCTATCTTAGTTTTGTTAACATTCTTTGTATCTTATAGCATATCTTATAGCATATTGAATTTATGTGGTTTTAAATACAACCAGTGCATTTAAAATGTTAATCACTGAAATGAAAGCCATTTCAGGGATCTTTGTGGAGGAAAAACATATATATGGCCAGAAGATGATTTTCTAGGGTAGTAAGTGTATTCAGTGTAATTTCTTTGTTCAGATACAGAAAGTGGTTCTCAGTTTTAGGATGCATTGTACAAGCACAACTATTTTACTAATATCTGATATATACATTCCTTATCATAATAAGGGTGGTGATAAAATAATATTAAAGAAAAAATATGACAGAACATAAATTACAGTAATATTCTCTTGTGATCTAGAGTAATTATAACTTGAGAATTACTGGCAATTGGAAGCTAAATAAACCAATTCAATCATCCTTTAAAAACAAAATCAATGTGGAGAAATAAAAGGCATTCAGCAGGAAGGTGGCAATTTCTTGTTATATTTGGAGGAGGGTAGAATGACCACATTATGAGATATAATGAATTAACTCAATCACATAAAATTATTCAACTCAATCACATAAAGTTATTCATGGCTCAGGCAAATTCCAAATTGGGTTTGTCTAATTTGTTAGAACCTGAATTCTCTCAAAAGTCACCTTTTGCCCAGTTAAGTCTTTCCGAAGTCCACGGGAATTTCCTTTTAAACCTCTCCTTCTTTTTGTAGTTCTTTTTCTTTGAATTACACAGAATTCCTTGGAAAGGAAGACAGCAGTGAAACTCTCACTACTTCTCCACACAGAGCCAGATGGGAGATTATGGAGATGCGCAAAATGGAGTCACTTTCCTGGCCTTGGCTGTTCAAATCTAGGGCAGTGCATTGACCTGGACCTCCACTAGTCTCTGCCCGAGATGCCTGGAGGGTCCCCTGCTGCCCACAAAACCAGGAAGGTTACAAGGAATGCAAATCAAATAGGGACCCTGTCAGGGTAGTCTTCCAGGAAGCATCTTTCCACTTTCCCCATCCGATGTCATAGCAAGGGCATTCCATGACAGATATCAAAGGGAAATGATAAGACAGCAGGAAGAAAAGAGTCCAAGAGACTGGAAAACATTAGATAATATAAAATGGGAACTTTTGCACAAATGAAGAGTCATATCATATTTCCTTGCTGCGATACTAACTCTCTTCATATTTCCTTTGTTTCTCTGCACAGCACCCCACCAACAAGAAATGAATGAAATTTAAAAAAAAATTAATCTGAAAAAAATTAATCTGGTACATTTCAGATAATTACATTCAATTCAACAAAGATTGATTAAACGTTAAGAAATGCACCAAGGGTAACAAACCCTGACACTGAGATACGCCAGTTTCTTCCTTGATGAAATTACCAAGGTGGAAAGGGAAGAATACAACTTGAATGTAAGGTAGATACCATAGGAGAAGTACATGAAGGAGGGGGAGAGGTCGCATTTGGCTTCCTGAAAGATGTGGCCTTTGAAATAAAGGCTGGAAAGGATTTAAACAGGCAGAGATGGATGAAAAGGGGAGGGAGTGCTCCTACCTCAGAAGAACATGAGCAGAAGACTAAACATGCACGGGGAACAGGTTTACACAGCTGGAGCCTGGGAGATGAGGTAGACTGAAGTGCACTGGGCTCCTATGCAAGGAGGCTCTGAATACCAGGTCTAGAGATCTGGACTCTTCTTTACAGCTGGGGAGTCATATATGTTTTTGAGCAGGGGAATTATCTAAGAGTTGTGCTTTAAAACAATCACTCTGGAAATGGATTTGTAAGATAAATTGGAAGAAAAGACCAGAGAAGTTAAGTTAGCAGACCACAACAACAGGCTGGCCAATAGGGCCTGGGGTTGGTGTCCCTCAGCTCTTTTACCTATCAGTCCCTAAAAACGATCTCTACCTTTAATGCAACAAGAGCTAGCCAGCTCCAGCATGGCGGTCTCCAATCTGAAAGACTCTCACCAACTTCCCAGGTGAAATGCAGGGCTCTGGAGCGGAGTTGCCCTGGTCATCTGCAGAGGAGCGGCGGAAATTCTGTAGCACTCTCTTTCTTTACCTTTCCACTTGTGCAAGCATGTCCAGTTGCCTACTCGGTTCCCTTCAGCTCTGGGACAGGAAGTTCCTAGGGCTCTTGAGTCTGTTAGCATCCTGCATCTGAACAACATGCTACTTATCTCCCCTCTCCACCACAGAAACCAGAGCATCATACTTTCGGTTTTGGTGCTACATTTGTAATTTAGGTTTTAGTGAAAAAAGAAGTTATCTTTATATCATAAGCTCAAAAAAACAAAAATGAAAAAGTCTGAAGTATAAGGCTGCCTTTATTTCCTAGTTCTAAAATTTAGTCAAAGAATAAAATTCATTTTTTTTCAATCATGCAAAGGGTAAAAAATAGAAGTATTACAAGAAAGGGACTTTCTAACACATAAAAATCTCTGTGCATTTGTTCTTTGTCTTATATTTGCTGGTATTTGATGTTAGTACCTCTCTTGTTGCAGCAACACAAAGACAGCAGTAACAATCTAATGTGTATCCTTCCACATCTTTCCCCAAGTCCTTGCTGATATATCAAAATATAGATACAGATATAGGAGGCAACAGAGTTATCTCAAAGGTGGGATTTTACTGTTCCCGTATATTTGTATTTACAAGAACAATAATACAATGAGGACATCCCCCAAGTCACCAGCTATAGAATTAACTCATTTCTTTTCATAGCTATATAGCACTCCACAATAGGGACAGATCACAATATATTCCATTATTCTCATGGCTGGGCATTCAGGTTGTTACTGGTTGGTGCCACAACCAACAGCCTCTCAGTATTTATCCTGCTGCTGCTGCTGCTGCTAAGTCGCTTCAATCGTGTCTGACTCTGTGCGACTCCATAGACACCAGGCTCCCCCGGCCCTGGGATTCTCCAGGCAAGAACACTGGAGTGGGTTGCCATTTCCTTCTCCAGTGCATGAAAGTGAACAGTGAAAGTGAAGTCGCTCAGTCGTGTCCGACTCTTAGCAACCCCATGGACTGCAGCCTACCAGGCTCCTCCATCCATGGGATTTTCCAGGCAAGAGTACTGGAGTGGGGTGCCATGGCCTTCTCTGAGTATCTATCCTAGCCAGTGCATTTCACAGAAAAGTGCTATCAGAGCCAAAAGCATTTTCCGAGGACCCACTAGAGTGCCTGAGAACTATGAATGGTGGTTCTTAACATGGTAAAGGAGGCAGGGACCAAACCCAGCCCCAGGAAAAAGAAATGCAAGAAGGCAAAGTGGTTATCTGAGGAGGCCTTACAAATAGCTCAGAAAAGCAGAAAAGTGAAAGGCAAAGGAGAAAGGGAATGCAGAGTGCCAGAGAATAGCAAGGAGAGGTAAGAGAGCCTTCTTAAGTGAACCTTGCAAAGAAAGAGAGGAAAACAGTGGAATGGGAAAGACCACAGATCTCTTCAAGAAAGCTGGAGATACCAATGGAACATTTCATGCAAAGATGGGCACAATAAAGGACAGAAACAGCATGGACCTAACAGAAGCAGAAGAAATTAAAAAGTGGCAAGAATACACAAAATAACTATACAAATAATGTCTTAAGGACCTGGATAACCACAATGGTAGGATCGCTCTCATGCCATAGGAAGTCAAGTGGGCCTTAGAAAGCATCACTATGAACAAAGCTAGTGGAGGTGATGGAATTAGAGTTGAGATATTTCAGATTCTAAAAGATGATGCTGTTAAAGTGTTGCACTCAGTTTGTCAGCAAATTTGGAAAACTCAGCAGTAGCCACAGGACTGAAAAAGGTCAGTTTTCATTCCAATATCAAAGAATGGCAGTGCTAAAGAATGTACAAACTACCATATAATTGTTCTTATTTCACATGCTAGTATGGATATGCTCAAAATCCTCCAAGCTAGGCTTCAACAGTACATGAACCAAGAACTTCCAGATGTACAAGCTGGATTTAGAAAAGGCAGAGGATCCAAAGATCAAATTACCAACAGTTGTTCGATCATAGAAAAAGCAAGGGAATTCTAGAAAAACAACTACTTCTGCTTCACAGACTACACTAAAGCCTTTGACTATGTGGATCACAGCAAACTGTGGAAAATTCTTAGAGATGGGAATACCAGACCACCTTACCTGTCTCCTGAGAAACCTATATGCAGGTCAAGAAGCAACAGTGAGATTCAGACATGGAACAACTGATTGGTTCAAAATTGGAAAAGCAGTTCATCAAGGCTGTATATTGTCACCCTGCTCATTTAACTTCTATGCAGAGTACATCACGAGAAATGCAGGCTGTATGAATTATAAGCTGGAATCAAGATTGCTGGGATAAATATCAACAATCTCAGGGATGCAGATGATACTACTCTAATGGCAGGAAGTGAAGAGTAACTAAAGAGCATTTTGATGAGGGTGAAAGAGGAGGGTGAAAAAGCTGGCTTAAAAACATTCAAAAAACTGAGATCATGGCATCTGGTCCCATGACTTCATGGCAAACAGATGGGGAAAAAGTGGAAACAGTGGCAGATTTTATTTTCCTGGGTTCCAAAATTACTGCAGATGTCGACTGTAGCTATGAAATTAAAAGACACTTGCTCCTTGGAAGAAAAGCCATGACAAACCTAGACAGCATATTAAAAAGCAGAGACATCACTTTGCCAACAAAGGTCCCTATAGTCAAAGCTATGGTTTTTCCAGTAGTCATGTATGATGTGGGAGTTGGACCATAAAGACTGTCGAAGAACTGATGCTTTCAAACCGTGGTGCTGGAGAAGACTCTTGAAAGTTCCAAGGACAGCAAGGAGATCAAACCAGTCAAGCCTAAAGGAAATCAATTCTGAATATTCATTGGAAGGACTGATGCTGAAGCTCCAATATTTTGGCCACCTCACATGAAGAGCCAACTCATTGAAAAAGACACTGATGCTGGGAAAGATTGAGGGCAGAAGAGTGTGACAGAGGATGAAATGGTTGGATGGCATCACCAACTCAATGGACATGAGTTTGAGCAAACTCCAAAAGATAATGAAGGACAGGGAAGCCTGCCATGGTGCAATCCATGGGTTTGCAAGAGTCAGACATGACTTAGTGACTGAACAACAACTACAGGCTACAGGTTTATGAAATATGCCAAAGAAGTGTGTGACATAGTCCCTTCCTCAGAGAGTACCAAATAGAGCTGGGGAAGTAAGCCAAACCCACACCAAACAATTAAACTGTTTTAAGACTGGACTGAGCCACGTTCTACAGACTTTACACCCGGAATGCCGGGTTTTCCTCCAGCACAATGATAGCTCAGAAGTCCCTCGAGCCCTAATATTCTAAGAAGCTTCTCTGATTCAGAAAAGGGGGAAACAGGAAAGACTAAGAAGTCAAGGAGGTGTCTGTGGAGGAGGCAGGACTTTGATCAAGACCCAAGAACAGTTTAGATTAATGGAGAAAAAGAAATTGTCTTTCTGTGACAAATGAGCCAGGGCACAGCACAGACTTGAGCCACGAATATGTTCAGGAGAGTGACACAAAGCAGGCCCTTCTCTAGGTCACAGCATTTCCAAACACGCCCTCTCCCACCCCTCCACTCCCATCCAGCCTCAGCTTAAGGTATAAAGAATCCCAAGTTTAGCTGCCACTGAGCACTGCACTCACATGGAATCAAATGCACTACTTCCAGGCAGTGGGACCTTGAAAATACTCCCCAGATCTCTTCTCTCCCTATCCTTCACACACCACTCCCCAGCCCTGCATGCACACACGCATCCCACCTTGTTCTAAGCCCTGTAAATAATAGTAGTTGTTTAAACTGTTTCTGTCCATCTGGGAAAGAACACGTATAACATGGAGGAAAAATAAAATGAAGTTTCGGGGACTGCAATTTAACCAAAAAACTGAATTTGAGAATCAAAAACTGTTTAAAGTGTTGTTATTGATAACTGACTACTCTACATTGTTAGTCTTTGACCCTATGTTGCCAAACTATGTTCGTTACTTACCAAGTTCATTTAAATATAGAGCACATTTAATATCATGTTTTAAATTTTATCATATTGGTAACTAAGATTTGAGAGTTCTGTGTGTATGCTGGATATATATTATGCCTTGATACTAAATATAAGTGGCTCTGTGACAAAGTTCTGAAAATGAATTCAGCATAAGTAAATTAATGTGCCTTTTATCTCAGAGCCTTGAGATTTGAAAGTTGCATGTAATTTTTAAAAGTTGGAATCACAGGGAAATTTATGCTTTTCTTTTCACTACCCTTCCCAGTCTACAACTAGCTTTCAACACATTTTTTAAACTTTAGGAAAACAAGATTTACTCTCAGGATGTTTACTTGAATGCCAAGTTGAAAGACATAATCTTAACAGGCATAGTGCAGAAAATAAGGGCTGTTATTTTTTTTTAATAAGGGCTTTTAATAAGGAGAGGGAATTATTGAGTTTAAATAAAACCTAATTTGCTTGTTGAAGCTGAAACTCCAATACTTTGGCCACCTGATGTGAAGAACTGACTCATTTGAAAAGACCCTGATGCTGGGAAAGATTGAAGGTGGGAAGAGAAGGGGACAACAGAGGATGAGATGGTTGGATGGCATCACCGACTCAATGGACATGAGTTTGAGTAGACTCTGGGTGTTGGTGATGAACACAGAGGCCTGGCGTGCTGCAGTCCATGGGTTCACAAAGAGTCGGACATGACTGAGCAACTGAACTGATTTCTACTTTACAGTAGGAAAAAAAAAAGCCCTTGACCTCCAGTGTACCAGCACAACCACAAAGGCAACTGAGGTCTGAGACTGGGTGCCAGGAAGGCAGCCAGTGTCCTGATGCTTCCTATGGCTGGACCAATGATAACTGAGGTGGTACCTGTCTTGCTGGATCCACACACCCTTTTCCTCACCAACACTCTCCCTGAAATTAGCTTTAAGTGATATGAAGACCTCAGGAGTGCCTTTGCAAGTTAAACCTAGATTTGGGAACCTGCCATACACATCTAACATCAAAACTCTTAGCAACTGTTACCCAGTTACCACACTACGCTGCAGTGGTTTAAAATGCACCATATGATCATATTTCTTTAAAGATCACAGTCCCATTGTCCCAGATGAGGACTTTTGACTGCCCTTCCTCCTCCCAGGGATAGAACTGGGTTTGGCCACAGGCAATAAAACCCGGGTCTCCTGTGATGGACATGGCCTGCCCGGACATGTTGAGGCCTGTCCCTCTTTCACAGAGTCTGAGTACATTTGGCATGTATGACTACATTTGGCTTCTTAAATCATGACTGATCAAAAAAGTTGAAATGAGGCCACTGAGGGAGGTAGAAAAATTATCTGAGAAGTCAGAGGCCTGGTTCTGCTCTGGCCCTAGTGAGCAGGTATAATAAAACTAGGGCAAGTCACAAAGCTAACAGAAACCTCAGTTTCCTCCCCACCAAGGGCAGGTTCAAAACAGTCAGCTCCTCAAGAACAAGAAGGGGAAGACCAGATTTTACAAGGGAAAAACAATCCACTGAAGGGTCCAGGTGATGGTAAGCCCACTTTGCCATAGACCATGTTGCTCACAGCAAGGGAACTAGCAGGACCTGTCTGCTTGGAACTGGTCAGAGGATTGGGACAATCAATAGTGTGCAGTTCTCAGCGCTTCTTTTATTTTTGAAAACCTACATTATGGGTACAGAAGAAATTTGGCTAATGATTCATAGCTGGGTTGCATATCAGAATCTCCTGGAGAAGTGGGTCCCACCCCACTCGGCCTGATGCAGTAAGTCAGAAATGGAAATTCTAGCAAAGGCACTTGAAAAGACTTTCAACTTACATGTAAATACATGTTTCCTCAAATATATATTTACTGAATCTGATCCTTCATATCAATACCTTAGAAACAGTATACTTTTGACCCCATAGTCCACTTCAAGGAAACCATCCTATAGAAATAACTAGTGAAAAGTGTAAGCATTAGTCCCTCAGTCGTGTCCCATTTGTGATCCCATGGACCATCAGGTTCCTTCCGTCCACAGAATTTTCCAGACAAGAATACAGGAGCGGGTAGCCATTCCCTTCTCCAGAGAAATAACTAGGTAAACACACTTACCCTTTTTATAGAGAGATGTTCATACCAGTATTCATGATTGTAAAACTTAGAAAGGAAACAGTATAAAAGCTTAGGAAATTACTAAATAAGCTAAAATACATAAAGTCAAAAAAAGATACAGAAATAGGCACCCAGGCACACAAAAAGATGTTAAACATCATTAGTCATCAGAGAAATGCAAATCAAAACCACAGTGAGATACCACTTCAAATATACTAGGGATGGACAAAACAAAACAAATAGAAAGTGTTGCTGACAATGCGGAGAAGTTGGAACATGGCTGATGGGGGTATGAAATGGTGTAGCCACTGTGGAAAACAATCTGGAGGGTCCTTAATAAGGTAAACCTAGAATTTCTATATGACCCACAAATTCCACTCCAGGGTATATACTCAAAAGAATGAAAATGGGTGTTCAAACAAAAACTTGGACACAAATGTTCCAAAAGGTAGAGACAACCCAATGTCCATCAGCTGATTAGCAGAGAGGCAAACTGTAGGAAACATCTGGATTAAGCAAATTCATAGCGACAGTATGCAGATTAGTGGTTGCCAGGGACTGTGAGGAAGAGGGAAGGGGGAGTGACTGCTTGATGGAGATGGAGTTTTCTTTTGGGGCAATGGAAATGATCTGAAATGAGGTTGTGGGGATAGCTGCACAACATCATAAACGCACAAAATGCCACTGAACTGTTTCCTGGTGACCTTGTAGTTAGGTTTCTGGGCTTTCACTGCCATGGGCCTGTTCAGTCCCTAGTTAGGGAAGTGAGATCCCATAAGCCACATGGTGTGGCCTAATGAAATAAATGGTTCAAATGGTAAATCTTATTCATAGTGTGTGTATTTTACCACAACCAAGAAAAATGCACAATATATAAAAAATATTTTCATTATTAAAATTTATCTTTTGAGATACATTAATAATGAGAGTGGAAAACATGGGAAAAGCAGCCTATGAAAATACTTCTGGTGTGATCCCAGCTTCACAATATATAAACATGCACAGAAAAATAAGCACTGGAAGGAAACATATAAAAATGTCAAACAGGGTATTGAGAGATACATTTTCTGTCTTACATTCTTCTGTAATGTCCACATTTTCTAACGTATTATTTTTATTATTAAATATCATTAAATTACTGTTAAATATTACTTTTATAATCATAAAATAAAGAACTTTTTAAAAAGATGAGACAGCTTGACACTCATACGTACGTAAGTACAGATAGGAAAAGGTAACAGGAGGAATGAAAGGTCTAAAACACGCATGATGTAATGATTTCATTAGTGGGAGCAAGACAAACTTATGGAGGGTTCGAGACTTCAACAATCTGGAGAATTTACGTCCCATCCAAAGCTGGAACTGTGGCTCCAGATCTTTTGAGTTTTCAAGAGATTCTGGAGCGCCAGACTTTCAGCAAAATGCCCTGGTTTTTAAATGTTGGCAACTTAATTCAATATTTTTTCAAACACCCCAAGCCAAACAAAACACATCTGTGGACCGGATGAAGCCCACAGGCGCCAGTCAGCAAACTCCAGTTTATAGGAACAGGAATGTTTAGCCTGGAAAAGAAAACCTTTGAAAGGACACCAGTAGTGACTTCAAGCATCTGAAGAATGGCTATGGGAAGATATATGAACTTAATCCATAAGTCTCTAGAAGGCAGAATCAGAACTAAAGGCAAAATTCGGAAGCAGAATTAGGCCCGATAGATAAGGAAGGATTTCTAACATTACAAGAGCTAACAGTAAACAGAGCTCCAAAATGCAGCAAGCTGCACTTCCCTGAGGGTTCCAGCAAGGGCTACGAAAGTGGGATTCCTGCTATGGGTGAGAAGCTGGACAAGGGTCAAAGGTTCCCAAACAGGGCTGAGCATCAGAAATCTGAAAAAAAAAAACAAAAAAACACCAGATTCCTGGACCCCTTTCCAGAACCATGAGGTGAGGCCTAGGACTGTGTCTTTTTTAAAAGCGTCTCAGATACCTAGCAGATGATTTAGAACCACCGCCATGAACCTGACTTTGATGCAGGAATTCTGTGACTTTAATCCATGGCTTGACCTAGCTGGCAAGGAAGGCGAGGAGGGATAAAAGGAAGAAAGAACAACCTACTGGAGCTCGTTAGGGAGGAGGCTCTGTGCTAAATGCTTTCTTATGTCATCTCATGGAATTTTCACAATTGCTGGACTTCAAAAGCCACGAGGTCCTCCATTCCATTTCCCAGAGAGAGAAACTGAGGCTAGGGGCGTTTGAGTACGACCCAAGTTAACTGCCAGATACTGGGAAGATTTTTCTGGCTCTGAATCACATGCTGGTTCAACTCCACCACAATGCCCTCTTCCACCAGCTCAACTAACATCTCTCAAATGCCCCTGAGGAGCCAGGCAACGTGCCAGGCAGAGCAGATTCAGTAGTGATTAAGACACAGTCCCCAGCCTCAGGAAAGTTTGGAATCTAGTGAGGCAGAAAAGTAAGTAATTACATCACAGTGAGAACTAGGGAGTCACACAGGAGGGGCACCCAACTCAGCCCTTAGTTATCAGGGAAGGCTTCTAGGAGGAGGTAACATCAAACCCAGGGTCCTAAGGTGAAAAGAAAAAAGGAAGTCCAGGCTGAGGCTGCAATACCTACAGAGGCACAGAGGCCAGTGGGAGCCTAGCAGGCATGGGGAAATGTGAGCAGTTCAGAGTGGCCAGAACAAGGGATGCAAGGAGAGGAGTAGCAGGATATGGGACTGAACAAGCGGGCATGCAAGCCCCAAGCACTCATGTGCCATGCTAAGACTTTATCATTTATCCTCAGGGAAACAGAAAGGGTTTAGGTTTAGCGCAAAGGAGTGATGTATTCAGAATCACATCTTACAAAGATCAGACTGCTGAGGTGTGGAAACGGATTGGCAGGGCTGGACTGACCGGAAGTAAGGGGACCACATGGAGGGCTAAGGTAGTCAATTCAGCTGAGGGGGTGGTTATCCTCACCAAGATGATGGCAGAGCATATGCTATGAAGCAGAGAGATGATTTGTGCCCCCTTCCTCCCTGCCTCCCTCCCTCCCTCCTTTCCCTCTTTCTTTCTCTCTGTAAATAATGTTATAGAGCCCTGGCTATGTACTGGCCACTCTGCCAAACCGAGACATACAAGAATGCGCAAAAACAAACATAGTCTTGCAGTCATGCAGTTCACTTTCTGCTGGGCAGAGGATGTTTGTTGAAGTGTTTTTAAAAGTATTAAATAATATACCAGAAGTATACTGGTTGATTATGTTACCAGTAATTATATCATAGTTAAAGGACATTAGGGGGCTGGTTCCTCCCTCCTCCTTCATCAATTTCAAAAGAATCATTAAGAGTCCCGTAAGATAAATCTGAAAAACTATATCCACAGTAGCCCTGTACTCTTCAGCATTATGTTTCTAATATTCATATGCGAGGATATAAAGCAGACTGCCTACGCTTGGTATATTTCATTCATGCAAAGTAAAAAGTTTACCTCCATTTTAATATATTTTTCCTTAAACAGAAGTGATTGGCTTAAAAAAATGGGTATGGCATGTTTAAATTAATAAATTAGAAGAGTTATTAACAATTTACTAAATGTGGTCTCATTCTAAATTAAAACCTTTCTTGCTGTATTCAGGATACCAGGTGGTGTGGGAACAAGTCTGGACTTATCCAAAAACAGACCACAGAACAAGCAGCCAGAGAGTCACAACTTTGTTGAGGGGTGGTGGGTTCTGAAGGGTCTCCCTGCTCAGGGCCTTGCAGGTCTGAAGGGGACTCTCAGTGCTCTGACCCACTGTCTCCAGAAGTCTGCACATTCCAGGTCCCTTCAGCCTCCGTGCTGGGTCACCCATGAAACCAGGATGTTCCTATTATACCAGAGAGTCCTTGTGGTTTAAGTCACAGCCACGACATTCTTTTCATTCCTTTACTAAATTCCAGTATAAGAATGACCCTTGATTAAACAGCTGTCCTTGTGGATGACACATTAAGCGGCTTCTCTTTTAGAGGTGATTTTAGTTTCTCTTTGACTTCTCAGATGTCTCCTCCGATCTTTTATCATCCTAGCATCTCAATGGCAAGCAAGAAAAACAGCACCTTAACAAACAAATGTGTTCTTTCCCTTTTCCTTTTTTTAAACACCAACTCAAGTAGTTTGCACTGAAATCAAGTCACTGAGGAAGCCCTCTTGTAATTTCTTCTTTCACCATGATGATCTTTCATGGCTGTGTTGTACACTTTTCCTTGGTCCACCAGCCAAGGGAGGCATATTACTCTTGGTTTGTAGTACTGAGTCAAAACCTGCTTTCCCAGGAATGTTACAAAAAGAAAGAACTCATGTCCCAAATGGTTCAATAATCCTAATCTTTGCATTTGGCAAATTAGAGAAAAATAGAAATGAAGACAAGATATAAATTCCCTGAGTACTTATGGGCCAGCCTCCAAAGAGAATCAGCTTATAAAAAATATTTGATTCCTAAAAGTAAAATTTGAAGTCCTCCTACCCCTTTTATACATTATACCATAAGGAAAGAAGAGGAGATGCTAAATGGTGATGGGAGCTTTTGTTGCTATTACTGGGTTATGGTTGTACAGTAGTCTTGAATAGTATTGATGAACTTTAAAAAAAAAATTGCTTCCCTCAAACTTTCTAAATATATTTTACACTGGATTTTCAAAGAGAGCTCAAGATTTGTTAAACATGTTTGATATTTTCTACATAAATCCATGGAAGAGCCTCAAAACCAAGGTATGACATAAACCTGCCTTCAGGTGCCCTAGTGGAGAACATTTGATATCAATAACCACCCCATACACACATCAACAGTGCAGAACCAAATGGAGGTCGGAGGAAGCTGGCCAGTTTCCCCTAAATTCACTGAAAAATTTATCTGCGTATCAACCCCAACTCTCCTCCCAAACGGGGGAAGAATAGAGGATAAACAACAGTTGAGCAAAGAGCTGTTAGCCCTTCAACCTTTGACATCTGAAGACCAATTCGGTTTCCCAGTGGGAGAGGTGAGCAGACAAAGCTAAACCACGCCACACACGGCGCACCTATTTTTCAAGAATGGCTTTCATTTTAGTGCTTTCAAATGGGTTCTACCTGAAACCCCATGGAAATGGCCCATTTTCTCCAGGATGTCTTTCAGCTTCTCTCAGAACATAGTGTGATTCATCCCTTAGGCTATCTGGAAAACAGGCATTTAGAACAAAGGCAAAGTGGATACAACAGCCAGTACTAGTAGAGACAGCTCTCTGGTTTGCTTTGTGCTGTTCAAGTGACTCATGAGTGCAATTCATTTCCTTGCCTACAGTTCACATGCTCATAGTTCTTTACAGATGAAAAGGCAAGATGTTCTGAGTAGTTCTCTCAGTGGACCAAATCCTAATGCTGTTTAGGCACTCCAGGATTCAAAACCCTGACTTTATAAGAATTCTTAATCATTCATGTGAATGGACCCCAAGAAAAGGATAATTATGAAATCTACAGAAATGAGTTTTAGTTGGCGTCATGCTTTAGCCCCGCTAAATCACTGACCAGAGTAAACCTGGCCTGAAAACCTTCTTTGATACCCCGACTGCTCTCAAGTGGGAGAGCAAATGGAGAGAGAAATGATGACGTGACTAAAGGCTAGACGGTTGGAGAAAGGCATGATAAACAATGCAGTCAGCACTGCACTTCTCTTCCTGTACCTGTGTAGACATCGCTAATCAAGCATGACATGTTTTCAATCTCAAACAGACCTTCAGAAACTTTCTCAACAACTGAAGTACTCCAGGCAAAGACTAGCAATCAAGAACAATTGATCTATTTGCCACTCTGATTTAAGAGAAACCTAATCCAGTGGATACAGATGAAGATGAAAAGTTCTTTTATTTAACTATTTTATCTTCCTCTAAGAACTGGAATACTTTCTAGAAATCACCATGAAAAGCTAGATAGAGTTAAGCACTAAATGTTGCTTCTGATTTTAGAAAGATGAACAGACAAGTAAGTTGCCTCAGCACGCTGCCCAAGATGCCTAGGAAGCAGGAGAACAAAGAATCAGAGCAAGAATTTCAGTTCAAGAGTGGGGAAAACAGGGCTGCATCTACAAGGAGAGGGCTGCTGGGAAGAGAGGGCACTTTGGGGCCTCACCTGGGGGACCATGAGCAAAGCAGGAAACTGCTCAGAAACCATGGGAACCTGTGCCTACTACCAGAAAGACTTCTCTTAGTTACAGAAATTCCCTTAAGTTAAAAGTTTCCCCTTTAGGCTGAAATCACCTCTGAGTTAGAAGGTTATCACTTAGTCACATCTTATGGAGAATTAGTTTTTCTTTTCATCTCTCTGACTCCTGAACAAAGACAGTAGCAAAGGCAGGACAGGTGTTTCCAACAGAGACAAGGAAAGAAAGTAAATGCGATTTGGAGCCTCCTGAGAAGGGCCTCCCTGGATTGAACACTGGGCTTGGGGACTGGAGAACATCCGAGAGGCGCATTTTTTGATGAGTTACTACATGCCACGCGCTTTTGCTTCCTCTTTACCACCAACAGTGAGTTATTACTAACACTGTCCTTTTACAGATGAAGCAAACGAGGCTCTGAAATTTAAAGTAACCTGATCAACAATAGAAAGGTAGCGAAGGACTAAGGCAGGACCCAAATTGGATCTGTGTGGTCCCAACACTGGTGCCCTCCTCACGACGCTGAGCTGTCTCCTTTGGAAAGGCATCAGAGACACACTTGGCACGCTCGGAAATGCTCCTTATGGCTGATGCTTATCTTACTGCATCACCTCCTCCAGAGATTAAGAAGGAAGCAAATTCTCCTCTTAGAAGCTAGGTCTTAAAAGAGAACGGCCCCACCTGTTGGAACATCTTAACTTGGAGAGATTAGGGCGCTGGGGCTAGGCGGACTAAAATGTCATGTATCGGCTTCCTTTGGCTCAGATGTCATTCCTCCTGCATGGAGAGATGCAGCTTCAAAGGAGGTCAGAAACAGAAGCCGAGCGTGGCCTCAGCTCTGCGCAGAGAAGAGTGAAACATGTGAGGGACATATTCTCCTGTGGCCTCTGATGCAGCAGAAAGCACCCAGCGTGGAACCTGCTCGGGTCTGTGTTGTAGCCTATGAGCTAATCCTGAACTGCTCCCTCCGTGGGTTCACCTAGGACTCCAGACACTCCATCACATTCTGGAGGCTCCACCACGTACCTGTGTGCCAAAACAGGATGTCAGGCCAGGGGGATGCTGGCCCTTTCACGAAGGGAGGCCTACGTCGGCCATTCTGATGCCATGAAGCAGGCCACAACCATTTCCACCACTCTTCACATTTCTCATAACTGGACTATTCACCCCCGAGGATTCTGATGGACCACAGGCTCTGCCCTTCGAGCAGGCCCAAGGAAACCCAGGATTAATGCCCACCATGCTTGCGGCCAGGGCAGGCACACACAAGGGGTGACAAGTGGCACAGAGTGGCTCCAGGGTGACCAATAACACAGGGGGCCTACTAGCAGGAGCAGGGCCAGCGAGGAAGGCAAGCAACATGCACTGCGCCCTTCCTACCTCTCAGACAGCCGTACCAAGGAGCCAGAGTTCAGCCAGGCCTGTTCCAACTCTTCCTCCAAACTCCGTGTAACAGAAGACAGGACTGAAGGTACCCCTCTGGGTGGCTGCCTCAAAAATAATTTCACTTACACTTCCTGTAAATGTTACAGTCTACACTTTATGATATCTACATTAGTTTCACTGTAAAAGAATAAAATAATGTTTTTAGGTGACTGACAAAAAAAGTGAACTGCTCGGGAAGATAAATCACATCAATCCTGTGGATCGTGTGGACGCAGGCATATTTGAGGCATCCATCCTGGCATCCATATCGAGGAACACAATTTTGGACCAAGTCAGGGCCATACTGTCCTGCTGCCCCACCCCACCATGAGATTCTCCCTGTTTACCAATTTTGGAGAGTCGGGGTGTTAAGTAAGAAAGGCAGGAGGTTATAAACCATAACCCAGACAAGAGGGATAGTGAGAGACAGCAAGCAGGAGGTGACAGAGCACAAGGAAGCCCCACAAAATGTCAACTGTCAAGGCCAAGAGAGCCAAAGGAACACACACAATAGGGACCCAACACTTTGCCCTCTTCTCCAGATTTGCAACCATCACTCTAATGATGAAGGACTGGGAATCATAAGTCAATTCTCATGCACGGGAATGCACTTTGTTGAGTCTGTCTGTCTGTCATACACATAGACACAGACACACAATCTACTGCCATCACTTTGGGAGAAGCAGAGGCGATATTGTGGGCATGCAGATCCTGAGACCTGAGAAGCTGGAACGAGGGGGCGCTGGCGCCAGTGGATGCAGAAGATACCACACAGCAGGGAGCACTTGAGCTGAGTTTGAAACCAGGCGGGTGGTGATGCAGTGAGAGCACACTGGCATCAGACGAGAAGGTCAACTGGCCTCTGAGGCTGGTTATCATAAGCCAGTAGCCCTGTGAGCGTGGACAGCAGATAGCTCTCAGAGAAACTATTTTCATCGTACAGTCTCAAATCAAGAACCCCAAAAGAGCATTTTCTGCACCACATACTTAAGTCCTTACAGGTGTGATGATCTAATCAACCCCGTGTTGCCTAGGCAAAGGCACGTCTTCAAAGTCTAACCAAGACCATAAGTTCCAGAAGAGCAGAGATGGTCACCGTTGTGTCCCTAGCTCCGAGCACAGGGTAGGCTCTCAATAAGTCTCTGTTCATTGAATGTAGAGAAATGAAAGTTATTGCATTTATTATAGATTAGTTTCAAAATAACGCATTCCTTTGCTCTGCCTCTTCTCTGCTTTCACAGTGTGCATTAACCAAAAAGATCACTGGAGGGTCTCACAGAAGAACTTCTCCATGGGTAAAAATTTGGCATCATGGCAACCGCTGTCACGTCACACATGCTTTCTCTCAAAAGAATTCAGTGACACCTACGTGAAGGAGGGAGGCAGACATATACACACGAGCCAGCCCACCCACCCGATGACCTCACACCCCAGGGTGAGGCAGAGAAGAGAAGGCAGCGTCCCTCCTCAGCTCCCTCAGTCAGTCTCAGCCCAGTGAGCTCGTCCCAGGGTGCACATCTCAGACCTGAGTGGGACTCTGGTGTTTAAGGAAACATTTTTCACACAAGTCAGCCCCTACACACACGCCAACTGCCTGTCTGGTGTTCTAACAAAGTGCAATGTGTTCCAACTCTGCAGGCAAAACAGGCTGTGCTGGCCTCAATGACAGACAGAGCATGGGCCTCCAATGTGGGGCTTTCCAAAGAGACTCTCAAAGTTAATTTTTGACTCAATGTGACTTCTGCCTCATATACACATTTACAAATCTGGCCACTTGGTAAGCCCACCACCCACAACAAGAGTAGGCTGAATAAGGAGTACCTTCCAAAGGCGAGGACTAGACCATCTTCTTCCAAAGTGGTCTACAAAAGAAGTGGTGGTAATGTAGAAAATACTATTTCTGGCATGGATTACAATTCAGTACATGTTCTTCCAACCATCTTTCTGGTTTTTCTAAAATGAACCAAAATAATATCTGCATGGTGACTATTCTACAGCAAGACTGCTTGGAATTTTTCTGCATTTCTTCTAATTGATTTCAGCACATGCTACTTCAAGACCTCTATTAAATATATTAAACATATTTAACTTTAGCTAAAATAAATCTGGCTAATTAAATGATATAATGAGCAGCTCATTAGCAGAGCACTGGTAAATATTTCTCTACTCCAACTCAGCAAGGCTTATTATACACTTGAGTACTATGTGATCTTATCATACCACAATTACCAGCCTTATATGCTAAGCCTAAGTGTAAAAAATCTGTAATTGAACAAATAATGGAATTGGACCTGTCCATTTCTAAGCTTTCGGTGACTGGTTCACATGATCTTTTAATGGCCAATTTAAACTAACTGTAAGTTTTCATAAACAAGACAATTCCAACACTTTTAATGATCTGTTTTATCAGACTTTCTGAGTAAACAAGCTTAGAAATCTTTCATCTCTTGTTAGAAAGATACATATCTCAACCACAGCCACTTTAAGAGATTAAATGTTCATGTCTTTGGGAGCATAAAATCTTTTCTAAAACATATTTTAGATTTCTTTATGCCATTTATTTTAGGATCACTTTAAAGCAATCCAATCACCTTAAGGAATAAAGAATCATAGAATAAGATGGAGGTTGCAGCTGAAGGGTACATTTGAATGAGCTACTCATATCTTAACATCCTTTATTCCTGTAATTCTTGTGGGAAATTGTCATAAGAAAACAATCAGAGATGAGCACAAAGATTTATGTTCAAGATATTTATTGGGGTGCTATTTATTATAAAAAATAATTGGAATCAATAATCTTAGTATAATAAAATATGGCACACATCCAAATAGAATATTATATACCTGTCAAAAATAACATTTCAATATGTATGGCTGAGTCCCCTCGCTGTTCACCTGAAACTATCACAACACTGTTAACTGGCTATACCCCAAAACAAAAAGTTTTTAAAAATAATATTTCAAAGAATTTTTAAAGACATAAAGAAATATTTGTTATATAAGATTGCTGCTGCTGCTGCTGTGGAGAAAAAAGTAAACAAAACCATATCCAAGGCCTAGCAAACAGCATACACGCAAAAATAATTTTGTCACACCAAGTAACACATACAATGAGCTAGCAAGCAAACCTGTATTTTAAAGCACATATACACAAATAAGTATAAATAAAACAAAAATATCAAGAAGCCAATAGTATTTCTCTTGATGATTTACAAATGAATTATTTTCTCCTTTTTTCTTTTTCTCATGTGTATACTGTAAATTTACAGTCATGACTGATACAGTTGGGAGAAAAAGGAAACATTTTAAAAACTAAACATGAAAACAGATGTCTAAATGAAATTACAAGTCAGAAAGAGAAAAACAAATACCATATATTAATGCATATATGTAGAATCTAGAAAATGGTACAGATGATCTTATTTGCAAAGCAGAAACAGAGACACAGACATAGAGAAGAAATATACGGATAAGAGGGAAAACGGGATGGGAGGAAGTGGGAGACTGGGATTGACATATATACACTATTGATACTATATACAAAATAGATAACTAATGAGAGCGTACTGTATGGTACAAGGAACTCTACGCACTGTGGAGACCTGAATGGAAATGAAGTTCAAAAGGGAAGGGATATTCATTTTGCTGTACAGCAGAAACTAACACAACATTGTAAAGCAGCTATTCTAAAATTAAAATCTGGTGGGTTTTTTTGTAATAAATGAAATTACTTTTTAAATGAAATTTCTGAAGAGTAACTAGAACACAGAAGCCCACAATGACACTGACAGGTGTAGACGCAAAGTCTCAGACCAGCGATAAGGGCCGCTTCTCCCCAGATGCATGCTCCAAGTTAGGCCATGCCAGAATTCAGGGACTGGAAGAACCAACTAGATAGCCAGTGGGAATTTGTTGCGTGACACAGGGAGCTCAACCCAGTGCTCTGTGACAACCTAGAGGGGTGGGACAGGGTGGGAGATGGGAGGGGACATATGTATACCTGTGGGCTGATTCATGTTGATGTATCGCAGAAACCAACACAATATTGTAAAGCAACAATCCTCCAATAAAGTAACAATTTTTTAAAAAAGCAAGTTGATATGTTATCATTAGTTTTATATCAGAGCTTTCAAGGTTGAGGTAATATATTAAATCTAAGCAAATCAAGGTAGCTTATTTCACCCTGTTTACTGAAAACCACTAAGAAGTAAGTTTGGTGTTGTTCAGTCACTGAGTCATGTCTGATTCTTTGAGACCTCATCGACTGTAGCAGGCCAGGCTCCTCTGTCCTCTACTGTCTCCTGGAGTTTGCTCAAGCTCATGTCCATAGAGTCACTGAAGCTATCCAACCATCTCATCCTCTGCCTCTCTCTCCTGCTTGACTTCAATCTTTCCCAATATCAGGGTCTTTTCCAATGAGCTGGCTCTTCACACCAGGTAGCCAGAGTATTGGAGCTTCAGCAACAGTCCTTCCAAAGAATATTCAAGGTTGAAGTAAATAGCCAGCTCCAATTTTTCAACTGAAGCTTTTTCTCATTTTTGAGAAAGAAAAAGCCATTCTGATTGGCATTGGTTGGACTATAGAAACCCCAGTTTGGGGCAACATGACGGTCTCTTGGTGCAGGGGTTAAACCAGTACCTCAGTTTAACACTTGAAATGGGGAAGTGTAAGGCAGTGAATCCATAGCTTCCAATTTAATCCATGCCTAAACCCACTGATTAGAGGACATCTCCCCAGATAATTTTGATGGCCTCAAATGGTTTCAATTAAGTGAAACAAAACATTTCTATGTATTTTTAATGAAGAAGAAACACATTCTTGGTTGACCAAGTATATGGAAAAAAATATCTGGTACTTTAAAAGATACATATTAAGCCCTGTGACTAAGTAGCCATTTAATTAAAGTATTAATAAATGTCTCAACATAAAGCCTACTGGCAAAGGGGGTATACAGTTTTAGAAACCTACCAGCAGTTAGGTCTTTGGCCCTAATTTTGTAGCAACAGAGATCCTAACAGCCAAGACATATTGGAGGTCTTTAAAAGCTTTAAGCTTTTGTGTCAGGATTCGCGAGGCTGCTTCCTCTGCATTCTCGTCTCAATTTGTATTCAAGTTCTCAACCTTGATTAATAGCAGCACCTGTCAGTTCTCTGTCAAGCAGCTAGGACGTAGAGGAAAAAACACAGAGAGTCATGCAGACCTGTATTCAAGGATTTGCTCTGCCCCTTGCCACCTCTGAAACTTCACCTCTGGGTACCTGTTGTCTTATTTGTAAAACCAAAAGGAGATCACCCAGCTCTTCTGGCTATAACTCATGTGAAGGTACAGAGAACAAAGCCATCATTCAAAATAAAGTGTGTCTGGTACGGTTTTCAAAAATTATTGTCTTGATCTCTAAGTAATCTACAAGAATGGTACTTCTACTCAACATAGAAGATGAGCTGATGCTTTGCCCTAAACGTCTCTCAGCTGGAGAGAACCACAATATTACCTTGGCTTATCCTGTAAGTGATCCAACAAATTTCTTTGGCATACACCCTCCAAAGATCAGTGTCACTGCAGGGAAAATCTGGAAGCTTTTTCAGTCTGTCATGCTTCCCTCCATTCTAAGAACTTGTCCCCCCAAAATCCCTGTGATTCCAATGAAATTATTCAGAAAACACTTCCCTCAGCTGTCCTCATCACCAACGCAGGCACATGACCCAGGTCAACCAGTCAGAGTTCTTTCTCAGAAATTGATTTGGATCCTGAGAGGACAGCAAGGGTGATTTCTCTCCAAGACAGTGAGTAAAGGCATGTTTCACTGTCTTCCTCTTGCCCTTCTCTAACTGGAAGAGAGTAGCATTTTCATTCAACACAACATCAATCCACACAAAACTACCTTTTCTCACCTTTTTCTGCCATCACAAGCATGAGCTTCCTATCTTACTACCCTGAAATAGCATGAAACCTAAGGCAGCAGTGGTTGGTGTAAGCAAGTACATTGACAGAAAAACAACCAACCAAAATAGTACTCTTTTAACAACAACAACAAAAAAAGACACAGCCACCATCACAAATTAAAAGGCAGAACTGGCTGATTCGAAGCAGAATCACCAGCAGATGGGAGGCACCTAAGATAAAGGAGTTATGACTATTTTCTCATCACTGTTTGCCAAGTGAGCCTGGCTTTGCTGTTGAATAGAGACCATTTCATTTCCTTTCCACCTTTTTTTCATGTCCCAATTATCGTCCACATTACTCGGTTATCTAGATAATCACAATTACCTATTTCCTGACTGATTCATACACTTTTCAGTTAAAACCCATAGAGAAGCAAAACAAACAAAGGAAAATTCAGGGCATCAGATAAGTTCCGCCAAGACTTCATTCAAAGGCTCTGAAATCAATCAGAAACTCAGATTTTTGCTAAGTTTGAATGGCTCCCCAGATAGATTTCAATAGGGGAACACGTTAGTGTTCTTTAATATAGAAAAACGTTAGTGTCACCCCAACCTACCAAAATTCAAGTGATTCAATCAGAGAAGGACTGATACTTGCTTGAAGTGACATAACAGACTCTCCTATAGAGAAGCAGCAAAAATAGCATATTCAACTCTGTAGTTCAAAGATACTTGAAATTGTTGTGTAAAACAATTGAGAAATTAAGCAACAGGAAAATAGCCAGATAACAAGTCCAGAAGAGCCTATTTTGCACTTTGGGACAGAGCAATAATGGTTCTGAGTCACTTACCTGCTCTTTCTCAAGAAGTACGCTTAAGATTTTCATCTTTGAGGTAATAAACATATGACAGGGTTATTTAACAACTATGGGGTACAGTTTTCTCATCTGTTAAATGAGTGGGTTGGAGGGCTTGTTTGGGGGGGGAGTTTGTTTTTGTTTTAGCTGATTTCCAGATCTAAAAAGTCTACAGTTCAGTTCAGAACACACCTCCCACATAGTTTCCAGAAAAACATTTGAGTAATTGGCCCCAAAGGAAACAATATTTAGCAACAAAGCCCCAAAGCCCTCCACTCCATGACTAAAATATTTTCCCTGTTTCCTATGGATGGATAAAATAAGACTGGCAATAGCATGAAGGCTGAGGTTATAAGTAAGAAAATGTATAGGCAGAGTTAAAATACTGGAACAAATAGGAAAGAACTTCCTGATCTTGAGATCAAAAAACCAGAACAGCATGGATTCTTATTTGCCTGGGACATCCTGTAATACTGAGGCCTGAGATTATTCTATGAGAAGCTCTGGACCTGGCATGACCCTCCCCACCCACCCCCCACCCCCCGCCCCGCCCTGAGTTGTCCCATCTCGGTATCAGGGGCTAGCACTTTATACTCCATATTAAACAGTCATTATAAGCAGACTACTTCCAGGGAGGATGTGATTTTGACGAAGCAAGTCTCTTGGGCTGAATATATTTTTCAGAGAGGAACACACTGGAGAGACTTCAGTCATGAATGGAGCCAAAATTCAGCCTCTGTACAAGCCTACCATACTGAATCCCAGAGACAAGAGTTCGGGGTGAATTAGAAACACTAGTGTTACCTGGGAAGTCCAGAAAAGAACAGCTTTATAGCTCTGCCAGGCAAAGGGAGGCCACAGCAGGCTAAGGCCCCAAGAATGCATGCCCCGCCCCCTGGCCCCCTTTCTTGAACTCAGCTATACCATGCCCCTTCACTCTGCACACATGGTACAGGGCATGCGAGAGCCAAAACGGACTGTTTTCCTGTATTTTCCCATCTCTCCACCTTTGCTTAAGCTGATCACTCTACTTTGAGAACTTTGCTTTTAACTGCTCCCAAGCCAACACCCACAGTTTAATAGCCAGCTGGGACCCATTCCACGGTACACTCCTGCCTCCCACAGATCTCTCTCACATATTGAAGGAAACTTGCACTTCTGAAGCTTAAAACAGAACTGATGAGAAGCTAAACATTTGATGTCCAAAGGACAGAGGGGGAAAGAAAGTTTCCTGAAGGCCCTTCAGACTCCCCAGCATAGGGGGACCCACAAATTCACTTTTCTAAAATGTACAGTTCCCTGGCATCAAGTACATCTACACTGTTGCACAATCACCACCATCATCCACCTCTACAACATAACATTTTTGCTGAAACTAATTTGACGGGATTTCTGTCTCTTTCATCCAACAAAATCCTGACAAAGAAATGCATAGTACAGACTGTGAGATACAAGAAATCCATAAAGGATAAGAGTTATGGTTTTTAAAACAGTGAATAAAACAAAATTTTCTGGCACTGTGAAAGCAGAGGAGAGCTTGATTACTCTTGAGAATAATCACAGTCTGGAAAGACCAGAAGATAATTAACCAAATAGATCATATAGTTTAAATCACTTAAAAAAAAAAAAAAAAAGGATTGTTTTTCTATTTGTAATAGAAGAAAGCATAAACACAAAAAGGAAGCTTGCATTTCATCTCCCAAGGGAAGACATTCTGCAGAGGAAATCAGAATCAGGCCAAACAGACAAATATCCTAAGGCAGGGGAAGGCCTTAGAGAATACGGAAAAAAGGAAGGAAAGAGTGAAAGCTTGGCACAAAAGATTCCTTTTATTTTAACAGACTTTAGAAAGCTGTCCGCCTTATTTATCCTACACAAATAATTTTATTAAAAGTGTAACAGAGAAATATTTCTGGAGCACTTTTCTTCATATCAGCAGAAAAGTCTGCTGTATAAATTACTTTGAAATCAATCTAGAAAACAAGTGAAAGTATATAATATTTTTTAATGTAAAAAGGAAAGAATCTTTTTTGGTGGGGGGCAGGCCTTAGTTCCCTCGCATCTTTTATTTCTTCTCCTTTGCCATAAATTTAAATTTCAATAACACTATATTCCCACTTTTCCTGGCGATAAAACTTTCTGTCATTAACAAGCCTAAATATTTGATTATAAATCCTACAGGGTTATCATCTAACAAAGGGTTAGATTAACCACCATTATTCCCTCAATAACATATTTGCTAGCCTAGAAAATGGATTCTCTATATAATAAGATTTTCTTATTTCTCTGCCATCTTCTCCATTCAAAGAATTGTCAGTGTATAGTTTGAGACAAGGAATACACTTTAGAGAGAGAAATATGATCAAGAGTTGTCATGGGTGGACATTAGCCATTTGCTCAGTGGCCAAACTTGACTGCAAATACCCTTCATCTTGGCAGGAAGCTCCACAGCCAGAAAACAGATGCTTCAATTAGGTGTCGTGTCAGGCTGAATATATTTCATGGGTGGGGAGTGGGGTTGGGTTGGGGGCAAGGATTACCAGCACAGCACTCAGCTAAAGCATTTCAGCTGGCCCACAGCAATCAGCCTTAGAAATTTACCTGTTAGTATCAGTTCAGTTCAGTTCAGTCGCTCAGTCATATCCGACTCTTTGCGACCCCATGAATCGCAGCACGCCAGGCCTCCCTGTCCATCACCAACTCCCGGAGTTCACTCAGATTCACGTCCATCAAGTCAGTGATGCCATCCAGCCATCTCATCCTCGGTCGTCCCCTTCTCCTCCTGCCCCCAATCCCTCCCAGCATCAGAGTCTTTTCCAGTGAGTCAACTTACCAGCACTAAAATCTCTGAGACAGTTAACGGCCTTTATTAAATGGACATTCAGGAGCCCATTTTATTTTGCCTAGCAGGTGGGCTTACAATAGATCATTTACTTTGAGACATATTATGTGGTATGAAAGTTATTTTTACAAAAACAATTGGGAGAACGTATTCTCCTAATTTACATGTAACTTGAGTTACTGTAAAACATATCTGCTAGATAAGGAAACATTTTTTAGCAGAAGAGCTTGGTTATTCTTTGACTAGCAGGCCTGACCACAAACGCCCACTATAGCCCTACTACAGAGGAAAGTCACTCTTCCCGCAGAAAGCATAACTCAGATTGCCTCAGCCTCTCATCTCTTCCAGGGAAACTTTGGCTAAGGATATGAAGCGGCCAAGTGAGGGCCTCGGATAAATGCATTTATCTTCACCACCCTCGTTGTCAGTTTTCTCTCATTTTGAAGGACATGTTATAATATGTCTCTTTTCACCAGAGATAACTTGAAAAAGTCAGAGATACAATCGTGTCTGACTCTTTGCGACCCCATGGACTGTAGCCTGCCACACTCCTCCATCCATGGGATTTTCCAGGCAAGAGTACTGGAGTGGGTTGCCATTTCCTTCTTCAAGAGATATAATATAGGAAGAAAAAGTTTTATCAGTTCAACCAACTGGTAAGGACTAAAAGAGCAAGGCAAGGGATTCCCAGGTGGCTCAGAGATAAAGAATCTGCCTGCAATGCAGGATATGCAAGTTCAAACCTTGGCTCGGGAAGATCCCCTGGAGAAGGGAACGGCAACCCATTCCAGTATTCTTGCCTGGGCAATCCCATGGACAGAGGAGCCTGGCAGGTTACAGTCTAAAGAGTCACAAAGAGGAGGACACAACTGAGCGACTAAACAGCAACAGCAGCAGCAGCAAAAGGAAAGAAAGGCGCAAAGAGGCAACCGGGCACAGCAGAAAGTTCTTACTTGGAAGGACAGCAGTGCCGGGGTCTAGTCGCACTCTGTCACCTCTAGGGTAAGACTACTTCTCACATGTCAGAATCGTGCTTTTACCATCTGTAAAGTCCTTTTGGAGGCCGCCAATAGCCCTACCATAGAGACCTACCATAGTTCCAGGGCTGGGTCGCCTCAGGCCAAACAACTAACAGAGAACACTGCACTGCATGTCTAAGATCTCTTCCGATACTAAAATCCCAAGATTAAGATACTTCCTGGACTAAAATCCTCTGTTTGGTGACTCCGCTCTAGCTAAGAAAGGCACTTCGAACAAGACAGAGAATAAAAAAGCGTTTCTAGAACAAGAGATGGGTTTGTTTTTTCTTGTTAAGGTAGACAGGTTAAGCTATCAACCCCAGCACTATGTGTTGTAATCAACTGTCAGGATCTGCTTTCTACTTTTTATTTCTTTTTATTGCCTACAAGTACCTGCCCCTGCCCTGAAAGCGGACATAAGAAGAAGAGAAAGACTGTCAAGAAGGAAAGTTCCTAACCTTCTCCCACAGCTGAAAAGCCCTAAGGCAGGAGACAAAGAGAAACAAACAAAACCCTAGCAAGAATGATGAGTAATGAGAACTATATATTTTCTTTGGGGATCAGAAACGTTCATGAAGATGCAAGTTGTGCTTAAGCCTTGAGACACCCATCACCTTTGGGTGGTGTAACTTCGAAAAACATCTCATACTCTTATTCTTCTAGAAGATTTAGAACCCTTCTCTGACCCAAGAACACATCCTCTTTCCTTCACTGTCACCTCCTTGGTCTTTCACTAGGTTATGACAGTCACAAAATAAGGGGGTCAGGAGAAGCTTGGAAGAAAGGTCATCATCCTCACGACCTAGATGTCTCTCTGTTCATCCCGTCCACGTTTGCTTTCAACAAGTTTCCTTAGGCAAAGCAGTCATTTCATGTTACTCCATCGAATTATTCTCTTATTACGCTCTCTTACTCCTGAATTTTTTGCTGTTGTTATTTGAGAAAACTCCAACAGGGTTTCAAGCTCCTTGCTTTCTTTTCTGTTCTTAAACTGTGACATACTTAAAGCATACAAACAATTTGGACATTAGCATTACAGACATCCTTGTGCCTACTACCCTGGTTAAGAAGTGAAACACGACAGATGTAAGGAAAGCCTCACTCTCATCACCCATCCTTCCACTCCCATCCACCCACCCTACCACCACCCTGATATCAGTAGTTATCAATTCTACACATGTGTTTAAATATTTACTGGGTGTGTTTATAACCATGCACAACATAATGTTTTAAAGGTTTATATAAGTGGAATCATACTGTCTATATCCTTCTGAAGTTTGTCTTTTCCATTCAACATTATGCTTTGGAGATTTATGTTGGTGCACATGCACCTGTGTTGCTGAGTCGAGTCCAACCTCTTTTGTGGCCCCGTGGACTGAAGCCCACCAGCCTTCTCTGTCCATGGGAACTTCCAGGCAAGGATACTAGAGTGGGTTGCCATTTCATCTTCCAGGGGATCTTCCTGACCCAGGGATCAAACCCGTCTCCTACGTCTCCTACATTGGCAGGTGGATTCTTTACCAATGAGCCACCTGGGAAACCCGTTGGTGTACATAATCCTAGTGAATTCATTTTTACCCCTGTGTAGTATTCCACTACATGAAAAATAACCACTCTATTTCTCCATTTCAGTGAGGTCTGTTTCCAGTTTGTCTATTTTTTTCATTACAAACAATGCTGTGGTAAACACTCTTGTAAGTGTTTCCTTAAACACAGATGCAAGGGTTTCCCATGGATATAAACTCAGGAATGGAATCACTAGGGCATAGGGTATACATAGCTTCAACTTGTCTATCTGCAAATTACTGCAACAATTTACACTCTCAGAAGTGGTATGTGAGCGTTCCTGTATACCTCTCTAAGATTTATTATTTTCAGATTTTAATTCTTATATATCTGTTATATACCTCCACTTATTACTTATACAACAAATAAGTTTTTGAAAGCCAAAAAAAACTTTCAAAGAAAAAAGTTTGATGAATGAAGTATAAGCAAGCCCTCAAAAGTGGTAGATGCACCTCCATATGTGTAATGAAGTACATTTAGGAAAAGAATTTTCTATCTGTATTTATGAAATGTTGGCTTCTGAGATATTGATTACAACTAGAGAAAGGGTCTTGGTCCCCTACACTGTCCCCTGAGCATATTCTGCATTCTAGAAGGCAACTCACATCCTAGACTTCAACAGGCAGAGTACAAGAAACACCACCACCACTGTCGTTGCTCCGATGGAAATGGTTCCCCATGGCTCAAACCTTGACCACAGTTAGAAGAGATTACGGGTGAAAAAATTAAACAAATGAAAAAGGGAGAAGAGCAAACAGGAAAATCAGTTTTAATACACTGTATGCACAATTGGCATTTTCCTCCTTATAAACATATCAAAATTAACCTGAAACACTATATAAAATTGCAAATCTTTCCGATATTAAAACCCAAATCTGACAATCAATTATAGTCCAATTAAAAAAAAAAAACAAACAAATTCTGCTTTTCTGAACTGATCTCAAAGAGGAGTTTGAAAAAAGGAGCAGAAGGAGATGGTCTTAAGAAGAGCTCTTCAGATCCTAAGATGATAATTCATGATTTTCATAGCAGTCTAGTTTCTTGACAAGAGTAATTATAACTTTCCACAGTTTAAGTCCTCAAAATTCTGTGAAATACAGCATAGGGAAATGGCTTATGAGTTGGGCCTTGGGAGCCAGGTCATCTGAGTTCAAATCTCAGCTCTGCTGCATATTAACCATAATCTTGGGTAAATTATTTAGCATTTCTTCTCATTTGTAAAGTGAGAATAATAATAGTATCTACCTAATAATAGTTGTTAGAGAATTAGAAACTAGAATAGGAGCTGGCATGTGAGAGGTCAAAAAAATGACAAAAATTAGTTATTACATTCTAGCCTCATTTTTAAATTTAAAAAAAAGTTTTCTATTAGGAGTAAATATTTAGGCTTCCCTGGTGGCTCAGTGATAAGAACTCACCTGCCAATGCAGGGAACACAGGTTCAAAGCCTGGGGTCTGAGAAGATCCCACGTGCCTCAGGACAACAAAGCCTAATTGCTCCAACTACTAAACCGTGCACGCCCAGAGCCCATGCACCGCAGCTAGAGTAGCCCCAGTTCACTGCAACTAGAGAAACTCTGAGTGCAGCAACAAAGACCCAGAGCAGTCAAAAAAAAAAAAAGAGTAGGTATTTAAGAACTGAATCACTTTGGTGTATAGCAAAAATTAACACAACACTGTAAATAACTATGTTGTTGTTGAGTCACTAAGCTGTGTCCAACTCTTTCTTGACCCCATAGACTATAGCCTGCCAGGCTCCTCTGTCCCTGGGATTTCCCAGGCGAGAATACTGGAGTGGATTGCCATTTCCTTCTCCAGGGGATCTTCCCAATGGTACTTAATTATTATTTTTTAAAAAATTTTGAAGTAGGTACCTAAGGAGTAGTCTTTTGTGTCCATTTTGGACATTTGAGTTTCTAATGTTTACAGGATTACCTGGGTGAAAAGTTTGGAATCATTTTTGTTTTCTTCATTATGCTTTTCTGAACTATAAAACTCCTAGAGGAGAACATAGGCAAAACACTCTCAGACATAAATCACAGCAGGATCCTCTATGATCCACCTCCCAGAATTCTGGAAATAAAAGCAAAAATAAACAAATGGGATCTAATTAAAATTAAAAGCTTCTGCACAACAAAGGAAACTATACGCAAGGTGAAAAGACAGCCTTCTGAATGGGAGAAAATAATAGCAAATGAAGCAACTGACAAACAACTAATCTCAAAAATATACAAGCAACTTATGCAGCTCAATTCCAGAAAAATAAATGACCCAATCAAAACATGGGCCAAAGAACTAAATAGACATTTCTCCAAAGAAGACGTACAGATGGCTAACAAACACATGAAAAGATGCTCAACATCACTCATTATCAGAGAAATGCAAATCAAAACCACAATGAGGTACCACTTCACACCAGTCAGAATGGCTGCGATCCAAAAATCTGCAAGCAATAAATGCTGGAGAGGGTGTGGAGAAAAGGGAACCCTCCTACACTGTTGGTGGGAATGCAAACTAGTACAGCCACTATGGAGAACAGTGTGGAGATTCCTTAAAAAATTGCAAATAGAACTACCTTATGACCCAGCAATCCCACTGCTGGGCATACACACCGAGGAAACCAGAATTGAGAGAGACACATGTACCCCAATGTTCATCGCAGCACTGTTTATAATAGCCAGGACATGGAAACAACCTAGATGTCCATCAGCAGATGAATGGATAAGAAAGCTGTGGTACATATACACAATGGAGTATTACTCAGCCATTAAAAAGAATTCATTTGAAGCAGTTCTGATGTGATGGATGAAACTGGAGCTGATTATACAGAGTGAAGTAAGCCAGAAAGGAAAACACCAATACAGTATACTAACATATATATGGAATTTAGAAAGATGGCAATGACGACCCTGTATGCAAGACAGGAAAAAAGACACAGCTGTGTATAACGGACTTTTGGACTCAGAGGGAGAGGGAGAGGGTGGGATGATTTTGGAGAATGGCATTCTATCATGTATACTATCATGTAAGAATTGAATCGCCAGTCCATGTCTGACGTAGGATACAGCTTACTTGGGTTGGTGCATGGGGATGACCCACTGAGATGTTATGGGGAGGGAGGGGAGGGGGGTTCATGTTTGGGAACACATGTAAGAATTAAAGATTTTAAAATTTAAAAAAAAATTAAAAAATTAATAAAAAAATAAACAAAAAAAAAAAACACCTTTTTTTTTTAAGCCTCAAGTGATTTCAAACGGAAACTCAATTTTCTTTTCAGGAAAAGGGAGTTAAGGGCCAGTAATGAGTAGAAACGGAGAGGGCAATGGCACCCCACTCCAGTACTCTTGCCTGGAAAATCCCATGGGCAGAGGAGCCTGGTAGGCTACAGTCCATGGGGTCGCTGAGAGTTGGACACGACTCAGTGACTTCACTTTCACTTTTCACTTTCATGCATTGGAGAAGGAAATGGCAACTCACTCCAGTGTTCTTGCCTGGAGAATCCCAGGGACAGCGGAGCCTGGTGGGCTGCCGTCTATGGGGTCGCACAGAGTCGGACACAACTGAAGCAACTTAGCAGCAGCAATGAGTAGAAACATTGATTGTTTTAAAAGCACCTCTTATTTAATTGTATCTGCTCCTACCTGATGCCTCGTGAGATCAGCTACTGTCCTTTCCCAGTATAAAATTTTTATAGCTCACAAGCTCTAAATTCAAAACAAATGTGAAATTTATCATGGATATAGATGGTACCTTCCTGTTTGCAATTAACAGTTCTGAATCTTGCCTAGATTCTTCTGACACAAAAGAGGATTAAATAGCCAGAGCTCTTAATGTGTGTGATGGGGAGCAAGCAAAGAAGAGAAGGGAGGTGACCTTGGGCTTTGGATTTACTATAACCCGCTTATGTGCTGGATGATAACCGCCTTTGGGGATCCAAGTGACCAAAGGCTTGAACAGAAAGGACTTGTGACGAAACCTTCAGTATCAAATTTGATGCCACACCTCTTAATTCTTCTTCCATATCCAAGATAAACTATTAATCACTCAACCCAATTCCTGTATGGTTAATAATTTGAAGCTAAGTAAATAAAAGGAATGGTCAATTATTCTTATGTTTTCCCAATGTATTACCTTTAAAAATAAATCTGGTTTGGATTTGATTCCCAAGGAAGGGTAATTTGCTTTAGCAAGGACTGGAATTTTGACCCAAAACCAGATCTAATAATTTGGCATTTATAAAAATATGATTTCTGCCTCGGAACTTAAAAAGAGGTATGGGCTAGAAATTTCTATGCTTACTTTAAAAACAATCTGCAACCCAAACATTGTCTTCTAAGCCTATGAACCAATTCTCCCAAGATAATCTCTTTGAGAAAAACACTTTCAGTTACCTAAAAAGAACAATTTCTCCTTCCCGGCTACATTAAACTCTCTTTGTCCTATATCCTCCATGCCTCATAGAAGAAAACTTTTATGGTTTCCTCTGGAGAACTACCTTAAAAATCAATGACATAGCTTCAATAACTCTTTAATAACTTTTCTATGTTTTTCAAGACAAAAATGATTGGTATTCTTCATTACAGTAAACCCAATTACAAGCTGTGTGGTAGCTTATAAACCCCTTGGTAAGAGACCAGCTATATATATTTTAAAATAGACTGTTACAGCTACAGGAAATTTTAGAGGTGATCCAACTGAGCTGCACATTTGAATCCCCTGCAGAACTTTTAGAAATACTGCTGCCAGGCGTACCCCACACCAATTAAATCAGAGTTTCTATGGATGGGACTGAGGTTTTTTTTTTTATTTTTTTATTTTTAGGTACTCCTCAGGTGATTCTGATGCATAGTAAGAGTCAAATACCACAGATGTGGCCTAAGCACCTTGTTCTACAGGTCAGGAGGCTGAGGCCCAGAGCTGTGAAATGACATTGCTAAAGTCACATAGGTAATAAGTTCATAATAACATGGGATTCAGGACCCACATCTTCAGATTCTTCTCAATTACATTATCTTCTTTCATAACGCTATTCCTCCTTATAAAATTAGATCTCAGAATCTGATTTTAAAAAGGGACCCCAATCTGGACCCAATTTCCAGAGAACTTCCAGAGACCAGCTTCACAACAGTTGGTTTAACTGAGGCCTGGACGCCCAGTCACTGGTTGCTGTTATAACAACCACATCACCCTATGAGCTAGAAAACCCACCTCCTGCCATCTCCATCAGGAAACAACAGCCCAATACACAATCTATTTTAATGGTTTTCTTTACTGTTTCCACCAACCCCTGTCCTCTGATGCAAGAAGTGATAACAACTGCTTCTAAAAAATTTCATACAGTGGTAAATTGAATTTCTACTATAGGGATGAACTAAAAGCTTTCATATAAAGAAATGGTTTGGGGGCAACTTCTTGAAAAGGAAATTATTTGCTAATGGGTGGTGTGAAGTTTTGTTTTCAAGAGAGAGTTGACACAGGAATGCAGAAAGAGCATGACAGGGAGTTTTAGGCTCGTGTGTAGAGATTGGGAAAGTGCAAATGAGAAAACGTTCAATGAATTAAGATCGTTTATAATCAAACCTTCCAGAGATGATGCTATTAACATTTTGGAATTCTTTCTTTCATATTTTTTCCTGTCTGTGTATATATAAAAATAGAAAAATTTCCCAAACTGAGTTGTGATAACTCTAGCTAATTAAGTCCTTAAAATGCTCAGAGGAGGTTTAAAGACCTAACAAATAACTGGTTTCTCCTTTTGATTACCACGTAATTAAAATATATGAAAAATATAAAGCGTGGCATTTAGAAACACTGATAGATTTTATTTATAAAGCACTTATACTGTGCCAGGCACACACCTAAAGTCCATATACAAATTAACCCCTTTGGTTCTCACAACAGCTCCAGAAGTGGGTACAATTACTTTCCTGAAAGCAAGGCCCAGTGAAGTTAAACAACTTGACTCAATGACGCACAGAATGTAAAATGCTAAGCTGGGGTTAGAAGTCAGGTGATGGGGCTACAGAGTCCAAATCTTAACAACTCTGCTATGCTGACTCTCAAACAGAGGCACAAAGTTATCACTGCAGAATTAGAAAATATAAACTCCTTCATGCTAATCTATAACCTGAAAACAAACGATATATAATGTAGTGACTGCCGAGCTAATCATAAAACTAACATGCTGAAAATGATAATGTAGGAAATAAGTACTGATTAAAATAAACTAAACACAATTTGAATTTCACAAGCACAGATGGAAGGATGATCTTGAAGGCAGGATCTTGGTGACAAATGTAGCCAATACAAGCTTTCTTCAAGGATGCACTGTGTTTAGTTTTATTACTTAAAGGGTTAGACTGCCAAGAATTTTTAAAAAGGTTGATGCATCTGTGGCTGTATTTCCCCAGAGCACCATAACCTGAAGTCTTGCCAAAATTAAATGAAAGGATTGACTGTCCCCTTCCTTGCTCTGCCTTGAGAATGCTAGCATTTGAACTGTGGGGGGGAATAAAGCTGCTATGAACTCCACACGCAGGAAGAATTTTCTGCTTGGATGGCAACCAAAACTCCTTATTCCATGACCGGGTCCCCGCAGTCTCAGAGGGCAGCTGGAGGCAGATCTAAACACTCATCCCTTCCAAGGAAGATCTTGAAAAGGAAAAGCATGTGATCTAAGAAGGTATACAATTAATCGTTATCACAGGTACTGCTATGACAGGACCATATCCTAGGTTATGACACATGCAGGTCACCAGAGTGAAGTAATAAGTAGTACTTTGATGACATGTGAGAGGTACCAATTAAAGGAGAGGGAACAGGCGAGAGTACATTAATCAGGAAAGCTAACTACTATACCAAACATCCGCTAAATCTCAGTGGTATTACAAAGTAGGAGTTTGTTTCTTTCTCATGTTCCAGTCCAACAAGATTAAGAGAGGGCAGGGACCCACGGCCATTCAGGGTGACAGCCCTCTTCCTCCTGTGGCTCCCTCACTTCCCAGGACCTCAGGGTCCTCTTGTGGATTCTGTGCTTAGAGTCAACAAACCAAGACAAAGTAAAGGGTCATTTTGGAAGTTTTATACGGATGAGGTTTTATAAGAGAAGGCAATGGCACCCCACTCCAGTACTCTTGCCTGGAAAATCCCATGGACGGAGGAGCCTGGTAGGCTGCACTCCATGGGGTCGCGAAGAATTGGGCATGACTGAGCGACTTCCCTTTCACTTTTCACTTACATGCATTGGAGAAGGAAATGGCAACCCACTCCAGTGTTCTTGCCTGGAGAATTCCAGGGATGGGGGAGCCTGGTGGGCTGCCGTCTACGGGGTCACACGGAGTCAGACGCGACTGAAGCGACTTAGCAGTAGCAACATAAGGATGAAGTCAGGAAGTAACCACCTTCCACTGGCCAGAACTCTGTCACCTGTCCCCACCCAACTGAAAGGAAGGCTAGAAAATCAGATTCAGAGAGAAAAGAATACACAGGGTTTGATGGAATACACCATTTTCTCTGCCATGAGAAGGAAGGAGGAAATCAATCCAGATTTGGATAAAAATAGATAGATGTTCATTTAGCTAAGTCATTGTCAGTAGCCATGTTCTTGCGGATAAATTGAGCTGAACCAGAAATATGAATCAATTAGGGATGTCCTACCATGAACACCCTTCCCTGGTGACTCAGATGGTAAAGAATCTGCCTGCAATGCAGGAGACCTGGGTTCAATCCATGGATCAGGAAGTTCCCCTGGAGAAAGAAATGGCAACCAATTCCAGGTTTCTTGCCTAGAGAATCCCATGGACAGAGGAGTCTGGCAGGCTATAGTCCGTGGGGTTGCAAAGAGTTGGACACAACTGAGCAACTACACTTTGACTTTCTTTCACCATGAATACCCTTCCCTAGCCCTGCCCCACATGGTATGGTTGTCCCATGTTCCTCTAGGCCAGTGTTTCTCAACCAAGGGTAATGCTGCCCTGTTATGGGACATTTGGCAACACCTGAAGACATTTCTGATTGTCACAGCTGGGTGAGGAGTGCCACAGGCATCTAGTAGGTAGAGGCCAGGGATATTCTAGACATCCTACAGTACATGAAACAACTCCTCATGAGAGAGAATTATCTGGCCCCAAATGTCAAGAGCACCATGGTTAAGGAGCTCTGGTCTAGGCCTTGAGTCTAGGGCCTTGTTCATGTATTTATTATAACACTTTCATTCAGGTGCCCTTTTTGAGTACCCACTATGTGCCCACAGTGCTTCACCTGCACACTCTAATGGAATAGTTATTTCCAGCTGTCTTCTTCACTCTCCCCACCAGATTATGAGTTAAAAATCCATAGACAACCTGGAGGGATGGGGTGGGGAGGGGGGTTCAGGAGGGAGGGGACACATATACGCCTATGGCCGATTCATGTTAATGTATGGCAGAGGCTGTCACGATATTGTAATTATCCTCCAATTAAAATAAGCCAATAATTTTTTTTTAATACCATCCCATGGACAGAAGAGCCTGGTGGGCTACAGTCCGTGGGTTTGCAAAGAGTCAGACATGACTGAGAAACTGAGCACGCACGCACCTATATAAGCATCTACTATCCCAGTTCCAACAACACAGCACATGGTGGGGATGGACACACTGACAAAAATGTTTGTCATTCAGAATTCGTTCACACTAAAGAAGAGGCGATCCCAAGGTTTGGAGTAGGGCCCACTTCCTCCTGGAAGGTAGCTTCCCTTAATGGCAGTAAGTCCATTTCATCCAAATGGAAGTCAATCCATGAGGTTCCTTTCCCGGCTCTCACCCTCCTCAGTGCTCCCCATCCTCTGCATCAACTTTTGAATCTAAAACAGAGGATAGCTCTTGAGCACTTCTCACAAGGACAGATGGAACGTGCTGTCACGCCACTGATTGCCAAAACACTACCTCACATGCGGATAGTTTTCCAACAAGGTTCTTTCATATTTGTTAGCTTATCTGACCCTCATCCTCCTCCTTTGAGCCTAATATTCTCTCATAACACTTTTCAATGGTCTGAAGCTTTATTGGCATAAAATATTGTCCCAGTACACTTTACCCTGGGCTACTTTGCTTTGATGCACACTCTCATGGGTAGAAGTGAGGTGAAAGTCACTCAGCCGGGTCCGATTCTTTGAGACCCTGTGGACTATACAGTCCATGGAATTCTCCAGGCCTTTCTCTTCTCCAGAGGATCTTCCCAACCCAGGGATCAAACCCAGATCTCCCAAATTGTAGGCGAATTCTTTACCAGCTGAGCCACCAGGGAATTCCCATGGATAGAAAGAGAGCAAAATTTGAAACCAGAGAGCCTGGCTCCATCCAATTATGGACTCTCACTTACCAGCTCTATGGCTCAGTTTTGTTTTGTTGTGTTTTTTTTTTAATTGTTTAATTGAAGGATAATCGCTTTACAGAATTGTGTTGGTTTCTGCCAAACCTCAACATGAATCAGTATGGCTCAGTTTGTGACATCATTTTCTCCGGGACCGTCTCCTTGTATGACCGACTGGTTCATATGAAGCAGAACCAGTGCTCCCGGTGCTACTTCATCCCCTCCTCTTAAAAGGATCCAGTGGGATAAAAACATCCAAAAGCATTCTGTAACGTGACATCCTAGCTTCTTCCCAGAAATGATTAACATGCCTCTCAGCTGCTGAATGTTTCTGACCAAAGTCAAACTTCTAGAAAACACAAATTGGATTTACATCAATGATATTATTAAACTAAGGACTGCACTTTTATTCTTCAACCAATATCTGATGAGTTCTAAATTAACTTGACTTAAAGTGAATAAACAAAAACTGCTTATATTCTCTTGTATCATGGTTTCTCATTGTTTAGCCATAATTCAAGTATAACCACACTCATCTTAGGCCAAGAAAAGCAATGGAATGAAACAATTCAAAACCACACACTGTTCAATTGTTCTGTCACTTTTCTCTCACAGGACACCACAAAATTGGAATGACGGGAGGTCTAGGCACCACTAGCCCTATTTTTTTCTATAATTAAATAATATATAAATATATTCTCCACTTAAAAGTCCCCCAAAATACCAAAACATAGAGAGAAAAAAAAAAAAACCCCATCTTCATCCCTCAAAAGTAGTTAGCCATTGGTCTGTCTGGTGTGCATCCTGCTAGACTTCTTTCTGCAAATCAACTATATGCATTTATGTACAGAAATCTCTTACTCTGTTTTGTTACATAGTTGAGATCATACTTTAAGAGTTGTCCTACAACCTGGTTTTTTTTGACTTTTTGTAGATTTTCCCACGTCATGCGTTCCGACCCACCTCATTCTTTCAGGTAGTGTAGGGTTTTCTGTTAGGTAAGTACCTCAAACTTAACCTTCAGTTCAGTTCAGTTTAGTCGCTCAGTCGTGTCCGACTCTGCGACCCCATAAATCGCAGCACGCCAGGCCTCCCTGTCCATCACCAACTCCCAGAGTTCACTCAGACTCACGTCCATCGAGTCAGTGATGCCATCCAGCCATCTCATCCTCTGCCGTCCCCTTCTCCTCCTGCCCCCAATCCTTCCCAGCATCAGAGTCTTTTCCAATGAGTCAACTCTTCGCATGAGGTGGCCAAAGTATTGGAGTTTCAGCTTTAGCATCATTCCTTCCAAAGAAATCCCAGGGCTGATCTCCTTCAGAATGGACTGGTTGGATCTCCTTAGTGGTGGAAATTTGATGGTTCTTGACTTCCAAAATTACAAAACTTTGTTAAACTTTAAAATTTTTAAATCTCCATTTGATTGCCTTTCTCCAAATTTCACCTGAAAACCACTTCCAGTAGAGTTCTACTATTCCCTTTCAATAGAGTCTTTTTAAGAAGAGGCAGGCTATACTCAATGCTAAATCTTTCAAACTGCATTCCTTATTCATTGCTACCAGCATGTGTTCAACCAGCCCTATGTTTCACCTGCAGAGAGAATGGGCCACCACCTACTAACATGGGCTTTCCATGTTAAGACATTACAAACTTTAGCCTCACACACACACATATACACACTTTCTCTCTCTCTCACACACACACACATACACACAATGCTAAGACAAAAGAAAGAAGGTTTGCATGTGAAAATCATTGCAAGCAATAAGAACTGTCTACCCAGTTAAGCATGGTCTTGGGTTCTATAAAAGAACTAGATAGAATGATATTGCTAAATCTTCTGTATGAGCAAAACTATATTCACTTGGAATTCTCAAATTCAAATATTTTTTGATTGTCCACTATATGCTCAGAGGGGCTCAAAGGCAGTATGAGATCCAACCTCTGCCTTCCAGAACCAACAAGACTGTCAGAAAGGTTGGGGCGGCGGGGGGGGGTGCTTTATAGGACTAAAACAAGTAACTGCCACCACAAAGTACTTCATGATTGAGTGAGCAAAGGAGTGGTTCAAGCAATAGTGCTCTGGGAGGAGCTCTCAGGAATAATAAATCAAGGGAAGTAACACCAAACAAGTCACTCTGAAAAGGGGCTTGAAATATGGAGTCAATCAGTAAGGGCTATTTGTTACATGACCATCAAATAGTAATTTTGAGTCTAAGACACTCCCGGACAAATCAGTCTAAGCATAAGTGCCTATCTGGTGATGCTCCAATAGGTAAAAACCGAAAAGGCTTAATACAGACTCAGAGCTTTATCCAGAATCTCTCAACCCCTACCACTTTTGCAGGCCATACAGGCTACAAAGTACTTCTCTGCAAAGCCTTCCTGGCAGGATCAGAATTTAAGTTTTAGGCACTCGTCCTCTCCTAAAGGCTGACTGTGTGTAAATACATTCAAACACCATCACTGAGTATCTACTATATGTCTGCTGCCTGAGTTAAGAATAGATTGAGATTACACGTGGTTCTTACCTTGAAAGCATTCACAAGTGCCTGAACAACTGAACCCACCTCCTCAGCTAGTCAATGGAACAGCCTAAATGCATTTAAAAAAAAAAAAAAGGGACAACAGGAGAATGTACACAAGAATATTTCTGTAGGCCAATAAAAAGAGGATGTCTTGTGTTCGCTTTATAATGTTGAGACTTGGTATCTACAGGGCCTAGTCATTTCTTTCAAGTCTGTGGTCAGAAACGTTGCCTATATATCCCTTTTATGGAGCTTTCAAATAAAGTTCCCATTTTTTTTCTTCATTCATCACAAAAATAGTCTCAATCTAAGCCCCAAACTGCCAATCTCTCCCCTCAACAACAACTGAAAAAATAAAGGAGGGAAGGAAGTAAAAAGGATGAAAAAGAAAGGAAAAAAAATTTACAGTAGGTATGAGAAAAAGAGAATTGCTATATCATGTCAAGTCCAAGTTTGTACAGAGCACATAGTGAGAAAATACGTGCATGCCAGTGAAGTCGCTTCAGTCGTGTCCGGCTCTTTGCAACCCCATGGACTGTAGCCCACCATGCTGCTCCTCTGTCCATGGGATTCTCCAGGCAAGGGTACTGGAGTGGGTTTCCATGCCCTTTTCCAGAGGATCTCCCGACCCAGGGATCAAACCCATGTCTCTTACATCTCCTGCATTGACTGGTATGTTCTTTACCACTAGGGCCATCTGGGAACTCACTATACTGTATGTGAATGACTCCCACAGAGGCACCAAAGGCACAGCAACATTCAGAAATACTAGAGGGGAAAATCAAGAGAAGCAAGACATTGCTGTCTGTCTCTCAGCAGAGGTCAAGAAAACAGGTGAGACAAAGTGTTCTTTCGACCTGGCAGTGGCAGAGATGGCAATAGTATAGAACCCAGCTAATGAGAGGCAGTAGAGACTCATTTTAGAGAAAACTCAGCTTCTTTAGGTTGCTTGCCATCAATTGTAGGTCTCGTATAATAGCTGATCTTTTTCCCCTAAGAACAGACCTTTGTTCTCATATAGTACTGCATTCTTGAATGTTTCAGTACTAGTTATGATGCTTAAGAAAGGCACAAAACACTATAGTTGTCAAACTCAAAAAAGGAATCAATTCCTAAATCATCTTTTCTAAGGACTCACAAATCTATCTTCCTGCCTCCGCTGTTTTTTACTTTTAGTAGCATTAACTTAAAATGTACCATTTCAGCAATATTTTTCTCAAAAATTGAGACTCATTAACTCACTTCCATTTAAGCCATGCTGCTCCACTCCTTATTTTTTTAGAAATATCTACTCAAGGGAGCATGTGCTCATTAAAAATATCTCATACCATTAACATTCTCACTAGAAGCTTCAATGCATGTGATGTCTTCAGGGCTGATTCCATTTGTGTCCACTGTCCACCTGTGCAAATGTCCAAATGATAGCTGATAAGCAAAATATAAATTACCACAAAAGAATCACAGAGAAAAACCTGGAGCTTAATTACATGCCCCAGAGCAGCACCTCCAAAAACACAAAAGATATGATTTTTGTGATAGTTCTAGAACTCAATGATCAAACTCTCTATAATACTGTAATAAAAAATAATACTTGATTCATACAAAATTGACATCCTTTCCAAGTAAACAGTTTATTCCCACTGCTTTCCTTTACATATTGTGTACCAGTAATGCACAGAAATGCAATGGCTGCCTTTCCACTCCTGAAATGCACCCAGCCCCCTCCCTTCTCAAGCTTTTGCACAGACCATTCCCCCTGTCTAGAACATTCTATACACTCTTTTCACCACATTAAATCCAATTCACCTCCTGGATCTCAATTTAAAAGGCCCTTGTCCAGAACAACCTGTCCTCACCAACCCTCCCACTGCCCATCTAGATGAGATTCCCCTGTTATGTAGGTTCTGGTAGCTTCCTGTGCTTTTCCCTTACAGCACTTATCAGTTTGTAGAGTAATTCTATATCTGTGTGTGTTCTTTGAGTAATATCCACCAGACTGTAAGCCCTGTCAGGCCAGAGACTATGGCTGTTTTCGTTTCACTGGATTCCTGGAGCCTAACACAATGGCTGGAATATAGGAGGCACTCAATTTGCTAAATAAATTTAGTAAGCAAAGTTTATCGTGTCCTGCCACCCTGCCATAGAAATGGTCAGACCAAATAAAGATGGAATGAGGAAAACAGTCTGTTCTGAAAACTGCCTGATAACTTGGCTAGACACAGTGCTAGTAAGTTGATTCTTTTCAGCAAATTTAGTTTATCTTGGTCTATGTTATGGTCATGACCCTGACAAAGAATGAGTTTAGTCCTAAGGATAGCATGACATGATAGAACGATTAGGTTTGGCAGTGTAGTTCAGCCAATCCCAAAGAGCAGTGGCTTAAACAAGATGGATGCATATTTTTCTCTCATTGTAAACAAGGTCTAAATACAAAGTTATCCAGGACTACTTCAGTGCTCTGCAGTGAGAAAGACCTGGTTCCATCTATCTTGCTGCAAACTCTCCTTAGCATCTACTTCATGCTTCTACTTCACAATCCATCAAGGCTGCTCAAGTCCAAACATCCCATCCAATTCCAGGTACTAGGAAAAAAGAACGAGGTAAAAAATGGTGACGCTCCTCCTTTCCAGAAATTTCACATGTAAGTCCTTTAGTCAGAATGTAGTCCCACAGCCACACCTAGCAGCAAGGGTAGCTAGACCATACAGCCTTTATTCCAGAAGTTTATATTACTTAAAAAGAAAGGAAGGCTAGATACTGAGGGACAATTAGCAGTTTCTGCCACAAAGTGCAAATACATTTAAACGAATCTCATTTGCTGCTCCTGGTAACAGCAGGTCTCTCTTCAGGTGAATGTTATCTAAGCAAGTAAGACCGATGAAATGGGAGGAGGAAGCCTGCATGACCAACAACGGGAAGTGTCAATAATTTGAGCCTTGATGTGAACCGACAAGTAAGTCTCCATGTAAGATAAACAAGTATGACCATCACATAAGTTCTAAAATGTGTTTTTAGTTCTTCATAAATGTTTGTACCACTGACATTGTCCCAGAGTCAGACATACAGTTTCATGTTTTATATCCTGCCAATTCTACTGCAGACCTGTTTGCTTCACTCTTCGGATTAAAAGTCTTTGGGAGTTTCAGTGTCTGTAAGGATTTCAGATCTTGAACAAGAGATGAAAATGTGAACAGGGGAACACTCATGCAAAAACCAAAGTGTCCTACATCTGAGCCAGCACCGGGGAGAAACTTCCTCTGCTGCCAAAGACTGGCCCTAAGGGAGGAGGCAATGAGAACACCGCAGATGACCCAGTGCTGCCAACAGGAACGTGGAGATCTGGAAGATCAAGCAGCTCATTAAGAGCTTGGAGGCAGCCCGCAGCAAAGGCCCAAGCGTGGTATCATTGATCATTCCTCCCCAAGACCAGATTTCACGACTGGCAAAAATGTTACCAGATGAATTTGAAAGTGCATGTAACATTCAGTTTCTAGCAAACTGTCTTTCAGTGCTGGAAGCCATTACATGTGAACAACAACGACTCAAGCTTCAAAACAAAGTACCTTCCAAAGGGGCTGATAGTTTACTATGGTACAACTGTAACAGAAGAAGGAAAGGAAAAGAAAGTCAACACTGACTCTGAACCCTTCCAAACAATCACTACATTGTCGCATGTGTGTGACAACAAATTCCATTCAGAGGCTTTTACAGCACTATTTCCGGATGACAGCTAGTTGGTGTCATTGTAGTAAATAGTAGTGGTGACTTTTTGACACACTCCAAGGAAATACAAGAGAAGTCCTGCACGAATTCACTGAGGATCTCCCAAAGAAACATGGTAGAGGAGATCAACCAGCCTTGCATCTTGCCCTTTCAAGTATGCAAAGTGATGTAACTATGTTCAGAAAGTAGCTGAGACTACTGGGCAGACTGCACACGGCATATGAGATCTTAGTTCCCTCACCAGGGATCAAGCCCATGCTTTCTGCGGTGGATGTACAGAGTCTCAGACACTGGACCCAGCACAGTGACCCATTCACATGACATCCTCAGTTTAGACTGTGGAAGAAGAAATATATGTGGTGAGTATTGGGAGAAAAAAAAAATCTGTTAAATGCTTCTCAAATAGTCTCAATGTGGGTTATCAGAAGAAGCGCTTTTCATTTTTCTGCTAATCTCTCAAACACATTCCCTTATAATATATGCATTTGGGGTATGGTATGACTTCTACATTTCCTAAAATACCAATTGAATTGTTAGTTATGGAAGAAAACTTACGTAGAAATATATACTCAAGAGGTAAGTCACACCAGATTGGTACCTCCTTAAAAAAAAAAAAAAAAAAGAGTTGTTTAGACTTCAACTACTAAGCTCGAAGTGTTTCAGAAATTAAAAAGCAGATTTTCCTGGCAGTCCAGTGGTTAAGACTCCTCGCTTTCACTGCAGGGGGCCCAGGTTTGATCCCTGGTCAGGCAACTAAGATCCCACATGCTGTGCAACAAAAAGAAAGAAAGAAATTAACTGGAAGAACTGGGCAATAAGCAAGATGGGAATTTCCAAAGTTGCTCTAAAAACAGCAAACTAGTGACACCAGTGACAGTTGCTAGCTAGACGCGTAAAATAAATCTTTACAAAATTGCTAGAGATTCAACCTTACTTGTTTCTAGCTAGTCTCTCTCTTAGGGAGGCAACTTTGTGCCCAGTTTAGACTTAGTGTGGCTACAGCAGTCTTTAAAGCAAGTTTTTTTGATTAACCACAGCAGCATGTGGTAATGTTTTACTGTGGATAAAACGTCATCTCAGAAAGACAGATCCGAGGACATGATATGCTGCATAATAACCTCACAATTTTATGGCCCATTCTCCACTACCACCACCCCAACACACACCCATCTTCTCTTTAATTGTCTGCTCTTTGCAGTCCAGAAATTCTACAACAAGCCAGCCTGTGATCAAAGACCTCTCCATCAGCTTTCCCTGGATACATAATCCACAGCTGGCAGACTCAGAAACACCCTATTGACCATGAATAAATTTGATTTTTTGGACCAGAGGTATGCAAAATCTTGCTATGCAGCCCACAACAATCATGCATTTGAAGATTATTCCTCCTTTTCAGGACAGATATTTTCTTTATAAATCTTGGTCCTGTTTTGGAGGTATACCAAGACCTCAGGCCTGAAAAATTAGAGGGAAATTTCTCACAGCCAGGGTAGACTGTCAGAAAAGCTCATGATTTAAACGGAGAAAAGGAAAATAGAATTAAATTTGTCAGTGTGTGACGATGCTAATAGGCATTACACACAAACACACACAGGGCTAGGAGTCAAATAAGTTTAGGAAACACTAACTGAAAGATTTCTTTTCTTGCAGACCTTCTCAGAGCCTTCAATATGCATTATGGATCTCTAAGAGGGGAGTGGTAGACAGATTTTCTACTTCAACTCTTATTCATCTTACAGGCAAATGCTCTGTACAATATACATGGCAAAATGTTAGAATGGAAAGAACTGTATCACGATTAAACAGGGCTATCTCTGGGTATTAAAGTTTATAGGTAATTTTAATTCTCTATATTCTAAACTCCCTATCATGAATTTTTATTGCTATTATAATCTAAAAAAAGAATGAGAAAATAAAAAATAACTCTTGAATCTACATCAATATCTTTAAAATAAGTAACTGAAAGTGAGATATTTTCTTTCTCATAAGAAATAGAGGTGTTTATTGTTTTAAGATTTACTGTATACCTCCAGTATGCCAGGTTCTGATATAGAAAGGATTTATTTTGATGATTCACTACATAGTACCAGTGGCCTGAAAGAGGAAAAGAAACTCTTTAAAGATCTTCCCACCATGTACTAATAAACAAACTAAAGCCTACAAATGTAATAACAACACTCATACAATATTAATCTGAAAAATACATAATTACACTATTGTGTTTTCCCCTCAATCATTTAAAAGATCTCCTTTCAGTAAAACTTCTTGATTTACCTTTTAATAGTACCCTATACATAAAAACTTACACTAGAAATCAAATTTTATCAACAGACCCTTAAACTCTACTATTCATTCTTTTATCAAATTATTAAATGCTATTACATGCTAGGAAATATGTAATTATTCTTGGAGAATTTCATGAAAGCAGGTCTTTCTACATGCTAGTTATTTTAACAGGTTATTATCTATTTGACTGCAATACTATTTATAAAATTAGAAAGAGAAAAATTAGCATAAAGAAACTAAAGTCGCAACAGACTTATGTAGCAAATATTTTATGATATGATCTGTTGCTTTGTCTTATTTTCAGTTTGATAATCACAGTAACATGGACTACCCAGAAAAGTAAAATCAAGTTCTAATTCTGGCCAAAACATTTTCAGTGTGCTTGGTCCTAAGGCTTCCTACATTTCCAGTTATGCCAGGTTTCTCAAAAGAGACAGGAGGAGCCAGACATCAAAGTCCATCTTTAGCAATTCTACAAACCACTTTCTTGTTAAGGCATCCCTATCCCCAGTTACAACCACAGGGACTAGATTACAGTCTAGTCACTCTCCAAGTTCACCATGAACAAAAGAACTCTTCTTCTAAACCCTTCAGGCTGTTCTTCCCATGGAGTATTTTCAGAGAGTTCTGGGAATGACCTCTTCCTCTCAGCTGGGGGGCAAGTCAAGAATGGACATAGGACACTCTGACACAGGCAGACTTTGAGCCAGACCTATCCCGGGAGGCAAAGAACACACTTCTCTTCAGTCATCTCCCAAAATGAGAGTAAAAAAATCTCTAGGTATTCTCTCTGCAACTCAAAGGGGAGAAACCCAGGGAAATGATGTCAGCTGGAAGCCCCACTGTGGAAATTTCAAGTCCACCAGGCTAACCACAGTCAGATGGAAGGGTCGCAAATAGGTATAAGCCTTTGCTTTAAGACCTCAGTAAAGAGGCCTAAATTTTGTGACTAGCCAAATGAGCAGCAAATTTATTTGCCTGGGGAAATTACATTGCCCTGCTCTAATTAGAGCTCTGTTGGAACAGAGTTTCTAGAAAGTGTTGAGATACCGTATTTCACTGAGCACGAGTTTTAATGACTACAGTGGGCCCACAAAATCATATTAGAAAAGCCATTTAGAGGAATAAATTTCCACAAATCAAACCAAAGCAAAATAAAAATAAACTAAGTCTACCATTTTTTAGTATTTACTATATACATATGTTCACCAAATACACAATATGTTTCTAGTTCACTCTGCTGAATTGTCTTAAGATGTCAATAGCAGCAAGGAAGACTGTAACACTAGCTCAAAAGGATTCCTAGAGAGCCTAAGAAACAAGGAATACAGTGCCTCAGAAATATAGCTTTAAGACCAAAAAAAATATTGTTTTATAAGTAAAAGAAACTTGGAGCACAACTCTAAATTCTGTATTTGTTGAATCAGTGTTAATAAGTTCAAGCTCGTTGGGCTTTCTAAAACCAACATGCTAAAACAAATAAATGGAGGCCAAGAAAACATACATAGAGGAAATACTTGTGGGCCCCAAACATGAGTTTAGAAATCAAATAGCATGGCGAATAAGCATAGAACTATTGTTATGTCACCCAAGAATAAAGACATGAAATGACCTATGTATAAAAGTTCCCAGTCATTGACATCATATTCCAAGACAAAAATATCAAAATAACTAAATGCTTCTCACACATGGGAGCCACACCTTAAACATGCAAAGAAATTCAAACCAACCTAGGTGGCTATAAATGACAGAGGAAGCAGCTGCTGTTAAAAAAAAGTTTGGGGTTTCTTAACAGCTCAGGTCAGCAGCCACTTAAAAAAATAGGGCGATTTTTTAAATGGTTAGATACAACTCTCTTAAGCAACTATCCATGGCAAAATAGGAAAGCTGAGACAAATTTGTACACTGAGGAATACAATGGTATTAGGAGAAAATTGCTTCCCACTCTCTTACTAATTTAGCAAGTAAGAATGTATCAGCCTCAGATTGGTCAGTATCTAAGCAGCAGGCAGTAATTTTTGTTTTCTCCCCTGCCTTTCTGAAGAATTTAGAATGCATTTAATATTACCTGTTAACAATCATTTATATCCATTGCCGCCAGGCATATGTCTGGATAGAGCTGAGATAGAATACCCATGTGCTGTGTCTCATGTTAGTTGAAACCGTTATTGAGGAGATAGAAAAATGGAGGATGGAAAAAATCACACATGTGCAGAGACTATTTACTATTCACTTTCTACCCTCAACAAATCTAATGCCCAGCTTTGGTTTGACAATTTCTGAAAGACAGCCATCTCTACATCTCAAGCAGTGAATGCAAATTGTCTCTTCAGTTATCCCCTTGATCTAGACAGATGATGACTCCATTTCTGGTTAAAATACACGAATAGGTGGGGGACTCTGTGGATAGCCAATTTGAAAGCTGGCTACAGGTTGGCTACATAGACTGCTCATTTTAAGAAAATATCTGAAAATTTCCAGTTACAAAGAAGATTAACTCAAGGGTGCTCATTCATACCTTACAGAGTAAAGACGCTGTTTGCTATAATTTTTATCAGGTCAAGAGGAAGAAGAAACTTGAGAGAAAAGCTGTTTGTGAGTTTATTTTTCCTAAGAGTGGTAGAAACTACTGGACTGTCCCATGAGACTCACCAGATGATTCTGTATGCATTACTCTAGTCAGGAGGTGGCTGGAGCCATCATAACTGATTGTGACTCCTAAGGACACTGGCACATCTTTACATTCAGGGAAAATTAAAAGTATCGAGGCTGATCAAATCAAAGTTGTACCTAAATTCTCCTAGGAACATTCCAAAAACTAAGAAAGCAGAAAAAATAAAATATATATAGTCCCTAATTAGAGCACTCAGATATCATGCAACCTCTTCAATCTCACTGAAATGAAAACAGAAAACAGGGGGAAAATGGGAAAGGGGAGGAGTATTTTGGATTCTCCCTCAATGCCCCATTCCTACTGTTCTATTCCTACTAGTTGTCCCCGAACCAGAAAATGACATCAGAAATGTGAACACAACACAGCACATGAGCCCTGATGAAGGTCAGGCTTTGATGAAGGTAAAAGAAGGAAGAGGCAAAATATGAGAGTCCAGTTATAAGCCCACATATAACTGTGCCCCGCCATGCATAACCCCTACATTCTTAAACCATTCTGTTCAGCCAACCTACAAAGGCAGCTTGAATTCCCAGGCCCCTGGTGCTGCCAAGCATTCTGCATTTACTGCAACAGTCTCCCCATCACCACCCCTGCCAGTGATGTAGCAACCTAACCTCGTGGTGCTGCCAGACTTGCTTCCTGACATGCGTTTTCTTGAGCTCAAATACCTACAGAGGCCCGCCAGTGTCAGGCACCATGCTCAGCGCTTTTCATGCGTTACCTCCTTTCATCCTCACGACAGGACTATGAGTTATATTCTCATTCTTTCCACTTCACAGAAGAAGAAACTGAGGCACAGAATAGTTTAGTAATTTACCCCAAATTACACAGCTAGGATATAGCAGAACACTTACACCCTCATTTGCTTTAACATCAACAAAATAAAGTCCAAACTCTCCAGCCTCACCATCAAGCATCTATCTTTCCAGGCTTATTTCCTTTTCTTCCCCTTTGTTTCTTCCTTACTGCCTGGCACAGAACAATGCAGTTCTCTCAACGACTATGTATTGACTGAATTAAATGTTCAATTTAATGAACGATCAGTCAATTTTTATTTCATTCAAGCATGGTTCCTATTTCCAATGCCATAGGGAAAAAATTGCTTCAGCTTCTGCCCAGGAAATCTAATCTTTGAACATGACTCTAGGCAACAAAGAAATTGCACAAGAACATGTTAGGTTAATTATTTATCTCCTCACTGTCACCAAGGGCTTCCAGGCAAGGTAGCAGTAACTTGTAACAGTAGTGTTACAAGTCACACTAGAGTGGGGCAAGGTTGTTGACTATGAGTCCCCAATCCAGGAAACAAACTCCTTATGATATACCCTTTTGTTCCTTGGAAAGAAAATTTGACAAATCTATCATAGGGTGATCATACTGGCAGTAGCCTTGAGTACTTAGAGCAAAACTGATTGTTTTATAGAAATTAGGTTTTATTTGGTAGCAACAAGTAGGATAAAGTAAAACCCAAACTTCATTCATATAGTGCTTTGCAGGATATAAATCACTTACACATAACCTCTGATATCATCCCCACAGCAACATTCTGAGGCTTTATTATTGTCCCCATTTGGCATAGGAGGAAACTGAGATACAAAAATGATGAGAAAAGTACCCCAAACCACAAAGCAGAAAAGACAAGAGCCCCAAGTCTCCTCTCTCCAAGTCCAATCTGAGGGTTCCAGGTGGGAAGAGCAGTTATTTTCTCACAGACCTTTTGCTCTACACAGAGCAGCTTCCATGACAAAGACAGATTCTGCCCAACTCATTCCAAGAATCCAAGCTGAGGAGTGGAGGTTCTCAAGAAGACCCAGGAAACAGCTGACAACAGGGCCCTTCTGTCAAGGTTTCTGTGGGCTTAAGACACTAGCTCTGTCAATTGTGCACAATAAGTAACGGTTCTTATTACTTGTAAGATCCCTTCTTCCTCCTTATGCCCCTTCCTCCTGCCCACTCCCAAAATACCTGAACAATCCAGAAGCAGAAAAGAAGAAAGTAGTAACATCCACACTCATCACTCCCGGTTTTCTACAAATGCTGCAATAAGCACAGGGAGCAGAGCCTTCTTACCTTAACCTGGGGAGGGGGATGAGGAAGGGAATGGTGATGGTTCATTCTGTGTGTCAACCTATAGGGTGTGTTTGGATGAGATTAACGTTTAAATGGTGAACTTTGAGTAAAGCAGATTGCCCTCCATAATACAGATGGGCCTCATGCAATCAGTTGAAGGTCTGAGTAGAACAAAAAGACCAGCCTCCCCAAGCAAGGGGCAGTTCTCCACCATACTGCCTTAAGACTGGATGTGCATCCATTCCAGTGAGAGCTGCATCAGCTCACCTGGGTCTCCAGTCTGCTGGCCCACATAGCAGATTTTGGACTTCCCATAATCCCGTGAACAAATTCCCTATGAAAAATGCCATATACATATATATAAAATAGTGTGTATGCATGTGTATGTGTGTGTGTGTGTATATATATGTGTGTGTGTATGTGTGTATATATATATATATATATATATATAAAATCCCCTGGAGAAGGGATAGGCTACCCTCTCCAGTATTCTTGGGCTTCCTTGGTGGCTCAGAAGTAAAGAATCTGCCTGCAATGCAGGAGACCTGGGTTGAATCCCTGGGTTGGGAAGATCTCCTGGAGGAGGGCATGGCAACCCACTCTGGTATTCTTGCCTGGAGAATCTCCATGGACAGAGGAGCTTGGTGGGCTATAGTCCATGGGATCACAAAGAGTTGGACATGACTGACTGAGCAACAAAGCACACAGCATATATATCTGCTGCTGCTGCTGCTGCTAAGTCGCTTCAGTCGTGTCCGACTCTGTGCAACCCCACAGACGGCAGCCCACCAGGCTCCCCCGTCCCTGGGATTCTCCAGGCAAGAACACTGGAGTGGGTTGCCATTGCCCTCTCCAATGTGTGAAAGTGAAAAGTGAAAGTGAAGTTGCTCAGTCGTGCCTGACTCTTAGTGACCCCATGGACTGCACCCACCAAGCTCCTCTGTCCATGGGATTTTCCAGGCAAGAGTACTGGAGTGGGGTGCCATTGCCTTCTCCGAGATATATATATATCTGTATATATATATATACAGACACACACACACACACACATATATATATATATGTACCTCATTGATTCTTTTTCTCTGGAAATTCATGACTAACAGGGATAATACCAATTGGCAATGGTGCAATATTGTAGGAGCAAATTTTTGCTCACAGATGAAGAAAGATCCCTGAGATGATGAAGAGGAACTCAGAGATAGGATGTGGTATCCATGTGGAGGAAGTACTGAAGTATAAGTACTTTGTGGAGCTGCTGGATTTGAGAACACCTTTGCTAAGGGAGAACTAACATTTTCAGCTATACAAGGAGAAAGTTTATTATTCTTAAAAATTATATGTAAAAAATGTGGTATAAAGCTCACTTTGGTTATAAAAATACCACTAGAAAACACATTTGACAATTTTTATCATATTAACCTTTTTGAAAGATGGCAAGATTCACATTATAAAAGAGGAATAACTTTCCCATTTTGCTTAACGTGTGAAAGAATAAAGAGGCCACCACCATACTTTTAATAAACAGTATACTGGGAAGCAAAAAAGTTTTTACGACAGAGTAAAGGAAAAATACAACTTTATATTTGTTTCAGATATGTAATTTCAGCAAACACATCTATTAAAATACATAATCTCATCAGCTGCACTAAAGTTTATTTTTAAACAGATATTCAAAATATTTAAGCCCTAATCCTATCACAGCTGCAGCTGGATCATCAATTGTCAAGTTACAGGTTTACATTCATTCTCACCAAAATATCTGCATCATTACAGTATTTATTTTGAGACTATTTTTCATGTGGATAATTAAAAGCATACAAATCCATATACATTTCATTTTTATTACCAAAGTGGTTTTCAAAGATATTTATAGGCCCAAAATATACAATAGGTATTAAATAAGGTTAAATTTAATGTATTTTTTCTATGATGAAAATTTTGCACCTATGATAAAAGGCTAACATAGAATGCTGACTTAGCTCAGAAATTTTAGTCTACTCGTGAAAAACAATTTCTTCTGATGGGATAATTTTAAAATTATCACACTAGACAATGACAACTTATCAGTTAGTTAGGATGTTTTCAGCTGTAAACATTAGAAGACAATTAAAGTTGGCTGAAGCAATCTATCTGGACATTTATATCTCTCTTAACAGTATCTTTTGAGGTAGGTGGTTCTAGCCTGAGTAGGTCAGTGGCTCTATGATGTCATCCTTTGCTCTTCCATCTTTGGTAGCTGGTGACCACCTCTGATGTTTTTGCAAAGTGGTGGCAAAAGCTCTAAACAACACATTATCACACAAGAATGTCCAAAGTAGGAACACAAGAGGCAGGGAGAGGTAAGGAGTCTAGCTCCCTGAACCTCTCTCTTTTTCAAATGAGAGAAACATCTTTCCCAGAAGCCCTCAGTTGACTTTCCAATAAGTCTCCTTGACCAAAATAAAGTCACATGACCTCTTCTAAACTACTTTGTGCCAAAAAGAGATAGGATTACCATGATTAGCTAAGAAGTTTTCATTCATCCTGTAGGGTTGGGTATACGGCAGCCAGATGTCTGAACAAAATTGGGGTTCTGTTACCAGGGAAGAAAGCAGGATGGCAATCAAGAGTGACTTCCAAAAATGGATAAGGAACTAAGCTTACTCACAAGCTGATACTGTGAGTGTTTGTAGCACCACTCACCTTATTATGCACTTTTTATACGTTCTATCATTTAGTTCTCACCAGTTAGAGGCCATTGTTATCTTGATTTTCCAGATAAGGAAATCAGAGCACAGAGAGGTCACTCAGTTTCTTCAGGTAAGTGATAGAACTGGGATTGAAATCCAGACAGTCTGACCTCACAGACAGCAAAGACTTGGTTTGGGTGGCTACAAAAATTTTTACAGCAGCAATGACAACTGAGGTGGCTATAAAATTTTTCTGGAGAGGTATAAAAGGAGAACAGTTTTAAAGCCCTTCAAGTTTCAAATAAAAAGCATCTTATTTCATCCATTTTTACTGCATTATGCAAAGAAGGAAGAAAAATTATTACAGGTATAACAAACTTTAGAATGCTCCTTTTAAAATATATAATGCTCCAATAAAATCTATTGCTAAAATTTTTTGTTTTAAAATTCATATATATTACCAACAATATAATAAAACTATTTCTTGATCCTCTTTTTACATATTTATTATAATATATAAGTATATACATTTTACTTTGCTTTCTTCCAAATCTTTTTCATTTCCAGTCTTCCTGAATATCATGTAGAATAATGAAAAGAAAATTCCAATTTTATTTGTTGGCCACCTACATTCCTTCTAAGTCTTCACCATCAGAAATAACACAACAAATTTTTTTTTCTTACAGTTTTTTTCTTCTTTAGCTGTCTGTAATAGATTCCAAAGAGTGGGATGGCTGGGTCAAAGGGTCTCACCACTTGTATGATTTTTCACATCCACTGCCAATGGGCTCCTAAAAGAACTGAGCTATTAACAGTGCTGCCAGAAATGTATGAATGTACCCATTTTTCTCATGTCACATAAGCTTTGTTTTATTTATATTTGTATTCATTCAGTCAGTTCAGTTCAGTCGCTCCGTTGTGTCCGACTAAATAGCCATAAATGGCTTCTCACTATTTTTTTTTTCGTTTCTTTGATTTGGAGTGGACCATTTCCCTATAGGCATATATGCAACTATTTTCTCATGTGAAAACCTGTTCTTATTCTCTGCTCATTAATTTTTCTGGGTCTTAGTGCTGTTGTGATTCACATATTTCAAAACAAGTTGGTTTAATTTCATTTCTGCAAACTGCATGCAGACTGACTGACTAGTTTGTCTAGACTTACACTTGGGTGAACCCAAATTCCAGCTTGTTTCCTCAAACTCCTAGATTAATAACTGAGGCATAACTGTCAGTCTTAGTGATAAAAATATTAACAAGAATGTTTCCACTGCTTATCTTTTTCCCCAAGATACATATTAAGACTGCATACTCAAAAGTTCTAAGAATAATATTTATACATCAGCCCTTGTTTTCATTGTCAACTACACTCTGCAGATAAAGGATTATTCTTTCACTATGCGATAATAGCAATTATAAGATTCTTTTGTGCTTTTAGGCCAAAGTTGCAAGATGGAAAAAGCAGTATCTTCAGATTTTGTTTTCCTTAAGTATAAAGAAAAAAAATTGTCCTCAAAACAACATATACAATAAACTTTTCAATCTTAAGCAAAAAAGAAAAGGCAAAAAAAGGGGGAGGGAAGGATAAACGAGGAATTTGGGATTAATGAATACACAATACTACATGTAAAATAAACAAGGACCTACTGTGTAGCACAGGAACCTATATTCAATATCTTGTAATAACCTATGATGGAAAAGAATCTGAAAAAGTGTGTATATATGTGTGTGTATCTAAATCACTTTGCTGTACACCTGAAACTACAACAATGAAATCAATTATACTTCAATACAAAAAAAAAGAAAAAGCATAAGACACATTGTTGTAAATACTTTTTTCAACTCTACTACTCTGTCTCTTATCTCCTTCTGTTATTTATTCTCAAACCAGAATCCCTGAGAGCCTTGTAAAAATATAGATTCCTGCCACATGCCCCAAATCTTAGGGGTTGCAGCCTAATAATCTGTACTTTTAAAATATTCCCCAAGTTTTCAAATATTTTAGCTGTAAAAACTCTCATTTTAAACTAAGTCTCTTAATAAGAACCATAAGGCTAATATTTAAATTGATTTTAAATTCTGCTAAGCCAAAGATTTGTATTTACTTTTGTAGTGCTTCCCACTCAGGTGGCTCCAGTGGTAAAGAACCCGCCTGCCAATGCAGGAGACCTAAGAGAAGCGAGTTTGATTCCTGGGTTGGGCAAATCCCCTGGAGAAGGGAATGGCAACCCACTCCAGTATTCTTGTCTGGAGAATCCCATGGACAGAGGAGGCTGCTGGGCTACAGTCCATGGGGTCACAAAAAGTAGGACATAACTGAAGCAACTTAGCACACATAGTGCTTTGGAAAGCTCTTGAAAGACAATTTAAGCTGTTGATTCATCTTTTACCTAAGAAAGAGCAGAGGCCAGAGACAAACATTTTTTGCTCTCAGCCCTTTGCAAGGTAAGGTAAGGATGTGTGGCACCCAGAATCATCACTGGTACCAATTTACCCTCAAGAGGGATTCCTGAAGGAAGTATTCAGGAAGTCTTAGTCCTATCGCAAAGGCTTTGTTAGTTTTTTGTTTACTTTTTTATTTTTTTTATTTTTTTTTTAAATTGTAATTTTTTTATTGGAAAACAAATATACAACTTGGAATGGATTTGAGGCAAATTGTCCCATAAGCAGATTTTCTTTAAGTGGCTAAAACAAAGTGTAAAAAGCAAGTTAACAATAAAAGAAAATGTTTCTGGTATAGGACCAGCAGTACAAAAAAATAGTGTACGAGTACCTGGATAAAACACCCGTTTTGCAATAGTGCAACTTTTAAGTACGTATTGTTGACTGTCCGTAGTCCACGCAGAGTTACAACTCCACACTTCAACAACAACATGCTGACAGTTCCTAAAGAAAACTACTCAAAAAAAAAAAAAAGGCATAACCCAGATGTTCCCTCATTTGACCAACTCCATCTAAGTTTAGATGTGCAGAAGGGCTTAGATATATCCAGAGTAAGCCACATGCAACATGTTACTTGATCAATTTTCTAAAATAAGGTTTCAGGACAATGACAGTAAGATAAGGGAAGAAAACATGGAGGAATGAAGTCCTAATTACTATACATGCATTTTTTTTTTGACAGTAGGGGGAAACCTTTTACAGATAAGTTACAAACAAAGAAAAGGCAAATAAACAATTTTGTACAAGAAATTTAACACATTCTGTACAATGTCTTCACTTTGCTGTCATCATTTGTACAAACTCTTCAGAGTTTACTTGACCATCACCATCAATATCTGCTTCCCTGATCATTTCATCAACCTCTTCATCTGTTAACTTCTCTCCAAGGTTTGTCATCACATGGCGGAGCTCTGCTGCACTGATATAGCCATTACCATCCTTATCAAACACACGGAATGCTTCTCTAATTTCTTCTTCACTGTCTGTATCTTTCATTTTTCTTGCCATCATTGTCAGAAATTCCGGGAAGTCAATTGTGCCATTACCATCAGCATCTACTTCATTAATCATGTCCTGTAACTCTGCTTCTGTGGGATTCTGCCCAAGAGACCGCATTACAGTTCCCAATTCCTTTGTTGTTATAGTTCCATCACCATCCTTGTCAAATAGTGAAAAAGCTTCTTTGAATTCTGCAATCTGCTCTTCAGTCAGCTGGTCAGCCATGCTGCAAGCGTTACCGGTCTCCGGGACACAATCACACAACTACTCAGCTCGCTCGCTCCACTCGAACTCTACCTTTTTATAAATAACCAAAATCAACTTGTATAAGGGTAGCACAACTGTGAATAATTTTATTTTTTCAAACTTTTCCTTAATGTTTCGGGGAAGTTTTTTTGGGGGGAGGGGAGTTATTTTTATGCTTCAGGAGAAACTGAGAGACATAAAAAGCCTTGGTGGCATTCCCCATTTATAAACTGGTTGCTTTTGAATTCTCTTCACTGACAGGTATTATTAGAATCTTATTGTAAGATGTCCAAAAGTGCAGCGGATAGTTTATTACTGTCTTCAATAATGCTGATTTCTGCATTACTCTATTAATAAGGGTTATTCTATATACATATGTTCCACATATGTACATAATATATATATAAAGAGAAACTTGGATGCATTTGCAAATCAGAAGGATATTAACATAAAAGCCTTCTTCATAAGTCAATGCTTTACTAACTCTCCAAGGTACTTCCACAAAGGTATTTAAATCACAGAAAAGCACTTCAGCTGTGGCCTCGGCTGCATGGAGAGAAGACCCTGTGGTTAGAGTTTTACCTTCTTTCTGAAGCCCCCAAAAAAGACAGCTGTGCTATGTGAAGAGAACTCTGGCGAGACAGGACAATACTACATGATCCTGCAGTCAACTGCAGCCTCCTGAACCAGCCTCATTCCAGAAACAACATTAGTAATCAGTCCTGTGTTCCTTGAAAGATTAGTGTTTCTGAGTTCAGCCTCCCCCAGTGGAAGTATTCTTTACCCAATTCTACAATACACGGGCTGCAAATCTTTTGATCTCATTGAACTAAAACAGGCAAAAGCATTCAATATCTTACTCCATAGTTTCATGTGAAGCTTCCAACTGCAGGCTATAACTGGCCAGAAATTTTGATGCTTCTTTAACTATCCTACCAAAGCATCCTAACAGAGGAGCAGATCCCGAGTACAAAATTAAATCACTTTCCCTAGGGAATGTCTTAAGAATTCTTGTATATGTCCCATCTTAGTCCCTGTTATATTTATGCATTTGCTTTGATAACAAATAATATTTCTTCTAAAACTCTAGGATAAATGGATATTCCTGAAGGAGGAAGTAGGTATATTACAGCACTTCATATACCCAAGAGGGTGCACACCTATCAGATTATCTGCCTTATGCAAAATGCTTTCCTTTCCAACTGCAAACCACATCCACAAAGCAAGTTCCTGAGAGCTATTTGTACAACATGCTGCCCCAGGCCTTCACTGTGTTAACTGAACTAGAAGGCCCCTGATCACTGAGACCAGGAGGTTCCCCATCCAGTGAATGTGAGGAGATGGAGGGCAAGACACCTCTCTCTTTGGCTGGACCTGTAGCCATGTGTTTGCCCCTATGTAATCAGAGGAGTGAAGAAAGGCAGTCTTCAGAAAGGGACTAAGTGAAGAAGATACTCAGAAGCAGAGGCGAGAAGTAGAATGGAATGCCACCTGAGTCTCCGATATATCCAGGCCGGGGTCAGGGGCTGCCCTTCCTGGAGCTGGGCTCCATCAATTTGGAAGCTCTACTCTCTGAGTGATTCACCTCAGCACACCACAAGGAACTCTAGTTGGCAAAACATGAGCTAAAGCAATGAAAAAGGCAACCCAGGGCCTCAGTCACCATAAGGTGAATCGCTTTTGCTGAGGTTGCAACCTTACTCTAACAACAACTTTCAATTTATAAAACTAAATCAATAACCAGACAGGTTCCTAGTTGGATATAAAGTAGGTACCCCTTCTTACCTAGTAAGAAGAAACCGATCCAACCTGCCTTGCCTTAAGCTGTCATAGTTTTAGAATTGATCATCCGTAAATTATGAGTACAAAAACTTTAAAAAGAGGAAGAGGTGCAGGCCCGTCTTCCGTCTTTACCAGGACCGTGAACTTCCCTTTCCTCCAGGTTGCTACGTACTCTGCTGTTGTCACGGAGGACAGTGTGGCAAGAGGCTGCCCCACCACAGACGGCCACACAACCACCAGCACAAGAAAGCCAGAGAAAGCAGGACTCGAGTGCTGACAAAGAGGAACAGTGCACCTCCAGTCATATAACAGAAACCAGAGCAGGACAGCATGCTTAACAGAAACATGCTCATGCATTTCCATGCGCACCAAATACTGAAATGCTTAATTATGCATCTGCGCTAGTCACTGCAGCAGACCTTTAAAATGAGTGACTACTAAGTACAGCTTGAAAGTAACAAGGAATCTTATTCCATCTGTTCTAAATCGAGAAAAATAATTGAAGGCAATTCTTATAATATTCTGAATTTACATTTTTGTAATGGGGACTAGCTTTCGTATACATGGTTTAAAAGAAAATGTATGGATGACCCATAATTTAAGATACAGTGTCTTTGAATTCATACCCCTTTCACTTATTGTTCCAGATAGAAAATAAGACAAATGGGGAAACTAATTTTACAAGAGAGATTTAGAGGAAGAATGAGTTGCCAGCAAATGCCCAACAGTGGACCAAGCTGGTTTCTAAATCAGTAGGTGTGTGAACTGAAAACCATTAGGACTAAACCCCTAACTGTGAGGAGCATCAGTAGAAAAGATTCCTGCCTTTCTCTGTCTCTGATTGTGTGCCTTTAAATGACATTTTAACTTTAAGTCACCGACATTTAGGCAATCTCCACATTTCAGCAGTTTTATAAAAGGTACAAATAGGCACAACGGAGCCAAAGGTAAGACAATTTGAACACAATCATCTATATCAATGTAACGAAACCAAAGTGCAAGAAGACAAAGCGGAAAAATAGACAGACAGACAGATAGATCTCCATCCTAAAGTTAAACATCTATCTTCCAGGCTCGTTTTTTTCTGTTTTTTTTTTTTTTTTAATACACTGTAAGATTCATTCCGAATGGAGATACTAATTGCTCCTAACTCAAAGGACTGTTCTGAGTATTAAATGAGTTAATATTTTGTATTGAAAAAAAAGATTCATTCTGAAGAAGACATCATTAATCACCTGTAGAAAGGATTAAAAACAAAAAGCTAGCTGTTTCAGGAGATGGCATAGGAAAAGAAGAGGTGTAAGTCTCTAAACATAGACACGTGTCAATAAGCTCATATTCTGAGCCAATTACTTCCTATGAAATGAGCAGCCACATGCCCCCCTGTCCAAGACTTCCTTGTATCCCCCCAAAATAGTGAACTGTGTTGTGAGGGACTTTAATACTCTCATAGATTAAACACAGGATAAAGACAGACTATAAAAATTTAGAAAGAAAAAGAAAAATGGACTCATGCTGTGGATGCCTCAGGAGAAAAGGAGAGAGAAGTCAGTAGAAGTCTCCAAATTTCTAAAAGCAACCCATCTTCATTAAAATGGAGGGGAAGGTGAAAACGTGAATCCAGACCCTTAAAAGCAAGCACACCGCTTGCACAGGTTTAGGGTTTAAAATGCAGGTGCCTGAGCTTTTAAGAAGATTTGGGGACTGGCTTGGAAGTGGCAGCAGTAACTGAAGATTTCTTTATAGTCAAGGTGATCAGCTTTCTTTTAGGGCATTGTGCAAACGAAGTCAGGTGGCCAAATGTAAGTACCATGTAGACCCATAGGAAAACTGAATATTTCCCAGTTCAATACAATCTGACAGTGGTTTTAGGAAGTATTCTTTTTTTAAAAAAAAGTTACACAGAAACAATTTTTAAAGCCATACAGACTATTTTTTACTTGATGAAACTTAAAATCAACACAATACTAGTCAACTTTTTACTGATTATTTTAAGTCTTTGGGAAAAAACAGTCAAGTCTTGACTTTCTTCAGTTCCATCCTCCTTTTTTGTGTATCTTGAAACATTTTTGCACAAACCTTTTTTTTATTGAGGTAAAATATACCTAACAAACTTTACCAGTTTAAGCATTTTCAAGTGTATATTCAGTGGCATTAACGGTATTGTTACGCAAGCATCACCACTACCTCCAGAATTTTTTCATCATCCTATACGGAAATTCTGTACCTATTAAACAACAATTCCCCCTTGCCACCACCTCCTCCTACCCCCGGTAAGCACCTATTCTATGTTCCATTTCTTTGAATTTGACTATTCTGGGTCTCACATAAGTGAGATGTTAACAATATTCGTCCTTATTTTCCTTTTTGTCTGGCTTATTTCATTGAGCATAATGTCTTCAGGATTCATTCATGTTGTGGCATGTACCAGAAATTCATTCCATTTTAAGGCTAGTGTATGTATGCATAAATTTTGTTTATCCATTCATCTATCAATGGACATGTGAATTGTTTCCATCTTTTGCCTATGTGAGTAATCATTGGTGTACAACAATCTGCTCAAGTCTCTATTTTCAGTTATTGTGGATATACACTCAGAGGTGGAATTATGTTGGATCAAGTGGTGATTCTACAGTAAGATTTTTGAGGAACCACCGTACTGTTTTCCAGAGCAGCTGTACCATTTTAAATTCCCTCCAGCAATGCACAAACCACTCCAGTGTTCTTGCCTGGAGAATCCCAGGGACGGGGGAGCCTGGTGGGCTGCCGCCTATGGGGTCGCACAGAGTCGGACACGGCTGAAGCGACGCAGCAGCAGCAGCAGCAATCTACAAGGGCTCTAGCTTCCCTGCCACGTAACCAGCATTTAGTGTTTTCTGGGTATTTTGATAACAGCCATCTTAATGGATGCGAAGTGTTATCTCGTGGTGTTTTTGAGTTGCATTTCCCTAATGATTAGTGACTGTTCCATTTTCTTTTAAATAGTGTTTCAAAATACGTCTTTTTGTTTTGTTTCAGTATCTCTTTCTATATAATAGAAATGTAGTTACTGCTCTAAGGAGATAATCATGAAATGCTCTGGGAGCCCTGAGCAACTTCCAAGACACTAACACTAAGGAGCCAAAGTTTCCGTTATCTAGGTCTCAACCAGGTGCCAAAGCCCTGGGGCCTAGACATAAAAGATATTTTCAAAAATACCTTTGAGGTTCTTAAAGACTAGGTAAAACAGCCTTGAACACAGTTCTCCTATATTGCCAATAATGTCTTTGTTGTCAAAGAGATTAACTAGCTGAGTAACTGGGAAGTGGGATGGTCCCAGGGTTCTGGGGTACGAGGATGGTTCACCAAGTCAAGTATTGCTCTTCCTACCTGAGGCCTTGGTTGATCAGCTCCCGCTAATGTGTACATGCGTGTGTCCACATGTGCACACATGCTTTCTGTGGCACCCCTCCCAGAGCTACACCCCAACAAAACAACCCAGCAACAGATTCAACCACCTCATGATAAAAATGATTTCATAAACCTGAGAAGCAGAAACAGGCACTTAAAAGATCTTGGGGTTAAAAGCTCTTCTGTGAGATAACCCCTTCTTCAGTTCTCCAGGTCTGGATCCCTCTTAGAGTAGCCCACCATGATTTTCCAAATCCTATAACCTTTTTTTCCCTTCTCTATCTAAGCTAACCTAACCCTCTCTAGACTGCCTGAGAAAATTTCCCTTTCCAGTCTTTTCTCTTCCTTTTTCTTTATTAAACTGTCTTCCAATCCATAGTCATTCATTCAACAGGCAACACATGTATGCTGCAGACGGCTGTGTGTGAGGGGCTGAGCTTGCTGCTGGTGATACTCTGATGCCAGCCGGGAGGGACTCACCATGGAGGGGCATCTGCCTTCTCTGATTCTTACTTTATCTAAAATCCTGAAGTATTTCTGAGGGCTTATAGGCCATTCTTGGTTCACCTATAAACAGAGGGTCACTTACAATAGCTCGTTGAAAATGAAGTGGTGCAATAAAGAAAGATTCTTGAGCAAAGTCACTAATCTCAGTGGCCTCCTTAGAAAAATGGTAATACCACCCTTCCTGGAAGCAGAGACCTGAACCAAACAATCATTTATAGGGAAATTCATCAAAACACTTTCTCAGAAAGAACGACAGTCAAAAAGAAATAGACAATCTTTTCTAAAAACTTTCACCCTCAGTCTCGATGCTAAAGATGAAGCTTCAATGACTGCTGTAGCAGCTGTCTTTACTGCTGGGTCTCCTGAAGGAGGTTACGGTGGAGTGACAATGAGGGACCCGAGAAACTCTGAGACTTCACTGCTGAACAAAAGACCAAAACAATGTTGAAGACACACTAACAAGAACATTTGCCTCATATTAAACCACAAAGCCTGCTAACTCTTCAGAGGTGGCCAGAAGAGAAAGCCTGCAAGACTAGCTCACCCATGTGAGGAAAACAGGAAAAAGATGTCAAAATCACCTTTGTGGCGTGTGATGGAATAAGAGAAAACCCGAGGGCAAGATGTAAACATGCACACAATTAGGAATCTCAACTAAAAACCTGTAATGTGTGACATGTGCAGGCTTTGCAGTAAGAATCTAGGTCAGCAACTTCCAACCAGAACAAAATATTCATGTACTTTTGTACAAACAAACCTTCCTGGCCATACAGTGGTTCTCTGTGACAGTGCATTCTGGGTAGAAAGCAGTAAGTGAAATCCAGACAGGAAATAGCCAGAAAAAAGAAATGGCACAGCATGCTAGCACTATCTTCTTGTAGAGAAACATGAGACATCACTCTTACATTTTAATCAAATTATTTAAGAACCCAGACCCTAAAATTACTTATTAATATGGTTACTCACAAAGGGTGGGGGAGTTGTAAATGAGTTTGTAACGGTTTGGCTTCCGCCCTAGGATCTGCATCACCAAGTCGGCCCTAATTACTGAGCACTGACAACTGCAGAGTCACATTCCCATCCAGAATGAAAATTTCTGACCTACTCCCCCCCACTTTCTGAAGCCTTTTCTCATTTTGATGCATATTGATTTGTGCTAATGGAAATTCCGTGTGAAAATTCCAACTTGCCAAAATGAGTCCATTCTCCCCTCTCTCAAAAAAAGCCGTTTAAAGAAAGTATAATCACTTTTAACTTAAGAATGACAATACATTCATGCCAAGGGGGAGGGGAGATGAAGAGGGATGGACTGAGAGTTTAGGACTGGTAGACGCAAACTATTACATTTAGAATGGATAAAAAACAAGGTGCTAATGTATAGCACCAGGAACTATATTCAGTATCCTGTGATAAACCATAATTTGGAAAAGAATATAAAAAAAGAATGTATATGTGTATATATATATATGTATATGTGTGTATATATATATATATATATATATATGTACAACTGAGTGACTTTGCTATACAGCAGGGATTGGCACAACACCTTAAATAAGTTATACAGTAAATAAATAAATAGAATGACAATATATTTAAAATTTCCTTTCCTAACATGGATGTCTGAACAATACACTAAGATACAAACATTGTATGATACGTTCTGATGCTGTTTGTGAACTAGAATTATGCCTTGTTAAAAAGTATACTATCAAGTTTGAATTTGCCAAAAAGCCACAGTTGTGTGGCAACCCTGAAGAACACATGCTACTATTCTTGTGCAGCAGAGGCTCATAGCTGTCTTCCTGGATACCCACTGTCCCTTTCTTCTAAAGAAATAGAAGGCATAGCAGGGCTCATGGCCGCATCCCTGCAGATTACATTTTCTAGCCTCCCTTGCAGAGAAGTAGTCATGTGATTGGTTCTGAGCAACAGAATATGAGCCACATGATGTTCGCACCCTCTAGGTCACTTTTCTAAAAGGAAAGGAGATTGTCCTCCTTTTCTTATTCCCTATTGCCACAGTAATAGAAACTCAAGCAGCCGTCTTAGCTGGAAGATGGAAGATGTGGGGTAGAGACGGCAAAGTGATAAGACAGAAAGAACAGTTATCGCCAACATCATAAAGCCATTTTATCAGCCTTGGTCTGCTTATGTTCTGACCAGTATAGATGCGAATTAAATAAACAGTTATTTTCACCAAACCAGTATCCTAATACATCTCTTGAAGCACTCTGAACCCAACCACTATCTTTAGTTGTGATACCTGTTCCTTACACAGAAGGCACCATGGTTTTCTTTCATATGTGTGTACACTGACACATTTTCTTATTGGAGGACAATTGCTTTACAGTAGTGTGGTGGTTTCCGCCCTGTGTGCGTGCTCAGTTGTGTCCAACTGTGTGCCTCCTGCTGCTGCTGCTGCTAAGTCACTTCAGTCATGTCCGACTCTGTGCAACGCCACAGACGGCAGCCCACCAGGCTCCGCCGTCCCTGGGATTCTCCAGGCAAGAACACTGGAGTGGGTTGCCATTTCCTTCTCCAAGGCATGAAAGTGAAAAGTGAAAGTGAAGTCGCTCAGTTGTGTCCAACTCTTAGCGACCCCATGGACTGCAGCCCACCAGGCTCCTCTGCCCATGGGATTTTCCAGGCAAGAGTACTGGAGTGGGGTGCCATCGCCTTCTCTGTGCAGCCTCCTGCTAGTTATCTATTTTACACATGATAGTACATATGTGTCAATACTTCTTTCTCAGTTTGTCTCCCCCTCTCCTTCCCCTACTGTGTCCACCAGTCCACTCTCTATGCCTGTATCTTCATTTATTTTCTGTAAATAGGTTCATCAGTACTATTTTTCTAGACTGCATATATATGTGTTACTATATATTTTTCTCCTTCTGACTTACTTCACTCTACCTCACTAAAACTGACTCAAATTCATTCCTTTTTATGGCTGAGTAAAATTCCATTGTATATATGTTCTACAACTTCTTTACCCATTCATCTGCTGATGGTCATCTAAGGTTGCTTCCATGTCCTGGCTATTGTAAACAGTCCTGCAATGAACATTGGAGTACATGTGTCTTTTTGAATTGTAGTTTTCTCAGGGTATATGCCCAATAGTGAGACTGCTAGGTCATATGGTTGTTTATTCCTAGGGAAACATAGGCAATATACTCTTTCACATAAATCACAGCAAGATCTTCTTTGACCCACCTCCTAGAGCAACAGAAATAACAAAAATAAACAAATGTAATCTAATTAAACTTAAAAGCTTCCACACAATAAAAGAAACTATAAACAAGACTGAAACAAAACCCTTAGAATGGGAGAAAATAATTGCAAACAAAGCAACTGACAAAGCATTAATCTCCAAAATATATAAGCAACTCATACTGCTCAATATCAGGAAAACAAACAGCCCAATCAAAATATGGGTAGAAGACTTAAACAGACATTTCTCCAAAGAAGACACACAGATAGACAATAAACACATTTTTTAAAATGCTCAGCATGGCTCTTTATTAGAGAAATCAAAACTACAATGAGGTATCACCTCACACTAATCAGAATGACCACCAAAAAAAAAAACCTACAATCAATAAATGCTAGAGAGGATGTGGAGAAAAGGGAACCCTACTGCAGTGTTGGTGGGAATGTAAATGGGTACAGCCACTATGGGAAACAGTATGGAGATTTCTCACCCTGGGTTTCTTGAAGGGAATTTCTCACCATGTTTTTAGCACCTACTGTCAGTGTTTGATGTCAGTTTGATGTTCACATTACTCTTTTAGTGTGGTTAGGATCAACTTTCTCAGTCCCTGAAATTAATTTCTATAATAAGCAATCCATAAAAAGAAGCAGCCTTCCCACTCTTCACTTAGGGCATCCTACAGAAGGAGTATGCATCAGCTGCTGCTACTGCTGCTGCTAAATCACTTCAGTCGTGTCCAACTCTGTGCGACCCCACAGATGGCAGCCCACCAGGCTCCCCCGTCCCTGAGACTCTCCAGGCAAGAACACTGGAGTGGGTTGCCCTTTCCTTCTCCAATGCATGAAAGTGAAAAGTGAAAGTGAAGTCACTCAGTCGGGTCCTACTCTTAGCGACCTCACGGACTGCAGCCTACCAGGCTCCTCCGTCCATGGGATTTTCCAGGCAAGAGTACTGGAGTGGGGTGCCATTGCCTTCTCCGAGTATGCATCTGACTAGCATCTATCTCACCATCCAAGATGGATCTCATCTCATCCTCATCATCCCTCCATCAAGAAAGGTAGGACACACCTGGGAACTTTCTTCACATCTTTTGGAAAATAAGAACCATTCACTTCTTCCAGACTCCTGAGGATGAAGACAAAAATCACCATTTTATAGTTCAGGAAATCAAAATCCATGACTCCAGATAACATAACAAAATACTTAGGATAAAGTTATCAGGTCAGGTTTTGTAGGTTACTTAAAATAAAAATTCATCACAATGCTGATGTAGATTCGTCAATTGTAACAAAATGCACCACTCAGTGGAGGATGTTGATAATGAGGGTAATGCATGTGTGGGGGGCAGGGGGTATGTGGGAACAACCTGTACTCTCCTCTCAAATTGTCTATGAGCCTAAAACTGCTCTTTAAAATACAAGAAAGTCTTTTTTAAAAGAAATATATACATATGTGCACATGTGCTCAGTTGTATCCAACTCTTTGCAACCCCATGGACTGCAGCTTGCCAGGTGCCTCTATCTATGGGATTTTCCCAGCAAGAATACTAGAATGGATTGCCATTTTCTCCTCCAAGGGGTCTTCCCAACCCAGAGATTGAACTTGCATCTCTTGTACACACACACACACACACACACACAGTTATAAAAGAAACTAAACTCTCTCAATGTTGTAATAGTCATTACCACTTACAGAACGAAAATGATAGTTGGCTCAAAGGTAATAATGATCAAAGAGTCAGCAGCCAAAAAACACACCGAGAAAACCCAGTAAAAACTGAGTCCGCATAGAACTGTTCCATCCAAGGTGTACGTGTGTGTGCGCTCAGTTCACACGACTGAGTCCACGGTTATCTCTTTGTGACCCCATGGACTGCAGACCGCCAGGCTTCTCTGTCCGTGGAATTTTCCAGGAAAGAATACTGAAGCAGGTTGCCATTTCCTTCTGCAGGTGACCTTCCCAATCCAGCGATCAAACCCGAGTCTCCTGTGTCTCCTGCACTGGCAGGTGGATTCTTTACTGCTGTGCCACCTGGGAAGCCCAACTCTGTCTGTCTACATCAACCTCTAATCTCACTCTAACCAAAAACCCGATTAAGAACATACATATCATTAACCCATTCCACATGCCAGGTAGTTTTTTTCTTCTTTCAGTCACAGAAACAATAATGTACTTCCTTAAGTAAAAGCTTTTTTAAAATGAAAACTTGCATTGTTTTTTTTTTCCCTTCACTGCCTCTGCATTGTCTAATAAAAATGACTTGAGTGTTTTGTTTTGTGATTCTTTAATTTCTAAGTGTGGGATTTCCCATAGGCAGAGTATTGCAGCTGTGACCATTTATGAACAGAGCACATAAAATGGTGCCATAAGAATAAACAACAAACCAACAGGTATCACTTTCCTCTAACACTTGAAAGAGCACATCATTTCATTTTTTTAAAAAAAAGACAGTATTACACAACATAGGGATTATAGCCAATATTTTATAATAACTATAAATGAGCATAACCTATAAAAATTGTGTATCACTATATTGCATACCTTTAACATTAATATTGTACATCTACTATACTTCAAGTTTTTTAAGGAAAAAGAAAAGAAAAGGGTTTTAACACTATTTCAACTCTTTGGCTTTATTAGCAGCATAATGTAAGAGTTCTAATCCAAAGCACCTATGTTTTCACAAATTGAACTTCCAGTAGTGAAAGTATTTTATCATACCCTCCAAGAGCTAAAATTTAAATCATATGTGGCTTCAGGTAATTAAAATCCATCTAGAATTTATGTTCCACAGAGCACACGACATATCCCTGTACAAAAAATGAACTTTAATAAACGGGACATAGGCCAGGGGAAAGCTGTATGATAAAGGCAGCAAAATGATTGCTCAGGCAGGTGGAACCTATTTGAGGGGTAGTGGCTGCTCAACCAGGCTGAACAAACAGTCTTTTAGGGGACCAACCACAGGTGACCACCAAAAGAATTTTCCACCCAACGCCACCATTTTCAGTCCTTTCTGATTAAGGACCAAAATAAAAGCTGTGGTAGTTGTTTCATTTCGATCATTTAGAAAGCCCCAAATAACAGCTAAGAGCTTTCTATAAGCATGCCAGTGGGGAGGGAGAAGGAGGAAAATTACAGTTGAAATTATATCCTTTTGAGAGCCAGTTAAGCCACTAATTCACAAGCAGGTCTCAAGGCTGCTATCTGACCCAGAAAGCCACAGGTGAGGAATTCATTTTAGGACTGATTACATGAACATCAAATCATTCCAACTGTTTTAACCTTTTAAAAATGGACTTTTCCCACACTTTTTCTTTATACAACTGAACGACGGTCCCAACCCAGGGACTTGAACTTGGAAGTGGAAAACCTTCCAGTCTGAGCATTGAAGAGTGTCACTAGCCCTTGCATACCTCAGGCAAATCATTACACCTCTGGATTTTGCCATTTCCCTACCTGCAAAACAAACAAAAAAAGACCACTTCCTACTTCCTGTTATGATTAAAAACAACAACAACTAGGGTAAGTCAAGCTCAAAAAAACTTTCAATATGGTATATGACATTCAAACAGCCAGTTTTGGGGTAAGAAGAGGGAGGGAGGTTCAGCAAGGTGGGGATATATGTATACTTACAGTTGATTCATGTTGACATATGGCAGAAACCAACACAATATTGTAAAGCAATTACCTTCCAATTTAAAATAAATAAAAAAGTTTAAAAAGAACTTAGAAATAATCTCTTCCATTTAGTCTATTTACAACATAGAAAAACTCCTTATATAATCTATTCAAAATAATAAAGAAAAAAGTTTGACCCTTTCAAGTCATAGAGAATTATTTGCTCTAGATAGCCTAGTCTTCTAGATTAATGTCCAAGAAGGCGGGGATTTTGTGTTTTGCTGTGGAGTATATCTTCAGCACCGAGAACAGTGCCCAGCCCATAATAGGTGCTCATTACATATTACTATTAACAGATGAATAAATGAATAAACAGCTGGCAAAGAATCTGCCTGCAATTCTATTCCTGGGTTGGGAAGATCCACTAGAAAATGGATAGGCTACCCACTCCAGTACTGGGCTTTCCTGGTGGCTCAGCTAGAAATGAATCTACCTGCAATGTGGGAGACCTGGGTTGGATCCTTGGGTTGGGAGGATCCCCTGGAGAAGGGAACTAACTACTCATTCCAACATGCTGGCCTGGAGAATTCCATGGACGTATACAGTACATCTTCTTCAGCACCTAGAACAGTGCCCAGCCCATAATAGGTGCTCATTACATATTATAATAGACGAATAATGCATAAAAGTTTAGCACTCAGTAAATGTAGGAATGCTTTTTTTTTAATTTTAGCCATTTCAGGTGGAGATTTCCTTAAAATGTATAGTAGCACCCTCTCTTATCTTCTTAAAAAGATTATAAAGACCGTAATAGCACACTCTGCCAAGAGCAAAGGGTCACCTTTGTGTACATCAAATATTTCAAAGATGCCCTTTGTGTGCTTTAAAATATTAAATCGCTACAGAATTTTTAATGCAATTTTTAGCTCTTTCATGCTTTTATCACGTTTACCACCCTTCCCTTTCTGTAGGGTTGTCATTTCTCCCTATTGTGAACGGCCTAAAATTGGCCGTTTCTGAGTTATTATTTGATTAAAAGCCAGTCAACCACAAACTTAGCAGAGTGTCTCAAGTAAGAGTACAAGGCTCTAAGAGATAAGGAAATGGGGCGAGGAGAGGGTGCTCTCTGTTTGCAAGCACCTGTTTCATGGTATCAGCCTACACTGAGGAATCAGCCTGGACTGAGGCCTTCCTAGTATGTGCTGCTTTCAAAGAGCAGAATGAGTCCTTAAACTGCAGCAGCTGCATTACAAGGAACCTTCCTAATGCTGGAGAACTAGCATTTTTAAATAATATGTTCAATAGGAATGACCTAAAGCTTCCTAGCTAGGTCATTCCTGTGGTTTGAATGCCCATGAATATTAAATCAGGCCCCATTTTACAGGATCTTAGATTAGTATCAGTTTGGGAAAGAAATGTGACTCTTAAATAAAATAAGAAATGCACATTAGAAAAAAAATCTAACAGTTCCATGAAAAATCATTAAGCTTTGAGGCATTGTTTCTTGATCTGGGTGCTACTTATACAGGTATGTTAGAGAACACTTAGGTGTTCTCTTCTGTATGTATAGTACACTTCAATAAAAAGTGTTAAAATTGCCAGAGCAGAGTAATAGTTTATCCTTGCCCTATTCTAATGTAAACTGGCCTTTCATAAGCAATAAAGCACAGAGAGTTTGAACGTGGAGATAGAAGCCGTAAGACTCCTCTTTCCAAATAAAGATCCACTAAGAGAAACACGCTACTCATAACCAGAAGGCTGTTGCCTGGGAAACTGGAGCTGTAACTACTGCAGTCACACCTCAGGAACAAAGATGGCCAAGATCTATTTCAATTCTTAGATGCCTCGAGGAACCACAGATGACTATAACTATGGAGGACAGCCAATCTGTAGTAACAAAGAAGCACATGCCCGAGTTAGAGAAGCTACAATTGTTAAAGGGAAAAAGAGAGGGGCAGGGAAGAAGGAAAGAGAAAACAAAATTCAAGTGCAGCAAGTAAAGCCCAATCGAAGAACTGCACAGCTGCAAGGCTACAGGTTTCATTCATTTCAGCCAATCCACCCTCTTTACCTTATGGTGACCCCACAACAGCACCTGCCAGCCCCCTGCCAGGAGTAGGGAGAACAAAGCTGAGTAAGACTGACCCTTTTACAGGGAAAGGCAAGCTCAGAGAAGTGCTCCACTTGAGGTACAAGTGCCCTGGAACAAAGTAGCGGAACCAATTATCTTCCGTATGAAATGGGCGTGGGAGGCTTCAGAGAGAAGGTGGCATTTTTTAAGCTTGAATTCAAAGAACATGTATGATCTCCCCAGGATGAGGCCGAGGAGGGGCATCTCAGGCCAAGAGAATGACAGATACAAAGGACAGAGGCATGCCACAGCCCCATTCTGTTTCTCACCAGGGTGGCTACTGCAATTTGGCAGGGAGGGGGAAAATTCCCCTTGGAGACAATGTCTCACACGCTGCAGGATGTTTGCCATCTCTGACCCCAGCCGCTATTCACTGGCAGCAACTCCCAACCATTATGATAACTAACGGAATGCTCCCCACGTTTCCAAATATACCAAGGAGTGAGGCTGTGCTACTGCTCACAAGTGAGAAGACCATGAACACAAGAAAACAGACGTGTGGCTGGAACAGGGGTTGGGGGGTTGGTAAGACGGGAGCTGAGGATGAGACGCAGGTGAGGACCAGAATGAAGGGCTTCACATCCCTGCTAAGGAGTCAGGCTCTCTGCCAGACTTAGAGAAGAGACAACAGTCTCAGAGCAGTTATGTGGGAGGCCAAGCCAACAAGACTTGGCAGCTAATGGGCTATGAGGAGGTGGAGAAGAAGGAAGAATGGAAGGATAAAGAATAACCCCCACAGTTATAAGCTGGGCCAACTGAGTAAACAGTAGTGGCACTAAACAAAGGAAAAGAATAGAGTCTGAGCAGGGCTGGAAGGGGATGGAAAGGGGAAGTGGAAAATGAGTCTCAGTCTGAAGCTCATAAGGTACATCCAGGTGGAATGTTTAAAAGTAACAGACATCTGGGTTGGAAGTAAGAGAAACCTTGGCATTTAATTGCAGGCAGTGTCCAAGCCATTCTTCTAGGGGGCTCCAAAACAGGTGTTCCCCAGCTTGCTGAACAAGCAAAGGAGAGGTGCAGAAGGAGTACCTGGAGCCAGGGCAACACAGCAGAAAAGAGACCCGAGTGGGCAGAGACTGAGAAAAATGGAGCCGGCTAGCCTGGCGGAGGCAAGCGGACTAGCAGTGGAATTACTGAATACAGGTGGTTTGGAACCAGCTCCCATGCTGTGCCCACAGGCACCCTTTCACATGATTCTTGGCACACATTAGGACAGTGGCTTTCCAACTTATTTGCCCGTGATTCACAGTAAGAAAATAATTTGACATCGTAACACAAGTCAAACACAAACATCCACATGAGGGCTGGTTACATGTGTGCACTGCAAGCTGGGCGGCTGTACAGGGCCACACACTCAGAGGGGCCCCCTCTTGGTTACTTCTCTGCTGCTGCCATCTTGAAACTCCCACTGATTTTCTAACAAGAGGTACAGTATTTTCATGTTACATACGATCCCACAAATTATGAGGCCAATCTTGATACATATAAATACACTTAACAAAAGTTCCATAAAACAGTATCTCCCAAGTACATGTGGTATAAAATTATATTTTGTTCTTTTTTTTTTTTTAATACAGTCCCAGCCTGTTACATTGACAATCCACTCACAGGTTGCAAATCACAGTTTTAAAATACTCTCTGGGGCTAACTCAGTTCTAAAGGTTTGTTTGTTTTGTTTGTGGTGGTAGAAGGGGTATACAGATTCTTTTGAAAATTTATATTCTCTTTCCTCCACAAAGAATTTGAGACAGTATACAGAAAATAGTGAGGGTAATTGAAGGCAAAGGAATTGCTGAAATTAACCAAGCGAAGAAGGAGGATTGGATTTATGAAGAAGGAAGGATTCATGAAGAAACAACACTGAGTTGGGAGGCAGGGGATTGAGGAAGAATGGTCAGAAAGGTAAAATAAAAACTAAGAAAAAATAGGCAAAATCAAAGGAGCACAAGAGCTTCCAGAAGGAAGTAGTCAACGAGGTCAAGAGGCCCAGAGGATATCAGGCTGAGGTGAGAGTTGCAGCCTGAGGTCATTGAGGATGAACTACATTAGTTTCAGGCCATGTGAGAGAAGTGTGAGTGCTGAATGCCAAGGGGCCAGGAGGCCAAAAAGCGAAAAAATCAAAGAACACCAAAAGAGAGAGAGAGAGAAAGGAACTTAGTCAGAAAGTAGAATAGGGGAAATTTTTTCTAAGAATTCTGGGAGGTTTTAGGGTGACTAGGAGCTTCCCTGGTGGCTCCGATGATAAAGAATCTGCCTGCAATCCAGGAGACCCAGGTTTGATCCCTATATCTGGAAGATCCCCCGGAGAAGAGAATGGCAACACACTCTATAGTCTTGCCTGGACAATTCCACGGACAGAGGAGCCTGGCGGTCCACAGTCCATGGGGTTGCAAAGAGCTGGACATGGCTCAGCAACCAGCAACTGTAGTTTCACCTGGAAGCCCCACCCTCCACAATATTAAATATGTAAAAATATGCCCACCTCCCACACTAAATATACATTACTTTTATTTGCATTATAACTATATATTGAAATGAGCTGCAAAAGACTAATTGACATACATGCTATGTTTTATAGACATTTGGTTAAACATAATTACTTTTGACTTTAGCTTTTTTCAGTATTCAAGAAGCCAATATAAACTTTTTTTTTTCTGATTTCAGACATTTTTAGGCCTTTGAAAAGCTTATTGGCCCCAGGCCCATAATTTTTTAAAGATTAATGAAGGCTGTGTGTCGGGGGTTAAGGTAAGGCATCTGGAGAGACTGAAGAAAGACAAAGTCTTATATGATATTATACAAGTTTCAATGCCATTCTTCCAAATCATCTCACCCTTTCCCTCTCCCACAGAGTCCAAAAGCCTGTTCTATACATCTGTGTCTCTTTTGCTGTCTCAGAGGGATGGTATGGGGAGGGAGGTGGGAGGGGGGTTCAGGATTGGGAACACGTGTACACCCGTGGCAGATTCATGCTGAAGTATGGCAAAACCAATACAATATTGTAAAGTAAAAAATAATAATAATAAATAATAATAAAAAAGAAAGACAAAGTCTTTCTTCCCAGAGGCAATGGCCTCTGATAGAGACAGAGCTGCTACAAAATGTCAGAAGAGGCTGGGTAACCCACTTTTTTTTAATGGCAAATTTGATGAATAAGCAATCCAAGGATGAGAAATATAGAAGGTCAATGAACATATAAAAAGCTACCTAATCTCCTCAGCACACAGGGTAATTTCCATTTTTCATATAATGGACTGGTGAAATGTTGAAAGACTAATAATACCTAAAGCTAAGGGCGAGGGGTGGGTATGAGGAAGCAGAGCCTCTGAGATACTGCTGGGTGGAGTGTATGTCACTATAACTTCTGCAGAAGGTCATCTGGCAGGCTCCAGTAAGGAATAACTCAGAACATGAATCTAACTTCCTCACATACATCACCCACTTCAGGTTGTCTCCCCCATCCTGCAATCTCGGCATAAGTTTACCTCCTGAAAGGGGCCTTTCCTCTAACACAGAACCTTGCTTTATTTCACTCATGCCCTTATGTCTGCTATTTCTTACTTTCTGAATTGCTTCAGCTGTTTAAGCAGAGAGCACCTCCCTCTCTCCCGCCTTTCCACCTTCTTCTCTCATTCACCTCCTATTCCCAGCTCTGAGGGGCCTGTAGAAGCACTACCTGGACCAACAATTTTCACTGCAGCATTGTTTTAATGACAAAAACTGGAAATAATCTGAAAGCCCATCAATAGGGGAAACAGTTGAATAAATCATGATATGTCCATACTATGGAATAATAAAAATAATAAAATAGCTTTTTATGAAGCTTGATACTGACCTGGGGTGGGAGAGATGTTTATAATACATTGTTTTATGGATAGAGCAATTTATCACACTTTTATTTAAAAGGAAGAGAAAAAACCATGAGGTAAATACAACTGTACATGATTGAATAAGCACAGAGAAAAGGAAGGAAGGAAACACACACAATGTTAATACTGATGGCCTTTAGGGTATGATACTATTGCAGGGGACAAGAGATTTCATTGCTACAGTGAGCTTATATTTTGTAATTTTAAAAAATTAAACTATTTTAAAAGAATTCTGGCCTCAAGAATATTAAACTATCATACATTGTGTTTATTTCACCTGTTGGAGACTCTTGAGTGTCCCTTGGACTGCAAGGAGATCAAACCAGTCAATCCTAAAGGAAATCAATCCTGAATATTCACTGGAAGGACTGATGCTGAAGCCGAAGCTCCAATACTTTGGCCACCTGATGCGAAGAGCCTACTCATTGGAAAAGACCCTGATGCTGGAAAGACTGAAGAGGAGAAGGGGAGGACAGAGGATGAGATGGTTGGATGGCATCACTGACTCTGTGGACATGAGTTCGAGCAAGCAAGATGGTGAAGGACAGGAAAGCCTGGCATGCTGCAGTCCATGGGGCTGCAAAAAGGACAGGACCGAGCGACTGAACAAAAACAATTCTAAGGGTTCACTGGACCTGCCTACAGCCAACCTTGTAACCTAATTTCCCACCTGATTTGTGAAAAAGCCAAAATTATTCCAACACACTGTAGCAGAAATGCCATGCCTTTTATTAAGGACCGTAGTTCCCCCTGGCTGACCTGAAAATCATCTGAGAGTCTTTTTAATAGGCCACTGAGAGTCCAAACTGCCCAGCAACAAGAGAGGAACAGAGCAAGGGCCCACCTGTGTGCATGGTGGCATCTGCTTCCTGTATGCCTGTCAGGTTCCCAAGGCAGCCACCGATTCTCCCACAAATTTCACTTGGCTGGAGCCTGGAAAGTGGTATCTGGAAAGCCCGAGACACTCTTTTCAAGAGGCCCTAAATCAAAGGCCCTTGTCTCTGCCAGAAACAACCTACAAGGAAAATCTTTATCACAAAACAAGTTCTCAGGCATGTCAAGGATTTTTCTAATTAATTCCTTAAGCTGATCAAGTGATAAAAGCTGGGAATTTAAAAGGACTCGGATATTTCTATCTCACTGTGCTAATCTACCTGTAAGCTACTCAACCAACCATGAAAGAAACAGTATGAATGGGATGGGCTTTAGCACACAGCATGGGGCACAGCACCTCACATCAACCAAATGAATGGGACTGAATGATAAACCAATGAATGAATGAGAATTGTGGAACGCAAGTGGACATCACTAAGGGGGCCTGACATTTAGAAGGGGTAGAATCCAGTCCTCACTGAGACACTAGTTATGTACTTAAGCCAGGGAAATTGCTGAAAATGCTCTCGCTTCAGTTTCCTCATCTATGAAACGGAAATGATTATGCCTATCTTCTAGAACTACTGTGCGGCTCAAGTGAGGATATACATGAGGGACTGTGGTAGATGGAGGTAAGCTGCCCAGATCCCTCTTTGGGGAAGAACTTGCTGCCCAGCTTCAGGAGCATGGTCAAAACAAGGCCTTCAGCTGCCCACTCCTTCAGGGTCTGCCCCAGGCCCAAAGAGATGCCTCCCCCCCTTTTCTGCAGGACCTGAGACAATCCGAGTCTGCTGACTGAGGCCCAGTAATTCTTTCCCAAAGCAGGACACTGACTGCACGTATTCACTGCAGAGTTTTCCACCAGGTTGGCTGAGGTCTTTTCAAACCCTTCTTTTACCCAATCCTGCTTCCTTCCCTTTCTGAGTACCAGTCTCTAATGAGCCCCAAACTCCATGCAATTGCTTCAAGACAACCCAACCTGCAACAAAGCCCTTCTGTTGTCTAAAGTAGCTCAGCGCTTTCATAATGTCACAAAGAGCAGACGCCAATTGTGGCTTAGGAAGAAACAAAAATCACACTCATAAAACTTTTATTTTTCCATATGTGCCATTTATGTGAAAGTATTCCAAGTCTGGCAATTCATTCATATTCACCACATTTGTACAGAATATCATGTCCTCAGGGCAAGCTGCTAGGGGCCGTAAGGGCTCTGCAATGATTATAGTTGGAGCTGATGCCTATCTCCTTGGCTGTGGCTCCTGGTAAGGTAGCACTGTCCCTAAAGGCTTTGGAATCGTTTTTGTAAGTAGCTTTTGGTTGTAACACTGATTATAGAACTCTGATGGCATCTGGGAAGGGTGGGAGCAGAAATGCTAAATTCCTACAATGTTCCAGAAGGTCCCTCTAGATAATGGATTGTCCCATGTTCCACACAACTTTCATAAAAGAGAACAAAAGTTTATATAATCATGTGAATCTAGATCTTAATACTGCATTTCATAAAAATATTTTTGTTTGGTTTTAAATACATTGAATTTTCTAAGAATTTAATTATCCTATAAATCAAGGGAAAGATATACTTAATTCTATCCAGAATTTTACCAAGAGTTTTTTATCATCTCCAAAAACCATGACAGGTTTAGGAGTGTCACAATTAATGAGTTACCTGTATAATATTGGTCTATATTTGTAGCTATCTTAGTCTTAGTGATAAACATAAAGACTTATTTAGCCCTTATTTCTAAGGTTTTATATGTAGTATTATTGATTAGCCACAGCTACGAGGGAGAGTGGGGACACCAAGCCATCGCCTAGCCTGGGGGTGTAATCATAATGTCAGGCACATGATACTAACAAAGAGCTATGGAAATTCAAGAAAGGGAGAGGCTAGCCTGGGGGAAGGGTCATAAAGAGGGTGCACGGTGTGGGGATCTGAAAACCAATGCTCCCAGGAGCCTCATCTCCAGGGAGCATCACTGCAGGAGCCCTTTACATACATTCAGTTCAGTTCAGTCCTGTCCGACTCTTTGCAACTGAATGAACTGCAGCACACCAGGCCTCCCTGTCCATCACCAACTCCCGGAGTTCACTCAGACTCACGTCCATCGAGTCGGTGATGCCACCCAGCCATCTCATCCTCTGTCATTCCCTTCTCCTCCTGCCCCCAATCCCTCCCAGCATCAGAGTCTTTTCCAATGAGTTAACTCTTCCCATGAGGTGGCCAAAGTACTGGAGTTTCAGCTTTAGCATCATTCCTTCCAATGAACACCCAGGACTGATTTCCTTCAGAATGGACTGGCTGGATCTCCTTGCAGTCCAAGGGACTCTCAAGAGTCTTCTCCAACACCACAGTTCAAAAGCATCAATTCTTCTGCGCTCAGCTTTCTTCACAGTCCAACTCTCACATCCATATATGACCACAGGAAAAACCATAGCCTTGACTAGATGGACCTTTGTTGGCAAAGTAATGTCTCTGCTTTTCAATATGCTATCTAGGTTGGTCATAACTTTTCTTCCAAGGAGTAAGCGTCCTTTAATTTCATGGCTGCAATCACCATCTGCAGTGATTTGGGGGCCCCAAAAAATAAAGTCTGACACTGTTTCCACTGTTTCCCCATCTAATTGCCATGAAGTGATGGGACCAGATGCCATGATTTTTGTTTTCTGAATGTTGAGCTTTAAGCCAACTTTTTCACACTCCTCTTTCACTTTCATCAAGAGGCTTTTTAGCTCCTCTTCACTTTCTGCCATAAGGGTGGTGTCATCTGCATATCCAAACTTATTGATATTTCTCCCAGAAATCTTGATTCCAGCTTGTGTTTCTTCCAGTCCAGCATTTCTTATGATGTACTCTGCATATAAGTTAAATAAGCAGGGTGACAATATACAGCCTTGACACTCCTTTTCCTATTTGGAACCAGTCTGTTGTTCCATGTCCAGTTCTAACTGTTGCTTCCTGACCTGCATACAGGTTTCTCAAGAGGCAGGTCAGGTGGTCTGGTATTCCCATCTCTTTCAGAATTTTCCAGTTTATTGTGATCCACACAGTCAAAGGCTTTGCCATAGTTAATAAAGCAGAAATAGATGTTTTTTTGGAACTCTCTTGCTTTTTCCATGATCCAGCGGATGTTGTCAATTTGATCTCTGGTTCCTCTGCCTTTTCTAAATCCAGCTTGAACATCTGGAAGTTCACGGTTGACATATTGCTGAAGCCTGGCTTGGAGAATTTTGAGCATTACTTTACTAGCATGTGAGATGAGTGCAATTGTGCGGTAGTGTGAGCATTCTTTGGCATTGCCTTTCTTTAACTCCATCAAAACACACAGCTGTGGAGAAGGAAATACAGCCCACTCCAGCACTCTTGCCTGGGAAATCCCATGGACAGAGAAGCCTGGTGGGCTACAGTCCTTGGGGTCGCAAAGAGGTGGACACGACTGAGCACGCACACATACACACAAGGATATATTGTACAGTGCAGAGAATATAGCCAATATTTTGTAATAACCATAAACAGAGTATAACCTTTAAAATTTGTGAATCACTATATTGTACACCTGAAACATACAGTTGTAATTCAACTATACCTCAATTTTTTAAAAAAATCACCTCTCTGTTAAAGAAATTAAAAAACAACAATAACTTCACAGCTACCCTCTGGTAAATACTATTCCAGTCCAGATCTTTCAGAAGAAAAGACTGTGGCCCAAGAAAGACAGGTAACTTAAGGTTTCAAATTCAGCTCTTGCAGCCCCAGAGGACAGGGTTTAACCATCCCACTAACACTGGACCTGGGCCCAGTGGAAATGGGGTGGGTTTAGGGGAGAACCCAGGGAGTGTGGTGAAGAATGATTTCTATTCCAAAGCTGCATTTGCATCTTGTTATTCGCCTTCTCACCAATTCTGGATGACAAAAAGATACCACTGTGAGGAGAGATTCTGAGCATATATCGTTCACATAAAGCTGGAAAGACTCTAGGAGAACAGAAATTCAGGAGTCACAAATGCTAATAAGCCACGAATCACAGAAAAGTTACTTAACTGAGGCAACCGCAAAATGGCAGGAGGCTTGGAATTAGAAGCTGTTTTCTTTCCCCTGATCTAGCAACAGGACAAAGCTTCTGCTTAATCAATTCCCACCTAATCAGAGAGCCATCTTAACACTGTCTCCCTGAGCAGCAAATTAGCCTAATAGTGAGTGACTGTGGGCTTCCCTGGTGGCTCAGAGGTTAAAGCGTCTGCCTAGAATGTGGGAGACCTGGGTTCGATCCCTGGGTCGGGAAGATGCCCTGGAGAAGGAAATGGCAGCCCACTCCAGTATTCTTGCCTGGAGAATCCCATGGAGGGAGGAGCCTGGTAGGCTACAGTCCACGAGGTCGCAAAGAGTCGGACACGACTGAGCTACTTCACTATGGTGACACTATGGTACCAATCAGGAGGGCATTGGTGGGAAGGCCGGGGATGGAAACACGTTAGTGCTGGAGGGAGGGGGAAAGCAATTGGCTAGTGCTAAGGGGTTAAGTGGTGGTTAACTAGCTGTTAAACTGCAAAGTGCTAAGTTTCCCCATTCTAAAGCAGAAACTGTCAACAATGAATAGAAATGAAGATGAAATGCATCAGGTTCTATCTTTATTCTTACACCCCAGGTATGCATACAGGAGATACAAAATTTATTTTTAACACTATAAAGGGAAAGATCAAGACTCTTCATATGCCAAGTCAAGCATTTCTCATACTCAGACACTCTTTAGAATCACTTAGGAGCTTGTTAGAATCACAGTGCTTGCAAGTCACTTCAGTCGTGTCTGACTGTATGGACTGTAGCCCTCCAGGTTCCTCTGACCATGGGATTCTCCATGCAAGAATACTGGAGTGGGTTGCCAGCTTGAAGGGCTAATTTCCTCCTACCCAGGGACTGAACCAGAGTCTCTTACATCTCTAGCATTGGCAGGTGGGTTCTTTAGTGCCACCTGGGAAGTCAGTAGTCCTAGGTGGAGCCCTAAAATTTACCTTTCTTAACAAGTTGCAGGGGGTGCTGATTTCGCTGATCTAGGGACCACACTTTGAGAACCCACTGCTCAGAATGTCTTAAGAGCCATTTGGAAGTGGGGGCAGGGGAATGAAGGAGCAGCTGAGGGTGGATAAGGAGAGAGGCTCTCTCAGCAAGTAATGGAGGGTACCCTTAATAACACAGGAAAGTATCTACATACTTTTTAAACCAGTGATTTGTCATTTCATTAAGATTAAAGAGGCTATAACTATAAGCAATTAAGTAATGCCTGCCACATGTCTGTGGAGAATAAGAACAAAATGGCAAGGAAAACAGTGGCGGCCTACACTTTTCACAGATGTGCAGTGAGACTGGCTAATCAAAGGGGTAGTCAGAGTATGTCACAAGGGATGAGAGGTACCAGGCCAGAGATAGCTGAATGGCTGCTTCTCTGTCTGCAGGACCCTAAGGAAAATTCACTAGTTCTGTCTTACTCCTTCCCTGTGTCAAGTGGTGTTCCCACCATGACTGATAATCCCAGGACCACGGTTGGAATATAATCAAGCTTCTGCAATGAATAAAATCTTGGTCTGACCAAGATTCAGCACCCACTGGTCACAATCAAACTTCAGGTTCTCCTGGATCACCGTTACACCAATCCAGCAGGTTGTGTAGGACTAAGGTTGTGTAGAACTAATTATGCCATGTCTCACCACGGGCAATAAGGATTTCTTCTGCTTAGATGGACCAAGATTAACATCAATGTATCACACCCTGTTCCCATGACTCCCCAACTTCCAGATGCATTGTCCAGAGACCAGATGCTTCTGGAGGAATGTTTCCAATCAAAGCACTGCTTTGTGACCCCAGCTTGTATTAACCAAAGACCAAAAGCCCTCTGCCCTTCAGCTCTCACCCTCCATCTTTTTCCCTTCCCTCCGTAAGGGTATGTGGTTCAGCAGCAAGCAAGTACTTCAAATCTCCGAGGCAAAGACCTTTGGCCTTGGAGAAGTTAAGAGCAGAAACAGGTGGTGCGGTCTGGAGCCAACATTCAAGAGAATAAAATACCGAAAACTCTGAGAGAAGAATCTCTCCACATGGAATTCTTATTTACATTTCATGCAGTCAGCGGTTCTCCAGTTTTTCCACACCCCTTCAAAGACTAGGTTCTCATATTGTGTGCTGTGAGTAGATCAGACTAACAGGGTTTTGCTCTTATGGTTTCAGGCTGGGTAAAATTTCATAACCGCATGATTGAAAGGCTGGAGCTTAGCAGTGCTGTATTTAAGAGTTAATCGTATGTCCATCATTCAGCCCACACATCAATATGTTATCCATGGGATTTAAGAGAAGCTGGTGATAAAACATTTCCCTCTTCTAACAAGGGCCAGGGGGCCCATAAGGAAGGGTCAGTTCCTGATACAACGCCAGGGGCCCACCTGTATACGATAAAGATGTGTTTCTAACTGAACAATGCCTCAAGACACAGTATCACACAGTCAAGGCAGTAAATAAGCCATTGGTGCTCTACACTGCAATTAGATCATTTTTCTTAAAACACTACTTTGCACAAATCCGAACTCTGATCAACTATTCCATGGCTCCCCATTGAACCCAAACCCCTTAGCATTTTTTCTAGGGTGCTGCCCATTCTCTCTAATCCATCTGCCACTGTCTCCTGTGCAAACCCCTCCGCTCCAGTCAACTGTTGACATCACTGCTCTTGGAAAGCTAGCACAGAACTTTCTTTTTCTCTTATTTCTGGCCTCTGTCTCAAATGCCCTCTTCCTCCTTCCTCCCAGCTTGTTAAACATTTACCACTGTGCTTAGTCGCTCAGCCATGTCTGACTTTTTGCGATCCCATAGACTGTAGCCCGACAGGCTGCTCTGTCCATGTGGATTCTCCAGGCAAGGATACTGGAATGGGTTGCCATGCCCTCCTCCAGGGGATCTCCCCAACCCAAGGGTCGAACTCAGGTCTACTCACACCGCAGGTAGAGTCTTTACTGACTGAGCCACAAGGGAAGCCCCAAAAATTCCTCCCACAAGGCATTTAAAAGCCAGCTCCAATCTCATATCCTCCACAAAGCTGCTTTTCAGAAAATCGTCTTCCCTGGATGCTCTCCCCCCCTGAGTTGCCATGATAGTGATCAGCTGGCACTGGATGTGCCGTGCACAGTGGGATTTTATTCCCTTATCCTGGAGCCACCTCAGGTGGACTGTGCAGCTCCTAGGCGAGGCCTCTCACACCGACTTCCCTAGCATCTCACCTGCTCCCCTCCCACAGCAGACATTCACGAGAGGCTTCCTGCCCTCAGTCTTCAGCAACCACCACAATCTGGGTCCTCCCTAGGACTTAAGGTTTATGAGATACTTCTGTCTTTAAATCATCTTATTTCTCTTCCTCGCTGTCCCATCATTGCTCTCTTTTAGCCCGAGCATGTGACAGGACTGCCAATTCATTCTTTTCCTACTGTTGTCAAATAGCTTAGCAAGTGTTTAATGCAAAAATCCTAAGAGGCAACTGCTAGGTTGTAAAATCACTTTGGGTCCCACAGGACTGTGTTCGGTCTGCAGACAGGAAACAGACATCAGGAGGAAGAGATTAGCATGAAGGAAAAGTAGGCTACGGCTCCTCTCCACCCCCATCAGCAATCTCTCTACAAAACAAAAACATCTGGATAGAACCTGGGCAAATATTGCTGAGATCGGAAAACTGTACACAAAACGAAAGCACAAAGGGTTTGTAAGAGGCAGATTTCACTCCCCAACCCCCAATCACCAAAACTCAATAAGAAAACTAGCAGTGCTCCCTCAGCACATCTGTTTTCAGTTACCTGTGCTGAACCACAAACTTCACAGAAAGGGAGAGATTTCAAGCTGACCTCATAGTTTAAGGTCTGTCAGGGCAGAGCTCGGAGGCCTTGAGTGATGGCTGGACAACATCCATGATCTTGACAGGCCTCACGGAAGACAGTTTGATGGACCGGGAATTATGCTGTTGACTTGATTGCTAAAAAAAGTAACAGCCTCCAAAAGGTAGTAGCATCATTGAAGAAACATACCTACCCAGTGTTAGTCAATCACCAATTAAGACATTAATCTTACCAATTAGCAGTTATGTTATCAATCAATACCCACCATACACAGCCTTTCTTTATCACAGTAGTACCCCATTCACTGTTTCAGTTACCTGAAGTCAACAACAGTCGCAAAACATTAAATGGAAAACTCCGAAATAGACAGTATATAAGATTTTAATTTTAAACTGAGCACTGTTCTGAGTAGAGCAGTGAAATCCAGCCCTATCCTGCTCTGTACCTCCTAGGAATGAATCATCTCTTTGTCCAGGCAGTCACTTAGTAGCTATCTGGGTTATCAACTGTCAGAGTATCGAAGTGTTTATGTTCAGGAGGCCCCAGAGTACAAAAGTAGTAATGCTGGCAATTTAAATATTCTCTTATTGTGCCTAATTTACAAAATAAACTGTATCATAGGTATGGTATATTAGAAAAAACACAGTCGCTACTATCCACAGTTTCAGTCATCCACTGGGCGTCTTGGAATATTTTCCCCCACCAATAAGGGGCAACCATTGTGCTCTATCTTATCTATCTTGCTACTATCTTCCTAAACTTCTCCAGCTAAGATTTCGGTTTTATTTTTTAAAGTCTTTGAAGAAAAAAAAAGGAAATTTACATGTTCAACCTCAGAAATGTTTAAAAAACATTTTCTATATAACTAAAAAAATTATTTTTAAAAAATTTAAGAAATGAAAAACTGACTACTAGAATGTTCTTTATATTAAAGTCTTAAGTCCTGGTTTTGTTCACACATTCTTTCTCTAGACTCATAAAAATATTTCCAAGAATAATATTCCCTTCCTTTCAGTGAATTGAAGATACAGAGTACTGCCCACAAGTAGACGCTGGAAAATAGGAAAAGTAACGGTGTTCCTCATTTGATAAAACCCTTCCACATCTGGTGCCCACTTAAGTTCGAGAATACCAATACCACCAAGCTACTCTTTGAAACAGTGCAATACCAGAAATCTTTCCACACCAAAATCTTAACCCCTCCCTTATCAGAGAGCAACCTGACCTATTCTAGTCAGATGCAGTGCCCAAGCCTTACTTTCACCTGCTTACTGCTCCTTTATTGCTACAAAAATGGTTGCAAGAGGGAAATGCAATTTTAAAAATCCACTTCAGTAACAGAGGTTCCAATGACTTCATTGTTACATTAAATTTGTCTCAGAAACCATCCCCATAAATTGTTAAAATATATTATTAATACATATGATATGAGATACTAAGATGTTTATTGGCTAATTATTGCCATCCAGGTAATTTATTTGTTGAACTTTCAACAGTTCAGTTCAATCACTCAGTCATGTCCTACTCTTTGCAACCCCATGGACTAGAGCACGCCAGGACTCCCTGTCCATCACCAACTCCCGGAGTTTACTCAAACTCATGTCCATTGAGTCAGTGATGCCATCCAGCCATCTCATCCTCTGTCGTCCCTTTCTCCTCCTGCCCTCAATCTTTCCCAGCATCAGGGTCTTTTCCAATAAGTCAGCTCTTTACATCAGGTGGCCAAAGTATTGGAGTTTCAGCTTCACCATCAGTCCTTCCAATGAATATTCAGGACTGAGTTCCTTTAGGATGGACTGGTTGGATCTCCTTGCAGTCCAAGGGCCTCTCAAGAGTCTTCTCCAACACCACAGTTCAAAAGCATCAATTCTTCAGCACTCAGCTTTCTTTATAGTCCAACAGTTAGATTTCTTATTAAGAATACAGTTATTTTATATTTACTATGCATCCCAGGTGGCACTAGTGGTTAAAACAAACAAACAAACAAAAAACCCACCTGCCAATCCATGAGATGGAATAAACTCAGGTTCAATCTGGAAAATCCCCACGGAGAGAGGAGCCTGGTAGGCTACAGTCCATAGGGTCACAATGAGTTGGACACAAATAAAGTGACTCAGCACCCAGCGCACTAGCAACTGTTTCACTTAATTTCTACTTGAATTATTTTATATAGGAACATGGAGATCAACAGTGAAATTTCAGTAAAACAGGTATTGAAAGACATACTTTTCAAGACCTAGGGCTCTGCCCAGAGACTGGCATGAAGTGATAGGACTCAATTTGGAAAATGAATTGCATTCCATTTGCTTGTTCTTAGAGCAGCCATCATAACAGGGTTTTTTTTAATTTTATAGTCCTCGCTGCAAAAAAATCTAACTAGTGCAGTTTCATGTTGCTTGGGTCATATCAGAACAAGGGTAACCAAGCTCTAAGACAGAAGTTAACAACTTCTTACACCAGTCTCTGTGTGCTGGCAAGAAAAATTAACCTATCCTGTGGGGAGGGGATAATTTAAGTGAAGCTTTGTGCCTTTGCTCAGTCGCTCAGTCATGTCTGACTCTTTGCAACCGTATTGGACTCTAGCCCTCTGTCCATGGGATTTGCCAGGCAAGAATACTGAAGTGGATTGCCATTTCCTCCCCCAGGGGATCTTCCCGACTCAGGGACTGAACCTGTGTCCTGCATTAGCAGGCAGATTTTGTACCATTGAGCCACCTGGGAAGCCACCCAAGTAAAGGTTAGAAGCTTGCAAAAAATATATTTCTAAAAAAATATTTCTATGATGTTTCCTTCTCTTAGGAGGAAAAAAAAGCTACCAGGGACTCTTCTCAAGGAATTATAAGTAAAAGTTTCTAAACAGATACAGAATACCACTAGCTAATGTGCCAAGTAAAAATCTGAAAGACACTATGTTTTTATTTCATAAAAGCAGAGACCTATGATGCATTCACTGCCTATAAAAGTAGTTGATCCTTTCACTGATCATCCTTCTGGCTTCTCCTCTCATTTGGAGAGATTACAAACATTCACAGTTTTAACCACATCTATTGCAATTATTATTCTTTCCATTTCAAATATTTCCTCTTCACTCTCCATAAAGGTAAAGAAGGTAAAAAGCTGGGCTCAATTCCTTTCTTCCCAGCCTTCTAAAATTCAGGCATCATGCCTTCTGTTTTACCTCTCAACATCCCAAGGTAGCCCTCACATCTGCTAAGCACATCCAGAACCACATCATGCCACATCAAAACCACTCCAAATGCCCCAGTATAATGCTCTAAACTAAGCTACCTGCATCCAAATGCCAAACGCATACTCCAACTCTTAAACACACACTGCCACATACTCTGTACGAGCCCAGTACTACAAACTGTCAGGTTTAGCATTCAAGATGCACACACTCCATCAATAACTGCCCCTCACTGCAGCAGCCTCTTTCTCTAATGCCTCCAAACAAAAACTTTCATCATATTAATAAAACATGATAGACACTGCAGCTTCCATATATGTATATCAGAATCATTTTAGTGAGCTTTAGACAGAACACTAACTTAGGATGAGCACCTTCCACAAGTCTTACAATATAGACTATACTAGATCCAACCAGTCCATCCTAAAGGAGATCAGTCCTGGGTGTGCACTGGAAGGACTGATGCTGAAGCTGAAATTCCAATACTTTGGGCACGTTATGCGAAGAGTTGACTCACTGGAAAAGACCCTGATGCTGGGAGGGATTCGGAGCAGGAGGAGAAGGGGATGACAGAGGATGAGATGGCTGGATGGCATCACTGACTCGATGGACATGAGTTTGAGTGAACTCTGGGAGTTGGTGATGGACAGGGAGGCCTGGCATGCTGTGATTCATGGGGTCGCAAAGAGTCGGACACGACTGAGCAACTGAACTGAACAGAACTGAATTGAATGGACTTAATACGTACAAGAATTTGAGAACAAACACAAAAAAGATGTCCTTTTCATCACAGAGGGCTGAAATGCAAAAGTAGGAAGTCAAGAGATACCTGGAGTAACAGACAAGTTTGGCCTTGGAGTACAAAATGAAGCAGGACAAAGGCTAACAGAGTTTTGCCAAGAGAAGACACTGGTCATAGCAAACACCCACTTCCAACAACACAAGAGAAGACTACACATGGACATCACCGATGATACTGAAATCAGATTGATTACATTCTGTGCAGCCAAAGATGGAGAAGCTCTATACAGTCAGCAAAAACAAGATCAAGAGCTGACTGTGGCTCAGGTCATGAACTCCTTATTGCCAAATTCAGACTTAAATTGAAGAAAGAGGAAAAACCTCTACAACATTCAGATATGACCTAAATCAAATCCTTTACAATTATATAGTGGAAGTGACAAATAGATTCAAGGGATTAGATCTGATAGATACAGTGCCTGAAGACCTATGGACAGAGGTTCATGACATTGTACAGGAGACAGGGATCAAGATTATCCCCATGGAAAAGAAAGGCAAAATGGCAAAATGGCTATCTGAGGAGGCCTTACAAATAGCTGAGAATAGAAGAGAAGCAAAAGGCAAAGGAGAAAAAGAAAGTATACCCATTTGAATGCAGAGTTCAAAAGAAAAGTGCGGAGAGATAAGAAAGCCTTCCTCAAGTAATCAATGCAAAGAAATAGAGGAAAACAACAGAATGGGAAAGACTAGAGATCACTTCAAGAAAACTAGAAATACCAAGGGAACATTTCATGCAAAGATGGGCACAATAAAGGACAGAAACGGTATGTACCTAACAGACATGGAAGATATTAAGAGGAGGCAAGAATACATAGAAGAACTGAACAAAAAAGATCTCAATGAACCAGACAACCACGATGGTGTCATCACTCACCTGGAGCTAGACAGCCTACAATGCAAAGTCAAGTGGGCCTTAGAAGTATCACTATGAACAAAGCTTGTAGAGGTGATGGAATTCCAGTTAAGCTATTTCGAATCCTAAAAGATGATGCTATAAAAGTGCTGCACTCAATATGCCAGCAAATTTGGAAAACTCAGCAGTGGCCACAGGACTGGAAAAGGTCAGTTTTCATTCTAGTCCCAAAGAATGTTCAAACTACCACACAGTTGCACTCATCTCACACGCTAGCAAAGTAACGCTCAAAATTCTCCAAGCCAGGCAGGCTTCAACAATACGTGAACCATGAACGTCCAGATGTTCATGATGGATTTAGAAAAGATAGAGGAACCAGAGATCAAATTGCCAACATTCGTTGGATCATAGAAAAAGCAAGAGCATTCCAGAAAAACACCTACTTCTGCTTTACTGACTATGCCAAAGCGTTTGACTGTGTAGATCACAACAAACTGTGGAAAATTCTTAAAGAGGTGGGAATACCACACCATCTTACCTGCTTCCTGAGAAATCTGTATGCAGGTCAAGAAGTAACAGTTAGAACCAGACATGGAACAATAGACTGGCTCTAAACTGGGAAAGGAGTATGTCAAGGCTGTATATTGTCACCCTGATTATTTAACTTCTATGCAGAGTACATCATGAGAAACACTGGGCTGGAAGAAGCCCAAGATGGAATCAAGACTGCCGGGAGAAACACCAATAACTTCAGATATGCAAATAACACCACCTTTATGGCAGAAAGGGAAGAGGAACTAAAGAGCCTCTTGATGAAAGTAAAAGTGGAGAGTGAAAAAGCTGGCCTAAAACTCAACATTCAAAAAACTAAGATCATGGCATCTGGTCCCATCACTTCAAGACAAACAGATGGGGAAACAATGGAAACAGTGAGAGACTTTATTTTCTTGAGCTCCAAAATCACTGCAGATGGTGATTGCAGACATGAAATTAAAAGACACTTGCTCCTTGGAAGAAAAGCTATGACCAACCTAGACAGCATAATAAAAAGCAGAGACATTACTTTGCTGACAAAGGTCCATCTAGTCAAAGACATGATTTTTCCAATAGTCATTAATGGATGTGAGAGTTGGACTATAAAGAAAGCTGAGTGCCGAGGAATTGATGCTTTTGAATTGTGATGTTAGAGAAGACTCTTGAGAGTCCCTTGGACTGCAAGGAGATCCAACCAGTCCATCCTAAAGGAACTCAGTCCTGAATATTCATTGGAAGGACTGATGCTGAAGCTGAAACTCCAATACTTTGGCCACCTGATGTAAAGAGCTGACTTATTGGAAATGACCCTGATGCTGGGAAAGATTGAAGGCAGAAGGAGAAGGGAACAGAGGATGGGAGAACAGAGAAGGGAACAGGGGACAGAGGATGAGATGGTTGGATGGCATCACTGACTTGATGGACATGAGTTTGAGCAAGCTTTGGGAGCTGGTGATGGACAGGAATGCCTGGCGTGCTGCAGTCCATGGGGTTACAAAGAGTTGGACATGGCTTAGTGACTAAACTGAACTAGTCAAGCTACACCCCACTATATTAAACAGCAAGTTAGCAACATCATTTCCTCATTTTCCAAACACATCTGCTGCTGATGCTGCTGCTGCTGCTGCTAAGTCGCTTCAGTCATGTCCAACTCCGTGCGACCCCATAGACGGCAGCCCACCAGGCTCCCCCATCCCTGGGATTCTCCAGGCAAGAACACTGGAGTGGGTTGCCATTTCCTTCTCCAGTGCATGAAAGTGAAAAGTGAAAGTGAAGTCGCTCAGTCTTGTCTGACTCCTAGCGACCCCGTGAACTGCAGCCTACCAGACTCCTCCGTCCATGGGATTTGTCAGGCAAGAGTACTGGAAGAGGTACTTTACATCCTATTGTTAGCTTTGGAAATTAGGAGTCTCAAATGTCAATTACCTAGGGGCTCGTGTCTTATATGAGGGCTGCTAATGGTTTTCCAGTTTTAGTTAAGTGAAGTAATTCCCAGTAATTGGCCACGCGGAAGAAAATGAATAGAAAGTTGGATAACTATCTCCCAAGAAGGTTCAGGACATTGTCTCTTTGATGGATTGAGGGGTACAGAGAAACTAAAACTAAACGGCTTTCACAGAATTTACAAACTTGAAATATCTATATTTTACTCTGGAGATAATAAAGCATCAGGCCTTATATAAACAGGCATATAACAAAATAAAAAGTTTTAAAAAAATTAATAAGAACCAAAAAGAAAAGTGCCTTCAAAGATGGACAAACATCTATACCTAGTGACATTAACAGATGGAACTCACTTCAGTGAGACCTATTTGCAAACAATACCAAAGATGTGCACACCAAGAATGAACAAGAGTCCCCCTGGCCTCTGTTAGGCCACCAGGATTCCTCAGAGTTTTCCCTGCATTTTGATCTAGAGGTTTCCAAGTACTGTCCCTCAGGTTATCCATGTTCTATGACCAGGTCCAAGTTGCCTAACCATGAAAAGCAAACAATGGAGTCTTTTTCCCAGTTCTTAAAAGGAAAAAAAATAATTATGTATACTGTCATATAGATAGGACATTTATTCTCTAAGTTTTCTCATTAATTTCTCTAAAACCTTAGCATCTACCACCATATGACCTCACAAGAAATGAAGGCAACATATACTCAGAAACTACATGTGTATATTTAGACAAAATTCTAGAAATACGATAATTGTTAAATTTTAACTACTAACAATAGAAATATATTTTCTTCTAGTTGAGCAGGGCCTGTTCCATATGACAGAAGCAGCAATATTCCAGTTTTGTGGCACTCCAAACAATGGGCACCTTGAAACCCACCCAGGAGTTTTAGGCCCTGGGCGAGTTTCTTACTCACTAGCCTCTAGTCAAATCTCTAGGCCCACTTACAGACATCCTGCAAGAAGCAATGAAAAACTAGGGAGTTTGAGTTGAGCAAGGCCTGTGGGCCCTGGTGAATTCCACTGTAAGATGTCCACCAAGCTCCACAAACCCTCCTGCCACAGGAGTGTGGCTGGAACCATGCAGACCAAGAGTCAGTCTATGGAGCATGTATGATTCCATAAAAGCTACCGGTGGCATCCAGATCCCCCCTGCTCCTCTTCTGGGTTCTAATCTGTACACAGTAGCCCACCTGTGATGGAGCCACTGGAGGAACAGGATCAAAGTGTGGGAAATCAAGGGTTAAAGTGACTTGCTGAGCTATGGGAAATATTCTAGCTGGATGTTGAAGCTTTAATGCTTGGCTCTAATAGGGTAATGACTCTCACTCCTTTCTCATAAACATGCTAAGTACATTTTTACTTTCTCCAGAAACCAAATCCCTCTGTGACTTTATGACTTACTGCCATAACCAAGAGCCTCTTACGCTATTAACAGTCTAGTGTCACAGCCCTAAGGACTTGGCCTGTGTAAGTCTTAGGCATGCCCCCCTCACAAATTCCTGCAAAATAAACCCTGGTTAAACAGATCACAGAAAAACAAAAAGGAAAGAAAATACAAACTCTATTTGTGGCTGACAAAAAACCTGCACAGAGCTTAAAGAAATGAACAAAATACAGTATCAGAGTCTAAAGAAGAGATGTCAATGCAGTCACCTCTGGGGCAAAATCAAGGTTGTCAGTTTTCATCACTGAGCACTAGTGGAAGTGATTCAACAATTCCAACTCCCACACTAAATCCCTGAGTCCAAGATCTAATTCTGGGTTAGTCTGATAGAGCTGCCTACCCCAATTTACAGAGAAAAGGGGCAGGCTGGATAATTTGGCACAAGGCAGAGACCCCTTCCATTTGGCCATTGTAGCTGGTTGACTAACATAGTTGTTTGCTACTCTACAAGAGTTTTCCATGACACTATTAAAGCACATTATCCTTTCCAAACGTTTTTTGCCTTAATAGAGCCCATTTCCACCTTGCAATAAAATTAAGCAAGGTGGTGGTTTAGTCACTCAGCAGTGTCTGACTCATGCGAACCCGTAAATGACAGTCGCCAGGTTCCTCTGTCCCTGGGATTACCTAGGCAAGAATACTGGAGTGGGTTGCCATTTCCTTTTCCAGGGGATATTCCCAACCCAGGGATCGAGCCTGGTCTTCTGCAGTGCAGGCAGGCTCTTTACCAATTGAGCCACCATTCTATTTAATACTAGTTCTCTTGATCTGAAAGCAATCTTTTTATTTAATCCAAAGACCTCTTTTAATGCTATCAAAATGGCAGTCAAAGTTGGTTTAGAATCTTTAAGTAATTTCTAAGGATAGAAAGAATCTCTACTTACTACACCTTGTGTTTTTTTTTTTTAATGCTTCTCAGTTCTCCTAGAAATATTTAAACAACCTAAAGTACTGGTGTACTTGTGAAGCTGAACATTTGGTTTTCATCCAAACCGTTAAAAAAAAAATGCAACTTTGGTAAGCATGAAAAGACCATAGAATGGAAACAGATTTAAGATCCCTAAAAGTTCCAAAATTTTCTTATCCTATTATATTTTTAAAAGGAATCTATCCAACTATCTGACATTCTAGAAAAGGCAACATTACGGAAATAATGAGATCAATGGTTCCAAAAGTTAGGGAAGATGGATGAACGGGCAGAACACAGAGGGCTTTTAAAAGGGTGGTGAAATTCCCCGGTGTGATACTATAATGGTGGACACATGTCATTAAATATTTGACAAATCCCATAGACTGCACAATACCGAAAGTGAACTCTAATGTAAACTATAGACTTTGGGTGATAATGATGTGTCAGTCCAGGTTCAGGGACTGGAACAAATATACCACTCTTGTTCCATATGCTGCGAGTGGATGAGGTTGTCAGGATAGGTGGCCGGGAGTATAGTAGAACTCTGTCGTTTTGGCTCTTTTCTGCTGTAAACCCAAAACTGTTCTAAAAAACAAAATCTTTGTTTAAAGAAGTAGTAACATTGCTACACAGTCTAAGTAATTACAGGTATATATTCAAGTATATATCCTGCAACTGAAATTAAAAAAAAATAGGTAGAATACTTGAGGAAGAGGTTAAAACTCCTGTCGCCAGAAAAAAAAGTGTAAAGAAAAGTCACTGTGTTGTCGCGCCTGTCTTGTGGCATCACAGAATACTTGGCAGAACAGATGTGTTTCTGTTTGGCCTAGAGATGAGCAAGAGGAACCAGCAACACTAGTCATCAGAAGATGAGCATTCTCTTTGAAGAGCCATGTTTGACACTGTTGAAATACTGCACAGAAATGCCAGGCAACATACACATACAACCAGTACAGCATTTTTAATTTTATGTCTAGATATCTCACCTCATTTTTGGTAAAATAACTTCCCAGATATAATATCTATTTCCATATTAAAGAATCAGGGGATTTGTTAGCTAATTTCAGAATTGACGAACTAAATAACTATCAGATGTACTCCCACAAGCAGCTGCTTTGCTAAAAAATATTACAAAAGCAGAAATCTAGGTCTTTAAGGATGTTGGAGAAAATTCTTTGAGAGTCCTTTGGACTTCAAAGAGATCAAAGCAGTCAATCCTAAAGGAAATCAATCCTGAACATTCATTGGAATGACTGATGCTGAAGCTCCAATACTTTGGCCACCTGATGTGAAGGGCCAACTCATTTGAAAAGACCCTGATGCTGAGAAAGATTGAAGACAGGAGGAGAAGGGGACGACAGAGGACGAGACGGTTGGATGGCATCACCGACTGAATGGACACAAGTGTGAGCAAGCTCCAGGAGATGGTGAAGGACAGGGAAGCCTGGAGTGCTGCAGTCCATGGGGTCACAGAGTTGGACATGACTGAGCAACTGAACAACAAAAAGGTCTTTAAATATAATAAATGAGCTTTCCAAGACATCAAATTCTAATTAAACTTTAAATTTTAATGAGAAACACCATTGCTAACTAACATCCTGAAATTACTATGGTACAGAGTTGAATATGCAGAGGAGCATACAGACACCAGATTCAACACATCCGAGAGGAGTCTTCCCAAGCATCAGAGTTTCACAAGTCAGAGGGATAAGTTCTCAAAACATCCATACACATGAAACGAACGTTTCATCAAGGATCTAGTTACTAGAATTAACCTTCAGAAACACAGAGATCATAAAAGAAATGTTATTTGGGTTAATTAGTTTAAAAATCTTCTAAGTGAGAATATATGTAAAGCCCTACTACATACCCCTCCACCTTACCTTCGGAGAAGGCAATGGCACCCCACTCCAGTACTCTTGCCTGGAAAATCCCATGGATGGAGGAGTCTGGTGGACTGCAGTCCATGGAGTCACGAAGAGTCGGACACGACTGAGCGACTTCACTTTCACTTTTCACTTTCATGCATTGGAGAAGGAAATGGCAACCCACTCCAGTGTTCTTGCCTGGAGAATCCCAGGGCCGGGGGAGCCTGGTGGGCTGCCGTCTATGGGGTCGCACAGAGTCGGACACGACTAAAGTGATTAGCAGCAGCAGCCAACCTTACCTTCAAAAGTTTATTTTAACACATGAGTCCAGTTTTTCAAAATTGTAAACACAAGCTTTACAAAGGAGATATACTGCCTATGAGAATTGACTAGAATATCTCATTCACACCTGAGGTGACCCAGCTGGCCAATGGATGGGACTCTGGGAGCACAGGTCACCCCCCATGATGACATCATCTCTTCCAGCGTTGCCTCATCTCTCAAGGAGTGGCTTCATGCAGGGACCCTGCACCCCGGGAGCATGGGAAGCTTCAGGGAGAGGTTTGCAGGTACAGGCTGTGTGTAGAAATCATGGTCTACATCCTTGGCTTCCAAGTGTCTACCTTTCCAAAAGGCATCTAACAACAAAGCTCCATCTAGTCAAAGCTATGGTTTTTCCAGTAGTCAGGTACAGATGTGAGAGTTGGACCATAAAGAAAGCTGAGCACAGAAGAATTGATGCTTTTGAACTGTGGTGTTGGAGAAGACTCTTGAGAGTCCCTTGGACTGCAAGGAGATCCAACCAGTCCATCCTAAAGGAGATCAGTCCTGGGTGTTCATTTGGAGGACTGATGTTGAAGCTGAAACTTCAATACTTTGGCCACCTGATGCGAAGAACTGACTCATTGGAAAAGACCCTGATGCTAGGAAAGACTGAAGGCAGGAGGAGAAGGAAAAGACAGAAGAGGAGATGGTTGGATGGCATCACTGACTCTATGGACATGAGTATGAGCAAGCTCTGGGAGTTGGTGATGGACAGGGAAGCCTGCTGTGCTGCAGTCCATGGGGTCGCAAAGAGGCAGACACGACTGAGCGACTGGACTGAACTGAACTGTGGTTCAGGCTGCTGCTGCTGCTAAGTCGTTTCAGTCGTGGCAGACTCTGTGCGACCCCATAGACGGCAGCCCACCAGGCTCCCCCAGCCCTGGGATTCTCCAGGCAAGAACACTGGAGTGGGTTGCCATTTCCTTCTCCAATGCATGAAAATGAAAAGTGAAAGTGAAGTCGCCCAGTCATGTCCAACTCTCCATGACCCCAGGGACTGCAGCCTACCAGGCTCCTCCATCCATGGGATTTTCCAGGCAAGAGTACTGGAGTGGGGTGCCATTGCCTTCTCCGTGTGGTTCAGGAGTGTGCTTTTTTTTCCTGCTTTTTACTGCTTCTTCACATCTCTCTCTTAAGGATCTTTCTTTTCCCACGTGACAAAAGGCAGACTTACCCCTCACACATTCTGATTCTGACTGAGGGAACTGCCTGCAAGGTGTTAAACTTGCTGGTGCCAATAAACGGGCATATTCAAAACACTGCAGGTCAAGAGAGCTTTCTCTGAAGAACACCCCATACCATCCCAGCAATTACATTCTCCACAAATGTGAATTAACTTAAAACAAGAAAGCAAGCCTCATCCAGAGATTAAGAAAAGCATTTCAAACAAGAATGTTTGACTTCACATATTTTGTTAATAATTTATCAAACTTTATAATATGTTTATGTTTTGACAAATTGTTCATATAGATAAACTCAATCCAGAAATCTATTAAATTCTTACCACCTTAGGATCATATTTTTATTGCAAAGTATCACTGGATAATCAGAGTGGGGTTTTTTTGACACATTACATTTGGTAAAATTCTGTGTGAGAAAGTAGAATGGAAGTATGAATTCAAGGAGGAAAAGGAACAACATAAAAAGTTCCTAGTATTAAACTGCTTGTTCCTGTATTTTTAAGTGATGATGGAGTGTATCAAATCACAATGTGTTTAAATTCCCTTCTTTACATTTTAAACAGTAATAACTTTATTTTAAAAGTCAATATTTACATTATACTAGGGATCACATCCTTTGTAGCTTTCTAACTTTATAATCAAAACCTAAAAAATGTGCAAGGGAAAACATAGTTATAAAAATCTTTCAGAGGTGAAAGTTGAGAATAAAGAATGTTGCAGAGCTGTTCTTAAGCATCATTAGATGACCCAGCTTGGCCCTCCGTTTGGTCCCCGCGGGATCAATGGTGGAAATCATATTCTGCCTCTTTGGGGCCTGAATAAGTTCAATACTTTAAATCAAACACCCACACTAACATGACTTCCTGTGCAAGTCTTTAAAGAGCTGTTTCGGTTAAAGCCCATCTAAAATCTTGCAAATATTAAAAAAAAAAAAAAAAAGATAACCAAACATTTCCTCCTGTACTATTTCCTTGACTGGGGGTGGGGACTTAGGGAGAGGCTATTTCAGATCTGTTCACATCATGACACAATGGGCTATCAGTCACACAATTCTTGATTATTCCTATTTAACAGGGAATCAAGGGGAAAACATCCACTAAAACACTTTGGCAATATTTTCCACCACCAATCCTTTTACTAGGGCTATTTATATAACAAAATATTAATCACATCCTATCCTTTCTGGCTTCATTTTAATGATTTCAGAAAGAGGAAAGAGAGTAGGAAGAAACCAGGAAGGATGGTGGGGAAGGAGAAAACACAGCAGCAGAAACTGGCGCTGGATCATTCATTCATTCAATTAGTAGTTGCTGATAGCCTACTATCAGGCTCACCAGAACCCTGCACACTAAAAAGCGGGAGGCACAAACACTTTCCCCTAGAAGTGAAGAGCAAATAAATGGCTTAGCTTCCACCTTCCCAAGCCCCACACTAATCAAGGAGCTAAAAATGGCTTAAAACCAGAAGTGAGAGGCTCAACCACCACAAAACTTGCCGAGTCCATGTGAGAAGGAAAATGAAAGTACTCATTAAATATGTCTGTATTTAGACATGCCTGAAGATTAGACAGTTCCGTGAAAAACATTCTCTTCAGATGGCAATTTCAGATATTTCCCATGAAATTCAAAAAACAAAGAACACTGCGGAGGTATTCTGGGGGTGAGGGCATGGGAAACCCTTAGTATTTCAGCAATTCTCCCAGTCACAAGTGTTTTCAAACAAGAATGAATTTCCATGGCCTTCAGTGTATCACAGTTATTCACCCAAAGTTGAACATGAGGCAATATTCTTTCGGCCCTGTACAAAATGGGCTCACTCTTGTAGACCAGCTTAGAAGTGGGTGATAATAATTCTGATCTGGACAGTACAGATGACATGACTCTAGAACCACATAATAATTATCAGGCGGCAGACTTCAGCACTCTGTCCTGGGGTGTTTATACAGTGTTTCAAGCTGTATCCTAAATATAACTGTAGAAGTGACACATGGTTTCACAAGTGCTGTTTAAGAACAGGATAGGCAAACGAAATGCACCGCAGGCTGAGCTAGAGGAAAAACAAGAAGTCTACCCTGACTGAGAATCAGTAAGCCAAGCAACATCCAGCGGCCTTGGTTTCTCCCTCTGAAAAATGAGGATTCTAGAGTTCACTTGCCGCCTCCACATGCTTTATAATACTGTTCAGAAAATGGTGGAAGTCTTCGGATACTTTAGGTACAAAGTCTCTATCAATGTTTTCTAAAGTTATGCACTACAAGAATTTCCTCACAAATCTTCTTAAACAAGTCCCTACAGTCTTAATTCTTTCTCTCTATAGGCTCAGAAGAGAAAAATGAAGTTAACTTTTAGATGAAAAACCACAATATTGTGATTATCCTCTAGTTAAATTATTTTTTTTTAAAAAGATGACGTGAGTTGACGGACCACCCTTCTGCTCCTCATTAACCAATTCAAGGTGCCCATCCTCTCCCAAGATCAAAGAGAACTGGCACAGGAAGAGTTTTAGAATAACTCAAATGGCTCTGGAAGTGCAAGAATAGAACGTAAATTCTCTTTACAACTATAATGACATGCACATTGGAAACCACACAAAACCATACACACTCACCCAAACTCATAATGCACACAGAAACTATGAGACTTAGCTTCAGAGAGAACTTTCTAGAAGAGTCAGAAATATCAGATAAGTAGATACTATTGATATTTATTTCTTAAATTTATAATCTCCAAAAAAAAAATTTATAATCTCCATTTGTAATAGTTAACTATATCCTTTAAATTACTTAATTGTTTAAACTGGCTCTTTATAAAACTAAAACCATTTTTATGCCCACATTAATCTGGAGTTCCTACTCAAAGAAACTAAAGATAGTATTTTTAGCACACAATGGGAAATAATATTAAGATTTCTGTTTCGCTCTTAAAAATAAGCAGTAAAGTTCTCCTCCCCTGTCTTGGCTCTCTTAGAGTATCAAAAGTATATTTTAACTGTTTCTGAGTCCACATGTGGAATTTAAAAATCCAGTTTAAAAGGCAAATGATTTAAAATATAAACACATGACTTCCTTTTCTATAGTGATTCCTAGAGGGAGGGAAAAAAGTCTGAGTACAAACAAACTGTTTAAAAAGGATTTTTTTTTTTTTTAATTAAAAGCATACGACAAAAGCTAACTAAGCTTCTGCTTTCTCCTGGAAAAAAAATAATAAAGGCAAGACTCCCGCATCTTAATCTAATTAAATCTAAATTAAAGTTCAGTTTAGGTAATACCAAGAGTGTAAGAGGGCAGCCCTCAGTTTCTGAAGAATACGGTTCCAAGTGTGTGCTTGCATTAGAGCAAGGGTTGGCAGACTTTCTGCAAAGAGTCAGTAAATATTTTCAATGCTGCAGGTCATATAGGCTCTGTCACAAGGACTGCCCTCTCATGGCCTAAAAGCACCCTACAGACAGTACATAAACAAATGAGGGAGGCTAGATTCTGTTTTATTTATGGACTCTGAAATGTGAATGTCATATAATTTTCATGTGCATCAAAATATTACTCTTTGATCTCTTTCAACCACTTAAAAATGTAAAACCTGTTCTTCTCACAGGCCATGTAGGCGGTAGGCTGAACCTGGCCTGTGCACAGTGAGTGGTCTGCCAGCCTCTGAGTCAATGTCATAGAATATTGGATTGGGGTGGGGGGGGGCGGGTCAGCTCATCTTAGTCAATGTCCTTAGCACATAAATGAAACTGAGGCCCAGAGAGGTGTGATGGCCACCAGGATCTCCCAGCAAATTCACAACAGAAATGGAGGTGAGAATTAGACCTCAGGAAAGGCTAATTGAAAGGTAAAACAGTGATGAAGAAATGCCCGTCTTGAGTTCAACTCAAATGGACAGGCAGTGGGCATTCAACACCAGAGATGTCACAACAAACTAGTCACCAGCAATAGGAGCCTTCAGTACCTGCCCACCCACTACGTAAAACAATGTATCAGTTGCCTGCCCACTACACTGATTTTGGGAGAAGGCAGTGGCACCCCACTCCAGTACTCTGGACTGAGAGACTTCACTTTCACGTTTCACTTTCATGCATTGGAGAAGGAAATGGCAACCCACTCCAGCGTTCTTGCCTGGAGAATCCCAGGGACGGGGGAGCCTGGTGGGCTGCCGTCTATGGGGTCGCACAGAGTCGGACACGACTGAAGCGACTTAGCAGCAGCACACTGATTCTGAGGGTTCTGAATCAGCAGTGAGGACCCAAAGATGAGCCAGATACCCATCAGCCTGACTCCGGTCTTCTGGGTACACAGCCCTGCTCATTTCTTCTGCAGCCAAAATAACAACCTCCACTTTGGTTATTCTGATCCTAGAACTCCAAGAAAAAAGGTCAATGTGGCCAAAGAGCAGAGATCAACGTTAAAAATTATTTTAAAGAACAGAGTAGAGAAGGGACGGCCAACTTCAACCTACCTTCAACAGCATGCCCAACAGCATCTCAGAAACCAACATGGTCAACCTCCCTCTCATACCTACTTCCTTCCCTCTTTTTTAAAATATGTTTGTCTCTTCCTATTAATATTTTTCTTTCTTTAATCTTCTCTTTTTTCTTTTTTTGGTGGGGCGTCTCTGATGGCTCAAACGGTAAAGAATCCACGTTCAATGCAGGAGACCTAGGTTCAAACCCCTGGAGAAGGGACTGTACCAATTCTTATTTTCATTTTCCCTTCACTCTTTTTATTTTGCCCTACACTTTCACTGGGTATAAACTCAACTGAAATACACTTTAAAATTAAAATACACACATATATTCAATGATTAACTTACCTCCTCTCTAAATAGCATTCTGTAGTTTTAAGAGAAAAAAAAGACTCCAAATTAAAGTGACTTTTTACAAAGGATCTATCATCTCTTTTAATCACTTGTTTTTTTCCAGAGAAATTTAGGGTTTTCTATCCTATTCATTCAAGGCTTGAAGTTTTACACTAGTGTTACCAGTGTTTTTTAAAAATTCCATTATGATGATATTTTACGAAGATTGCTCTATCAACTATTTTGTTCTTACACACTTCCTCAGAAAAGACACCGTTATATACTTCTGTGAAGAGGAAGTGGCATTCTTATAAGTAATTTTCAGTTCTTTTTGACAACTTAAATCAAGAATGACTGCAAACACCTCAGAATTTTTTCAATGCACAATTATTCTCCTATCTAAACATAAGATTCTTCAAATTAAGTGAATTGATGTGTTTAAAATGAAAGAAAAAAGGACCAAAATGCTACAATTCAAACCTCTGGATAGAGATTTCACAATAATAAAACACTTCCTACTAACACTGTTTAAGCTAGAGAGAAAGCTGACCAGATAAATGGGCATAAACTTAAAACATAATCAAAATCATATTTTAACTAAAATTAAAGAGCTGAAATTGACCCTAGAGAGCTAGTCTCTTCAATCTGACAGAAGAGGAACCAACTAGAGATCAAAGACTATTGAGTGCCTACCATGAGCCACTTGCTGGACAAAGGCTTTTCTCACTTGATTTCCACAACTTTCCCATCAAGTATTTATTACACCTATTTTATCATCACGGAAAGTGGTGTCATGGCAAGACTGATACAGCTAGTTAGGAGCAGAGATGTTCTTATAGCCCAGATTTCCAGGTATCGATTTAAGGATCCTTTTAACTATGCCACTCCCATGTAATATTTTTGGAAATTGTTCATTGTGATGTCACAATATTTTAAAACATTTTAAATAGAGAGAGTACCCTAGAAACTTGACATAAGACTCTTGGCTAAAGGACAGAGCTCCTCAAAACAAGATTATTCCTTCTTGACTGCTAAGAAAAGGCGCATTAGCAGTTAAACGTTACATGCACCTCATGGGCCCCAAGACATAATTGTACTGAGGCTCCTAGGCACCTAAAACCCCATTCACTTGGCTTCTAAATGACTTCATGACAGAATCATTGATTCAGGTTGTAGCTGGCCATTTCTCAAGTTTATAGTCTATTCTGATATCTGGACTCCATTAAGGATAGGGAAAGATTTTCACACTTGCAGAAATAAATGAAGATATTTCAGCACGCCTAAAGAAACACTGAAATCCCTGGAGCAAGGAGCAACACCCATTTCCTGTTCAGGTAAGAAGAGAGGCTGCGGGGTCATTAAAATGGAGCCCTATGACTGCTTGCTGTCTTAAAAAAAAACTACCGGAATTAAATAGAAATGAGGTTAAAATGTTAATGTAACAAAATGATTTTTGGCAACTCTAGTATCTCAGATTGCCCTGGAAAAACCTTACCCTGAAAGAGTTCACAAAAACAAGCCTGGTCTTCCTGTGACTTTAAGGCAGATACTCAAATATCTGACTGGAGTCATGAGGGCCACTTTCACTAAGTCAACAGGTGGGGTGAACCTCACAACTCACTCAGAAGCAAACTGCTTTAGTCAACAGAACTAGCAGAACTGTGTGCTTTTCTGACAATCAAAAGGTTTCTAAAAATTCAACTGAAGATATTCCATCAAGTGAGAGTGAAGGGCTCAGAAGGGGCACAAAAGGAGCCAGAAGAAGTAAAAGAAAGGGAAACCATTTCCAGAAAGAGTAAGTCACTAAAATATTTTAAGTGTCCTGGTCAAATATTAAGGGTTTGTGGGGGATTTCTTGTTTTCTATGATAAGGATCCTCTTTTTAAACATAACCACAATACCATATTCATACTTTAAGTCATCAAGGAGCCAGGCAGGATCCAAATGTCTCCAAACCATCTCTTAGATGTATGTTAGTTTGCATCAGAATCCAATTAGTCTTAATTCTCATTTAATCTATATATTTCCCCTCCATCTTTCTTTTTTCTTGCCCTTTTTTTTTTTTTCAAGAAATGAGGTCTTATTGTAGAATCCCCATAGTCGGCATTTTTTAACTTAAAAAATGTATTAAGGTTTCCCTGGTGGCTCAGTGGTAAAGAATCCACCTTCAAATGCTAGAGACACAGATTTGCTACCCAGTCCGGGAAAATCCCACATGCCGCGGAGCAACTAAGCCCATACGCCACAGCTACTGAGCCTGTGCTCTAGAGCCTGGGAACCGCAACTACTGAAGCCCGAGCCCCCAGAGCCCGCGCTCCATAACAAGAGAAGCCAACAGTGAGAGGCCTGTGCGCGGCAACTGCAGAGTAACCCCTGCTCGCCGCAACTAGAGAAAAGCCCACGCAGCAACAAAAGCCCAGCACAACAACAAATAATTACTGTTTTTTACTGTATTAGGTTAAAAACAGGCCATCTCTAGACCTACTACATTATTCCATCAATGTTCCACACCATGAAGACTATCCAGTCTCTTTCAGTGAGGTCCATGCTACTCCAGGATACATGTCTGTCCAAAAAAAAAATGTTGCCATGACAAGTAATATATGCAACATTCTATTCAAGTACTAGAGGGTGTCATGGAGACAGAAGACCCATAGGTAACACCTTACCTTATGCTATAATACTTTTGGAACAAACTGGGGTACAAGTTAGTTTTTAAAAGATTATGCCTAAGCAACAAATGGAAATAATGAGCTCTGTCCAAATGCAAACTCATGTAGGTCTCCAAGAGAGGACACATAGTACCTATCAGAAGAACTCAAGTGAGAAAGATTCGTTATTAATAATATACATACACCTCTCCTATCAAGTTTGCACATTAACTATTTCTTCCTTTAGTTCTTCTGCCTTACTAGAATGAACTCGGTGCTTCAGTAAATACACAGTCCTGAAATACATGGTATGTCACTCATCTGGGATGCGTTCCACCCACAACTTGCTGCTTAAATAATTTCTTTCTTCAAGGACCAGTTGGACTCTCTAGCTCCTGGAAACCTTTACCCATTTCTAGACTCCTGGAGTCCCTAATTAGTACCCCCAAAATGTAGTCTAAACCTGCACTATAGCTGTTTTGAGAATAATAGTGCACATGTACTAAATAAAGATTTGAGGAAGTCCTTCCGTATACAAGGCATTCAAGGTCATCTCTAACAAGACCATGAGTTCCATGGGGAAAAAGGTCTCTTGTGATGCTATACCTATTTCAGGAATCTAGAAGCACAGTGGCTAAGAATGTGTACTTGAAGTCAAGCTTGCCCAAATGTGTTGAATCACAGACTCATAATTACTTAACCTCTCAGATCTCATTTTCATCATCTGTAAAATAGAATGATAACAGCCAGTCTTTCATAGAGATGTTATTAGCATCAAATCACATAAAGCATGAGTATTAACTTGTCTTCAGTTCAGTTGCTCAGTTGTGTCTGACTCTTTGCAACCCCATGAACCACAGCACACCAGGCCTCTCTGTCCATCACCAACTCCTGGAGTTTACCCAAACTCATGTCCATTGAGTGGGTGATGCCATCCAGCCATCTCATCCTCTGTCGTCCCCTTCTCCTCCTGCCCTCAATCGTTCCCAGCATCAGCGTCTTTTCAAATGAGTCAGCTCTTCACATCAGGTGGCCAAAGTAATTACAGCTTCAGCTTCAACATCAGTCCTTCCAATGAACACCCAGGACTGATCTCCTTTAGGATGGACTGGTTGGATCTCCTTGCAGTCCAAGAGACTCTCAAGAGTCTTCTCCAACACTACAGTTCAAAAGCAGCAATTCTTCTGTGTTCAGCTTTCTTTATAGTCCAACTCTCACATCCATACATGACTACTGGAAAAACCACAGCCTTGACTAGACAGACTTTTGTTGACAAAACAATGTCTCTGCTTTTTAATATGCTGTCTAGGTTGGTCATAACTTTCCTTCCAAGGAGTAAGCGTCTTTTAACTTCATGGCTGCAACCACCATCTGCAGTGATTTTGGAGCCCAAAAAAAGTCAGCCACTGTTTCCACTCTTTCCCCATTATCTTGTCTCCTCATTACCAATTCTCTCTAGTCTTATCTGTTCTTATCCTTTGCGGAAAGAAGAGGAGTGGAGGACTCCAACAGAGTTACTGCCACGGAGATGGAGTTCAAACACTCCTTGATGGTTTGAATACATGGAAGATACACTTTGCCATGGGTGTGAGTGTCCCTTCCCAAAATATTTAGGATCCCTTTTCCTAGTGTCACCCTGATACTCTCCCTGTGAAGAAATGGAACTTGCTCATGACTAAATACAATGTAAACCTATCTCCATCCAAATTTAAAAAGAAGGGAAACAAGAAAAAAAAAAGACCAAAAATGATATTTTATCTTCTGATGGGGCCAATGGATGTATGGATGTGAAAGCTGGACTAGAAAGAAAGCTGAGTGCTGAAAAACTGATGCTTTTGAACTGTGGTGTTGGAGAAGACTCTTGAGAGGCCCTTGGACTGCAAGGAGATCACACCAGTCAATCCTAAAGGAAACCAGTCCTGAATATTCATTGGAAAGATTGATGCTGAAGCTGAAACTCCAATACTTTGGCCACCTGATGCAAAGAACCAACTCATTGGAAAAGACCTTGATGCTGGGAAGGACTGAAAGCAGGAGAAGAAGGGTATGACAGAAGATGAGATGGTTGGATGGCATCACTAATGCAACGGACATGAGTTTGAGCAGGCTCCGGGAGCTGGTGACGGACAGGGAAGCCTGACATGCTGCAGTCCATGGGGTCACAAAGTCAGACACGACTGAGCAACTGAACTGAACTGGGGCCAAAAATTTACTTTTGAATGGAAACCCAAGAAGCTCTGCTTAAAGAAGCTTTTCCAAATTTTTGAGTACCTCATGAGTAAAAATCTTTTGAACATGAACATATATACATATATATACATATTTATTTCACTTAAATAGTTATTGAGCATTCACTGTGTGCATTACACTGTTCTAAATGCTTGTAATTAATAAAGATTTTTGTTGTTGTTGTTCATTCTGTTGAGCATTTAGGAAGTCGGGCCTGAGGCAGAAGTGCACCTGGCATGACCAACTGTTACTGAAACCCTGTACCTGTGCCCAAAGCACAGTGAGGTCAAACAATGCCAGAACTGAGCTTGGAACAGAGCAAGGTTCACTGCAGGGCCATGCCAAGGAGATGGGTGGTACATGCCTTTAAAACCCCAAACTCCCCAAAAGCTTTTAGCAAAGCTCCTTTCTAGGAAAGGTGAGGGAGGTGCCTGGTTAGTTGTTGCAAACTTCTTGGTATCAGATCCTTTGCTCTTGAAGTCAAGCCATGGTCAGGTAACAATGTTCCTGTAAATCTTCGCCAAACGTTATTCTCCATTCTGACAAGAAAGGACAAAGTCCCAAGGCTCAAATTTCACCTTTCAAGGTCCAGATCCTGGCTAAGAGAAGAGAGATCTCAGCTGGCAGCTCCCTCAGGGCCAGGTCCCCACGTCTTGCCCAGCCATTATCAATGATGAAGCTGGGTGCCCAGGACACAACTGGCCCTCAGGTTCCTCCACCCAAAGCGGGGTAGGGGGAATGCAGATCCCACAGACTGCAACCTATGCAGACTGCTGCTGCTATTAGGTTGCAGAGACAGGGATTGGGGAGAGCTTCACTGCTGCCTCAAGGCCTGGGCCAAGGCTAGTGGGTAGCCTTGGTGAGGGCTCTGGAGCCCTGCAGGACAGAGCACGCAGCATGTTCCCTGGGCCCCCCAGCGCACCTGCTAACCAGAAGCCAGTGGGTGTGCTAGAAGGCTCCAGGGAGAAGGCTGGCATCAGCCTCTTACCTCACTCCCCACCTGACAACCACCACTCCCACCAATTGTTGGCTGAATGGCTCACTAACCGTGGCTTGTGGACTGTTAGCTCTTTGGGGGGGGCCCCATTGTGCTGACCAATTGCTGAGCAGGACCACTAATGGTAGCTCATTGACAGTTGGCTGTTTGTAGGCAGGGCCCACTGTGGTGCTGACCAATGGCTGAGCAGGACTGCTAACAGTTCCAATGTGAAGTGGGCTGGGCTGGGCTGGGCAGGTTACTGGCACACAGCAACACCCAAACGTTAAGGGCTGTGCTCAGCAGAGCTCTATTACACACTGAACAGTGAGGAGGCTGGTGTGCTGGAGCCAGGGAGAGAGGTGAAGAGACATGGCTGCACAGGTGAATGGCAGAGGTGAGTGGAGGGGACCCAGTGTGACACCCCAGACAACAGGTTTTACTCTGGCTGAGACTGGAGGTCTTTGAACAGGGAAGCTACGTGATCTCAGATCCATCCCACTGACAGCTATGCTGAATAGAGTCCAGGGGCCAAGGCTGGATGGGGAAGACTGATCAGACTGCTACTGCAATAATCTAAGAGATAGTTTGGCCAAGGTGGCAAAAAGTGGAAAGGAGAGCTGAGAGGCTTTTATAGTACTGGTATACAACATATGTTAAAAATAAAAAATAATTAAGGATTTTTAAAAGAAATATTCTAATATTTCCTTTCTCAAACTCAGTAAGATATCCCACTTACCCCTGGAGTGAAGGTGCCCCCTCTTCTCTTGGAGACCACTGTTTAACAATAATTGCTTGGTGGACTTGTCTCAGTTAACCTGAATTTCTGCCTGCTTTCTGTTGTAACACTTGTCCTGTGTTCACTTCCCATCTTTCTCTTCATTCTGCCAGTCTTAGATACCAAAACAAGTTTCCTCCACAGACTGAGCGTACCTACCATACAGAGGACATTGATCATATGTAGGAATTCCCTCCTTGTAAAAGTCTGTGGTCTTTGGGTCCATTGCACACAGTATCTGGGTGGGGCCAATGGTTGAGAAACAGACTTGTTAGAACCAGATGTTATGGTGGAGTTCAACAGAACAGGATTAAGAGAATCCAAGCTGTTTGCTAAAGCAGCCCCCTCTGCTGAAGACTACAGCGGCCCCAGCTCACCATAGCTCTCAACAGAAAAACCTGGGGTCTACAAGTTCGCTCCCCTTGCCCACAAGAGGCTCAAGGAGTCTCAAAGGCCACACTGAGAAAAGCCCTAAGGGTTCTGAACATGCCCTAAAAGATGGCATTTTAGGGGAAAGGACCCCTGATTCTTCGGCAGAACTGTGGGTGCTGGAAGGAAAATCAGAAGTTCATGGAAGGCAGATACTTTTTGAAACCAGATTCCATGAGTTTAGAAGAGGTTGATACTGAAGTACCTGGGGTGCTGCTCTCTCAGAATGTTAAAATGCTGGAAGAATTTAGAAGACTCTCCACCCACCCACTCCCATGCAACAAAGAAACTAACGCCAGGAGTTGTCCAAAGCTGCGCAACTGGAGAGAAAAAAACCATGAGTAGAATCCAGATCTTTGTATTCCTAGTCAAGAGTTATTTTAAAAATAAATGAAAGCAAAATTAAAGCAATTTAGCATAGAAATCTTTAGAAACAGGTTATAACTGTGATTAAATGTTGCATGAGACATGGGTTCGATCCCTGATCCAGGAAGATCCCACATGCTGTGGAGCAACTAAGCCAGTGCATCACAACTACTGGGCCTGCGCTCTAGCGTCCATGCTCTGCAACAAAAGCAGCCACTACAGCGAGAAGCCCACACACCGCAACTAGAGCAGCCTTCGCTTGCCACAACTAGAGAAGAGCCCACAGGCAACAAAGACCAGAACAGCCAAATAAATAAATACAATTTAAAAATATATACATATATACCTTAGAAAGTGACACAGGAGGGTGAAGGAGGGGATTAGAGACAAACGAGAACCAAGAAATATAAGAAAACACTGACTTAGTAGAGCTTAAAATGGCCCAAAAGTGGACTACATGATTATTTTCTTTGCTTGGCCCAATTAATAGAGTACTAGACAATTTTGTTTTCAAAAGGAGAGACAAGTGAAAGAACCGTTAAAAGTTATGATATCATCATAAAAAACTAGAGTTGTGAGTCATTAATTTCAACCACTTGGGCTACCAACTCTCTTAGAAGCATGAACACTGAAAAAAATACCTGCTCTCCTAACTTCTGATGGCAGAGCACAAAGTGAAGATGATGTTGGCCAAAGGGCAGTAAAAGTGAAGTGAAGTCACTCAGTTGTGTCCAACTCTTTGCGACCCCATAGACTGTAGCATACTGGGCTTCTCTGTCCATGGGATTTTCCAGGCAACAGTACTGGAGTGGATTGCCATTTCCTTCTCCAGGGGATCTTCCCAACCCAGGGCTCGAACCCGGGTCTCCCACATTGTAGACAGACGCTTTACCGTCTGAGCCACCAGGGAAGTCCTAAGGGTAGTAAAGGAATAGTCAATAAAACTGATCATCTATAAAATGAATAATCTTAGATAATCTTGGATTATCTATAAAATAAAACTGGGGGACAGGGCAGGAATCAGTTCCCAAATTATTGACTTTGGAACTGGATGTTAACTATTTGACTTGGTTACCTGAGGAGCTCAATTAGAGTTCATCTGCATACACCCTCCTTGGCCACTATACCACCAGCACCACCACCACCCATGGAGGGGTACGTCACACAGCAAGGGGGTGGAGCCTGGGCACTGGAGAGGCAGCCAGTCCACTCTCTTCATTTTATAAAGAGGAGCCTCAGGCCCACAGGGAGAAGGCAATGGCAACCCACTCCAGTACTCTTGCCTGGAAAATCCCATGTACAGAGGACCCTGGTAGGCTGCAGTCCATGGGGTCGAAGAGTCAGACATGACTGAGTGGCTTCACTTTCACTTTTCACTTTCAAGCATTGGAGAAGGAAATGGCAACCCACTCCAGTGTTCTTGCCTGCAGAATCCCAGGGACGGGGGAACCTGATGAGCTGCCGTCTCTGGGGTCACACAGACTCGGACACGACTGAAGTGACTTAGCAGCAGCAGCAGGCTCACAGAGGCTAACCTGACTGGCCAAGGGTTGGCTGAGGCACAACATATGTCACCCCTCCCTTATCCCATGTCCACAGCAAACAATGATCATCAATCACCACACTTTCCCCATCTCCGGCTGCAAGAGCCACAGTGCTGCTGACATATCCCTCCTGCAACCTCCCTCCCGCACCCCACACCCACCTGTTCCCAGCTAGCTGGTCAAAGCTAACATATGAAAACAAACCCAGTTTCCAACTCTGGCCTTACATAAGGTCATAAAACAGTCTTTATTATACCTGCTTCAGTATAAATCTGACTGGAAAGCAAGTGACTAGTCTCACTATTACTGTTAAGTCTGAAGTGAGCAAACATAGTCTAAGTGGTGTGACCATGTGTCCAGGTTTACTGGGGACAGCCACACCTGTTTCCTCAACCTAATATTTAATAGTACCCTGTATCATTCTCAAAGGTGTCCCAGTTTGAATCAAAATAATATGGCCATCCATGTTCTATGTAACTCCTAATCAACCATAAACACATATCTGTTTTTTAAGTACATAGTGTTTCGGGGGGGGGGGGGGGGCGGGGAAACTGACCCAGTCACCAGCAGTTTTACAGGGCATTTTCAAATAATACTAAACACAAATAATCCTTGAAAGGGCCCTGTTACTACTCCCACCAACTTCTATTATATATTGAGCTTCAATATGGAATTTTCCTTGGGAAAAAAACAAAAAGAACCATAGTTTATGCAAGTTTGGAAACCACAGATTATCAGATCTCTGTAGCCCCTGTTTTTAAATTATTTCATGTTCTACTTTCACCTATAAAAATTCACATTATATTGATAACAGAAGCCATTCCTTTAAAAAGAAGGAATCTTTTTAAAAAATGTTTCAGGCCTGTTGCTGGCACAAACAAGTGTGCCTTTTTTTAGTTTATATTTACTCTCTGTTTAGAGAAAAAGAGGAAGTAAAAGTTGACACCTTAAAAAAAGTTTCAGTCAATCCAGGGCTAGACCTTGTATACCACTGTTGTATCTACACTAAAGCAGCCAGTTGCATATTGGCAGGCATAAATTTCAATTTATTTGGAAAAGCCATTGGTCTAAACATCATAGGTATAACCTTTATGCTCAAGAGAAAGATATCATCAGGTAGAAATTTTAAATTCTCACCTGGCTACCTAGACAGAAGACTAGAGGGAAGTATATCATAGCTCTGAGTAAACAGATATAGAGACTTCAGATGGTTTAAACAGGTTTTCTTTTTGGTTATCTAGCTTTCTGATTTTTCTACAATGATCATAGTTCATTTGCTAATGACCAAGAAAAAAACAATCACCAACTCACCAATCAACACATCATTCTCTAGGGTAGGGAGGTAAAAGGCAAACAGGATAAGTCAGGCTCTAGTCTGGCAGGAGTAGAGACCTCAGAAGAGCTCCTGACTCTGCCATACCTACTGTGGGAGTCTGGCTCACCTGATGGCTTCCCGGTAAATAAGAGCAGGCATCTGTAAGGGCTTCAGCTACACTGCCCTTTCAACTATTATAAGTACAGCCATGTGGTTAGAGCCCCACCTGTGCAATCAGACTGCTGTACAGGACACTGCGCTCCATCACATACTGGGTGAGTGACCTCAAACAAGTCAATTAGCCTCTTTATTCATCTGTAAAGCAGGAATCACATCACCACCTACCTCCTTGTATGGCTGTGAAGATTAAGACAGATGATTCACGGCAAAGGCCCAGCATATAATAAGATCACAATAATGTAAGCCATTATTAGGTCTCTGGCATGAAACACCAGTCCTCAAGCGCACTCCCCAAACCACGTGACTGCATCTCAAAACAACCAGAGCAGGGTCCAAAGAATGAAGCTTTTATTTTCCCTTCTCTGCTGAAGGCAGGACTGGACACAGAGTTTGCTATAAGCCCAGCGCTGCTGGGAAGACAAGGGCAGCCCAGTAAAACATGTAATGTGCCCCACACTATAGTCTAGAAACACTGCTTTCAAAGTTGCAGGATTTCCAGTTTCTTGCCACTGCCACAGCTGCCAGCCATTGCCTTTGGCAAGGAGGTGAGTGACTAAAATATGAGCCAGGACTTGGCAAGAGGACACCAAACCAGAAGGCCTCCAGGCAGGAAGCTCCAAAAAGGGCCACCTACAGCAAGAATCCTAGAGAAGGAGATGGCATTCTGCTGTCATTAGCAAATTCAGGAAGGAATGGTGAACATTTCAAAGGTCCGACAGAACTTACCATTCTGCTTCAGAACTTTGAAAAACTTTGGGGAGGAGGTACCAGGCCAGGTTGAAGATAACGACATTCTTAAAATCACTGCAATGTCTTTCTTCACTATATGACATAAAGAACACCCCCCTCATCCCATAAAGTTCAATATTTCAAGGAATTTCACATCTATCTTTAACTAAGATGTATTACATTTAGATGTAAAGAAACTCTTCCCAAACTTAAAATTATCTCACTTTATAAAGATATAAACAAAATCCCAATATCCATCGATGAGGAAATAATTACCTTGTTATGTTAATTACATAGGTGAGTGTGTTCTGTGCTGTATAGGGTGATCAGCTTGTCCTGATTTGCCTAGAATCTCCTGGTTTTAGTACCAAAAGTCCCATATCCTTGAAAACCCCTCAGTCTTGGCAAATCAGGAAGATCAGTCCCCCTAACGCTGTAAGAAAAATGATGTGTATTGTGTGAAGGGGAAAACAGAAGAGACACAGTTACAAGTGCAGAAGTGCTCAAGGCCAAGTCTATTTGCAGCAATAGCTCCTAGTTCCTTTTCATAGTGAAAAAAGAAAAAAACTAAACCCCACACTTGCCTCTCCCTTCCTCCTTTCTTTTAACTCTCCCAAAACAGAGCTAGGAAAAGGCATTTTCCTCCTCTTGCATGACAGAGATGTCAGCGAGGGACTGACTACTGAGGAGGTGACCACCATTGCCAGCAAGCTCCTGCACCCAGTTTCAGCAGGACAGAAAATGCCAACTCTTTCATATACACATGAAACTTAACTATTATAAACCAGTTATGTCAATTAAACAAATTATAAAACTCAAAAACAAAAATCTAAATAATAAAACAAAAAACCCAAGACAACTAGTGATTCAGGTTATTAACACAAGAATGTGTCTTCATACTAAAAGTCCAAGAACTTTGACAAAAACAAGATCCACCTTGCAAACAGGACATTAAACAAATGAGAGAGAATTAACACGTGATTGTTTTAATACACAGCTGAGTGGAGAGCGAGGCATTTCTACAAACTCGTAAGGTCCAGATCTGAAGCAGGTGGTTCCCTACCATAACGGTGAAGCAAAGCTCCTGTAGTAGGAGTTTAAGCAAAGGATTTTAAGCCTCTGATGAGGTTAAGAACCAGCTTCTAAGAATTTAGAGTTTCAAACTGAAAGGTAAGACTATATAAGGCAAGAAAGACCACACAGTTCCTGGACCTAAGGCCTCCCAGAAACCATAATTGTTCACCACTCTACCCCACCCAGTCCACCTCCTCTCCCTCAGGCTTTGCTCCATAGGCTGTCAACTTCTAGGTGTCCATGAATCTTAGAACTCCTTAGTTTCCTGTTATGCATCAGAAGATGGAATCAAATAAACGTTATACAACCCTTTCTTGCCCTCCACAGTGAGACTAGTTTGTTGGGGGAAGGGTGGGGATGTATTCAAAAACACTTTAAAAGAGAAACTCTTTGAAAAGTTCTACTCGGACAAGTCCTGGAGAATAACTTTCTAAAATCAAAAAATACTTTTCACCAGGGTTGATCCTGATTTAGCAGAGGATGCCTTCTTGTCAGCCTTTCAACACAGCTGATGACAAGACAGCAGGAGATATCAACCATCCCTAGAAGAAAGGACAGGAATCTGGAAGGCAGGAGACAGGAGTGCATCTCTGCCCTACAAGTCCAAGAGCTGTGTCCTTGAGGAAGACTTGCTTCTCTTGTCTAGACCTCAGTTTCTTTGTTAAAAAATTAGGGATTTGGGTGAAGATCACCTTTGGCATCCCTTCCAGCTCTAAAGTTCTATGTAAAATTCTTTTGTGTATGTGAAAATGACAACACCTATTAGAAGCATTTTGTGTACTTTGAAGATGAATATTTAGAAATTAACAGAGAAGTATAGTAACTTGCAATGACAAAAGATAACATGACCAAGGCAGACTAAGATCGAAAGATTTAAAACAAATGTCTAACAGTTGTCAAAGTATGTGACTAAAAGGTGGGGGGTTGGGGGGAGGGCTAAACTAATATCAACTTACAAGTACTCTTAAATGCTCTGGAACCAATGGAAACAAATAGATTCATCACTACCAGCTGCTCCTCCTGCTAAATTTAACGATAAGGTTCATTTTAATTCAGTCATCCCTCCCCCATATAAAAAGAAAATTTTTAAAGCCTGTAAATACAGAAAGCAAAGCAAAACTTTGACTCTAAAGGCAGGAGAACAAATTACTGTGGTGATTGATTGCACTTAAGTCTCAGGAAGTTCTGGCTGGATACTGAGGACAGGGAGGCACCAGATGCAACCCACTTGAGAAGTATGAGATGTTTAGACACCAAGGACTGGCATGTTTGACCGCCTGTGTCAAAGTCAAGTCTGCCTCTCCGCCTACCAGGACCTCAAATCAATGTTCATTTCACTATCCATGAATAAATGGCAAAAGAAATAAAAGGAAGCTGTTTCCTTTTTTCGTAGGAGGAGTTACAGAGTTTTGTCATACAACTTGGCTGGGCGCTTGTGTCAATGCCCTCAGAGCAGCAGCGTCCGCAAAGGTAGGGGTGTCTCGTGCCTCCGACCTCCAGCGAGGACTGTCAACCGAGCCAGCAAACATCCCCACCTCTCCAAGCAAAGGGCTCTAGAACTACCCCGTGCTATGGCTTAGCCGGAAAGCGACAAAGCTCATCAACACAGGCAGAGGGTAGCCCACCGACTGTGAGTGGAACCCCGGGCCGAACTTCACCTCCTCTAGGGACAGCCGTGCCTGAGATCTCCATCGTGCACGACGCACACACAGCCCCTGGGCTACCAAAGAGGAAGTCAGGGTGTCACGTCAAAAGGATAAAGACAGCCCGACCACACGAGAGCCGCGGTCTGGGCCGGTCTCCAGCTTGGCTGGGAAAAGGGTCCCAGGCTGCGATCCTTCTCCCTCTCCATCCACCTTCCTCTTCCCGGCGGCGCGCACCAGCCTCTCTCCCGCCCGCCCGCCCGCCCGGGCTGGCGGAGCCCAAGCTGCGCAGCGCCGGAGGAGCACCTCGAGCCTCCCCTCCCCCTGCCCAGCCCGGGCCCGTGGACAACGCACCCCCGCACGCCAGCTAGAGCCCCGCCGCCCCTTCCCCAGCCCCAGGGGCGCCCCAGCCGCCGAGCCGAGCGCGCAGTTCCGACGGCCCAGGGCGGGGACCGAGCCGGGGAGGAGGGCTGCAGCCGCCGGCTTTCGGAGCAGCCGGCGGCCGCACACACTCCTCCCCTTCGCCGCGAGTAAACAGCTCGCGGGCGCGCTCCGTGCCGCGCCCCCATCCCCCTGCCGGGGCTCCGCGCCGCCCTGCGCCCGCGCGTCCCGCCCGCCGGCGCCGCCGCCCCCTACCTGGTCGGTGAGTTTGAGCACTGCCATTCTTCCGCTCCTTCGCGCGCACACACATACAGGTCCCCGGTCCGCAGATGTCACGCCAGGAGCCGGGGAAGCGGAAGGGATTGCCAAGGGAAGGGAAAAAAATCTGGCTCCCGAATTTGACAGCCCTCCCCCTGCTCCTCCTCCTCCTCCGCCTTCTCCTCCTCCTCCCGCCGAGAGGCTGACACTGGCTAGTAGGGTTTGCAGCCGAGCCCGCCCGCCTTTATACAGGAAGTACCGGCTGCTGCCAGCCGGGCCGCCACTGACATCACCGCGCGCTGCCTCGCTCGCCGCCGCGCCGCCTGGGCCGACGCTGCCTCCTGCCGCCCGCGGCCGCGCCTCGCAGCTCGCGGCTCGGGGTGCTCCCAGGCTCCCGCACCGGGCGCGCCACGGTGGGGTCAGACTGCTGCCTGCTTTCGGCACCTGCACACTGCGCGCAGGCTAGCGGGACCGGGCCCCCCGGTCGCCCACGCTGCCCACACGCAGAGCGTGCACGTTTAGAGGCCCCCGGGCTGGGGAGGGGTGGGGGGGTTGCTGATCGTGACCCCTCCCCTCGCCCTGTCTCACAACCCCCCCCCCCACACACACACACACAACCTCGTGAGCACTCCCTGTGGAAACACCCGAGGGGCAATAAAGGCTGCATTCACTTGTAGCCAATTTCAAATCAGGAGATTGGACCACACGCCTTCCTCTAAACCTCTCCCTACTCCGGAATCCGCCCAGCTCTTCAAATCATCCCACCTGGTCAGGGACCGCAAGGCTGGTGCTCTCTTTGTTTAATACAAGGAGACCCTGACTCATTCTTTAGCTGGTTTTTGTGAAACGCTTGGAGGGTAGGGACGTGGGGCTCTGGCCCTTTCACCTTGTTCTCCAGCTACCTCCCTGCTAGACACGCAGAACCCCATCGTTAAATTCAAACATTGGGTTTTGATTTGGGGACGAAGATGGAGCAACGTTACAGAAGAAAAGGTCTTGTACTGCTGCGTTAATTGGGTTTTTGAGGGTTTCCACCAGTTGACCCACTCATTTCTACAAAATCCAGTTACCCTACTCTTCAAGAGAGAAGACCCAGCTGTAAAAGAGCATGGGACACACACACAACAGTAGTATATGTAATCATAGTAAAGTGTTAACCAGACCACCTGACCTGCCTCTTGAGAAATCTGTATGCAGGTCAGGAAGCAACAGTTAGAACTGAACATGGAACAACAGACTGGTTCCAAATAGGAAAAGGAGTGTGTCAAGGCTGTATATTGTCACCCTGCTTATTTAATTTATATGCAGAGTACACCATGAGAAACGCTGGACTGGAAGAAACACAAGCTGGAATCAAGATTGCCAGGAGAAATATCTATAACATCAGATATGCAGATGACACCACCCTTATGGCAGAAAGTGAAGAGGAGCTAAAAAGCCTCTTGATGAAAGTGAAAGAGGAGAGTGAAAAAGTTGGCTTAAAGCTCAACATTCAGAAAACGAAGATCATGGCATCTTGTCCCATCACTTCATGGGAAATAGATGGGGAAACAGTGGAAACAGTGTCAGACTTTATTTTTGGGGGCTCCAAAATCACTGCAGATGGTGATTGCAGCCATGAAATTAAAAGACACTCCTTGGAAGAAAAGTTATGACCAACCTAGATAGCATATTCAAAAGCAGAGACATTACTTTGCCGACTAAGGTCCGTCTAGTCAAGGCTATGGTGTTTCCAGTAGTCATGTATGGATGGGAGAGTTGGACTGTGAAGAAGGCTGAGCGCCAAAGAATTGATGCTTTTGAACTGTGGTGTTGGAGAAGACTCTTGAGAGTCCCTTGGACTGCAAGGAGATGCAACCAGTCCATTCTGAAGGAGATCAGCCCTGGGATTTCTTTGGAAGGAATGATGCTAAAGCTGAAGCTCCAGCACTTTGGCCACCTCATGCGAAGAGTTGACTCACTTGATGCTGAGAGGGATTGGGGGCAGGAGGAGAAGGGGACGACAGAGGATGAGATGGCTGGATGGCATCACTGACTCGATGGACGTGAGTCTGAGTGAACTCCGGGAGTTGGTGATGGACAGGGAGGCCTGGCATGCTGCGATTCATGGGGTCGCAAAGAGTCGGACACGACTGAGCGACTGAACTGAACTGAACTGAATACTTGTGGAATTTGGAGCAAATGCTTATTCATTCCTGGAGAAGGAAATGGCAACCCATTCCAGATTCTTGCTGCCTGGAGAAGCCCCATGGACAGAGGAGCCTGGTGAGCTACAGTCCATAAAGTCACAAAGAGTGGAACAGGACTGAAGCAACTCAGCATGCATGCACACTTAGTCATTCAACAACTATGTACTGAGTGCTGACTTTGCACCAGATGCTGGATAGACACAATATGAAAGGGGGAGCATAAACATCCAAGATACCTAGTCAGGAGATGTCGGACATAAATAATCACCGCTAATGAATGTAATTACAGACTGAGATAAGGGTTCACAGGGGAAAAAAATACTTGTAAAGAAATCCATGACTGAGGAATCAAGCCAGGCTGGTAGGTGAAGATGGGTTTCCCTGAGAAAGTGACAAGAGTTGAGATTCTGCCAGAGGAAGAGTTAAGTGGGCAAGTGGATGGGGTGCTGCTCCCAGGCTGACCCACGTGCCCCTGGCATGTCATGGAATAAACCTACATTGAACAGCAAACTGAAACTACAGTCAGTTCAGTTCAGTCGCTCAGTCGTGTCTGACTCTTTGCGACCCCATGAATCACAGCATGCCAGGCCTCCCTGTCCATCACCAACTCCCGGAGTCCACTCAAACTCATGTCCATCAAGTTGGTGATGCCATCCAGCCATCTCATCCTCTGTCGTCCCCTTCTCCTCCTGCCTCCAATCCCTCCCAGCATCAGGGTCTTTTCCAATGAGTCAACTCTTCGCATGAGGTGGCCAAAGTATTGGAGTTTCAGCTTCAGCATCAGTCCTTCCAGTGAACACCCAGGACTGATCTCCTTTAGGAGGGGACTGGTTGGATCTCCTTGCAGTCCAAGGGACTCTCAAGAGTCTTTTCCAAACACCACAGTTCAAAAGCATCAATTCTTTGGCGCTCAGCCTTCTTCACAGTCCAACTCTCACATCCGTACATGACCACTGGAAAAACCACAGCCTTGACTACATGGACCTTTGTTGGCAAACTAATGTCTCTGCTTTTCAATATGCTATCTAGGTTTGTCATAACTTTCCTCCCTATCTACCCTTAATTCATAAATCAAATGTGGACTCTTCCTCCCCACTTTCAGAGCCTCCCCAAGAGTCTATTTGAGAAACGAGGGGTGGTAGCATTTGCTTGGCATTCTCCCATTTATTATCTAACCATGGACTTGGGATTCAGATCACACAGACAAGAAAGCCCTCTCCTGGCTTCCACAGTTCTCAGTAATGCACAGAGACAAAAAGATATCTTTCCAAGGCTTCCCTCAAACACAAAATAGTTTGCTTTTGTTGCATCTATGAAGTTCTTCAGTGCTGTTGTCGGTTTGTCTGTTTACTAATATCATCCTTTGTGGCTTTGTATTAATAAGTAACAATAAGACCCTAACTTCTCTACCTAAATGTAGCTGACTTTCAGAAGACTGATAACAAATGACTTGATTTGGCAGATGTACTCAAGATCCACTTTGGTTCATCACGGGCATGTCTAAACATAAGTTCTTGGGATCTGATCTGAAAGGAGGGACACGCAGTTCTCAGCCCTTTCAGACCCATCATCTCCTTTTATAACTAGTATTTTTAACATTTTCATTACTATGAAATGAAATTCGTAGATAATATTACCTACCTATGCAAATTTCTCTCCAAATCAATATAATGCCCTAATTGTATAACAAGGAAAATAAAAGGAAAGTGATTTATAATTAATGTGTATTTCAATAAGTAAATGCTAAAGCACAGCTCTATCAAAAGACACAATAAGATACTTGCACTTAGTTGTATGTCGAACCAATCTGAATGAGAGAATTACAAATGCAATCCAATATGAATGTGTTTTACTAGCAACTCACATATCAACACTGGTGTTATCATTGGTGACATGGTTTTGTGAAAGGTCAAACAGTTCTTGGTCAAGTTCCAGGCAAAATAAAGAGCAAAAAGATTGAGCTAAATTTACTGATATGGGTGCATTTACCAGAAAGTCTGGATTTAATGCGTGAGTTCATAAATTGAAAGTGACTCCAACAGTTTGCTTCATTGGTAAAAATAACTCAGACTCAGTACTAGTATATATTTGATGAAATGGAGATAACAGTGTCCCTGGTATACAATGTAGAAAAAGAAGACTCCGTAATGGGACCTTGCGATCCAGAGGAATCCTGTGATACCTAAAAGTTGCAAATTTGGTTCCTCTGGATCATAAGGTCCTACTACGGAGTCTTCTTTTTCTACATTGTATACCAGGGAAAGGAAAACTCTGATAGAAGACCCACAATACAGCCTTCTTTAGCTTCACAACAAAGCCATGCCCTCTTCTGCAGATAACAATTCTCCATTTGTACCTATCTTGCTACTGAATTTGAATGACTGGCCATGAGACATCAAATGACTATGCAATCTCAGCTGCCCATTATGAACCGGTTGTTACCTGACCTATCAACCCATAAGGCTGGGCATGCACAAGAGCAATCCTTCATCTAATAGAAGTGGTATGTAAGAGACAGCTTGAGCAGGCCTGGAAAGCACTAGTTGCCTTAGCCAGTGACTTGGATTCCTTTGGCTCTTACTCCTGGTATATTGCTTCCTCATCTTCAACCAGTTAACTGGTTTACATACAGATCTCCTCCATATGCTGGCAGAAGCCGGAAGTGGTCTGTTTTAGCATTAGAACGCCCATGAGGAATGTCCCTGACAGTAGTACTGAAGGGAAATTATCTTAGCACAAGGAATGTCCAGAGCGCAGTATGTCTACTTTGTCTAGATTGAGAGATGGCCAGAAGTATAGACCTACACTCATCCATGGGCAATAGCTGATGGTTTTCCTGAATGGTCAATAACTTGGGAGCAAAAGGATTGGGACAAGGAGGTTTAAGGAAGAGGTATATGGATGCTCTTTTAAGAGTGCACACAATGTGTTCAGATATTTATGTACATTAAAGGGCATTCACTCAGAGAAAGTTTTCTGTAATCAAAGGGGATGACACAATTGATGAAGCTGGTCTCTTTCTTCACCTTATGCAGTGCTTATACAAAGTAGTCATGGCATCAGGAATAAAGGCTATCTATGCTTGGGCTCAGAACATAGGCCTCCCCACAGTGAGGTTTATATCTAATGACAACAACATCCAATGAGTTCTAGTATGGCACATTTTTCAGTGCCAAGCCACCTGGTAACAGATTGATTGATTGTATTGGACCACTTCCGTCATTGAGGGGATAGCTGTCTGTCTTCACTGGAATAAACACATAAAACAGATTGATTGATTGTACTGGACCACTTCCATCATTGAGGGGATAGCTGTCTGTCTTCACTGGAATAAACACATATAGATATGGATTTGCCTTTATGCTCAGAATGTTTGTGATATTACTATCAACCATGAACTCATTATTCACTGTTATGATATTCTATATATTACTATTATATTAGTTCTTTCTAGGGAACTCACTTTATAACAGAAAAAATGAAGCAGTGGACTTGAGAAAATAGAATTTCCAGATCTACAATATACGTTACTGTAATGAATGCTGTGGTATGCCACCCAGTTGCTACTTTCAGGACCAAAGCCCAATTCCTGAGAGTGTTACCTGCTGACAGCCTGCATTCGAGTCTTCTTCCACAAGAACCATGGGCCTTCCTGGTGGCACAGAGGTAAAGAATCCACCTACCAATGCAGGAGACACAAGTTCGATCCCACGGTCAGGTAGATCCCCTGGAAAAGGAAACTACAACCCGCTCCAGCATTCTTGCTTAGGAAATCCCATGGACACAGGAGCCTGGCGAGCTACAATCCATGGAGTCACAAAAGAGCTGGACACAACTTAGCAACTAAACAACAGCAACAACCCCAAGAACTGCCCTCAGCCAAGAGTAACTGCCACACTGGAGATTCCAACCTCTCCCTGGAGGTATTCATATCCAATGAGTGCAAGGGAGCCTTTGTCCAGCCCCCAACCCCAAGTCAGGACACCTTAATTTCAGAGCTCCCCCACACCTAGGATCAGCTAAGGCATATGCAACAACTTCATAGCACAACCAGCTGCTCCTCATTCCCCAAAGGTGGTGACCCTAAAAAACAAGCAATCTTAATTTACCAATCTCTGTCTCACAAACTGCTCCTGCAAAACCCAATCCAATATAATCATCTATTTGACTTTACACTGATGGTTTAGATAGTTGATCCCCTGTTTGTAAATAAATCAGAGCCACCTTCCCAGCCTAGGTGAAAGCCACAAGCAGAGCTATGTAAATGATTGCCGAAAAGGGGTGAATTTTGAATGAACAGACTTTTCGGTTTTGCAGCTGGTATGGCCTTTGATGCAACAGATTAGCTACTGTTCAAGGGTATCAGGGCTATAGGTGATCCTCACAAAGTCATTAGCAAGGGCCTAGCAATCAAGGCTAAGAAGCTTAGAAAGTTTTGTCAATGTATTTTTATACATTTTCATCTATAAGCACTGTTTATTCCTCCATACACCATACTTTCTGGATTCTAAACAGCCATGGAGTTTACGTTTATACCAATGGTTTAATAGCACTTTTTCAGGGAGGAGGAGGTACAATTTTTCCGTATGATAAATGAAATGATCCATATTAGCAAGTCAACACATATAAAGCGCTTGTACCTTGCACAAAGTTCAAGATGATTGCTAGCTATTATGTCTTTTGTAGTATCAATAAAATGTGAAAAGGTGATGTCTTAGAATTGAAGAAATATGGTCCTTTTCTAAAATAAATATTGTAAAATTACTTTCTGTGTTAGTTTGTTGGAAGGTCCATTCTTTAGACCGGAAATCCCTTCCATGGCTCTTGATCTTTACTGTCCTTGACCTTCTAAAACATGTATAATCAGTGGCATTCGCTTAAGCACTTCATTGTTTTTTTTTTTATTCATCTATTTATTTGTTTAATGATATCAATCTTCTATAACATTTTATACTTTATTTTGTACTTGTTTTGTTTCCCTCATTATATGAGAAACTTCTAGTGGGCACTAGCCATGCCTTGTAATTCTTTGATATCCCCTATAGTGCTGGCTACTAAGTATAAATTCAATAAATAATGGCATATTTCTGAAAATGAAAATTTTAGCTGAAAGTTTACGGCTAAATTTGTTAGCTGTAAATGTAACTCTGCCACTACTGCTGCTGCTAAGTTGCTTCAGTCGTGTCCGACTCTGTTCAGCCCCATAGATAGCAGCCCACTAGGCTCCCCCGTCCCTGGGATTCTCCAGGCAAGAAGGCTGGAGAGGGTTGCCATTTCCTTCTCCAATGCATGAAAGTGAAAAGTGAAAGTGAAATCGCTCAGTCGTGTCCAACTCTTCGCAACCGCATGGACTGCAGCCTACCAGGCTTCTTCGCCCATGGGGTTTTCCAGGCAAGAGTACTGGAGTGGGGTGCCATGGCCTTCTCCAAACATAACTCTACTCAGTATATACTAAGATTTTTTTTTCCTTTAAATGCTTACTCAAAATCCTACTTTGCTTTCCTAGGCAAACTGTAAAATTCAGCAACACACAAAACTTTTCAGATGCAGACCAAAGTAGGAAGAGCTAAGTTATTACAGTGATTTAGAAATAAGCTATTTAAATTTTTCCTGTGAGGGGTTGCTACAATGAATATTGTGTCTGCTCTGGGTTAAGACTTCCATTGTTCCACTTTGGTTTTTAAAATTCCATTTATTTTCAACTTTTTTAGATGGCTGTGTTGCAAAAGCAAATCAAAAACAGGAGAGAAAGTAAGCTTCACCTTAGAACATAAAGGGATGGGTAATAAAGAAGAGAAGAGAAGCTGCAAAGGAATATCAGAGAAGAGAAGTGGTTAGAGGTATTAAAGGGAAACCCCTGATGGGGCATTTTTAACATTCGATGCTGGCCTTTCAGCCTCAGTGAATCTACGCTGTAGAATCCAAGGCACCATTCTCAACCTTCCTCCAGAAAAATGACTACGTAAATTCAAAAAATTTGTCAACTCTCTCTCTCTTCTTCACAGCCAAACTTCTCATGAGGGATATCTCTTTTTGCTTATCTCCCCTTCCTGTCCTCCTCAGCCCTCTCCCAACTCCACTGAGCCACTCCCTTGAAACCACAGCAGCTCTGACCAGCTCCACTTGGGCACATGCTAACAACACTTTGTCTTTGGCCGAAAGGCATTTCTGTGTATCAGGCCAGCCACATTTCTCCTCATATCCAGACTACCCAACTCCTATCTTGGATGTGGCAAAGTCACCTCACACTCAGCATATCCAAAAAAAAACTAATAATGCTCCCCTAAGCCCAGTCCTCTTCCTATGTCTTCATCTCAGTAAATGACGTTACCATGGATCTCCCTTAGTCTAAGAACAAAAATGGAGGCTCTTCCTCTTCAGGATTCCCTGGTGGCTCAGAGGATAAAGCATCTGCCTGCAATGCAGGAGACCCAGGTTTGATCCCTGGGTTGGGAAGATCCCCTGGAGAAGGAAATGGCAACCCACTCCAGTATTCTTGCCTGGAGAATCCCATGGACAGAGGAGCCTGGCGGGCTACAGTCCACAGGGTCACAAAGAGTCGGACACGACTGAGTGACTTCACTTTCACTTCCAAGTCTAATCAGTTCTATTTTTGCCGTATCTTTTAAATCTATCACTTATTCTGATCCCAATCTCCTTTTTGTTTGTGTTCAGTCGTGTCTGACTCTTTGTGACCCCTTGGACTGTAGCCCACCAGGCTCCTCTGTCCATGGAATTTTCCAGGCAAGAATACTGGAGTGGGTTGCCATTTCCTCCTCCAGGGGATCTTCCCAACCCAGGGATTGAACCAGCATCTCCTGCACTAGCAGGTGGGTTCTTTACCACTGTGCCACCTGGGAAGCTGTCTCCAGGGCCTTACTTCAGCCAGTCTCAGGGTATACCTGCCTTATTGGGATAGCTTCCTAGCTGGTTTTCCCTGGGTCTATTCTCTAGCCCACAGGCAGTACAATCTTTCTAAACTGCAAGCCTGATCAAGTCACTCTCCTTCCACGGCTTTCCATACCCTCAGGCTGTTGGCAGACACCTTAGCATGCTTGGTTTTCAAGGTCCTGCACTCTTCCCACCCAGCCTTCTTCTTGCAGGGAAGCCAGCTTGCTCAATTCTGGAGGCATTCCCATCCTAGTCTATGTGAATGATGATTTCCGGAGTAGTGCAGTGCACAACCTCTGAGACTAAATATGGCAGCCTTGCCTTTTTTCTCACACTTTCTGCACTGTGCTAAAAGCAGCTTCCCTGATGCATCATATTTCCTCTCACTCTGAGCCTTTGCGTATCACTGTTTCCTGTTTATAATTTTGTCCAGCTCCATGCCATCTTCATCTAGTTAATTCTACTTGTCCTTCAGATCTCAATTTAGATATCACCTACCAATAAAGCTTTCCCTTACTCACTCTGCCTTCCAATTCTGGAATAGGATGACCCTAAGGCTTATGTTTAGTGCCCTCTGCTTAACCCCTATTTTTGTACTTATCCTTTGATCCTGTGATTGTCTCTTTACTTTCCTGACTCCTCTTTTAGGGAGGGGGCTGTGTTTTATTCTCCTCTGTGTCTCTAGTTCATTTTATAGCATCTAGCACATAGTAAATGCAAAATATGTACTTTTGAATGAATGTAACTTTGGGTAAATGGTAAAACTTCACTCATTACTGGTCAAATAAGGCTAAAAATGTCTGTCCTCAATATTTTACAGAACGATATGACAAAATGTATTGAAAGTGGAAAGAAAATGCTTTGAAAGTGGAAAGAAATAAATAGAAAAGAGAGACAAAACAATTGGCATGGCATTATCATATAGAGAAAACGACAAGGAATGGGATGATCTAAGGAAAGGCATGAGATACTGTTCCATTACATCGTGTATAAGACCTTAATGCCTGTGCTACTCAAGTGAGCACAAATTCTGTGTCTTGACTTAAATTACAATTAGCAGCCATAGTGCTTCAAAGAGAGGACAAGAGGGAAATAAAGAAGGTAGTAATGAAGCCATTATATCAGTTCATTAACTGGCCTCACAGTCTGTGAGATACATATAATTATTTCTTTCTTGAAGACCAACTTGTTCAAAATAGTGTACCGAGAGCTCAGGAAATCCAAGATAAACTCAGCTCTTCTTCCTGGAACATCATTTTTTACTTGGTGATTCAGGGAGTTAAATTATTTACTTGGTAAGTAACTTGAAGCAGTGTTTTCATAGTTCTATAAATAAATGGGTATGTTATAGCTTGGATTATAGCACTTGCACGTCTCTTTTAAATAAACCTAAGCCTTTAAACATTTTGTATTGCAGTGGACAGCAGTCTCACGCTGTCTCCCTCCAATCTCTCTACCAAACCATACTCACAAGCCCTAGGAGTAGATCCTTACCCACCTATGCTCTTGGAGTGCTTAAGAAAAGTTTAATACATACTGCTTTTCAAAGTTTAGTAGGCTTCCAATGCTGCTGAAATGAAACAAAGATAGAAGAATCTTTAGCAGATATAGTAGGTTCATTTACCACAGGTTTATAGTTAAGTATTGATTTGTGTGTCTGTTCCTTGTTCCTCACTTGCCCATTGCACTGGTCAGCAATTTTGTAAATATTGGTCACTAGTTTTCAGAAGAATCAAAAGAAATTTTAATGCAAAGGAATCTTTACTAGCAACCCTCAACAAGGAAAGAATTCTAAATCCATATCCTCTTGATATTTGGCTGATGGAATCATAATTTTTGCATATAAAGATCAACATATCACATCTAAAAGAAGGGGAGAAGGCAACTAACATTTCTGAGCTTCTCCTATGTGCCAGGTGCTGTATGTTCCATTTCCTCCTCCTTCAATACCCCAGACACACTTAACCCTAACCCCTTTATATGATTTCTGTACTTTAAGCTCTTACTACTTGGTCTAACACTTTAAACATCAATGATTTGTTTGTCTGTCACGTTACTGTGAACTCCTTGAGGGCAGACCCATTTCAAATTCATCTTTTTATCCCATGCACACATTCAGTACCTGTTCCCATAATATACCCCATCAAATTTTTATTAACTGAACTAAAATTATCTCTTCCAATGTATATGATATTGTTAAGAAGTTAATGCTTTCATACTCCAAAAGTTCTTTCTCTAAATCACCTTGAACAGTTTCATCATCCTCTAAAGAAATACAGAGCCTAGCAGTTATATCAGTTTCTTGCTGTTTTCAGGTCCTAGAACATGTCCAAATCTCCCTCCTGCCCTCGCCAACAAGAACAAGAAATACATATATATATATATATATATATGTATATGATTAGCCTATAGAATAATAAGCCATACATGCTTTTTAATTATCTTTGCAAAGCACTCTTTTCAATAATATGTTAAATAACCTGTGAAGTATATCTTTAAAAAATCACTAAGGGTAAATGTCCCCCATTTCCATGACTTTAACAAATGACAACAAACAGAACCAAATGGTGCAGCCGCTATGGAAACGAATATGGAGTTTCTGCTATGGAAAACAGTATGAAACGTTAAAAACAGAACTACCATATGATCCAGGAATTCCACCCCTGGGTATTTTTCCAAAGAAAACAAAAACACTATTTGGAAAAGATACATGCATCCCCATGTTCATTCCAGTGTTATTTACAATAGCCAAAATATGGAGCCAACCTAAGTGTCCACCAATAGATGAATGGATAAAGAAGTTGTGATATATATATATATATATATACATACATACAATGGATACTGCTGCTGCTGCTGCTGCTACTGCTGCTGCTAAGTCGCCTCAGTCGTGTCCGACTCTGTGTGACCCCATAGACAGCAGCCCACCAGGCTCCCCCATCCCTGGGATTCTCCAGGCAAGAACACTGGAGTGGGTTGCCATTTCCTTCTCCAATGCATGAAAGTGAAAAGTGAAAGTGAAGGAGCTCAGTCATGTCCGACTCTGTGCGACCCCATAGACGGCAGCCCACCAGGCTCCCCCGTCCATGGGATTTTCCAGGCAAGAGTTCTGGAGTTGGGGATACTACTCAACCATAAAGATTTCATTTTTTTATGATTGAGTAGTATCCATTGTATGTATATATATATATTCACAGTTGCAACACAGGAAATTTTGCAGAGCCAGATACAAGACAGAGAGGAGTGGAAAAAGAGCATACTGCCCCAGAAGATAGATGTGAACTTACTAGAGAGAAGTATGGTATCTGCATTTCTGCATAGAACACAGCAGGTGTTGGCATGGTTCCTGAAGAGGAACCAATGACACTTGGCACATTGAAGGTTTTACAGGTTTGGGAGCACTAAAGACTGTGCTGTGCTGTGCTGTGCTTAGTTGCTCAGTCGTGTCCAACTCTTTGCGACCCTATGGACTGCAGCCCACCAGGCTCCTCTGTCCATGGGGATTCTCCAAGTGAGAATACTGGAGTGGGTTGCCATGCCCTCCTCCAGGGAATCTTCCCAACCCAGGGATTGAACCCAAGTCTCCCACATTGCAGGTGGATTCTTCACCATCTGCGCCACCAGGGAAGTCTAAGAATACTGGAGTGGGTAGCCTATCACTTCTCCATGGGATCTTCCTGACCCAGGAATCTGACCAGGTTCTTCTACATTGCAGGTGGATTATTTATCAGCTGAGCTACCAGGGAAGACCTGAAGACTGTGCTACAGGCAAGATATTTTCACTCTGAGCTTGAGCAGTACATTGCAAAGCCATAGGGCTGGGAGCAGGTTGTAGGAGCTCAGTAGACCCAGTGGATACCCACCAAAGCCCTGAGAGAAAGTGGAAGCACTCAGTGTATGTTGATTTATTCCTGAACACATGTGAGACACCCTTGTGACTTCCCAGAGTCACTTGGGGTCTGAAGGGGAAGTAGGAAGCACTTAGCTAGGAATACAATTTACTTGAGTTTAAAAGCTAAGATAATCTGAGGCTGTTGGGACTGAGGAAGTGGGGCTCCATAACCCTACCTGCTATATTCTAAGTATTTGTTAGAATACTTAGAAAAGGCAGAGGAACCAGAGATCAAATTGCCAACATCCGCTGGATCATCAAAAAAGCAAGAGAGTTCCAGAAAAATATCTATTTCTGCTTTATTGACTATGCCAAAGTCTGTGACTGTGTGGATCACAATAAACTGTGAAAATTCTGAAAGAGATGGGAATACCAGACCACCTGACCTGCCTCTTGAGAAATCTGTATGCAAGTCAGGAAGCAACAGTTAGAACTGGACATGGAACAACAGACTGGTTCCAAATAGGAAAAGCAGTACATCAAGGCTGTATATTGTCACCCCTGCTTATTTAACTTCTATGCAGAGTACATCATGAGAAACGCTAGGCTGGAAGAAGCACAAGCTGGAATCAAGATCGCTGGGAGAAATATCAATAAGTTCGGATATGCAGATGACACCACCCTTATGGCAGAAAGTGAAGAGGACCTCAAAAGCCTCTTGATGAAAGGGAAAGAGGAGAGTGAAAAAGTTGGCTTAAAGCTCAACATTCAGAAAATGAAGATCATGGCATCTGATCCCATCACTTCATGGGAAATGGGGAAACAGTGGAAACAGTGTCAGACTTTATTTTTTGGGCTCCCAAATCACTGCAGATGGTGATTGCAGCCATGAAATTAAAAGACACTTACTCCTCAGAAGAAAGGTTATGACCAACCTAGATAGCATATTGAAAAGCAGAGACATTACTTTGCCGACTAAGGTCCATCTAGTCAAGGCTATGGTTTTTCCAGTGGTCATGTATGGATGTGAAAGTTGGACTGTGAAGAAAGCTGAGCCCCGAAGAATTGATACTTTTGAACTGTGGTGTTGGAGAAGGCTTTTGAGAGTCCCTTGGACTGCAAGGAGATCCAACCAGTCCATTCTAAAGGAGATCAGCCCTGGGTGTTGTTTGGAAGGAATAATGCTAAAGTTGAAACTCCAGTACTTTGGCCACCTCATGCGAAGAGTTGACTCATTGGAAAAGACTCTGATGCTGGGAGGGATTGGGGGCAGGAGGAGAAGGGGACAACAGAGGGTGAGATGGCCGGATGGCATCACCGACTCAATGGACGTGAGTCTGAGTGAACTCCAGGAGATGGTGATGGACAGGGAGACCTGGCGTGCTGCGATTCATGGGGTCACAAAGAGTCGGACACGACTGAGCGACTGAACTGAACTGAACTGAACTTAACGGAATCTGAGGCTGTTGGGGCTGAGGAAGTGGGGCTCCATAACCCTACCTGCCATATTCTGAGTATTTGTTTACTTGGATAAAAGCTTTCATATGACAATAAGAGCTATTGTAGACCTTCACTAAGGCTCCAGAAGACTTGCCATTGAACTATTGTTGGATTTGACATTTGCTAGCTTATTTTTCACCATGGGCCATACACTGGCAATTACACTGCAGAGATATAATAAATGTAAAACATGCAAGTACATTTTTAGATTCATTTGCTGCGTTCTTGATTTCCTTGTTAATGATGCATCCAACTGACAAAGCGCCAGACACTAAATCTTAATTCTTTCCTGTTTCTACAAAAATTGAGGGTGCCTTCCTATGGGTTCTATCATCACTGGTTGATGGCTATGCATTCTGCAAACTGGATGGAAAATCCATCTGTATCTTTGTGTTTCTGAATGTCATTAACTAATTTTCAAGTGTTCAGTGAAACCACAGATATACGAGGTCAAGTACTTTTCCCCTTGAGTTTTTGAAAATATGCACATTTTAAGAAACATATTGCATGTGTTTCTTATTCATTTACTGCTAAATATTCCAAATCTTGCACTGCAGGAGTTAGACTCAGCCCAAAAAGCTTATTGAACCATTTTTGAAGCTGTTCTACAAAAACAGGAAGTCACAATACACCAAATGTCAAGTAAATTTGAACTTGAGAGGAGTTGGATTAGGTTCAAACATTTGAATCCATAAATTTGAGCAGGTTCTAAATCAGGGCATTGATGAGTCCCCTGGTTTCTAATTATTTTTCCTCTTTTATGCTTGTATGTGCGCATGCATGTGTGTTTGTTTATACAGTGCCTACTTTGTATGCACTCTAAAGTGCAGTGATGAGAAGAGATTTCTCTGTTTTGACTACATTTGATTTAGGGAGGCAAGACAAACAATCCTGAGGCTTCAGACTTGGAAATTCAAAATGCATATTTAATTGTCTATGAGCAGAGGATGAGATGGTTGGATGGCATCACCAATTCAATGGACATGAGTTTGAGCAAGCTCTGGGAGTTGGTGATGGACAGGGAAGCCTGCAATGCTCCATTTCATGGGGTCGCAAAGAGTCGGACATGTGCGACTGAACTGGGCTGGGTGGCTCGGTGGTAAAGAATCTGCCTGCAGTGCAGGAGCCGGAGGGAGAAGCAGGTTCAATCCCTGGGTCAGAAAGATCCCCTGAAGAAGGGCATGGCTACCCACACCAGTTTTCTTGCCTGGAAAATCCCATGGATAGGAGAGCCTGGCTGGCTACAGTCCATGGTGTTGCAGAGTCAGACACAACTGGAGCAACTTAGCACACACAGGCTTATTTATTCATTTATTTAAAATGTGGGATCTTGGCTCCCCCACCAAGAATGTAACCCACATCCCCTGCATCAGAAGATGAAGTCTTAACCACTGGATTGCCAAGGAAGTCCCCACACAGTCTTAGAAATATATTCACTGGGATGATAAATGTTAAATTGAGGACAATGAAGCACCTCTGGTCACCTAATCTATGAGAAAGCAGGCAAGAATATACAAAAGAAAAAAAAAAAACAGCCTCTTCAATAAGTGGTGCTGGGAAAACTGGACAGCTACACATAAAAGAATTAAATTAGAACACTCCCAAATACTATACACAAAAATAATCTCAAAATGGATTAAAGACCTAAATGTAAGGCTGGATATTGTAAAACTCTTAGAAGAAAACATAGGCAGAATGCTCTCTGACATAAATCACAGCAAGATCTTTCTTGATCCACCTCCTAGAATAATGAAAATAAAAACAAAAATAAACAAATGAGGCCAAAACAAATTATTTTGTTAAATTATTTTAAGTTTAAAATAATTAAACTTAAAAGCTTTTGCACAGCAAAGGAAACCATAAACAAAATTGAAAAGGTAACCCACAGAATTGGAGAAAAATAGTTGTGGACAAAGCAACCAACAGGGATTCATCTCCAAAATATAGAAATAGCTCATGCAGCTCAATATAAAAAAAAAAAATCTGATCAGAAAATGGGCAGAAGATCTAAATAGATATTTATTCAAAGAAAACATACAAATGGCCAAAAAGCACATGAAATTATGCTCAATGTCACTAATTATAGAGAAATGTAAATCAAAACTCTGAAGAGATATCGCCTCACACTGGTCAGAATGACCATCATCAAAATATCTACAAACAGTAAGTGTTGGAGAGGGTGTGGAGAAAAGGGAAACTTCCTACACTGTTGGTGGGAATGTAAATTGGTACAACCACTATGGAGAACGGTATGGAGTTCCTTAAAAAACCACCACAATATTTTAAAGTTATTATCCTCCAATTAAATCAATTAAATTTTTTTTAAAAAATAGGTGAATTCTCTGGTGGTCCAGTGCTTAGAACTCTGTGTTTTCACTGCCAAGAGTCTGGGTTCAATCCCTGGCCAGAGAACTAAGATTCCACAAGCCACATAGTGTGTCCAAAAAGCAAAACCAAAAATCCTAAAAATAGAGCTACAGTATAATCCTGCAGTCCTACTCCTGAGCATTTATTCAGAAAAAAACGGAGTTGGAAGTGGTACATGCACCCGGATGTTCCCTTGCAGCACTATTTACACTAGCCAGAACATGGAAGCAACCAAAATGTTTATTGACAGAGTAATGGACAAAGAAGATGTGGTGCATATACTTAGCCATTTAAAAAAAAGCAAGAATGCCCTTTGCAGTGACATGGATGAACCTAGAGATGATCGTACTAAGTGAAGTAAGTCAGACAGAGAAAGACAAACATCTTATGATACTGCTTATACATGGAATCTTTAAAAAAAATGATACAAATGAATGTATTTATAAGACAGAAACAGAGTCACGGATGTAGAAAGCCAACTTATGGTCACCAGGGGAAAGCGGGAGCAGCAAGGCAGGAATAAGTTGGGAGACTGGGGTTGACATATACACACTACTATATATAAAATAGATAACTAATAATAACCTGCCATATAGCACAGGGAACTCTTCTCAATACTCTGTAATGACCTATATGGGAAAAGAATCCAAAAAAGAATGGATATATGTATATTTATAACTGATTCACTTTGCTGTGCAGCAGAAACTAACAGAGCAATGTAAAAATTGCAGGCAGATTCTTTACCATCTAAGCCACCAGGGAAGCCTAATGTAAATCAACCATTCTCCAAAAAAAGCCTTTTTTTAAAAATTGAGGGGACTTCCCTAGTGGTCTAGTGGTTAAGCCTACATCCTTCCACTGAAGGGGGCACAATTTGATTCCTAGTCAGGGAACTAATAGTGAAGGACAGGGAAACCTGGCATGCCCCATTCAGTCCATGAAGTCGCAAAGAATCAGACATGACTCAGCAACTGAGCAGCAACAGGGAACTAAGATCCCACATGCCAGGCATACCGCATCAGAAAAAGGAAAAAAAAGTGAGGACACTGATTGCCTTCGGGAAAGGAGGGAGAAAGATGGGATTATGGAGGATACAGAGTCTTGAATTTTATCCCTAAATTTTTACTTCTTGAGCTGAGTGGTGGTACACAGATCATTACTTATTATTCTTCAATCTTTTTTATTCTGTATGTTTAAATGGCTCTTTAATTATAAAACAAAACAAAAAAATCCGTCAACAAGAGATCCTTGACAGTTAATTCTATGCCAGGCACTGTGTAAAGCAATGAGACGTACTATCCAGGATAATAGAATGTCCTTTGACGGTCATTCAATAAGCACTCAGTTCATTCATAAAATGAATCACTGTAAGATAAGACACAGCCTAGTCCTAATTGTAAGAACTAGAATAATGGGCATGAACCAAACAGAAAAGCCCATGATTCTCAGCAGTCACTGAGAGAGTGGTTGAGGAAAAGGGACAGGTGTGGGAATGGAGATGAGAGCCTGAGGTGCCTTTGACACCTCCAAGCTGAGAAATGTGTAGAGATTCACATACAGGAGGAGACAGAGTTGGATATACCAGAGGAGATTCAGATTTGAGAATTGTCAGCATGCGGTTGATAATACAAGCCATGGGAGCAAATACGACAATAAAGGAAACAGGAAAAGGATAAAAAGAAAGGAGGCTCTGAGGAAAAGTAACAGTTTAAGGATGGAGAACAAACTGGAGAAAAGAGGTTCAGTTCAACATTCCAATTCCTGGAAAAATAATACTAAGTTGACTGCTGCTGCTGCTGCTAAGTCGCTTCAGTCGTGTTCGACTCTGTGCGACCCCATAGACGGCAGCCCACCAGGCTCCCCCATCCCTGGGATTCTCCAGGCAAGAACACTGGAGTGGGTTGCCATTTCCTTCTCCAATGCATGAAAGTGAAAAGTCAAAGTGACATCGCTCAGTCGTGTCCGACTCTTAGCGACCCCATGGACTACAGCCTACCAGGCTCTTCCGTCCAAGGGATTCTCCAGGCAAGAGTACTGGAGTGGGGTGCCACTGCCTTCTCCAAGGTGACAGTTATCCTAAATGCTGCCAAAGGATATAAACTATGTTAACTTTTACTGAGTGAATGTTAAACGCTAAAACAGAATAGCAATATGAACTCTCACTTACCCATTACCTGGGTTCAAAAATTATCAAATTCATGGATAATTTTATTTCTTCCATACCCCAATCTGCTGCATCATCCCTTATTATTCTGAATCATTCTCAGAAATCCCTTCATTTCATCCACAAACATTTCTGTATAGCTCCCTAAAGATAATGACTCTTTTTTTTCTGGACACAACCACAGTGCTATTATCATATGTTAAAAAAAAATCAACAGTAATCCTTTAATATATCATCAAATATTTAGTAGTTGTTAAAATTGCCAATCATTTCATAAGGGTCATAAATTTATTTTACAGTGTTTTTGATTAAGATTTTACATGTTACTATTAGATGATAACATCTTTCAAAACTGGATCTATCCATCATCTCTCTTTTTTTCTTGCAGTTTTTAAGTCTGCAATGTAAAAGCCCAATAAAAATAGATCTAGACAATAAAGAGGTCACCTAAGAATTCCCTGCAGATCCATTTTGGTGGAAAATGCTTGGGTGGGATGTCCAAGCTCATTTTTTTAACTGAAATTGAAGCTTAAGTTTGTTCAAACTGTGGTTGCACAGAGCACCATATTGCATTGTTACAAACTTTAACTTCGTTTCACTATCATGAAAAATCCAGAAGTTCTGTGGCATAACTTCTACCACTAGTTATTTCTTCAGAATATTAAGGACCAATCATCAAGTACTTCTTTAAGGAACAGAAGAGATTGACTTTAGAATTATTCCTTTTATACTGACAAATTTCCTGAGGATTTGTGTTCCCTAAATGAAGCAGCTGCAACTCAATTTGACTTTAGATGAAACCATTAAGCTAACAATAAACTCAAAGTCATTTTGAAATACTTCCTAAACTGGACAGAAATCCAGCCCCACAAAGTAGTCCTTAAAACACATTTGATAGTCTTGGGTTTTAAGGCAATAATGAAAATTTACTTTAATCATTTTTTTAGTTTTGTTTTTTAAAGATGCTTAACGGAGGAGCCTGGTAGGCTACAGTCCATGGAGTGGCTAAGAGTTGGGCATGACTAAGCGATTTCACTTTCACTTTTCACTTTCATGCATTGGAGAAGGAAATGGCAACCCACTCCAGTGTTCTTGCCTGGAGAATCCCAGGGATGGGGGAGCCTGGTGGGCTGCTGTCTATGGGGTCACACAGAGTCGGACACGACTGAAGTGACTTAGCAGCAGCAGCAGCAGCAAACATATGTTTATTTCAGCAACTTTCCATGGGTCCTTGGAAGTGTTTTACTACACAATTACTATGGGTTCCCACGCTGCTTCTGAATTCTGGTTTTTCATACATGGAGTCAGTATCTTTAAAATTCTTATTGTTTAAAATTGAATTTTTATGTAATGCACATTTTTGGTAATAACTTATGAAATTTTCCTTCCTGTGGCTCTCAGGGATTTCAGTGTCACAGCACGCTGACACCAGTGTATCTTCTCATCTATGGCGGTGTTCTCCCCAGGAGCAATGGTGTGGTTCCTAGTGCAACTGTTGTTTAGTCACTCAGTCGTGTCTGACTCTTTGCAACCTTGTGAACTGCAGCACTCCAGGCTTCCCTGTCCTTCACCATCTCCCCGAGGTTGCTCACACTCATGTCCATTGAGTTGGTGATGCCATCCAACCATCCCATCCTCTGTTGTCCCCTTCTCCTTCTGCCCTCAATCTTTCCCAGCATCAGGGTCTTTTCTAATAAGTCGGCTCATCACATCAGGTGGCCAAAGTATCAGAGGCCTAAAGGAATGGTGGCATAGAGGAATCAGCCAGTCAATAGTGCTTTAAATTAAGAAGTAAGAGGGAAAATGTATGGGATAGCAAAGAGCTAGCAATGGTGAGATCTGGAGGTATTAACTAAGCCACCGCTACTGCTGCTGCTGCTGTTTCAGTCGTGCCTGACTCTGTGCGACTCCATAGACGGCAGCCCACCAGGCTCCTCTGTCCACGGGATTCTCCAGGCAAGAATACTGGAGTGGGTTGCCATTTCCTTTTCCAATGCATGCATGCATGCTAAGTCGCTTCAGTCGTGTCTGACTTTGTGCACCCCATGGACAGCAGCCCATCAGGCCACTCTGTCCACGGGATTCTCCAGGCAAGAATACTGAAGTGGGTTGCCATTTCCTTCTCCAACTAAGCCACTGTGACATTCAAAGTGGGACTACCAACTAGAAATGGGTTGTATGACAAAGAGCAGAAAGAGTCAAAGGCAAATTTATAAAGTGTATCAAGTAATATGGTTTTGGCTACATGTAACAGGACACAAGACACATTCCAGAGCAAGTGGTAACATTCTATTATCTATTAGATGATTCCAGAGTTGATAGATGTAGTGATCTGATGACATCAAGTCACTTTTATGAGCTTCTATCTACTTTCCCCTCATGGTTGCAAGATGACTGCCACAACTCCAGGCATCACATTCTCATACATCAATGTTCAAAGACAGGAAGAAAGTGAGGGGGGTGGGCTCTATTCCTGCTTGTCTCTCTCTTATTAGAGAAAAAAAAAAATCTTTCCTAGATACTCAACACATTTCCTTTTATATCTCATATATCCAGACTCATTGCAAGGGAGACTGATATTAAAATTCAGCATTTAGTCCCTTTGGTGGCAAAAAGGCTCTGTCAACAAGGAGAAGACCAGCTAAACAAAAACGGGGATCAGGTGAGAAGTTGCTGGGAGCGCGTAGCAGGCCTCCGTCTGACAGGATGTGCTGCTACTAATACTTGATCTTCACTTCCCAGAGTCTTCTGTGGCCCTCATACTCTGGATTGTTCATGAGAGCAACAAATTGTGTTGTTCTAAATTATCATGTATTTGCTTTGAAATGATATTTACATTCTCACAAACTCTAAAATACCTAGAAGTAGGACTATTTTTATGAGAGATTTGCATGGTATGTATAATTTTTTAAAATGCAAATCCAAGTTGAAGAGATACAGAGATTTGCATATATGCAGAAACATATTATGTTTTTAGATTTTAAGATGAATATTGAAAGGACATCCGTTTATCACAAATAAATTTATAGGCTTAAAATACTTCCATGTTTTGAATCTCAGAGAATTTTTTAAGGAATGGTGACAGAATTCAAAAATTGGTCTGGAAAAATGATTGAAAATATCAAATGTTAGGTAATTTTTTAAACACTTTTAAATCTTAGAGTGATGCTACCAGAAACCATTACCTTTTATGATGATGAATCTTTTCTACAGTTCAGAAATTTCTTATGTTTTACTAAAGCTTTTCCTTCTCATAAATTAAGGTAAAATTAAACTCAATATTGTTTTTGTTTAATGGAAAAAATATAGTATCATCCCATTTTTAGAAAATTATTTGAGTAGTCAATTTTACTCCAGTAAAACTTTTTAAAAATAAACTGCTTGATCTGTCCATTCATTGAACAAGCGTGTCAGTACTCACTATATGCCAGACACTGTTCTAATGTGAGCTTAAGAAGTGAACACAACACACAGAAATCTCTGCCCCATGTCTCCACTCAGCCAGCTGCCCAACAGTGCTACATCTACTTCTGCGCACTAGCGGATGTGTTGCAACAGTAGGACTTACTTTGACTTATTCTTTTCGCTGTTGTATTTCTCTGAATCACTTCATTTTTTAAATAATAACTGTCATTTATGTTCTCTAGGAAGCAGATGTGATAACAAAGATAAAGGTGCCAAAGATTTGTTGCAGGTAATACTTGTGAAAAGTAGAGGGCAGAAGGAGCAGGAATAGGCAGGGAAAACCTTCAGACCACAGTGTTGGTCTGGCACCCATGAAAGAAGAGCGAGGGGAGGAACGGAGATTGGGAGAAAGAGCTTCAGGTTGCAGTGCAGCTCTGAGAAGTTTCACGTCATCTGACAATGCAGTCCAGCACACAGATGGCTCATAGAGCAATCGACCAGCAAAGGCCAGGTCGAGTCCCTCTGCTGTGATCGGTCATGGGCTGGGAGCTGCCTGGGAGGAGGGTGGTTTCAAACACTGTGGTAGATCCTCGGGCGTTGCAACTAGAGAGGGTCACTCACTGCACTCCTCACAGATGAAAGGTGATCTCCTTCTGCAAGCGAGGTCCAAGCAGAGCCTCTATAGCTGCCACATTCACTATTAGTCTATTTTAAAAAATCATTTCTTTAAAAAAAATTTTTGTAGCCACCACAGAAAGACTAAAGAACATAAAATAGGTCTCCTTCATTTACTGCTTAATCAAAGAGCTGTAAAAGAAGATGCCAACTTGACTATATAACATCTTATAATTTCTGTGACTCCAAAAGAATAATGAACAGAATTCAAAGCAAGCAACCAAGCTAGGAAAAATATTTGAGATAAATATGACAGGCAAATTAATAAGCTTTACCTGGAGAGGATGAATAAAAATTGATTTTTAAAAAAGCAATGACATTTGAACCCCAATAAAGACAACAGGTTAAAGATATAATTTAGGGTGGGATGATTTGGGAGAACGGCATTGAAACATGTATACTATCATGTAAGTAATGAATCGCCAGTCTAGGTTTGATACAGGATACAGGATGCTTGGGGCTGGTGCACTGGGATGACCCAGAGAGATGATATGGGGAGGGAGGTGGGAGGAGGGTTCAGGATTGGGAACTCATGTACACCTGTGGCAGATTCATGTCAATGTATGGCAAAACCAATACAGTATTGTAAAGTAAAATAAAGTAAAATTTTAAAAAGACTAATAATAAAGATATAATTAGACAATTGGCAAAATAAAGGTATAAAACAAACAGAATTGGAATATTTTCAACCTCACTAGCATTTAAAAACAAGTAATTTTAAGCAATATTTTTTTAACCTAAGAAATTAAAGGCTTAAAAATTATATTACTCAATACTTGTAAGAGTATAGTGAAATAAGGTATACATTTCTAGATATGGTATAACTCGGTGATTATTTTTAACCTTTTACTTTCCCTTCAAAGAATATATGCTGAGGAAATAATTTGAAATAAAAAAAGTTTTAGACACAAAAATGTTATTCTGGTCAGGATTCTTAATTATGAGAAATTCAACTCAAGCAGCTTAAGCCAAAAAGAGGAAATTACATGTTCATATAAACAAACCATCAAACCATGGAAAGCAGAGTTTAGAGCAGGCCTGGGGGTAGACTTGATGCAGGAACTCCACAGCAAGTCATGCACAGGCGCTCTCTCTCTCTCTCTCTCTCACACACACACACACACACGCCCCATACCCCCCAGCATCTGATGTGTGTTGGCCTCATTCTCACAGCCCTGGGAGAAAAACAAAACAAACACAATGGTATGTTCATTATTAGGTATTGAAAGATTGTTTTTCTCAACAGGAATCAGAGTGTTTAAAAGGAGTTCAGGTACAGTATGATGGAGAACAACACAGCCCTAGATTTGGGGTCACCTCCTTACAGCTTGGGACTCAAAGGGAGTGAGACTCTGCTCTACTCAGCCCAAGTCACAAGCCTACCACTGAGTCAGTTCCTGGCCAGCCTTTCCCTGTTGGAGCTCTCTCAGGAGCCCCCTCCGGCCAGCCTGATTTCAGAGCCTTACTGTCTCTCACCTGGACTGTATGTTTGCTCCAACAGCTCTCACACTTTCCATAACAACCCCTGCCACACCCCCACATACCACATCCACCCAAGTTAATCCACCCTGCACACTGTGACCAGGGTTAGCTTCTTTTCCTAAAACACAAATCTGGCTGGGTCATTCTTTTTTTTTTTTTAATTTATTTATTTTAATTGGAGGCTAATTACTTCACAATATTGTATTGGTTTTGCATTCTTTTGCATCAGCTTTTCACTGTTTCCCACTGCTCTTGGGACGAAGTCTGTATTCTTTGCTCAGCCCGTAAGTCTACAGCGTTTCATTCAGCAATCTTCCCTCTCACTGCTCTCCTTGACATACATGGTCCAGGACAACACCCTGCCCTGTCCCCAGAGTCTCTGTTCTTGTACACACTCTTTTTCACACACCACTGCTTACAACCAGTTCTAGATTGTGACCAGCCCTGAGCAAGTCCAGCCGAGGCTGCCTTGTCTCTGTTCCACACCAGGGGGCCTTGGCTTTAGGCCTTGGGGCTTCTCTAACCTCATGAAGCAGGATATCCATGAGAACCCACTATTAACTTAACTGAACAAGGAGGCCACTAAGATGGCATTAATGCCAAGGTGGCCTACTAAGCAAACAAAATCTAAGCTTATAAAAGCCCAAGGTCACAAAATCCAAACCTAAGTACAACCAATCATGAGCAGCCAACCAGGCTTTAAGCTATAGCTAATCAAGTAATTCCTTGCTTTTTTTTCTACGTCTCCTCTGTAAAGCATCTCTCTATGGTTCCAGCTCCACTCCCAGCAGAGTGCTCCTAACTACCTCTGGTTTGGTGCTGCCAGATTCTAATCAATTTTTCCACAGATTAACTCCTAAAAAGTTTTAGATGCCTCAGTTTATCTTTTAATACTGCTCAGTTCTCAGGCAGGCAGCAGCCAAAGGCCCAGAACAATTGAATCCTAGGAGGCCATACTTTACCAGGAGAAACTGGAGCCAGTAATAAATGCTTTCCCTGTTCATTTCCCCAGAGGACAATTTTAAGACATGTTATAATGCTCCCCAGAAGGCCACACAGGATGGAGCACAGTCATCCACACTGGTGCCAGACTCAGTGGCCACATACCTGTGGTGGCTGCTTCTTCCCTGTTTCCCTTTCCCTGGGATCACACACCTAAATAATCTACCTGAACTCAAACCCTTCCCTCAGGGTCTGGTTTGGGAGAACTCAGGCTAGGACCCTAACCTATATCCAAGCCATCAACCCTCTGAAAAGTCACAATCTGACCAAATCAGGAGAAAAGATCCAAAGCCTGAGAAAAGAAGAAAGGCTATTAAGTGAGAAAACAACATTCTTATTCCAATATCTAATTCTACCTCAAATAGAACTGCGCAGTGTGCTTAGTCACTCAGTCGTGTCCAGCTCTCTGCAACCCCATGGACTGCAGCCCAGCATGCTCCTCTGACCATAGGGATTCTCCAGGCAAGAATACTGGAGTGGGATGCCATGCCCTCCTCCAGGGGATCTTCCCAACCCAAGGATCGAACTGGGAACCAAATAAGCCCAACCTCAGAGCAGTTTGGCATTCAGTGCAACAGTCCAGCAACCAAACTAATGTAAATATTAATAAAATCATTCATATCATCCCTCTCAGAAAGCATCAAGTATAGGGAGGTGTATTTTTAATACATGTATTTTTTAAAATGCCTTCTCTCTCACCTCCACCACTTTCAGTGTCCTCTACATGGGAAAGAACTGCCCATCCAGTCCATATTCTCTCTTCTTGCCTTCAACCATCAGTTACAAAACTCCTTATAGAAAGTCAAAGTCCTCATAGTTTTAGATTTTCTTCTCTTTTCTTTCCACCATTTTATCTTCTCTAATTTTTTCTCTTGTGAGTAATTTTGGCATTTTCTATGAAAATACCCCAACCCATCTTTTCTATGTTCTGTTTTCTACTATTGTCCCAATTCTGCATCACAGAGCCCAGAAACCAGCCTAGCAAAGACAGAATCCTCCTCAACTCTCAGAGAAAGGGAGAGGTGGGAGTTGCTAGACTCAGAATTCTTTTTAGTGGGTAAAAAAGGCTGTGAACACTCCACTTAAATACATTTATTCCTAGTCACACAATACTTAATCTAAACACAAAGGCAAATGTATCTCAAGGTTTTTCATTCCTCTACAAGGAAAAGAAGAAAAGATGTGAAGAACATTTAAAGACTGACATTAACCCAGGAATTTTCATAGTACATGTGCTATCTATCTACCTCTACTTTTGAAGTATGTATTATGCAATATTTTTTATATTTGTTTAATCCTTAACATATCCTATGACTGAGAAATTGTCTGGTGGTTTAGATATTCCCAGAATTTCTGGAAGTAGTGACTATCTTCTGCAGCAATATTCTAAGTGTATTCAGTGGGAGTGAGGGGAAATTATAGAGGATGACCTGGATCACAGTGCTATGAACACTGGAAATCAGATTAAATCACATGTTGTTTGGAGATCCTGGACTCAGGGTCATGGGAGCTCATAACATCGAGGAGATATGATTGTGGAACACTTTCAACTCATCTGCAGAGCTTAACCTGGCATGCTGGTGAACTGGGTGTGTTCCCAGATTAGGGTATAAAACCATGCAGGAGAGAAACTGCCAGAGTCTGTATCCATATCTCTGCCTTTCCCAAGGTTCTTTCTTAGGATAGGTTAATATCCTTGTGTGGGGTAGGGGTGGTCAGGCTTGGGCATCATTTCCACAAAGTGCCTCAAGTAAAGGAGCTAACTTGTTGAACCAAAAGATATAGTAATGGGGTTGAAGAAAGACACCATCATTTGCCTTTATGCTTGAACCCCAATCCAGTCCAGACTGCCTAAGTACAATGAAAGGATAATTTAATAAACCCTATAATTATCTAGGCAGCATAATTATATTGTATTATGCGTTATATGTGTTAAAGTAATTGTCTCAATGTAAACATTCAAAATAACATAGTTCTTCTAAGTCATTCTGCATTTCTTCATTTATTTTAATAAGTGGGAATAACATAGGCCTCATAGGCCTCTGAAATTCTGAGCAGTCCTGGGTCAAGTAGCTCTTGTCTGAACATTATGCCTCTGGAGATGGACTTTGCAGCTCTCTACACCATTAACTCAGAGAAGACAATGGCACCCCACTTCAGTACTCTTGCCTGGAAAATCCCATGGATGAAGGAGCCTGGAAGACTGCAGTCCATGGGGTCACTGAGGGTCGGACATGACTGAGAGACTTCACTTTCACTTTTCACTCTCCACTCTCATGCATTGGAGAAGGAAATGGCAACCCACTCCAGTGTTCTTGCCTGGAGAATCCCAGGGATGGGGCATTCTGGTGGGCTGCCATCTATGGGGTCGCACAGAGTCGGACACGACTGAAGTGACTCAGCAGCAGCAGCAGCCCCACACCATTAACTAGAACAACTAAGTCATGTTAACTACTTAATAAATGAGAGAAAATTAAACAACTGCTGCCTGACTGTTTACTGTTTGTAAGGCACTGGAAACAAGTGAAAAAATAGAACGTAGTTCTTAACCTCAGGTTTATATGCCAGAGAGGCAGAAGGACACCAATCATGGAATCACGTCATTAACCTAAAATTATACTCTTGTGGGAGTTCTCCGGTGGCATAGTGGTTAGGATTCCAGTCTCTCATTGCCATGGCCTGTGTTCAATCCTTAGTGGGGGAACTGAGATCCCGCAAGCCATATAGCACAGCCAAAAAAAAAAAAAAAAATTACACGTATGATAAATTGCAGTAGGGGAATTTGACCTTCTTTGGTGGGAATCAGAAAAGGATCTGTGAGGAAAGGACAGAGGTTAAACAGATTTCTGAGAATGGAACAGAAATGAAGTGGGGGAAAGTGGCAGGGCCAGGGAAGAGAGTCCCCAGCAGGGGGAAGAGGGTATTCAAAGGACCTGTAGTCAGAGGGAATAGCACAGATTTGAGACTTTGAAAGATGGCCTGAGCCTCTAAGACAGAGAGAGCCAGAGATAATGGGGGCCAGATGAGGCTAGTTGAAGGAGATCACTTTGAATCGCCAGGTTGTTTTGTTTTTTTCTTTTCAGGGAAATCATCTTGCTGCTAGTCACACATGCCACATTCATGCCCCCACCCCACTGCATATCCAAATTCCAGTCATCTTCAGAGCTCAACTTGAACCTGAACTCTCTAGAATAAACCACACTAATCTGCCACACTGACTGCCCTTAAAGCATAACTTTCTTATCATGCTTCAGATTTTGAACAGCAGTAAAACTGAGAGGGAGCAAACCCATAACTGTGTAAAGTATTGTCCAAAGAAATAGCATCCAAGCAATAATATTAAAATGAGTTTAGAGAAGTAGACAAAAAGAAGGAAACATGCCCTCCCAGAAATTTTTAAAAATTTTCCCAGATTGGGGGAATTTTCACTTATTCAGAGCAACAGCTTTGAGTTATTAGGGGACTTTTCACATATAAATATTGCCGTGCATGCCAGAGGATGTGGTATAAAGATGAATTATGAAGAAGCTAAAGTAGAGCGAATCCACAGAGCCAAAATTTGGCTCTTTTAGAAGACTTTTTCAAAAAATAGACAAAACTCTGGAAGCTGGTAAAGAAATCAAATGAGAAAGCATAAATAGACAATAACAGGAGTAACAAGGGAACATTATTATAAATACGAAGATTTCTAAAAATAAGAGACTATTGAGAACGTCTTGTTGGCAATAAACTGAAAACAGATTTAAGGGAACAACTGACTAGAAAAATGTATCTCATCAAAATTAATTCAATAAGAAAATAAGTAAATTAAGGAATATATAACTGGAATTAGGCAGAGATGGTAGACTTAATCTTAAATAATTCAGGACCGTGTATGCATGCTAAGTTATTTCAGTGTTGTCTGACTCTTTGCAACCCCAAGGACTGTAGCCTGCCAGGCTCCTCTGTCCATGGGATTATCCAGGCAAGAATACTGGAGTGGGTTGCCATGCCCTCCTCCAGGGGATCTTCCCTACCCGATGATCAAACCCGCATCTTCTGCATCTCCTGCACAGCAGGCAGATTCTTTACCGCTAAGCCACCAGGGAAGCCCCAATTCAGGGCCAGTTGATAGCAAATGACAGAAAAGGCATTCAGGAATACCCCTAGCAGCAAGGGCTTCCCTGGTAAAGAATCCGCCCACAATGCGGGAGACCTGGGTTTGATCCCTGGGTTGGGAAGATCCCCTGGAGAAGCGGAAAGCTGCCCACTCCAGTATTCTGGCCTGGAGAATTCCATGGACTGTATAGTCCTTAGGGTTGCAAAGAGTTGGACATGACCGAGCGACTTTCACTTTTCTTTCCTAGCAGCAAAATGGGTCTTTTCCCCTCTGATTCTACCAATTGCTCATCTGTAATGTATAAACAGAATGCTTAATAACTGAGATTATCAGACTGAGGGAGAATTTCTTCTTGCACTAATATCTTGGCTTGCAAGTTTTCCTGAAATTGCCACCTGCCGGGCTCCAGCCCCGGTGGATCCAGGGAATTCGAAGCGGGGACGGTGTTGGTGAGGGAAAAACTTATTTATTTATTAATATAAGATTAGATTAGGAAGAAATATTGTAGTTGGAAAATTAAGTGGAGAAAAGAGGCTGAATGACTTGGTTTACGTGGAAAGCCAATAAAGTTCCAGACAAGGAGCTTGCACCGTCTACGTTAGGCCACCGGTGTCCGTTTGAATATCGGAGAGTGCCCCACCTTGGGCTCTCTCTCTTACAGATCTTAGAAGCTGGGACAAGTAAGTATACATGGCGAGCCTCCACGCCCCAGATGGGAATTCAGCCTGAAATTAGAGTAAAGAGGAGACACGGGGGAAACCAGTCCTTCCAATGACTTGCCCGGCCTCTATTGTCTAGGAAGCCCTTTCATACCTTTTTGATTGTACATAGAGATCAATGGGTAATACAAAATTATGCAGCATTAGCAGTCCAGACTCTTTCTGTATATCTTTTTGTATACAAAAGGTCTCAGGTGATTTACATTATCTTCTGGCCAAGAGGCTTGCTAACACTTTTTGGCTCTCTTCCTTAATGAATGTTAATCTCGTTTCCCCTGCAGTGTTTTTTCTTTAATCTGCATCTCCTTAAAGCACTAAAGTTACATCTCTATAGAACAAAGGCGCAGTGGGTTATAACAAGGTAGTTAACTCAAAGATCTAATGTTGCTACTTGTTTTTTCTATATACCAACTATATCAACAAATAAAAGATATGAAAATTTGGCAGCAAGTATTGGCTCAACAATAAAACGCTTAATCAGTTTTATTCTAATGATCTTGACACCACGGAAGCCCCTGCAATCCTAGGATGTTTTAAGCTTCCTGTGCCTCCTGAGGTCAGGAGGCCTCAAACAATCACATGTGCAGCTGTATGAGTCCTGCAGGCAGGCTAGAAAGCCATTAGAGGGGTTTTTGGATTGAAACACTAGTATTATGCCCAGAGATTTATTATCTAAAAGGTCTAATTTTTCCAGAAAAAGGTGGTGGGGGGACAGCCCCATGTTAATGAGAGAAGAGTAGGTGGAAAGCATAACACAGTAAAGCAGGCAGACTCTGGTCTTGGGAGGTGGATGCTCAGGAAATTCCAGAAGGAACCCCTGAAGCCTGATCATGTCCTTATGTTTTGTCAGGCTTCCTTCCGCATGACCTTGTCACGGGCGGGATTCCTCACGCTGGCCCCCAGCAGCCACCAGTAACACTACCATTACGGGCCTCTATTTTAAGAAGGTGTGTGCATTGTAACCACCTAAAGTATTACGCCATCAGTTCTGAGCCTTTTTAATCTGAGGATATGTTTAAATACCATTGGCACACTTGAAAGGCATTCAGACAATACTAAACTCTAGTTAGCAAGAATTACAGTACACTTGTACTACAGTGGAACAGTGTCACTGTAACTGTCAAAGCAGCAATTCTGTTTGTCACTCTTCAGCACTACGTTACTATTTGAGAAAAACCGTTTTACTACCTGACCAGGCTCTATTACGCATTGTTAAGCATCTGAATGCAGAGTTCCAAAGAATAGCAGGGAGAGATAAGAAAGCCTTCTTCAGCGATCAATGCAAATAAATAGAGGGAAACAACAGAATGGGAAAGACTAGAGATCTCTTTAAGAAAATTAGAGATACCAAGGGAACATTTCATGCAAAGATGGGCTCAATAAAGGACAGAAATGGTTTGGACCTAACAGAAGCAGAAGATATTAAGAAGAGGTGGCAAGAATACACAGAAGAACTGTACAAAAAAGATCTTCACAACCCAGATAATCATGATGATGTGATCACTCATCTAGAGCCAGACATCTTGGAATGTGAAGTCAAGTGGGCCTTAGAAAGCATCACTACAAACAAAGCTAGTGGAGGTGATGGAATTCCAGTTGAGCTGTTTCAAATCCTGAAAGATGATGCTGTGAAAGTGCTGCGCTCAATATGTCAGCAAATTGGGAAAACTCAGCAGTGGCCACAGGACTGGAAAAGGTCAGTTTTCATTCCAATCCCAAAGAAAGGCAATGCCAAAGAATGCTCAAACTACCGCACGATTGCACTCATCTCACATGCTAGTAAAGTAATGCTCAAAATTCTCCAAGCCATGCTTCAGCAATACGTGAACTGTGAACTCCCTGATGTTCAAGCTGGTTTTAGAAAAGGCAGAGGAACCAGAGATCAAATTGCCAACATCTGCTGGATCATCAAAAAAGCAAGAGAGTTCCAGAAAAACATCTATTTCTGCTTTATTGACTATGCCAAAGTCTGTGACTGTGTGGATCACAAGAAACTGTGGAAAATTCTGAAAGAGATGGGAATACCAGACCACCTGACCTGCCTCTTGAGAAATCTGTATGCAGGTCAGGAAGCAACAGTTAGAACTAGACATGGAACAACAGACTGGTTCCAAATAGGAAAAGGAGTACGTCAAGGCTGTATATTATCACCCTGCTTATTTCACTTCTATGCAGAGTACATCATGAGAAATGCTGGATTGGAAGAAACACAAGCTGGAATCAAGATTGCCGGGAAAAATATCAATAACCTCAGATATGCAGATGACACCACCCTTATGTCAGAAAGTGAAGAGGAACTCAAAAGCCTCTTGATGAAAGTGAAAGAGGAGAGAGAAAAAGTTGGCTTAAAGCTCAACATTCAGAAAATGAAGATGATGGCATCTGGTCCCATCACTTCATGGGAAATAGATGGGGAAACAGTAGAAACAGTGTCAGACTTTATTTTGGGGGGCTCCAAAATCACTGCAGATAGTGACTGCAGCCATGAAATTAAAAGACGCTTACTCCTTGGAAGAAAAGTTATGACCAACCTAGATAATATATTCAAAAGCAGAGACATTACTTTGCCGACTAAGGTCCGTCTAGTCAAGGCTATGGTTTTTCCAGTAGTCATGTGTGGATATGAGAGTTGAACTGTGAAGAAGGCTGAGCACCAAAGAATTGATGCGTTTGAACTGTGGTGTTGGAGAAGACTCTTGAGAGTCTTCTCCTTGGACTGCAAGGAGATCCAACCAGTCCATTCTGAAGGAGATCAACCCTGGGATTTCCTTGGAAGAAATGATGCTAAAGCTGAAGCTCCAGTACTTTGGCCACCTCATGGGAAGAGTTGACTCATTGGAAAAGACTCTGATGCTGGGAGGGATTGAGGGCAGGAGGAGAAGGGGATGACAGAGGATGAGATGGCTGGATGGCATCACGGAATTGATGGACGTGAGTCTGTGTGAACTCCGGGAGATGGTGATGGACAGGGAGGCCTGGCGTGCTGCGATTCATGGGGTCGCAGAGTCGGACACAACTGAGTGACTGAACTGAACTGAAGGCAATGACTTTATATCTCACATCCAAGCAAATTCTCTGCCATTGTACATTGTATCACACAGCCCCCTCAGCCTATTCCAGCTGACAGACCTCATATAACGAACTACATCTCTACTGAATCCCAGGAAGAATTAACTGTTATGTGTTCATCAAAATTTAACAATGCCTCCCACCCTCTTGTGAAAGGTTCACCTTACACCTTGTACATTAGCTGAGAACTGCCAAGAGCTAATAGCAATCCAACATACACAGGTGATTCATTTTACAAAGTGCAGAATATCTTTTTTTTTTTTTTTAGAGTAAGGGCTTTATGGAAATTGCTCCCAGCAACTTCGCAGAGAGGTCCCTCCACGCCATCTCCCTCTGTGGAGTCCAGAGCCATGGGGAGACAAAACAAAGGTCCAGTCGACATAACCTTTACTGGGGTTAAATAGATGATTGTAGATAGAATTTTTTTCATTTTAATACATATTAGGAAGAAATGTAAATAGCAACTCAAACCTGGGTTTTCACAGATATTATTGTTTAAAATAATTTAAACTGAGTTGCTTAGCAAATTATATATTTAATAATATATTTACATTTACCTAGTCAGTTTATTTAAACATGAATATTAAATTGATGATACTATGTATAATATGAGAATATGGTAAAAATCATGAAGGTGACATATGAGTGATTGAAGTTTAGGAAAATGCTTTATCTAATTCACTCATTAAGGCCCAATATCACACAGCAGAAAGCAAGGATCAAAGAGAGGGTAATATATTTTAAGTACATGCTGTCATCTCCACTGACAGATGAATGGGTAAAGAAGATGTGGCATGTGTGTGTGTGTATATATACAATGGAATACTATTCTAGATGATAGAATTCAGCTGTAAAAAGAATGCAATAATGCCATTTGAAGCAACATGGATAGATCTAGAAATTGTCATACTAAGTGAAGTAAGTCAAACAGACAAAGAGAAATAATGTATAATATCACTTATATGTGGAATCTAAAAAAAAAATTATACAAATATAACTTATTTGCAAAACAGAAATAGACTCACTGACAAAGAAAACAAACTTAGGGTTACCAAAAGGGAAAGGGATAAATTAGGAATTTGGGATTAAAAGAGGCACATTACTATATATAAAATAGGTGAAAACAAGAACCTACTGTATAGCACAGGGAACTATATTCATTATCTTATAATAACCTATATGGAAAAGAATATATATAATGGATATATAACTGAGTTACTTTGCTGTACACTTGAAACATTATAAATCAACTACACTTCAATTTTTTTAAAAAATGCTTTCTCATAATGGTCTCAGGTGATCCCCCCTATACTGTAAGCTAAGAGAGAAAAGTGTTGTTATAACCATTGTAAAAGTAGAGTAAGTGAGACTCAGAGGATAAACAACATATGTGATGTCATCAGACAGCTGCACGGACCTCCCGCTTCTCAGAAGACATTGTTAAAGAGAAAAACCACAGCCCCAAAGTGGTACCACCTGTGCTAAAGTTCATGCTACCAAACCTAGATTTAATACCTAACCTAATCGAAGTTTTGAGCTCAACCAGAAATGTAACCAGTCTGGAAGTAACCAGTCTAGAATTCTCTGTTCATTGCCAATGAGTTAATCCATCACCCTCTGTGGCCCTCTCCATCCCCCAGGAAGAAGAGGCAATGATGATGCAAGATAAAACCCTTGTAAGTCCCTTCCACACAAAAAAGAAGACCAGCCTGGCCTAAAGATAACCTTTTCTTCTGCTGATATCTCCTTTGCCCCATCCTTCTTCCTCTAAAAATCTTCCATTTTGTATAATCCCTAGAGCACCCTTCTAGTTGCTAGACTGGAAGCTGTCCAATTCATGAATCACCTAATAAAGCCAATTAGATCTTCACATATACTTGGTTGAATTCTGTTTTTTGAAAACATAATGGTGTGCATGAGCATTAGATGATGAGTAGACCATCTTCCACTTGGTCCATCTCTTTTCACTGTGCCCTGTCCCCACTCCATGGAAGACAAAGGGGCAGTAGAGGCCCTGAGAACTAAGGGGCCATTATCAGAGGGTGGAAGGATGACAAATGAGAGTCTCCAAAAATAGCCCTTGTCTGCCTCATAATTCTGTCTCAGGCTGGTGAAGCTTCAGTTCAGCTCTGTTCAGTCACTCAGTCATGTCCAACTCTTTGTGACCCCATGGTCTCCCTGTCCATCACCAACTCCCGGAGCTTGCTTAAACTCTGGTACATCAAGTTGGTGATGCCATCCAACCATCTCATCCTCTGTCATCCCTCCTGCTTTCAATCTTTCCCAGCATCAGGGTCTTTTCCAATGAGTCAGTTCTTCGCATCAAGTGGCCAAAGTATTGGAGTTTCAGCTTCAGCATCAGTCCTTCCCATGAGTATTCAGGACTGATTTCATTTAGATTGGTTGGATCTCCTTGCAGTCCAAGGGACTCTCAAGAGTCTTCTCCAACAGCACAGTTCAAAAGCATCAATTTTTTGGCACTCAGCTTTCTTCACAGTCCAACTCTCACATCTGTACATGACTACTGGAAAAACAGTAATTTTGACTAGACAGACCTTTGTTGGCAAAACAATGTCTCTGCTTTTTATTATGCTCTCTAGGTTTGTCATAGCTTTTCTTCCAAGGAGCAAGTGTCGCTTAATTTTATGGCTCCAGTCTCACCATCTACAGTGATTTTGTGAAGCTTAGAAAAATGCTTTTCTCTGTGTAGGATTATCACATGTAAATGACAAATCCAAAATCAGTTCTCTCTTAAATTCCTAGCCCTAAGCAAATTAGCCTCCATTTTCCCAGAAAAGATTTGAAATGGGGCACTACCACAGCACAAACATGGAGTGTTATTTTTTTTCAGTCAGTGTTCTTTCTGGGCTTTCCTTTTGTTCCCTCCTAGTGGTAGAAGCAAGTAGGGATCAAATTCTGAGATGATAGAATCCTGAGGCATCCCTTCCACAGAGCAGGCACGAGTAAGAGAAGCACATAATCTGGTCCCCAACAAGTAGACTGGAGTTTCCAGGGCATCCAGATAAAAAGTGAAGGGACTGGGTTTCTTCCTTGAGAGATAAATGTGGACTTGGAGTACTGTGAGTGAAGCAAAGTCGCTCAGTCATGTCCGACTCTTTGTGACCCATGGACTGTAGCCCACCAAGCTCCTCCATCCATGGGATTCTCCAGGCAAGAATACTGGAGTGGGTTGCCATTTCCTTCTCCAGGGGATCTTCCCGACCCAGGGATTGAACCCAGGTCTCCCACATTGCAGGCAGACACTTTAACCTCTGCACCACCAGGGAAGTCCTGTAAGGGAGAATAATTCAGGTATTCTTAAATGTGAGTGGGATTTTAATTTCTCACACAATATGAAGAAAATATTCCTCCTTGAAATCAGATCTGTTCTGTGTCTTACTCAGAAATATATTAACTCTAGAGCCAGGGACATGACAGTAGAAGAAACAGAACTGTGGTTGCTAGACATAGTTTTCTAGCTCTTTTTTTGACCTTGAGCTTGTTACTTCCTCTCTGTGGTTGGCCAAATGTACTTTCAAAATTTTTGCAGTTCCAGCACTGTGTGATTCTAAACATATTGTTTACAAGAAGAAAAGAAAAGGAAAATTCAGACTTTATTGATCTCAGAAGTGGAGCATAGGGACTCAGCCTCTAGAATAATCTCAATTTGGGCCTGAATAGTGACAAGAATGAAAATGGGATGCCTAGGGGCAGTTTCAGAGAGCCTCCACCCCAGTGACTGATGCTGAATGTGGCAAAGATCATCATTAGGACCAGGAGTCCCAAGAGACCCAGAGGGCTTCCCAGGTGGTGCAGTTGGTAAAGAATCTCCCTGCCAAAGCAGGATATGCAAGAGATGCAGGTTTGATCCCTGTGTCAGGAACATCCCCTGAAGTAGTGAATGGCAAGCCACTCCAGTATTCTTGCCTGGAAAATTCCATGGACAGAGGAGCCTGGCAGGCTACAGTCCATAGGATCACAAAGAGTCAGACACAACTGAGCATGAATAAGGATAAGGAGGACCAAGAGTCCAAAGGGACCCAGAGTAGGCAGGTCTCCATTAGAACTAAAGCTCCTACAACTTGAAGATGGAAGTTGAGTTACTCCATCAGAACTTTAACAGTGAAATTCAGGAAATGTAGGACTTACCTCAGGACTGGAAGAGTGACGAAGGCAGGCTCAATTAGCGCATTCCATTGACATAATGAAGGGCTTCCCTGACAACTCAGTTGGTAAAGAATCCGCCTGCAATGCAGGAGACCTGGGTTCAATCCCTGGATTGGGAAGATCCCCTGGAGAAAGGAAAGGCTACCCAGTATTCTCCAGTATTCTGGCCTGGATAATTACATGGACTCTATAGTCCAACATATGATGTTGCCTTATTCACTTATTTCTGCATCATCTTGGGTCATGTTTTCCAGAAGCTGACCCTGAGATGAGGATGTGTATGCAAGTGACTTGTTAAGGTAAGGCTCCAAGGAGAAAGCACAAGAGTGGGGAAGCAGGTTAGGGAAGAGGAAAAAGCCAGGCCAAGCTGATGAAGTTCTAGCCTCAGCCTGGTCATGAAACTCTGATCGTCACAGAATCTGTCCTGCCTCAAGGCAAAGGAGCTGAGCTTTCTACTCCTGCATTAGTTAGTCATTGACTTTTGGCTGCCCCGAAGGCATGAAAACTCCATTACATTTCAACTATGAGAAGCATCAAGCTGCTTGCATAGCCCTGCGGTAGCGCTCTAAAGGAGTCTGCAGGTGCAAGCTATTAAGAGCGAAGCCCCCCAAAGCTGTAGTTGGGACATTCTACTAGTAAATGTTGCTTGGGGCACCAATTATGTCCTCAGTATTCATAGAGGGCTGACTTTTCTCCCCATTTGGATAATAAATTTATATGAAAAGAAGCATAGGTTTCGGAGACCTGGATTTTAATTCTAGGCTCCGTCAATTATGAAGTTTGTGACCTTAGAGTGTTTACCTGCTCTGAGTCTCAGTCTTTGCACCTGCAAAGTTTAATTGACTGATATCAAATAAACACAGCAAAGTTTAATCAGATGAATATATTTTCAAGTTTAAAATCTTTGAAATAGGGATAAGTCTTATTATCACCGCTGGTCAGATAGTAATCACGACAGAGTTGTCCCTGCCTGTGCCTGGTCTTGGCTGTTCACATCATTGTCACCTTAACTGAGTTATATGCACTGTTGATAGTTCATAAGTTTTCATCACCATTTAAGATATCTGTAATAGGCTGCAGTCCATGGAGTCGCTAGGAGTCAGACACGACTGAGCGACCTCAGTTTCACTTTTCACTTTCATGCATTGGAGATGGAAATGGCAACCCACTCCAGTGTTCTTGCCTGGAGAATCCCAGGGACTGGGGAGCCTGGTGGGCTGCCATCTCTGGGGTCACACAGAGTCGGACACGACTGAAGCAACTTAGCAGCAGTAGCAGCAGCAGTAATATGATTACATTGCAATTCAACTTTAATATGAAAAGTTCCTTTAGAAACACACAGAAAATAGAAACAATAGTAGAATGCAAATTTGGTATTAAAGATACAAATATTCCTCTTAGGAGTAATGACCACATTTACCTATTTTCAGCAAAGCAATAAACCAGCCGTGGTCTTTACAAAACCTAAGAAAGGAAGACACCCACAGGTAGATGAATCTATGTTATGTTCTATTACAGAGTCATGTACAGAAGGATTGCCTATTGTGACAGAGACATTGCCCCATCCTTCAGAATAGCTGAAAGAAATTTCAAAACAAGAGGTTAGTGTGACTGACTCATAATGGCATAGCACTTCATGTGTCTCATTTTAGTTGACAGGGTTTTTCTTTCTTCCTGATACTTTATGTATATATTATATATACACAATGGTGAACAGGCATCTAACGATGCCTTAGATTTGATGAAATTCCCCCCAATTCCACAATCACGTCTGACTGTTCTCTGGAGCTGACAGTGAAGAATACAAAAAAAATAATGCTACCAGGAAGGAAGAGGCTGTATGGAAACATCAAACTTCATGCCTGGGTCCTGGGTGGCAGCAAAAAGTGAACATGGAACTGACTCATAACTGATGGGAAGGAAACCTTTAAAGTATAAGAGAGAGTAGCTAGAGATGGCACAGGCAAACAAAGCTGTAACTTCCAGAGCTGCTCCCTCTCCCCTATCCTCACTAGGATTTCCTTTCCTCCAGGGTGATGTGCAGAGACTTAATAGTCCCCAAGCTGCCCAAACAGAAGGCTCCCTGAAGCCCCCTGCTGGGCCAGGTGTAGCCCCTCAGTGGCTGCATGGGGTGAGGAGGGGAGCGGTGGGGGTGGGTGCAGGGGGGGGGGCAGGGGGAGAGTTCTCATAGGAAAAAAGTGGAAGAGCACTCGGAGGCAGAGAGAGGCTAAGGATACACGTGTAAGAATTAAAGATTTTAAAATTAAAAAACTAAAACAAACAAACAACAAAAAAGTAGTTTTCAATTAGTACAGAAATAATTAACACTTAGAAAGTCATTTTGGCCATGTTAGTGTTTGCCAGTTGAATATCAGTCCTGTTATGACCCTTTCTTCTTGTATCACTTCTCTATAAAATGTGGAGAGACTGTATGACATGGAAGGTATGAGCCAGGCTATAGTTTGCCGTGGGCTTGAATCCCTGCTGAATAACTTCTCATACTCTCTACTTTTTTAATTTATATAATACAGAAAACACTTGATCCTATACGTTTGGATAGATGCTTACACATAGGGCCCAGCACATAGCAAGTTCTTCATAGAGAGAAGCTGCTAGAATAGTTATTTGTTTCTTTTGCGCATACACCCACACCCACACAAAACACCAGTACAGTCATCCCTTGGTATCTATAGGGAATTGCTTCCAGAACCCTCACAGATAGTAAAATCCTACAATGCTCAAGTATCTTATAAAAATGGCATAGTATTTGCATATAACCTATCCACACCTCCTTTATACTTTAAATTAGATGACTTAAATTAATAATATCTATAATATATATATATGTCTAATAATATCTACATTAGATATTATTAATATAATATAGTCCAATTCCCTACAGATACCAAGGGATGATTGTACCTGTAAACGCTACATAAATAGTTGTTATATTGTTTAAGGAATATGACAAGAAAAAAGTCTGTACCTGTTCAATACAGAAAATCATAGTAGGCCTAACCTCATAGAATAAGCCAGCAACAATGTAACAGTCTATCCCCAATTGATTGAATCCATGGATGCCAAGCCCTGGATTTAGAGGGCAATTGTAACTTGTCCAGTCATTAGTGGATGACTCACATTAGCTAGGCCATGTTGAAGATGTGGACTTAAGGCTTTGACTGCTGATAACTATTAAAATACAACCACAATGAGAACATCTGGTTTCAATAGAAATTCTAGTCCCTTTGTTTCTTTGAACCAGTTTAGAGTTTCTTTTTTTGCCCTCCAAAACAATTGAAAGCTTTGTACTAAAGTTACCATTTCTGAGTAGATTGAAAACGTTCTTTATTGAAAAAACAAGTAGACTCTAGGAAAGCAGGGGAGAGAGTTTTGGCAAGTTGCATTTCCATTAAGGGCATATTACATAGTCAACTCACCATGGTAAAGCGATTGAGACATTTCTCACTGACTTTTCTGACCCCAATTATCTTATGCTCAGCAAAGCTTTCACAAAAATATCATCACAACTTATAGCTAATGAATTAGCTGAACACTGTCTGTGTCTTTAAAATATACCTCCTCATCCTATATTAATGCTCATTTAGTACTATTTTCACTATTATTTATATATTATAGTGAATATGCTTGCACTTATGGCTTTGTGTCTTTGTCTAATTATTTCCTTAGACCTCCTTAGAAATAGGAAACATGTTACATAGTTTTTTTTAACTGAGCATGTATTGCCCCCCAGAAAGTTTTTACTAATTTATAATTTAAGCAATAGTGTATGAAAATATCTTTCCTCATAGCCTATGCTGCTGCTGCTAAGTCACTTCAGTCGTGTCCGATTCTGTGCGACCCCATAGATGGCAGCCCACCAGGCTCCCCCGTCCCTGGGATTCTCCAGGCAAGAACACTGGAGTGGGTTGCCATTTCCTTCTCCAATGCATGAAAGTGAAAAGTGAAAGTGAAGTCGCTCAGTCGTGTCCCACCCTCAGCGACCCCATGGATGGCAGCCTACCAGGCTCCTTCATCCATGGGATTTTCCAGGCAAGAGTACTGGAGTGGGTTCCCATTGCCTTCTCTGCCTCATAGCCTCAATAACATTTAAATCTTGAGAATTCCCTGGCAGTCCTGTGGTTAGGACTCAGTGCATTCACTGCCAGGGGTCCAGGTTTGATCCCTGATTGGGGAACTAAAATCTTATAAGCCACGTGGCATAGAAAAAAATTTTAATCTTTACCAGCCTGGTAGATGAAAATGTCATTTTATTGGTTTATTTTGCAATTCTTCATTAGTTAAGCATTTTTATGTTTGTTTATTAACCACATGGATGTCTCACTCTGAGTCCTTTACTCATTTTTCTACAGACTTCTGGCATTTTATTGTTATAAACTTTAATATATAATAAATATGAATACATGTCATTTAATGAATATAAACACAAATGAACAGCTTATATAATTTTATTGAGTGAGTATTTTAAGATTTAAGGTAATATAATCTGGCCTGATAAAAAGAAATTACAAGTCATTCTTATGCTTTAGTTTCAAATATATTATTTGGAATAAATTTGAAATAATTTTGTACTGGTCAACAAGACTTAGCCACAATATCTTGATTACTACTTTGGGAATCAAAATAAACCAATGAGCTATTATTAATTAATCTTGGCTCCTCTGAGCAGGCCTAAAAGTAAATAAATAGGCCATGCCCTTGTAGTAACAGCCTTGGGAAGGGAAAAAGGAAATTACCCGTGAAGGGCAGACTTTACTGATATTTCTCTGCTCTTGGTTGATGGCGCCATGAAATCAATGACTACAATTCTCTGGCACGAGGTCCTTCGGCACTTGGTAGTAGAAGGCCCAGCAGCACAGCAGCCCTGCTCCACATTTGGATTTGTTCTGAGAGAGGATGAATGGATCAGGCTGGGAAGAGAGATACAGCAGGCTGGATCCTCTTCAGGGAGACAGGAGGACTAAAGATGAGCATCCTACTACAGGCCAGGCCAGCTCCCTCCAGCTGTGTGGTGGGTGGCAGTAGCCCTCTGGGATGACCATCCCCACCAGAACCTGAAAGCTTTGGGAGGGCTGGTGGGGCCTCAGTGGTACTGGTGGAGCCTCTGTTGATTAAGTTGCCTCAGGAGTAAATCTGTGTATATGCTGAGCTCATGGATCCTTCTCTGGTTTCTATGCAGTGATGAAATGTATAATGTTGGTATTGTTTTTTATCACATACCATTTTTATTCATGCTTTTATACATGAATCTCTATTCTTTTCCAACTGGGTTATAAATTCGTTGAAGGTAGAATTTCTTTATAAAATTCTTAATTTTATCAAAGTTTTAAGTATACAATAAATACTCAAATATCTATTTCTATGTAGTAGCATACAACCTACTAATAGATAACAGAATTTTAAAGGTTAAATAATGGTATATAAATACTTTATTATTGAACTATTGTTTGTTTTCCAGATCTGTAAAATGGGAAGGAAGAAGAGATAGGAAGGCAAATGGAAAACAAGATATTCTTTCTAGGTCGCAGAATTTTATAAGTAGAGAGGGTCATTGACATCATTAATCTAACACTTATTTTACAGAAGAGGAAAATGAGACTCAGAAATGAGGAATGAGTAATCTTTTTGTTTTTTTCTTTTAAAATAAAATAAAATCATAGATAGCAGCTTTTTTTCTAATAAAACATGAACGATTCCCCACATCTTTAAAGACTGAGCTATGGCATCATTGTTAATAACAAATATTTTCGTGTAAGACTATGCCACATTTATTAACCAATCCTGGGAAGGCATTTTAACCTAAATAGAAATCTTACCAATTCTTGTAGTAAAAACAAAAAGAAGAAAATGAATATTTTGTTACTTTGTTATGAAGATTTAAAGTTTAAAGTCGCTCAGTCATGTCCAACTCTTTGCGACCCCGTGGACTGTAGCCTACCAGCTTCCTCCATCCATGGGATTTTCCAGGCAGGAATACTGGAGTGGGTTGCCATTTCCTTCTCCAGGGGGTCTTCCTGACCCAGGGATCGAACCCAGGTCTCTCACATTACAGGTAGACGCTTTACCGTCTGAGCCACCAAGGAAGCATGTAAAGTTTGGTCTGCTGGAATTTTGATTTGACAGTAGATGGTCAATATGCAGGAGATAATTATCTGTGTATAAGAGGAAACCAGGGGGCTCCTCAGGTTTCCTTCTTTTGCCTTCTAACTTCTCAGTCATTCCACAGTTTCATTCACTTCTGCAGCTTGATTCACCCTAAAAACAGACATGACACACATTGTTGTAAGGCAGAAATCAATACAACATTGTGAAGCAATCATTCTCCAATTAAAAATAAATTTAAAAAATAAACAAACAAAAGAATACTAATTCACTGTTACTGGTATTATGTAAGTCCCGTCTTCACCTGGCCAGGCCCACGTCTCACCCTCACCTGTCACCTCACATGTCCCACCATGTCCTGCCCTACAGCCCTTGCCCACTTGCTCTCCAGCTCATTTTGTGTGTGTTGCTCACTTTGCTAACAAGCCTGTCCTACGCAGCTCAGATACTATTTCACCTGAAGGCCTTCCATGGCATCACACCTGCTGCCACTGGAGCGGGGCTAATCCCACCCAACACTCTCCCTGCTGTCTCTCCAGGACTATGGCATGGAATTATAACACTGTTTCCTTGTCCTTCTCATCCATTTAATTATAAATCCTTAAGCTTATGGGGATCTTCAGCATCTTGAATGTGCCTGGTGTGCTGGAAAGTACTCAGTGAACACCTAGAGAATGAACTAGGAACTGGTCTTTTAAATTTCTCACATCATTTCATCCTTTGGCTCCCTACTGGATACAAACCTCTCTGCCCGTTTTCAATGTCACCGGGAGTCCATCCAATAATCCTATCCCCCTCCATCCCTGGCATGCACCTCCCTCAAGAGGACAACCTACGTGATATCCCTGATCCCCGCCCTCTACATTCCCACCTCTAAACTGCTCTCCAGCCTGCTCTGTTCTCACAGCCAACAGTCAAGGACAAATCTGAGACCATCCTCCTGCTTAAAGATGTCCATGATGACTCTTTTCAATGTGTTTGTTTAGTTATTATAGACTTTTTCTAACAGGCTGATTTCAAATGCTTAGTAATCTTTTATTTGTGTTTTGATACTTAGTTTGTAAACCATGCTCATTATAGTCACCTGACCAACCTCTTAAAGACTTCTCCTGACAATTAGCATGCACAGGCATTTTCTAATTTCACTTAAAGCATATAAAATATAAATAAACAATTTCTGATTTTCTTATTGCATCCTGGATTTATCGCATCTTCCCATATAATCATGTCTTTCCCAGAGGAATGTATGTTCCTTCTATATTTCTGTTATTATTGCTCCATAAAACTCTTAGAATAGTGTCATACAGATAATCAACAATAAACTATTACTTTATCAGTTGACTTTACATAGTTAAAAAATATTTCTAAATGTTTAAGTTTAGTTCAGTTCAGTTCAGTCGCTCAGTCGTGTCTGACTCTTTGCAACCCCATGAATCGCAGCATGCCAGGCCTCCCTGTCCATCACCAACTCCCGGAGTTCACTCAGACTCACGTCCATTGAGTCGGTGATGCCATCCAGCCATCTCATCCTCGGTCGTCCCCTTCTCCTCCTACCCCCAATCCCTCCTTGGCTTAAAGCTCAACGTTCAGAAAACGAAGATCATGGCATCCAGTCCCATCACTTCATGGGAAATAGATGGGGAAACAGTGGAAACAGTGTCAGACTTTATTTTTGGGGGCTCCAAAATCACTGCAGATGGTGATCGCAGCCATGAAATTAAAAGACACTTACTCCTTGGAAGAAAAGTTATGACCAACCTAGATAGTATATTCAAAAGCAGAGACATTACTTTGCCGACTAAATGTTTCAGAAAACATTTATTACAATATTGGAAAATAATACATCATTAAAATATTATAGAGGAAAAAGTCATCCTAATCTACTAACAGTATTTAAAGTAATTCTAAATTAATTAAGGCCAAAATAATGGAGTTTTACTGTATTTCACAGAATTAGAGTCTTACAGTAGGAAAGAAACTTCAAAACTGCTTATTGCAACATATCCATCCTATAGTCAGATCCCCTCCAGCAGCTCCACAGTCAGCTTTGTGGCAAAGCATACAGTGACAGGGAGAGCCCCACCTTCTGAAGGCATCTCAGTTAGAAAGTGCTTCCTTATGCATGCGTGCATGCTAAGTCTCTTCAGTCATGTCCAGCTCTTTGTGACCTGTAGCCTTCCAGGCTCCTCTGTCCATGGGGATTGTCCAGGCAAGAACACTGGAGTGGGTTGCCGGGCCTTCCCAGCTAGTGCCACCTGGGAAGCCCCTCTTCCTTACGCTAACACATAAGTAGATTTCCTTGCATCTTCCTCCCACTTGTCTTACTACTACCCTTTGGGCACCAAACAGAACAAACCTAATTCTTCCATACAGCAACTTTTCTAATATTTGGAGATAATTGTGATGGCCTCTCTCATCCTTCCCCTGCCCACTCCTCTCTAGACTAAAGCTCCAAATTCCTCAAATAGTGGCCATTGTTCCTGTTCCTTGCCATCAGTGTGTATGTGTATCTGCATGTGTGTTTCCTGACTATGATCCAGTTTGTCCACATTCCTCAAAGAGCGGGCCCACAATTCTCTTGATTAGTGTTGCAAATTTAGATACTCCAAGGGCCCAGACCCTATCAAAGGTAAATGTGCGGCTGTAGCCCATTGTAAAAACATAAAGCTTGATAGGATCTGGACTTAACCACTGACTTAAGGCTTTCATGTTTTAACTTTAAACCCATGTGCTGACGAAATAATTATTGGTGCGTGTGAGCCATAGTTACTCTTCTGAGCCACCAGTTATCTGACTAAAGTAAAGTTGACTGTCACCTCTCTGATACAAAAGAGGCAACTAACATTATGTTAGCTATTATATGTATTTGTGCATGTACACCCATATTGGTATATATAATATTACATATGTTATATGCATTATGTATTTTTTATTTGTTGTTTTTATAGTTTATAATATTTTTATGTAATAGCAATATATGATAATTTGTATATTATATGTAGCTGAAAATGAAAGTCTCTCAGTCATGTCTGACTCTTTGTAACTCCACGGACTATAGCCCTCCAGGCTCCTTTGTCCATGGCATTCTCCAGGCAAGAATACTGGAGTGGGCAGCCATTCCTTTCTCCAGGGGATCTTCCCCACCCAGGGACTGAACCCAGGTCTCCTGCATTGCTAGCAGATTCTTTAACATCTGAGATAAATGTTTAATTTTATCCTAAGCCCTGTAACCATGGAAACCAACAAAGGTTAAGAAACCTTCCCTCTAATGGGAGGGACAAGATACGGTTATGGAATTAAGAGATACAAACTGCTATATATAAAATAGATAAGAAATAAAGACATGTTGTACAGCACAGGGTGTTATAGCCATTATTTTGTAAAAACTTTAAAGGGAGTATAGTCTTTAAAAATACTGAATCATTTCATTATACGTATAATGAAACTAATATAATATTGTAACTTAACTATACTCCAATAAAAATGTAAATATATATTTTTAATGAAAAAAAAGAAATTTCTCCTCTTTGTGTTCTGAAGAACATTTTACTGCAAAGAATTGCCACACCTTTCCCCATATGACTTCAATAAAACTCACATATGCCCTCCCTTAAAACTCAACATTCAAAAAACTAAGATCATGGCACCTGGTCCCATCTCTTCATGGCAAACAGATGGGGGGAAATTTTCTTGGGCTCCAAAATCACTGCAGATGGTGACTGCAGCCATGAAATTAAAAGACGCTTGCTCCTTGGAAGAAAAGCTGTAACAAACCTAGACAGTGTATTCAAAAGCAGAGGTCACTTTGCCAATAAAGGTCCATATAGTCAAAGCTATGGTTTTCCAGTAATCCTGTACAGATGTGAGAGTTGGGCCACAAGAAGGCTGAGCCTGAAAGAAGCAATGCTTTTGAATTGTGGTGTTGGAGAAGACTCTTGAGAATCCTCTGCACTGCAAGGAGATCAAACCAGTCAATCCTAAAGGAGATCAACCCTGAATATTTACTGGAAGGATTGATGCTGAAGCTGAAGCTCCAATATTTTGGCTACCTGATTCGAAGAGCCAACTCATTCGAAAAGACCCTGATGCTGGGAAAGATTGAAGCCAGGAGAAGGGGATGACAAAGGATGAGATGATTGGATGGTATCATCGACTCAATGGACATGAGTTTGAGCATACTCCCAGAGATAGTGAAGGACGTGAAAGCCTGGCGTGTTGCAGTTCATGGGGTTACAAAGAGTCAGACACGACTTAGCGACACGCTAAAGTCCCTTGTTTACAAAACGAAACATAGAGCCCCTCCAGATTTCCTTTCTTTTCCTCATAGATGATTAGCTGAACTGCTCTTCCCAAATAAATTGTGGTTAAGCTTCTCTCTTTCCTCCAGGCCCCCAAACTTTAGCCCACTTCAGTCTGAGCCAGTTTACAGTATTCAGTACTCAGTATTCCTGAGAAGAAATTGGCTTCAGAACAACCTCTGAACTGCTGTCTGATATGCCACCCTCTCTTCTCACTTTCCCACACCTGATTCTTTTGTTATTTTTCTCTAAAAAGAAACATCTTTTTCCTTGATTTTTGAGAAGCTTGAGGATCTCACGCTCAAAGCATTCTCGCTATTGCAATACAGTAATCTCTTTCCCCTCCTGGCAAAAATCCTTTTCAAATAAGTGTCTCCTTCCTAAGTCTGGGTTTGTTTTTTCATTTGACAATGTACATTATAATATGTTAGACATTAATAACAGTAATATTACTATATTGATCATCTAAGTTTGTATTCATTTCAGTGATAACCTTAGCACACTATTGAATCACAGTGATTATAATTCTGAATCTTTTCCCAATATATTGCTGATGAATTTCAGTTTCCCTCTTTGAACAAGTCCTCATATCAGTTGATTTTTTTTCTTTGACAAGATATCTCATTACTTATGGCTGGTCGAGATATTTTAGGATCTTAATCACCTCAGATGGTGACTGCAGCCATGAAATTAAAAGATGCTTACTCCTTGGAAGAAAAGTTATGACCAACCTAGATAGTATATTCAAAAGCAGAGACATTACTTTGCCGACTAAGGTCCGTCTAGTCAAGGCTATGGTTTTTCCAGTAGTCATGTGCGGATATGAGAGTTGGACTGTGAAGAAGGCTGAGCACCGAAGAATTGATGCTTTTGAACTGTGGTGTTGGAGAAGACTCTTGAGAGTCCCTTGGACTGCAAGGAGATCCAACCAGTCCATTTTAAAGGAGATCAACCCCGGCATTTCTTTGGAAGGAATGATGCCAAAGCTGAAACTCTAGTACTTTGGCCACCTCATGCAAAGAGTTGACTCATTGGAAAAGACTCTGATGCTGGGAGGGACTGGGGGCAGGAGGAGAAGGGGACAACCGAGGATGAGATGGCTGGATGCCATCACGGACTCGATGGACGTGAGTCTGAGTGAACTCCGGGAATTGGTGATGGACAGGGAGGCCTGGCATGCTGCAATTCATGGGGTCGCAAAGAGTCGGACATGACTGAGCAACTGAACTGAACTGAACTGAACTGAACTGAATTCTATAACATCACTGAGGTAAATAATTCTCTAACATTTACCAAATTCACCAAAGAACCTTCAATAGCTTCATTTATGTTATCAATAAAACATGTTCATGATACAGAGCCAAAAACTGAATTGTCAAGAACATTTAGAAAAATTTTCCTAGTCTCTTTTGTTAATAGTTGATGTAAAGTTAATATTCTCTGGGGGAGGAAATGGCAACCCACTCCAGCATTCTTGCCTGGAGAATCCCATGGACAGAGCAAGTTGGAGGACTACAGTCCATAGACTGGCAAAGAGTCAGACACCACTGAGCAACTGCACATGAGCACGTGCACGCGCACGCACACACACATGCACACAAGCACACACACAGAGTTAACTCTATAGGGAAATAAAGAGGTAACATGTTAAATATGAAAAATCATTGGTACTTCCTTAAGGCAGAGGCACGAGGTGAATATCTATGGAATGAATGGTTCAAGAAAGAACCACATTTCAGTGTAACACCCTTTGATTTAACTGAGCATTTTTATTGTTTTATATTTACAAATTAAATATCAGTATGCTGCTGCTAAGTCTCTTCAGTCGTATCCGACTCTGTGCGACCCATCAGGGTCCACCAGGCTCCCCCATCCCTGGGATTCTCCATGCAAGAACACTGGAGTGGTATAGTCATGGTGAAAAAAAAATTGCCCAACGAGTTCTGACCCATTCATTAATCTTCTAAACACATGATAGCAGAACCAGGTTTTAAAAATTTTTATTAATTCATCCAACAAATACTTATTAATATTTATTGCATGCCTTCTGGTACCATATACCATTTTAGGCACAGAGGATAAATAAGTAACCCAAACCAAGATCATACCCTTGTTGAGTTCACATTCTAGCCAGGAACACGTAATAAATGTCAGTCAGCTATATAATTTAATGGCTTATAATAAGGGCCAAGTAGAAAAGTAGAGCAGGTTGCAGATAGAGAATAAGGGGAGGAGGTGGTATTTAAGACAGAGTGATCAGGAGAAAGCTCTCTGAGGTGACATGTGAGCAGACACCCGAATGGAGCAAGCCGCACACATACCTGAGAAGGGAGAATCCCAGGCCAAAAGAAGTGCAAGGGCAGAGGCCCGAGTTGGAAATGGTTAACTTGCTGAGGAGTGGGGGGGAGGGTGGGGAGCGGCGGTAGAGGGCAGGGGGTGACAAGAAAGAAGGCCACTTTGGCCACACAGAGTGAAAAGGAGAAGCAAATACGACAGACAGGCAGGGCCCAGTTTACACAGAACCGAAAAAGGCATCCTAAGAACTTTGGATTTCATCACAGACAACTGGAAGCCTCTGAGGAACTGAGACCAGAAGCATGACATGGCCTACTTTTCCTTTTGCAGGATCACTCTGACTGTTGTGCAGAGAACAGACTGAATGTACTGTGAGACACCAAAGACATGATTTTTTTTTCCCCTTTGTGCCTTTCTTGTATCTCTTTTACAACTTGTGTAAGGACCCTTTTAGAGTTTTTAAATATTTTAGCACCAAAGAAATGGATGGAATTAGTCAAGTATCCAATCAAAGTTGCATGAGCTTTAGAATAGTTGCTTCAAAAGTTATTATAAAGTTCACCCATCCATGAAATGTGAAATGCTTAGGTTGAAAATTACTTCCAGCTGTTCCTGAAGATATATGTAATACCAGGAAACTAATGTAGTTTTGCCCATGTTAGAACCCTGGAGGCAAACAGCTGGGGTTTGGTTTAACAATGCTTCTCTTAAGAAAGTAGATGCCAGTGGCCATTTCAAAGAAAATTATGCGGAAGCTATAAGTCTATCAAGACTGAAGTAAAGCAATTATCCTTCAATTAAAAAATAAATTTAAAATAAAAAAAACGACTGAAGTAAAGAAGCAAGAGGAAAGGTAGTAAAACTCTCTGCATTTTCAATATGCTTTGTTTGCTATTAACAGTGAAAATTGCCCTTATAAATATATTAAAATAGAACTCCAGTTTATGATACTCACTGCTAGTGATTATTCAAACACCACCACCATTCTCCACCTTCTACCTTGCTGAGGGAACCCTGATTTGGTTTAGAGAAACAACGTACGCGGTAGTCTCAGATGGATCCAAAGTGGCCTAAAAATAATCATTATCATCTTTTCTTCCTCTTCCACCTTCCTATGCAGGTAGAGGGGCTTTATGACTCACTCACTTCTGGCCAATGAGGCATAAGCAGAAATCAACCTGGGAGCATGGTCAGAGAAAGCATTAACTTTCCAGATAAAAGAGGCTGGATATAGCTGGCCTCCCCTTTCCCTTCTTCTTTCTGCCTTGTATTTGGGCATGTTGGCTACTGTTTGATGTCCTGCAACTATGAGGGAAGGCCAAGAAGTTTATCAAGACATTGGCCATCATCTTTAGCCACCAAACAACACCATCAGATGCCTACTTCCAGACTTCTCATTGAGTAAGAAATTGAAATTCAGAGTTCCCTGGTGGCCTAATTGCCGGGGTCCAGCCCCGGTGGATACAGGGTGATTCGAAGGTGGGGGGACGGAGTCGGCGTCTTTGGAAAAATACATATTTAATCACAGATATAGAGAGATTAGAAATGGATAGTGTAGTAGGAAGATTAGTGGAGAAAAAGAGGCTGAATAACTTGGATTACGTGGAATAGCATCCATGCTCCAGATGGGAATTCAGCCAGAAAAACGGGAGCAAGAAAGAAGCGACATGGGGGAATCAGTCTTTCCGGAAACTGATCCGATTTCTTTATTATTGAGTTTGCTTATATACCTTTTGTTACACATAGGGATGAATACAGAGTCACGCGGGGGTCAGCAGTCCTGACCTTTATCAAAATCAGGTGCTTCACATAAATGTATAAAAAAAGGTCTTAGGGATATTACATCATCTTCTGGCCATGAGTGAGACCTGCTGACATTTTATGATCCTTTCTTTCTGATAACCAAAAAACTTATTTTTTCCAAGGGTGTTTTTCTTAAACCAAGCACCGCCCTCCAAATAAAGTTACATTCCTATAGGGTGAGGGTGTAGTGAGTTACAATCAAGAAAGGAATTTATTTAACCCAAGGTTAACATGATTAATCTTAAAGGTTAATACTTATTTCTCCTATATGCTTAAAGGTTAATACTTATTTCTCCTATATGTTAGTTATATTCATTATAAGGGTAGGGAACATGGAGATTTAGCAGCAAACATCAGCCCAACAAATGAAAATCCTTTCACCAATGCTCCCCTTAAGATCTATTTAGTCTTAAGATATGATAAAGTTACATTCTTACATAGCAAGGACACAGTGATTTATAACAAAGTACAGTGATCTATTACAAAAGAGAAAATCCATTAACTCAAAAAGTCTATTATTGCTAACATCAAAAACTACTGTATTTCCTTTTCTATATTCCAAATACATTGATTAGTATATTCCCAAGTGCCTAAGGATATGGAGGCCTGGTGGCAATCATTGACTCAACAAGAAGAAAAAGCCCTATGATAATTAAGACTCAAAATACTCCAAAACTTTCTGTGCTGTTTATGGTTGAGAGGTAGTAAACAATCATGTGGCAGGAGTATGGATAATCCTGTCACACAAGTTAGTCTGTCAGCAGAGAGGTTTGACCTGAGACATCCTTGTCCCACCCAGAGCAGGGAATTAGCAGCAATTATTGACACAACAAATGAAAAAACCCTTCACCAATATAATTCCTAACCAACACACTATACTAATAATTTCTAACTCCCCAAAAGAATTTGCCTTTAGTAAGTCTAAAACATCTCTTGCCTCTCAGATTGGGAGGTTGTAAACAATCACATGTGGCCGGACGAACCTATACAGGTGGGCTAGATAACCTTCAGAGGAGTCCGTAAGCTGAAACACTCTTGTCACGCCCAGGAATTTTTATTGCCTTGGAGCTGCACGTTTACTCCTTCTCCGAGAGAAATGGTTATGGGGGAGAGCCCCCCGTAAAGTCAGAGGTGTAGGTGAGAGCATAAAACAGACTCTGGTTTTGGGGTTAGATGCTCGGGAACAGGGGGTTTCCTGAGGCTTGATCACGCTTTTGCGTATGCCAAGCCTCCTTCCTCATGACCTTTGCCATGGGCGGAGTTTCTCACGCTGGCCCCTGGCACCTAATGGTTAGGATTATGGCTTTCACTGCTGTGGCCTGGGTTCAATCTCTGGTTGTGGGGAACATCCCATAAGTCATTCAGCAGAAAAAAAAAAAAAAAGAAAGAAAGAAATTGAAACTCATGTATTTAAGCCTTCATAAACTGGATATTCTGTTACTTACAGCCAAATGAACTTTTAACTGAGACCCTTTAAGTCACCAATATTCTAGGGGAAAAAATATCCACCATTATGGCTTGTAATTTAACATGAACAAAGTATTATATATCAGTCCAAGTTCAGCAATTATCAGGAAATACTGATCGTACTCCCTAAATCTTTTCAGGATATCATCAAGGAGCATCTATCCTGCTTTTTCAGGATTCTCTTAGATTTGTGTTGGCTGAATTTAATTAATGAGTTGTAAGTCAAAATCAAGATAGGTGGGAAAAACATCAACAACCTCAGATATGCAGATGATACCTCTCTAATGGCAGAAAGCAAAGAGGAACTAAAGAGCCTCTTAATGAGGGTGAAGGAGCAGAGTGAAAGAGCCGACTTAAGACTAAATGTTGAAAAAACTAAGATCATGGCATCTGGTCCTATTACTGCATAGCAAATGGAAGGGGAAAAGGTAGAAGTAGTGACAGATTTCCTCTTCTTGGGCTCCAAAATCACTGCGGAGAGTGACTGCAGCCATGAAATAAAAGGACAATTGCTTCTTGGCAGGAAAGCGATTACAAACTTAATGTGTGTTGAAAAGCAGAGACATTACTATGCCAACAAAGGCCCGTATAGTCAAGGCTATGGTCCCAGTGGTCACATACAGTTGTGAGAACTCGACCATAAAGAAGGAGGAACACCAAAGAATTGATGCCTTCAGACTGGAGAAGACTCCTGAAAGTCCCTTGGACAGCAAGGAGACCAAACTAGTCCTCCTTAAGGGAGAAAGACCCTGGATACTCACTGGAAGGACTGATGCTGAAGTTGAAGCTCCAGTATTTTGGTCATCTGATGCACACAGATGACTCACTGGAAGCCACTGACACTGGGAAAGATCGAGGGCAGAAGGAGAAGAGGGCATCAGAGGTTGAGATGGCTGGACAGCATCACCAACACAAGGACCACTAACTTGGTCAAACTCTGGGAGATGGTGAGGGAGAGGGAGGCCCGGCGTCCTGCAGTTCACGGGGTGGCAAAGAGTCAGACACGACTAGGCGCCTGAACAACAATTTAATTAAAAGCCTTTTGGTAAAGATAGCTAACTATAGGTAAAATTTTAATAAGGAGGGAGTGAGTACCTGGTGTAAAGAGATGGACAAACCCAAGAATGGACTTTCATTTGCTCTGACTAGCTTGGCAAGTTCAAGTCCTAGTACTTCGATAGCAACTAGTCACATACCAGCCCCTCTCTATGCTTTGAGTTCTGAGTCTGAGTCTAGACTGGTTAAGAAAGCACCTCCAGGACACAGATGCTCACTTTGATTAGCTCAGAACCAGGATGAAGAAGCACAGAAATTTTCTGAATACAAAACATATGTTACATATAGTCTGCTACTACTGTCACTTATGCCAAGTGAATAAATACTCAAGAAGGATTCTTGTGGACATGTGATTTATTAGCATCTGAGTCCTTTTACCTGGTTGATATGGAAGGTGGAGGGGTGTACCCTGGTTCAAGATTGCCTTTTTCTCTTTGTTTTCTTTTCCTTTTTTTCTTTTTGGTCGCATCTGTAAAGCATTTTGGTTTCTAATTATGGATTACAGAGTGCTTTCACGGCTCATGTTACTGTCTTCAACTTCAAGCCCCTCTTTCTACCCCCACTCTTAAATACAAAATAAAATGAAAAAAGAAGCCAGTGGAATTTATTTTCCTCTCTCTGTAGCAGATGTTAAACTTTTAAAATGAAGGAATATTAAAAGAGGCCTCTTTTTATACCACAGCAACTGCCCCCGCATCCGGAGTCCCAGCCTCGAGAGGAAGCCTCACTGATCCTTTTATGCAGGGTGCTGACAGAGGCCTGGAGTGGGGGGCTGGCTCATCGTGGGCCTTGGGCAAGACTGAATCTCTCTGGGTCTCAGTTTACTCATCTGAGGGAGGTTGGATGAAAGAATCTCTGAAGTTATTCCAACTCCTAAGGATCAATGAATTTTCTTAAAAGTTCAGATGTAAAACCACTGTCCATTCCTATGAGAAAAGTCACTTTCTTTTTTCCAGTTCCTCTTGTCAATAACCAGGGAGCATTTCATTACTTTGAGTTTATTGCTTTGTTTAGGTTTGTTGCTCATCTCAGCAACTTGGGGTGAAAGCTCTCTATTAAAGTACATGTTCAAGAAGCTGTTCCTTTAATTCAGAGATGTAGTTTTAATCTGTTTAGAGAGTTTCACAAGACAAATATCAGTACTTCCCTGCTTCAACATTTCTAATGTGAGAACTATTTATTGTTCATGTCTGATCATAGCCCCTGTATGTTACTAAATTCTCTCTCTTCCCAGAACCTCTCTTTCTCTCCCTACCCCATACATAACACATGTGTGTGTTATGATCCTTTTATCTAACTCAGTTCTTCAAATTGAGGTCAAGAATTTTTTTACTTCCATCCTGCCTTGTGTGTGCGCATGCATGCTCAGTGGTGTCTGACTCTTTGTGACCCCATGGACTGTAGCTGGCCAGGCTCCTCTGTCCATGGAATTTTCCAGGCAAGACAACTGGAGTGGGTTGCCATTTTCTACTCCAGGGGATCTTCCCAACCCAGGGATCGAACCCATGTCTCCTGCATTGACAGGCAGATTCTTTACCATTGCGCCACCTGCTGCTGCTGCTGCTAAGTCGCTTCAGTTGTGTTCGACTCTGTATGACCCCATAGACAGCAGCCCATCAGGCTCCCCCGTCCCTGGGATTCTCCAGGCAAGAACACTGGAGTGGGTTGCCATTTCCTTCTCCAATGCATGAAAGTGAAAAGTGAAAGTGAAGTCGCTCAGTCGTGTCCAACTCTGTGCGACCCCATGGACTGTAGCCTACCAAGCTCCTCCATCCATGGGATTTTCCAGGCAAGAGTACTGGAGTGGGGTGCCATTGCGCCACCTGGGAAGTGCCAAAAGCCTAGGATCACCATCCAATTCACAAGTGTCCATCTCTCACTTTTTTTTAAATTATTCACAGTCTGATAAACATCATTACCTCACAATGCTCAGACTATAGATTTTTATGGATGGAAGTTCTTGAGTGTGCCTTTTTAGACAACCTGATCAGATTCTTCCTTTAAAAGTGGGTTAGAGAGAAAATGATGGGCTAAAAAGAACTTTCTTTGCTCTTTCTTTTTTCCTTAGAGACTAGAATTGTAAGCATGAGCACTTTTGCACACAGTCACAGCCAGCCAGCATAGTAGAGGATGGTAAGAAAAAGCAAGATCCACGTTCACACAACTCCTTTTCAACTCAAGTAAATACCTGAGGCCAATTCACTTAAGACTTATTTAAATTTTACAGCTTATTTTTACAGCATCTGAGACTCTGATTCTGCCCAGTTTTGTTATATTTCAACAAATGAAAGGTGATTTTGCTGTTAAGCTGCCTCAAGAACTGAAACATTTGCTCAAGAGAAACACAAGAAGCCAGCGAACATAGGCTGGGTTCATATTTCTTATCGTTATCACCCAAGAACATCTAGCAAGTTTTTTTTCTTCTTCCTTGTGGGGAAGTTTGAAGCTTCAAGGCCCAACTCAGAGCCACATGGTTTTCATTTCCTGGCCTCCTCCCTCGGCTGCTGCAACACCCGCAGCACACACAAAAGCCCCATCCTCTGTGTGCAGACTCAAGACGTTGTCGCTTATACATTTTTCACAGGAGCAAATGAGGCATAAAAAGTCCACACTCTGCATACATATCAGTCCACATAATAAATGGCCGCTTGCTGGTCCCATTCCATCTCTTGATTTGTATGAACATTTGTAGTTTGTTCAGACCTTCACAGCTTACAAAGCACTTTCACATTCATTAATCTCACAGAACCCTTGCTGCAAGCCCGAGAGGATACACTTTTCGCTTCATGTACAAATGGCAAATGACTGTGTGAAGAGGGGAGGTGACTGGCCAAGGTCACACAGTCAGAGGCAGAACCAGGACTCAACCCCAGCCTCTGACCCTGAGTTCAGGGGTGGTTTTTCTCCCCCACAACTATAACCTGTGCAATGTTCTTTCTTGTTAAATTGGAGATATAAATGAATGAGGGCCTGCATGGGTAAGGCTGGGTTCCAGAAAAGCTTGTCTTGGAAAACGCAGTGTGAAGGGATACTAACAACTCAGGCTATGGAGCCAAATAGCCTACATGTGAGCTCTGCTTCCTAATAACTGTGTAATATTGCATAATTCCAGGGGGCTTTGTTCCCATGGTACTTTATGTCAGTGTAGTCCCTAGAGGTGTTCAGTGCAACTGTCCTGGGGATTGCTTACCTCCCTGTGACTCTGTTGTCCCAGCTGAGAAATGGGCAGAGTCATGATTATTTCCCAGGCTGTTGTGGCAACAGAATAAAATAAAGCATGGCCTGATCCAGTAAAAGACACTTCAAGATGCCCTGTCCTCCTTAGATATGTCTCCACCCCTATCCTTTTCCATGGAAAAGTTTGCCTCTGATAAAAAATGTCTGCTTATTTTCTCCACATTCTCTCCTATACCAACAGCTGGGCCACCCTGTGATCCCATCACGGCAGTCACCACGTACTGGACCAGGCAGTGTGCTCAACCTGAACGTGCATGCTCTCCCTTGATCCTGTCTTTCTGCATCTCCCCTGTCCCATCACTGAACCTGGTGAATGAGCATGATGAGTTTCCAGGGGAGTCTGGATGGGAAAATTCTCACCCAGATTCTGCCAATAACACCCTAGGTGACCAAAGGACCGGGATGTCCCCTGAGTCTCATCTAACTCATCTAGTAGGAGAGGTTTCTAATACCTATCCTGTGCCTAAGAGAATTGCTGTCTCTACAAGTAGGATGAAACATTAAAGCTAATGAAAGAAGCTCCAAATTATTATGAAAAGAAATGGCCAGGCTCTTATTACCTGCAAAGGGCCAGTTTTAAAAACAGCCTCCAAGTACAAATGGAACTTAACAGACAAGGATGGGGACAAGGTCTAACCACCAACATGATTAAAAAAAAAAAAATGGGATGCTCCGGTTAACAAAGGTACTGCAGCAACCTGGAGAGAGGGACATGAGGGAATTAGAGCTGAACCACCTAGGATTTCCGGACTGAGAGAGAGAAGGCATCAGAGAACCTTTGAATACCCTGATGAATTCTTTTCTATTTCTAGTTCTGAGCTGACCATGTGGGCTAAACATTAACTTTCTGCCAGCCAGACCCAGCCCATCTGCACATCTCTTGTCTGTGCACACCCACTGGGCAACCACATGGAATCTTGCCTCTTTTCTTTCCCCCCACTCTGCTTTTCAGGATTTTAAATAATAGAACATTAACAGAGTCCCTCAAGTTAAAGATGGAATAGTATGTGTCTATGACATGTTTCTAAATGCAAATTCCTCACTTTGTGTATTTATGGGACAACATGGGCGGAGGAGCCTGGTAGGCTGCAGTCCATGGGGTCATGAAGAGTCGGACACGACTGAGCAGCTTCACTTTCACTTTTCACTTTCATGCATTGGAGAAGGAAGTGGCAACCCACTCCAGTGTTCTTGCCTGGACAATCCCAGGGACGGGGAGCCTGGTAGGCTGCCGTCTACGGGGTCGCACAGAGTCAGCCACGACTGAAGCGACTTAGCAGCAGCAGCAGCAGATATGAGAAACAACTCAGAAACTCCCTGGAGAACTTACATGTGATCAGATCAGAAGTGCTTGCTAAACTCCACATGTTTGCTGGGCCCCTGTTAGCTGCATGCCAGGCCCTGTACTATCACTAAACATAAAAAGTACATGAGTGCCTGGGATCTGTGATGCCAAGGCAGATGCAAGGAGCGACAAACAGTTGGGGTTGAGCCCCTAGTGAACTGAGGGCTTGTACTCTTCTTGTCTCCTGGGCCCACCCCACCTAAAGAACTGAGTGGTAGAATTGTCCTCAAGTACAAGCACAGGGTATATATCCAACTTGCCCTCTTCCCTGATCAACAATGGCTTACATCAGATATTTTCCAGGTACAGTGAAGTTGTAAAGGTTACTCTAATGAAAGATAAAGATACCAGGAGGGGTACAGGGGTTGCATTTATTTTATTTTTGGATAAAGAATCTCTACAAAACTGTGCAAGTCAATAAACAACAAACAGTTATTTGGTAGAGTGATAAAAGCAAGCATTGGTATTGGCAATGGAAGAGCAGCTGAGTTCATCAAAGATGAAACTATGTACTTTGATAAACCTAAGTGTTATGAATGTGGAGAAAGTGGACACTTAAGTTAATGTTTATCCTAAAAATACACTTGGAGGATGTGAACCTCCAAAGAAGAAAATGAAAAAAAAAAAAGGAAAATTCCTGAGCCAGAAGAAGAAATTGAAGAAGACAGTGAAGATGAAGGGGAAGATCCTGCTCTTAACAGCCTCAGTCAGGCCACAGATTTCCAGCAAGTCAAAACTGAAAAACGGAGACCCAGTTCAGGGGAATCCTTCAACATCAGATGATTCAAAATGCCCAGGGATAAAGAAAAGAATATATTTCAATGATGAGGAGGAACTTAGTGATTAGAATTATATATGTATTATGAAAATATCATTAAAAAGTTTTTAAATCTTGGAGTGCTAGTTTCCATCGGGACTAAACATTATTTTAGAATTTGAACATGAGAACACTTAGGACCAAATACTTTCCTACTTTAAAATGCTACATAGGAAAATGAAAAGTAATTTGAAAGTATCACATTCATTTTGCATCAAGATTTGCTAATAATCATTAATCTTGAAAATAGTTTATTTGAATAAAAATGAAAATTTAATACTATCATAATAATGCTATGTCAAGAAGAAATGTAGATAGTAAAAAGATTTGTTTGAGAAATTTGTTATAAAAGATTATTCACGATTGGTCTATATGAGGACTTTTGAAATAAATTTCGTCCTTAAAACAAAAACTTCATTTAAAAAAAATACTTGAGGCACTTCCCTGGTGGTGCAGTGGATAAGAATCTACCTGTCAATGCCGGGGACACAGCCTTGATCCCTGACCCAGGAAGATTCCACATGCTGTGGAGCAGCTAAGCCACAACTTTTGAGCCCACAAGTCACAGCCAGGTGCCACAACTACTGAAGCCCGGACCTAGAGCCTGTGCTCGGCAACAAAAGAAGACACAGCAATGAGAAGCCTGGGCACTGCAACGAAGAGTAGCCCCCTGCTCGCCACTACGAGAGAAAGCCCACGCACAGCAGTGAAGACCCACTGAAACCAAAAATAAGTGAAAAGTTTTTTAAAAATTGCATGAGGCATGAGACTCGCTCCCATGCCATGATGGGTAGAGGAGAAATGATTTAGACTCTATTTGCTTGCTATTGATTTGAAACAATAATTGATTTCACTGTTTGTTTGTTTTCTACTTTATGTCTTTTTTTTCCCCAAGGCAGCAAAGGGGAAGGTAGCCACAGCATCTGGTAATAATTGGCAAATCTTAACACTCTCCCTAAGACCAGATGGAAATATTTCATGCCTTAACATAATTTTACAAGTTACTGGCAAAAAAAAAATAATCACCCATCTTTTTAAAGATTTTATAATTGTGAAATAATAGAAAATATTGACCTTTGCCCCAAGTTCCTGAGACATAATTCCTAAATCTCTTGGAATTTCCCAGGTGAAAAAAGGCAAAGCTTGGTGGGCTCCTGGATGAGTGATAGTCACTCAAGAAACCAATCATGGTTAGAAGTTTCGAGCTTTCAGCCCCATCCCTTATTCTCTGGTAACGGTAGAGAGACTGGAAATGGAGTTAGTGGTCAATCATAACCATGTGATGAAGCCCCCGTAAAAATCCCAAATGCGCATGTGGTTTGGAATCTTCCAGTCTGGTAATATATGGAGGTGCTAGGAGAGTGGGGCACTAGAGAGAGCATGAACCTCTTCCCACTCACTCACCTTGCATCTCTTCCATCTGATGTTCACCCATATCCAACTTCATGTCCTTTTATAACAAACCAGTAAACATAACTGTTTCCAAATTCTGTGAGCCATTCTACCAAATTATTGAACCCAAAGAAGAGGTCGTGGGTACTCCCATTTACAGCGGGTGGGTCAGAAATACAGGTGACAACATGCAACTGGAGACTGGCATCTGAAGTTGGCGGCGTGGCATCAGTCTTGTGGGGACTGAGCTCTTAACCTGTGAGAGCTGATGCCATCTCCAGGTAGATACTGAATTTGAATTTACAGGATATCCAGCTGGTGTTGTAGAGAATTCCTTGATGGGAGGGGGAAAAAACCAACATTTGGTGACCAAAAGTGTCAGAAGCGAAGTGCTCTGTGAGTAGTAAAGGTGAAACACATAGGAGGAAGAGTGAGGTTTTCCTACTCAGTGATAAAATGAGGGAGATTATTTGCATTTTTTAAAAATGATATTTTTTTCCTTTTAAAAGACTGTAAATTATATATAGTGCCTTCAAAGAATATCATTAATAAAAGCCAGACTTTCCCTTGAAGTCTTTATTGCACAGTGAGGTTCGTCAGATACCAAGGGCTAGTTTCTGCTGAAAATTGTTAGAAGTCTGGCTCCAAACTTCTGTAAGCGACCCACCCATTGAAAAGCCTACCTCTGTTTTCATGGACTCTGCTGCCCCCTATCAGAAACTAAAGCTGTTACAGGATATACAATTTTTTGAACAAAGCTTTTCCTCAATCACATGATGAAACAGGATATGCTCATACCTTATGAATTTAGACCAAATAACTATTTGCTTTAAAATGAGCCTAATTGCTTTGCTGCCCAGAAGTTATTGCACAACAGTAATAATAATCACGGCAGTAAAAATCTGTCTGAAATAATTTGGAGCAAGATGGAGTCCCTCAGCCCAAGGGCCCAGTCTACAGGTTCACACCTTTCACAGACTGCTGGGAAGACACACAAGTGAATCAGCAGCTTCAACATGGATAAGGAGAGGCATGTGGGTACTCGGTGCTGAGGGAGCACAACGAGGCAGCACCTTAACAAGTGGGTTCCAAACAAAGTAAAAGGACCCGTTCTTATAGAAACAGCAGCAGTCAGCCAAATGAAGAAGAAAGCGAAGCCTTTTCCAGAGAGTGGCAACTGTGTCTGCCAGGGCAGGGAAGCCCATGAGAGGGTGACAATACACACATATATGTATATACATATATGTATACAATACTGATACATTCTATATACACAAATAAATACTTTATCACAGATTTTTCATAAATTTTGATGCAATAAATTAAAAAACTTCAATAAACTTCTAAAAAAAAAGAAAGGAAGGAACTGAATTATGTATTGAGCTGATTCCCAGCAGCCCAGCTGTCACTCCTCTGCCTGAAAACGGCTGCTGCGAGGCCACGTCACCTCCCTGCTTCAGAGTATGGCTGAGTCAGAGTTCAAAACAAAGGAGAGCAAGAGAGATTCCCAAGGAGGTCACCTGAGCAGAATATCCAATGAGCAGCTGCCCTGTATTCTGCATGTACATCCACAAGAGGTGAAATACTCAGTTAGCTAACTGAGGACACTGTCTCAAGACTGGAATCAGGAAAGAGAGCCATTAAACTGTCAGTAAAGATTTGCACATTATCAGAAATACTCTTGGGCTTCCCTGGTGCCTCAGTGGTAAAGAATCTTCCTGCCAAGGCAGGAGACATAAGTTTGATCCTGGACCAGGAAGATCCCACATGCTATGGGGAAACTAAGCCAGTGTACCACAACTATTGAGCCTATGCTTTAGAACCCAGGAGCCACAACTACTGAGCCCACATGCCACAGCTACTGAAGCCTGAACACCCTAGAGCCTGTGCTCCACAACAAGAGAAGCTACCACAATAAGAAGCCCGTGCACAGCAAGTAGAGAAAAGCCCATGCAGCAACAAAGACCCAGCACAGCCAAATAAATTAATAAATAACTTTTTTAAAAAGAAAGAAATGCCTTTCACAAGACAACAGAAAAAAAAATCCAGTGATCATCTATGAGATTTCAAAACATCCTTTGAGAGATGCTTAAAATCTAGCACTCATTTCTCCTGTTTTCCTTCAGTGCTGGGCATGTTGCTTCACTTCGAGAAAGTAGTTTTGTCTTTGTCAGAATATACATGCACCAAGGCATTAATTATTTACAGTTTTCCATTATTTATCTCATTTCCATTTAGTGCATCATCTTTCAGCAAATCATATGTTTTCCCTTTGAACAGCATTTCGGCCAAGTTTTTCCATTATTCTTTCCTTTTTCTTTAGTATACTCTAGATCAAATATTAAATATACATTTATTTCTATACTCTTCAATAATATTTTCCATTCTCCTGGTCTCCTACTGACTTATTTGACTTTACTGGTCCTACATGATTTTGGTGAAAAAAAAATGATACACTCTCAATAAAAAAAAATGTATTTCTCATTAGCCTAGAAGAATAAGGTCAAAAACTAATTTCAATAGATAAAATAGTTAAAAATAACACTGAATGGGAATGTAAATTATTACAGCCACTGTGGAAAACAGGATGGAAGTTTCTCAAAAAACTAAGACTAAAACTACTATATGATCCATCCACTCCTGGGTATATATGTGAAAAAAGCAAAACCACTAATTCAAAAAGATACATGCACCCAATGTTCATAGCAGCATTATTTAAAATTGTTGAGATACTGAAACAGCTAAAGTATCCCAAAACAAATGAATGGATAAAGAGGATGTGAATAAATAAAGGTACACACACACACACACATGCACGCACACACACAATGGAATACTACTCAGTCATAAAAAAGAAGAAAATTTTGCCAGTTGCAGCAACATGGGTGAACTTAGAGGGCATTATGCTAAGTGAAATAAACAGAAAGACAAATACTATTTGATATTACTTAGATGCAGAGTCTAAAAAATACACAAACTAGTGAATATAACAAAAAAGAAGCACACTCACAGATACAGAGAATCAACTAGTGCTTGCCAACTGGGGGAAGGGGGAGGAATATGGATGGGGTTGTGGGAGGCACAATCTATTGGGTGTAAAATAGGCTACAAGAATGTATTATACAACACAAGGAATATAGCCAGTATTTTGTAACAATGTAAAAGGAGCACAGCCTTTTAAAATTATATTTAAAAATTAAAAAAAAAACAAAACACTGAATACATGCACCAGTGGAAAGAGCATTGGTTTAGGGTCAGACCAGCCATGGTTCAAATAATAGCACTACCATTAAACCTCTCTGACCCTTAATTTTCTCCTCTGCACAATGGGTATAATAAATATCTGTCTTTATGGTTATCGTGAGAAGCAAGGAAACTGATGCTAAACTGCTTTAGAAATTGTAAAGCATTAATCAAATGTAAGGCATAGTGATTAATTGCTTATTGAATAAACTCAAGTTTCATAATTTTTCCTTTGAACACCAAGGTTCTAATCTTGAAAACATTCTTTATTTGCCCATATTTCATTATTTTAGGAACTTGCCAAAGTCAGGAATGATTTCCTTCTTTTTGCTGGCCTCAGTTAATTGATTTTTGTTAAACTAGCAAGACAAAAATTTCAGCACATAGGAAAACAGCATTGCATTAAAAAAAGGATTTTCCTTCACATCTTTTTTTTAATCCAAAATAATATTAAGGGAATTCCCTGGTGGTATGGAGATTAGGACCTGTGCTCTCACTGCCGAGTGCCTAGGTTCAATCCCTGGTTGGGGAACTAAGATTCCACAAGCTGTGTGGTGCAGCCGAAAATGAAAATACGAAATTATTTCAAAGAACAAAAATCTATGTACAAGATAGTATTAAGTAGTAAGTAGCTCTTATCCATCCCTTTTCAGGCTACTTTTTTGTTTGCTTTACAAATGGTTTGGAACTCTTTAAGAGAGAGGGGTAACTAGTAAGCCATGGCAAACTTCCATGGACTATACTCAGTGACGACAATAAAGAGAGACTAAGTAGCTTCATCCTCTTTAATAACATTTCTGGGGCAGAGATGATTGATACCATTAACTTTTCATTATAAACTTATTTTTCTTACTAGAACAAGAAGAGGCCTTTTTTTTTTCCTCTAAGAAAAAATTAAAGAGTAGGATCCATGTATGATTTCAAACAGAGACAGTGAAGTATCATTAAAATTTCTAGAGCATTAATTATTTCTGTTTCCTTGCCTTGTTATGACAAGTGTACCTGATCTCTTGGGATGGCTGGCCAGAGCTCTGCAGTGCCCCACTCCAAGAACAACAGTGACTGACACTCATCCATCCCAACTCACCTGTGGAAAATGTCCAGGAAGTTGCTCAGGCTACAAGTCAAAATAGCCATGGTCTTTTGGAAGGTTCACTATTAACCCTTTCCCCCTGAAAAATACAGGATATTCTAGATACTTTGTGGTATAAAAAATAATTTTTCTAACGTCTTCCAGACCCCTAAATATTAGGCATCTAGGGAAAGTAGCAAACAAGTAAGTAATTTGAAAAGCATGAAACCAGCTTGTATCAATTCCTTCCACAAGCAGCCCATTTCTTTTGCAGTGGTTGGCTAGGGTTGAGGCAGCAACCAGCAGGGCCACAGTGTCACCATTAAGGAGATAGGAGCAGGGTCTTTGGATAGGGTCTTTGATTTAGTCAGTTTGAACGTCTTCTTTAAACTAATTCTGCCCTGAGAACACTTTCTGAACAAACTTTTTTTATGTGTCTATGCTGCTGATACAGGAAATGAACCAGGAATATTGATCTTCCTGCATCATCATTCAATTCATACCATTTCCTTACTTGAAAACCTTCAACAAATATTTGTTGAATAAATGAAGTATGACTAGTCAGTGGTTACCCACTCAAAATTCTCCAAGCCAGGCTTCAGCAATATGTGAACCGTGAACTTCCTGATGTTCAGGCTAGTTTTAGAAAAGGCAGAGGAACCAGAGATGAAATTGCCAACATCCGCTGGATCATCGAAAAAGCAAGAGAGTTCCAGAAAAACATCTATTTCTGCTTTATTGACTATGCCAAAGCCTTTGACTGTGTGGATCACAATAAACTGTGGAAAATTCTGAGAGAGATGGGAATACCAGACCACCTGACCTGCCTCTTGAGAAATCTGTATGCAGGTCAGGAAGCAACAGTTAGAACTGGACATGGAGCAACAGACTGGTTCCACATAGGAAAAGGAGTACGTCAAGGCTGTATATTGTCACCCTGCTTATTTAACTTCTATGCAGAGTACATAATGAGAAACGCTGGAATGGAAGAAACACAAGGTGGAATCAAGATTGCCGGGAGAAATATCAATGACCTCAGATATGCAGATGACACCACCCTTATGGCAGAAAGTGAAGAGGAACTCAAAAGCCTCTTGATGAAAGTGAAAGAGGACAGTGAAAAAGTTGGCTTAAAGCTCAACATTCAGAAAACGAAGATCATGGCATCCGGTCCCATCACTTCATGGGAGATAGATGGGGAAACAGTGGAAACAGTGTCAGACTTTATTTTTTGGGCTCCAAAATCACTGCAGATGGTGATTGCAGCCATGAAATTAAAAGACACTTACTCCTTGGAAGAAAAGTTATGACCATCCTAGATAGTATATTCAAAAGCAGAGACATTACTTTGCTGACTAAGGACCATCTAGTCAAGGCTATGGTTTTTCCTGTGGTCATGTATGGATGTGAGAGTTGGACTGTGAAGAAGGCTGAGTGCTGAAGAATTGATGCTTTTGAACTGTGGTGTTGGAGAAGACTCTTGAGAGTCCCTTGGACTGCAAGGAGATCCAACCAGTCCATTCTGAAGGAGATCAGCCCTGGGATTTCTTTGGAAGGGATGATGCTAAAGCTGAAACTCCAGTACTTTGGCCACCTCATGTGAAGAGTTGACTCATTGGAAAAGACTCTGATGCTGAGAGGGATTGGGGGCAGGAGGAGAAGGGGACGACAGAGGATGAGATGGCTGGATGGCATCGCTGACTCGATGGATGTGAGTCTGAGTGAACTCTGGGAGTTGGTGATAGACAGGGAGTCCTGGCGTGCTGCGATTCATGGGGTCGCAAAGAGTCGGACACGACTGAGCGACTGAACTGAACTGAACTGACCCACTGCCTAGGACTTCCCTGGTGGCTCAGATGGTAAAGTGTCTGTCTACAATGCGGGAGACCTGGGTTCGAGCCCTGGGTTGGGAAGATCCCCTGGAGAGGGAAATGGCAATCCTCTCTAGAACTATTGCCTGGAAAATCCCATGGACAGAGGAGCCTGGTAGGCTACAGTCCATGGGGTCGCAAAGAGTTGGACACGACTGAGCGACTTCAGTATCACTATCACTATCACTATCACCCACTGCCTATATAAAGTTTAAAGGATGGCCTTGGAAGTGCTCCATAAACTGATGCAAAATTACACCTCATTCATTCATTTGCTCAATAAATATGTATTGGGTACCTAGAAGAAGGAGCTCTACTTGGTGCTAGAGGGTTAGATTTGACGACAAATCAGATACTGGCCTGAACTTCTTGGGCTGTCTGATCTTCCACTGTTTCATATCACTAGGGCTGCCCACTGCCTCACACTTTTTCAGCACAACCCAAACCTCCTCTACTTTGTTAGTTTTTCTTCCTTCCCTCCAACATAATACATGCAATTCTAACTTATCCTCAAATTTAAGCTCAAGTGTGCCCTCCTCCTCAAGCTCCCTCTTAATCACACTTTCTCTTCCCTCTTCAACATGAAGAAAGCTCTGTCCTTTGACTTCATGGAGAACTTGACGAGCAGTTTTGTTTGGGCATTTTCTCTTCTATTACCATTACATCAGTATTTTCTCCACCATCTTGAAGGGAAGGACATTTTCAGTTCTGTTTAGAGCACCTGGACTTCAACTAGTTGGCACTTAGTAAATATTTGTCAAATGAATGAATGAATAAGTGAATGCCTCATGACTTAAGTTATAAATACTTCTTTTACCCCCTTGAGAATACATTTCTCAAATCTCCTTAAAATTATGCTTTCACAAACTTAAAAGCCAAATAGGTCATTTGCTCAAGTTTATTCAATACAATGAAAATATAAAAATGCCCACAAGGAAATAAAATGTGTTATACTACATGCCTCATCAGTTATGCATGTAAGGCAGAATTGTGTCACTATCTCCAAAGACTCGAAGTTTGAGAAGTGAAGTGTGCTTCTATCCACTGCGTGACACCAGTTCTTTCTAAAATGATTTGAAGAATTGAATAGTAAACCTATGCTTTCAGGTCTTCAGCTGAACTCAGGCCAACCCCCTAGTCCTCTTGCACCTTCTGCTGCACCTGACATCAATCCAATCAAATATTTTCTCCAGCCACTTGGGCTGCTGAGCAATGCTAGAGAATACCCACAGTTTCATGGGACTACCAGGCAATCCTGAAGGGCCTCATTCTTTCTCAAGAGTGTTGTACAAAGTCTTCTCAAGCCACCTACAAACATCCATCTCCTCCAATTTTAGCATGACAAAATGGATTTCCTTTGTCGTGATAATAAAGAACAATACCCTGAGGGCCCAATGTGCAATGGTTGCAAACAGCAGCCTCCTCAGTAATGTATACAGTCTGTTGCCTGTGTAGGTTGCCCTAAGGGACCTTGGAGACAACTCTTTCTAGAGGGCATTCATGACTGGCCTGCTGTTCCCAGTCTAAGCTCCAGACAGGTATGCGCTGTGCCTTTGGAAAGCCCTAGGGCACAGTGGCCAGGGTCCATATTGGCTAAGTCATAATGTTCATCGGCACCAAGCTGCAGAACAAGGAGCATGTGATTGAAGCCCTCTGCAGAGGCAAGTTCAAGTTCCCTGGCCTCCAAAATATCCACATCTCCAAGAAGTGGGGATATACTAAGTTTAATGCGGATGAATTTGGAAACATGGTGGCAGAAAAGTGGGTCATCCCAGATGGCTGTGGGGTCAAATACATCCCTAATCATGATCCCCTGGACAAATGGCGGGCGCTGTACTCATGAGAGCATTGGTGCTGTCCCCTCCTTAATCATGCTCACCAATAAATCTATTTCCTGTCAAAAAATATAGCAACATCAAAGCTGTTACTTTTATTAAACACTGTGCGTAGGCCTTTTACCTTATAGGCATTATCTCAGTTAATTTTCACAAAGATCACCATTTATTGAAGCAGGTACAATTATTATCCCCTTTCTACAAATTAGGAGACTGAACTTGGGAAATTGAAGCATAGAGAGGTCAAATAACCTGCCCAAAGTCATATAGGCACTAAATGTTATAGCCAGGTTATAGATCCAAGTCCCAGTGAACTCCGGAGCCAACCAGTAAACTTGTACTATATTTGATTCCCTGTTTTACTCTTCCCTTAGAAGATGGTAAGTAGGGAGAGGATCCTCAACAGGATGTCTGGCTCTTATCCCAGTCCAATTCATATAGGCCTCTAAAGAGTAAGTCTCCGTCTCTTCAGCTTAAGGTTCTCCTACAACCAGTGTGAACCAGCTAATAGGAGAAACAATGTGGATATACACCTTACATTGACCTAGCCAGCTTTTCTTAGTTTCTGTCACTCTAACAGAATATCGTAGACTGGGTGGCTTAAAAACAAATGGTTGTTCCTCACAATTCTGGAGGCTGGGAAGTTCAAGATCAAGATGTGAGCAAGATTCAGTGTCTGGTGAGGGCATGCTTGCTTCCTGTTTTAAAGATAGCCATTTTCTCTTTGCATCCTGCTGAGAGCAGAGAGAGGGTCAGCTTTCATATCCCTTCTTATTTTTTTAATTTATTTTATTGAGGTATATAATTGTGTTAATTTCTACTGTTCAGCAAAGTAATTCAGTTATACATATATATATATATATATATATATATATATATTTCATATTCTTTTCTGTTGTGGTTTATCACAGGATACTGAATAGTGGGACTTCCCAGGCGGCTCAGTGGTAAAGAATCCGCCTGCCAAGCAGGAGACGTGGGTTCGACCCTTGGTCGGGAAGATCTCCTGGAGGAGGAAATGACAACCCACTCCAGTACTCTTGCCTGAGAAATTCGATGGATGGGGAGCCTGGAGCCTGGTGGGGAGTTGCGAAGAATCAGAAACAACTGAGCAACTAAAGAGCAGTAGCAGTATTGAATATACTTCCTGTGCTATACAGGAGGGCCTTGTTTACTCATTCTATATGTAATAATCTGCACCTGCTAATCCCAGCTCCCAATCCATGCCTCCCCCACACTCCCTCCCACTTGGCAACAAGTCTGCTGGGTATGCTTGTGTCTGTTTCTGTTTTGTAGATAAGTTCATTTGTGTCATAATTCCTTTTATACGAACACTAATCTCATTGATGAAGGCTCCACCCTCATGATCTCTTTACCACCCAAAGGGCATCTTCTAATACTATCACGTTAGGGATTAGGGTTTTAACTCTGGGGAGGACACATTCAGTCCATAGCAGAGCCTTATTGGAAAAAGCAGTTGATTCTATTACCATAAAAAAACCAAACATTTCTCCTTCTTTTGTCCCCTCCTTTTTAATTTCACCCAAGTTTCAGCAAGGTAGCATCCCAGGGTGTTCTGACCATCTTGTGGCTATCTTGCTTTCACGCCTATACTCATGTTACTGAAGCTCAGCTCTCACCCTCCGAGGTCTAGGTCCTGGCTTTGTTGTTCAGTTGCTCAGTCATACCCGACTCTTTGTGACCCCATGGACTGCAGCATGCCAGGCTTCCCTGTCTTTCATCATCTCCTGGAGTCGCTCAAACTCATGTCCATTGAGTTGGTGATGCCATCCAACCATCTTGTCCTCTGTCGTCCCCTTCTCCTCCTGCCTTCAATCTTTCCCAGCATCAGGGTCTTTTCTAATGAGTTGGCTCTTCCCATCAGGTGGCCAAAGTGTTGAAACTTCAGTTTCAGCATCAGTACTTCCAGTGAACATTCAGGGCTGATTTCCTTTAAGACTGACTGGTTTGATCACCTTGCAGTCCAAGGGACTCTCGAGTCTTCTCCAATACCACAGTTCAAAAGCAGCAATTCTTCTGGGCTCAGCTTTCTTTACAGTCCAACTCTCACATCCATACATGACTACTGGAAAAACCATAGCTTTAACTAGACGGACCTTTGTTGGCAAAGTAATGTCTCTGCTTTTTAATATGCTGACTAGGTTTGCAATAGCTTTTCTTCCAAGGAGCAAGCATCTTTTAATTTCATGGCTGCAGTCACCACCTGCAGTGATTTTGGAGCCCAAGAGAATAAAGTCTGGCATTATTTCCATCATTTCCCCATCTATTTGCCATGAAGTGATGGGACCAGATGCCATGATCTTAGTTTTCTGAATGTTGAGTTTTAAGCCAACTTTTTCACTCTTCTCTTTCACTTTCAAGAGGCTCTTTAGTTCCTTTTTGCTTTCTGCCTTAAGGGTGGTGTCATCTGCATATCTGAGGTTATTGATATGTCTTCTGTCAATCTTGATTGCAGCTTGGGCTTCATCCAGCCTGGCATTTCGCATTATGCATTCTGCATATGTTAAATAAACAGGGTTACAATATACAATCTTGACATACTCCTTTCCCATTTTGGAAAAAGTCGGTTGTTCCATGTCCAGTTCTAACTGTTGCATCTTGACCTGCATACAGGTTTCTCAGGAGGCAGGTAAGGTGGTGTGGTAATCTCATCTCTTGAAGAATTTTCCAGTTTATTGTGGTCCACACAGTCAAAGGCTTTAGTGTAGTCAGTGAAGCAGATATTTTTCTGGAATTCTCTTTGGTTTTTCAGTGATCCAACGGATGTTGGCAATTTGATCTCTGGTTCCTCTGCCTTTTCTAATCCAGTTTGAACATCTGGAAGTTCTTGGTTCACATACTTTTGAAGCCTAGCTTGGAGAATTACATCCTGGCTAAGAGGAGGCAGATTTCAGTTGGTGGCACCCTCAGGGCCCAGTACCCCGCCACCCCACTGACCCTGCTCAACTGTCACTGCTTAAGGAAGTCAGGCGCCCAGGTCACAACAGGCCCTCAGGATCCTCCGGCCACACAAACAGCAGGGGATAGGTCCTGCTGACTGTGACCCAAGCAGACTGCCACTGCCATTGTCATAGAGGCGGGGACAGGGGAGAGGTTCACCACTTCCTCAAGGCCTGGGCCAATCAGTAGCTGGTCTTGGTGGGGGCTCTGGAGCTTTGCAAGACACAGCCCCCAGCCTGTTTCCTGGTTGGGTAAGGTGGGGGGACCTGGGGAGAAAGCAGGGAACCACCTCTCACCTCACTCTCCTCTAAACCACCACCTCTTGGCCTGACTGTTGACTGAATGGGCCCACTAATGGTGGCACACTGACGGTTGCTTATGGGAGACCCACTGCAGCACCAATCAATGGTTGAACCACTAATGGTCCCTAGCATTAACCATTGACTGGTAAGGAGGTGCAGGGTAATGGCGGCACAGCAATGCCTTTGTGCTAAGGGCTGCACCTGGCCAGGCTCTATTACAATAGGAACTTCTGCCTCTTATATCATCATATCATTACTACATTGGGAATGCAATGGTACCATAGCCTATATTTCTCAAACTTTAATGCACATATAAGTCACCGGAGAATCTTATTAAAATGCTGATCCTTTCAGTAGATCCGGGGTAGTATTTTGTTTTTAGTACCTAAGTCATGTTTGACTTTGTGATCCCATGGATAGCAACCTGCCAGGCTCTTCTGCTCACGGGGTTTCCCAGGCAGGCATATTAGAGTGGGTTGCCATTTCCTTCTACACTGTATTTTAAAAAATTATTTATTTTTGGCTACACCTGGTCTTGTGGTGAGCCATTGGCCGAGAAAGGCTTCTCTAGTTGTGGCCTGTGGGCTTTAGTTGCCAGGTGTCATGTGGCATCTTAGTTCCCCGACCAGGGATAGAACCTGTCCCTTGCATTGGAAGGTGGATTCTTAACCACTGAACCACTAGGGAAGTCGAGTCTATTTCTCACAACTGCAAATGATACTAACACTTTTGACCTCCAGGCTAAACTTTCAGGAGCAATGACCTTGACATCTGGCATCTGAAGTTCTTCACAGGTGATCATTTTGGAGCCAGGTGATTTTCCTCATATATGTAAATTCTATATTCTGCTTTGGTAATCAAAACTACGCAGAGCATCCAGTTGCATATTACACTTTATACACATTACACACTACAGACACCGGTTAACTAGCAGGTTTAATTTTGGGGGGTTTGGATTTTTTTTGTATATGATTTTCATTTATGACTACTTGTTTCTAAAGCAGTGATATAACTATTTCTATATTTTGATGTCCATATGCCATGGACAAACTTTTCATGCCTTACAGACCACCACACGGCTGTCATCCTTATGGACACAGGAAAAGATGTCCCTCTTTCTATCCAAGAAAACCCCTCCATAGATGCCCTGACTTAGAACTCATTGAAAACACACTGGTTACTTCTTTTGCTAATCAGTCTGCTCTACTTTATCTAGTCCTAAACTTTCTCTATAGTAATACTGGTAAAAATTGTTTCATGAAATTACATTATTTAAAAACAAAGTGAATGCAACACAATTTTAATTGCTGAATTTAGCTGAAAGATGCTGCCATCTACTGGACTGTCAGAGATGGTATATATCCTACAATGCCAGGAAAGTGACCCACACAATAGGTGTGTCTGGCCCAAAATGTGAATAAAGCCAAGGCTGAAAACCTAGCTGTAATTTCTGCTTTATCTAACCTTGCAAGATTTAGGAAGCACTAAACACCAGAGAACCAAACAACTGAACCTATATGGCTCCAACTGTTTTTTTCAGTTCTTTATTAAGAAACAGTATTCTTTGGTTTTTCAACATTAAGTTCCCTTAATTGGAAAAAAACCCAGAGTTCAACACCATTAAAATGGCACAACCACAACAGTGTAGTGCAGTAATAATACAAAATCAACTAAGATTAAAAACTAGTCTAAGACTTTGGATATAATAAGTTTTATTCATCTGGTGGTACTTGATGCTCACAGGGCACCATACAACAATCTTTAAAAATACAATAAGAAAAAAATTGAACAGCCAGAGATATCAATTCCATTAGAGGGCCCACAGGAAAACCAACAAAAGCCCACAGAAAAACCCACCCACTGTCCCCTCAGAACATTAATTTCTTCCTTTTAAGTTTGGCTTTAAGAAACACCAAAGGAAAGTGCGAAAGAAAAAGTCTTTGTTAAAACATCACATAGCGTCTTTCACGTAAGTATCTCACAAAATGCTTTCCTTATTCCACAAGCATATAAAATAATTCAAACATTTGTGAGCCTCATTTGGTCCCAACTTTTACGATCACAGGCCTCAGTATTTGTCTCACCTCTGTCCTCAAGTTTTCGAATCAGTAAAAAACCACTTCCAATCGTCTTTGCTCCACACTGCCACTACAAAGCAGATGTTTCACATAAACATCAAAGGCCAAAGCAAATTGAACTTATGCAAAAACCTGAGTATGTAACTAAATTTTCCAAAGACTGGTTTAAAAGCAAATCTTGGCTTTGAAATTTCATTGTATTCTTCAATTTTCACAATTAGTAATTACTGAAGGTGATCTGACATCGAGCATAAAAGAGAACAGCAAGATTTAAAGTTGCACAGGGGATAGCATTAACAGTAACTTCTAAAAATAGATGATTTTGGAAATTTTGTACCACTGACATGTTGTCATGAAGTTGTCACGTAAGAAACTAGTCACTAATTCTGCCTGATCAGCTAATGCTCAGTATCAATTTTGTACAAGTCAGCCAATTATAAGCTATTTCTCAAGTAAGCCTCCAAAACAGGGAGCCCTAAGTATTAACAGTTCAATAAATTAACCTAATCTCAGGATACTGGTTTTCCCTACTGTGGCAGAGTCACTGTATGTTTAGGCTGCTGCGGCAGCTCATTTCTCATCAGAGTTCATGTTAAGTACTATAACATAAGGAGATAAACTAAAATAGCTATGGGAAGACTAACACCTAAAACTAAAAAAGTTTTGGCCAACTAGGGAAAAACAAAGACATACTTTATTATGAAAACAAAGTACTGTATTAATGCTTGGTTCTTCTAAATTTGAATGGCATTTCAGCTTATGCTCAACACCTATTGATCATTATCTGATAAATTGATTGATGTTACCTGATACTTAAGCAAAACTAAGCAAACCTAGACATTTCAGCTGCTGCCACTGTGTAGTATTAGTACGTAAGTAATCTGTAACTAGATGTTTCCCCTTTTCCATTATACTGTATTTCCTAAGGGCAAGAGGCAGGTCAGAAGTACCTCTGCATCCCTACAACTAACCACAATGGCTGACATACAGTAGGGGCTTAACAGGTATATACTGTTGAGTAGTGGCTTACGACATGACATGGGCAAAGAACTCAAAAAGATTGTCTTATTCTAACTAGCATGACCTAGAGGTAGCCTTACTCCCTACAAGTAGAAGTTTAAGCTACTTTTCCCACATTCTAAACAGAATTGTCACGAGTTGGATATGACTTCAATTACTTCCCTTAAGCAAATTCATAAGCATTTTGAGAAATCAAGAGATGAAAGGCGCTATGCAAGTGCAAAATAATATTAAAGACAGTTCAGCAAAGGTGCTATATTTTCTAAGGTGATGGAAGGGTTGTGCTAGTTTGAGGTTAACACCCTCAAAGCTACTCTTCCTAATGTCTTTATCAACAGAGCAATGGAATTTTGACAAAGATACCATCACTTTATATAGCTTGTATTCTACTAACTACTCTCTATAAACCAGGTGACAGAAAACGATATTAAGCCACTTATTCTACAGAAACCAGTACTTTATCAAAGTTCCGCATTTTACAAGTCATGTTCAAAAAACACACACGAGTTAGCATTTTGTACACAAACGTTTATTTCTCAATTAAACATTCCCTTTAAACACAAGGAATGAATTCTAAATCTTCATAAACATGAATTAAAAATGAAAGCCCTCCAGTATAGTGTGTGTAATCACTGTGTTCTTGGTCACTACTGGCATTTACTGCTTAACATCAAAAACAAAGGTTATTTAAAAATCATGCTACTGGATTTCTAGCTCTTCCTCTAAGGCCAGGTCTACGCTGATCTGCAATGTTTAAAAGTTTACATCACCAAATCAAAGCAAGTTTAAGGTGTGAAACAGCTGTGCATTAAACACAAAATAAACAATAAAGTTACAAGATATAGTCAAGTTCATAACGAATATAGGTGTTCTTATCATCATTGTAGATTCTTGGGTAATGTGCTATGAGAGCATCCTGTGAACCGATGTAGATGGAGTTGTAAATTTTCCAATACACATCTCTGACTTTCCGGGCTGGGTGAAACAAACCCTAGAATAATTAAAAGGTTATATTATTTCAAGAAATACATAACCTTAACACAACTAACAAACAAACCATAAAGATATGGTTCTAAACATCTCCCTTTGAGAGAGGAAAAAAAAGGTGTCAATTTCATAAAACTGAAGTGGGCAAGGACAAAATCTAATCTTCTCTCCCCTCATAACTGTTTTCCCATATGGCACAAATATATCTTCCCTAATGATAATTAGGAACAGTGACTTAATTCAACTAAATTATTTTTCAATGAATACGGTTTAAAAAATCTTTAACCTACCTGTAAACAATACTGTAGCATTCTACATGGTCCAATAGCAACTCTGAGACCCTCCAGGGCCCCCATAACTGCCTGAATTACATGGGGAGATGTCTCGAATACATTGGGCCATACATAGTTCAACAAGTGATTCAGCGAATCTTCGCAACCAAATCCATAAACCCCAAGTGACATGTGTTGCACCACTGCACTAGCAGTCTGTCTGTGTACAAGGTCCCTGTAATGGAGAGGGGAAAAAGCTTTTTATTAAGATGCAGTCTTAGTTTCACAGAAAATACTTGCATGCCCGTTAGAAACTAAATCACAAATTCAGCGCTTGGAATGGATGCAGAGTCATCCTTACACCTCGTGTATCTGACATAGGATACCTTTAGAATGACTGATGATTATACTTGAGAAGTTTTGCTTTGATGATTCAAACCTGCTCACAATGGCTCAAAAATAAGCTATATTTTTCTTTCAGAGTAATAGGAGCAAGAAGGCCCAGCACAATGTGTATTTTTGCAAGCTACTAAAAATAAGAGAGGATACATGACTCTTAACATACGAACAATTAACAGTAATATCTCATTTTAAACTGTAAATTTCAAATCTTCGAAATTCAATACTGTATACAGTAAATAATTAAAATGAGATTAAATCCCTTCCCTTGTGGTTTTTTAAAAAGATTCATTCAAGAGTTCAATTTAGGGAAAGGAAGAGAAGGACTAATAATTTTTTAAAACCCAGAAAAAAGAACTTTTATCACCTCCCATGTTTTGACTGACTTTATGACAAATCATTGACTTATTTATTCCACAATTTATTCAACTGAGTACAAGTATCAGATAAACGTCTATGATAGGTATAAAAACAAGTTCACACGTTTTACCCTCAAAGGCAGGAAGAGAACCTTAAAGGTATTTAAGAGAAAAAAATACCTTTTTCTCTTAAACCTTAAGAGGAAAAAAAAAGCACCTGAACCAACTTAGTTACTAGCATCTTTATTTCTCTTATTATAATAATCTATTAGGCATAGATTATAATGAATCTGTATTCCTCCTTGGTAAATTTCCCAACTAAAGTAATGTTTCTTGGTATTAGGACTGTATCAATCAACTCCAGCAATACTTTATCAGGGGTCACCATCTGAATAATTGGGGGCCTGCAGTGACAATAGCGTGGCTCTGGCAGGCTATGTTCAGTAGTTAAAAGTGTCTCTGCTTCACCTGCCATAACAAAAAGCTAAAAAGATCAGGTCTCTCTGTTATATTAATAAGCTCATGCTCATCATTTTCTTTGTATTTTTAAAACAAAAGTTGATTGGAAATTTCCTGATGGTCCAGTTGTTAGGACTCAGCGTTTCCACTATTGGTGCCAGGGTTCAATCCCTGGTCAGCTAAGTAAGCTCTCACAAGCCTCATAACATGGCCAAAAAAAAAAAAAAGGTGGGGGGGAGGGGTGGTTAAAATGAAGAGGCGGCACACTTGGGAGAACCATTATAGCATGTATCTTTTTTTCCCTTTGGCTGTGCAGGATCTTTGCTGCTACACAAGGGCTTTCTCTAGCGGCAGAGAGCAGGGGCTACTCTTAATTGTGGTGACTTCTCTTGTTGCAGGGCACAGGCTCAGTAGTTGCATTGCACGGGCTTAGTTGCCTCATGGCACTGGAATCTTCCCAGACCAGGAAGATTCCCGTTTTGGCAGGTGGCTTCTTAACCAGAGGACCACCAGGAAAAGTACTATATCATATACCTTATTTGGAGATAATAGTCACATTAATAGTTTCATAAAATCCAGGCTAGTAGTTCTTTAACTACATCACAACAAGCAGGTCATCTAATGATTACTTCATTAAGTTCTCTAAAATAAAAGAATTATTTTAACTATTTTCTTGTGCTTAGTTCAAGTCACTTACCTATCCATTAAAGCATCCTCAAGTAGTGGTGTTACAGCATAAATGTAGTCCTTTCCCATTTCACCAATATATTCAAACAAGAAGGAAAGTGACTTTAACACTCCATTTTGAACATTCAGTTCAGGAACTCTGTATTCATTCATTAAGGCAGGTAGTACTGTGAAGGGTGAACATGTTTCAGCGACAATAGCTATGGCCACAGTTGTACAAACTCTGTTCTGCCTTTCCTGAACTTTTAGGTTGTTGAGAAGTGTAGCCAATACATCATGAGGGCTGGAAAAAAATAAATATGTCAGCAAACTGTTAGTATACAAGTCAAAATTTTTTTCAGAGGGAAGAAAAATGATCAAAGGATGGAACTCAGTAATTTTATGCTATGGCATTATTGTTTCTACTTAACAAATTCATTTTAATTAAAATGTTCACTCTAATGAAAATATTCAAATGGACTCATTTTCAAATATAATTCAGTTTTTAATAAATTTCATTGAATGAAATATCATTTCATTACATGTTTAGTCTGAAAATTCTTTGAGTGGTCAGAACATGGTCTCCCATGCCATGACATACAAAATCTGTTTCCCTTTTATCTTCCCGCCCACAGACCTTTACCACATTTATTCTCCTTCTTTAAGGATTTATCTTACCACAAATTTAAAGGGATATAGGAACTAAAAGATTATATTAGCACAGGTATTCACTGCAAATTGCTTGACTTTCATCACAAATGAAAACATACTACAGCTACCAAAAAAGGGGTGGAGGAGACTCTAATTATATAATCAACTTTTGTTATGTTTGAGAATATCTTGTTATTATGCCACATGTACATGAAATATCTCATTTTCTACAATGACTGTTCTAGTTTGGTTCTGGTGGAGTGAAAGCAAATAACCACAGATTATCTAACAAAATAGTTATAATTTTTAGTTGTCAGTGGATTAATTCTAGAAAAATATTTTCAAATCACATGAAGTATTAAGTTGAGAATTGAACTATGTTAACTACTTTAGCGATATCCAAAAAGAACTGGCCTTAATATTTTAAATAACCAAAAAGAATCAACAAAACCTGAAATCCTTCTGAAATGTTTCCCTCTCTGCAAACACTGAAATGTTATTAAAAGAAATTTTATACCCTTCTATTTTAATTCAATTTAAGATGAAAGAAAACATTTCAGAAATTGAAGGTCATTAGTTAAAGTCTATTTTAACTGCATTACTCATACCTTACCTTAAAAGAGCTTACAGAAACAGAAGCATCTTTTAACACTAAATCAGTCTACTACAAAGTTAAAAAAAAAAAAGACGTAATACTCACCCAATGGCCTTTGCAATATAACCAAATGTGTTGACTGTGGCTCTACGAATAGCTTTTTTGTGTGCTTTTAAGAGCTCTAAAAGCTCAAAGCAAATCCTCATCCATTCTCTTGCAGACACATATTCAGCTCCCCTGGTTTAAAAATAAAAGTTTAATTTGTTCATGACAATAAATTTTAAAAGGTAAATTCAAAAATTCAGTTCTCAAAACATGATTACCAACTCATTTTAAGCATTATATAAATTGTTACTGTTCAGAAGAGATGGATTATTTTTAAATAAAAGCAAAATTTAAAAATATATTGCTACTCTCTCATTACCATTCAAACTGAAATTTCACTGAAAATATTAGCCTGACCATATATAGTTATATTAGCAAATTTGCCAAGTGAATAAAAATGTAAAAATCAATACTACTTTAAAAATATTTAGGTAATCTGCTTACCTATCAGCAATACGCCCAACAAGATCAATACAATTCTCCTGTACTTTTTCATGCCTATTCTTTAAGATGGGGGTGAGTCTAGGCAGCAGATCTTTAATTGGTGGGGTCATCTTATGCATACCTATTTAACAAAAGTCAACACACTATCAATTAACATGTAAACTGCAAGCTTTGCTCATTTTATCTTTCACTTAACAATGTAACATATGTGACTAGGCATAAATACAAACTTACAGCTGCCTATAGAAAGAAAAAGCCCCAGATTCTGACCAAACGCAGAATTTTTAACTTTTCATTAACAACTTCTCATTATGTATGTATAAAAATGAAAGAAATTAGTGAAGTGATTTAAAGAATGATGGATACTCAACAACAAAAAATTCCATTTAGTTCTGAAATGTATTTGTACACTGACATTTAAATATGGGGACAGCTTATGTTCCGGCCATACACAACAATATAAGCCAGAGGGAGACATGTAAATTAAAGCAAAATTTTCCAGAAAGGGCCCCCTTACCCTTTAACTGCAAAACAAACAGATCTCCAGTCTCCCTGCAATGCAGGGCATACTTGGATGGTATTTACACCTACGAAGAGAGAAAAAAGGAGGCAGCTGGCAGGGGCTCTTGTTCTAACTAGAATTGCTTGCTCTGATTCTCTCTCCATTGCTTTTCCCATGTTTCTCTGACCAACAATATGGTTTATAATTCCTTGCAAACCAGAGCCCCACAAGTGGCCAAGTAACTGATTTTTAGCTCCAAATATAGAGGACAGGGCTGAACTGTGATTTGTATGTAAATGCAATGGTTTAAAGACATCCTATATTGCATAAAAACCCCTTACTAAAACAAGAAAAAGAGTGGCTTATTTCAACCTCCTGATAGGTTATTTCTGCCCCTCCAAACTCTGCACAAGTCTGCAATAATTCTATTCAACTACAATGAAGAATAAAACACAAGACCATATTTATTGCTCCATCAAAAGGCCTTTAAGGAATAAAAGCTTTATTCTCCACACCCAAAAGAATTTGAAATATACTTGTTTTAATTTTGGGTAAAAAGCTGAAAGGGTAGTTTAAAAGTACTGGATTTAAATAATGAGAGATTATTTGATTGATTCACTTTTCTCCCTGGTTATCATTCCTTGAACTTCATGGCAAGCAGGAAAACCTGCCATAACCATTTTACCCAAGTTGAGTAAATATATCATATTTAGTCTTAAAATTTCAGAGTTCTCTCCACCCACCATTGCCCTCCTATATATTCCAGGTGAAACACTGTATTTTTAGGGCCCTCTTATCCCATGACTTCAAAGTTTTTGAGTTGTGACTATTCACTCCTCTCTTGCAGGTCCTAAAACTTGCCCTCTTTTCTCTTTTAAAGTAAAATATAAATAGGTTTTGGGAGGTAAGATTCTTGTGACATCCCAACTTAACTATATTTTTAGTAGTTAAAAAATTGTATCAGATATCATCACTCAACTCCTAAATAGGATTCTATATTTTACTTTCAAAAAATCCAAATAACTTTTAAAAAGCAAAAAACAAAAAATTCTTCCATAACCAACGAATTCCATACCTATTACATTTACAATGGCCTTCAGTGCTCCAAGAATGCTGCCCAAAACTTCAGGGTACTCTTCACCCAAATACTCATACAAAACAACACCCAAATGCCCCATCAATTTTTCCTGTTTAAAAAGAAAAAAATGATTAAATGTTACTGTTTATCCTATTTCTTTCGGTGAATAAATAAGAATCTGATATAGAAGTTTACCTCTTGACAAGTCTTCATGACAACAGCTGTTCGAGAGATTAAGTCAGCTGCCTGCTGCCTAACTTTTGCTGATTTGTTATTTAAACGCCACAAAACTGTACCACAGATCTGAGGCAAGTAAGGTTTGACTCGTTTGCCAAGAGCATTGACCACTGTACCAAAGCCGTTCAACATTACTGAGTCCTTATTAAAAAAAAAAAAGGCCAAGTTAAATTTAAAAACTATATTCAATGTGAACAAGAATTCAGTTTGTGACAAAACAGTTAAAATATACTAATATTCAGCTTCCAAAAATTTATTCTAAAAATGTGATGTATTAGAACATTTCTTTGTAGTTAACTGCATAAATATGGGCATTTAAAAATTTTAATTACTCTTTAGTGATAATATTTCCTTGAAACTACTTTTTACAAATATGAGAGCCAATGGCAACTTGCCATAATAATTAGTATCATTACCTCTGTAGTCTGTTCTTGGAAAGCATAAAGAATACCATCAATCAGTTGTTCTTCAAGTTTATGATCAATATCTGCTGCTCCCAAGTTGCCCATGATTTTCTCAATTGTCTCCATAACCATTTTTCTGTACTGTTCAGCTTCATCTTTTAGATCATCCACAATCCTGGATATAATTTCTGCTGCACCTACTTTGTTTGCCAACTCCACAGTAGTATCAACTAACTAAAAAAAAAGGAGGGAAAAATCAATTTACTGCTTTTCCAAGGAAATACAGAGAAATTATGAAAATGGAATATTCTAAAGATACTATTTAGCTAGTCAGTGTGTTGAGAACAGCTGGCTCCTACTATTAAAACTTTAAGATGGGACTTCCCTGGTGGTACAGTGGATAAGAATCTGCCTGCCAATGCAGAGGACATGTCTTTGATCCCTGGCCAGGGAAAATACCACATGCCCAGACCAACTAAGCCTGTGCACATAATTATTGAGCCCACGCTTTAGAGTCCATATGCTGCAGCTACTGAAACCCAAGAACCCATGAGCCAGAGCTCCACAAGAGAAGCCACCACAATGAGAAACCCATGCACAGCAACAAAAAGCAGCCCCCGCTCGCTACAACTAGAGAAAGTCCTAAGAGCAGAAACGAAGATCTAGCACAACCAAAAAAATTTTTTTTTAAATAATAAAACCTTAAGAAAAAGATGGCCAAAAAAATTAAGTGTGAGTCTATGTCAAGGGGATTAAAGATTATATTCATGCTTCATTTAAGCCAGATTAAGTAGTTCATTTACTAGATAAAAATGTCAATTCATAGTTGGCTATTTATTCTAGAATGCAAACTCAAAATGAAAATTGACTTGCTGACTAAAATCCATTCTTTCACAAGCAAGCAAACAATCCTCAAGGCAAAATATGACTTACGTAATATGCAATCAAACTAATGGATTAATTGAAAGAATTTCTAAAAATATATATGTTTTTAAAAATAAACACTTACCTGTCGGTAATTTCTTCTATCCAAAGCCATTCTATGTTGCCAAAAGTGTTTAAAAAAGGGAGGAAGGATCTCTGTTTTAATGTAGTTTGCTTCTACACCATCTGTTCCACAACACTGCTTTACCACCTAAAATGTTCAAAAAGATAATAATAGCAGCAAACACAGTCCTTATCTAAAATGTATTTTTTAATGATATAAAATTCTCTTTCAACAATGAAACACATCCAATTTAGATTAATAAATATGGAACAATTTGGAAAAAGTACCTTTAGCACAATTTTCTTCATTTCTTCATCAGGAGACTGGAATTCTCGAATAAGAATTAACATCACTTCTCTAGTATAGTAGTTGGCATATTCTGCATCCATGAGAGGAATAAGATACCCAATAGCCTTTAAGAAAGCGGCAAGACCCTATTATAAAATAAAAAATATATATATACTTAGTAAATTAGATTTAGGTCACTTGAACTTCAATGAGTAGAAATAAAAAACACAACCAAACTGGTGAATTTACCTTTCCTCTGTGTTGGCGGATACCCTTCCATAGAGGCTTTAATACAGAATCGAAAGATTCGATACCATAAGGGGTTGCTGCTTCAGCCAGGGCAGCAATGGCCAAAGCACTAATGGTCCGAACTTTTTGCTGCTCATCCACAAGACCTATAGAAAGCCAAACACAGGTTTCAACTAAGCAACATTGCCTAGTTTCAACTCAGATAGTACTACTGAGATCCCAGCAATACATCTAACCGTTTAGTCAAACTGCAGAATCTGTTTACAATGGACAAAGTTAGGCAAAAGTCAGTATGAACTATAGCCTATTAGCAGCTAATATTACAAATCATAAACTATATGGTGTTTATGTAGGTCACCTTCCACTTCTCCAAAAATCAGTAGCCTAAATTTCAGGAAACCTGTCTTAAAGTTATCCTACAACTTACCATGCTCAATGATTTCAACTAAACTTCTGAGATGTGGCAAGATGGCACAGCCCATGAGAATAGCTATCTGCTGTACAATCTTTATACCAGTGTGTCTCGCTTGCCAGGACTTCTTGCTTTTGCACACAGCTTTTAAGAAAGGCAATAACGAAGGAATGCCCAGAGCAGAAGCTACAACAGCAAAAGCTCTAGCTGTTGTGTTACGGACATACTCATCCATGTTATCTATATCAGGTCTCATGGTAGAGATCATAGTAGCCAGTCCAGCAGCCTGAAAGTTCAAGAAAAAAATGATAATAATGAGTTGATAACATTAACCTTCAATCATTTTGTTCTAAAATTGAATAATCCTATCAACAAATATAAAACTTTCTTTTCCAGAAATATAAATACCTTTGCCAAATTAGAAATAATCTCTCTGCCTTCCACTCGAGCGTAGTAATCTTCATCAATCAACAATGGTTCAATGACCACTAGGATCTGAAAAAGAGAAGGAGCTACATTTTCACATCAGTTACTGATGCAATGCTCATGTAACAGAGTACATATAAGGAAATTTTTAATTTCTAAGACTGTGTTAATTAAGGGACAGATTAAGAATTTTAATCACACAACTTTAAACCCAACATAAAAATCAGTATTTGGGAGAAATGGTAATACAAAAATTATTAAATACAATATACACACACACTCCTATCTGCATTTTACAATTCTAAGCCATAATTACCATCAGCAAAAAGATGGTTCTTTGTACTAAATGGCTAATGACATAGAAACATGCATTTTCACATCCTAATATCAATAAAAGCAAATTAAAAATATGAGTGCTATGAATCCACTATATAGGATGGCCAAAAGTTACATCTATTTATACATGTATTTGTATATGTACCTACGTGCAAAGAAAAAGGTCCGAGGGCATGTAAATGTAACAATGGCTAACTGAGTATTCTTTACAAGGAGTTGAAGTTTCCCTTTTTTATTGTAAATGTATAGCATCAGTTGTTACTTTTTAAGAATTTTTACATTTCACAAATACATCTATTGATAAGTTGGTAAAAAAACATTATGAATTCTTTTTATATCAAAATATATGAAGTCATTAGAAACACAACTGGAGAACAAACCTTGTGTACATATGGTCGAACTAAGTCATCAAGTTTGTATAATATTCTATCAATAACTTTCACAAGTAAATGACGCTCTTGATCCTCAAGTGTAGGTGACATCAGCAGAGGAAGAATCTGATTAAACAAAGGACCAGCTCCAAATTCACGAGCTTTATCAGTAATCTGACGCAATGCAGCCTGGAAGAAAGAGTAAAAGGTAGGTTTCTCGATTATAAGCATTTTGAATGGGAGCAAAATAATTACTCCATGGTTTTCTGTAACTGACTATTTTAGTGTAAACTTCACACGGATATTTTACATACAGAAGTATGTGTTCATTCCCATCAAAATTACTCTGAAGTTTGAACTCCTGTGATAGAGGCTTAATCAATGTTTTCAGATAATTCAAACAGGGTAACAATGCTAGAGGAGGTGTGGAGAGAAGGGAACCTTCCTACACTGTTGGTGGGAATTTAAGCTGGTGAAACCATTGTGAAACAGTATGGAGGTTTTTCAGAAAACTAAAAATAGAATTATCATATGATCCAGCATCCCACTCCTGGGCATATATCCAGACAAAACTCTAATTCAAAAAGATACATATACCACCTAAGTGCACAGCAGCTCTATCCACATTAGCCAAGCTGTGGAAACCACCTAAATGTTCACTGACAGATAAATGGATGGATATGGCACATGTATACTATAGAATACTACTTATCCATAAAAAAGAACAAAGTAATGTCATTTGCAACAACATGGATGCAACTAAAGATTATTATTGAGGTGAGTCAGAAAAAGGAAGACAAATACCATATATCACGTAAAGGCGGAATCTGAAATACAACACAAATGAACCTATCAACAAAACAGACACAAAAAACAGACTTGTGGTTTGGGGGCGGGCAGGATGGACTAAGAGTTTGGGGTTGGCAGAATGCAAACCATTACATTTAGAATGGATAGAAAACAAGGTCCTAGTGTACAGCACAGGAAACTATACTCAATATCCTGTGATAAACCATAATGGAAAAGAACATTAAAAAAGAATGTATACACGAATATAACTGAGTCACTTTGCTGTACAGCAGAGATTAGCACAACACTGTAAATCAACTATACCTTCACTAAAAAAAAATTTGAAAAAAATATAAGAAAAAAAGGGTAATTTAATAGAAAGAGTCACGAGAGTATAAAGTAAAACTCCTAAACTTCTCCTAAAGAACCAACCATTTTCAAACCACATATGATACTAATTTCCCACATAATTCTACTAATTCCCTTATTTTCAGCATGTTTTAAAGGCCCTGAGCATAAAATGGAGAATTTCTAAGATTATAATGAACATGATAATTTAACAAACTGGTACTTACCTTTCTCATAGGAGGTGTTCCATTCTTAATTTTTAAAAGCAACTTCATTATTTTTCTCTCTTTTTGCTCTTCTGGACTAAGAGTTGATTCATCGACATCAACCTAACAGTAAAAAGTAAAAAATTTAAAGGTTAGTGGAGATATAATGACTTGTAACTGCTAAATAAAAAGTTAGTATTTTCTATGTTATTATCACTTACCAAAAGTTTATCAAAGTACTGAATATCATCAGGTTTTAAAAATGGAAGATTTCCAGATGGTTGGTCATTAACGTTTTTCATAGTTCTATCTTCTGTTTGCATGTGGAAACCTGTCATACCACCCAAAGGTGTTGGAGTTGCTGTCAGCTTTCGAGCTGGAGTTCGAATAGGAACATATCCAGCTGGAGGGGGAAGTACCTAATACAGTTAAAAGACAGTTTAGGACTTTCTTAGCTTTATATAATAAATGATAACAAAAATGAATAATATGTGCACCTAAAAAGCTTTTTGCTTAAAGGCAAGAATTAACATCAATTAACATCAATCTTATTTTTCTATTTTAATTGTATGTTTAAAATATATGACAAGTATTACTCTTTCTCATCAAATTTAAATTAGATTAAGTGTACTAGTGTGGGGAAATCAAAAGATACATGAAGAAGGCTTACAAAATTCTGATCACTTTTAAACATTAGACTATATAAACATATTGGTGAACAAGCATCATATAAATGCAAATAAGCTCACAAAGTGCACAGAATGCATAAAAGATATTACAATAATGAAAAATTTAAAATTAGTTCATGTAAATCTCTGCGCTACAAAAGCAAATCTCTTTTAAGACTGTACAAAAATGCGTAACTGCATAAAAACCAAAAATGTTGAGCAAAGCCCTGTAAATACACCATTTGACTAAAATCAAAAAATTCACTCAAAATTCACAAAGGAGGATTTTCCCCTTCTACTTATAAAGAAATCAATGAATGTGATTGAGACAGACACTCCAGTAGTCAGCAGTAGGCTGGAGAGTGACTATACCCACAGTATAACATGGAGATTTGTGGTGATTTAGTCACTAAGTCGTGTCCGACTGTGTGACCCCATGGACTGTACTGCACCAGGCTTCCTCTGTCCATGGGATTTTCCAGGCAAGAATACCGGAGTGGGTTGCCATTTCCTTCTCCAGGGGACCTTACTCACCCAAGATTATAAAAAGTTATGAAATAGTTAATTCACGCATACTTAAAAACAAATACTCTAGTACAAACCTAATGAGGGGAGAGGGGAAAATACATAAAACTGTTAAGCAGCAATAGACATTGGCAGAAAAGGCCCAGTAAAGGCCATCAAATTACTTAGGTTCCAGCTCTGATTATAACATCAGCTATATGACCACGTTTAGACCATCAAAAGGTCCTTGAGTCAGAGGTACCTACAAAATTTTATACTTCAAAGTAAACTTCAATTTGCTATGGTAAAGCAAGAACATTCTTTGTGTTCACTGGCAATCCATGCACTAAATACACAGGATCTTGTGAGACATCAAGTAAAATAACCATGATCTAATGTGGAAATGAAACACACTTGGAAATATCTAAAGAATGAAACAGAGTAGTAAATTTGGGCAAGACCAATGCAAACTTTACCAGTTAGTATTTTCAAAGAATATTTAAAACAAAAACCAGGCAATTTCCTGGTGGTCCAATGGTTAGGACTCGTCGCTTTCATTGCCGGGGCCAAAGATCAATCCTCTGCCCCAGATTGATCGGGAATAGATATCCTGCAAGCTTCATGGCATACCCCTCCCCACCAAATCCACATTTTAAAAACCAGATTCATGTTGTTATTACCTTATATCCTTCTGGGAACATAGCATCTAATTCTTCATCAGACAATGGGCGATTTCTCTCATCAATTTCTCGCTCCCATCGCCAAGCCTGAAGCTGCTCAGGAGTCATACTCATTATGTGACCTACCAAAAAAGAAAATTTCTGTAATAATCTACATAGTGCAAGATTTTATCATTACATAGATCCTTGGGATTGGATATAAGACAGTTAAGATCAATTCTAACATTCATTTTAATATTATAAACTCACACTTCCTTTTATGTCCTGTTATTCTTGCTAAAAATAGGCATTAATAACACACAGAAAACCACAAAGTTCAAAATACTAACAGGGGAAAAAAATTATTTCCAATGATAAAGTTTCTACCTGGAGTAGGGGTGGCCATGTTCATGGCTGGTGTGCCAATTGGTGTCTTTCCAGGGGTCAGAACAGGAGTGCTTCCACCCATCTGACTAGCTGGTGTTTCATCCCAACGTGACTTTCTTTTACTGGCTCCGGGAGTTGGCGTTTCACCAATGGAATCTCCACCTCGATCTGTTCGAGGAGTCTCAGCCCATCCACTTCCATGCCCAGGAGTATCTTTAAAGAAAAAGTGAATAAGCCTAAAATTTTAACCACTGTCAAAAAAAAATGACTGTTTATTCTCAAACAGTTAACAAACTCAAACTGATGAAGTTCAGAAACAAGAAAAGGAAACAGGAACAAAGAATTTTTTAAATCACTCACAATACCACAACCCAGAAATAGCCACTTTGTGTATCTTGAGGCATTTTTCAATTTTCCAGAGTGAGATTACTCTGCACGTGCAATTTTATACTGCTTCTCTTATCCATTACATTACTGTTTTTGTGGGAGGAGGAGATGGGGGTGTGTGGTTTGTGGAATCTCAGGTCCAACTGAACCCAGGCCCCTGCAGTGAAAACACTGAGTCCTAATCACTGGACTAGAGAATTCCCTATACTACATGTTAAAGCACTCTGCCCTATCATTAAACATTCTTTATAAATTCTTAATATAGCAGATGTACTATTAAATCTGAACTTTCAAAAACTATTCTCACAGCTTTGGAGAAGTCACACAAACAACAATTAGATTTAGGCAAATTTACACAAAGAGTAGATGAGACGTTACCAGACGCTGGGATGAGGAAGAAGGGCGAGTTATTAATGGGTTCAGCTTTTACTTGCAATGAAAAAGTTCTAGAAATGATAGTGATAATGGCTGCACAACATGTGAATGTACTTAATGTTACTAAATTGTACCCTTAAAATTAATAAAATAGCAAACTTGATGTTACGTACAATGATGATATTACATGACAATAACTGATGTTATTATACTATAATACAGTATAAGTTATGGCCTTTAAACTTTACTTTCTCCTTTCTTCCTGGGAAGCCCTGATGGCTCAGCAGTAAAGAATCCACCTGCAATTCAGGAGACGCAGGTTCCATCCCTGGTTCAGGAAGATCCCCTGCAGATCACAACCCACTCCAGTATTCTTGCCTGGGAAATCCCATGGACAGAGGAGCCTGGCAGGGCTACAGTCCATGGAGTCACAAAAGAGTGGGACACAACTTAACGACTAAGCAACAACAAATGTTTCTCCTAAAATAATCCTTAAACCCCTTTAAGAAGGGAAAAGATTTACACATATAACCTGCTCAGTTCTTAACCTGTCCCGAAAACATCTGGTTATTTATCTGTCTATCCAGGACCAGAAGAATTTCACCCACAGACATACCTCATCAAATCAACATTTTACTCAAACACATGCCCAGATTCCACTAGAAGTACCTCTTTCTGTTTTGGGGGTCTCATCCCATCTGTTTTTCCGAGCACTGGAAGTTGCACCTCCATGGCCTGGTGTTGCGTGGCCTGGTGTATCGCCTCGTCCAGGAGTAGCAGCTCCCGCAGGTGTGTGACTAGGGGTAGGATCCCATATTTTTGAACCTGGGGTTGCTCCAGGAGTTTCACTTCCCTTTGCACGACCTGGTGTTTCATCCCATCTTAAGGAAGGGGTATGTCCAGGGGTCTTAACAGAGTAAAACATTTTTATTTCAGACATCCACATGAAAGTAACCAACACACTTAAAAAAAAAATTAAATGTTTTAGTTCATGATTAAGAGAGTAGATTATCCTTCTGCTGAAAAGATACCTACTTTCTAAGCAAACATGTTTATGACTAAAAATTTAAAGATTTAATTTAAAGCACTGAAAAAAGCCCTAGCTTAAAAAAAATGACATATTTTGGGTAATAATCTTGTTATGCCACTAATGGTTCTGTAACTTTGAGAAAACATTAAGGTTTTTCTGTTGAGATCTCAAAAACTTTCAGTTCTAATGATATGCACCTCTCCAATCTGGGGCTTAGAAACATAAGCACAAAGTTTCCCACTAAGAATATTTTTGTATTTTTGTTCAGTTTTATGTGTTTAATTAATTTGAGCATGTTTTGAATCACTTGGGTAATTGTAACTTGATACTGCCACATAATTTCAAACCCTTGAAATGAGGTTAACTTATAATCTTTATATTACTCTCAAGGTTAATGAAAACAAAAAATTAGAAGCTGACTTAATCAAAAGTTCCATGGTAGTTCAAATAAAGATAAGCAGTGAGCGATATAGAGCATCAGACAGTGTGACAGTAAAATAACCTTCATAATGCAGACAATATCATATCAAAAATGGCAGGTCAATCAGTGGAAACAAAATTTGTATTTAAATAATTCTGTAAGTTTTGTAGTATATTTTTACATATTTCTTTTAAAGTTGGATGCTCCACCTAAGAGTTCTATTTAGCTTTATGTTTGCAAATAAGAAACAATATTTTTTTTTTCTTTCAAAAGATTCTATGTATTAATCAGGGTTAAGAAATTCTTAATTAGGTGAGTAAAGCATATAAACAGTTGGACCATAAAGAAGGCTGAGCGCCTAAGAATTGATGCTTTCGATTGTGATGCTGGAGAAGACTCTTGAGAGTCCCTTGGACTGCAAGGAGATTAAACCAGTTAATCCTAAAGGAAATCAACCCTGAATATTCATTAGAAGGACTGATGCTGAAGCTCTAATCCTTTGGTAACCTGATATGAAGGGCTGACTCACTGGTAAAGACCCTGATGCGGGCTGAAGGGAGGAGAAGGGGGCAACAGATGATGAGATGTTTAGATGACATTACCACCTCAATGGACATGAATCTGAGCAAACTTCAGGAGACACCGAAGGACACGGAAGGAAGCCTGGCGTGCTGAAGTCCGTGGGGTTGGGAAGGGTCAGACTCAACTTAGTGACTAAACAACACTGAACAGTAACAAGGCACATAAACTGCTAAAAAAATCTTTTGGGGAGCTGCTCTTCCTGCTCAATCAGGTAAGAAAAAATTCTTCCTACTATCCACTGTAATTCCTACAGACATGATTAGAATGGAATTGTGTTAAATGAGAAACATGAAAGAAAATATGGTCTGAATCTCTAGTTTTTATAAAACAAACATCAACTCTTGGGTCTTCTTTTCTGTTAAAGAGATACAAGACAAGTTTCTTTTTCTCAGTTTTCAAAATTTACAGTGAATGCCAGCCACAGAATTTAACTTAGTAATAATATTTCTCTGCAGAATCAAGTCCTCTCATGCATCACCAAGCAAATGGGAAGTCCCAAGATCTACCTTAAACTAAATTGGTTGGAAATTATGTGTTAGATTTAGAACTCAGTTCTGAGTTTGGAAAAACACTGCCATGGTCTGACATGCTTTTCCTCACTTGTAAATAAACCTGCGGTAGCCTATGCGAGAGTGGACAGTGACTTAGACTAGGGTAGTGGGGACAGAGATCATGTAAAGTGGCTAGATTCTGAATACATTTAAAAGTGGGGCCAAGAAAATTTATTTTGGATAGGATGTCAGATTAGAGAATAAAAGGGATATACGATGACCCTGAGGGTTTGGTTTGAGCCAATACACATGGGAGCAGGATGTAAAGAGTGAATAGGGAAAATTAATTTTATTTTAGAAATACTGATTTTGAGATGCCTATCAAATACACATCAAGGTAAATGTGTTGGGTCTGAGGAACAGAGAAGGAAGGATGGATCTGTATATTTGGGAGTTGTTTTACAAAGACAGTATGTAAATACAGGAGCGAGATCCTAGAGTTAATTTAGGCTGAAAAAAGATCTGAGAACTGAGCATTAGAGTACATTAAATTTAAGGAAGCTAAGGATGATACAGCAAACAAGACTAAAAAGTAGTAGCCACTAAGAGGAGTATTAGGAAAATCAAGAAAGACTGAAACCCAGAAGCTAGGGGAAAAAAGGGTATCAAAGAATGTCTACTGATATGCTGAGTAATATGAAGATTGAGATCTGACTTTTGGATTTAGCAATGAGGAAGCCACCTTAACAAAGACAATTTGTTAGAAGGGATGCAAGCGAAAGCACAGAGTGCCAAGTATAGATAAATGATCCACTCAAAGCATTTTGCAGTAAAGAGAAAGAAATGGGATGGTAGCTGGAAGGGGATGTGAGGATCAAGAGATGATTTATTGCAGTTTTTTGGTTTTTTAAAAAGATAAAGATAGAGGAGGTACAGGCTTCACAGAACATAAGGAAGTCATTTGAAGGGAAGGGGAATACAGCCATTGCTTGATGATCAGAGTTTGTCTGAGTGATGAAAAAGTTTCGGAACATAAATCATGGTGGTTCTTGTACAACATTTTAAGAGTAATCAATATCATTAAATTTTACACTTAAAAATGGTTAAAATGGCAAATTGTATATTTGACCACCAAAAAAAAGTTTCTAGGAAAATAAACTGACAAAGAAAATGCAGTAGTAGTGTGTATCTGACACCTGTAGTCAGACTTAAAATCATCCATCTAGAAAATGAAGAGGACCATTATGTTATACTCAGCCTCCATAGAATGTGACGTACTTCCATATCTGTATTTAATATTTCAAAAGAAACATCCCTTTACTCTTAAGTTATAAACAGAACTGTTCTGCCCAGAAGTCATGTTGAAGCCTTTATCCTTGCTGTAACTGTACCTGGGAGACTGAACCCTGAGTGAGGTAATAAGGTTAAATGAGGTCACAAGGTTGGACCCTAACCTGACAGGACTGGTGTGGTTACAGGCAGAGAGAGAGACACCAGAGCTCCCTCGCTCTTTCCACATGAGCAAAGGCCACATGAGGACACAGCAAGAAGGCAAACATCTGCAAGTCAGGAGGAGAGCTCTTACTAGGTACTAACGCTACTGGCACCTTGATCTTCAAGCCTCCAGAAGTGTGAGAAAATAAATGTCTCTTTAACCTACCCAGTCTGAGGTTATCTTGTTAAGTCAACAAAAGCAGACCAATATATTCCATGAGAGAAATAAATTAAAAATAGTAACAATAAAAAATAAAAAGAAATTACCTCTGCTTGATCCCAACTTGATAGCTTTTTTGGAGTGGCACCAGGAGTCTGATCAGCTGTTTGATCCCAACGTCGTTTCCGTTTTGAGGGAGGCTGGGATGCTGCTGCTCCATTGACGACTTTTAGTTCTCCAGCCTTAGCTTTTTCTGCTAGCTGTTGCCTAATTTCTCTCTGAAAAATACACAAATAAACAGTGAGCATCTTTAAAACACTTTCAATATATTTTCAACACTTTCAATATATTTTCATACCATTAGTAGAGTTATCTGTACATAACACCATTTTATTCTTCAATCATTCTCCTTTCTATGCTACTGGTATTTCCATTCCTTATTTTACCTCTCTTTCCTGTATTTTCAAGCTTTATACACTGTCTTTCTACGTAATATACGAGCAAATATGGAATGTATTACATAGAGAGTGCTGCTTTATATATAGTTAATGAAGTAAAATCTTCAGTCAATGGCAGCAAACCAAAATGCTTCCACTGAAAAATACATCAAGTAAAACTCATAAAAATAGTGATTAAGACTATGTAATAAGTTGGGAAAGTGATAAATTTTCAAACTTTTATTGTAATAGTAACTATGAAGTATTATATATACTATAGTCACAACAAATATACATTTAATTTACCCTGTGATTTTAAAGTGGCGTTCTATAACCCCACTAGATATATGGAGTTCTATAACCTCAAAATCTATTATATATTCATAATAAAGTGACAAAGACTAAGTATTAAAACAGAGCAATCTCTGCAGGCCAGCAGGAACTCGTCAGAATATTCAAACTGATTTCCACACATATTCAAACTGAATTTTGTGGAATAATAAGAGGCTTTTCAAAAAATGATTTCACTATTTGACTTTTCCCTTACACAGTGACTTCAGGGACATACCATTAATAGCCCCCACAGATACATCCACTACAAAATCTGTATGTATACACATATATTGGAGAAGGAAAGGGCAACCCACTCCAGTGTTCTTGCCTGGAGAATCCCAGGGAAGGGGGAGCCTGGTGGGCTGCCATCTATGGGGTCTCACAGAGTCAGACTCGACTAAAGCGACTTACCAGCAGAATTCTGCATAAGGTTCTTTCTCAACTTATTTTTATTAACAGTAACAATAATAAAAAAGTAAGCAATATTTGTGCAGCAAATAAAAAAGGAAATATAAAAGACTCTCAATCTCAACTTCCTTTACATTATTCCAACACCATGAAAATAAAAAGCATGTTTACAGACCTCTTCTTTAGTTAAATGCTGTTCTCGCATTACATCCATGTAAGTCCTAGCATTCATTTTAGGATCAGGGGTCTTCCCTCCTGCAGAAAAGAACAGCAACAGGACAAGAGTACAATAAATAAAAGATAATTAGGTTCAATTGATTTATCTGCCCTGCTCTAATATTACATTATTCCATAATCATTTAATTTATTTTTTGATGAAAAACTTTAATAATTATACATCTTACTTTTTATTGAGTTTGCTGATCAATTTAACCTGTTTGAACACAAACATATCTACAGCAGTTTAAAACAAAGATTTTAATGCATATAAAAACAAAATGACAGCACAGTTTAGTGTCTTCAGAAGTGATGGGTTCCTGGGTTGCTAATCCGGAATACGTACACTTTCGTGCCTTTGTCTCCATCAGCAGTTCTGACTTCAAGCAGCAGAATAGAAGCCTAGAAAATTATCTCTTTACCATTAGTAACACTTTGGAAAGATATTTATATTCAAAACATTACCTGTTGCAAGCTGTTAAAATCCTGACTACAAGTAACTATGACTAGGTAAGTTCTTCATACAATGTTCTACAACAGTTTTAGTTTAGAAAATCTGACTTTTAAAAATATACCTCTAATCTTATTCTGATGTCATGTTACTAAAAAGGGCTTCATGGGCTTTCCACGTTTTGTTGACCCAGAAACATATTTTTATCTTCTTAGAAAGTATAAATAACAACTGGAAACATATTACTTGAAATATATTACTTCTACCAGTTATTATGATGCATATAGAAAAAAAGTGGTGTACAAAGAGATGTGTTAGTCTCTTGGTTAAAGTTTCAGTATTTGCTTTTCAAACTTTGAAATATCTTAAAGAAGCCCAAACAAAACAATACAAGATTCACAGAGGCACACGATGTTTTTAGAAATGTGATAATTAGCTATACAAGTAGTATAGCATCATAATTTAGGAAAATATAATAAAATTCTAAGACATTTCCTATGCTGAAGATCATGCCCAATTGATAGTGTCATTCTTTCTGACACTAGCTCTGATAAGACTTCCTTTGGAATACTTTTTCACCATAATCTAGAGAGGATGTGTTGAACTGCACCCTTAAGAATGCAGACAGGACTGGCATATAGCAGTACTGCTGTAGGAAAGAAATTAAGGACAGTTAGTATGGGCCTGTGAATTCTGACATACATGTTTAAATCAATTACAATTATGCAAGTAAAAAAAGAATATCCCTACTAATTCATGCAGGCTGAAAGTCTAATTTATAAACCTGCAGCAGAATCTAATTTTAAGAAACAGGCACCTAATTTTGATTTTGAAACTCACTCACCTGAGGAAAGCATCCATCAGGCTCACTATGCCCCTTGTGCTGACCTGTACACTAAAATCAGCAAAACAGACTCCAACTATTAAAAATATCAAAGTCTTTGTATACATACTTCTGTTTTAACTTTAAGTTTGCTTAGAGCAAAGTAGGTGCATTTATTAAACTATATTTAGAGCAACATGGGGGGAGCTCTAATGTGGAAACAGTTTCTCAAAAGTTAACAATCCTAAAAATCTAGATTTGGGATGAAAACTTTCAATAATTTGAAAGTATCTTGAGCAGAAAAACACATTTGTTCAAAGTAAAGAAAGCGTACCCAAAACAAAAGTAAAAGAAAAACCTTTAACCCTTTGCGTTTCTATGGCATGGGCTCATTAGTTTCTTGTCCTTCTACCTGGAAAGAAAACTGGCATTATAAAGATGAAGAATATGGCATCTGTGACTTCAACCAAATCTACACAAATCTATAGTAAGGGGGATTTTAAAAAAGAAAAGCAAATTCATAAGCATGCCAAAAAAAATCAAAGGGCTAAAGACAACTTAACACAAATAAATTTCTGAATACTTATAGAAAAGTGGGAAAGAATTACCATCTGCAAAAGGATCAAGACGCTCAGGGGAAATTATCATGGTCCGCCTGTGCTTTTTGTATTCATCTTCCCGATCTGCAATCTTCGGAGGTCGATGCTCAGCAAATGGATCATACTGAAAAGAGGTATGTCTCATTTAATATTCACTTATTAAATAACCAAACAAAATCACAAACAAAAGTCAGAACATTATAAAACATAAAAATGTTTAATAAATGCCTACTAATATTCTGTATCAATACTCACATAAATGCTATTGTGAGAAAGTCAGGCATATGAGGAATTTCCATAGTTCAATAATTTTTTAAAATCAACTCTCCTCAAAACATTAATTTGACTCCTAAAATAAATGAGTTTCCCCGGGAGTTGAGACATTCAGTTTTCTTTATCCAAATAAACTCTGGTTTAATTTTTTTTTTAAGTTACCTGTTCTGTTGACTGTGGTATATCGTTAAGCAATGCCACAGGGGCATGATATCCTGGCTTCTTCTGACCAAGCAAACTTGTAGATGATGAGTAGTCATCGTCATCCTGCAATGCAATACCCCCCAAAAACCAAAAAATGTCAGAACTTAGAAACTAGAAAGTATATAAAGATTCAATATGAAATCAAAATACAATATGATGAAGCTTGTTAACACTTGGGTTTTCTGTTCAACTCAAAAAACTACTAAAAAATTTAAATTTAGTTTTCTATACTCTTAAAAAGATTAAATAAGGACTGCTTTCTGTGGAAGTCAATTAAAGTTATATGTGGACTAGAAAAATGTGAGCATTTCATTTTTCTCAGTGGGCATGATTAAATTTGTTTTTCAGATTTGGAAACTACAAACAGCTTCTTTAGAATTCTCCAGTTTCCTGGTCTAACTCTTTTTTAAAAAACTTGGTTTAGCCACAGAAAAAAGTAAAATGTAATTAATTTTAAATGTATTTCCCTAATAGTATTACTATGTTTAGACAGAATAATGTTATATTATTTTACTAATGTAAGAAGTGCAACAACAGGCAGGTCTCAAGAAGATCTTAACACATCATTTATTTTATTTAAAACGGAAAAAAAAATTTCCTGCTCAGCTTTTGGAACACAGAGCCATTACTGCCTCTTACCATTAAGGTATGATATGCAAAGAGGCCTGACTGGCTTCTACAAATTTTGTTTTGGCACTTTAAAATTTTTCTTTAAAAAAGGTGCTAACTATAAAATAAAATGTGGCTTGAATTTCATAAAAACAACAAGTTTCACAATCTATATACATAGGTTACTGAATCACACAAAAGTGATAAGCTATTTCACCAAATTTGGATGTTTGGGATGGTCTGACAAGATATAAGCTCTGCGGAATAGATGGAAACACTTTAAGAGACGTGTTTCAAAATGAGAGGTAGTCCTCCTTCAGAGTAACTAAAACAGGCTCGAAAAAGCCTATTAATGTCAGTACCAAAACAGTTCATTCATATTAAGATACCAAGGGAGGAAAAAAAACAGTATCAAGCAAAAATCAGAGGTCACAAGCCGTTCACAATGAAATCACTTCATAGAGGGCTCCTCCAAATAGAGCTTAGTAGGTAACAATAACTCAGTAGGTTACTTTTACAATGGTTAATGATTTCCAGGTGCTTTGCTGAATAAACTAGTTTTAAAATAAGAGTCAGAACTGAGCACTTCCAGAAGTCTTAGAAGAGAAAGATACCTTCAACAGTTTTATCCTCCCAAAGAAAAGATTTCTCAATCTCCAAAATGTCTTTAGAGATTACACCAGGTGACTCAAACAGAAAATTCCTTTATATTTCTTGCTCTCCAAAAAAAAAAAATGCTTGGACTCTCTGTATACTATGAAACTTACATCTTCAAGTTCAGTTGCAGCAATTGATGTCACATATCCAGCAAACCTGCTGTCACTTCCACCGTAAATTTCCTGGTCATAATAACCCGTAGAATCAAGGCCCACTCCTTGAGCTTCATCAAGAGCTGCCTTCTTGCCTTGAATTTCTCGAATCTGTGCTTCAATATCTGTAAGAAAATAAATACAGATTTTCTTCATCTCATTTTCCAAACATCACTCAACACAATACATTTCTCTACTGGGTATTATCAAAATAACCATAAAAAGTATTGATTTTTAATACATTTAAAATATCTCCACCTCAACAGAAGGTACTTAGGCACACAAAAGAAATTCTATTTCATCAACTACAAGTTACTCTTACCTTAAAAACAGCTTGCCAAAGTTTATTAAACTACCATTAAATTTTAACCTTTCCCAACTGAAAAAATCCTGGTGATGTTGATTAGGGAGCAAGAACAACACTTCAGATTATTTAAACACTACCAGAGAGGTAACAAGACTTCCCCGGTGGCTCAGACGGTAAAGCGTCTGTCTACAATGCGGGAGACCTGGGTTCGGTCCCTGGGTTGGGAAGATTCCCTGGAGAAGGAAACGGCAAACCACTCCAATACTCTTGCCTAGAAAATCCCATGGACGGAGGAGCTCAGTGCAGCCTACTGTCCATGGGGTTGCAAAGAGTCGGACACGACTGAGCGACTTCACTTCACTTCAGAGAGGTAAAAACGGTACTGTAGAGAGTGGGTCTCAAACTCAAATGTGCAACAAATCGTCTGTGGGTTCTGATTTTGTTAGAATGCAGAAGGCCTAGACCAGACCCAAGTTTCTGCGTTCCTAACAAGTTCCGAGGTAAAAGCCTAAACATCTTCAATAGTAAAATAACAAAGGATAAAATCTAAATTCTTAAGCATGTAATACAGAGCCCTACAGTTTGGCTGCAATCACCATCACATTAGATTTATGATTTAGAGTCCGAGCTTTAGATTAAAAATGTATGCCTTAAAGGTTCTTTACCTACTAATTAATACACTGATATATATGTCTCAGTTTCCTACAACAGACAGTTTCGTTTTAAGGATTAAATGACATAATGAGCATGAAACACTTAAGCATTCAATGAGCCCCCAAGCACTGTGTCTATCCATAGGTCTGACATTCAGAAGATGCACATGTGGTGAATGAAGTGTCAACTCTTCTTAACTGCTTTGCTAATTTTTAACTCATCATCTTATAATCTAATTTCATATCTCAATTATCTAAATCATGATCATTTCCCAATCATTCTAGTAACATCCTTCACATCCTAGTAACATGTTCTCTTGTTTCCTGATCCTATCAAGAACCACACGCTGCATATAGTCATGTCTCTTCAGTCTTCTTTAAATACAGACTAGTCTTCCAACCTTTTTTGAAAGTCTTTCCTGACACCAGATAACTTTAAATTATGAACTAATGTTTCATTTTAATAATCTGAAATAAAATATACATGTGTAAAGAAAAAAAGCGTTTCCACTGCCAGCGATCTGTGACCTCACAAATAGGCATTTCTTGCTAGCTCATTACCTTCAACTGAACTAGTCCTCTGATACTAGGCACTTCTGAAACACTCATTTATTAAGTTTGCAAGCATCAAAAGGAAACAATTCAAGTGGTACAAATAAATGCCTGACCCCCACCCCCAGCTAAGGGAGAAAACCCTAAGTCTTCAAGATGTGTGTGGCTTAAAGTAGAAAATGTAATAACATTATCTAGTCCAAGGCACGGCGTGCAGGAGCAAGTCTCAGAAACTCAAAATAACCCAACAGAGTTTAATACTGAAATTAGCAGCCCCAGTTTGTAAACGAGTCTCTTATAGTGTATCAGAGCACTACCATCCCCACTCATTTTTCCTGCATTTCTCCCCTCAAAACTTACAGCAGCCCAGGCAGCCAAGGGCCTCCATCACAATTAACCACAAACAGAAATACTGTCATCTGAGTTGACTGATTCATTTTACTATCCACTCTACTGTTGTTTATATATTTATATGTATATTTAAGCTTTAACCCATATTAGCTCCCCCCACCCCCACCCCCCAGAACACTTTTTCTCCTGATATAATACAAAGAATTCTCTCAGGGATTAGTAAGATTGGCTCAAGGGTGAGTGGAGACCAATTCTCACTTTTTCCTTTTTGAACACTGCCATTTCAGAAATGTTTACGGTTTAAAAAAATAAAAAACCACCACCACTAGGTGCATGTATCATTTTTGAAAGTAAATAGATTTTTTTTTTGAAAGAACCATAAATGCTACTGTCATCAAGACTCAGGCAAGAAACACAAATGCGTTAATTGCGCCAGCCAAATAGTCTGCAATTTCCTCTCCACAGCATCAGTGTAGTCTACTAACCACTGACATCAAAATCACCTCAGGAATCTGTAACAAGGACAGACTCCTAGGTCTCAAATATACTAAATCAGAATCTCCAGTGTATGAACCCAGGTTTCCACATTATCAGGAAACTCATACCTAGCCCAACACCTTTCCACTTGCAGCCCCATCCCAGTCTCACCAAAATCACCAATTTTATATTTTCCTCTAGGTGATATACAAATAAAAACCAGAAAGGGGCACTGTCTCATAAAAACTGCATCACACTATACCTATCATTGTGCAGCGTGCTCAGTCCCCAACTTACATCACAGACAGCTTTATTTTCCCTCTAAAGAACTTTTCCATTGTAAGGTTTCACCAACTATTATCCCTTTATTTGGATAAAATGTTTATTCAGAAACTGTCATCTACTGAATTTAACCTACTGATTTTATGTCTTTACTGATTAGCAACAGTTTTCTTATTGTGGAACAATTATGGAAAAATATTAAGAATTGGTAAACCTGGGCAACTGGTTACACTGTGTTCAGTACATTTTTTCCCTACACTTTCCTGTATTACATTTCATAATAGAAATGTGATCTGTAGAAGTCTCAAAGTAATTTTTCAAAGTTTTCTCTCCAGCAAAGGTTTATAAAATTCACAGCTTTCAAATTTTACATGCTACATCTCTGGGAAAGACAAAAAAGTTGTCTTTAGCTCTTTATTTTCAAAGTTACCTAACACTACATTACAGCTACTGGTACACAAGTATTCCTGTACTTTCTTAAATACGAACTGACTAAAAATAAGCAAATAGATAATTTCAGACAGCAAATGATTAACACATAAAACTTCTTAAGTTCAGTTCAGTCACTCAGTCGTGTCCGACTCTTTGCGACCCCATGAATTGCAGCAGGCCAGGCCTCCCTGTCCATCACCAACTCCCAGAGTTCCCTCAAACTTCTTAGCAAGTATGAAAAAAACTGAGGTGGAACATACCCAAAAGAATAACCAGAGGTCTAAAACATTTAAAAAAGGATGTGAGGAGGCAAAGAAGGAAATGTTTATGCTAATCTAGCTCTAGTTCAATTATGACCAACATGAACAAATCCTCTATTACCACCTAATCCCCTTCCAATTTAGAATCTCTATAATTCAAGACATTCAGATGTGAAAATAAAGAAAAATGGATACTGTCCACTAGAGACTGGACAAAAGATTGGGACCTCCTAATGGTCACATATGTGACTGCCAAGAGCTAGCACTCTTAATCCACCAAAACGTGTAAGTATTCCAGTCTTCATGTTGTGTGTATCAATAGTGTATGCCTTTTTATTACCAAGCTGTATTCCACCGTACCACAGAGTGTTTATCCATTCTCTATTTGACTGGCATTCAAGTTGTTTGCAGCTTGCAGAGATACAAAGCTGCTGTAAACATTAGCATACAGGTTTTTGTGTGAACAGATTTTAATACCCCCCAGAGTAAATAACCTGTGAGTAGGATTGCTGGGTCTTATAGCAAATACATGTTTCATTTGATCAGAAACTTTTGGAGTCCTTCTTGTGGGTTTACTTGAGCAAGTTTAAGAACAGAGGAGAAACGAATTATTCTGTATAACAGAAGAATTTTGACCAATACAATACGGGAGTGAAATTAAGGGAACAGTAAAATGAAGAAAAGCTGGGATACGTGAAATTAAAAATTCCAGTTTTATGGCATTAAAGGGTAACAGGAGGTATAAACATCTAATATGGATTTCTAAATTATCTGAATAAGCACCTCACTTCTGTTCTCTAACTAACCCTACTCCAATCTTCAGTAAAATCTATCAAGGGGGACGGAGCCTTCTATGATAGCACTCTTCGTTATTAATGCTGAAAGTTTAAAAACAGATAAAAGCAGAATCAACTACACTCCAATAAAAATTTTTAAGAAAAGAAAAAAGAAGTAGAAATTCCTTATCTTGATGGTAGATCTGGAATCCTAAAAATTACAATGATGCATGATTCTTCAAATCCCCAGAGCTGGCATATTCTGGAAGTGGTTAAAAAACAAACAAACAAAGGCCTGGGGTTGGGGGGGGGAATCAAAGTACTAGTTAAGTATTAGACTTGTATTTACCAAAGAGCCTCACTAAAGGATGATCCTAGACGATAACCTGTCAAGAACAGGGTTTTTCTTAAGTTGGTATTTCCGTTTTAAGGTATGTCTATCAGTTCAGTTGCTCAGTCATGTCCGACTCTTTGCGACCCCATGAATCGCAGGCACGCCAGGCCTCCCTGTCCATCACCAACTCCCGGAATTCACTCAGACTCACGTCCATCAAGTCAGCGATGCCATCCAGCCATCTCATCCTCTGTCGTCCGCTTCTCCTCCTGCCCCCAATCCCTCCCAGCATCAGAGTCTTTTCCAATGAGTCAACTCTTCACATGAGGCGGCCAAAGTACTGGAGTTTCAGCTTTAGCATCATCCCTTCCAAAGAAATCCCAGGGCTGATCTCCTTCAGAATGGACTGGTTGGATCTCCTTGCAGTCCAAGGGACTCTCAAGAGTCTTCTCCAACACCACAGTTCAAAAGCATCAATTCTTCGGCGCTCAGCCTTCTTCACAGTCCAACTCTCACATCCGTACATGACCGACCACTGGAATAACCATAGCTTGACTAGACGGACCTTTGTTGGCAAAGTAATGTCTCTGCTTTTGAATATGCTATCTAGGTTGCTCATAACTTTTCTTCCAAGGATTAGGTGTCATTTAATTTCATGGCTGCAATCACCATCTGCAGTGATTTTGGAGCCCAAAAAATAAAGTCTGACACCGTTTCTACTGTTTCCCCATCTACTTCCCTTGAACTTGATGGGACTAGGTGCCATGATCTTCATTTTCTGAATGTTGAGCTTTAAGCCAACTTTTTCACTCTCCTCTTTCACTTTCATCAAGAGGCTTTTGAGTTCCTTTTCACTTTCTGCCATAAGGGTGGTGTCATCTGCATACTAATCAGTAGGAGTCAAAAAAAATTTTTTCCGGTAGTAATAAAGCTTATTAGAAAATTTTGAGTATGTTCATTGTTATGGCGCAAGTGGTAAAGAACTCGCCTACCAATGGAGAAGACACAAGGGTTCGATCAGGGTTTGATTCCTGGATCAGGACGATCCCTTGGAGAAGGGAATGGCAACCCACTCCAGTATTCTTGCCTGGAGAATCCCATGGACAGAGGAGCCTAGCGGGCTCCAGTTTATAGGGTCGAAAAGAGTCCAATGAGACTATAGTGACTTAGCAAAGTTAGAGTGGGAGGGGCACTTGAATTTTCAAGTCCTTTATTAGACTTCCTTGCCTTGGCTAGTCTAACCAAAACCTGGAGTATTATTTCAGAACTGTACTCTTTCCAAAAGCCATTAATTTTCTTGGAGCTTTCCTTGCTTGTGGGCCTGACACCTTGACTGTCACAGCAGTGGTGGGAGTGTCTAACAGAGAGTTGTGTTTTTATCGCCATTTTCTCCTTTCCCTCCAGACTGTGGGAAACCCTACAGGACAAAGGTACTGCCACCAGTTAATTCTAAGAAAAAATAAAAAGACATGAAGGAGGAACATACAGATTTAAGATTACAATATATGAAGTTTATTTGGAACTTAATTCAAATGAATCATAAAAAAATGTTTATAAGGCAATCAGCAAAGTAAAACACTGATGGATATTTTATTAGTCTTAGGTTTTATAATGGACTTTTTGGTTTCAGCATGCAGGATCTCTGTTCCTCAACCAAGGATTGAACCTAGGCCACCACAGTGGAAGAGCTGACTTCTAACCACTAGACCACCAGGGAACTCCCAATAATGGTTTTTTCCCCCCTCTTAATGATGGTATTTTTTAAAGTCCTTATATTTTAGAGATACACACTGAAAAATGTATGGATATATGTAAAATAGATAGCCAATGGGAATTTGCTACATGACTCAGGAAATTCAGGGCTGGATAACAACTTAGAGAGGTAGGCTGAGGAGGGAGGTGAGAGGGATGTTCACGTGGGAGGGGACATGGGTAAACCTATGGCTGACTCTTCATGTTTGGTAGAAACCAATGCAGTAAGTTGTAAGTTGCTCAGTAGTGTCTGACTCTTTGTGATCCCATGGGCTGTAACCTACCAGGCTCCTCCATCCACGGGATTTTCCAAGCAAGAATACTGGAGTGGGTTGCCATTTCCTTTTCCAGATCTTCCCAACCCAGGGATTGAACCCGGCTCTCCCGCACTGTAGGCAGACGCTTTACCATCTGAGCTACCAGGGAAGTCCAAAAAGAACTTAGGATTTACATATTTTATGTATATTTGCCATAATAAGATTGAGAAAGAGGTCTAATAATCAGAAAATAAATTTATCCAAAAAAAAATATGGATGAAATTATGTATCTGGCATTTGCTTTGAAATAAAAGGAAAGGTGAAAGACTAGTGAAGAGATTAAGAAAAGGTGGCTCTGCCTTTACAATCAAGCCACATGATTAGATGATAAGCACAATATGGGGGTTTACTTCACTATTGTATTTTTGTGTATGTTTTCAATTTTCAATAAAAAGTTAAAATGTTTTAAAAGCAATTTAAAGTTTCTTTTTTCTCATTCTTGGTTCTCATTTCTTCTAACCCTTTGAAAACACAGCCTCTGGCCCCATGCAACAGAAAATAAAATGAAATCCTCTGGTGTACATAAACAGAATTTTTTAAGTTCTCTGATGTACTATCTTAACCCTTAAAAGTTTCAATCCTTGTTTCAATGTTTTTTCTTTTCTAGTTTTACTCATCTTGCAAGTGCCGGTAACGTAAAATCTTCTGAACATTAAAGTATATATATTTTAAAAACTAACTATGCTCCAGTCATCTACAGAAATGTCATCATTCAACTGAAACTCTCCTCTTTTTGGAGGGAAACTGATCCTAGGATGATTTTCAACTATCAGAGAACAAATCCTTCCCTAGGGGACAAGGGGTTGATTATATTAACAGTGTGAATTCATGAATAAATTTATGAAGAGGCCCATTTGAAATCTCAAGTCATTCAATAAGCAGATTTCCATTTTTCATTTACTTAAAAATTGTTTATTACTAATCCAAAAATTGTGATAATTTAAAACTTAAAATTATAGACATTTTCTGGACATAAATACATTAAATGTTTCATCTGGGAATCGAGTTTGACATCAAAAAATAAAATAGTGCTGGAACTTGTACCTTCTAAAGGATGGAAAACATCTAACCTACTGTTTGTACTTAAAACTAAGATCTAAATATCAAACTCTGAAATAAACCATCACTGGTCACATCTGATACAACTGTTTAACTGCTCCCCACCAGTTCTGCCCTACTGGTTTCCCCTTCTGTGCCTTTCCTTTTTCCTATGCCTCAGACAATGCTAAATCTAGCGTGCAGCACTTCCTCCTCCTTGATACATCTTTATTCCTCATTTTTAATTTGTACTATTTGCACCATTCTATAATTCATCACTTTGCATTACACAGACACAGCCTTTGGTCGTGCTGCAAGGCTTGTGAGATCTTAGCTCCCTGGCCAGGTATAGAACCAGTGGCCCTTGTAGTGCAAACTCGGAGTCCTAGCCACCAGACTGTCAGGGAATTCTCCCAGACACAGCCTTTGGATGTTCATCATTCACTGACACCTTTTAGTCTGATCCATAAGTAACATCTAATCACCACCAATCAGAAGCAAGTGGTAAACAAGGATTTATCAAATATGAGACTTCTAAAAAAATATGCAGAAAAATAGAAAGTATATTCTGTATACCAACTCTCAGTCTTTAACTATGGTGGTAAATTATTTTACTGAACACTACAAACAACAGTCCTAAAAGATTAATTCCCAACTAGTATCAATTAAATTCTTACATAATTCTACAGGAAGAAAAATTTTGAAATCTTTAAACAACTTTTTTCCTTTTTACTTTGACTAACAACATTCATACTGCATGTCTACAAAACTGAAATAACAACTATTCTGGACACAGGAAAGTAAAAATCTCAGAAGATGACAGAAATAAAATCATTATTCCAGCCATTCTGCAAGCAAAGAATTAGGGAGAAAACTTTTTCAGCCTTGTGATGCCCCTGAAAATCCATTCAAGGGATAGTGGCCAAACAAGCCAATACATGGAATTTTTGGATAATCCATCTTTTTTCCTTTCCAGACAGAACACCGTGGTTCCCTCACGGGCCAAAATCAGCAGTATCTGAAGAACTGCTGGCTGGCAAGATTACCCACATTAATAACTTTACACACTTGACACGACATGCAAAAAGGGATTGCATTTGATTTGAATATATCTAGTTCTTTTTATATTTCAATACTGGGAAGCTTATAAGCCACAGTGACCTAGGATAAAAAAATAATAATTGGGTTGGTTAAATAGGATGTTATGGGTTGATCCTAACAAATATTTGAAAGGAATATGACAACGAGAGAGAAAAAAAAGACTGGTTTGGATCAATGAAGGGAAATAATAGCCTATGGAAAAAAACTATATTGGGAGGTACAACAATAACTTAATTCAGTTTGAATACTTAAGTATTATTTATCTCTCAAGACTCAATTACAAAGTACTGATGCAGCCATATTTTAACAATAAATTACCAGATACAACAAAGAAACGTCTTTACCAGAAGCATTATTTAGGATGAAAAGATAATTTTTATATAAAAAAGCAACATGATGGACAACTTTAAGACAAAAATTAAACAAGTATTACATACTTTTAAAAGTTGGTCCAGGGAATTCCAGGTGGTCCAGTAGTTAGAACTTGTGCTTTCACTGCCATGGCCTGAGTTCAATTCCTAGTGAGGGAATTACGATCCCGCAAGGCACTCAGCACAGCCCAAAAAACCAAGACTGCTCCAGTGAGATTCAAATTCAAGACTTCCTCTCAACTACTTTAGCATCCTAAAAGGTTACCCTTACTCCCTCTAGATCATCCTTTACCACAATCAGTGACTTTAAGTCACAGAAGTAATGTTACCTCAGAGAATGAAGAGGATGCTTTATCCTGGAGATACTGGAAGGCCAAAGTCAAGCCTAGCCAAATATCCTAATTTGATGTTAATATGTCTCAGGAGGTTCCCCAAATATAAACTCTGGAAGGTCCCAAAATTTAAGTCCTTCCCAATTATCTTAGCCAAACAGAAGTATTCAAACCTACCAAACTGTTCAAAGGTCAGTGTTTAAGTGCCCCCTTTCTGTGATAGTCTTAATACTTTCAGTATAATCTCTCAGTAAGTGTTGATTAAAATATTCAGCATTCATACATCAGGAACGGTGGATACCAAAGGACAGCTTCTGTATACAACTGTAAGTGGAAGAAAAAACCTTAACACTGTAAAATATTATAAGTAATAAAGATTAGGAGTGCTGTAACAGCAGCACACGCAAGTCAAATACACAAACAAAAATCCAGGAAAGTTATTCTGATCCAGTTTATCGGAGATGGCTTAAGAAGTAAAAACAGAGATGGACTCTGAAGGAAGTACTCTCCAGGAAAATGTCATGAGGAAGGAACAAGAAACTGTAACATTCATCATACTGTCTTACACTGCAGTAAGTGATTGGACAGTGTCTTGTATACAGATAGTGTTCACACCTGAAACTGAACGCTCCAATACTTTAGGCCTCAGCTAATTCATGAGTATAATCCCATATAAAACCAATTCCGGTAAATGAATTGCAATCTTCTATAGACTAAAACTTTCAACTGTGCTTCTAAAACACAGGAAAACTAATCATAACTTTGATTTTCCTATCCAAAAGTTATCTTATCATAAAGATACCGATAAAGTAATCAAGGCCACAAAATGCGCCAAATGAATAATCTACAAGATAAACAAGAATAGCCAACATCTTTATGTTTTCTAATTATTTTACAAAAGTAGTAGTCTAAAGACAGAAGTGCCCCCAAAACACTTTGGTATTAAAACAGTGTTTCAATCCCAAATACCTAACAAGAACAGTAAAAATATAAAAGTCACTGCCACTTCATTAGTCTGTTTCCTAAGTTGCAGAAAACTGGACTCAATTCCCAGGGGTGACACAATCATTAACAGCCCCAACCAACATTTTTCAGATGCATCTCCTTTCTTCCTCCTTGAACTCTCTTTTCCTGCCACAACTAGCCAAACATATCTCTCACGAGTCACTAACTAGGTACAAGACGTCGTCTCAGGTTCAAATGTCCTCCCCTAATTTAAAACCGATTGATCCTTTTAGACCAGGGATACGTCATCTCCTCTATGAAATAGCCCTAAGCATAAATTAACGACTCCGTTACCCAGGTTCCCAAAATACACTGCTTATATTTAAGCATTCAATTGCCTCGTAAAGAATGAAAATAGATACCTGTTTCCCCACTAGACTATAAAACTTGATGACTTTAGTCTTTATTACCTCCCACAAACTAACACCAAGCCACGAACCCAAAAACGACGTGTGACATAAAAGTAAAAAAACGACGTGTGAAATAAAACTAACTCTTCGAAGTAGTGTTTGATTGAAATTTCAGATTTCAAGTCAGAAATCAAGGAATGCAGTTCCAACTTCCCATACACCTCGTCTTTTCTCAAAAGTGACCCTGCTGCTGCTAAGCCGCTTCAATCGTGTCCGACTCTGTGCGACCCCATAGATGGCAGCCCACCAGGCTCCGCGTCCCTGGGATTCTCCAGGCAAGAACACTGGAGTGGGTTGCCATTTCCTTCTCCAATGCATGAAAGTGAAAAGTGAAAGGGAAGTCGCTCATTCGTGTCCGACTCTTAGCGACCCCATGGACTGCAACCTACCAGGCTCCTCCGTCCACGGCATTTTCCAGGCAAGCGTACTGGAGTGGGGTGCCACTGCCTTCTCCGCAAAAGTGCCCCTACTTCCTGTCATTTCTGAATACTCCCTGAAGGGGGACTGCTACAGCCTATTTCTAATATTTTCCTAATTTCGCATACTCTGTATTTCACAAAACGACCAACTTGTTCAAGAGCTGTGGCCATTATTAATGTGCCTTTCCCTGTTCCATCAAAAATCAGTCTCAAAAGAAAAAAGACCCCTATTATACTACAAGTAATCACGGACGGAGAAAACTACCAGATTGTATTTCCAAATCATTGCGAACAACAGCCAAACAAAAAAACCAAGGTATGTATCTTAGACGCCTGAAGACATACAAATTAACCAAGCTTAAAGAGTAACGAGCCTCAGTTTGACTAAACTCGATTGAGTGCAGCCCGGAAAGCGGCTGCCGTATTTCAGTGCTTTTCTGACCCTCCCCTGCACAAACTATGCCAACGACAGTTCCGAGAGGTGAGAGAGACTTTGTTCCCACGCCCTTTTCCCCGCTCCTTTAACCCAGGGATTATCCTTAGAGAGCTGTTTAAACGAGGCCCCAATCAGAGAAGAAAAGCAATGTTGAAGTAACAGTACCCAAACACGGAACAAAGCGCCTGTCGGGGGTGTACGAGTAGGACGCCATTACGCGGGGCAGTGGCCTGCGCCTCTGGCGCCGAGCAGACAACCCGGGGCCCGAAGCGAGAGTTCGGACCCCCAGAAAAGAAACCACAGGAAGAGGCAGAAACCTAGGAAGACAAAGTCTTAGCAGGTTGGCAGCGGAGAATCTACGTAACAAGGGGAAAACCGCTTACCTTCGTGAGTCTTGGCGATCTTCGCCATTTTGTCCACTCGAACACACAGACGGAACTGGCGCTCCCAAGAACTTCCGCTCGTCGCCGCTGCCACGGAGAAAAATAGCTGGGAGCCGCTCTCCGCGCAAGCGCCAAGCGGGAGCGCGCTCGGTCGGTGACACGTGACAGAGCAGCCACCTAGATAGAACAGAGAGGTGCATTGTGGGTGGAGGGAGGAGTCAGGGTTGCTCCCGGAGACGGTTTCCGTGGTAAACCCGACAAGGAGTACGTGGGCCTTAGCGCCCTGTAGCTAGTAACTCCGCCGTGGAGGAAAGTGGATTCCACCAGGGCAGTTAAAAACAGTCGCTGAAAGAAACACTAAGGTTTCAGGACTGGAATAAGCCTCAGACCTTCAGTCCCCTTTCTCCAAATTCACCAGACGGCGTTTTGAGGCCAAAAACTTTCCTCAGCATGTCTCAGCTGTTGTAGTGCTTAGTTAACAGTTACAACAGTCTCATCCCTCACTCAGTAATTCAAGGTCGTTCTCTTTTTAACTAATTACTTACCATTTGATTAGGAGTTTTGTCTACAATATACATTCCCAATCGCTATTGAAATTCACATAAAGAGAGTAACTTGTTGGTAATCCCATAACTCCCACAAAGTGGATAAATTGTTGCTAATCTCATTTAAGAAATGACGGAAAAAAGATAGGACAGGGTTATATATGAGATTGTACAAGGTCACACGGTTATTAAGTTACACAGCAGGAACTCTGACGCTCTTCTGAGTTCTTAGAAAATTCCCGATTGTCGTCAGCACTAACACTAATGAAATGCTTCTGATAATCCTAAATGTCATTCCTAAATCAGTATTTTTTTTCTCCTAAACATCAGCTATACAAGCATAACCTGTCACAGTGGCTTTGGACTCTGAAGAACATAAGAATTTAATAGGGAAATTGGTACTGGAAGCAGCCTAGTAGGGCAGGTGTGACAGACTCAGAATACAAATACTTAGTAGAAATTTACGTAATAAAAAAGTAAGGTGGTTTGTTTTTTTTTTTTTTTTGTCTGGGGATTGAACCTGGGCCCCTTGCATTGGGGGCACAGAATTTTAGCCACTGGACCACTGGGGAGGTCCCCCAAAGTGACATTTTAATAGCATCAATGAAAAAATCAATTTGATGGGTTAAAGTTTTCAGTTTAATTTAGGTTAAACAATAGCTGGAGGAGGAAGGGGATGAAATAAGAGAAGAACATGTAGATTATTAAGTCAATTGCTGATAAATTCTAGTTCTTGAATTGGCAGAGGGTCCATAGGTATTCCTTAAATGGCTTATAACCTACACATAGATTACATATGTTCTTTTATATATAAAAAATAGCATATTTTAAAGTAAAAGAATGAGAAATAATGAATTAAAGAAAGGTGTTGTTATGTCCATCAATAACCAATAAACTAAAAGAATTCACCCATGTTGACAAAAATAATAGCAAGGATGTTGCATTTCTTGATTTATAATTTTTTAAAAGATAAACTCATTTATACAAGATAATCACTGTCATGTAAAAAATATACGAAAAGGAACTTTACCAAAATGTTAAGTGCGAATGTTTGTTAATGATAGAATTGAGTGGTTTTTTTCTTTATATTAATAATTTTTAGTATTTTCCAGATACTCTGCTATGAGCATATATTATTTTTATGAACAGGAAAAAAATGAAAAGCATTTGTAAAGTAGGCATCACATGTCCTCTGTCTTTCCCAAGACAGAAGTTGTGCCTGCTGGCCACTTTGTATTATGTTCATATTTCTCTAGGTTCCTAGGTATTAAAAGTTACTTTTGTAGGGCAAGGGCATGTGTTGGGAAGTGAGATATGAGAGACTTGGTCAAAGATCATTGGAGACTCCCTTCTCCTAATCTTCCAAAACTGAATTGTCTTTTATAAAACAATAACTTGAATTTTTAGACAGTAAGAAATAAAGAGTTTTTTAAAATAACTTGTTGTTTAGTTGCTAAGTCGTGTTTGACTTTTTAGCAACCCCAAGGACTATAACCTGCCAGCCTCCTCTGTCCATGGGATATCCCAGGCAAGAATACTGGAGTGGGTTGCTATTCCCTTGTCCAGGGGATCTTCCAGACCCAGGGGATGGAACCCGCATCTTCTGCATTGGCAGGTGGATTCTTTACCACTTTGCCACCAGCTAAGCCACCCTTTACTTTCCATTTCCAATATTAATAAATATTAATCACATATTAGTTAAAGTGGATTTCCTATACATTTTTTATTTCAAAAGTCAGGAGTTGCGGAGGGGGAGGGGGCTTCCCTGGTGGCTCAGTTGTAAAGAATCCACTTGCCAATGCAGGAGACAAGGGTTCAATCCCTGATCTGGGAAGATCCGACATGCCACAAAGTAACTAAGCCCCTGCACCACAACTATTGAGCCTGTGCCCCAGAGCCCCAGAGCTGCAACTACTGAGCCCACTTGCTGCAACTACTGAAGCCCATGCACCACAAGAGAAACCACTGCAATGAGAAGCCCATGCACCACAACAAACAGTAGCCCCCACTCGCCACAACTAAAGAAAAACCCAGGCAGCAGACTCAGAACAGCCAAAAATTATAAATAAAATTATTATTTTTTGAATCAGGGCTTTTCTGCCCCTTCCTACCTATTTATAACCCAAATCATTGAGAGTGATGACATCCAATTAGAAGGAAAATCTATTCCTTATCAGTCTTAAAATATATATATATTGCAAAGCTGCAATTATACATGATTTTTCTAGACAAAAGTGAAAGTTGCTCAATCATGTCTGACTCTTTGTGACCCCATGGACTATACAGTTCATGGAATTTTCTAGGCCAGAATACTGGAGTGGGTAGTCTTTCCCTTCTCTAAGGGATCTTCCCAACCTAGGGATCAAACTCAGGTCTCTCACATTGCAGGCAGATTCTTTACCAGCTGAGCCACCAGGGAAGCCCAAGAATACTGAAGTGGGTAGCCTATCCCTTTTCCAGTGGATCTTGCTGACCCAGGAATCAAACCGGGGTCTCCTGCATTGCAGGCAGATTCTTTACCAACTGAGCTATCAGGGAAGCCCTTCTAGACAAAGAATAAGAAAGAATTTTTCAATGCTAGCTGTAACTGCACAAATTACCATAGGAGATAAAGCTATAAAGGCCTTGAAGCTCCATGCTGCTTGAAAAGCAGTGACAATTTATCAAGCCCATCTTTTCAGAGGTAAAGGGACTGTCACAGGACAAAGTGACCACAATCCTGATGTGTAATGCTGAGCTTTCCAGAAGTCTCCTATATCAAAGGTACATCAGCCTCTAGGTACCCCAGGCAAAAAATCTACTTTTATCTGCCTTTCAGTTATGCCTAAACTTCCAAAACCAGACAGCTTTATTCCTGAAAATTTGGGCATTACTCAGTTAAATAACAGATGACCCCAAGATGATGTTCTGAATATGTTGGTCAATGTGTCTGTCATGCCTGACTTTCCCTTCTAGCTTCAACTGACCTGACCAAACTTTCTGTTCAGGGGAACAGCACTGGGTTGTTCTGGAAGAGACAAGTACCTGGCTACCTGGAACCTGGCCTGGAATACAGCACACTCTGTCTAAAAACAAAGGAAGTTATTGGCTAAGTCAAGATGCCTTCTCTTGGAAATTTTAACTTGAAGTAGTTAACAAAATCAGTGGAAATTGTCACTTTGTCTGAAGAATCACACATTCCTGTTGCTTGAGTCCCCACCACCACCTTGAATCCGGAACCACATCCAGCTCTAAGCTTCCAAAGAATCATTCTGTAGATACTACTTTTCTTGCATTTAGCTTGGGTGATCTCTCTTCCTTTCAGCTATACCAGGTCTAACTAGAACTGAAAAGCATATATTAATATTAGTGTGAATTCATTAACTAGCTTTTTTTTCTAACTAAAAGTCATCAACCAAGTGCGGTCTTTGATTTGTAATGTTAAAATATCGAGATTCAGAGCACACATAAGTAAGTGTCCCAGGTAGCTAAGCAGATTGTGTCTCAGAAGCATCCAGATGCCTAGAATGCTGCGATGATCTTCTAATGTGTCAACCTGGCCAAGCTACAGTCCCAGTTATTCATACAAATACTAATCTAGGTGTTACTATGAAGGCCTTGTGGATGTGCTCAAGTGATATAACTGACTTAAAGTAGATTGTCCTAGATAACCTGGGTGGGTTTTAATTCAATCAGTCAAAAGGTCTTGAGAGCAGAACTGAGACTTCACTAAGAAAATTCCACCTGTGGACTGCAACTTCAGCCTGTGCCAGAGGTCCAGCCTGCCCTTACTGATGGTCTGCCCGATAGATTCTGGATTTGTTTATTGGTTGATTCCCACAATTGTATAAACCAATTCCTTCCAATAAATGTCTTAATGTGTATCTCCTACTGGTATGTAATCCAGTTGAACCCTAATTAAAATAAACAAAGGTAAATTTCACCATTTATTGAAAAAATATTTGAAAACCTGTCAATAAATATTCAATAAGGACCTATCATATACCAGACATCACTTTAGATGCTGGAAATACAATGTTGAATACAATCCTCACAGAGATCAGAATCTTTGAGGGAAAGAGATTAAAAATCTGTATTTGGGGACTTCCCTGGAGGTCCAGTGGTTAAGACTCCAGGCTTCCATGCCCCCACTGCAGGTTCAGTCCTTGGTGGGAGAACTAAGATCTTACATGACTCATAGCACAGCCAGAAAAAAAAAAACAAACCCAAAACTGTATATGTTTGTATAATTTCAGGTACTATCAAATGCTATGAAAAAAAATAAGGCAAAGTAAGGGGAGTGGGGAGGACAAGATAGGCAGAAAAAGCAAGATGTGTGGAAGGATGACATCTGAACAGACACCTACATGAAATAAGGGAATGAGGACATGAGGGAAGAGGTATTCCAGATGAGGCAAATGCCAATGTGCCAAGGTGAGAGCGAACGTGGGGTTTCCAAAACCAGAAAGGTTGGTGAATGGAGCAACAGGGGAAGAGTGCTATGAGATGTGGTACCTGACAGTAATTAATACTGAATGAAGGAATCTGAACTGTCTTGCTAACTAATACAGAGACCTGCCACGTAATTTTGCCACTGGATTCTCAATGACACAAGCACCGTACAAGGGCAAGAAACATTGTCATTAATGTTTCAGTTTAGGATGGCTGTTTTCACTGGTTGAACTAAGAAACTGGCAGAAGGTAGAGGAAGGTGGGATATCAGGACCAGAGAAATAGAGTTTGTGAAATAGGGTAAGGGATGTTCAGCAGATAGCAGTCATTGGATCAATGACAAGTAATATGTTTTAGGCAGGTACCAGAGTCAACCTAGATATGCTGGCAATTTTAATGACAGTTGCTATAGAGTACAAAGCTGGCAGTTTTTTACGTCACCCAAAGAAACCTATGAGGCATAGTATTCTTTCCTAGTGATGGGAGGTACAAGATGCAATAGCGTGTCCTTTACTTTGGAGGGGGTGTCCAGGCATGCCTTAGGCCACTACACCCCTAAAACAGTGGTTCTCAAATGGGAGTGCTTGTGTCTCCCAGGATATTTTGCAATGTCTAGAGATATTTTTGGTTGTCACAACTTAATGCTCTCTTACTAGAAGGTCCTCTCCACCTGACACTGACCCAGTGTCACTCCACCCAGGAAATCTCACCCAAGGAGTGAGATATAGATGGCATGCTTTGATACTGCTGTGCTCCTAAAATACCAGAAACATCTGTAACTACTCAAGCCACTAGGTATTGTAATTTTTTCTATGTATCTTTCTCCCTGAACTGGAGTAGGACACCTAAAGCAAGTTAAAGTGAGCAAGTACTGGCGTCTAGAGCACAGAGTCCTGCTCAGAGTCCTACGTTCCACAGGAAGGCTCCCCACAACAGAATTTTCTGACCCAGCATGTCAACAGTGCCACCACTGGGAAATCCTGCACTATAACTAACAAAGCAGACCTTAATTTTCACAGGGTTTATCTCCTACCCTCTGGAATATATATGTTTTTCCAAAGCCTCTAATATACCTACCATTTTGTAGTCATTTAGTCTGATTGACAAGATTAACACAATACCCATGCATATGATGAACTGATATGACTTTCTGCTGTCTGGGTCCTTTAAGACTATATGTATTATGATAGTTGTTATGAGAGACCATATTATGGAAGAAATAACACAATCCAGGAGTCAAACTTAAAATATATATACTTGTGCAGCTCAAGACAGTGTTTTAAATCCTTGTTAGGTATGGAAAACAACTCTTTTCCTCAAATCAGTACCTGCTTACCATGTACTTGAGGTCATGTTAATCTGCTGTAGCTACATCTGGCACAGCAACTGCGACTGGGGCTATTTCTTGGTTTAATGTGTGATAATTCACTGTCATCCTCCAGGGTCTGTGCAGCCTTTTGAAGGGCCAGACTCCAGTTTAGACATGATGGGGACCACATCCTTTGCATTCTTCAGGTCTTTAAGGTACTAATCTCTGCCATACTTCCTAGGCTATGAAAATGTTTCTTATCTGCTATCTTGGCAGGGTATTCATTAGCCTTCCCCACTATGTTCTTATTCCACAGGCCAAGCAACCAATATGAGGGTTTAGCCAACGTCTAACTATATCCATTCCAATTAAACATTTGGGAACCTGGGAAATGATACTTGGAACCATGAGCCAGACCTGGGCCCAGACTCTACTTTTGACCCTAGACTTCCATTCTAACAGGGACCATTATGACAATTTGGGTATCAGTCTCAATTTGTACTGTCCACAGGACTCAAAACATTTGGTTATTCTACTTTCCCCAATGTACGCTTACCAGAGCAAATGATAGGGGTCTTTGAAGAAGTACTAGAGGATTCTTTAGCACATATTTACCACGGTGTTACATGGTCCTACTTCCTGGGGATCTGTTTCAATCAAATAGTCTGAAATTATAGAGTTCTACATCTGAAAGCTAGCTCATGTACAGAAACTATTAAAGGATCAATTTTTAAAAAATGTACTGGAATAGTTGCCTTCAGCCTCCTGAAGAAATCCACCCTTGATTTCTCTTGGTTGTATAGAGTAAGCAACATCCTTGTAGGCTGCCCATCAATCTTGCCTCTAAGGACAGTCTATTGGAATAACTGTCTCTGTATCTTTTCGCAGGTCAGGAGCCCCCATGCAGCCATTCTGACCTTGTGCTAACTATAATTGTACCCACCTTGCCTCTGAGGGTTAAACATCACCACTTGCCCTCTATTTTGGGATCGTATCATCACCATTGCTCACATGGAAGTCAGCTATGTCACTACCATCACCTAAGACCTGTAAGGGACAGACATCATGAGTAACAGGGCTGTGTTGAACCATACTGGAGCCTGAGGCAAAAGGAAAAATCAGTAGTATTGATCCTGTCTTTATTTAAAAATTTGACATCTTGTTCATCTTGGATTTTTTGCACTAATATTTAAATATCATTAAAATATGATTTATCTTAGTTACTGAGCATTTTGGCACCCTCTTACATTTTGAACCTGAGTCAAGTACCTCACTCACTTCACCTCAGTCCTTTCCAGTGATGCTGGTGCCCCTTTCATATTCCTTATTGCTTTAATGAAGAGTGTCCTCCGAGCCTTCTTATGGAGCACAGTCCTCTTCTGGAGCATAGTTTTCTGGGCTTAGTGTAGAATACCTACTCCAGCATACTCACTTCTCTGAGCCTTCTGACCCCTTCCTCCACCATGCTTCACAGTAGTTCTGCCATTTCTACACCACTTAATGTGAGCCATCCTAGTAGAATGTTAGCACTGGCTCCCCAGATCCTAGTCAGGGTATTCCATATTATGGGATAGTGCTCCCATATCAATCAGTTCAGTTCACTCACTCAATCATGTCCAACTCTTTGCGACTCCATGGACTGCAGCACGCCAGGCTTCCCTGTCTGTCACCATCTCCTAGAGCTTGCTCAAACTCATGTCCATCAAGTCGGTGATGCCATCCAACCATCTCATCCTCTGTCATCCCCTTCTCCTCCTACCTTCAGTCTTTCCCAGAATCAGGGTCTTTTCCAATGAGTTAGTTTTTCGCATCAGATGGCCAAAGTATTGGAGTTTCAGCTGCAGCATCAGCCCTTCCAATGAATATTCAGGACTGATTTCCTTTAGGATGGACTGGTTGGATCTCCTTGTAGTCCAAGGGACTCTCAAGAGTCTTCTCCAACACCACCATTCAAAAGCATCAATTCTTTGGCACTCAGCTTTCTTTATAGTCCAACTCTCACATCCATATATAACTACCAGAAAAACCATAGCTTTGACTAGACGGACCTTTGTTGCAAAGTAATGTCTCTGCTTTTTAATATGCTGTCTAGGTTGGTCATAGCTTTTTTTCCAAGGAGCAAGTGTCTTTTAATTTCATGGCTACAGTCACGATCTGTGGTAAATCCTCCCGATCCATTACATTCTGCTACCCAGCCCTACCCCTTGATCTAAGACCCCTCAGAATTTAGTTCGTTATGTCATCTTCCACCTCCTAGTGGTATATATTGGCTAGGTCCTTTGATTCTTTGAGGTGTCCCTTTCCTCCCATAGCAGGCTCAGCATTTCCTTGGTCAGGTGATATATGACTTAACCCGGTTATTGGTGTGTTGTCTAGGAAGCAAAGTTCCTGAGGGTAGCACCTGACTTCTAAGAAGTCAACAGTTTTTGTATCTTCCTCAAGCAATGAGGGAGCACTAGCTTTTTCACAGGATTAAATCACTTCCATAGGCCCAAAGGATTCAAGGGAATATAGGATTTCAAGTCTCGTGAGTGCACTGACCCAGACGTCCTGGTTCAGTTTCTTAGGACTGAAATACTTCCCAATTAGGGCCCCACCTTGTATAAAATACATGTTGAGACTGAGTGCTTTGTCCACTTTTAGAGCTCTGCTATTCTTAGTTAGTCCTGGACGTGACATCAGCCTTTTTGGCTCTCTGGCTGGAGACAGACACAATGACACTCTCTTCATATATTACAAAAAAATGATGCCCTTCAGCCGTAACAACCTTTTCTTAGTGACTAACCTCAGCCTTTCAGTGTCTGTCTCCCAATATCTCAACAGGAGCTATTAGTGCTTTACCTATCACCAGTGACAGGGTCCTCATTACTAGCCAGACTGCAGGTGATCCAGATCCGAAAAATCCCATTTTAGAGTCTGCTTTCTTGGATCACAGGTTGGGTTCCCTATGAAGCAGGCGCTGAGATGGAAATTGGAAGAACGAATCAGAACTGGACAGGAGGAGCTGAACTACCACCCAGTTGCAACAAAGACCTCAATTATATGGGGAACTCTGGAGATGGGATGGCTTTTTAGAGTTGTTCTAAACTGGGGCAAGGAGTTGGGCCTTTATACTCCCAAATCAACATGACTTTGGATGTGAGTTTCCCCAAGCAAAGGGCATGACCTTGGAAGATGCAGCTCTCTTTTAACTACAAGCAATACCCATAGAGCTGTCACCAAAAGAACTCTCAACAGCTCTAGTTATGAAGGGAGAGAGAAAGGAATCTGGGCGGTCTATAGCATCCACTACAAGCAAACATGTCTTCCATGAAATAACAATAATGCAGCCAGATAGAGGATGACATTATCCCTCGCAGGAGGGCTGAGAGGAGCTACTTCATGTTCGTGGTCAGGAGAGGCGGCTGTGAGGCGATACCCCTCGTCCAGGGTAAGGAGCAGCGGCTGAGCTTTGCTAGAACAGCTGTGAAGAGACACACCACGTCCAAAGTAAGAGAAACTCAAGTAAGACGGTAGGTGTTGGCATCAGAGTAAGAGGCATGAGAGGGGAAACATACAAACCATAATCACAGAAAACTTGTCAATCTAATCACACAGACCACAGCCTTGTCTAAGTCAATGAAACTAAGCCATGCCCTGTGGGGCCACTCAAGATGGGCGGGTCATGGTGGAGAGGTCTGACAGAATGTGGTCCACTGGAGAAGGGAATGGCAAACCACTTCAGTATTCTTGCCTTGAGAACCCCATGAACAGTATGAAAAGGCAAAATGATAGGACACTGAAAGAGGAACTCCTCAGGTTGGTAGGTACCCAATATGCTCCTGGAGATCAGCGGAGAAATAACTCCAGAAAGAATGAAGGGATGGAGCCAAAGCAAAAACAATACCCGGTTGTGGATGTGACTGATGATAGAAGCAAGGTCCAATGCTGTAAAGAGAAATATTGCATAGGAACCTGGAATGTTAGGTTCATGAATCAAGGCATATTGGAAGTAGTCAAACAGGAGATGGAAAGAATGAACACTGACATTCTAGGAATCAGTGAACTAAAATGGACTGGAATGGGTGAATTTAACTCAGATGACCATTATATCTACCACTGTGGGCAGGAATCCCTTAGAAGAAATGGAGTAGCCATCATGGTCAACAAAAGAGTCCGAAATGCAGTACTTGGATGCAGTCTCAAGAACAACAGAATCATTTCTGTTCGTTTCCAAGGCAAACCATTCAATATCACAGTAATCCAAGCCTATGGCCCAACTGGTAACGCTGAAGAAACTGAAGTTGAATGGTTCTATGAACACCTACAAGACCTTTTAGAACTAACACCTAAAAAAGGTGTCCTTTTCATTATAGGGGACTGGAATGCAAAAGTAGGAAGTCAAAAAACACCCAGGGTAACAGGCAACTTTGGCCTTGGAATATGGAATGAAGCAGGGCAAAGGCTAATAGTTTTGCCAAGAGAACGCACTGGTCATAGCAAACACCCTCTTCCAACAACACAAGAGAAGACTCTACACATGGACATCACCAGATGGTCAACACCAAAATCAGATGGATTATATTTTTTGCAGCCAAAGATGGAGAAGCTCTATACAGTCAACAAAAACAAGACCAGGAGCTGACTGTGGTTCAGATCATGAACTCCTTATTACCAAATTCAGACTTGAATTGAAGTAAGTGGGGAAAACGGCTAGGCCATTCAGGTATGACCTAAATCAAGTCCCTTATGATTATACAGTGGAAGTGAGAAATAGATTTAAGGGCCTAGATCTGATAGATAGAGTGCCTGATGAACTATGGAATGAGGTTCGTGACATTGTACAGGAGACAGGGATCAAGACCATCCCCATGGAAAAGAAATGCAAAAAAGCAAAATGGCTGTCTGGGGAGGCCTTACAAATAGCTGTGAAAAGAAGAGAGGCAAAAAGCAAAGGAGAAAAGGAAAGATATAAGCATCTGAATGAAGAGTTCTAAAGAACGGCAACGAGAGATAAGAAAGCCTTCCTCAGTGATCAATGCAAAGAAATAGAGGAAAAAAACAGAATGGGAAAGACTAGAGATCTCTTCAAGAAAATTAAGAGATACCAAGGGAACATTTCACGCAAAGGTGGGCTCGATAAAGGACAGAAATGGTATGGACCTAACAGAAGCAGAAGATATTAAGAAGAGGTGGCAAGAATACACAGAAGAACTGTACAAAAAAGATCTTCACAACCCAGATAATCATGATGGTGTGATCACTCTCCTACAGCCAGACATCCTGGAACGTGAAGTCAAGTGTGCCTTCGAAAGCATTACTACAAACAAAGCTAGTGGAGGTGATGGAATTCCAGTTGAGCTATTTCAAATCCTGAAAGATGATGCTGTGAAAGTGCTGCGCTCAATATGCCAATCTTTCCCAGTATCAGGGTCTTTTCAAATGAGTCAGTTCTTTGCATCAGGGACCAAAGTACTGGAGTTTCAGCTTCAGCATCAGTCCTTCCAATGAATATTCAGGACTGATTTCCTTTGGGATGGACTAGTTGGATCTCTTTGCTGTCCAAGGGACTCTCAAGAGTCTTCTCTATCAGAGTTCAAAAGCATCAAGTAGTTGACAACATTTCACACATGTTCTCAGAAATTGTATCACCTTAGTTTTCCAATCTCTGTTTAACAATGTCTTTATATTAAATTTCCTGTTAAAAATAACTGGTATAATTTTCCTGATTGGTTCCTAACACAACCATATTAGTAAGGACAAACTGTCCTGTTAATCCCCTTTGACAGTCGATTTGTATTCAGTAATTCAGTTCTGATTCAGTCAAGGAAGATGTTTTTTCAACCAAAATTTTCTCAAAAATAATCCCTGTAAGAGATCATTGAGAGTGCTGGGAAGATTATGCTACTGATCAAAAAGGTCCCAGTAATGAGATTATGTTATCTTTGAAACCTTGTTTTATTTATTTCAGGAAAGAAATATTTACAAGTGATGTTTAAAAAATTTAAAGTTTTAATATGTGGTTAAAATTCATCCTGTATTTGTTTTTACCAAAGGGTTGATTAAAAACAGTATTAATACAAAGTCATAGCCATGCCTATTTATCTGAAGCTTTTATGCTGTTCAGTCTATATTAAGGGTTCTGAAGTGAGCAAAAGGTCAAAGTATATTTCTACACAGAAGTCAATCAGGAAAATGTCAGTTGTAAAGATTATATGAAAGGCAGAAATTAAACATACACATATATGACAGCAAGACAGAAGCAACCCAAATGTCCATCGACTGAGGAATGGGTAAAGAAGATGTGTTACATATATACAATGGAATATTAGTGAGCTATTAAAAAGAATAAAATAATGCTATTTGCAGCAATATGGATGGACCTAGAGACTGTCATGCTGAGTGAAGTAAGTTAGAGAAGAAATACCATTATATGTCATCCCTTATATGTGTAGTCTAAAAAGAAATGATACAAATGAAGTTGCTTACAAACAGAAACAGACGAAGACTTTGAGAATGAGCTTATGGTTATGGGGAAGGGGCGAAGGAGAGGGCAAAGGATAGTTAGGGAGTTTGGGATGGGCTTGTACACTGTGCTATACTTAAAATGGACAATCAACAAGGATTTACTGTATAGCACATGGAATTCTGCTCAACATTATGTGGCAGCCTGGATGGGAGTGAAGTTTAGGGGAGAATGGATGTATGTATATGTATGGCTGCTGCTGCTGCTAAGCTGCTTCAGTCGTGTCCGACTCTGTGCGACCCCATAGATGGCAGCCCACCAGGCTTCACTGTCTTTGGGATTCTCCAGGCAAGAACACTGGAGTGGGTTGCCATTTCCTTCTCCAATGCATGAAAGTGAAAAGTGAAAGGGAAGTCGCTCAGTTGTGTCCGACTCTTAGCGATCCCATGGACTGCAGCCTACCAGGCTCCCCCGTCCATGGGATTTTCCAGGCAAGAGTACTGGAGTGGGGTGTCATCGCCTTCTCCATATGTATGGCTACATCCCTTAACTGTTCACTAGAAAGTATCACAAAACTGTTTGTTAATCAGCTATACCCCAATGCAAAATAAAAAGTTAAAAAATAAACATACACATGTATATGTGTGTGTGTGTGTGTGTACAGATACAGAGAGAATATACAGAGATTTCAAACATCCAGAAAAACTAGATACAATCCTATTAGAAAATCCTAATTACACTGATCCAGTCCAATAATTACCAACAAATGATCAATTTTGTTTTCTATACTCTATTCCTCTACCCTCAGTGGATCATTTTAAAGTAAAGCACAAACATATTTTACCTCTAATCGTCAGTTAAGTTCAGTTCAGTTCAGTCACTCAGTCCTGTCCGACCCTTTGCGACCCCAGGAATCGCAGCACACCAGACCTCCCTGTCCATCACCAATTCCCAGAGTTCACTCAGACTCATGTCCATCGAGTCCATGATGCCATCCAGCCATCTCATCCTCTGTCATCCCCTTCTCCTCCTGCCCCAAATCCCTCCCAGCATCAGAGTCTTTTCCAATGAGTCAACTTTTCCCATGAGGTGGCCAAAGTACTGGAGCTTCAGCTTTAGCATCATTCCTTCCAAAAGAAATCCCAGGGCTGATCTTTCAGAATGGACTGGTTAGATCCCCTTGCAGTCCAAGGAACTCTCAAGAGTCTTCTCCAACACCATAGTTCAAAAGCATCAATTCTTAGGCGCTCTGCCTTCTTCACAGTCCAATTCTCACATCCATACATGACCACTGGAAAAACCATAGCCTTGACTAGATGGACCTTAGTTGGCAAAGAAATGTCTCTGCTTTCAAATATACTATCTAGGTTGGTCATAACTTTTCTTCCAAGGAGTAAGCGTCTTTTAATTTCATGGCTGCAATCACCATCTCCAGTGATTTTGGAGCCCCCCAAAATAAAGTCTGACACTGTTTCCACTGTTTCCCCATCTATCTCCCATGAAGCGATGGGACCAGATGCCACGATCTTCGTTTTCTGAATGTTGAGCTTTAGGCCAACTTTTTACTCTCCTCTTTCACTTTCATCAAGAGCCTTTTTAGTTCCTCTTCACTTTCTGCCATAAGGGTGGTGGTCATCTGCATATCTGAGGTCATTGATATTTCTCCCGGCAATCTTGATTCCAGCTTGTGTTTCTTCCAGTCCAGCGTTTCTCATGATGTACTCTGCATAGAAGTTAAATAAGCAGGGTGACAATATACAGCCTTGATGTACTCCTTTTCCTATTTGGAACCATTCTGTTCTTCCATGTCCAGTTCTAAGTGTTGCTTCCTGGCCTGCATACAGATTTCTCAAGAGGCAGGTCAGGTGGTCTGGTATTCCCATCTCTTTCAGAATTTTCCAGAGTTTATTGTGATCCACACAGTCAAAGGCTTTGGCATAGTCAATAAAGCAGCAATAAATGTTTTTCTGAAACTCTCTTGCTTTTTGATGATCCAGTGGATGTTGGAAATTTGATCTCTGGTTCCTCTTTTTCTAAAACCAGCTTGAACATCAGGGAGTTCATGGTTCATGTATTGCTGAAGCCTGGCTTGGAGAATTTTGAGCATTACTTTACTAGCATGTGAGATGAGTGCAATTGTGCGGTAGTTTGAGCATTCTTTGGCATTGCCTTTCTTTGGGATTGGAATGAAAATGGACCTTTTCCAGTCCTGTGGCCACTACTGAGTTTTCCCAATTTGCTGGCATATTGAGTGCAGCACTTTCGCAGCATCGTCTTTCAGGATTTGAAATAGCTCAACTGGTATTCCATCACCTCCACTAGCTTTGTTTGTAGTAATGCTTTCGAAGGCACACTTGACTTCACATTCCAGGATGTCCGGCTCTAGGTGAGTGATCACACCATCATGATTATCTGGGTAGTGAAGATCTTTTTTGTACAGTTCTTCTGTGTATTCTTGCCACCTCTTCTTAATATCTTCTGCTTCTGTTAGGTCCATACCATTTCTGTCCTTTATCGAGCCCACCTTTGCGTGAAATGTTCCCTTGGTATCTCTTAATTTTCTTGAAGAGATCTCTAGTCTTTCCCATTCTGTTGTTTTCCTCCATTTCTTTGCATTGACCGCTGAAGAAGGCTTCCTTATCTCTTCTTGCTATTCTCTGGAACTCTTCATTCAGATGCTTATATCTTTCCTTTTCTCCTTTGCTTTTTGCCTCTCTTCTTTTCACAGCTATTTGTAAGGCCTCCCCAGACAGCCATTTTGCTTTTTTGCATTTCTTTTCCATGGGGATGGTCTTGATCCCTGTCTCCTATACAATGTCACGAACCTCATTCCATAGTTCATCAGGCACTCTATCTATCAGATCTAGGCCCTTAAATCTATTTCTCACTTCCACTGTATAATCATAAGGGAGTTGATTTAGGTCATACCTGAATGGTCTAGTGGTTTTCCCTACTTTCCTCAATTTGAGTCTGAATTTGGTAATAAGGAATTCATGATCTGAACCACAGTCAGCTCTCGGTCTTGTTTTTGTTGACTGTATAGAGCTTCTCCATCTTTGGCTGCAAAGAATATAATCAATCTGATTTCGGTGTTGACCATCTGGTGATGTCCATGTGTAGAGTCTTCTCTTGTGTTGTTGGAAGAGGGTGTTTGCTATGACCAGTGCATGTTCTTGGCAAAAGTCTAATACTCTTTGCCCTGCTTCATTCCGCATTCCAAGGCCAAATTTGCCTGTTACTCCAGGTGTTTCTTGACTTCCTACTTTTGCATTCCAGTCCCCTATAATGAAAAGGACATCTTTTTGGGGTGTTAGTTCTAAAAGGTCTTGTAGGTCTTCATAAAACCGTTCAGCTTCAGTTTCTTCAGCGTTACTGGTTGGGGCATAGACTTGGATAACTGTGATATCGAATGGTTTGCCTTGGAGACGAACAGAGATGATTCTGTCGTTCTTGAGACTGCATCCAAGTACTGCATTTCGGACTCTTTTGTTGACCATGATGGCTACTCCATTTCTTCTGAGGGACTCCTGCCCGCAGTAGTAGGTACAACGATCATCTGAGTTAAATTCACCCATTCCAGTCCATCTTCCAGATTCCTAGAATGTCGACGTTCACTCTTGCCATCTCTTGGTTGACCACTTCCAATTTGCCTTGATTCATGGACCTGACATTCCAGGTTCCTATGCAATATTGCTCTTTACAGCATTGGACCTAGCTTGCATGAATCTTCACTAAAGTAAGTATTTCAGTTGAATTTCTTCATCTTGTTTCTTTTATATTTGGTTTGTTCAAAACAAAATGTAAATAATGCCTCTTAAATCTTATAAATCCACAAGAACCCCCCTACCCCCAATCTTCCTAATTTGATATTTATTTGTTGAAGAAATTGGGTAATTTGTCCTACAGAATTTCCCATATTCCATATTTGGCAGATTGTAGGGTGTCACTTTCACTTTTCACTTTCATGCACTGGAGAAGGAAATGGCAACCCACTCCAGTATTCTTGCCTAGAGAATCTCAGGGATGGGGGAGCCTGGTGGGCTGCCGTCTATGAGGTCGCACAGGGTCGGACATGACTGAAGCAACTTAGCAGCAGCAGCAGCAGCAGGGTGTCATTTAACATGTTCTTCTATCTCTCATTTAAATTGGCATATCCACAAGCTTGACCAGATTCACCTTCAATTATTTTCAGTCAGTCAGTCAGTTTAGTCGCTCAGTCATGCCCGACTCTTTGCGACTCCATGAACTGCAGCACACCAGGCCTCCCTGTCCATCACCATCTCCCGGAGTTCCCTCAAACTCATGTCCATCGAGTCAGTGATGCCATCCAGCCATCTCATCCTCTGTCGTCCCCTTCTTCTCCTGCCCCCAATCCCTCCTAGCATCACAGTCTTTTCCAATGAGTCAACTCTTCCCATGAAGTGGCCAAAGTACTAGAGTTTCAGCTTTAGCAACATTCCTTCCAAAGAACACCCAAGGCTGATCTCCTTTAGAATGGACTGGTTGGATCTCCTTGCACTTCAAGGGACTCTCAAGAGTCTTCTCCAGCAACACAGTTCAAAAGCATCAATTCTTCGGCACTCAGCTTTCTTCACAGTCCAACTCTCACATCCATACATGACCACTGGAAAAAACACAGCCTTGACTAGACGGACCTTTGTTGGCAAAGTAATGTCTCTGCTTTTCAATATGCTATCTAGGTTGGTCATAACTTTTCTTCCAAGGAGTGTCTTTTAACTTAATGGCTGCAGTCACCATCTGCAGTGATTTTGGAGCCCAAAAACAAAGTCTGACACTGTTTCCTCTGTTTCCCCATCTATTTCCAGTGAACTAAAAAGCCTCTTGATGAAAGTGAAAGAGGAGAGTGAAAAAGTTGGCTTGGCAATAACATTTAATAGGTGGTAGTGTATCAGACATATTTTTTGCAGCATAGTTGTTTTGAATTCTGAATTACTGCTTTCCACAGATCTCTGCTGAGGTTTAATATACTACAGATCTTTTCCTATTGTCGAAACTGATTTTTTTTTGCCTACAATATATGGAAGCACCATCATCTACTAAAACTGAGCTAGAGTTTATCACCTTTAAGCTTCTGACATATAACTATATCCTTCGCTAAGAAATCAGGTGAGTACCATACACTGTCAGCTGTCACAAAGATTCCTTTATTTGCCTTAAACAAAATCTTGGGGGAATTGCAGGGAAGAACGATTCAATTGAATGAGCCAATTCAGTAGATATTTTCTTATGTCTGAGAAGAGTTCTATGAGAAAATGTTTGGTGAATTTACAAAAGAAACCCTTCTATTAAGTTCATAAGTAAATTATGTATTATGTTGAAAAATACATTTACTAGGCCATTTAGGAAGATCCCCTGGAGAAGGAAATGGCAACTCACTCCAGTATTCTTCCCTGGAGAATCCCATGGACAGAAGAGCCTGGTAGGCTACAGTCCACAGGGTCGCCAAGAGTCAGACACTACTGAACGACTTCACTTTCACTTCAGTTAACAATGGGCTTCCGAGGTAGCTCCAGTGGTTAAGAACCCACCTACCAATGTAGGAAATGTAAGAGATGTAGGTTTCGATCCTCGGGTCAGGAAGATCCCCTGGAGGAGGGCACAGCAATATACTAGAATAGTCTAGTATATTCTTGCCTGGAGAATCCCATACAGGAAGCTGGTGGGCCATGGCCCACAGGTTCACAGAACTGGATATGACAAACAACTTAGCACGAGCACACAGCCTAGTGAACAATTTTGTAGGATGCAGCAATAGAACCACCTCAGTCAACAATTATATCCTGTGTTGAACTGAAAACTGCTTGACATACTCTGTAGCTGGGGATTTGAACTCACACTACAAAGCATCTAGTAAGGGGTAACTACCACGAAGGACCTACAAGACTTTCTAGAACTAACACCAAAAAAACATGTCCTTTTCATCAGAGGGGACTGGAATACAAAAGTAGAAAGTCAAAAAATACCTGGAGTAACAGGCGAGTTTGACGTTGGAGCAGGGAAAAGGCTAATAGAGTTTTGCAAGAGAATGCACTGGTCATAGCAAACACCCTCTTCCGACAACACAAGAGACTACATATGGACATCACCAGATGGTCAATAGTGAAATCAGATTGATTATATTCTTACAGTCGAAGATGGAGACACTCTATACAGCCAGAAAAAAAAAAAAAGACTGGGAGCTGACCGTGGTTCAGATCATGAACTCCTAATCACCAAAGTCAGACTTTAATTGAAGAAAGTGGGGAAAACCACTAGGCCATTCAGGTATGACCTACATCAAATCTCTTATAATTATACAGTGGAAGTGACAAACAGATTCAAGGGATTAGATCTGATAGAGTGCCTGAAAAATTATGAACAGAGGTTCGTGACACTGTACAGGAGGCAGGGATCAAGACCATCCCCCCAAAAAAGAAAGGCAAAATGACTGTCTGAAGAGGCCTTAACAAATAGCCGAGAAAAGAAGAGAAGCGAAAGGCAAAGGAGAAAAAGAAAGATACTCCCATCTGAATGCAGAGTTCCAAAGAATAGCAAGGAGAGATAAGAAAGCCTTCCTACTAAAATGATCAATGCAAAGAAATAGAGGAAAACAACAGAATGCAAAAGACAAGATCTCTTCAAGAAAATTAGAGATACCAAGGGAATATTTCACGTAAAGATGGTTACAATAAAGGACAGAAATGGTATAGACCTAATAGAAGCAGAAGATATTAAGAAGAGGGCGCAAGAATACACAGAAGAACTATACAAAAAAGATATTAACGACTCAGATAACCACAATGGTGTGATCACTCAGTTAGAGGCAGACATCCTGGAGTTTGCAGTCAACTGGGCCTTAGGAAACACCACTATGAACAAAAATAGCAGAGGTGATGGAATTCCAGCTGAGCTATTTCAAATCATCTTTTAAGATGATCCTGTTAAACTGCTGCACTCAATATGCCAGCAAATTTGGAAAACTCAGCAGTGGCCACAGGACTAGAAAAGGTCAGTTTTCATTCCAATCCCAAAGAAAGGCAATGCCAAAGAATGTTCAAACTACTGCACAATTGTACTCATTTAACATGCTAACAAAGTAATGCTCAAAATTCTCCAAGCTAGGCTTCAACAATATGTGAACCAAGAACTCCCAGATGTTCAAGTTAGACTTAGAAAAGGCAGAGGAACCAGAGATCAAATTGCCAACATCTGGTGGGTCATAGAAAAAGCTAGAGAATTCCAGAAAAATATCTACCTTCTGCTTCACTGGCTACAATAAAGCTTTTGTGCAGATTACAAGAAAGTGTGGAAAATTCTGAAAGAGATGAAAGTACCTGACCACCTTATCTGCCTCCTGAGAAACCTGTATGCAGGTCAAGAAGCAATAGTTAGAACCGGACATGGTACAACAGACTGGTTCCAAATTGGGAAAGGAGTATGTCTATTGTCACCCTGCTTATTTAACTTACAGGCAGAGTACATCATGCAAAATGTTGAGCTAGATGCAGCATAAGCTGGAATCAAGATTGCTGGGAGAAACATCAGTAACATCAGCAATGCAGATGACACCACACTTATGGCAGAAAGCGAAGAGGAACTAAAGAGTTTCTCTTGATGAAAGTGAAAGTGGAGAGTGAAAAAGCTGGTTTAAAACTCAACATTAAGAAAACTAAGATCATGGCATCCAGTCCCATTACTCCTTGGCAAATAGATGGGAAAGCATTGCAAATAGTGACAGAATTTATTTTCCTGGGCTCAAAAATCACTGCAGATGATGACTACAGTCATGACATTAAAAGATACTTGCTCCTTAGAAGAAAAGTTACGACCAACTTAGCATATTAAAAAGCAGAGACATTACTTTGCCAACAAAGGCCCGTCTAGTCAAAGCTATGGTTTTTCCAGAAGTCATATATGGGTGTGAGGGTTGGACCATAAAGAAGGCTGAGTGCCGAAGAATTGCTGCTTTTGAACTGTGTATTGGAGAAGACTCTTGAGAGTCCCTTGCACTGCAAGATCAAACTAGTCAATCCTAAAGGAAATCAACCTTGAATATTCATTGGAGGGACTGATGCTGAAGCTGAAACTCCAATACTTTGACATCCTGATGTGAAGAGCCAACTCATTAGAAGAGACCCTGATGCTGGGAAAGATTGAAGGCAGGAGGAAAAGGGGATGACAGAGAATGGGATGACAGAGAATGAGATGGTTGGATGGCATCACTGACTCAATGGACATGACTCTGATCAAGCTCCAGGAGATGGTGAAGGACACAAAAGCCTGGCATGCCGCAGTCCATGGTGTCCGCAGAGTCAGACACAACTGAGCAACTGAACAAAAGTTGCAATGAACAAAGCAAGAGTAGAAAATAATCATCATACAGATACACAAAAGCTGGAATATTTATGTTAATGTAAATCAGATCAAGTCATCTCAAATGACGTCCCTGTACACTTTGAATAAAATCCAAAGATGGCGCCATGGCCTCCCAGATACTTTGAAAAAGCCCTCACTACCTCTGACCTCATTTCCTACCACTCTCACCCTCACTTACTGTAAGACAATGTCCTTGCTTCTCATACAACAGGCAAGACTGTTTGTGTCTGAGGCCTTTGCACTTGCTGTTCCCTTCCCAAATAGTCACATAGTTCACCTGCTAACTTCATTTAGCCTGTTCATTATCACCTTCTCAGAGGCCCATCTGACCACCTTATATAAGACAACACCCCACTTTAGTTTCTCCATCTGCTTTTCATACTTTTTCCTCCAGCATATGATTATCTGACACTGTATTAATTGAATGAAAATTATTTCCCCTACTCTAGACTAGAAGCTCTATGATAGTAGACTTTTGTTCATTTATCCAGCACCTAAAACAGCGGAGAGTGAGTGCTCAATAACTATTTGTTTATTTCATTTAGTCAGCTACAATTTCTCAAAACCGTGTGCAGTTAAGTATTGACATTATGGCTAGCCTCACTTTACAGTTTACAAGAAACTATGGCATATAAAAGTTACATAAGGACCTAAGAACAAACAAAGCGAGAACAAATGTCAAGACTTGATGAATGATTCCTGAAATGGGTGAATGGAAGCAAAATCCGAATGGAAGCAAAATCTGGGCTGAGGGAAACCCAAACCATACATGAACACCAAGTAAAATGTTGGCCACACAGAAAGAAGGCAAACAGAACCGAGTCTCTTCTCTAAGGCCATAACCTTATTATATTGCCCTCATAACAACCTCACGGGGTACGGACATCAGGTACATTCATTAACAGCAAGACTGACGCCATATTTCGCAGCCTGCAGGGGTGGCAGTTTCAGCCCAGCACTCACCGATTCGTACAGTTACATAATCGATACTCAGAACCTCGGGCTTCCTCCCGCCCCTGAGCTGGGCTCACGTGGCTGGCCTCGCGAACGGAAGCAGCCTCTAGAGAACCACGGCGGTTGGTGAATCCAAGGAACACTTCCTGAGCTGCTGCAGCAGGGAGCGGTCACGGTAATTCTTACGTCAGAGCACGGCGGAAACTGAACACCCGCCGGCCTAGAGGGATTCGTCCATGCGGCTCTGCGGTCCCTCTGATTGGCCGGCAGGATGACGTAGCCCGTTTACAGTGCGCTCTGTGGCAGTAGGAGTGTGCGTCAGCTTTGCGCAATAGGAAAGAGGAAAATGGGGCGTGTCTGACCGCTCAGGGGGCCCGCTGATTGGCTGGAGGGCGGCTACGCCGCGTGGCTCGGGCCGCCGGAGGAGGGCGGTGCCGTGGGCCTGGTCCGGGTTTACTGGAGACCGGCTTCAGTAAGATGATCATGGCAGCTCGGATAGGTCAAAGAGCCCTGAAAAAGGTGGTTTCGGGATGCCATCCGAAGTCTGTGGCAGCCGCCAGAGTCCCGGCTCCAGCGCAGGTGCCTGCGAGGAACGTCAGGTAATGAACAACGGGGGGCGCCACAGCGAGGGTAACTTCTCCCTCCCCAAGGCCTGTTGAGCAAGGGGACCCGGGACATTTGCGGTGAGGCAGGCGGATCGGATGCGTTTCCGCGTCTATGTAGACAAAGGGCCTACTACTGCCTTCGGCAAGTGACGGACTCAGGCCCCCTCTCTCCGCCCTCTTGGCCGGAGGGTCGCCAGCCTGTTCTGGTCGCCCCATCTTGTTTGTGGTTCCCGGCCCTTGCGAGAGGCGGTGAATCATTTCGCTCAGCGACTTGGAAGCAGCTGATACAGCCACTTGATGCCGGGTGGGGTGGGGGTGCCTTTGGGCTCTTCCGGTCTCCTCCCCTACGGCCTACTGCTGCTGTTCTCCGGAAGTTATAACTGCGGCGCAGGAGTTGGGACTGATGGATGTGGGAGTTTGTGGCCTGTCAGTGAGTCCCCTTTTGTTCCTCCAGAGTGTCCAGTGGCCAGAGGTGCTTTCCCCAGTTTCTGGTAGCGGTCTTTGCCCACCCCCGTCCCCACTTTAGTGCTGCTGCTAAGTCGCTTCAGTCGTGTCCAACTCTGTGCGACCCCATAGACGGCAGTCCACCAGGCTCCCTCCTCCCTGAGATTCTGCAGGCAAGAACACTAGATTGGGTTGCCATTTCCTTCTCCAATGCATGAAAGTGAAAAGTGAAAGTGAAGTTGCTCAGTCGTGTCTGACTCTTAGCGACCCCATGGACTGCAGTCCACCAGGCTCCTCCATCCATGGGATTTTCCAGGCAAGAGTAATGGAGTGGGATGCCATTGCCTTCTCTACTTTAGTGCTAGCTAAACTAAACCGAAGCCGAAGTAGGGGACTTGGATTTTTTTTTTTTTTTTCCTGCCATTGTAAGTTAGCAGTCCTGTAACCTTGAGTCAGAGTCTGCCTTCGATTTTCCAGGTTGGTTCTCTTTTGGTAAGTAATGGAAGAGGGCTTCCCTGGTGGCTCAGACGGTAAAGCGTCTACCTACAATGCGGGAGATCTGGGTTCAATCCCTGGATTGGGAATATCCCCTGGAGAACGAAATGGCAACCCCTCTCCAGTACTCTTGCCTGGAAAATCCCATGGATGGAGAGCCTAGTAGGCTATAGTCCATGTGGTCTCAAAGAGTCCGGTAAGACTGAGCGACTTCACTTTCACTTAATGGAAGAGGAGACATGAAATTTTCCATATTTCCACCAGCTTCCTTTTATTAATGACACTTCAATAAATTATGCTCGAAAATTAAAGTTAACTTTTAAAATTAATTCAGTTTTAATCTGTACAGAATGGAGGGAGAAAGCACAAATCTGGTTGTGCTTTAGGACATTTAGAGTCAATGAATTTTTTAAGATATCAACAACCCAATCAACTCTAAATCCTTTTAGACATTTTTTGGTCGAAACTGAAATAAAATCATTTCACATCCTTTACTCTTGCTTTAGAAAATAGCTTTAAAAAGTTCCAAGCAGAACACTGTATCCTACTTTACTGCTTGTATTGCTCTTATAAAATGCTGGCTGTTACTTTTGAGAAAAAAATTGCTTTAGTGATCAAATTAAGGTTTAAATTTCAGTCTAAATATTTACTGTTCATGATAATGAAAAGGGAGATAATTTATGAGTTCATTGCAAGGCTGATTCTGGCCTTTATTGTAATACAGTATTTAGGTTGTAGTACTGGAAGTTTAGTGACCAAAAAACTGTCCTCCTTTTGTTCAGTTTTCATTCTATCGTTTAAACATGTGTATGACTGTAAGGTTCTCATATTGTAGTTGAAGACATACTATTCTTGATAAAGTATGAAGATGGATGTGTTGCCCAGGGCATTGTAACCATAATATGCAAACTGCTCAGAAAACTCCTATTGTGCTCAGTCCTGTCTGACTGTTTGTGACCCCCATGGACTGTCACTTGGTCATTTTTTTCTCCACCCACATAGCACCTGTTACATCTTACTTCTGTCTCTAGTTCACTATTGCCTTCTCTCTCATTCTGTTCTTTTTTGTACTAGTTATTGCTGTTCTGTGTCTACGTCACGTCCAACTCTTTGCGACCTCATGAACTGTAGCATGCCAGGCTCTGCCCTCCACCGTCTCCTGAAGTTTGCTCAAACTCATGTCCATTGAGTCAGTGATGCTATCTAACCATCTCATCCTCCTGCTGCCCTCTTCTCTTTTCGCCATCAATCCTTCCCAGCATCAGGCTCTTCACATCAGGTGGCCAAAGCATTGGAGTTTCAGCTTTAGCATCAGTCCTTCCAGTGAATATTCAGAGTTCATTTCCTTTAGGATTGACTGGTTTGATCTCCTTACAGTCCATCCCTGATCTTCTTACTGAATAGCCCCAGTTTCTTTAATCATTCTTTAACTCAATTTTCTCTTCCAGTCACACTATGGGATGTCAGTGTCCTTAAAGAAGTTTTATTTATACATAAATCATATTTTATATGAATCAAATTTTATATGTAACATGAGATTTCACCAGGCCACTCCTTTCTCTGTTAAAAAAATAACTTGAAGACTTGATTTAATGAAATATTCTCTTAGGTGGAACACTTTAAGAGCATCTCATTGAGAATAAATACCAAATTGCTTTATACTGACCAGTAGTCCCCAGCATGATCCAGCTGCAGCCTCTCTCGCTAACATTATTTCATCGGGCTCTCGCCCTGGCTTGCTATACTTCTGCTTCACTGTTAATCTTTTTGAGAGTCTGGATGCTGCCAGGCTCTTTGCCTAGTACTTGGAATGGTCTGTATCTACCTCTCCTCCTCCCATGTACAGACACACACATATGTGTGTATGAGAGAGAGATCTTATATATGTGTACACACACATTATGTACATACATACCTGTTTCACCCTTTATATGGTTGTAGTTGTTCAGTTGCTCAGTGGTGTCTGACTTTTTGCAACCCCATGTGCTGCAGCATGCCAGGGTTCCCTGTCCTTTGCCATGTCCCAGAGTTTGCTCAAACTCATGTCCGTTGAGTCAGTGATGCCATCCAACCATGTCATTCTCTATCATCCTCTTCTCCTCCTGCCTTCAATCTTTCCCAGCATCAGGATTTTTTCCAGTGAGTTGGCTCTTCATATCAGGTGGCCAAAGTATTGAAGCTTCAGCTTCAGCATCAGTCCTTCCAATGAATATTCAGGGTTGATTTCCTTTAGTATTGACTGGTTTGATTTCCTTGCAGTCCAGCGTACTTTCAGGAGTCTTCTAAAGTACCACAGTTCAAAAGCATCAGTTCTTTGGTGCTCAGCCTTTTTTTATTTTCCAGCTCTTACATCTGTACATGACTACAAAAACCATAGCTTTGACTATACATACCTTTGTAGGCAAAGTAATGTCTCTGCTTTTTAATACGCTGTCTAGGTTTGTCATAGTTTTTCTTCCAAGGAGCAAGTATCTTTTAATTTCATGGTTGCAGTCACCACCCACAGTGATTTTTGAGCCCAAGAAAATAAAGTCTGTCACTGTTCCCATTGCTTCCCATCTATTTGCCATGAAATGATGGGACCAGATGCCATGATCTTAGTTTTCTGAATGTTGAGTTTTAAGCCAGAGTTCTCACTCTCCTCTTTTACCTTTATCAAGAGGATCTTTAGTTCCTCTTTGCTTTCTGCCATAAGGGTGGTGTCATCTGCATATCTGAGGTTATTGATATTTCTCCCAACAATCTTGATGCCAGCTTGTGCTGCTTCCAGCCCAGCGTTTCTCATGATGTACTCTGCATATAAGTTAAATAAGCAGAGTGACAATATACAGCCTTGACATACTAGTTTCCCAATTTGGAACCAGTCTATTGTTCCATGTCTGGTTCTAACTATTGCTTCTCGGCATATAGGTTTCTCAGGAGGCAGATAAGGTGGTCAGGTATTCCCATCTCTTTAAGAATTTTCCACACTTTGTTGTTTACCTGCACAGCCAAAGGTTTTAGTATAGCAAATGAAGCAGATGTTTTTCTGGAATTCTCTAGCTTTTTCTATGATTCACCAGATGTTGGCAATTTGATCTCTTTTCTTCTGCCTTTTCTAAATCCAGCTTATACATCCAGAAGTTCTCAATTCACATACTATTGAAGCCTAGCTTGAAGGATTTTGAGCATTACTTTGCTAGCATGTGAAATGAGTGCAACTGTGCAGTAGTTTGAATGTTCTTTGACATTTCCCTTCTTCAGAATTGGGATGAAAACTGACCTTTTCCAGTCCTGTGGCCACTATTGAGTTTCCCAAATTTGCTGGCATATTGAGTGTAGCACTTTAACAGGATCATCTTTTAGGATTTGAAATAGCTCAGCTGGAATAACTCCTCCTTATCCATTATGCCTCAGCTGAAATACAACCTCGGAGGACTTCCTGCATCACCCTATCTAAAGGAGGTCCTAATTACATGTCCCCACACCCATTTCTATTTTAGTGGCTTATTTAATCCTCAACTAGAATGTAATCTTTATATTTGTTTTATTCACCATTATGTCCCTAGTGCCTGGCACAGAATAGCAGCTCAATAAATATGTGAACTAATGTACAAATAGTAGTATATAATAGTTATGAAATAATCTTACTAGTGTAAAGGCTAAAAATATATAGGTGAACAAGAGCATATCAGGCATCTGTATTATGAAGTACCCTAAACAGTTAACATTCTAATTACCTTAACATATGTTTTTACATACACACATGGAAATGGAGATTGGAAGGTAAAAGATAATTGAGCAATGGGTCTGACAGGCCCACCACATATACAGTGGAGACAGGGACCTAATTTCAGATGTCATGTGGATGCAGCTGGGAAAACAAGGTGGGTAGATGAGTTAAAAATTGGACAATGAATATTCTCCCATCCTAGGGCAGTAATATGTTGTTAACACATGACTGCAGACTAAAAGCCAGCTCTGAGAGATACCTGTTGTGTCTGAAGGCTCTAACCCTAACTGTAAGCTGGTATTTTTAGTTTTCTTTATGGTGCCCAAGAAGCTTATTTTTTGCATGTGTAGTTTTTCGGAAATAGTCTAAGGTTGCAAACATCTGAAGTATGATTGTTATTTAACGGTCTCTACTTTGTTTGCTCTTAATTGTCAATGTTACTCAATCAGGTAATTTCTGTCTTTTTAGTTATTTAGCTTCCTGTGGTATACTGATGAGCAGAACTCTTCCACTACATACCTCAGTTTTTCCTAAGAAGATACATGCAAGAACCTTCTTCAGAATTGCTGCACCATTAATAAACAAAAGAAAAGAATATTCAGAAAGGAGAATTATAGGGTTTGTATATAGTAATAGATCTATTAAAAGAGCATGTTCACAGTGTTCTTTAGAATATTGTGCTTCTTTTTTTCTAGGTTCGTTTCTTACAGACCAAGCTCTGATTTTCTCACCCTTGCTATTTTATAAATACTGGTTGAATGAATATGGTAACTTTATATAGGATAGGTTTAAATCTTGACATTTAAAGAAAATAAACTGTTGATGTCCTGCATTTTTGTACACTGTTCTTTTTTATAGTGGCATCATTACTGATATGTTGGGCCAAATATGTTTGTATAGCTCCCTCACCTACACACATATACACATACATAGGTAAGTATATATAAACATGCTAAGAGGCCCCTACCATCCAGAGCTGAGGTTGGCAGACTTTTTCTGTAAAGGGCCAGTTGGTAAATAGGTTTTTGGGCCATACTGTCTCTGTTGCAACTACTCAACATGGTCAGTGTAGCCCAGAACTAACAGTGGACAATGTGTAATAAATGGGCATGGTTGTATTCCAATAAAACTGTTTACAGAGTCAGGCAAGAACCTAGGCCCCATCCAACTTGGTACTTTTGTGATTCCTTGGTCTTCAGGATCTCTTAAAAAGAAACACCTGATGCTTAATCATATTGGTCCTGGAAGTGACACACAGTGCTTACTCTCAGATATTATTGGCAAGAAGTAGTCATGTGACAGCGGTTTAATTTGTAGCCTACTGGTGGCCAGCAAGAATACCACGTAAAGCAAGCCTTAATACTTGGATAGGTAGACATCTTTGCCCCAGATGGTATCTTAAAAACAGAAATGGCAACAAAAAGATGAAAAATCAAATAGTGAATTGGTCTGCTTTACTTTTGAATTACTAATAATATCTCCCTTTTACTGTGAACTTGCATTTGACAGGCCTGCTGGCTGCTCTATATTGTTTCATTTAATTCTCACAGTAATCATGTGATCTAGGTATTTTTCCCATTGTAAAGATGAAGAAACTGAAGCTGAGAAATTATGTTGTGTCATGACTCCAAAGCTTATTTTTCCCACCATATTTATTTATTCTTTCTTGTTTCCTTATTCTGTCTCATTCTAAAATTCTTTTTATTACAAATTGGTCTTATCTAATGATCACCTTCCCCCATATATTGTTTGATATAAACACATAATAGCTACCATTTATGAAGTGATTAGTAAGCATTGTGCATTATGTCAAAACTATTTCCTTGAACCCTTAAAATAACTCAGTAGAGGTATTTTTCAACTATGGCTGAAGAAAATTGAGAGGTTTAGCAACTTAGGCTCACATGAAACTACTGTGTTTTAGAATTGATATTTGAACATAATAGACTACTTTTATGCAAATAGCTTCCAGGCTAGTGGGTCTCATACATCTTCATGGGATTTATATTGGCATTTATTTCCAAGTGTCTGAGAACATGGGGAGAGTAGAGTAGGTGTATTTACTCTTTCCTCTGTGGGCCTCATTTCATGATCATAAAGATTAATTTAAATATATATAAACACTCATTCTGTCATATTCCAGACATACCCTTTTGAAATTTAGAATGTGGTTGTTCACTGCATCATTTTGAGATGAGTTCTATTTTAGCAGTCTTGACTCTTTATAACCGAGAATAATACATGTTTGGTTTTCATTGTTCAGTGGTCTTTATATGTATCCACAGTGTGGTGTGTGGTTTTTTTTTTTTTTTTATTTAAACCCTGATGTATCTTTGTGGAATTTATTTCTAGGTATTTTGCATTTGTATGCGACTGTTTTCTACTTGTTAGTATAGAAACAGTATTAATTTTTATACATTTCTTAACAGGCTACCTCACTGAATTCTTGATTGATTCATTTTTGATTTGATAGTCATATCACCTGCCAGTTTATAATTTTGCTTAATTCTTTTCCACACGTGTGCCCATATTTCATACTCTGACTTAATTTCTTTGACATTTTAGAACAATGTCAAATGACAGTAATGATGGCATCATTGGTTTCTTTCTAATGCTAATAGTAATGCTGCTTATATTTTACTATCTGTGAAGGGAATCATACAATGATTTTGTTTTGGCTAAATAATATGGTTGTAATAATTCTTAGTACTGAACCATCCATACTATGTATGGTTGATTGTATGTACTATGGATGACTCATCCATACATCCTTAAATGAGTTGCATTTGATTGTTTTATTTTTTTAATATATTACTGGGATTATATATGCTGGTATTTTACCTAGAAGTTTTGCTTCAGTACTCACAGGTAATATGGGTTTATAGATTTTTTTATGTTCTTTGTGAAGTTTGGGTTGGCAGGGTGTTAGGCTGGCTCATAAAGAGTGAGAAATTCCCCTTTTTTGTGTTATAGAATTGATTTTTTTTCTTAATTACAAAATGTTTGCATACTTGTATAAATACTTAACAATTTAGAAGTATATATACTAGAATGAAAAGAAAAAAACAGAAGAAAATAGAAAAAAAGAATTTTAAAAAGACACAAAAGAAAAAATAGAAATATATATATTAAAGAGTTAGTCTGTTTTTAATCCTACTCTTTTTTTCCTGAATTACAACTGGTAATTGTTTAATTTATATCCTTTTAGGACTTTTAAAATATATTTTCATTACAGTCTATTAACATAATTATTTTCAGAAAAAGCAAATACCAAATGTTTAAAATTGAGGAATTATAGTATATACTTATATCCATTTCTCAAATGGATAATAAAGTTGTATATAAAGCAGACAAGATATATACAATTTTATTATCTAAGAAATACTGTAAGTATATAGTGTATTTCCTCGATTATTAAACACTTGATATTTGTGCCTTTTTTCATGTAGCAATATATTTTAAACCTCTTTGCTCTAAAGTATATGGTTGACCCTTGAAAGATGGGGGGTTTGGGAGTACAGACCCCCACACGGTAAAAAAAAAAAATCTGCATACTGCTATTTCTGTTTGAAAACAAGGAATTGATAAATGATTTATCCAAAGGCAGGAAGCTGAAACAGCTGGTATAAAATCAAGACTCAAACCTTAGTTTATTTGATTCTACATACTGTGATTTCTAATTGAACACAAACTCTCCCCCACATTTAATTAAAAAATCTGTAAAACAAAAATACAAGTACTATATTTATCAAAAAAACTCTTATGTAAGTAGACCCACACAGGGCAAACCTGTGTTGTTCAAGGGTGAACTGTACATTTGATCTTAATCCTTTTAGATAACTGACAAGTTCCACAGTATGAATGTACCATAATTCATCAGCCATTTATTATAAAGCAGTATTAATGTGTGTGCCAAATGACTTCTTGCTTCATACACAGTAAGTTTTATTATTATTCAGTTTAAAGCAGGGGTCCCCAATCTCTGAGGTATAATACCTGATGATTTGAGGTGGAGCTGATATAATAATAATAGCAATAAAGTGTCCAATAAATGTTATGTACTTGAATCATCCTGAAACCATCCTCTCTTCCCCACTCCATGGAAAAATTGTCTTTCATAAAACTAGCCCCTGATGCCAAGAAAGTTGGGGACCACTGATTTAAAGTGTATATGTACTGTATAAATAGGTGCAGTTAACACCTTTCCTTTTGTTTTTAAAGTTATTCTATGCAGGAAATGTATGATGTAGTATCTGGAATGGAGGATTACAAGCATTTTGTTCCTTGGTGTAAAAAATCAGATATAATATCAAGGAGATCTGGATACTGCAAAACACGATTAGAAATTGGGTTTCCACCTGTATTGGAGCGCTATACATCAGTAGTAACCTTGGTGAAACCGCATTTGGTGAAGGTAATGGTTTTGTTTTTTGTTGTTTTTAAATATTCCTCAACTAGTGATATATTAAATGGATTAATGTATAATAGCTTAAGAAGATTTCCCTAAACTAATAGGAGGAGGGAAAAAAAAACTGTTATATCACTTAAGTTGTGTGTTATTTTATACAATATTAGTATTATTCTTTCCAAATATAAATTTAACTAGAACATGGAAATGAAAAGCTTTTTCTTTTGTCCTTCTGTTCAGCTGCTGACCCCTAGGAAAGATTCAGCCACACAAGTGAGAAATGTTTTAATTTAATATTGATACTTGTGCTTTTTTTTTTAAGTTAAGGCAGGGAAAGTGGTGAGAGGATGAAGAAAGATAGAAAAGATATAAAAGTGGAGAATATAAACATTGTTGAAGTCATCCTGCCATGTACCAGGTACTGACATGCCAGGTGCTGTTGCATGCATTGTGTTAATCATCTTACCCTTCTCAGAGAAGGGTACATACATAGGAAAGGCACTCAGACTTCAACACATGAAAAAAGAGAACTCCAGAGTTACACTACCATTTATTTTGACTTCCTAGAGTGTGGTGAACAAAGACTTTCAAAGCTTGAGTTGTGTTTTGTGCCCACTTGATTTAGTGGTGGTATCATTTCTTGGTTATTGGCCAGAGCTAAGTGCCTTTTTCACCTCTTTGTCAGTCATTGAGGACATGCAGCTCTCATACCAGAAAGAACATACTGTCTAGTGAAGCTAAGACATTGGAGTCCACCCTAGTCCCACTGTCAAAACGTCAACTCCACTTAAAAGTCCGTGCCCCATACCCACCTGTTTGCCTCATAGTTTGGCAGTTTTTACCTACTATAGTGCATTGCCTGTCTTATAGTAGCTAATGTATTAAGCTCTACAGTGCTTTACTTGAATTGTTTAATCTTCACAACGGACCTTTTGAGATGCAAATTTTTATCCTCGAGTATGCTGAACCTTAGAAGAGTTAGATAGCTTGCCCAGGGTTACACAGCCAAGACTACAGTCTGTCTGACAACAGCGAATATCTCTATAAATCTTACAATTGAGTCCCGTGACCTCAATCTCTTACCATTCAGATTCTTATAACTTCAATCTTAATATATCCTGCATCTAACTAAAGAACTCTAAAACCATATCATTTTCTCCCCTGGCTTTCTTCCTTTCTCTGACTTCCATGAATGTACCGTATAGTACTTACTCCACAGCCCTGTGCCTTTGCATATTGTTCCCTCTTCTCTCTGTAATGAACTTGATTCTTTGCCTGTTAATCCTTCAAATCCCAGCCTGCTTTCTCCCTTTCCTTTCATATGGCTAGTCTGTTCTACCTCGGTGATTCCTCTAGGCTTTGCATGTGCTTTATTTATTTCTTTTACCACTCTTTAGTATAACTTCTTTCTTCCTTTGGATTTCTGCTTGACAGAATCGAGCTACTTAAGGGAATGGGAGATCTTCTTTTTCATCTCTGAATCCTCAGTTATGAGGCTTTTGTTTATGAAGTTCTCACTGCTGTGTTCCTGTGTTCCTGTATATCCAGATGTTCATAGTAATTTCAGTAACCTTCAGCACTGCCAAGGAGGCAGGAAACTTTTTTTTAATTATAATAGTATGTATTATATATTACTATCTTAATTTTAGGAGGCTTAGATAAATTAAGAGCCCACATAAATTTATACTGTGTATGTCTGATTCCAAAATTATTTTTCCATCAAAATAAGCTGCCTCACTTAATGTGCTAATTTATTATTTAAGGGCTTCCCAGGTGGCACTAGTGGTAAAGAACCCACCTGCCAATGCAGGAGACATAAGAGACTGGGGTTCAATTCCTGGGTCAGGAAGATCCCCTGGAGGAGGAAATGGCAACCATCTCCATTATTTTTGCCTAGAGAATCCCACGGACAGAGGAGCCTGGCAGGCTACAGTTCGTGAGGTCGCAAAGAGTTGGACATGACTGAAGCAACTTAGCATGTTAGCATGCTTTAGGTTAGGCAGCATTTGAGGGTTGTTCTGGAGACCCAAGGTACACACAAATTCGTACTGTGTATGTCTGAGTCCCAAATTATTTTTCTATTAAAATAAGCTGCCTCACTTAATGTGCTAATATTTAAAGACATATTTGAGAATAAAACACAGCTATGTTCAGCTTTTAATTTTCTCTGGGCTCAGGTTCTAGATCTTAATACCTTATATATATATATGACATAAAATAAAAATTAGAACCAAGAAAGCAACAAAAGCTGTGACATTTTTTATTAGCTGCCCCAAATTTGCTTGTGACTTGACATGTCAGTGATTCTACATGAATCATAGATTCATCAGTCTGTAATGGCTAGAAGCCCACTTGCTGTGTTCAGTATCTCTGTTAGGAATGAGACCATTGGCAGTATTGTCCCTATCAAAACATACCAGTAAAAATCTGTGGGTCCTTGGGCTAGGTTATTGATATAAGTACAGCACTGCCAAATTTTGTTAAAAACATAGTCAGAGGAAGGTGCTATATTGTAGTGATTATTCCCAACAGCTGTTTCTCCGTTACTATTAAATTTCTTTTTTTTTTTTCTTACTATTAAATTTCTTATAAGCTTCATACATGATTGTAGAGAAGGATGGAATGCTTTACCTTAAAGTTGGGTAACTGAAAAAGTTGTAAAAAATTAGAAATAAAAGTAAATAAATTGCTTGCTTCAGCAGCAAATATACTAAAATTGGAACAATATAAAGAAGATCAGCATGATCCCTGCACAAAGATGAATGCAAATTCATGAACCATTCCATATTTTGGGGGAGCTCATTGTGGTACTCTGTGACCACCTAGAGGGGTGGGGAATTGGGGGGAAGTTCCAGAGGGAGAGGATATATGTATACTTAAGGCTCATTCACATTTGCTGTATGGCAGAAGCCAACACATGACTGTAAAGCAGTAATCCTCCAGTTAAAAAAAAAAGGTCGTCCCTGGTGGTCCAGTGTTGAAACCTCACTTTTCCACTGCAGGGAGCACAGGTTTGATCCCTGACTGGGGGACAAAAGATAAAACAAGCCACAAGGCACAGCCAAAAAAAAAAAAAGTTGGATAACTGAAATAATATTTTATTATAGATTTTTTATGGTTTTAAAAATTAGATATTCATTATTGAACCAAGTATAAAGCCAAATGCTTTGGGGAAAAAAATTTTTTTTTTTAATACGAACTAGATTTATTTAGAAGAAACTTTACAGAGTGTGGGCCATCTCAGAAGGCAAGAAGCCTTGAAGATATTTTTTTACTTTAATGACTTTTTTGTGTCTAAATAAAAAACTTTCACTGGTTTCCATATTAAAAATTAAAAGTTTTTTAATAAATGTGAATAGAGCATTTCTTTTAAAATGCTTTTTAGTATGGGTGCAATTTATAATGATTCTATAGTAGTGAAAGTAAAAGTCGCTTAGTCGTGTCCGACTCTGTGAATCCATGGACTGTATAGTCCGTGGAATTCTCTAGGCCAGAATACTGGAGTGGGTAGCCTTTGCCTTCTCCAGGGGGTCTTCCCAATGCAGGGATTGAACCCAGGTCTCCCTCATTGCAGGCGAATTCTTTACCAGCTGAGCCACCTGGGAAGCCCAAGACTTTCAAACAAGAGTTTAAAAATAGCCTGCTTTTGAGGGAACATAGCATATATATTCTTGAGGTCAGTTGTCTACTAGTATAATAAGGCCCAGATGGCATCTTAGGATAGTAAATAAAGAAGTTGAACTTCATTCAAGGTCATAACCAGTTCTGACAGTGTCTTAGTAACTGTGGTCCTGGCCACCATTTTTCACACTGGAAGGCAACTCTTGGATGGGTCTCAACCGGCATTTTTTAATGCTAGAGAATGGGACATGTCAGATTGCACTGCACATAGTATCACTGTGTATTATGTTTCAGTGTACACACGTATGTGAAATAACGAGCACTGAAGAGGTGAGAGGTCAGAAAGTAATGAGTCAGGACTAGACTTAACAAGAAAACTGGAACCATAGAGGCCCCTAGAGATAAAGAATAGTGAGTTAGAGAAAGTAAATGTGATTGATAAGGAAGATCTTTGGGCAGGCAAGAATTACAGAATTGTTGTAGGGATCTATGCCAGATTCCTTACAAGTATTAAATTTAGCCATCTCATAGTGATGGTAAAAAAATAGGCATTATGCTCATTTTACAGTTTAAGGAAATACATTACAGGGAATTAACTTGTTCAGGATCACTAATAGGTGGCAGAGCTGGAAATAAACTTCCAGATAGTAACCCCTATTTTGTTGTGGGGGGAGAACTCTGAAGTAGCACAGTGGGTGGCAGCAGTGGAAGAGAGAACTGGTAGTAATCTTGGGAATCCCAGGAGAAAGGAAAATGGCTTATGTCGGCAAGAGATCTCTTCCTAGTACCAAGCTAAAGAGATCTTTTTGTCACCTGTGGTCTAATCTATAAAAATATTTACTTTCAACTAAAGCATCCTCAATTATAGATTCTGGACAATCCGAGTGGTATTTTACTGATTTTTGTTTTGTTTCATTTTGTTCTAGGCATCCTGTACTGATGGGAAGCTCTTCAATCATTTGGAGACTGTTTGGCGTTTTAGCCCAGGTCTTCCTGGCTACCCAAGAACTTGTACTTTGGATTTTTCAGTAAGTCTCTCATAAAGCTCTCTATTTGTTCCAAATATCAAATAAAGTTGGTAAAGAAGGAGTAATTCATTTTTATTAGAACCCAGATGCTATAATTAGTAAACTGCATGCATAGCAATTAGGCTTCCCAGGTGGTTCAGTGGTAAAGAATCCGCCTGCCAATGCAGGAGACGCCAGAGATTCAGGTTCAGTCCCTGGGTCAAGAAGATCCCCTGGGGTAGGAAATGGCGACTCACTCCAGTGTTCTTGACTGGAAAATCCCATGGACAGAGGAGCCTGGGGGCCCTAGTCCATGGGGATGGAAAGAGCTGGACACAACTGAGCAACTGAGCGTGCTCACATGCACTTGCGCGTGCGCACACACACGCACACTTATGCATAACAATTACTATAAGACTTTTTTTTTTAATCTCAAATTTCTGAGTATTGAATATCTTTTTCTGCACTGACTATTCTTTTTTTTTTTTGGCACTAATTTTATAAGACAGAATGCTAGGGGAAATTCCCTGGCAGTCCAGTGGTTAGGACTCTACACTTCCACTGCAGGGGACACTGGTTCAATCCCTGGCTGGGGACTAAGATCCCTCATGCTGCATGGCACAGTCAACGGAAAGGAAAGAATGCCAATGACCTTTTCTCTTTCTCTCTTTCCTGAAACCTTGAATGCCTTCTCTATTTTCTAGTTTTTGCAAGTCCATAGATGATAAGACACATGTCTTGCCTACTACCAGCTTAATAACAATGTAACACCAAATGAAATGTGTACATTGATCTGTATCTTATGAATTGCAGAAATAAAATGCAAAGGAAAATATATTTTTAAATTTAAGCACTATGGTATTAATATTTTCTTGTTCATATCACCTTAGCTACAGCAAACTTAGAGTCACTTGTGTGGCTTTCTATTTACATGAGTTGGTTCCTGTATTTGCAGCTCAGGCTTACATTTTAAAATATGGCTATAATTTTGAGTAAATTACTGTATGCTGGTCTCAGCTCTTAGGTTGCTTTCATTTTCATTTCATAATTTTTTCATAAAAATTAGTGGACAATAATGGAACACTTGGGGAAATTTGAATGAAACCTCTATAGAGCAGATAATAGCATTACTATCTAGTAATATTAACTCTTGTCTTTTAATCTCCTGGTTTTAATTGCACTGTGGTTATATAAAACCTGAAATCTGGGTGGTGGGCATATGAGAAATCTTAGTGGTATTATTGCAACTTTTTAATAAGCAAAATTGTTTTAAAATTAAAAATGTTAGTGGATATTTCATCCTTAAGGCATTATTTCTCAAACTGGTTACTTTGAATTCAGTCTTGAGGGGATATAAATGAAATTTAAATCCTTGTCTGCTTTAAGATGGAAGCACCTTTACCATCTAGTTTGTGGATTAACCCCACCTTTCTGGTATTAACTTGTGGGAATAACCTATCAGAGAGATCACTTCCCTTCCTTACTTCCTTTTGGGAAGTCGTGACCGACTCTTTGTGACCCCACGAACTGTAGCCTGCCAGGCTCCTCTGTCCATGGAATTCTCCAGGCAAGAACACTAGAGTAGGTAGCTGTTCCCTTCTCCAGGGGATCATCCCAACCTAGGGATCGAATCCAGGTCTCCCTCATTGCGGGTGGATTCTTTACCAGCTGAGCTACCATTTCTTTTTGGGAAGGAAGGTAGCTCTTAAAGGGACACACTAATAAGAAGCTAAAGTGATAAATATGATATTCATTTAGCAAAGCTTTTTTTCCAGTTTTTTTTTAACTTAATAAAATCAGACTCTTTGCCATAAAATGAGATTCATTGACTGTTTTATTTACGTTTGTTGTGTAGCCACTGTTGTGCTTACTACAGTAAAAAAGTCTCCCTCTTATCAATGTTAAAAATCTCATCTAGATATAAGCCCATATTGCTCTGCCTTAGGTATTGGGCCAATTAGCCCGTTTGACTGTGCAAACACCATTACCCTAGTAGAGATTTAGTAAAAGAAGGGTCTTTCTAAAATAGTTATTAACATTTTCCTACAGATTTCTTTTGAATTTCGCTCACTTCTACACTCTCAGCTTGCCACATTGTTTTTCGATGAAGTTGTAAAGCAGATGGTAACTGCCTTTGAAAGAAGAGCGTGTAAGCTGTATGGTCCAGAAACAAACATACCTCGGGAATTGATGCTTCATGAAGTTCATCACACGTAAAGAAAAAAGGAAATGGTCACCTACTTGTATCTAGTTTATTCACTTTTAGGAAGTGCTTTCATCATTTGCTTTCAGAAGTCAGAAAGCATTTGTCAAACCCAGCTTCGATTATAAACCCATACTGTTGAAAATTTGCACTTGGAATATGGAACCACATGTATATAGAATTCAATCAAGTATAATTCAGAGTAGTATGTATTTTAGAATATTTACAATAATAGGATGACATCACTGTTGCTGGAATACTGATAGCACTCTTTTGAGGAGAAATTGAAACTGTAAATTTAAACCTTTTAATTATTACCTCACCTGAAAGAGGTTGGTTGAGCTACTCATGCAGTGTGTACTATATTAACCATATCATGTTTAAGTTATTAATTTCAGATTATTTATAACTTATTGTCTTAGGGCCTGCCTCGTGGCTTAGGATATTTGAGTAATCATCAGATATTTAAAGTAAAAACTTTGACTTAAAAATACTGTTAATGAAGGTTCCCTGGCACTTTTCTTATTTTTAGATTGTTCCTATGGATGGTAGTACATAATTCAGTATTATACTAAGGTTAGCTTCCAGATAAACAATTATTCTTTATTTTTATTTTTTGGTGAGTGGTCCAGAGAGTATTTTTTTGGTCCAGAGTTTTAAGCTACCTTTCTCATAGTTTGCCACCGTCTCTCTGATACTTTGACTGCTGTGTCAGTAATGCTGAATCTGTGTCAAATTTGTCTACAGCAGTGGGCAATAGATCAAGATAAGTTGGTTGATGTGTCTGCAGCACCATGCATCCTTATTTTCTATTTATTGTGTGTATTCACTTTCGATAATGTATTTCAAACTGATATTTTTGTAAACAAATCAACATAAGGACTGAAGTGGTAACTTAATAAAGTTAATTTGTTTAATTTTTGTGCAGTTATTTTGGTTATTGAAATATCTCAAAATATTTAACAAAAACAAATCTGGGCAAAATTCAGTCTTCCTTTAATCAGTATTAATCCCCTTTCCTTCCTTCATCCCCTACCCAACAACCCTTTTACATTAATCATCCATTGTTTCCTCAGATCAGCCAAGGACTTCATGGGTTAGTTCCCTGTGTGAATGCATGTTTGCATTAATCGGTTGTAAGTGGCTGCTCTCTGCCACGTGATAGGTATACTGTGGTGAAGGATTTATACAGTCCACTCACATGGAGCTTGGTTTGTGCCTTCACATAGGTAAAGTAATTTTCCACTTACAAATGAAGTGTTTTCCCATGGCATAAGTAGTTTTTATATAATTATGTACCTTTTGGGACTTTCTTGGTGGTCCAGTAGTTAAGACTGCAAGCTTTCACTGCAGGGAGCACAGGTTCAATCTCTGGTCAAGGAACTAAGATCCTGCATCCCAGATTTTTTTTTTTTTTTTAAATTTTGTAACTTTTAAATGAGAAAAGTATTTTTTATTGTTTTTCTTGGTAAGTGACAAAGATAAGATCTAGGTATTTTTTTCCCGGCACAGTACTACTCTGTTTATGGAAATAAAAACCTGTACTTTACTACTATTCTTACAAATACCATAAGTCAGTTCTTAGGTTCAGAATCTAACTTAATGGTTGGACATAACTGGCTGGTATTATGATAGTATGTAGATGGTATTTTAGTGAGGGAACCCAGGAATAGCCAAATATTGCCTTGATCTAGCACATCCCTTTGACCCATGAGGTTCCCCAAGTATCATGTGGGAGTGATACACATGTGAGTCTTAGAATGTGAGTCTTAGAAGTGATAGAGAAAACCCAGGCAGTCTGGCTCCAATATCTGTGCTCTTGTGTTTGCTCTGAAGGCTGTGACCTGTGGAGTTAAGGTGGCGATAGTGGTAAAGAACCCACCTACCACTGCGGAAGACATAAAGAGACCCGGGTTCGATCCCTGAGTCCAAAAGATCCCCTAAAGAAGGGAACAGCAACCCACTCCAGTATTCTTGCTTGGAGAATCCCCATGGACAGAGGAGCCTGGCAGGCTACATACATCTCATGGGATCCCAAAGAGTCAGACACGACTGAAGTAACTTAGCACACATGCACACACCAATGAGAATGCAAAAAAAAAAAAAAAATTGGGGGGGCCCCATCTATGCTTTCCATATCATAAAGGGGAAAAACCCCACCACCTTTAGAAACTTCTTGAAGTAGCATCTGGTCAGTGGAATCTGAGGAGAAGACTGGGATAGGACTTTTGTCTCTGGAAAGAAACTTCAAAGAGAAACTTCTTCCTTAGTTTTTGCCTGGTTACGTGAGGATGTGAAGTTTGCAGCTACATCTGCAATCTTTTCACAAAAAGGGAAGGGGCATTGATTCCAGAAAAGCCAATTCATAACCCTAACATCAAGGGTTGAATGAACCAACCTAGTACTGGGCACTCTGGTTATGTGAGATGACAGACCTCTAGTGTTTAAGTCACTTAGAGTTGGGTATTCCGTTACTTGCAGCCACTCTTTCATCCTGCTCCAGTCTGGACTGGTTGCTCTCCAGGCTGTTGTGCAGCTTTAACCCCTGGCAGTCATGCTAGAATTATCGCCCCTCCTCCTCTTGGGGTACTTACTTCCTGAAATTTGGCTTCCTTTTTATTTTTTTAACTCTCAAAGTAATCATCTCGTAGCTTCCTAAGAAAGGGTAAATGGGAGCTAAATTTTTAGAATCCTTGCGTATCTGAAGATGTCATTGTTTTATAACTTACTTGAGGCTAGCCCTCCACATTAAAAATAGTCCCCCCCTCCCCCATAATTTGAAGATCTGACTTCATTGTATTCTGGCAGCTAGTGCTGCCCCTTAGAAATCTGATGACATTCTTATAATCAGTACTTTTAACATCCTTTTTTTGATCTCTGGAAACTTTTAAAATTGACTCTGAGTAGTCTGAAAATTGGAGAAGGAGATGGCAACCCACTCCAGTATTCTTGCCTGGAGAATCCCATGGACAGAGGGGCCTGGTACAGTCCATGGAGCCGCACAGAGTTGGAACGACTGAAGTGACTGAGCAGGAGCAGTTGAAGATACATGCCAATCTGCCTTGCTGCCTATGTTAATTGCGTTGGGCAACTTGTAGATCCTTTTAGTCACAGGCTTATTTCTTTGAGTTCTGTGGAATTTCTGTGAATTATTTGTTCGATAATTTCCTCTCCATATTCTGTGGTTTTTCATTCAGAAATTCCTAAGTGATTAGACTTTCTAATTCTTGTATTAAATCTGTATCTTTTTACTTCCTATTTTCCATCTGTTTTTGTTCTGCCTTTTAGATTTCTTCAATTCTGTCTTCCAGCCCTTTTAGTTAATTTTATGTTTGCCATAGTTTGCACTTTCCAGATTTTTTTTTTTTTGGCTGTGCTGGCTCTTCATTGCTGCACTCAGGCTTTTCCTAGTTGCACAGAGTGGGTGCTACTCTAGTTGCAATGCAAGGGCTTCTCATTGTGGTGACTTCTCTTGTGGAGCACAGGCTCTAGGCACACGGGCTTCAGCAGTTGCAGCACATCGGGCTCCTTAGTTGTGGCTCCTGGGCCCTAAAGTGTGCAGGCTTCAGAAGTTGTGGTGCACAGGCTTAGTCGCTCTGCAGTGTGTGGAATCTTCCCAGAGCAGGGATTGAACCTGAGTTCCCTGCATTGGCAGGCAGATTATTAACCACTGCGCCACCAGGGAAGTCCAATTTTCAAGATTTTTTTTTTTTTCTAATTAGTCCTTTTTTTTAAAAAAAATAGCTTTCTTCTTTTGTGGCGACAAGATCTCATCTTAAGTTTCCCTTAGGTCCTTTCTGGTTTTTGCAATCCTCCCATTGAAGTCTTCCTTGGCTGTCTAATGGTTCTTGTTTGTCTTTAATATTTGAAGGCAACGTACTAACCAGTTTATTGAAATTCAGTTCAGTTCAGTCACTCAGCCGTGTCCGACTCTGCGACCCCATGAATCGCAGCACGCCAGGCCTCCCTTTCCATCACCAACTCCTGGAGTTCACTCAGACTCACATCCATCGAGTCTGTGATGCCATCCAGCCATGTCATCCTCTGTCGTCCCCTTCTCCTCCTGCCCCCTATCCCTCCCAGCATCAGAGTCTTTTCCAATGAGTCAACTCTTCATGAGGTGGCCAAAGTACTGGAGTTTCAGCTTTAGCATCAGTCCTTCCAAAGAAATCCCAGGGCTGATTTCCTTCAGAATGGACTGGTTGGATCTCCTTGCAGTCCAAGGGACTCTCAAGAGTCTTCTCCAACACCACAGTTCAAAAGCATCAATTCTTCAGCGCTTAGCCTTCTTCACAGTCCAACTCACATCCATACATGACCACAGGAAAAACCATAGCCTTGACTAGATAGACCTTAGTCGGCAAAGTAATGTCTCTGCTTTTGAATATGCTAACTAGAATGGTCACAACTTTTCTTCCAAGGAGTAAGTGTCTTTTAATTTCATGGCTGCAGTCACCATCTGCAGTGATTTTTGAGCCCAAAAAGATGAAGTCTGACACTGTTTCCACTGTTTCCCCATCTATTTCCCATGAAGTGATGGGACCGGATGCCATGATCTTCGTTTTCTGAATGTTGAGCTGTAAGCCAACTTTTTCATTCTCCACTTTCACTTTCATCAAGAGGCTTTTTAGTGCCTCTTCACTTTCTGCCATAAGGGTGGTGTCATCTGCATATCTGAGGTTATTGATATTTCTCCCGGCAATCTTGATTCCAGCTTGTGTTGATGGGGCCTAATGACTGGTGAGTTTCATTATAAAGTGACCTGAGCCAGCCTTTTCACTGGGGGCACTCCACAAATGGCAGAATCTAGAGGTCTTTGCTCAGTTTTTCTACGAAAGGATTCTCCTATCTCTTGTCCTAGAAAATATGGGGTTGAGAATAGGAATAGGGACAGATGAAGTAGATATAATGCCTGGCAGTTGGCATTCTGTAAGGTTAGTAACGAACTGAGGATACCATAGTTTGGAATGTAGGCTTTCATTTGTTTTTAGCCCCTCTCTTATCCTAGCTCTCTGCTCTTCCTGGTGTTCCAGGCTGACACTCATTCCTATTCATTATCCACAGGGAATTAACCAGTAGGCAAATTACCTGGTGGTGTGGGAAAAGGGGATAAGAACTGGGAGTCCAATATCTCAGTAATCCTTCAGCTAATTTCGCCCTCGTTTCCATTCCCACACTTGGCCTTACCTGATACCCTAGACCCCCAGCATCCAGTGAGTCCAAATGCTAAGTCTTGGGGGTGGAGTTCTGGGGGACTGAGTACCTTGCTTCTTTATTCCTTCTTTAGGTCCTTAGGTTGTAACTATATCAGCTCTAAGTCACATCACTTTTCCATCAATCTTTTAACTTCCTATAGATCCACTGATAACAATCTACTCCTCTTTGCCTGGGAATTCCTTATGTGTTCCTAAAGATCATTTTTAATTAAATTCCTTCTAAAATAGCATTTCTCTAAATATTCACATACTGCTTATGTAGCTGGACAGTCTAAGTGTATGAAATTAAATTTCCCTGAACATTTAAGTACTGCAGATTTAATCAAATACTTCTGAACACTTAAAATTGCAAGCTCAATATATCAGATTTTCTTGAATGTCTTAAATGCATTATGATAGAGAACCCTACCTACAATGTTATGATACAATAAAAATATTTACATACCAAAAGGATGAGTGTTACTATTTCAGCTTCTTATATTTATTACTTCTATTTCTCCTGAGGTTGCCTATTTTTTATATCCTTCTGGACAGTCAATATATTAGACTCAAAAAAAGACACCATCTTAGATCAGCCGAGGTTGCAGTAGAAACAACCTATTTTCTCAGCTCTTCCTGAAATAGTAGGATCTGACTTCATAGTGGCATTCCTTTTCATTTTTCCATTTTTAAAAGCGAGATGAAGCTGCCTTGATAAATGTGCACCTCCATGGTCAGGGCTAAATATCAGATCCGTGTTTATGTGTCTTCCAAGCTTCTTTTCTCTCAGATTCACATGTTTATTATAACACACTCCTGTAAATTTTGCCTTGAAAAGGCCCTCTGTGGGCCTGTGCTTGTTCAGATAAATCCACTTGCTTTCACAGGATGCCAGTCGGGGCCTGGACATTGTACTTTGTGTGGTTTCCCAAGTGATTTCCATGTGTGCCCAGAGCAGGTTTTCTCAGATCTACCATTCCTGCTTGCTCACCTAGTCATTAGCATCCTTTGTCTTGACCAAATGGTGTTTGAAAGAACCCTCTTGATTCTTGGTACTTCTGCACTTCTCTGGAATCTCTAAAACTTCAGTCACCTTGTGCAGTTATTGTAGTCTAAGGAAAATGCAATTTCCCCATTTGTTTTCTCTGGCTGCAGCTCTCAGGTTTCTTAAAATTACCTTGCTCTTTGGTTTGAGCTCTTTCAATTAAACACTGGTTCAAATTTGGGATCTACCACTAATAGCTGAGACTGAACAGCCACCACTTAATAGCTGAGGTTAATAGCTATGTAACCATTCAGAGCCTCAGTTTAGTAACTATAGCATAGATTTGATAAGTAATTCCTAATCTGATTGTTGTAACGGTTAAAATAATACAAATACTTAGTCCAGTGTCTAGCACACTAAATGCCCTTTAATCATCCAGTCCTCTTTTATCTGTTGTTTTTCTAACTCAACCAATTTATTAATAACAATGCAATTTCTAGGTACAGGGTCTCAAGAGACTTTGGTTTTGTATCTGTGATGGACTTTTTCCTTCTATTCTGTCCAAACAATTCAAACTAGATAAGGAAAGCAGAAACATTCATCTCAGTGCCTAGCTTATACCAGACCTCTTAGCAGCAACCAGAAGGCCAAACTGCGCAGCAGACTGGAATTTCTCCCCACAGAGCAAATGATTCTATGGCTCCAAGAGTACATTCTTGACACAGATTGAAGTAAAAAAAACTATTGCACAAGATCTTGCACTTTAAACTTATACTGTAAAAACTAGAAAGCAATGTTTTATCTTGCAAATCAGTATCTGTCCTTAATAAACACACAAAACTTTTAAAAGTAAGCCGTACTTCTATGCTGTTTATTAATAAAGATCAAGTGCACTGAGATAGGAACCTATTTCAAGTTCTAACAAAGGTGGTAGCCCTGGGGCTGTGCATATCAAGTTGTGGCTGCCCTTCCCTGCTATCCATTATGTTCCAACAGCACACTTCTCCTTTCCATTCAAATCCAGCTCTCTTCACCTGTGGGTACCTAACAGGGAACCCACTGCTTATCTGTTAAGGCTCTGGAACAATAACCATAACCCTTAAAAGAACCAAGTTTCCCTTTTTTTATGGCCAAACCTCAAATATACAAAATTCAGAGTTGTCCCCTTTTAATGTAATAATGTAGGACTTCCCAGGTAGCTCAGTGGTAATGAATCTGCCTGTCATTGCAGGAGATGCAGGTTCAATCACTGGGTCAGGAATATCTCCTGGAGAAGGAAATGGCAACCCACTCCAGTATTCTTGCCTGAGAAATCCCATGGATAGGACTCTGGAAGGCTACGGTCCATGAAGTTACAAGAGTCAAACACAACTTAGTGACTAAAAAACCAATGTGATAATATAATCCAGTCTGCAGCAAAGGGAAGCAACAGTTAGAACTGGACATGGAACAACAGACTGGTTCCAAATAGGAAAAGGAGTGCGTCAAGGCTGTATATTGTCACCCTGCTTATTTAACTTATATGCAGAGTACATCATGAGAAACGCTGGGCTGGAAGCAGCACAAGCTGGAATCAAGATTGCTGGGAGAAATATCAATAACCTCAGATATGCAGATGATACCACCCTTATGGCAGAAAGTGAAGAAAAACTAAAGAATCTCTTGATGAAAGAGAAAGAGAGTGAAAAAGTTGGCTTAAAGCTCAACATTCAGAAAACTAAGATCATGGCATCCGGTCCCATCACTTCATGGCAATTAGATGGGGAAACAGTGGCAACAGTGGCTATGTTTTTGGGCTCCAAAATCACTGCAGATGGTGACTGCAGCCATGAAATTAAAAGACGCTTACTTCTTGGAAAGAAAGTTATGACCAATCTAGACAGCATATTAAAAAGCAGAGACATTACTTTGTCAACAAGGTCCATCTAGTCAAGGCTATGGTTTTTCCTGTGGTCATGTATGGATGTGAGAGTTGGACTGTGAAGAAGGCTGAGCACCAACGAATTGATGCTTTTGAACTGCGGTGTTGGAGAAGACTCTTGAGAGTCCCTTGGACTGCAAGGAGATCCAACCAATCCATCCTAAAGATCAGTCCTGGGTATTCATTGGAAGGACTGATGTTGAAGCTGAAACTCCAATACTTTGGCCACCTGATGTGAAGAGCTGACTCATTTGAAAAGACCTGATGTTGGGAAAGACTGAAGGCAGGAGAAGGGGATGACAGAGGATGAGATGGCTGGATGGCACCACCAACTCAATGGACATGAGTCTGGGTCAACTCCAGGAGATGGTGATGGACAGGGAGGCCTGGCATGCTGCAGTTCATGGGGTCACAAAGTCTTGGACACGACTGAGTGACTGAAGCGAACTGAATCCAGTCTGCAGCAAAGAGAAACAGAGAAACGTACGAAACAACAGGCAGGAAACATTTTATAGACTTTGGTCAAACCTTACCCACCCCTCTTCAACTGGCTTTCATTCCTCACATTCTCTAGATCACAGAAAAGCTAACACAGTTAACTTTAAACAATTTTTATTACACAAAGGTTGTCACATAATTGGATATTTCTCTACTCTGTACACAATTGTTCTTACTCTCCACAGAAAGGCTGTTTCTTAACTTCTCATCTGGTGATAGCAAGCACTAAAATCCTGATTTTAACAGAATAGTAGTAAAAATGCCTCAGTGATTTAAGTTGAAAGCAGTACATTGGTACACAGCTCTTAAGCTCATTTATCAGGAATGTACAAATGTCTTTATTTAAAAATACAAAATAAATTATCTGTAGGCATGGACAATGACAGCAGTAAACCATTCTATGTTGTCAACTGAAACCAGTAACTGATGGTTTTAGTTATTTTCTTAAACATCAGCCAGCCTTCTCTTCAGTCAGCTCCTTCAACTGACCTCTCCTGAAGTTATTGGTGAGGAACCCTGCCTTGAGTTTCCTCTCACAGTTCATCAATAATGGCAAAGCACTATTCTAAGAGTTAGAACATGCCACCTCCCATGCCACCTCCCATTCCACCCATGCCACCCATTCCAGGATCCTTCTCTTCTTTAGGAATTTCTGTGACGACAACTTCTGCTGTTGTTAAGAGAGAGGCTACTCCGGCAGCATCCAGTAATGCAGTTCTTACAACCTAGGGAAAAAGTTTTCATAAAATATTAGTTAAAAAAGAAAAAAAAGAGCAAGACTTAGCATTTTTAGACAGTGGTCAACTATTTACCTTAGTTGGATCAATGATTCCCTTTTCCACCATATTCACAAAATCTCCAAGCATAGCATCATAACCAACTTCTGAAGAACTCTGCATAATTTTCTCAACTATCAGTGATCCTTCAACACCTGCATTCTTAGCAATGGTCATTGCAGGAATTTTGAGTGTTTTTTTAATGATTTCTATACCTATAAAGAAAACATTTTAACAAACTGAGTTCTTTCCTTTTTAACTATTACAGCACAGTTCTATTTGTGAGAATAATGACAGATAACTCCAATTGGGAGAACACTACAGGTCAAGTGATTCTGCCTGAAAGATCTCTGACTCCAACACTGTTATTCTACTTCTATTATTCTGGAAACTGCTTTATGACTTCTTGTTCTATCTAGTGGGCAGTAACAATACAACTCTAACAACAGAAAGACTACAATCAAGTTGCAAGTAAACTCATTTCTAAGGTAACTTTTTACCTGTTTTTTGATCTTCATTAGCTGGAGTTATTGACTCCAAGGCTGGAATGCACCGAAGCAGGGCACAGCCCCCTCCCAGAACAATGCCTTCTTCAACAGCAGCTCGTGTAGCATTAAGGGCATCTGTAACTCTGTCTTTCTTTTCATTTACTTCAACATCACTTGTCCCACCAACCTAAAAATCAAAAAAGAATTCCAGTTAGTATGGCTTTTCCTCCTCAAGATGCTAAATGCCAAGAATCCTAGTTTACTTGGGCTAGGAACCCAAGCAGCTTATTTACAACAATGAATCTTACCTTCAACACAGCAACACCATCTGAGAGTTTTGCCAGACGTTCATTCAGTTTTTCCTTTTCATATTCGCTTGTTGTGATATCTAACTGCTCAATGATCTCTTGGATACGCTTTTCAATTTGAGCCTTGTCACCTTTCCCTTTCAAGAGCATGGCATCATCTTTGGTCACAATGACCTCTCCAACTTTTCCTAAGTCGTGAGGCTGAACATCTTCAAGATTTAGATTTAGTCCTTCTTCTCCAAATACCTATGAAAACATTTTTAAAAATGAAAAAACCATGAAATAAAAACAACAAATTACATTACAGGCATTTTTCATTATACCAAAATCATTAACATATCCTACAGGTGTTTTGATAAGAAAACCATCTTGTAATACTGTTTCCTTGAAATCTGAAATTTCAAGACTATAGCTAGACCAAACAAAACTTGCATAGTTTTTCATTACATTTCCAACTTCCCACTTAATCCTCAATTAATACTAAGCTTTGAGAAACAAGTGAACTCAGAAAACTCATCAAAGGACATACTTTTGGTGAAACCAAGACTAGACCCTAGGCCTAAACTCTTAAATCCTGCCTTTTTCTATTATAATACAGTCCTGAAAACAAGTTAAAAGACCACTCTTGTGCAAGACTCATGGCAAATTAAAGATAGGGGCCTTAGTGCTATTTAACCCAAACTTTACCTATTGAAGAGAAACACAGATTTTTGAAAATGTGAATTCTACCTATAAATTTCAGACCTGGATGTATAAATAACATTCAATAAACCAAAATCACATCTATTTTACTTACTGCACCACCGGTAGCAATAGCCATGTCTTTAAGCTGGTTCTTTCTATTGTCACCAAAACCTGGAGCTTTGACCGCCACAACTTGAAGACCAACTTTCAGCCTGTTAAGAAGTTATTAATAAGATTTAAATTTTATAATAATGTCAGCCGACTTCAAGTTCTAGTAACTAAGGTCACTTGGGAAACTGTACTTTCTGCTTACCTTCTGACCCTACATTCCACTTGAAAACATGTAAATTAAACAGTGATAACTTTTATAGACTGTGAAAATCAGAACTCAGTCAGTTCAGTTCAGTTCAGTTGCCCAGTCATGTCCGACTCTTTGCAACCCCATGAATTGCAGCACACCAGGCATCCCTGCTCTTAAATTTGGCGATCATCTAATGAGCATTTACCCTTAACCATTTAGTATTAGGTTAAGTTGCTATTAAAGTCAGTTTGAGCAGTTTTTTTTTTAGTAAGGAACAGTTGATTTACAATACTATATATTTCAGGCGATTGACACATGACAAATTTTAAAGTTATGGGCTCCATTTATAGTTATTATGTATTACTGCTGTATTCTGAGCAAGCAATGTTTTTAATTCAATTCCTTTATAAATGTAAATACTGCTAATATCATTAAGCTTACCTTCATTTTAATCAGGTAATGAATATTTAGAGTATATAATTTTTAAAATGCTCATTTGAAACCAGACTGAAATAGAAATAATATATAAACTTCAAGACAGACCTGGTTCTATTAAGGAGCCGAATAAAAATAAGAAGGTTAAGGTCTGATAATATGCCAAGCAAACTGGAGATCCAACTTTACAGCAACCAGTAAAATGGCTCAATCAGAACTTTTCAGGCCTGTTGTTCTTCTATTTCTGCTTCACATCACACTATCTCTAGGGCTTTTCATAAGTCCAAAGGCATATCCAGGCTATAAACATTACAAGATAAGTAAGCTCATTTAAGTCAGGTCAAAATATGCAATTCTGTTATATATACCTGATTATTTCATTTATGCATTTCCATTATAATAGAAATTGGAGAATCTCATTTCTGATACACCCCAGCTGTAGGATTAGGAAGAATATGTATTTTAAAAATGCCCTCCCTGGTCAGGGAACTAAGATTACACAGGCACCAAAAAAAAATAAAAAAACAGAACCCCCCCCCCCCCAAGATTCTGTCTAAAGCATTACCATTTTTGTCTTAAAGTAAAATGTAATCATTATAGATCTAAAAAATTAATAGACCCAACCTAAGTACCAATTTCTATTTTAGACTATTCATTGACAAAATTTTTCCTTTAGAAGATTATGTAAAATTCCAACTGCCAGATACACTTAGAATGGCAGTTGTTTACCTCTTCTCATGAAAAACTGTAATTGTGAATATATCTTTTCCATAAATCATTTTTGTAAAAAATACAAAAACAAAAACTCAGGCATTTATCTTCAAAACAACTGTAAATACTTAGGCTAACTTATAAAAAGGTACACAAAACATTAAGGACTCAGGGACCCTATTCAAAAAAGACAGAACCATAACTGGACTAAAGGTTCATGACACCCACCAGTATTATACAAACACAAGTTGTTCAAGGAGAATGTACATAAAGGAGATTTCAAACACCAATACAAATAACTGCCTTTCACCCAGAAATGTAAACCAAACACCACTGCCTATCACCTGTTCAAAACAAGGGTACTTAGAGCTTCTCCATCCACATCTTCAGCAATTATGACCAAGGGCTTCCGGTGAGCATTGGCAATTTCAAGAGCAGGAACAATGGACTGGACACTAGAAATTTTCTTTTCACTCAACAGAACATATGCATCTTGGAATTCACATTTCTGACCTGAAAAGCAAAGAACACTTCTCACCAACTTGAGGCCATTCTGCTGAAAATGACTGCAGTTTAATTTAAATGAAAAACCGCTAGAGCAAAGTTCCAGTACACTTTTAAAGTGACTGATCATGTTTTCCTTTCTCATACACACGAACGTTTGGAACACATGAATTTACTTTTGAGGTATGACACTGACAAACGCCCTCAGGGTGTCACATATTAAACTATACTTTAAAAAAAATTCAGTTACCCATTTGCTCTTACCTTTGGATGTATTAATAAAGTATGGAGAAATGTATCCTCTGTCAAACTTCATGCCTTCAATAATTTCTAATTCATCATTCAGTGTTTTTCCATCCTATGAAAAGTAAAAAAATTCGTTATGTGAATTTCATTACACAAAGACTAGTTTCAAACCAATTAGTAAGTAGTCCCCAATTTTCATACGGAATTCAGATAGAAGTATGCAAATATCCCAGAGCATCCAACTCTACTTTTGCAAGAATATGTATTTGAACTAATTTTTTACAGCTAGAAGCCAATATCATCTAAATTAGGATGGATTTACGTCCAAAACCACAGGTTAATAATTCACACAAACACAATAAGCACATTATTCTGTACAGGTGCCAGTGTTACATGTGAAGGAATGAAAACAGAACACACTTGGAAACATATGTAGATCATATGTAGATCATATTTTGTACTTGTAAAACTCAGATTATCAGACATCTGTTTCCATCTATAATTAAGAACAAACTTACCTTTACTGTGATAACACCCTTTCTTCCAACTTTTTTCATGGCATCAGAAATGATGTTGCCAATTTCTTTGTCTCCATTTGCAGAAATTGTAGCAACCTGAAATAATCAAACTACTCTTTCAAATTAAAGGTAAAGGCTATCTTCCTCAATCAACTCCCCTCCCTTTTCTCATTAACTTCCCAATCGATATATCCTTGGTGGGATGCTAGAGGCAGGGTGATGGTGGTGGTGAGACAGGCAGAGGGGATTTTAAACATAATAATTCTAGTGAATAACTGGTCCCGTTGCAATTTTTTAAAAATTTGATTATTTTCTACATTATTTTCAAAAGAAACGAAATAAACACACAATTATTCTTTTAACAAAAACAAAAAAGAGGGAATTCCCTTGTGGTCCAGTGGTTAGGACTTGACATTTTCACTGCAGAGGCCCAGATTCCATCCCTGCTTGGGGAACTAGGATCCCACAAGCCAGGCAGGGTGGCAAAAAAAAGAAAGAAAGAAAGCTTGATGACCCGTTACCCTTGGCAAATGTGGCAATATTAGAAAATGAAATTATTCACCTTTGATAAATGGCCAAATAACATTTTCCACACAAATGAGTTTTTACTCAGTCATGCAGAAGTAAAATGACAACTCATTAAGTCTCAAATTATGGAGACTTTCTAGTGGTCCAGGGGTTAAGACACCGTGTTCCACTGCAGAGGTTCAATCCCTGGTGGGGGAATTTTTTAAATCTCTAGCAGTAAGAAAAATGCTTCAAATGTTGGTGATTGGGTAATACTGTTATCCTAACACTGTTGTGTAATTATAGGATAAAATAATGTTACTTTAAAAATCCATACCTGAGCAATCTCTTCAGGGGTTGTCACAGGTTTAGACTGCTTCTTAAGTTCAGCAATTACAGCATCAACAGCTAACATCACACCTGGTTCAAGAACATGTATTACAATGCTTATTCTCTCATGGCTCCATGTCAACTAAAATTCTGATTCATGTTAAGTGTATCAATGCCTTAATGCTTCTGTACCAGTACTCTTCCTGATCACAAGGCAGTTGGATGGCATGCAATGAAACACAAACTTTAATAAATGAAGTACCACAATGCCAAATTATTTTTAAAAACTGCAGTAAAAAAAAAAAGTGTACACTTTCAAGAATCTCACCATTCAACTCATTCTATGTAAATCTTTCCCGATTCAATCATTTCTTACAGGGTCATCTAGCACATTTCCCCTCCACTGAAGGACACAAAGGACCAAAATGGATTACAGTCCCTTATTTTCAACAAGTATAACTGTCAAGGGTAAGGACTTTCTTGTGACTATACCCCTCCAAGTTTTTAACTGGTTGAAATTTCCTCATTTAATATGTAATTTATGAACAACCACCTTTAACATTCAATGTCACCACAATACGGATTTATTTACGAGAGCATAGTCTTTTCAACTGAGACCAGTGCTAGCTCTTTCCTTATTTTGCGAAAGGTTACTTCACAAAAATAATTGAGAGCAATTTGTAGTAACAATGACTTTCTTTGGGAAGTAACCCTTAATAACCTCAATTCATACTTGCCAGTCAAACTGCTTTTAATGAGACACATTCATTTGGATCTCAAACACTGAAATAGATGAGATGATACCTCATCACATTTTTGGGATGCCTAGCAAGTCAGTTTTCACAAATTATTAATAGTATCTCCTTTTACTCTCATGTGCCTCCTAGTTTACATCTCCTACGCGTGGATGGTAATACACCCCAGAAACACACACCAATTACATGCTGAGGAGATCTTTGAATTGTGGCCTAACTCCCCCAAACAAGTAATAATAAACAAAATTCAGACCCATAACATATTAAGTGCTGTTAAGAAGAAACTGCTTTATAAAAAATAAAAACCCATTCTGATATCCTGGGTAGCATTTCCTTGAACTTACTGCTTTAGAAATACACAGTACATGCTGCAACTTACAATAAACTTGGTTTGGGGGAGAAATGAGCCAGGGGACAATGACACGGGGATGGATGACTGTGGACACAGGGCACAAGCATCTTAGTCACAGTCTCCTCTTTGCCACCTAGCACAATGCCCATCCCATAGTCAGAAATTCAATCACTACTTAATCATTTTTTTAAAAAAAGATTAAAAAAATTTTTTAGGAGACAGAAGAAACAAGAGTCAACTTTTTAACATAATTTAACAGATAACCTGACACAGATCAAAACACTGTGGTGACAATGAAGAGAGACATTCCTACCTCTCCTGATTTCCACTGGATTAGCACCTTTGCTAATCTTCTCGAAGCCTTCCTTGGCAATAGAGCGTGCCAGTACAGTAGCAGTAGTGGTGCCATCCCCGGCCTCTTCGTTTGTGTTATTGGCAACATCTTGAACAAGTTTAGCGCCAATATTTTTATATTTATCTTTTAAATCAATAGACTTTGCAACAGTCACACCATCTTTTGTCACTTTGGGACTTCCCCAACTCTGTTCAATAATCACTGTCCTTCCCTGTAATTGCAGAAGGAAAAAAATGCCACAGATTCACACGCTAAGTACTATTTAGCTTAAAATAAAAAGAGCATTTTTCATAATAGGCAATTACTTTAAAGCCTCAATGCAATATCAGATCACTTTTATCAGACCTGCTGCATGAATCTCAACCGAAAGTTCATCAACGTTCTTACAGACAAAATGACTTCTTTATTGCCAGGTGCATAACCTTGGATGAAATGTTATAAGAGATAAAATTTCTAGAGACTTAACCAACATTAACTTGGGAGATTATAATGAAATTCCAGAAGTCTCCACATAATTCATATTTAAGTTTTGTCCAGTGCCTTCTATAATAATAATGTGAAAACTTATTTCTGAACTTATTTTAAAATTTAGTTTCTAAAATAGCAATGGCAAGACAAGAACAGTGCAGCCTTCCTGAGTTGTTCAACATTAAATCTTAAAATATGATGCAAACAGTACTGGTGGCTTGAACCAAAGCTGCTCGTGAGGCATGCAAATGCCATTACTCAGTTGAATCACTTTGATATCTGTACTGTCTTCAGCCTGAACTGAAGCATTGCTCCACCCAGTACAACGCATGAAGAGGTCTCCTCAATTTACTTGTTATTCATCATTCGTTAAATGAGACTTAAATGCTCATACTTAAGGTACTGTGGATGTTATATTCTTCCACCTATGCCTAGTACTAACTACTGGGAAAGGATCCAAAATTTAACTCAAGCAGGCAAGGGAGATTAAGTCTACCTTGAGTTTAACCATCCATCTTAAGCTAGGAGTTACCACTTGATTACATCACACTTTGTACAAATTAGTTTCACAAATCTGGCACAAGCAGTTTATGAATACCTAAGAACTGTTTAATAACTTGGCGTGACTCTTGCCATCGGCAAAATGTTACTCCTTAACAATATAAATTACAACAAAATAAGAATACCTTTGGCCCCATAGTAACGGCTACAGCATCGGCTAAAAGGTCTACACCTTGAAGCATTAAGGCCCGAGCATCTGCACCGAATTTTACATCTTTGGCATAAGCCCGAGTGAGATGAGGAGCCAGTGCCCTGGACACTGGCCTCATTTGACGAAGGACTGCGGGTAATCGAAGCATTTCTGAAGGAGAAACAGACAGATCATCAGGACAATACTACCACTACCCGTGGGGTTACAACACAAACATGGCACCCATGCAACAGAACGAGAAATATTAGAAGTGAGCTGGGCTGACGTCTGGCACCCACGATACCTGGGCCTCGGAACCCGCCACCGCCCCCACAACACTGGCTACTAGTGCAGTCTTTAAAGAGGTCGCCCCACGCCTGACCTACAGTAAAAATGCGTGCTCTTCTTCTTCCCCACGGCTATTACTTCCTACGCTAATAACGAGTTAATATTTCACCGCTAAAATGGCCTTGAGGGCAAATCAGCTGCAAATGTCCCCTGGAAAACCAAATCTACAGAAAAGGGGCAAGTTATAAACCCAAGCGACCAAGGGAAGGAAAATACTCCTGACGCTGCAAAAATCCGCTTACTAAAATGTGTCTTCATGTATCCACTCGGGGCTACTGTATCAGAGCAGCGAGCAAGGCCACGATGCTGGGGGCGGCGGCCGGGCCCACTCCCAGCGGCCCCACGTGTCTTTCCACCAGGACAGCCAAGCAAGGTCAAAGGTGGAGATGCCGTACCCCAGCAGTCCGCCAGGCCAAAAGCCGCTCCCACGCGCTGCGACCACCCTCCCTGGCACCCTACATTCGACCACAAGCAAAACCGCCTTTCACCGGAGGATCGATGTGAATACACTCGCCCGACTCCGCGCACACTCGTGGGCAAGCCCTCCCTGCTGTGCCCGGCTGGGCGAGCGATCCACGCCGCACGTGACGGGCCCCCGCGTGCACCCACGAGGCCTGGCTCAGCGGGCCCGGGCCTGCGGCACCCGGGGAAGCTCTGACTCTCGCCGGCGGACCGGCTCAGCGGAGAAGGGAAGGACGGCTCCGGGGTCCGAAACCCATGGGTGAGGCGGCGCGGACCGGCCGCGTACCTGCGGGGCAGCGGCGCGACGTGCGGGCGACGAGACAGGCCGTCGGCGGCGAGTGAGGGACAGAGTGCAAGGCGCGCAAGGCAATGAGCCCGTGTCCCCTCCCTCCGCCGCTCCCCCCGCCCCTCCGCAGCGCGCTTGCGAGCGGTGCCCACCCACTTCCCGGCCGCCTGGGCCCTGCAATCTGCATGCTCCGTGCGCCAGTCCCGCCCCTCCCTACCCGCGCCAGGCCAGGCCAGCGGGTTCAGCCCTCTCCGGCCCGCTTAGGCTAGTTCCCGGGCTGCGCGCCGTTCCAGAACGTTCCGGATAGAGCCTGGCTCTATGTGGGGCAAGGGTCAAACGCGTCATTTCCGGGGGGGGGCAAAGGGTTAGTACTTTCACCTAGGCTGACGGCCTAGAAAAGCCTAGAAAGAGCTGCTCTTTTCTTCCGCCTCCGGGTCCGCGCGTCAGTGGCCTGCGCAGAGCGCAGGAAGCGAATAGGGGCGCGCGCTGGTGCGGCCACCCGCCTTTCGCGGGGAGGGGCTGGGCGGAAGCGAGCGCGCCTGCGCGGTGGCCAGTTTTTTTTCGCGTTCACGTGTCTGGAGGGTCCGACAGCAGCTCTCTCCTTTTGCCTGTGGCGTGAGAGCAGAGAACGAACTGCGGCAGCCGGAGTTATGGTGAGTCCCGCGTGGGCTGAAGGCCGGCGCACCCGGTTTGGCCTGGGGCTCATGGGGAGCCCGGGCGATTCCCTTTGGGCCTCGCGGGAGGAGTAGAGGTCAGAGACCCGCGCCCACCCGAGCCCTGGAGAGGCGAGACCCCGCCGATCCTTTCCTCCGAGTAGGGCTCTCTGCACGCGCGTGTGAGGCAGCGCGTGGGTCAGGGGGCGGGAATCCCGACGCACGCCTCCTGCGGGACCTTGGTGGGTGTGTAATGGTCTTGAAAAAAGCGTGGGCACAGGCAGAGGGACTTCAGTGTTTAATGACAATTTACAGAAAATCCTTGGAAGAATTGACCTTGGAAGAAACTAAGCTTGTCCTTGAAGCTCGTCTGGCTGCTGACCTCAGGAGCAACAACGACCCCTAACACTCATAGGAGTGGGAAATTAAACGGGGAATTTAGAACTGAACGTTCAGAGGTGTTTGCTTTGAATGGAAAATATGAACATTGGCGTTATCTTTGAAAGCCACATGTGGCCTCTTTAGAATACATTGTGTTTCAAATCTAACGTTTTTCTCTCTACAGGCAGGACAGGCATTTAGAAAGTTTCTTCCCCTCTTTGACCGAGTATTAGTTGAAAGAAGTGCCGCCGAAACTGTAACCAAAGGAGGCATTATGCTTCCAGAAAAATCACAGGGAAAAGTATTGCAAGCCACGGTGGTAGCTGTTGGATCAGGCTCTAAAGGAAAGGTAAATGCGGACTGAAATGGAACTCATTTTTATGTGAAATGCGGGGGGGGGGGGCGGTAGGGATCCTTGATTATTAAAAAGATCACTCCCCAGTGGGTTCACAACTAATCTGCTTTCAGCAAAAATGATTGTAATCAGGGAAGGAAAAAAATATTGTATATGATGGAGGAAGAGTTCCACGGCATTAAAATCAGTAGGTATAAATTTGAACTTAGTCTGACTTCTCACACACTGAAATTGCCCTAATCCTTTAATCCTAATCACTTTCTGTCTTGCATGTAAGAACTGGCCTTCCAGTTAGTCTCCAACTGAAGGTTAGACCTCAGACTCCTGAAGAGTCAACTGGAACATTGCATAAATGCCCTGGGGTCATATATGTTCATTGTATTGCTCCAGATACCTCTAAGAAATTTCTAGCAAGGGGTTATCCTGGAGTTAATAGGAAGATTTGGGGCACTCTACTTCAGTCCCTTTTCCTAAATCTGCTTTGGAGGAACAGAAATTGAATTGCAAAAGTAAATGAAGTATATGTTCCAAAGTCAGAAAATTAAGTTTTTACATGTTGAAAGAAGTTAAACATGACCATTGTACATATGGTTTTAAAAACTGGTTTACCTCACTTGGTTGTGAAGTAACATATTACTTCAAGTATGTTAATATTTAACGATTAAAAAGCTTAAAGTTAGTTTTTCCAGTACAATTCTTTGACCCTTTAAAGTAAAATCAGGTTTTAGTTGAAGCCACTCTGTGTGCCTTATTTCAAAGTGTAACTCTACAGTGATATTTTTGAGTGAAGAACTATGACTATAAATTATACCACTTGGCCACCAAAGTCCTTTTTAAACATCTGATTCTAGCACGCAGAGTTGATTAATAATAAAGCGTAAATATTTGGTTTGGTTAACTAAACATCTTTACTAATAAACATCCTTGTTTTCTTAAGGGTGGAGAGATTCAACCAGTTAGTGTGAAAGTTGGAGATAAAGTTCTTCTCCCAGAATATGGAGGCACCAAAGTAGTTCTAGACGACAAGGTGTGTAAACTTCATAATATTAAGGATGGGTTAAATATTTGCTGTTAGTTTTCTGAACTAATGGTTTCTCTGTTTGCAGGATTATTTCTTATTTAGAGATGGTGACATTCTTGGGAAATATGTCGACTGAAATAAGTCACTATTGAAATGGCATCATGTGAAGCTGCCCATTCCACTCAAGTTCTGAAATCTTTCATCATGTAAATAATTTCCATGTTTCTCTTTTATAATAAACTAATGATATCCAAGCTAATGACATCCAGTGTCTAAAATTTAGTTTCACTGTACTGGTATAAACATTTCCAAATAAAAATATATAAATCAATGGTTAATTTTTATTTAGTGATTTAAAATGGTTCTTGGGCTTCCCTGGAGGCTCAGATGGTAAAGAATCTGCTTACAGTGCAGGGGACCCAGGTTCAATCCCTGGGTTGGGTCAGTCCCCTGGAGAAAGGAATGGCTACCCATTCCAGTATTCTTTCCTGGAAAATCCATGGACAGAGGAGCCTGACAGGCTACAGTACATGCAGTCGCAGAGTCAGACACAACTGAGCAACTGACACTTGCTTTGCAGTTGCTTTAGGGTTCATGGTTTATATGGGGGCAGATAGAGGTAACCTGCAGAGAACTGGAAAACAAGGTTTTCAATCTTCATGTTGAAGTTAACTTTACTAAGTATATAGTTGATGCTGATTCAAAGCCATGGATTTATACTAACATTCTAAGAAGGTGAAAACAAGTAGCAACATTCTGACTTCATATATATCAAACATTTAAGTATAGTTCTTCACTTACGCAAATCTAGTATCATATGTCTTATTTCTTAAGTTGTATTTTGAAAAACTTAATGAACATTTTCACTATTACATAGTTAGAAATCCAAGGTAGGGTGTAATAGCTCCCACTGGCTGAGTACCTTGTGAATTCCAGGCTAGGCACCGAGCGACAGTATAGCTAACACTTCAGGAGCATTTTCTAGGTACTAGCTACTGTTGTAGGTACTTGTCCTATATCACATGGCTTAATCTTTCAAGAGCATATGAGTCAAGTACCATCAGTCACATCTTGCATATAAGGATGGTGAGCCACAAAGGGGGTTAAGTAATAACAGGACACTAGGAAGTGGTAAAGCCTGATGTGGACATAGGTAGTCTACATACATTTACATGCTGTCTAAACCGTTATGGCCTCTGCTACTTTGTCAGCCCGTCCTAAGCACATGATAGACATTTCAGATAACAACTGGAAAAAGGGAAGGGGTACCTGAAACTGACAATTAGGTTATCTAGTATACAATTTATTGATTTTAGCAAATAGGAAACAGAGAACTGGACAAATAGCTTGATTTAGGAGCCAGGAGAATTAAGATTTGAACCCAAACAATCCTACACTGGAGTTGATTACCACCTCCTAATCTTGACTCTCTCAGCTACCAGCTATTTTTGCCTTGCAGTCAAATCTGTTAGTTTTGATTGCTCATAAGCTAGTCTATGATAATGTCTTTTAAAAGTTGTATTCCATATTTGTCTTGTGGAATCAAAGTCTAGGTTAAATTTTAAGTGATAAAGGAATAATCTCAACTTTTGATAATATCCCCATCAATAAAATAGTATGTGTGTGTATTTATGTTATGTATTTATGAAATGTTAGTGACATTTTGCTGTATAAGGCTTTTTGTCATATTTAGGTTAAAAAAAGGAATGCCTCTGTGTGCCAGGCACAGCTAATGTGCACTGCACATTGTAATCCTGTAAGCACAGATTTGTTTTAGCAATGAGAGAACTCACGGAGGAAATGAAGAAACTTACTCAAGGCCATGTGGTTGGTAAACTGTAATTAGGAATCCAGTCCAAGGTCTATGACTTTCCATTCATGATTGTTTTCCCAGGACCCAAGGAAATAAGGACGTTTTGAGATCTAAGATGAGTTTACAAACCTTATTCATCCTCGGAATTACTTGCTATCTTAGAATTTCAGGGCTGTGTCCATAACCTAAATCAAGGATGGGAGGATTCTTTTTGTACCAGAGAAGTTGTCCTTGTCTAGCAGAACTGCTAAAGAATCACTTTATAGATTGTGAGATTATATTAAAAATTAATAGGGAAAAGAATTTTGGCATGAGAAATTTGGGCCCAAAATCTGGGTATTGGGGATGTGGACCCATCTGTTTTAGAGAGGTATGTTGGTGTTTACTTTTTGTTGAACAGGAAAATAGTAAGGAGAAAGGTAAAACAGGTAAAACTCTGACTGAAATTTTAATGATGGCCTTACCATTTTTGAACTCTTGCCAGGCACTGTTCTAGTAACAACATAAAATCCTACTTACTTGTGTAATCATAGCAATAGTTTGATGTTCTTTGCCTCACAGGTGAAGGATGCAGATAGGTAGAGGAACTGGCTCAAGGTAACCTAAATTTTAAGTCATAGGTTGGAACTGAACTCAACCTTGTCTGACTTCAAAGTCTGCATTTCACTATTCTACACAAAAATTTTTTTGAAAAATTGAGACTAAAATTACCAGGGTGCTATTCTGCTGTGGAAGTTGTTACCATTATCAAGATTATGATTTTTTTCCTCTATTGCTCCAGAAACTATGCTTTACAGAAAGTTCTTATTTTTTTAAAATTGACATAAAATAGGTTTTTCATTTTTTTATTGTAGTAAGGACACTTAGTATGAAATACATCTTAACAGGTTTTTAAGTGTACATTATAATACTGAATAAATGAAACTTTATGCCCATTGATTAAAAACTCATTTTCCCCTCCCCTAGTCCCTGGCAACTACTGTTCTAGTCTCTGCTTCTACAGCTATTTTAGATCCTTCACGTATGTGGAATACAGTATTTTGTCCTTCTGATTGGCTTATTTGACTTAGCTTATTGTTAAGGTTCATTCAGTGTTGTCAAATATATAAAGCTGAGTAATAACTCCATTGTATGCAATACCACGTTTTCTCCATTCATACAACAAACGGACATTGATGCTGCCACAGCTTGGCTATTGTAAACAGTGCTACAATTCAGATGAGAGTGCTAATATCTCTCTTTGAGATTCTGATTTCAGTCCTTTTAGAAAAATACTCAAAAGTGGGGTTTCTGAATAGAAATATGGTAGTTCTATTTTTAACTTTTTGAGGATCCTCCAAACTGCCACAGTGGGCACACCATTCTGGATTACCACCAACATGGATCATAAAGTTTTAGGGGTGTGAATTTGTCACATTTGTTTCCTAATTTGTGCAGTTTTTGTTTCTAGTTAAATCTCATTCTTCTAGTACTTGTTTTTTGAAATGTTAAGTAATTCGTTGATCCATTTAGTGTACAGTATATGTGTCTTTTTTTTAACCAACGGTTTACTTTATTGGATTACCCACTCTCCCCCACCACTCCCCTGCCCCCAAATTTGAGATGTCACCTTTATCATACATTAAATTTTTAAGCAAACATATTCCAGGATTTCACAGTCTGATCCATTGATCTCTCTATCCTATCACAGTATTTTCAATATAAACATATATTTGTTTGATACCTGATATGACAGTTCCTCCCTGTACTCTCAACAGTGCACTTACCTGGCTGTGAGCATTTTTAACTTCTGGGTAAGGGCTGCGAGCGGAGAAGGCAATGGCACCCCACTCCAGTACTCTTGCCTGGAAAATCCCATGGATGGAGGAGCCTGGTAGGCTGCAGTCCGTGGGGTTGCTAAGTCAGACATGACTGAGCAACTTCACTTTCATGCACTGAAGAAGGAAATGGCAATCCACTCCAGTGTTCTTGCCTGGAGGATCCCAGGGACAGGGGAGCCTCGTGGACTGACGTTTATGGGGTCACACAGAGTCGGACACGACTGAAGTAACTTAGCAAAGGGCTGCCAGATTGCTCTCCAGCATGATACCAGGTCACATGCCTCATCCAGCAAGTTAATTGCTGTTTTCTCTGCAGCCACACCAAAATGGACTTTAGAACTTTTTATTTATGTGAAGTCTATTTAAATGTCTTTTCTTTTTTTTTAACCCTTAAGCAGTCTGTATGAGAGAGCTCAATCAAACCTAGGCTCTAGATCCTGTGTAGCTTACATAGTCATTCCGTCAGTTCAGTCGCTCAGTCATGTCCAACTCTTTGCGACCCCTTGAACCGCAGCATGCCAGGCCTCCCTGTCCATCACCAATTCCCGGAGTCCACCCAAACCCATGTCCATTGAGTCGGTGATGTCATCCAACCATCTCATCCTCTGTCGTCCCCTTCTCCTCCTGCCTTCAATCTTTCCCAGCATCAGGGTCTTTTCCAATGAGTCAGCTCTTCGCATCAGGTGGCCAAAGTATTGGAGTTTCAGCTTCAACATTAGTCCGTCCAATGAACACCCAAGACTAATCTCCTTTAGGATGGACTGGTTGGATCTCCTTGCAGTCCAAGGGACTCTCAAGAGTCTTCTCCAACATCACAGTTCAAAAGCATCAATTCTTTGGCCCTCAGCTTTCTTTATAGTCCAACTCTCACATCCATCAATACATGACCACTGGAAAAACCATAGCCTTGACTAGATGGACCTTTGTTGACAAAGTAATGTCTCTGCTTTTTAATATGCTGTCTAGGTTGGTCATAACTTTCCTTCCAAGGAGTAAGTGTCCTTTAATTTCATGGCTGCAATCACCATCTGCAGTGATTTTGGAGCCCAGAAAATAGTAGTTATGTGATATTTGACAAATCATCTCAACCTCTCTGGGTTTAAGAATTAACTGTAAAAAAAAGGAGGGGGCACTAGATGTTCCTTAACATTTTGAGTCAAGCCTGATATTTTTTTTCCTTAAACTTTAATTTGATTAACATTTAAAACTAGATAATCTGTTTGTGGGCTTCCCAGGTGTCTCAGTGGTAAAGAATCTGCCTGCCAATGCAAGAGACGTGGGTTTGATCCCTGGGTGGGAGAGATCCCCTGGAGAAGAAAATGGCAGCTCACTCCAGTATTCTTGCTGAGATAATCTCATGGACAGAGGAGCCTGGAGGGCTACAGCCCAGGGGTCACAAGAGTCAGACATGACTGAAGTGACTGACCATGTATGCACGCAACGTATGTGTAGGTAAAAATTCGAAAGGATGTACATTGAAAAGAGTCCTTCCCATCCCTGTGCCGTAGCCACCTGGTTCCATTCCTGGAGGCACTGGTGTTACAGTTTATATTCTTTCTTTCAGGGGTGTTTTATGTATACATATCTATTTGTGTGTGTATATATATGTATCTCATGCATATGAAATATATATATACTTTTCAAAAGTAAAATATTCTGTACACACCAATTGGCACCTTGCCGTTTATTTTTTGTATTAATAATTTTGTCTTTGGAATTAATCTATAAAGTACATATAAAAGTTTCATTCCCCTTATAGCTATATGATGTTTCATTATATGGATGAACCAAAATTTAAGCATTTCCTATTGATTGATATTTAAATTCTAAACTTAGGCTCTTAAAAACACTTCTGAAATAAATAAAATTTTGCATAGATTTTATATCTTTAAGATAAACTGCTGGGCATGAAATTGCTATGTCAAAGGGTCATTGTTACTTAGTTGCTAAGTTGTATGTAACTCTTTTGCAACCCCATACACTACACAGCCTGCCAGGCTCCTCTGTCCATGGGATTTTCTAGGAGTGGGTTGTCATTTACTTCTCCAGGGGATCTTCCTGATGCAGTTACTGAACCTGTGTCTTCTGCACTGGCAGGCAGATTCTTTACTATTGAGCCTCCTGGGAAGCCCATGTCAACAGTTATGTGAACCTTAATCATATATACACACATACAAACATCTTCAAGTTGCCCTTCAGAGAATTTCTACCGATTAATAATCTTACCAGCAATGTATGAGATTGCTGATTTCCTCCCACTCTCAATAATATAGAATGTTATGAATTTTTATTTTTCCAAACAAATCATTTTATCTTTACTACTGGGTAACTGGCCTTTTATGATTTGATATCCTTATCATTCAGGGAAATTGGTTCTTTGTGATAGGTTTTTTCCTCCAGTTTATAATTTGACTTTGATTTTTTTAATGCTTTGAATTTGTAGGAAGTAATTTTGGTATAGCTGAATAAATAAAATTTTCCATTATAGCTTCTAGTTATTTCAAACTCTGAAAAGTCTCCAACAGAAGGTTCTTCCATAGTTTCTTTAGGTATTTTTATGGTTTTCAGTTGTTGTATTTTTTCAATCTTGAGATTTTCCTGTTTTAAGAGATAAGAAATGGATCCAAACCCTCGTCTTACAAGTTAAGCCTAGTTCTTTAAGACATTAATATTTAGCCGAACTCTTACAAAACACTTTTCAGTCTCATTTTGCCTAGAGATTTGACTTGGAAAAAACATCAGTGGGTACTTACTTATCTGACTTATTATTTCAAAAGACCAATTTATTATAGTATTTTTAAGCATTCATTTTAAAAAGTTTTTTTTTTTTTTAATTTTAAATTTATTTGGCTGTACTGGGTCTTAGTTGCAAGTGCAAACTCTTAGTTATGTCATGAAGGATCTAGTTACCTGACCAGGAATCAAACTCAGGCCCCCGGCATTGAGACTGCAGTCTAAGCCACGGGACCACTAGAGAACTCCCCATTCATTTTTTTGAACAAGTGTCAGGCACTGTCTTAGGCCCTAGAGATACAGGGATGAATAAAATTAGTTCAGTTCAGTCGCTCAGTCATGTCCAACTCTTTGTGACCCCACGGACTGCAGCACGCCAGGCTTCCTTGTCCATCCTCAGCTCCTGGAGCTTACTCAAACTGATGTCCATTGAGTCGGTGATGCCATCCAACCATCTCATTCTCTGTTGTCCCCTTCTCCTCCTGCCTCCAACCTTTCCCAGTATCAGGGTCTTTTCAAATGAGTCAGTTCTTCACATCAAGTGGCCAAAGTATTGGAGATTCAGCTTCAGCATCAGTACTTCCAATGAATATTCAGTACTGATTTCCTTTAGGATGGACTGGTTGGATCTCCTTGTAGTCCAAGGGACTCTCAAGAGTCTTCTCTCAAAAGCATCAATTCTTTGACGCTCAGGTTTCTTTATAGTACAACTCTCACATCCATATATGACCACTGGAAAAACCATAGCTTTGACTAGACGGACCTTTGTTGGCAAAGTAATGTCTCTGTTTTTTAATATTCTGCCTAGGTTGGTCATAGCTTTTTTTCCAAGGAGTAAGCGTCTTTTAATTTCATGGCTGCAGTCACCATCTGCAGTGATTTTGGTGCCCCCCAAAATAAAGTCTGTCACTGTTTCCACTGTTCCTCCATCTAATTGCCTTGAAGTGATGCGACCAGATGCCATGATGGTAGTTTTCTGAATGTTGAACTTTAAGCCAACTTTTCACTCTTTCCCTTTCATCAAGAGGCTCTTTAGTTCTTCTTCGCTTTCTGCCGTAAGCATGGTGTCATCTGCATATCTGAGGTTATTCATATTTCTCCCTGCAATCTTGATTCCAGGTTGTGCTTCTTCCAGCCCAGCGTTTCTCATGATGTACTCTGCAAAGAAATTAAATAAGCAAGGTGACAGTATACAGCCTTGACACACTCCTTTCCCTATTTGGAAATAGTCTGTTGTTCCATGTCCAGTTCTAACTGTTGCTTCTTGACCTGGATACAGATTTCTCAAGAGGCAGGTCAGCTGGTCTGATATTCCCATCTCTTTAAGAATTTTTCAGAGTTTGTTGTGAATAAAACAGGCAGAAGTAAACAACTAAATTAATAGCATAATTTTAGAAACTGGTGTCATCTAGAAAATAAAGGTAGAAAATGCCCCTAACTTCATGAAAGACATTAGGTGCTCTATGGAAAAAAGGAATGATAATTGTCTGTTGTGACTTATCTCTTCTGATCATATCTTCCCTTCCTGAAGATTCAGGAACTACTGTATTAGTTATCTATTGCTGCTTAACGAATCATCCCAAACTTAGTGGCTTAAAACACCAACATCTCACACAGTATTTGGACATCAGAAATTTGGGATCTGCTTATCCCAAATTTTATGAGGCTACCATCAGCCAAAGGTTTGACTGGGATCTGCAAGTTATACTTCCAAGATGGTTACTCTTGCTGGCAAGTTGATACTTACTTTTGGCAGGAGCTTCAGTGGATCCCTTGTGGGCAACTTGAGGATCCTCACACATGACAGTGTCTTAGCTTACCCAAGGGAGGTGAGTTGAGAGAGCAAGGCCAAAGCCACAATGTCTTTTATGGCCTAACATCAGGAGTCACACAACATCATTTTCAAAATGTCCTATTTTGATTAAACAGGTCCACCCTATTCAGTGTGCGAGAAAACCAAAGGTGTTCTTCATTTGGTTCTCTCTCACACTGAGGAGATGATAATCACTAGAGGACATCTTGGCACCTGGCTACCACAATCACTAACTGGTCAAATATTCTAGAGATAAAAATGAAGTACTGTGGAAGCTGAGTATCTCACTCATTTGTAGTCAAAATTGTCTTGTTTAAACTTTGTAAATTCAAAAAATTTTGTCTATAACAACTTTTATAAAGAGAAATGAATTTTCAAATAATATGTTAAAAATGTACAAAACTACATATACAACTACTTTTTGTTCAGCTGTGAACATACATCTCCATACTTCACTGCTGCTTCAATTTTGCTTGGCCTGGAACGAAACTGCCTCTATGAAACCCCCTCAATAAATGCAACTTAAATGGCACATTCAAGTACTTCATGCATCTCGGTCAGTGCACCAGCTTTGCTCTTAGGCTGGCTTCCTTCAAGTCAAGAGGGTTGATGCAGCCCCAGACTTGACAAGGTTCAGCGGCACAAAAAAGGAACCATCTCTTTTACTGTCTCCTCAAGAGCAAGAAAACCTTTCCCCAGAGTGCTCCATCAGGTATCTTTTCATATCTCCTCAGGCTAAAATGGAGTCATATGCTCACCCTTTAAACATTGGCTTAGGCCAATAAGGATTTATCCCTCAGTTAAAGATGGGTTTACCTTTCCCTGCTCAAATTGGGAGAGATGGATACCGAGCAAGAGTAAAGTCTCTTTGCAAAGAGCATGTGTAGTGTGGATAGCAAATAGGCCACCATCAACCAGAGACATTTTGTCTGTAGTATAGTAATTTACATATCCTCCTTTCCTATTCATTTTTAAACTTTTTGAAGAAAGGAGCTTATACATCTTATTCATGGTTCTCAGCTCTTGCTCAGTGCCCAAACACAATGCGCATTCACTATTTTAGTTGGATTTTAAAACTCCCCAAGGAGGATTTCATATTGGATAGATGGTTTTGAAATTACTTATGATTCATTGGATTTACAAAGTATTTTCTTCTAAAACTTTTGAGAGACTTTAAAATTAATTAATTTTTGCTGCACTGGGTCTTCATTGCTGCAGACGGGCTTTCTCTAGTTGCGGAGAGCTTCTAGTTGCGAACTTCTCACTGCAGTGGCTTCTCCTGTTGCAAAGCACAGGCTCTAGGGTGTGTGAGCTTCAGCAGTTTCAGCTCATATGCTCTAGAGCACAGGCTCAGTATTTGTGCTCCACGGGCTTGGCTGCTCCATGGCATGTGAGATCTTCTGAGACCATGGATCAAACCCATGTTCCCAGCATTGCAAGGTGGATTCTTAACCACTGGACCACCAGGGAAGCCCCCAAAAGATCATGCTCTTATGAGGCAGAAGGAAAGAACTGCTGTGCACTGGTTTCATTCCCTCCCCCTCCACACAAACCCTTTTATTTGATAAATTGTTCAAAGTCTTACAGTCAACAAGGAAGAGAATTTAGACTTCTTGAATCTCAGTCCAGAGTTATTTTCATTTGTTCATCTTGCCTTTAAAAAAACTACTTCTTTAACAAAAATATTCAAGTAACCCATTTTTACATGTTACTGTTATTACTGATCATGCTCTTTTCTTCTTCCCCCCACTCCCTAAATTAATTGTGGTTGTAGAATTATTGTTGTTTAGAGGTCTGCAGACCTCCAATCTGCAGACTAACAGATTAAACGTCACATTAAAATGTGAAGGTTATGAGCTAGAAACATTTCAACCATAAAGACCAAGGTTCTTCCTGTAAACAAGGCCAGAATTGACATCACAATGTAGCATAATTAGACTTTTCAAAGAGAAGAATATGTATTTTGTTCCTGAATTTAACACCTACTTAACTGTCTTTTTCTTTTGTTCTTTTCAGATGGGTTGAAACAGTATTTAAGTATTACTACCAGGCATGAAATTAAAAGACGCTTACTCCTTGGAAGGAAAGTTATGACCAACCTAGATAGCATATTCAAAAGCAGAGACATTGCCAGCAAAGGTCTGTCTAGTCAAGGCTATGGTTTTTCCAGTGGTCATGTATGGGTGTGAGTTGGACTGTGAAGAAAGCTGAGGGCCGAAGAATTGATGCTTTTGAATTGTGGTGTTGGAGAAGACTCTTGAGAGTCCCTTGGACTGCAAGGAGATCCAACCAGTCCATCCTAAAGGAGATCAGTCCTGGGTGTTCATTGGAAGGACTGATGCTGAAGCTGAAACTCCAATACTCTGGGCCACCTGATGCAGAGTTGACTCATTGGAAAAGACCCTGATGCTGGGAGGGATTGGGGGCAGGATAAGGGGATGACAGAGGATGAGATGGCTGGATGGCACCACCAACTCGATGGACATGAGTTTGGGTAAACTCTAGGAGTTGGTGATGGACAGGGAGGCCTGGCATGCTGCGATTCATGGGGTTGCAGAGTCAGTCATCACTGAGCGACTGAACTGAACTCTGGACTTAAGAGAACATTAAGATGAGCCCCTTCAACTATAGGTAACTGATATTTACAGCTCGGGGACTACCACACAATCCGGGAAATTATAACTGAATCCTTGGAGTAAGGGAGGTGAGATTGTCCACAGACCTCAGAATCTGCTCTCTACAGATCCACCCATATCTCTCTTAGGGTGGCAACATTTAGGGGCTGCTTGTCTTAGATTCTCACTGTATTTATTAAGAGAACTGGTGACTTGCACGGCTGTCTCCATGGCTAGACTCTAATCAACTTATCCTTAAGGATGGGAACTTTTTATACTTTTACCTCAGTGCCACAGAGTGGGGCTTAATAAACACTTGTTGGATGAATAAATTTTTTGCACTTATAAGTTAGTGATGGAGTTGTCCTTTCTCTTGAAAAGTTACCAGTCTCTACATCTTCTAGAAAGAAGAAATCTTTAAAGGCAAACAGGCTTCCCATATTAAATGCTTCTGAACGAAATTCCAAGCCATGACAGTTATTCAGCTTTGCACTAATTTTAACCACCCTCTCATCCACTCCTGGCTTTCATCTTTGGAGACTCTGTTACATGTCTCAGCATTCTTAATACACCTTTGGGTGTACTTGATGGGATGGGATATCTGATGCTTTTCTCTCTTGAAAATTACCCTACTATATGCACTGTTTATTAATTTAACTGTCTTCCCATCTGATAACCTAAGGCCTCTCTCATCCCAGATCAAACATTTTAAGATTTCCAAGCAGGAACCAAAAAAAAGTTTGCCAATACATCTGTGATTCCATGACTTAAGAGAAAACTTAAAACTTGCAACAAAGAAAAACTGAAATACTGGGATGTACAACACCCACCGTCAACGAAGGGGCATTCATTTTCTCCTCCTGCTTCTGACTTGCAAAAAAATACAAGCTAATCTTGTCTGCTTAACACACAATACCCGATGTCCCCTTTACCGTCAGATAATTGGCATTTGGGTCTCTAATCGACACAAACTTAGCGGATGGCGGAAATACCGTTTTACACTCTAAGCCTGAGTCTGATTTGAAATTGGTCCATTTCATGCAGGGTCTGTGTAACTTTCCAAGACTGCTGACCTCTTTTTCACTGTGCACATCTAGGCAGATTTCGGGACAGACTTACGCTTCTCTAGGTATTTGTTTGCACAACCGACAACTGAAACGGTCGCCATTGTGCAAGCTCCGTTCTTCCCGTTAACTAACGTAAGCCCAATGAGATGCACAACGCGCTACGCCGAATTTACACATTCCCACTTGGGGATGGTGGCTCTCTGCGCTGGCCGGCGGAATTCTCTTTGTTACTCACTCTCGTCCCTGGCAGTCGGGTCTCTCCCTCCCTCCACTTCGTCGTCAGTGAGTCGTCGGCTGTTCCTTTTCTTGTCCCCCTCCCTCCGCCAGCTGGCCCATTCAAGGACTCCTCCAGGTCCTCCCACCCTGCCCCGCGCGGGCTACGGCTGTGCCGTCAGCAGTAGCCCCTCCCCCGCGCCCGAGCCAGGAACGCCGCTCCGCCCCGCCCCCCGCGCAGGCAGCCGTCCCCTACATCCGGGTACCGACTCCAGCCGCCCAGACTCTGGCACTATGGTCATGGCGGAGGGGACGGCTGTGCTGAGGCGGAACAGGCCGGGTACCAAGGCTCAGGTAGTGTATCTGCACCTTTGATGGAGGGGGAGGGGGCTCTTGGTGCCGAGCAGAGTCGCACTTTGACGCTGGATACCTCTGAGAGGAGGATGGGCCGGGGCGACCGACGGACTGGCGGGGGCACTGGTGCCCGGCCTGCTCTTCCGGAGCCTCAGTCCTTCGGTTTGGCTGAGGCGGCGGCGGCGGCGGCGGCCCGGGAGGCCTGCGTAGCTCCGACTGGAGGGTGGGCGTGAGGGGCGCATAGGGGCGGCCGAGACCAGGGCTGGAAAGCTTGTTAGCAGCCACTGCTTGTTCTCGCCTTTTGCCTGATCTCCAGTGACCAGTGTCTGAGGGGTGCCGCCGGCCAGGTGGAGACCCTGAGGTTCTGTGAGGGCTTCTGGGGTGGGAGGGGTGTAAACAGCCTACCTCGTCCTGCCTTCCAGTTCCTATCTGGCTTGTGACCTGCCCGACTTCTGACATCCAGCTTGTCTAGCCGGATCCGGGAGTCGATATCCTCCTCCTCCTGCTGTTTGCTTTTGGCCACTTCTCGCTCTAGCTGTTCTCTGGTCCAGCAGGTTTTCATCATCAGGCTGGGACTTGTTAGATATCATTCCTTGTGAATTTCTTTGTTATGTGTGAAGCATAAGGAAGGAATTGATTATAATTTTATCAACTTTTAGTAGGGCGGTACTTGGAGTGAGTTGGTCCTTGTGTCAGTATTGATTCTTGGGATTTGCAAAAGACGGAGTGCTCTTCACATTCCTAAAAAAAATCGAATAGGGTAGTTAGACCTCATCTGATTAGCCTGCCAGGTGAAATGGTTTGCAATTGAGTACATGCTCCAAAATCAGAAGAGGTGTTATAATGTGATTTTAAAGAAAAAGAGGTAAGTGTATGTGTGGGGTGGCGCTCAGGGTAGGGACCAGATGCAACCGTGGAGCTACTACCTTATGCCAGAGAATGGATTTTTAATGCCTTGCACAGAATTTGGGAAAGGGTGTCCTTTCAAAGGGAACTTTTAGATCCAGACATCTTCCCAGATCTATGTTACAGATAAGGCAACTGAAGCCCAGAAATTAGACTGATAATTAGACACTAGTGACCTTTTCTTTTTCACAAATTGCTTCTAGTACTGAATTTTAGAGAGTTCAGTTTGAAACCCTTTTGTTTTTATAGTCATGTTTTATTGTGTCAGTTTTATTGGCAGTTTTATGGTCATCCTACTTGGAATTTGTATATTATTTGTGCTTTTTACTGTTTCAAAAATTTCTTTATTTATAAATGATCTTTTCTAAGATGCTTTTAATTCTCATTCTGTGGAAACATTATTTCTGATTCTTGTAAATGATCAACTTATATTTTTGTATTTAGAAGTGAATTTTTTGTGCTCACATAAGAATCATCCATTTTTACTGATTCAAAAGTTATTAATTTTGAAAGGATAGAGAATCATAGATTTTAACTCAGTGTTTTAACACATCTATTTGCTATGTTATGAGTAAGTCACATATAGAAAGTTCCTTTGCTTTTTTCCACATAGTCATAGATCAAAGTGTTAAATAAAATATAATAGAAAATGTTAGGATTTTTAAAAAAAGGACTACTTAAGCAGCATTCTGCCTGTACTTTGTATATCACACTGATTTCCTTTGTGAAATGGGTCTACTCTAAATTGATATATTTAGAATTAGAGTAGATAGAGTATCTTTCTACTTTTTTAAAAATTTGTTAGGTTGGATTATAGGCACATAGTTGTTTTTCAATAAATGTTTTACTGAATTAGATGATAATGTTCATTAAGCTGGATTTTTGGCTCCTCTTTTAGGTGTTTTAAGTATGAGGCAAACTAATTCTCAATTAACTTTTTACATCTTTTCTATGTATTACTATATGTGTTTTTTAATATTTAAAAAAACAGAATACAAACTATATTTTTTTAAAAATGAAAAAATTTGCAAAGCATATTAATAAGACATTTTTCACTACAAATAGGAAGAATTTTAAAACTACTTTCTAATAATATGTAAATAATATCTAGGAAGAGACATCCTAAAACAATTTCCAGAAAGTTGTTTTTATTTCTTGACTTTTAAAATAAATTTAGTTCATTTTCATTCAGAATAGGCAACTATTGAAAAAGAAAAGATATGAAATGCTTAAGAAATACTTAAATGGTATACCATACCCATCACATACTCTCAGAACTAGGACATTACTAATATAGTTAAATCCTTCTGTATCACATTCTTCTGTCTTCTACCCACCCCTAGTCAGTAATGGTGATTATCATTCCTTTTTTTTTCTTTAAACTTTTTACTGTTACGTGCATTATATTTATAAATATCTTTTGCAATTAAACTTTTAATAACGTAGTATCAAACACTGTATTCTTCAGTTTGCTCCAATTTTTAGAGACTTACGTTGACTGATGCAGGGTTATCGATTTTTGGTTTAATACTACCTTTTCCCAGACATTTATTGAGTATCTACAATGTGTCAGGCATTAAGTGCCTACAGAAGATATATAGGTAAACTGCTGAAAAAGCTGTCAGATGGAAAGAGTCTGAACACTTTGGTGAATGTCTGTGAACTGGGCTATCTATAGAGCAGTTCAGAACCAGTATAAGGTGATCCATAAAAATATTCCCCTTAAAAGAAGATTGTTTGAACTTTCCTGGTAGTCAAGTGATTAAGACTCTGGCTGCCGGGCTTCCCTGGTGGCTCAGTGGTGAAGAGTCCACTTGCTAATAATGGAAGATCCCCCATGCTTAAGAGCAACTAAACCCACGTGCCACAACTATGGAACCTGTGTGCTAGAGGCCCAGGATCTGCAATTCCTGAGCCCACCTGTGGCAACTACTGAAACCTGTGCTCCCTAGAGCCCATGCACTGCAACAAGAGAAGCCACAGTAGTGAGAAGCCTGCACACTGTAGCTAGAGAGGAGCCCCCGCTCTCTGCAACTAGAAAAAGCCCGAGTGCAGCAACAAAGACCCAGCACAACCAAAAAATAAATAAATAAAATTTTGAAAAGTAGGTTGTTCTTTTTAAATGATTTGTTTTTGATGGTGCTCACATTTTGATTTAGAAATTTAAAACATCATTTGCAATTAGAATTGTAATTTATTATAATATCTGTCTTAAATAATACTTAATGGAGTAGTAACTGCTGCTTATTCTAGCTATTCTCTTTGGGTAGAAATTGATGTTTTTTACTGCCTGGATATTTTTTTTCATTAGAACTTTTGGAAAAATATTTAACCACCACAAACAAAATTGTGCTGGACTTATCAATTAATAACACATGAAAGGTTTATGAGAGCCATATTTGAGGGATCTATGGTTGAGAAAACTGTAACTTAGAGTTCAGTTAAATAAAATCTTGGTGTTCATTTAAAACATTGAATAAAATTTCTTTAACTTATTTACTAATAATCACATTGTTTAAAATATGAGAACTTTTCTTCTCCCCTGATATAACTTTGGATCTTTGTTAAGAATTGAAGTCAGTCATAATAGTATTGCATCTTCTTTGTAACTTTGTATATGCTTTAACCATGGCATTTTTTCTTATAGGATTTCTATAATTGGCCTGATGAATCCTTTGATGAAATGGACAGTACACTTGCTGTTCAGCAGGTAATAATAATAGTTTCTTTTACAACTCCAATAACCCTTGGCATAGTTAAGTATTCCTATATCTTTTAGCACAAACCAGAATCCATGGAATTATTGGGGTGACTGCTTAAAACTTTCATCAAACCTCATTTTGTTTTAAGATGGCACATTAAACTATCATAAAACTTAAATACATTTTATTATCTATTAATATATTCTCCAGGCAAGAATTCTGGAGTGGGTTGCTATTTCCTTCTCCAATGTGTGAAAGTGAAGTCGCTCAGTTGTGCCCGACTCTTAGTGACCCCATGGACTGCAGCCTACCAGGCTCCTCTGTCCATGAGATTTTCCCGGCAAGAGTACTGGAGTGGGGTGCCATTGCCTTCTCCCAAATAGCTCACTAAGACTCTGATTAGGAGGTAATAGCTCACTAAGACTCTGATTAGGAGGTAATAGCATGTTTGGGTTGAAAAACCCTTCAGGAGATTTTTAAGCATTTTTACTGAGAACCATATTGTATACTATGTTAGGTTTAAAAAAAAAATTTTTTTTTTATTCCCAAATGAATAAAATCTGGAAACTGGGAGAAAAAAGTTTCCATAGCTAATTCTTAAAAATCACAGCTAATTCTTAAAGGGTTAATAAAAGGATGATTGAAATTGGCTGTGCTAGTATATTAGTCAAAGCTGTTTGATTTTGATAGCTAGGTAGTTAAAGTAGATAGCTATTTGGATTTATTGTCTTGTTTAAAAATATTGGAAAACAAAATAAAAATACAGTTGAATTCTTTGAGTAGTAAAAATTTGACAGGGATTTCCTGGGTGATCTGGTGGTTAGAACTCTGTGCTTCTACTGCAGAGGGCATGGGTTTGATCCCTAGTCAAGGAACTAAAATTTTGAGAGCCGTGCTGTTGAAGCCCCTGCCCCCAAACATTTAATAATCTTAACAGAAACATTAAAAACCTTTAGAATGGATTCAGTATAGTATTTAGATACTTAGCACAGGAAATAGAAGAATACTGATGATTGAATGGCTTTGCTCATTGCCTTTTCAGAATGTATTGTTTTTTAAAAAAAGAATGTGTTGTTCAATGAACAGATATTTAATATGTTAGTAAAGAAGCCTTGTGGAGGATTTATAAATAAAATCTGGAGTTCTGTGTGTGGAAATTGGCAAAAATTAAGAGGAAAAATGTGCAGGTATTTTTCCGTTTAAAAGTAGAGTTTTGTTCTGATGCTATGCTGAATTTGTTTATTAGTCCTAATAATTTTTTTGTGAAATCTTTTGGGTTTCTACAAATGAGATTATTTCATTTGCAAATAGCTTGTTCCTTTCTAATCTAGATGCCTTTTATTTCTTTTTCTTGCCTAATTACTCTAGCTATAATTTCAAATACTATTTTGAATAGAAGTGGCAACAGCAGGCATCCTTATATTATTTCTGATCTTACTGGAAATCTTTCAGTCACTTCCACATTAAGTATGATGTTTGCTGTGTGTTTTTCATATTTGGCCATCATTATGTTGAGTTAGTTGCCTCTTATTTTAAGTTGGTTAGTGTTTTTATCATAAAAAGATGTTGAATTTTGTCAAATGCTTTTTCTGCACCAGTTGAGATCATTGTGTTGTTTTTTTTTCCCCCTCCATTCGGTTAACATGGTGTATTGTATTGATCAGTTTTTGTATGTTGAACCATCCTTCGGTTCAAGGAATAAATCTCATTTGATTATCATGTATAATCATTTTAATTTGCTGCTGAATTTGCTAGGATTTTTGTATCAGTGTTCACAAGGGATATTGATTTCTAGTTTTCTTAGAGTATCTTAATTTGGCTTTGGTATCAGGAATGCTGCTGTAATGGAGTTAGGAAGTATGCTTTTGTCTTCGATTTTTTTGAAAGACTTTGAGAAGGATTGATGTTAGTTCTTTTAATATTTAGTAAAATTCACCAATTAAGCCATTAGGTACAGGGCTTTTCTTTGGTTGCACAACATTGTGAATACAAGAAAGCCACAGAACTGTATACTTAAAAATGACTATCCTTTCCACAGTGAATGGTTTTTGACACTCTTGTCAAAAATAATTTAACTTTATGTGAGGGTTTATTTCTAGTTCCTCTCTTCAGTTCCATTGGTCTATAAGTCTGCTTATGTCAGTACTAGACTTTTTTTCCCCTAATATCAACACCTACTTTAACTAATTACTTAGGCTGCACCAGGTCTTAGTTGTGGCTCACAGGATCTTATTTGCATGAGCGACTTCACTTTCACCCATTGGAGAAGGAAATGGCAACCCACTCCAGTGTTCTTGCATGGAGAATCCCAGGGACGGGGGAGCCTGGTGGGCTGCCATCTCTGCGGTCGCACAGAGTCAGACACGACTGAAGTGACTTAGCAGCAGCAGCAGGGCATGAGAACTCTTAGTTGCAGCATATGGGATCTATTTCTCTGGTCAGGGATGGAACTTGGTTCCCTTGCGTTGGGAGCGCAGAGTCTCAGCCACTGGATCTCTAGGCTGTTTTGATTACTGTAGCTTTGTAGTAAGTCTTGAAATTGGGAAGTGTGTGTCCTTCAATTTATGTTTTCAAGATTCTTTGACTATTTGGTGCCCCTTGGAATTACATATAAATTTGAGAATCCGCTTTTCCGTTCTTGCAGAAAGACTTGGAATTCTGGTAGAGATTGCACAGAATCTGTAGATTGCTTTAGGTAATATTGATAACAATATTAAGTCTGCCTATGAACCAGAGACCAAATTGCCAACATCCACTGGATCATCGAAAAAGCAAGAGAGTTCCAGAAAAACATCTATTTCTGCTTTATTGACTATGTCAAAGCCTTTGACTGTGTGAATTGCAATAAACTGTGGAAAATTCTGGAAGAGATGGGAATACCAGACCACCTGACCTGCCTCTTGATAAATTTGTATGCAGGTCAGGAAGCAACAGTTAGAACTGGACATGGAACAACAGACTGGTTCCAAATAGGAAAAGGAATACGTCAAGGCTATATATTGTCACCCTGCGTATTTAAGTTCTATGCAGAGTACATCATGAGAAATGCTGGGCTGGAAGAAGCACAAGGTGGAATCAAAATTACCGGGAGAAATATCAATAACCTCAGATATGCGGATGACACCACCCTTATGGCAGAAAGTGAAGAGGAACTCAAAAGCCTCTAGATGAAAGTGAGAGAGGAGAGTGAAAAGTTGGCTTAAAGCTCAACATTCAGAAAACGAAGATGATGGCATCTGGTCCCATCACTTCATGGGAAATAGATGGGGAAACAGTGGAAAAAGCATCAGACTTTATATTTTTGGGCTCCAAAATCACTGCACGTGCTGACTGCAGCCATGAAATTAAAAGATGCTTACTCCTTAGAAGAAAAGTTATGAGCAACCTAGATAGCATATTGAAAAGCAGAGACATTACTTTGCCAACAAAGGTCTGTCTAGTCAAGGCCATGGTTTTTCCAGTGGTCATGTATGGATGGATGTGAGATTTGTACTGTGAAGAAGGCTGAGTGCCGAAGAATTGATGCTTTTGAACTGTGGTGTTGAAGAAGACTCTTGAGAGTCCCTTGGACTGCAAGGAGATCCAACCAGTCCATTCTGAAGGAGTTCAGCCCTGGGATTTCTTTGGAGGGAATGATGCTAAAGCTGAAGCTCCAGTATTTTGGCCACCTCACGTGAAGAGTTGGCTTATTGGAAGACTCTGATGCTGGAAGGGATTGGGAGCAGGAGGAGAAGGGGACAACTGAGGATGAGATGGCTGGGTGGCATCACTGACTCGATGGACGTGAGTCTTAGTGAACTCCGGGAGTTAGTGATGGACAGGGAGGCCTGGTGTGCTCCGATTCATGGGATCGCAAAGAGTCGGACACAACTGAGCAACTGAACTGAACTGATGGATGTAAGATAGCTTTCATTTAGGTCTTCTTTAATTACTTTTAACAGTGTTTTGTAATTTTCAGTATGCAAGTATTTAATCTTCTGATTTAAATTAATTTTTCCATATTTTTCAAGTACTGTTATAGATGGAGTTGCTTTCTTTTTTTCTTCGTATTTTTTATTGAAGTAAATAGTTGATTTATAGTGTTCAAGTGTACAGCAAAGTGATTCAGTTATATATAGGTGTGGATATATATAGGAGTTGCTTTCTTTTTTTTTCTTTCTTTTATTTATTTTTCCTGTGCTAGGTGGGCTTTTTCTCTGGCTGCAGAGAGTGGGGGTGACTCTGTAGTTGCCGTGCATGGGCTTCTCATTGCTGTGGCTTCTCTTGCTGTGGAGCACAGGCTTTTAAGGTGCATGGGCTTCAGTAATTGCTGCATGAGGGCTGAAGAGTTGTGGTTCAGTTATTCCACAGTATGTGGAATCTTCCCAGATCAGGGATTGAACCTGTGTCTCCTGCATTGGCAGGCAGATTCTTTACCACTGAGCCATCTGGGAAGCTCCAGAGTTGCTTTCTTAATTTTGTTTTTGAATTGTTCATTGAAGGTATATGCAACTGACATATATATATATATATATTGTTGTTATTGGTTGCTCTGGGTCTTTGTTGCTACATGCAGGCTTTCTCTGAGTTAATAATGCATGCTCGGTAACTGTGGTGCATGGGTTTAGTTGTTCCAAGACATGTGGAATCTTCCTGGACTGGGGATGGAATCCATGTCGCCTGCATTGACAGGTGGATTCCTATCCACTATACCACCAGGGAAGTCTGAAACACAACTTATTTTTTATATTGATCTTGTATTCTGCTACTTTGTTGAATTCTTTTATTAGCTTTATGAGCTTTCCTGTGGATTCTTTGGGGTTTCTGTATGTAGGATCATGTCATCTCTGCCTTTTACTTACTTATTTATTTTCTGTTTATTTGTTCTGGCTAGAATTTAAGTACAGTGTTGAATAGCAATGGTGAAAGCAGGCATTCTTGTCTCATTTCTGGATTTTTTTTTGTTTCTGCCCTTGTGGGATCGTAATTCCCTGACCAGCGGTTGAACTCTGGCCCTTGGCAGTGGAAGTGTAGTGTCCTAACCATTGGACTACCTAGGAATTCCCTCATGTTTAATTTTAGAGCAAGGGAAACCTATCAGTTTTTCACCGTTGAGTATGATGTTGCCTGCTGGTTTTTATAAAAGCCCTTCATCATATTGAGGAATTTCTCTCCTATACCTGATTTTCTGTATTTTTATTATGAAGGATGTTGGATTTTGTCAGATGCCTTGTCTGCATTAATTGAAATGTCTGTGTGTTTTTTCCCTTTTAATATTAATGTAGTATATTGTTAAATTTTTTTATTTAGTGTTGAACTACCTTACATTCCTTGCAGCTTTCTTTGATTTGTTTGTATGGTGTATTTTTTTCCATCCTTTTACTTCTAACCTACCTATATCATTATATTTGAAGTAAGTTTCTTGTAAACAGTATAGTTGGGTTATATTTCTCTGTTCTTTCTGACAATCCTTGTCTTTTAATTAGCGTATTTAGGCCTTTTAATCTCAATATAGGCTTCCCTGGTGGCTCAGAATCCACCTGCCAGTGTAAGAGACATGGATGCAATCATACCCTGGGTTGGGAAGATTCTCTGGAGAAAGAAATGGCAACCCACTCCAGTTTTCTTGCTTTGGACATCCTATGGATAGAGGAGCCTGGTAGGCTACAGTCCAAGGGGTTACAAAGAATCAGACACAACTGAGCAACTAAAACAACAACGGTGTTAATGTAGTTATTGATAGATATGTTTAGATTTAAAATTATCATTTTGTTACTTTTCCTTTGTTTGTTTCCTCTTTTTTTGTTTCCCCTCTTCTGCCTTTTTAAGGGTTATTTGAGCATATTCTATTTTATTCTAATTTTGGCTATGTTTCATATAATTTTTTGATGATTGTTCTAGAAATTACAAAGTACATGCTTACCTTTTCACAGTCTATTTAGAGTCAGTATTTTACTGCTTTGATTGAAATGCATTAACTATCATTATTTAGACTTCTTTACCCTCCTTTATACTATAGCTGTCTACATTACATCTATTAATATATACCTTGAAAACCCTATTGGAGAATGTTGCATACTTTGCTTTCATCTGCTAAATATATTTTAAAGATTAGAGGAAAATAGTCTAATATATATTTATACCCAGATATTTGTAATTGCTGTTGCTCTTGATATTCTAAGTTTCTTTCAGGTATTATTTTTTTCCTTCTATCTGAAGAACTTCCTTTAGTAATTCTTTTAGAGCCATCTGTTGGCTAGGAATTCTCCTTAGTTTTCTTTCCTCTGAGAGTATCTGTATCTTTATTCTTGAAGGGTATTTTTGCTAGATATAGAATTCTGAGTTGACTGTGCTTTTCTTTCAGCACTTTAAAAGTATTGTGCCTTTTCTTCCTGTCATCTGTGGTTTCTGGTGAGAAAGCCGCACTCATTTGAATTCTTAGTCTAAGGTCATGTCTTTTCCCCCAGCTTCTTTACCTTTTTTTTTTTTTTTTTTAAATTGAAGGATATTTGCTTTACCAAACTTTGTCGTTTTCTGTCATACTTCAAGAATCAGCCATAGGTACACCCATGTCCACTGCCTCCCGAACCTCTCTTCCATCTCCCTCTCCTTCTCACCCTTCTAGATTGTCACAGAACCCCTGTTTGAATTCCCTGAATCATACAGCAAATTCCCATTAGCTATCGATTTTACATATGGTGTTACAAATTTCCATGTTACTGTCTCCATACATCTCACCCTCTCCCTTCTCCCCTCCCCCTGTGTCCTTAGGTTTGTTTTCTGTCTGTTTCTCCATTGCTGCCCTGAAAATAAATTCGTCAGTACCATCTTTTTAGATTCCATATATATGAGTCAGTATATGATGTTTATTTCTATAATTTATTTCTCTTTCTGACTTACTTCACTCGGTACAACAGGCTCTAGGTTCATCCACCACAGTAGAACTGACTCAAATGCACTCCTTTTTTATGGCTGAGTAGTATTCCATTGTATATATGTACCACAGCTTCTTTATCCATTCATCTGTCGATGGACATATAGGTTGGTTCCATGTTCTAGCTATTGTAAATAGTGCTGCAGTGAACATTGGGGTACACGTGTCTTTTTTAGTTTTGGTTTCCTTAAGGTATATGCCTAGGAGTGGGATTACTGGTTCATATGGTGTTTTTTTTTTTTTTCTATATGAAACTTTTAGTATTTTATTCATTTTCATAGTTTTACAGTATTAGTAAAAATAATGACCCATTATAAATAAGTATAAAATGGAAGTTGATGAAAAAATAACCCCAAGTCTTCCTTGACCCCCATCCTCCCACCAAAAAACTAGCTAGTATATGGCAAATATCCTTTTCACACATTATCCTTAGGCATATATTCACTTTGTAGTGGTGGATGGTTTAGTCACTAAGTCATGTCTAGTCATGTCTGACTCTTGCGACCCCACAGACTGTAGCCTACCAGGCCCCTCTGTCCATGGGGTTTTCCAGGCAAGATTACAGGAGTGGGTTGCCATTTCCTTCTCCACATATGGTGGTTTTATTCCTAGTTTTTTAAGGAATCTCCATACCTTCTTCCATAGTGGCTGCCACACCCGTCCAGCTTTTATTGTTTGTAGACTTTTTCATGGCCATTCTGACTGGTGTGAGGTGGTACCTCATTGTAGTTTTGATTTGCATTTCTCTAATAATGAGCGATGTCGAGCATCTTCTCATGTGTTTGTTAGCCGTCTGTATGTCTTCCTCGGAGGAATGTTTGTTTAGATCTTTTTCCCACTTTTTGATTGGGTTGTTTTCCTGATACTGAGTTGTATGAATTACTTGTATATTTTGGAAATCAATTCTTTGTCAATTGTTTCCTTTGCTATTATTTTCTCCTATTCTGAGGGCTGTCTTTTCACCTTGTTTGTAGTTTTCTTTGTTGTGCAAAAGTTTTTAAGTTTAATTGGATCCCACTTGTTTTTCTTTTTATTTCCATTACTGTAAGAGGTGGGTCATAGAAGCTTTGATTTATGTCATCGAGTGTTCTGCCTGTATTTTCCTCTTTAAGAGTTTTATAGTTTCCGATCTTAACGTTTAGGTCTTTAATCCATTTTATCTTTGTGTATGGCATTAGGAAGTGTTCTAATTTCAATCTTTTGCATGTAGCTGTCCAGTTTTCCCAGCATCACTTATTAAAGAGGCTGTCTTTGCCGCATTATATATTCTTGCCTCCTTTGTCAAAAATAAGGTACCCGTTGGTGTGTGGGTTTCTCTCTGGGCTTTCTGTCTTGTTCCATTGGTCTATATTTCTGTTTTTGTGCCAGTATCATACTGTCTTGATGACTGTAACTTTGTAGTATAATCTGAAGTCAGAAAGGTTGATTCCTTCAGCTCCATTCTTCTTTATCAAGACTGCTTTGGCTATTTGGGATCTTTTGTGTTTCCATATGAGCTGTGAAATTTTTTGTTCATGTTCTATGAAAAGTACCATTGGTAATTTGATAGGGATTGCATTTAATCTGTAGATTGCACTTGGTAGTATAGTCATTTTCACAGTACTTCCTGCCCAGGAGCATGGACTATCTCTCCGTCTGTTTATGTTGTCTTTGATTTCTTTCATCAGTGTCTTATAATTTTCCATATGGGTTCTTTTGTCTCCTTAGAGATAAAAGGAGATTCTCTTTATTTCTAGATGTTTTATTCTTTTTGTTGCAAAGGTGAATGGGATTGATTCCTTAATTTCTCTTTCTGATTTTTCATTGTTAGTATATAGGAGTGCAAGTGATTTCTGCGTATTGACCTTGTATCCTGTGACTTTGCTGAATTCCGATTAGCTCTAATAATTTTCTGATAGTTTCTTTTGGGTTTTCTATGTATAGTATCTTATCATCTGCAAACAGTGAATTTTACTTCTTCTTTTCCCATCTTGATTCCTTTTATTTCTTTTTCTTCTCTAATTGCCATAGCTAGAACTTCCAAAGCTGTGTTGAATTGAGAGTGGTCACCCTTGTCTGGTTCCTAGGGAATGCTTTTAGTTTTTCATCATTGAAAATAATATTTGCTGTGGGCTTATCATATATGGCCTTTACTGTTTTGAGGTAGGTTCCTTCTATGCCCATTTTTTGAAGTATTTTTATCATAAGTGGGTGCTGAATTTTGTCAGAGGTTTTTTCTGCATCTATTGAGATGACCATATGATTTTTATCTTTCAATTTGTTAATATGGTGTATCACATTGATTGATTTGTGTATATTGAAGAATCCTTGCATCCCTGGAATAAGCCCGACTTGATCATCGTGTAAGAGCTTTTTAGTGTGTTGTTGAATTCTGTTTACTAGAATTTTGTTGAGGATTTTTGCATCTGTGTTCACCAGTGATTTTGGCCTGTAATTTTCTTTTTTTGTGTTGTCTTTGCCTGGTTTTGGTATCAGGGTGATTGAGGCCTCATAGAATAAGTTTGGAAGTGTTCCTTCCTCTGCCCCTGGCTTTTTTATTTTTAGTTTTTGTCAGTTTGACTACCTCTGGGCATGGATTTCTTTGGATTTTCTTGTTTGGTATTCACTCTGCTTTTTCTTATTGTGGCAAGAAATGCATAACATAAAATTGGTCATTTTTGTCATTTTTAAGTGTTTGGTTTTGTGGTATCAAGTACATTCACGTTGTTGTGCAACCATCTCCGTCTCTAGCACTTTTTCATCTTTCCCAAGTGAAACTCTACCCATTAAACAATAACTCTTGTATGCTTTACTGTGTAGCATAATATTTTAATTAACTATAAAACTTGTTTGTTTGTAGTATATTCAACAGAACATAAGAGCAGATTGTTCCAATATTGACAAAATTCTTGAACCACCTGAAGGCCAAGATGAAGGTGTATGGAAGTATGAACATTTAAGGTAGGTCCTCATGATATAGCAAAATAGTAATAGTACTTCTAGTAGTAAAAATAACCTTTAATATTAATTATGATTATGAATCATAAATTATTTAACTGTAGACCAAAAAGCCAGTTTCTAAAGCTTTTATGTTTCCAGTGTTATAAAGTTTTCAACATTGTTATTTATTCATTGTTTTCTGTCCTTACGGATTTGGGCCTTCTTATCATTTTACAGTTTTCCTTAATCATATCCTTTAATCACAGGTGCAGTATTTCCATGTACCTCCTCATTTTTACTGCCTACTACCTGTCTACTTTATTTCTCTCTAGAGGGCCTAGTCTAGACTTGGTAGCTGATGTGTTACTAGTCACGCACATACTGTGTCAGCTAGTATGAATTCCCAGTCTTCTCTTTGGTAAATGAAGGTTAATTGTAATCCTGAAATAAGTTTTAGAGATTTTAATAATATTCTTTGAATGAAAAAATTGATTTTTAATGAATCGTGAGTCAACTTTAGAAGCAGCTGTAACCTGAAGTTACTAGGTTATTTCTTTCTTTCTTTTTTAAAAATGAGGGTATTTCTTGAAGTTAAAAACTTCCCATTGTAAATGGGAATTGATAAGTTAGAGAAGGCAGCATGAAATATGTGTTCATCCAAGTTTGTTACTTTGAGTTGATTTTTAAATAATAGAGTAAAGTAGAGATCTGAATTTTCCTGCATAAATTAGACCACATTTCCTATGATGAGTGCCTCAGTTTGTAGACAGTGTACTTTTTCTGTTGTTTTGTTTTGATGCTATAGGCTTGTCTAGATATTGTGTCTTGTCATAACAGTTCAGCAGTTTCAGGGATGACTTCTTTGTAAGCTGCCAGTTTCTTGGGCAAGTCACTTGACTACTTGATCAGGTTTTCTTTTTTAATACATCTTGATGGATGATCATTGAAAGCATGAGTATGTAGGTATTATGCCACTTTTATAAATATAGAAAACACTTTAGAATGATATATACTCTGCCTTATTTTAATCTACTTTGAAAATAACTACTTACTTACCTGTGGGATTAATGATAAAAATAAGCAAAGGTATTTTTTACACCATAAGCATAATTTCTAAAAAGTTAGGGTTCATTTTAATTTACAAGGTTTTTATTTCAGATCTAAAAAAAGTTTTTCCTCCCTACTTAACTTAGACTGTGAAATATGCATTATACAAAACTTGTAAAATCTTTCTTATGCATATTCCATTTGTCCTGGTGCTATTGTTACTACTTTTGTTATTTTTTAATATTATTTTATTTGTATAATTCACTTATTTTTGTTTTGTATAATTTAAATATTATACATCACATATATATTGTTTTGTGTCTTTATTATAGTGTATACATCTTTAACCAAAAAGAGTTTTCAAAGTAGTTTGATTTTTTTTGCATGTGCTTAATATTACTGATTTGAGGCTTAATACTTGCTATTACTGGCTAATGTAGTTGATTATATGTTAATGGGGATTGAATCTTGACCTCAGTGAAATCACTTCTCACTGAATATTTGTCATCAGGAAAAGATGCTGTTTCCTCTGAATGGCTGCAATCCTATGCCAGTGTATAGGGCTTAGTGACTAGAGGGTAGTCAGCTCTGGTTTGACCCTTCAGCTGCTTAACTATGTGTGTGAGCCCTGTGTCGAATTAACTTGAAGCTGTTAAGTTTACACTGTTTGCCACGATTATACCTATAACACTGGCAGATCAGTTAGCTTAATTTTCCTGTTGACTATAAGTAGATTGGACTAGGTGAGAAACTTGTTTATCACCATCTGTCTTTATTACTACTTAGTGGAAAACAACTCAGAAACATAAAACATGCAGATATTGAGCAGTATAGATTTATGTAGTGATTCAGAAATAGTGTTATTTGTATACTCTTAGAACAACACATTATTAGGCATCTGAAGTGGAAATAGATGGCTGATAATTTGACCTGTGTCTTTTAACTTGCTTTCTTCTTTAAAAAAAAAAATTTGTTTCAGTTCATTGTTGGCTATGCTGGGTCGTTGTTGCTGCATGGGCCTTTCTAGTTGTCGTGAGTGGAGGCCACTCTGTAGTTGTGGTGAAATGGGTTTCTCATGACCGGGGTTTCTCTTGTTGCACAGCACAGACTAGGCACACTGGCTTCAGTAGTTATGGCATGTGGGCTCAGTAGTCTCAGCTCTCAGGCTCTAGAGCACAGGCTTACGAGTTGTGCTTAGTTGCCCCAGCAGCATGTGGAATCTTCTCTGACCAGGGACAACTGTATTCAGATATATACACACGCATAAATTTTTATATAACTGGAATTGTACTCTGAATATAAGTATATCTCTTTTGTATGTTTATATAATATCAACATTTTACTATTTTCCAGTTGCTAATCATTTATGTTTCAAAGAAATTTTTTATGTGTAGAGTTTAAGTGAACATCTTTGTACATATATCTAGATTGCAGTTCTGATTGTTTCATTAGAATAGATCCTTAAGAGAATGACTTAGTCAAAAATACACACTTTGTAAGGTTCTTGGTAAATATTTTCAGATTATTTCTCAGAAAAATTATACTAATTTCTAGTGTGTAAAGTGATCAACTCACTGAACACTGATATTGAATGTTATTAGGGTCGTTAGTTTTGGATTTTGTTTACTAATGTACTGTATGCCTTTGTAAGGAATGTGCCATGTAAGTTCAAGTGATGTTGATAATAGTGATGAGAAAGGATGGTATTTTTTTTTTACAATTAATATTCTAAAAATAATATGAAGAATAGATAAGGCTTTTTCATTTATATATTTACCTTTCTAGGCAATTCTGTCTTGAGCTAAATGGACTTGCTGTCAAACTTCAGGTAATATTTTCTTTAACTTAAAACTAATTGAAAGTTCTGATTTTTTTCCTGTTTTTATAAAATCAGGTGCTTACAAAGACATCTAGAATTTGTAATTTATTCTAGAATTTTTCACAAAATGTAGTAACCCAATTGATAAACTTTTTCATTGTTATTTTACATGTTAATAAGTGTAACAATTTTTAACAGAGTGAATGCCATCCAGATACCTGCACTCAGATGACAGCAACTGAACAGTGGATTTTTCTTTGTGCAGCTCATAAAACACCAAAAGAGGTGAGAATGTATAAAGTTGAACGACTAATAAATTCATTGTAACCTAAATCTCTTCAAGACAATGGTAGACAAATTTTTTTTTGAGTTTTTAGGTCACTGTTTATTTTGCTCTTTGATTTAGAGTTTTTTGATGCAAGGTTATTGTCACAGTGTTACTTTAGGATTTCTTTTGATCAGTATCTTTTGAAAATTTTTTAATTAAAATATCATTAACCTATACTATGTTAGTTTCAGGAGTAAAGCATACTGATTTGATATTTCTCTAAATTACAAAGTGATCACTGTGATAAGTTTAGTTTACCATCTGTCATCATACAGAGTTACTACAGAATTATTGAGAGTGTTTCTCATGTTGTGCATTTCATTCCTAGGACTCATTAATTTTGTAACTGGCCGTTTATACCTCTTAATCTTCCTCACCTATTTCATTGATTTCTATCTCCCCTCTGGCAACCACTTTTGTTCTTTGTATCTATGACTTCTGTTTTATTGTTTCTTCACTTTTGTTTTTTTAGATTCTACTTATAAGTGAAATCATATGGTATTTGTCTTTCTCTGTCTTGTTTTGTTTTTAGATTCCACATACAAGTGAAATCATATGGTATTTGCCTTTCTCTGACTTTTTTCACGTAGCATAATACCCTCTAGGTCCATCTACACTTTTGCAAATGGCAAAATTTCATTCTTTTATGCCAGTGTGTATACATACCACATCTTCTTTATATGAACACTTAGATTGTTTCCGCATCTTTGTTGTCGTCGTTGTTTAGTCACTGTTGTGTCTGACCTTTGTGACTCCATGGACTGTAGCCCACCAGGTTCCTCTGTCCGTGGGATTTCCCAGGCAGGAATACTGAACTGGGTTGCCACGTCCTTCTCTAGGTGATCTTCCTGACTCAGAGATCAAACCTGCATCTCCTGCGTTGTCAGGTGAATTCTTTACCACTGAGCCATCAGAGAAACCCTGCTTCCATATCTTGGCTACTATAAATAACGCTTCAGTGAACAGGGGCATGCATGTATGTTTGATTAGTGTTTTTGTTTCTTTGGGCAATTGCTGGGTTGTATGGCAGTTTCTGTTTTTCATTTTTTGAGGAACCGCTGTACTGTTTTCCATAGTGGTTGTACCAGTTTACATTCTGTGCAGTGGTGCAGGAGGGTTCCCATATGTCCTGAACAGTACTTATTTTTTGTCCTTTTTTGAGGGGTGGGCCATACTGCACAGCATGTGGGATCTCGGTTCCCCAAGCGGGGATTGAACTCGTGCCCCCTGTAGTGGAAGCGCAGATTCTTAACCGCAGGACTGCCAGGAAAGTCCTTGTTTTTTTGATGGTACTCTTTTTGACAAATGTGAGGTAGTAACCTATTCTGGTTTGATTTGCATTTCCTTGATAATTAGTGATGTTGAGTACCTTTACATGTGTCTGTTGGCCATCTGTATGTCTTCTTTTGAGAAAATGTGTATTCACGTCTTCTGCCCATTTTTTAACCTGATTGTCAAAGAGTGTACTACCCTTTTTTTCTTCTAGGAGTTTTATGGTTTCCCATCTGACGTTTAAATCTAAATCCATTTTGAGTTTATTTTTGTATATGGTGTAAGTAATCCAGTTTGACTCTTTCGTATGTAGCTGTCCAATTTTCCCAGCACCATTTATTGAAGAGACTTTCTTTACCCTAGTGTATATATTGCCTCTTTTGTTATAGACAACTGACCATGTAAGTGTGGGTTTGTTGCTGAGATCTCTGTTCTCTTCCCTATGTATCTGTTTTTGTGCCAGTAACATACTGTTTTGATTATATAGCTTTGTAGTATAGTTTCAAATCAGGCACTTGGTATCTCCAGCTTTGTCATTATTTCTTAAGATTGTTTTGGATATGTGGAGTCTTCTGTATTTCCACAGAAATTTTAAAATTATTTGTTTTAGTTCTGTTAAAAATGCCATAAGTATTTTGATATGGATTGCATTGAGTATATAGATTGCCTTGGGAAGTACGGTCATTTTAACAGTATTACTTCTTCTAATCCAGGAACATGGGATATCTTTCCATTTGTTTGTATAGTATCATTTCTTGTAACTGGACAATTAAATCGACTGGAACTTAAACAATTCATTGACTATGACATAATAACACCTGTCATATTGTGTTGATATCTAATGTGTAATGGATGAAATACATGTGTTTAGATATTTTGGTTTACTTTTCTTTTTATAGGAATAACTGTTGGTGATTACTAGTTGATACTAATTGATTACTAGATTACTAGTCTATCAAATAGAAATGTTGAGTTTTATAGGTCAGTGTTTTTATTCTACATTAATATTTCTTACTATTTATTTGAAACCCACCATAATGATTTTCCTTCCATAATTGGTCTTATTGAAAATCTCACTCATGTTGTTTTCTCCTTATTTTGTTTTTGTTAAGGTGAGAGTATAGGAAGTTGCAGTTGTTTATAGAACATTTTTTGTTTTAAATAATTCATGTCATCTGACATGTAGTACACAGTTTTCCTCAGTTGTCTCAAAAATGTCCTTTATAACTGGTTTGCTTAAAAATATGCATTGCATTTCCCTTGATCTGCCTTCCCTTTTAATCTGTAGTAATCAGTTTTTACATGACATCGACTCATTGAAAATAACTGAGTTAGCCCTGTGCTGTAGGATTATAGACTTTTGATTATTATATTGACAGACCACTAAAGCTTAAAGCCAGTTAATTCTTTAGCTGGAAAATCAATGTTTGATGTCCTTTTGTTTGAAAAGGTTAATTCTCCAAAATAAGAAGTATCTGATACCTATCTAAGCTAAGTAGTACTTATTTTTCAATATTGACTTCACTCATGATACTACTTTTTTTTTAGTTAATAAACTGAAGCAATATTAAGATTGTTTATCATTCTATATCTGGGGAAATCATAGCAGTTTCATTGATAATTCACTGGAATTGACTCTATAGCATAGTACATGATGTGATCATTCCTATTAGAAAATTGAATCCCAAGAAGCTAGTGTCATTTTGGCAATAGTAAAGATGCGTTATTCTCACTTTAATGTGGGAAAGCCATCCAGTGTGTCTTGTATTGTGAGACATATACATACCAAGTCATTACTACATCCACTTTTCTCTTTGTTGCTGTTGTTTAGTTGTGTTCAGCTTTTTTGAGGAGGACTAGAGGAGGAGCCTGTGAGGCTCCTCTGTCTGTGGGATTTCCCAGTCAAGAATAATAGAGTGGATTGCCATTTCTTTATCTAGGGAATATTCCCGACCCAGGGATTGAACCTGTGTCTCTTCCATTGGCAGGCAGATTCTTTATCACTGAGCCACCAGGGAAATTTTTTTCTTGAGTTATGTTAAATGTAAGATAGAATAATCATCTGAATTATATCCTGTGAGTGAATCTTAAAAGTACACCACTGCTTGCTAAAGACCAGCTCCACTAGATTTTCCACGTTTCAAGGGATGGTGGTAGTGTATTTTCCAAATGGTAGTTTTGAGGGCTGAGATTATTGTAAAAATACAAACAAAAGAAAATCTTGAGAGGACACTTTTTGAATCCTTTCGAAATAATTTTACGTAGTTAAAAAATAATAGCAACAGAGATTAGTAGCTAAGAAAGTTGTTCTTACGAATTAAAAGCACTGGCAGATTCTGAAGTGGACGAGGCACAGAGTACTCAGCAGCAGTGATGATTTACTCAAGGTCCTTCAGAATTATAGAGAGGCATTGCAGCAAATAGAGTTAACTATACAAACAGTGATTATAAGCAATGAAGATTATAACTTATTGTTATCCGTTAGTTCTTTCAGTCATATGCAGATTGTGATTACTTGCAGTAGCATTATAAATATATATTTGGTAAAATATAATTTATAAAAGTTTGAACACATTACTTACTATTTGTAACATACTATTTTGGCCATATTTTGCCAAATGTGTGCTGTTATATATGATGCAGAGTAGGATCAGTTAATTGAGAATTAATTGGAGGAGGTGGAGGGAGACAGCTAAATTAAGGCAAAACTCTTCCTCTAATTCCAAAAAGAAAAAATTCAGAAATCAGTCTAAAGTTATGCTGTTTGAAACAGTAGCCATAAAACATGTGGCTGTGGAGCACTTAATGTGGATAGTCTAAATTGAGATGTTCTTTAAGTATAAAATCCATACTGATTTCAAATATTTAGTACAAAGGGACAATGTAAAATATCTCATTGAGAGTTAACTGGATAACTACATACAAAATAATGAATTTAGACCCCCTACCTCACACCGTATACAGAAATTAGCTCTCAATGGAAATCAAACACCTAAATGTAAGAGCTAAAACTGTAAAACTCTTGGGGGGAAAAATAGGTATAAATTTTCATGACCTTGGACTAGGCAGTGATTTCTTAGATATGATACCAAAAGCTCAGTGGTGGAAGAAGATATATATGTCAGATTTCATAGAAAATAAAAATGGTTGTGCTTTAAAGGACACTGTCAAGAAAATGAAAAGACAGTGTATATAACTAGAGAAAATATTTTTGTAAATTATATCTCTGTTAAGGGTCTGGTGTCCAGAATATATAAAGAGCTATTACGAAACAACTAAAAGACAACTTAATATTAAAATGAGCAAAGAATTTTTTTTTTTTCTGCTTGCTCAGTGCAGCTTATAGCATCTTAGTTTTGCAACCAGGGATTAAACCCATGCCCATGGCATTGAAAGCATGGAGTCCTAACTACTGGACTGCCAGGGAAGTCCCTAAAATGAACAAAGGATTTGAATGGATATTTCTCTAAAGAAATATAAAAATGGTCAGTAAGTACATGAAAAGGTGTTCATCATCATTAGTAATTAGGCTAAATGCATATCAAAACCACATGAGAATGGAGAAATAAAAATGTGATGGATATAAATACATACAATGGAATGTTATTCAGCCATAAAAGGGGGTGAAGTTCTGATATATGCTATATATAACATGAATGAACCTGAAGGACATTATGCTAAGTGAACTAAGCCAGACACAAAAGAACAGTTATGGTATGATTTCACTTATATGATACATCTAGAAAGGACAAATTCATAGAGCCTGAAAGTAGATTAGAGGTTGTCAGGGCTGGGGATTGGGAATGTGGGGAAATTACTACTTACATGGTTATAGTGTCTATTTGGAATGAGGAAAAACCTTTGGTTTAAAACAGATAGTATTGATGGCTGCACAATAGTGAATGTAACTAATGCCACTGAATTGTATGTTTAAAAATGTTTAAAATGGAATGGGAATTCCATGGTGGTCCAGTGGTTAGGACTCCATACTTCCATTCCAGAGGGCACAAGTTCAATCTCTGGTTGAGGAACTGAGATCCCAGATGCCCATATGTGGCACTGCCAAAAATAAAGGTTAAAATGGAAAATTTTACCACAGGTTTTTCAAAGTGGAAAAAAGATCCACCCATACAATTGACATACACTTTACCCACTGAAGTGACTAAAATTAATAAGTGTTGGCCAGGATGTGAAGAAGATGGAACCCTTATACATAGACAATGGATTTGTAAAATACTGGGTTTGGAAATAGTTTGAAAGTTCCTCAAAATAACAGGTATAGAGTTACTATATGGCTTACCAATTCTACTTTTAGGTACATACTCAAATGAAAAACATAGATCCAGACAATACTTGTGCACTAATAAAGCTCACAGTCACGTGAATCACAATATCGAAAAATGGAAACAACCAAATTTCCATCAACTGATGAGTAAATACACAACATGTGGTATATGTATACAATGGAATATTATTTAGCCTTAAAAAAGAATCTGTAGAGGGAGGAACATTTTCAAGTATTTTATATATATTAAAAGCCAAGTCTAAAAATGTTTTGAATTAAGAAAATAATGAGTATTGATTCATTCTGCACTATTCATGAGCCTTGAAAACATGCTGAATAACACAAAAGTCCACATTCTATTCCATTTTTAGGAAATATTCAGAATAGGTAATTTCAGAGAAGATAGAAGGTAGGTCAGTTGTTTAGGATTCAGGGGAAGAGAGAAGGAGAAATAACTGCTAATTAATATTGGGTTTCTCTTGGGGGTGATGAAAAGGATATGGAATGTAGTTGATAATGGTTACATAATTTTGTGAATATACTAAAAACTATTGAGTTTTATACTTTAAAAGAGATTTTGTGGTATGTGAATTATATATTAACTTTAAAATAGCCCCGTTCTCCTGGGAACAGGCCCCTAAAAGGAGAAAGAAAGCACATACACTACTTGGACTTTTTTGTGACCTTAAGGGAGCAGTAATGACCTGAACACAGAAATTCTACCTTGTGGCCTGGCATCTTGGAATGTATGTGGGGAGAGTCTTATCAGATTTTAACACTCTTCAGGGACTTTCCATATATCCTCATGACTCAGGAAAATAGATTTCTTTCTTTTTGTCCACTATATTCAAGAGTCAACATGTTATACTTTTGACTCTGCTGTGAGTCTTTAGGCAAGTCCTTAATTCATTGCTTTAGTTTTCTTATCTGCAAAGTGGGAAACATAACCTACCTTGTAGGGTTGTTGTGGAGAATAAATAGAGTTAAGACATATAAAGGTTTTAAACAGTGCCCAGAGCTTAGTAGGTGCTATGTACGGCTTGGCTATTATCATCATAGCATCTCCATAAAATCTTTCTTCTTCCCCAGTGTTACTTAAGCTGCATTAGCAGTCAGGTCAGACTCTGCTGAATAGCTTCCTAGTTTATTTCCTTATTCTAAATCCCCATCTCCAGTGCGTCACTTGAATCTTTGACAAGTCTACCTCTGATCTTGTCCCTGTCTTATTCAGTGGTCTGTAGAGTTCATCAAATAAAGTCTAAACTCCTTCTACAAAAAAACCACACAGAAGCTCATTAGCAATTTTTCTATCAATTATGTTAAAACGGTAATTTTGGCTATATGGAGTTAAATAAAATGCATCATTAAAATTAATTTCACCTTTTTTTTTTTACCTATTTAACGTGGATGTTAGAATATTTAAATTAAACATGTAGCTTGCATTGTATTTCCATGCTGACTTAATGGTACATCCAAGTGACCAATATGAATGAGAATTACAATGACTTGGGATGTTTGTCTTTGACCAAATCACCTTGTAATCATATATATGGATAAAGATGCTTTTTTCAATAAATACTGCTCTTGTTACTGTTTTAGGCAGGGAGTCTACTAGCCATAAAATTCCTATGGATGTACATTTTTTTTCCTCTGAGGCATTTTATTCGTATGCATTACATCGCTGGAAAGAATCCAAGGATTTTCCCTCCTGTGTGTTTTTGTCTTGCTTCTTCATGGTCCATGATGCCAGCCGAGGTTGTCAGTACAATGAAACCAAACTGATGGGACGGGCGCAGGTTATTCTGCCATTCTTTTAGATCTTAGAGTTGCACATCAAATCTGAGGCTGATCGCTCCACACTTATTTAGCCTGCCTGTGAGGTTCACAACAATTTTCCCAGCCCTGTTGTCATTAATGATTTCAAATTCTCCAGTATAGCCATGCTTCATCATCACAGTTAGAATCCTGACTGGGACTTTGGAGCACCTGGTATTAGCCTCTCTTTTTGGTATTGTTGATAACTCTTGAGAGCGTCAGCCAGGACATACATGCGCACCATTACGGTGGCACAGAAAGATGGCTGAAAGAGGATGTACCTTTTTTTTTTTTTTGGTGTAGATTAATCTGTATTTACCATCTGAGTCACCAGGGAAGCTCTAAAAGAAAGTGAAGTTGCTCAGTCATGTCTGACTCTTTGCAGCCCCATGGATACCAGGTTCCTCCGTCATTGGGATATTCTAGGCAAGAATACTGGAGTGGGTTGCCATTTCCTTCTCCAAGAGATCTTTCTGACCCAGGGATTGAATTCAGGTCTCCCGCATTGTAGGCAGATGCTTAATTAACCAGATAATCACGATGGTGTGATCACTCACCTAGAGCCAGACATCCTGGAATGTGAAGTCAAGTGAGCCTTAGAAAGCATCACTATGAACAAAGCTAGTGGAGGTGATGGAATTCCAGTGGAGCTATTTCAAATCCTGAAAGATGATGCTGTGAAAGTACTGCACTCAATATGCCAGCAAATTTGGAAAACTCAGCAGTGGCCATAGGACTGGAAAAGGTCAGTTTTCATTCCAATCGCAAAGAAAGGCAATGCCGAAGAATGCTTAAACTACCGCACAATTGCACTCATCTCACACACTAGTAAAGTAATGCTCAAAATTCTCCAAGCCAGGCTTCAGCAGTACGTGAACCATGAAATTCCTGATGTTCAAGCTGGTTTTAGAAAAAGCAGAGGAACCAGAGATCAACTTGCCAACATCCACTGGATGATGGAAAAAGCAAGAGTTCCAGAAAAACATCTATTTCTGCTTTATTGATTATGCCAAAGCCTTTGACTGTGTGGATCACAATGAACTGTGGAAAATTCTTCAAGAGATGGGAATACCAGACCACCTGACCTGCCTCTTGATAAATTTGTATGCAGGTCAGGAAGCAACACTTAGAACTGGACATGGAACAACAGACTGGTTCCAAATAGGAAAAGAAGTACGTCAAGGCTGTATATGGTCACCCTGCTTATTTAACTTATATGCAGAGTACATCTTGAGAAATGCTGGGCTGGAAAAAGCACAAGGTGGAATCAAGATTGCCGGGAGAAATATCAATAACCTCAGATATGCAGATGACACCACCCTTACGGCAGAAAGTGAAGAGGAACTCAAAAGCCTCTTGATGAAAGTGAAAGAGGAGAGTGAAAAAGTTGGCTTACAGCTCAACATTCAGAAAACAAAGATCATGGCATCTGGTCCCATCACTTCATGGGAAATAGATTGGAAAACAGTGTCAGACTTTATATTTTTGGGCTCCAAAATCACTGGAGATGGTGACTGCAGCCATGAAATTAAAAGACTCTTACTCCTTGGAAGAAAAGTTATGACCAACCTAGATGGCATATTCAGAAGCAGAGACATTACTTTGCCAACAAAGGTCTGTCTAGTCAAGGCTATGGTTTTTCCTGTGGTCATGTATGGATGTGAGAGTTGGACTGTGAAGAAGGCTGAGTGCCAAAGAATTGATGCTTTTGAACTGTGGTGTTGGAGAAGACTCTTGAGAGTCCCCTGGACTGCAAGGAGATCCAGCCAGTCCATTCTGAAGGAGATCAGCCCTGGGTTTCTTTGGAAGGAATGATGTTAAAGCTGAAGCTCCAGTACTTTGGCCACCTCATGTGAAGAGTTGACTCATTGGAAAAGACTCTGCTGCTGGGAGGGATTGGGGTCAGGAGGAGAAGGGGTCGACCGAGGATGAGATGGCTGGATGGCATCACTGACTCGATGGACGTGAGTCTGAGCGAACTCCGGGAGTTGGTGATGGACAGGGAGGCCTGGTGTGCTGCGATTCATGGGGTCGCAAAGAGTCGGACATGACTGAGCGACTGAACTGAACTGAACTGAAATCTGTATTTGCCATGTACTATACTTAGCAGTGTTGAGTAGTTACTGCATTTTAAAACGCCAATTTCATTCTCAGCACTTGAAAAATATTCTAATTACTGAGTAGAATTAGAGTCATTTTTCTTTCTCTAGTCTTACTTGTTTCTTGTTGGTTCCCTGGTTCACTCTGCGTCTTCATTTCTTTTGATGCTTCTCACTCCCTGCCCTCAGAAGAACTGAATGAGAATAATTACTTTGCAGTTTTATCTTTCCTTTGATTGATTTGCTGTGAGACAATTCAGTTTCATTTTCTGATAAATGAAATAGAGTAAGACAGGTTTATTAAAATGTAAAGAAATTTCAGATTTTGTATTAAATTGCAAAGGAGGTTCAGGGAGAAAAATTTTTATAGAGCTACTAGATTGGAATTAGCATACCAGCAACATAGTAAGGCATACTTTTTAGGATGTAAGAAGACAGTGATCTTTGGAGGTATTTGTGAAGAAGGCTGCTGGGCCACTTGGCAAAATATAAACCAGTGGACTAGGAATCAGTATATCTGGGTTATGGTTTTTAAATCCTTCTTCCTAGCTATGTCATCTAGTGTAAATCATTGACCACAAGTCAAGGCTAGTCCCTGTTGCTGTGCATCATTCTTCAGGTGTTGTCTCTCTCATCCTTTAGAGTTGGGATATTTGCACGCTTGTTTACTTGAATTTCTGTTGTACAGAGTCAGCATCTTCTTAGCATGCCTAAAGACAAGACTTTCCTAAGTTGGTCTGCTTGTTTTGAGGAATTCCTTATCCTTGCCTATAATTTTTTTTTTTTTTTTTAATGGCTGCACTGTGCAGCTTGTGGGATCTTACTTAGTTCATTGACCAGAGATTGAACCTGGGCCCTCAGCAATGAGAGTGTGGAGTCCTAACCACCTGGACAGCCAGGGAGTTCCCATAGATTTTTAAGATCTGGTAAGAATCCTGTGCATCATTTGCAAACTGACCAGTTTTCTCATTTGTAAAGCCAGAGAGTTAGATTAGATAATCAGGTGTTCTTCCTAACTCGACAGAAGCATTGTTTTCATGTAGGTACAATACTGAGAGTGAGAAATTGGGAGACTGATTCACTTATTTACTGTAAGCTGGGTATTATAGTTGAGGGGATAGTAAAGCCTTATTTATTGACATAACATTGAATTTTACAGTCATTCTGATATTGTAAGAAACATTTCCTTAGAATATGCTTGGAGGTTTTGGATTAAGATACCTGTGCAATAAATATACCTAATTTTAGAGGCAGAACTCATTGTTGATGCATTTTATATCCTTTCTCTTATAGTGTCCTGCTATAGACTACACTAGACACACGCTTGATGGTGCTGCATGTCTTCTGAATAGCAATAAATATTTTCCCAGCAGGTAAATAAAACCTTTAAATGAGGTATTAAACTTTTTGGATTTAAAGATTGATGTTTTTAGAACTAAAACTAGTTTGCTCATTAATGCATTGTATTCTGTAAACTTTATTTTTTATCTGTTGTATATTTGACTTGTCCAGAATTATTCACGTTTTGAAATTAAGATTGTGATTAAACTAAAGGCATCAGGTCTCAGCTCCCAAAGCTCACTGGCCAGTTCAGTCATGAGTCGTTCCTTCCCCTGTGTGTCATTTTCCAGGGCTCTCCCTCTCAAGCTTTAGGGTTGGGATATTTACACACTTGCTTACTTGACACTTTGGTAGAGTGAGCATCCTCGTAGACAGCATGCTAAAGAGCAGACTTTCCTAAGTTGGACTGCTTATTTTTTTTTTCTGAAGTATGTTCTGTGTATTTCCAGCCTGTTTTTCTTTTAATTGAAGAATGGTTGATTTACAGTGTTGTGTTAGTTACTGCTGTACAGTGAAGTGACTCAGTTTTACATATATATATACACACATTCTTTTTCATATTCTTTTCCATTGTGGTTTATCACAGGATACTGAATATAGTTCCCTTGTGCTGTACAGTAGGACCTCATTGTTTATCCATGCTGTATATAGCAGTTTGCGTCTGTTATTCCCAAACTCCCACTCCATCCCTCTCCAATCCTCCTCCTCCCCCTTAGTCTGTTCTCTATTGGACTGATAATTTTTGAAGGAGTCCTTATCCTTGCTTTTAGATTTTTAAGATCGGGGAGGAAGCCTGTGCATAACTGTAATATATTATTGTTGAGGTTTGTGACTGGTCTTTTATTCTCTTAAGATGTTTGTTACCGAGTGGATAGATTTGGAGGCTTTTTCACCTAAATATCACTGACTTCAAAGAGCTCACATAAAATATGTAAAAAATAATGGGTTTTGCCTTAGTATCCTGTATACATTTTAAAAAAGAAAACAAATAGGCAGTTTTTATTTCTCATACACACATTAAAAAATTGAGTTCCGTAGAATAAAATGATAATTCCTTTTAGTAGTTTTAATTTGCTCTAGTGGACAGAGTGTAAATATCAAAAACATGTTTTTAGTAAGTTTTGCCAAGGTTTGTTTTAGTTGCATTAAACTTTAACAAAGTCTCAGAATTATAATTCTGAATTTCTTGGGCGCTATGGTTAGGTAGTGAAGTTAGGAGTGAGAAACAAGAGTTTTGGTCTTGCCCTTGCCACTTACTAGCACTGTGAACTGGACTGGTCACTTATTTTCTCTGGTGTCAGTTTCTGCTCTCGTGAATTGAGAAGATTGGACTATATTGTTCCTAAGATCTGTCTAGCTCTATGAATCTATTATTTCTTTTCTATTTCTAGAGTTAGCATAAAGGAATCATCTGTAGCAAAACTAGGATCAGTATGCCGTAGGATTTACAGAATATTTTCACATGCTTATTTTCATCACCGGCAGATATTTGATGAATATGAAGTAAGTATATTTCACTAATTGTCCTGGTACATTCTTATGAGAATGACAATAATATATGTTGATATATGTCTCATTTATTTGGTTTTGAGTAGTAAGTTGAAATGTTTTTTTTTCTCTCTACAGAATGAAACATTTTTGTGTCACCGGTTTACTAAATTTGTGATGAAATATAATTTGATGTCCAAGGATAACCTGATTGTACCAATTTTAGAAGAAGAAGTTCAGAATTCAGTTTCTGGGGAAAGTGAAGCATGAAGGGAATCATATAGAAAAAAATGTACTGATCACATAATTAACATTAATTATGTACTGTATATATATCATTTTAGACACATCAATCATGTATCCATATTATAGCTTCTTTGTTTAGTATAGGTTTTTGTATGCTGAGTGTTGCCTTTTAAAATGGGAAATACTTTTTAAGTTATTCATGAGCTGTATATTCACTGGTGTGGCACTCATGGTTTTTAAATAAGATTAGTATTATGTTTATAATGCCTGTTAATAAAAGAATTTACAGTTTGGTAAAATTGCTGCTAAACAATCATTGGATCACAATCCTCATCAAATAAACACATCTATAAAAAGATGAGTGAGCTTGAGGTTTCACACAAACCATTTATACTAAAGACATAGTAATGTTTTCCTTTGGTTTTATACCTGAGTTTAGATATTCTAGGAAATTCTGTAGCACATAGTTCTATCTTAATAAGTTTTCTAAAATGAGATAAAAGTGTTTTTAAATTCTGTTTATAGTTTTTGATATACATATAATTATGTGTATATCCAAGTATAAATGCAAATAAAGCATCAGTAATACTTAAGTAATCTTACTATGCTACACAAAGTATATTCTAGACCAGCATACTTAGAAAGGATTTACCTTTCTGCATCAGTGGATAGTTACATACAAGATAGTGATAACGATAAAGAGTGTAAATGATGTTCCCAGTGGAAACCTGCCCTGTCCTTCCCTTCTCTCCATTTCCCTTAATTCCCTCCTCAAACTACATACCTGAGAAGCTTTTCACCAGACTGTGATTTAGTGGTGACTTATACCTATTTATATTTGTATTAATTGCTTACAGATTATACCTCATATTAGCAATTACATTACACTACAGGAAAAAATGTATTGGCATAGGCTCTTGCGTATCTTTGCTTTGCAAAATTGTTCTCACTACTTGGAAAACAGTCTTTGAAATAGCTTGACTAATAATGTTAGTAATATTAATCTTCACATCTAACCATTTAGGTAGCACTTAAATAGAGTTGGAAAATACTGTAGTATTTATTTTACACCCCTTCTCCACAAAGTTTATGTTTGAATTATATGGACATGTAAAATTTTTTTGCAGTAATTCACAGGTTCCAAAGGTATTGTTGAATGCTCATACATTTTTTGGACTGGGTTATAATTCAGTGTCTTAAGAAGGATTCAACCATAGATTTTACAATCGTAGCTATTGAATGCAGTTTTCTAACAAAGCACTAGGAGGTCTTATTGCTGAACTGGTTGTAATGAGACACTTAGGTTAAAAAAAATTTGTACATGTAGTGAAGAAAATATTTAAATCTATCTTTTGAACAGAATTAACAAATGAACTTCCTCTTCATTTGAATGAGTTATTTTGAAATGAAGATTAAAATGTAGTAATGTTTTTTTTTCAAGTTGAGGAAATAATTCATACCATGCTATAAGTATGTATTGCAAAAATGTGGAAAACAGTAGCATCCTGAGAGTTTGTATATATATTTATGCTTTTTGATCCTGCCAGTATATTTGGCTTTGAACAATGCTATTCCAGCAGCCAGTCATTATTTTGTCCCAATCCACACTCTCTTTAAGAAGTTTTATATTCACAGGGAAAGGAAAATTGCCTTTGAAATTATGCATTTATATTAATGTAACTATGAACCAATGGGAATAGTAATTTTTACACAAACTTGCTAAATATCGAGAAACTAAACCAAGTTAATAAATTATATATAGCAATGTAGCTCTTCTCTCTGTATAAAAGTCTCAATGGATTTCTGTTGCTTGACTATTAGTGAACATTTGAACTAAGGCAGTGGCTGGGATTTGGTGATCTGGCTAAGTATTCTGAAACACATTTTGAATAATATGACTTGGTGTTAATGGGGAAATAAAAATTTTTTTTTCTTACTCATTCCATCTTCCCTGTACTATGTGTTTGGAATTGATCATAAAAAAAAAAAATACCCCAAAGAAAACATTAGTTTGTAGTCTTGCCTTTGTATTCATATTGACATTCATATTCTTGCATTGTAAAGTTGAGTCACTGTATCAGGTAAGACAGAAGTGAAACAATTACTGTTTTTCCTTAAAATTCATAGAATTTTGAAAATTTTGTTCACAGAATTTTGAAAATATAAATGTATATGTGCTGTGTTATGCTGTGTTAGTCGCTCAGTCATGTCCAGCTCTATGTGACCATGAACTCTGGCCCACCAGGCTCTTCTGTCCATGGGATTTCTCCAGGCAAGAAGACTGGAGTGGGTTGCCATGCCCTCCTCCAAGGGATCTTCCCAACCCGGGGATCGAACGAAGGTCTCCTGCGTTGTAGGTGGATTCTTTACTCTCTGAGCCACCAGGGAAGTCCATGTATGTACTTAAGTGGTACTAAAAAAACTGATGAGCCCGGCAAACCATTGATTTATCAAGTAATTGTTCTAAGAGGAGGGGAGTAGAAAACTCATAGTTCTGTGTAATAAAGAAGTTAGGCTCCACTTACTGTTTGAATTATACAATATAGATCCAAAAACTAAATTTTTCTTTTCATAGAATTATTTTGACCATATAGTCAATTCATCATTTTTCTCATATCATATCTAAGAAAGTACCTAATTTTTAATAATTTATGTTCCTGTAAGTATTACAGTTCTTTTGTGTGTGTCCATTTTCTTTTCTCTGACTTAAGGTATTAAATTTGCATTTCTAGAACAGTTTCTCAATTAAATTTAAAATGAATTTTTGTGTTTGGTTGTGTCACATGGCCTGTGGAATCCTAGTTCAGTCCTGACCGAACTGAACCCAGGTCCTCGGCAGTGAAAGCAGGGAGTCCCAACCACTGGACCACCAGGGGATTCCCTAAATTTTTAACAAGTTAATATTTTTAATATCAGGATAAAATTTTAAATCTGTAGTTAATTGCATTATTAGCAAGAACTGTTAAGGTCTCAAACACGTTTAGTGACGTCAAAATCATTGTAATAGAACTAATTAATTTTTCCCTGGATACTTTGCTCTATTTTTGCCCAAAGGTTTCCTATCAGTTAAATGCTACATTTTATATGCTTTTATTTTTAAATACTTCTTGAATGTACAAAGGTTTCTTGGTGTGATTCTTCCATGCTAGGCATGAAAGATTCTCATTTTTTGAATACAGCTGATTGTTAACTAAGCAGACACTATGGATATGTATTAGTACAACACATTTAGCAAGTTATTTGAGGCGGTCAAAATATCCAAATGCATTTTCTGAAAAAACAGGCATTATTAGTGTAGGGCACACTATAAAACCAGGTAACTTCCAAATAAATTCACTAAATGGTTAGATTACTCATCTAAAAGATTTAATTAGGAACCTCTTAATATTGGGGGATGCATGGATATTTTCTGTGGGCTAAAAATTAATTATAGTACTTTATTTGATTTTTTCTGCTGTTTACATTTCTTTTTATAGTACACAGAGCTTCATATGAAGTGTGAGAATCTAATTAAGCAAAGAGAATACTAAATTTTTCATTAAAACAAATTTCCAAAAAAGAAATAACTACTGACATCCTGAACTTCTATCCATGAAGACAGTATGTCAGTTGTGTTGCGTCAGATATTGTTTCTATGATTAATTATTGCATCGACATTCAAAATGAGTAAAATACTCATTTTAAAAGGAAATCATTTTATCCTGATTTGGACTTCAGCTATAAACCTTGGTAAAAACAGTTTATAATTCCATAAGTGGTGTATTTACCTTAAAAATTGTTTTTAATTTATTTTTGGTTGCACTGGGTCATTGTTGCTGTGCATGGGCTTTCTCTGGTTGCAGTGGGTGGGGGCTTCTTTTCATTGAGGTGCTTGGGCTTATTGTGAGAGCTTCTCGCTGCAGAGCACAGGCTCTAGGCAGTCGGACTTCAGGAGTCGCAGCACCCTGGATCAGTAGTTACAGTGTGCAGCCCTCGGGCCTGTGGGCTTCAGCAGTGCAGCACGCAGGCCCAGTAGTTGTGGCACACGGACTCAGTTGCTCTACAGCACGTGGAATCTTCCCAGACTAGGGTTGGAACCTGTGCACCCTGTGCTGGCAGGCAGATTCCTATCCATCGCGCTGCCAGGTTAGTCCTTTACACTTTGTTTTGAATGGACCTCATGAAAGTCTTGTTCACTTAAAAATTGTAGTTTGTCACAGATAATAGGATTTTCTCTGACTTTGTATAACCATGTCAAAGGAACGTTCTCATTTAACATGATACTTTATGTAAAATAATTGTCTACATCTTTATAAACATCTGCTAATTAGTATTTTTGGTTTTCCTTAGTTATTAGTGAATGAAAGAAAATGTTAATTTCTTTTAAAAAACAAAACATTTCAAATATCTTGTTATAAAAAATCAAGAGTTAAAAAAAGTAGGAATGATAGGATTTTGTGCTCCTATTTCCCCCACTTTCCTCAGAGATAGATTGAGGGGAGTGAAAGGAACAAGGCAATCTCCGAGATGGAAGAACACAAGGTGTAGTCATTATTGCACTAGCAATGACAGCCGCTTGACCCAATTTCAGAAATCAATAGACTGTTTTTTTTCATTCTGAGGGTGAATTTTACTTCCCTAAAAAATGTGATTGTATTTTAAAACCAGGTATATATTTATAGACAGAAACTGTTCTTGCCTTGATTTGGATTAATATTTAAACCACTTTTAAACATGTTTGGTGCTTTTAGATTTTTAAATATTTTACAAAACAAATGCAGATCTTGGATTCTGATGGTTGAGAACCATGTTAGTGGTTGTATTAGTTTTCAGTATCTGCTGTAGTAAATCACCACAGACTTAGTGGCTTCAAGAATGCAACTTTATTATTCTCTTACAATTCTTGAGGTCAGGAGCTCAAAATAAGTTTTACTGGGCTAAAATTAAGTCCCCATTTCTTTCTGGAGGCTAGGGGAAATCTGTTTCCTCTTTTAGCTGCTGGTGGCTGCTGACAATATTTGGCTTGTGGCCCCATCATTCCTGTCTCTATTTACATCATCTCATTGCCTTCCCTCTGTGGTGATATTTTTCTCCACCTCTCCAAGGAGACTTGTAACTGCATCATTATGCTCACCTGGATATTCCAGGCTAATTTCCCCATCTCAAGATAATCATATTTGCAAAGCCCCTTTTGCAATATAATGTTATCATCTTGAAACAAGTGTGTAAGTATTAGTCGCTTAGTCATGTCCTACTCTTTGAGACCCCATGGACTGTAGCCCACCAGGTTCCTCTGCTCATGGAATTCTCCAGGCAAGAATATTGGAATGGGTAGCCATTCCCTTCTGCAGGGGATCTTCCCAGCCCAGGGAACAAACCCAGGTCTCCTGAACTGTAGGCAGATTCTTTACCATCTGATCCACCAGGGAAGCCCAATGTAATCATCTTAGGGAGCCTTTATTCAGTCTACCATAGCAGTCCTCTTCAATTCACACTGTTAAAAAGTTCTCCATGCTATCAGTTCAGTTCAGTCGCTCAGTCACGTCTGACTCTCTGATCCCATGGACTACAGCACTCCAGTCTTCCCTGACCATTGCCAACTCCCGGAGCTTACTCAAACTCATGTCCACAGAGTAGATGATGCCATCCAACCATCTCATCCTCTGTCGGAGTAGAAGGACGTGTGCTCATCTTCTGCGAGGACTCCAAAATTACAATGTGTTGCTGAACAACCATTGACAGGAGAATGTTGGATCCCACCAAAAAAAGATACCCCACGTCCAAGGGCAGAGAAGCCCCAGCAACATGGTAGGAGGGGTGAAACTGCGTTTAGAATCAAACCCCATACCTGCCAGAGACACTTGGAGGGCTCAAACAAACCTTGTGCGCACCAGGACCCAGAGATCCCACGGAGATTGAGCCAGAACTGTGTTTGAGTGTCTCCTGCGGAGGTACTGTCAGCAGTGAACTGCTGGAGGGGCAGGGGCTCTGGGTACAGTAGACCTGGGTGTGGCATAAGCCCTCTTGGAGGAGGTCACCATTATCCCCACCATAGAGATGCCAGAACTTACACAGGACTGGAGAAACAGACTTTTGGAGGGCACAAACAAAAGCTTGTGTGCACCAGGACCCAGGAGAAAGGAGGAGTGACCGAACAAGAGACTGACCCAGACTAGCCTGTGAGTGTCCAGGAGTCGGGGGAGGCACAGGTCGGTGGTAGCCTGCTTCAGGGTTGGGGGCACTGAGTGTAGCAGTGCACGCATGGGACCTGTTGAAGGAGGTCACCATTATCTTCATTACCTCCACTATAGTTTGGCCTCAGGTCAGACTACAGGGAGGGAACACAGCCCCACCCTTCAACAGAAAATTGGATTAAAGATTTACTGAGCACGGCCCCGCCCATCAGAACAAGACCCAGTTTCCCCTCAGTCAGTCTCTCTCATCAGGAAGCTTCCATAAGCCTCTTATCCTTCTCCATCAGAGGGCAGACAGAATGAAAACCACAATCACAGAAAACTAACCAATTTGATCACATGGACCACAGCTTTGTCTAACTCAGTGAAACTATGAGCCATGCCTTGTAGGGCCACCCAAGACAGACAGGTCATGGTGGAGAGTTCTGACAAACCACCAGTATTCTTGCCTTGAGAACTCCATGCTATAGACTTAATGTTTACTCCCACACTGGTTCTTTTTATTTCTTGCATGTTATCTTCTTCTTTATGCCTCCCGGTCACACATGCTGCATTTAAGTCTCTGAAAAAGTTGAACTTGAGACCATTTTCTGTAGATTACCATTTAGTACATCCTCCTGAGATGCTTTGCCCTGAGCTTCCAAAGACCTTGTGTGCTTAGTCACTGAGTCATGTCTGACTCTGCAATTTGAGATCTTTGTAGGCACCAGAGTCCACCTCACATAACACCAAATATATTAAAATGTATCCTCATTTCATATTAAATATAATTTTTATATTAAAAATAAAAATTTAAGCAGCTTTTTGTAATTGATTTTAAAAATTTAGCTCAAGTCTTCCCAGTTGGTGCAGTTCTTAAGCATCCAACTGCCAGTATATGGGCCACAGTTTCGATCCCTGGTCCAAAGATCCCACATGTTACAGGGCAGCTAAGCCCATATGCCACTGAGGCCAAGCTCTAGAGTCTTCGAGCTGCAACTACTGATCCTGTGTGCCACAACTACTGAAGTCCGAGAGCCTAGAGCCTGTGCTCCACAACAGAAGTAATTGCAACGAGAAGCCTTCACACTGCAACTAGAGAACGCCTGAGCACAGCAACGAAGACCCAGCTCAGCCAAAAATAAATAGATAAATCAATCTAAAAACAAAAAGATTGGTTACTTTTTACAATTGGCTATGGTTTCTCATCTGTCATCTCATATACCTTGGAATTGAGAAAAGCTAATCTACAAATTGTGTTCAAAGCTAAAGACATTTTTATGAATATGAAAGGAAATAATGGTTTGATATGTTTTACAGCTGTTTAAATATTGCAGTTTTGCAGTTTTCATAGTTTAGGGGCAATATATTTTTTAACAGGTTTCAAATGTTTTTGGGGACCCCCGAAAAGTTCATAGGTCCTCGTTTTTAAAATGACCTGCTTATAATTTTATAACACAAACACAATCTATTATTAGAATATTATTGTTTATCAACTGTTACTCGCTCAGGGAAGTCTTCCCTGACCTTGAGTATGTTAGGTTTGTCTGTCACATGCTCTCCTAGCAAACTTAGCTTCCCAGCAGTATTTCCATCAACTGTAATTACCTAATTATTGCTATTACTATTTATCCACAGTCTTTTTTCTCTGCTAGCCTATTGAGAGCATACCTGCATCTTCTCACAGGAAATCTGTTCCAGAGGAGGGTTTCATCACTGATGAGAGCCTGAACGTCAAAACCTAAAAAGCGTTCTTAAAACATATCCACCCTCCTCCACGTATTATCTGGAACATCTGCCTTTAACATTGTATGTGCCTGTAGTGACAGCAGTGTGGTCTTCTGAAGACATAATTTATTCTTGGCTGCTTAGCATTGGTCTTGGGTCTCTGGCCCTTCTGGAGACCCTGTGAGCTACCTAATGTACTTGGCAAAGTCGTGATGAATCTTTTTATTTACGACACAGAAATACATTTAACTGTTTAGCTGTTGTATTCATATGGGGTGGGGGTGGGGGGTGGGGGAGGTTCAACAGGGAGGGAACATATGTATACTTATGGCTAATTCACATAGTTGTATGGCAGAAGTCAGCATAATATTGTAAAGCAGTTATCCTCTAATTAAAAGTAAATTTTTAAAAAGAATGTTTTATATTTATTCTGGAGTTTCCCCAGGTATAAGGTTGTTCACCACACTAAACAGAACTTTGCAAACTTAAAACTAGACCTTTGCGGGGGAAAAAAAATGGTTTCAACTTATTGAGCACCTAACCAGGTGTCAGGAACTGTGGTACATTTCCCACACCATTGCACTGAATCCTCATCCAATTAAATTCATTTGTTACCGTCCCCGTTTTACCAGGAGTAAACTGAACTTCAGGGCTTCGCTGGTGCTCAAATGGTAAAGAATCTGCAATGCAGGAGATCCGGGTTTGATCCCTAGGTTGGGGAGATCCCCTCGAGAAGAGAATGGCAACACACTCCAGTATTCTTGCCTGGAGAATTCAATGGACAGAGGAGCCTGGTGGGCTACAGTCCATGAGATCACATGACTTCCTGACTAACACTTTCTTTTCTTAAACTGAACTTCAAAGTAGCAGTTCAGTGTCCACAGGAACAAGCAAGCAGGGCCAGGGTCTAAACTCTATCCTGGCTCCAAAGCTCAGGCTTCTTTTGATATCCTACTTCATATGTTTCTGAGCATTGCTGCTACCTAACCTGGAAGACTTCTTTCTTATAGGATTGTGTTAGGCAGGGTGCTCATAACCAAGAAATAGTGTTGAGGAAGGAGACCATGCCCCAGGGATGGTGGGATGGGAAGTCAGGAGGAGCCTGGGACACCAAGGAAGATGCTACTCAAGCCCAGGTCTGCTGATTTCTGGTCTTGTTACACAGAAAAGCAAAACCTTATTTGGTTAAGCCACTCCCAACCCCACATGCTGCCTGATCACATCTATTACAGTGCCGAGTGGTTCTACTTTTGAAACTTTTAGGTGTTGAAAACAATTCTTTCCCTGAGGATTAGTATCCCCATTAAGACACAAAGGAGTTGAAATTGTGTTTCTTTTTTCGTAACCAACCTAAGAAATTCTTACATTAGAAAGCCTGGACTGTGCTCGCTTCTGCAGCACATAAACTAGAAAGCCTGGACTTCAAATTTCCCAGATGTCCGTGTAGGTGGTTCTTGGCTGCCCTGCCCAGAGCCAGGTCTCCCACTGGCCAGGCACAGCAGTGATTAATGGGGAGGGCACAGTGAGTGCATGATTGAAACTTGGAGGGTCAAGCTTCCTTTGAAAGAAATGAAAATTAAGTTTCTTTCCATATAGGCAAATCTACTTCTCCCAGCTATTTTAGGGTTTTTTGGTCTGTGACATTAGCATTTCTAGATTGCTGGTTTCTTCAGCTTCCAAGTCTGAGTGAGATATATGAGCCAAAAATAAAACCAAGAAGTTCACCACTGGTCGTCTTATATTTGTTTTATGTCTAATCATCTGTCAGAACTGGCTTTATAAACTTTGGGCTATTGCACAAGTAAAATTCACTCTAGAGGTATGATAAATTGCCACGATTAATACTATTTAAATAAATATGGTTCTGATGGTTTGCATTTAGCTTATTTTCCTACATATCCACCAGTGTATTTTGATTTAACATTCTTGGTTAGAGACTCCCCGTTGTTATCACCTACTCCATTTCAGTGCTCACTTGAAATTTAGTCATTCCACACAGGGAATTGCTGGGGCCCTAGAAGTTGAGAATCCCATGGACAGAGGAGCCTGATGGGCTACAGTCCACGGGGTCGCAAAGAGTCGGACATGACTGAACGACTTCACTCACTCACTCTAGAAGTTGAGAGGAGGAAACCTTCTTAATCATAATGCTGAAAGAGCCCTGATACTGCCAGCCCAGAGGAATGGTAGTGAGATGTCCAGATAGTGAGGAAAGACTAGGAAGGAGACAGCTCCTGAGCTCTTCCACTGTGAAAGAAATGCAAATGCATCTGGTACATTTATAGTCAAATATATAAACACCTGGTCCTGGTAAAATAAACAATTTGGAGCTGTGATATGGACTTACCATAGCTTGCCTCCTGCTTCTGAACCCCCTGAAAGCGCTGAGTCTCTTAAAGAGAGTGATGTTTCTGTTGTCTTTAAGTGACATTGATAGAGCTGCTGCTTAGCTCAGTGGCTATTTCTCCGGTGATTAGGTGTTAAATGCTGTCCATGGAAATAACGGGGATATTCAACCCAAATGGGATGGAACTAACAGGTGGCTATGGAAACCTTAGACAGAAGTGCATAGATGCTCTACCAAAGGGGAATGTCAAAACCTCCCACCAACATCTATGATCTCCATAGTTTCTCATTATAACTTACAAGTATTAAAAAAAATCACATGCCAGAGCCCCTAAGGAATTCCATAGCATTATGAAAAGAACTGACTGTGCAACTGGCAGATAACTAACTCTAAGGTTAGTCACATGTAACTCCTTAGGCATATACAGTCCAAGTTTTGTTACTTTTTGTTTTTTCAACAATAGAGCTACTTACATATAATGCTCTAGAACCACTTGGTAATGATTTATTCACCATCATAAAAATTTGTCACATAACTTAGGGGTGAATACTGGAGTAAATGCTTATAAGATAGGCTTTCAGGGTACAACTACTAAGTCTATTCTAATAAAAGATTCTTTTAAAAAAATAAGAAATAACATTAAAAACAAACTGTGAAAAGAAAGCATTCTTCTCAAAAATATACAAGCAACTTATGCAGCTCAATTCCAGAAAAATAAATGACCCAATCAAAAAATGGGCCAAAGAACTAAATAGACATTTCTCCAAAGAAGACATACGGATGGCTAACAAACACATGAAAAGATGCTCAACATCACTCATTATCAGAGAAATGCAAATCAAAACCACAATGAGGTACCACTTCACACCAGTCAGAATGGCTGCGATCCAAAAATCTCCAAGCAATAAATGCTGGAGAGGGTGTGGAGAAAAGGGAACCCTCCTACACTGTTGGTGGGAATGCAAACTAGTACAGCCACTATGGAGAACAGTGTGGAGATTCCTTAAAAAATTGCAAATAGAACTACCTTATGACCCAGCAATCCCACTGCTGGGTATACACACCGAGGAAACCAGAATTGAAAGAGACACATGTACCCCAATGTTCATCGCAGCACTGTTTATAATAGCCAGGACATGGAAACAACCTAGATGTCCATCAGCAGATGAATGGATAAGAAAGCTTTGGTACATATACACAATGGAGTATTACTCAGCCGTTAAAAAGAATTCATTTGAATCAGTTCTGATGAGATGGATGAAACTGGAGCCGATTATACAGAGTGAAGTAAGCCAGAAAGAAAAACACCAATACAGTATACTAACACATATATATGGAATTTAGAAAGATGGCAATGACGACCCTGTATGCAAGACAGGAAAAAAGACACAGCTGTGTATAACGGACTTTTGGACTCAGAGAGAGAGGGAGAGGGCGGGATGATTTGGGAGAATGGCATTCTATCATGTATACTATCATGTAAGAATTGAATCGCCAGTCTATGTCTGACGCAGGATACAGCATGCTTGGGGCTGGTGCATGGGGATCACCCACAGAGATGTTATGGGGAGGGAGGTGGGAGGGGGTTTCATGTTTGGGAACACATGTAAGAATTAAAGATTTTAAAATTTAATAAAAAAAAAAAAAAGAAAAGAAAGCATTCTTATGCAAATTTTAAAAAATTAAAAGCAAGATTTCTGAGTTTTTCTTTAGCCAATATACATTTCTATCTCTGTCTTTAATACATCAAATTCCTTCTGCATACTGACAGAATATATACCAGAATCTCTGCCTGTTGTAAACCCTGCCTTTGGGAAAAACGGTCCCATTTTTCTGAGTTTATTACTTGTGTTTCATAACTCATGGCATTTTGTGGGCTCCAGCAGCAGTATTTATTTCTACCAAAAATCACCAACTCTTAAATATGGAACTCAGGTTCCTAAAAGTCAAAACAAAAACATTTCTGCAAACAATGTTAGTAGCTATTTCCACAGAATAGTACTGAGCAGAATATTCTACGTTCCTTTATACATACAAAGGTAATGCTTGTGCATGGTAGAAGCGGAATAATTGCACGTCAATCTTACCATCAATTCACAGAGATCAGTTACACCATATATTTGATAACATGTAATACATACCTGTCATATGTGTAAAACATATTATGAGCATTAGTGTTCAGTAAGACAATAGCCCAATAACAAATGACATTTTGTTATTCCAATGATCTTATAATGTCAACACCAATGCTAATAAAAATATATAATAGGCTGAACTCATCAATGGCACAGTTGTAATTCATTTGAAGTTTCCCACATTTCAAAGTCTTTCATAGGTAAAATGAAATTCTTCTATTTAGTAAAATTTTAATCTTTACCTGTTAAAGGTTTGGCAAGGCAGTTTCCCCTGTTAGCAGAGGAAAAAAAGCAGAGATGGAACAAATAGGTCACCATACATATCACATATGTTGTGAGCACCTCTTTACTCCTGTAGGACTGAAAATTCTGGGTTGGCAACCCACTCCAGTATCCTTGCCTGGAAAATCTCATGGACAGAGGGGCCTGGAGGGCTGCAGTCCATGGGGTTGCAAAGAGTCAGGCACGACTGAGCGACTAACACTAACACTAACATTTTTCATGCTTTAGCAATCAAAATAAAAGCATAATTTACATCTAGATAGATGTAAAATGCTTCAGTTTTCATTTAAAGTTGGTGTTTCCCTTTTCAGACTATTTACAATTTTAAAAAGAGAATTAATTCTGTCTACTAAGGTTTTTAAACATGGACATTGTGAGTTCTTTTCGTATTGAATTTTAAGGTAGATGCTTCACTCTATTTCTAGACTGTTATTAGATGCAAGAAAGTTTAAGCTTGATGAATCAGTACAATGTTGGTAACATGGTGACCTTTTAAAACCAAAGACATAAAAAAAAAAAGATTTTTTTTCAAGGATATTTTAACAAATAAGGATTTGCTTTGTATATACATGCCAAACTTAAAGACAAAACTTGGATTGATTGTTATATTCAAGAAATAGGTATTTTATTAATTAGCCCTTTATATGTGTATGAGAGAGAGAGGGAAAGAAAATTTTCAGCTTAAGTAAGACTCTAACTTCCTGAGAATTTTCTAATTAGGTAAAAATACTGATTGAGATATTTAGTTGTCTTACCAGCAATTGTAAGAAAAATATACTTTGCATATTCATGAGAAACTGAAGTACATTATTGGTTAATATCCTAATGAGGCATCTGTTTAAACAGATGTTTTAGTTGAGAAAACTGTGAAACATGCTTCTAAATTTACAAATATGTTGGTTACTCTTCCTTGCCTGGGGGGCTGAGCCAAAGTTTATGTAGATTAGAGGAAAGCCTGAGTCTGGAAAGATTCAAAGTATCCCATAAATGCAGATAAAGTAATACAGTAAAGTAACTTGGGAAATACTTAAATAATTATTTACAGAACGTCTGTTGCTTTCCTTCTTTGCTCACATACAAGTGACCTGAGTTACTCCATCTTCCTGGTCAAACTGTCCATCATCTAGTTCCCGCAAGACGCTGTCACTGTTGCTGAACCCGGAGAAGCTGCTGGGCTGGCCTGGCCTCTTTTTCATCCAACATTCTCTAGAAGGGGTGAGTAGGCACTCCTCAGGCGGGCTTCTGCTCTCTGCAGGCTGTAACAGATCTGTGTCCAAGCTGACACTCCTGCTTGGGGCTTTACTCCTGTCTTCACTTTTCACGTGCCGGCTGCCTTTCCTCTGAAACACAAGAGATTAGCAACTAGGAGTTAATAAAAGGCTGGGTGTCATCCTGCCCCTCTGTTCTAGCTCTCTGTCCACTTCTCCAAAATCCTGCTCCTCTTCAAGGACCAGCTCAGCGCCACCCCCCGGCCAGGTGAAGGTGTGCTCCCCTCTCTGTTAATAACCATCTGTGGCTTCCTGGCCCACCCTTCACGTTGTCAGGTTGGTTGTGTGGCCCTGTCTGGGCCCTCAACAACACTTCTGAGGAGAGAGACCTGTTGAGATCATACTTTGGGGAACAAAGCAAATAGAGATACACTTGAAGCTTCCATTTTTCATCTTGGTATTTGTTAGGATCTGAGCAGCAGAAAAAGTGCCTTAGAGGCCACCTCACCCCCATTTCTATAGAAATAGTCTGCACAGATAATTCAGATAGAGATCATATTGGAAGAAGGGGTGCCTTTCCAGGTGGGGTGGACCCCTCTCCTTGTCCTACTACAGAACGCTTCTGCCTGGCATGGTGGGATTGTTCAGTGACAGGACCAGCTCATTCTGCAGGCTGTCTGAGAAGCTGTAGATATTTTCACTATGAAATATTACTGAGGCCTGACCACGCCCTTGGTGTGGTTCAGAATAAAAGGATATGTTTTTCCTGCCAAGGAAACTAAGTCAAACAAAGATATCTAAGTCACTAGAAGGAGAGCTCAGGGAGACAACTTTCATGTTCAGACTTCTGATGAAATTTTCTTATGGGGGTTTCTTTAATACTGACAACATGACATATATTGCATCATGTGCATATACTTAGGCACAGAAACTGAATAAGGATACATAATAAAAGATAAAGTGAAAAGTGAAAGTCACTCAGTTGTGTCCAACTCTTTGTGACCGCATGGACTAAAAAGTCCATGGAATTCTCTAGGCCAGAATACTAGAGTGGGTAGCCCTTCCCTTCTCCAGGCGATCTTCCCAACCCAGGGATCAAACCAGGTCTCCCGCATTGCAGGCAGATTCTTTACCAGCTGAGCCACCAGGGAAGCCCATGATAAGATAAAAAAATTTTAAAGCCCAGTATTTTTCATACTATCAAGAGTTTATTTTCTTAAAGCTCATTTACATGTTAGCTGAGAACTAGGATTATATTTTCTCAAATGTGAGAGGTAAAATTACTAAAATAAATAAAAAAACATTAGAAAAAATATAGAGGTCAGATTCCTAGGCTAGTCTTACAAAAGTTTGTTAGACCATAGATTTGTTGAACTACTGTGTATAAAATACAAAAGTATTTTCTACTGGTTTTCATGGCAAATACACAATACAAACAAGCAGCTGTATTAAACTGACTTTTATGGACTGCTAGGGAATGTAACCATGGTTGATGGTGGTTGACAGCATTGTTTATATAGGGAGATGCAGGCTGCAGTGTGCTGTCTAGAAAGGAATGTGTTGGCAGCTCATCTTTTTCTTGGCTGGTTACCTGAGTTCTTGGGCAAGTTTAAAGGAACAAGTCTGCCGTGGGACCTGCCTCAATAAAGGCCCACCCTCATGTCTCAAGTCAGATATAACTTGATGGCGGGGACATTTGCATTTGCATTCATCAAGTGCAAATGTTAGATCTCAAATCCTTTTCTTTTTTATTCTCATTCACCAAATGTACCGAGTTTAACACAAGCAGTTGAACCTGACAGACTTACCCTCAAGGTACAGAAGTTGAGAATGGCATGTCCTCCCTGGTGTTGGGGTGCTGGTGGGTGAGGACAGAGCCTTTTGGCTACAGTCAGGCCTAATGGGTACTGCTCCTTTCTCAAGCCTGGCTCCTGGCTCTTTTCCATATGCACAAAGGATGCATTCACTTCTGAATGACCTCCCCTATTGCCTGAATGAAATGGGAAGAAGGGGTGCCTAGGAGCACTTGGCAGTCTGGATCTTTCCTTCTTCACAAGCACCGGGGCCAAAGGTAAATTTTGCAATAAATTCCTTATTGTGTATCAGCTAATAGAGGCTTACTCTCACATACTCAATGAGAAATTTCTTAATAAAAATTATGTATTAGGATAATAAGATAGAGTAATTCACTTTTAGATAAGAATTAATAAGTAAACAACCACCAAATACAAATTTCAAATATTAGAAGATAATTAAATACCTAACTCTAAAAAAGATTAGAAAAAACTCTTATGCTCAGAAAGACTGAGGACAGGAGGAGAAAGGGGTGACAGAGGATGAGATGGTTGGATGGCATCACTGACTCAGTGGACATGAGTTTGAGCAAATTCCAAGAGATGTTGAAGGACAGGGAAGCCTGGTGTGCTACAGTCCATGGGGTCACAAAGAGTCAGAAACAACTTAGGGATTGAACAACAACAACAAAATGTCACAACAAATCCTTTTCTTTTTTACTAAATGACTCTTAATAAATACATCTTCAGCAATGATATTGCCTCCCTTACTCCACATGAGAAGACTCTTGAGAGTTTCTTGGACAGCAAGGAGATCAATCCGTCAATCCTAAAGGATATCAGTCCTGAATATTCCCTGGAAGGACTGATGCTGAAGCTAAACTCCAATACTTTGGCCTCCTGATTCGAAGAACTGACTCATTGAAAAAGACCCTGAAGCAGGCAAAGACTGAAGGCAGGGGGAGAAGGGGATGATAGAGGACGAGACAGCTGGATGGCATCACTGACTCGATGGACCTGAGTTTGAGCGACTCTGGGAGACGGTGGAGGACAGGGAAGCCGGGCATGCTGTAGTCCACGGGGTTGCAAAGAGCCAGACACAACCAAGCGACTGAACAACAACTCCACATGAAATAATAGCTTTGCCAACAAATCAAATTGCAATGTTCTTATAACTTACAACGTAGGAGACGGAAACCTGACGAGTCCAAGAAGATCATCCACTCGAATCCTTCCTTCTACTGACATGGGACCCAGAAACAAGATGGCATTTGTCCAAGGTCAAAGGGTAGCTGGCTCTGAACTGGAACCTAAATGTCTTATCTTATTCTTTTTACATTTTTCACTATGCAAAAAATGTGAGTAGATTTATGGTCAAAGATTTGTATGTTTCTCAAAGATTTCCAATTACAAAAATAATACATGCTCAGTGTAGAAAACCTGGTGAAAACAAAGAAAAAAAGCAAAGCCCATCCACAATCCCATCTCACAGAGATACCACTGTTAATATTTGGCATGTTTTACTATGTATCTATGGGCTTCCCTGGTGGCTCAGTGGTAAAGAATCCACCTGCCAATGCAGGAGACACATTTGATACCTGGGTGGGGAAGATTCCCTGGAGAAGGAAATGGCAACCCACTCCAGTATTCTTGCCTGGGTAATCCCAAGGACAGAAGAGCCTGGCGGCCTACTGAAGAAATGATGCCTTTGAACCGGTGTTGGAGAAGATTCTTGAGAGTCCCTTGGACAGCAAGGAGATCAAACCAGTCAATCCTAAAGGATATCAACCCCAAATATGCATTGGAAGGCTTATGCTGAAGCTGAAGGTCTGATACTTTGGCGACATGACACAAAGAGCCAACTCTTTGGGAAAGACCCTGATGTTCGGAAGGAATGAAGGCAGGAGGAGAAGAGAGCAGTAGAGAATGAGATGGTTAGATAGCATCACTGACTCAATAAACATGAGTTTGAGCAAACTTTGGGAGATAGTGGAGGATAGAGGAGGCTGGCATGCTGCAGCCCATGGGGTTGCAAAGAGTCAGACATGACTTAGCGACTGAGCAACAACACTGCATTTGCATATGCACACAAAGAGGTGTATAGCTCACTTTAGCACTTAGCGTTCACTGTATTTTGAGTATTTCCCTGTGTTATAAAGAGATTTTTCATGCTACATTGTTAGGCTTATTCCTATAGGTTCTCAGAATTCATACAGGTTCTCTTTCTTCTGATATTTCACTATAAATTTAGGGAGATTCTATCAAGATTTGCATGCACATCTAATGCCACCATAGATAAAGTCAGTCACTTTTTTTTTTTTTTTACTGTGCTGGGTCTTAGTTGCGGCATGTGGGATCTAATTCCCTGACCAGGAGTTGAACCTGGGCCCCCTACATTGGAAGCATAATCTTAACCATTGCACCTCCAGGGAAGTCCCCAATTGATCAACTTTTGAGAATCATCCTCATTTACTAAAAATGAGTTACCCATTTCAAATACATGAGACTCAGTGACAAAGCAGTTGCATTTAGGGTGCCCTGCCAGTCTAGCTTTCATTTTCCACACATGATGTCTTAAAAACATAAGCAGAATTATACCAGCAATTATAAGATATCGCATGCCTTGTACAGTGTCATGATGGATAGAGTGGAAGAGTACCTAAAAAATACGATTTATATAGCAATAAAAACATGGAGTGGACATTCAGGATTTCTCCCCCTTGTGTGTTTCTGGCTTGAGGGAGGATTAGAAAGCCACTGAAAGGCTAAGTGTAGCTCTAGTACCAGTTAGAAGAGTCAGAGGCTTTGAATTACACAGAGAAACCCCACAGAATATGCTTGCTCACAAAGTATGTTCCTGGGTCAGGTCATCCAAGCTTGGTGCTGTCAAAATCAGTCTAGCCTGGGAGGGGAAAAGGTGTCGTGGACAACCACTTTTCCAGTCAGACAACCACTTTTCTAGCCAGTTTTCTTATCCACCTTCTCTATTGCAGTGTAGGCACATGACCCAATCAGATCCAATCAGAGTCCTTCTCTGGGATTGCTAAATTGACTCTAGAATAACGAAGCTCTTTCCGGACTGGTGGTCCAGTGGTTAAGAATCCATGGGTTCAATCCCTGGTACAGAAGAATTCCACATAAAGCAGGGAAACTAAGCCTGTGTGCCACAACTACTGAGCCTGCACTCTAAAGCCCTCAAGCCACAATTACTGAAGCCCGTGCACCCACCCTTGAGGCTGTGCTCTAAAGCAAGAGAAGACACCACAGTGAGAAGACCAAGCACCGCATCTAGACTTCACCACAATTAAGAAAGCCTGGGAGCAGCAATGAAGACCAAACGCAGTTAAAAAAAAGCATTAAAAAAAAAGTTCTTTCTAAACATTAAGTAATTTACAAATTACATTACTTTCAGGTATACAACATAGTGATTCAATATTTTTATAGATTATATTCCATTTATTTATTAAATATTAAAAAAACTATTTACTTGACTTCGTTGGGTCTTAGCTCTGGTGTGCAGGCTTAGTTGGCCTGCAGCATGTGGGATCTTATCTCCTTGACCAGGGATTCAACTCAGGTCCAGGGAGTGAAAGTGCCAAGTCATAACCACTGGACCAGCAGAGAACTCCCTGAGACTGGCTTCCTTTAATCAGCATGCTTTTTGAGATTGCTGTTGTTGTTCACTCACTAAGTCGTGTCCTACTCTTTGTGACCCCATGAACTGTAGCACGCCAGGCTTCACTGTCCTTTACTATGTCCAGGAGTTTCCTCAGACTCATGTCCTTTGAGTTGGTGATGCCATCCAACCATCTCATCTTCTGTCGCTCCCTTCTCCTGCCCTCAACCTTTCCCAGCATCAGGGTCTTTTCCAATGAGTCAGTTCTTCACATCAGGAAGCCAAAGTATTGGAGCTTTAGCTTTAGCATCAGTCCGTCCAGTGAATATTCAGGGTTGATTTCCTTTAGGACCGACTGGCTTGATCTCCTTGTTGTCCAAGGGATTCTCAAGAGTCTTCTCCAACACCACAGTTCAAAAGCATCAATTTTTTGGCACTTAGCCTTCTTTATTGTCCAACTCTCACATCCGTACAGTATTGCTGGAAAAACCAAAGCTTTGACTACAGGGACCTTTGTCAGCAAAGTGATGTTTAGGTTGGTCATAGCTTTTCTTCCAAGAAGAAAGCGTCTTTTAATTTTGTGACTGCAGTCACCGTCCACAGCAACTTTGGAGCCCAAGAAAATAAAATCTGCCACTGTTTCCACTTTTTCCCCATTTTTGAGATTAATCCATGTAATTGTGGCTATCAAGAGTGTATGTGGGGATTTCCCTGGCAGTTCAGTTAAGACTCTGGGCTTCTACTGCAGGGGCCACAGGACTTAATCTTGGTTGGAGAACTAAAATCCCACATTCTGCATGGCCAAAAAAAGAAAAAGAGCGCATATGCTTCTATTTCTAAGTAGTATTTCATTGTATGGAAATACCACAGCTGTTTATCCATAAATCTGTTGAAGACATTTGGATTGTTTCCAGTTTTAGGAGATGATGAATAGAACATTCAAACTTTTATGTGTAGCTTTTTATGTAAACAAAAGTTTTTCTTTCTCTAGGGCAAATGCTCATGAGAGGGATTGCTGGGTCATATCTCAGTGCATGTTTAACCCCATAAAAAGCTGCCAAATCATTTTCCAGAGTGGTTGTACTACCTGGCATTCCCACCAGCAGTGTTTTATAGTTCTGATTGCTCCTCATTCTTGATAGTCCTTAGAATTGTCAATGTTTTTTTAATTTTAGTCATTCTAGTAGATGTATGGTCTCATTATGGTTTTCATTTGCATTTCCCTTGACCGATAATTTAAATGTCTTTCTATGTGTTTACTTCTCTTTTACATATCCTCATTGGTTCAAGACTTTTAACTATTTTTTTAAACCGCATTGTTTATTTCTTATTTTTTAAGTTTTAAGATACCTTCTGGATACAAGTCTTTTGTTATATATGTGATTTGCAAAAATTTTTTTTCCCTCCCAGTCTGTGGCTGTCTGTTATTTTCTTAGTGTTATTCACAAAGCAAAAGTTTAAATTTTGATAAAGTCTAATTTATCAATTTTTTAAAATGAATTATGCTCTTAGAGTCATATCTGAGAACTCTGCTTAGCCCCAGTCCATGAAGATTTTTTCCTATTTTTTTTTTCTAAAAGTTTTCTGATTTTCCTAAAACAAACTATCTCTCAATGCTAGTGCTAATGCTAGGTTGCTTCAGTCGTGTCTGACTCTTTGTGACCCCATGGTTGCAAAGGATTGTAGCCTGCCAGTTTCCTCTGTCCAGGCCTATGGATTGTAGTCTGCCAGTTTCTTCTGTCCATAGGATTCTCCAAGCAAGATTATTGAAGTGAGTTGCCATTCCCCGCTCCATGGGAGCTTCCCAACCCAGAAGTTGAACCTTCTTGTCTCCTGCATTGGCATGCAGGTTCTTTACCGCTAGAGCTACCTGGGAAGCCTCAATAGCTTAAAGAAATTGCAGCAGAAATTGGGAGTATAAATATTTGAATTTATATTGACCATATTTTAAAGTTTCTCAAGCTATCTAGAATATTGTATAAAACATCTGTGAAACAAATTCCAAAAGTAAAGGTCTTTATAACTTCAGAAGAAAAAATTCCAGTGATATGTTTTCTTCATTATGCAATTCTCAATTCCCTCCTTTATAACAGAGGCATGAAATGGCTTTGCTTAACATAAAAGTACTGTTCCATGCTGAGTGTAATTGAAACAAGAAGTCTTATATATCTTAACATTAGTCTCAGTAAAAGAAAGAGAAAATTTTTTTTCAAGGATTAAACCCTAGATCAATTTCCAACAGCCCATGAAATTTATAATTTTTTTAAAACTTCTTGACAATCATAAGGCAATGTTTGTAATGTTTCAAATTTCCACCAACTTGTTTTTAGAACCAAACACCTTTGAAAAAGGCTTCCCTGGTGGCTCAGATGGTAAAGAATTCACCTGCAGTGCAGGGGACCCAGGTTCAATCCTTGGGTTGGAAAGATACCCTGAAGAAGCGACCCACTCCAATATTCTTGTTGGAGAATTCCATGGACAGAGGAGTCTGATGGGCTACAGTCCATGGGATCACAAAGAGTTGTACAGGACTGAGTGACTAACAGTTTTCACCTTTGAAACAGTTATTTGTAAACCTGTATAAATGAAGCAATCCCCCATCAACCCCTTCCCAACAACAACTGATTTCAAGGTACAAGCAAAGAATGGTGCCATTATGGTCTTAAAAGTATATGAGTTTTTTTTAAGGCATGTTATAAATGTATAACTTTTACAAAATACATATTAGATGCTAAATTAACTCTGTGGTGATACTGATAGTCTACTGCCTTCTTGAAATAAAATAACAAATTATTTCCACTATGAAAATAAAAAGTATTTACAAGTTGATTTTCTGTTATAGTTATTAGATACTTTAGCTCCAGACTGAACCACTTACATGTTCTGCCCTGAAATAATCTCAGTATCCTGAGGTTTCCTGCTAGGAAAATTAAACATTTGTCAAAGGAAAAAATACTAAATCCATTTAGAAGTAGAATTCTAAGTTATAAAATATGTTGTTGCTGGGCTCCTCATGAGATGCAAACTGACCACTTAATTTTTATTAAAAAAGTTTTCTTTTGGCTGTGCCACACAGCATAGGAGACCTTAGATCCCTGACCGGGAACCGAAAGCTTGCCTCCTGCAGTGGCAGTGCACAGTCTTAACCCCCGGACTATGAGGAAAGTCCCAAACTGACCATTTATGTACTTCCTTACTATTAAATAAATGAAGAAGTAGTTTTAGATTATAATGGATGTAAATATAAAGATTACCCAAAGAAAAGCTGTCACTAGAGTACTGAATGGTATTTAAACAAAAAGAGCTCAGATATTTTCAGGGAATCACAGAATTGATATGTAACCCTAAGAAAGGAGGTTGTGAAGCAGCTGAATGTGGTCTTATATCTTCACAAACATCAAGTACACAGCCCTCGTTAGTCAAAATCCTATTAGGCTGTGAATTCTGTTGATCTTTCTCAGAAATGATGACTATTTGCATAATATTTAAAAAAGAAAAGAAAAAGAGAAGGCTATAGCATGGTGAAAAGTTGCTTTTGGGAAGGAGAAAGAACAAAAACTTTTTCTGGCCATTCTTTATATAGGTCTACCCTGGCTTTTTCTTGACAGAATATATATATATATATATCCTATTAAAATATATATATATATATTATACTTTATTTTTTATTTGGTGGCACTGCACAGCTTGTGGGATCTTACTACCAGGGACCAAGGATTGAAACTGTGCCCCCTGCAATGGCAGAGGCTTAACCACCTGACTGCCAGGGAAATCCGACAGAATATTTCTTGTGAACTTGTGACTTGAGCCATTCTCCCCAGGACTGGAAGGCGCTGCTCACCTCTGGGCTCTAATTCAGTCTTTCTGAAATCTTTGTTAACTTGATCACTCTGCTCTCCTCCTAAGGGAGTTATCGTCCTGTCCACTTACAGCCCCTCTACCTGCTTGCCTGTGGGGCCAGCTAGAGTCTGTTCAAAACCAATGTGAGACAACAGCATGGTTGAATTACATATACTGTTAATCTATTAATAGCTTTGCTAGTTTAGAAAAACTTTGAAGTTTTATAAAACATTATTTTCTTGATAATACAGACTCACTTTAAATAATTTTCTGGTCCATTTGCAAACTTCCTCTTTTGAAAGTTAAGCCTTAATTAATTAAGATTAATTAGGCCTTAGTTACAAAGAAGGCAATGGCACCCTGTTCCAGTACTCTTGCCTGGAAAATCCCACGGATGGAGGAGCCTGGTAGGCTGCAGTCCATGGGGTCACTAAGAGTCGGACATGACTGAGCGACTTCACTTTCATTTTTCACTTTCATGAGTTGGAGAAGGAAATGGCAACCCACTCCAGTGTTCTTGCCTGGAGAGTCCCAGGGATGGGGGAGCCTGGTGGGCCGCCGTCTATGGGGTCCCACAGAGTCGAACACGACTGAAGTGACTTAGCAGCAGCAGCAGGCCTTAATTAAGATTGCTTCATTCAATGATACTATTCTAAGTGTGCATCTACTAGGAGTCTAGTAAGAATAAGGTGACTTGAGACTCATCAGAGCCCTTCAGTAAAGAACTGAAAAAATACGACCTTGAGGAGAGAATACAAAAGTGCCGTCAGAAGTCAGGATTGCACAGATCTATCATAATATCAGGCACATTCACTTATGTGAATGAAGCTTATAACTGTAGGAGCGGAAAATTTTCCCTCTGTCATCTTAGGTTCAGCATCTCAGACCTGCAAATTAAACTAGAAAAAGATTAATAGGAAAAAAGGTTTATTATGGATGCACACGAGGTCTGCACAGAGAAGTAAAAACCCAAAGCGACAGTTAGACCTGGGAGATGATTTTCATTTTACAAAGGGTGATACACTGTGGTGAAGTGACCAGACAAATAAAAAGGGATTTGGGGTTTTAGGGGCAGTAAACTGTGGGAAGTTAAGTATTTGGGAATGGCTTAGTGGTAAAGAATCCAATCCACCTGCAGTGCAGGAGACCCAGGTTTAATCCTTGAGTGGGGAAGATTCCCCGGGGGAGGGAATGCAACCCACTCCAGTATTCTTGCCTGGAGAATCCCCCTGGGCAGAGGAGCCTGGCAGGGTACAGTCCATAGGGTTGTGAAGAGTCTGGAGATGACTGAGCATGTATTTGGGGAAACTAATGCAGGAGAGGGTTTAGTAAGTTGTGGGGACTACAGGTGTTGTTCCCAGTGATGTGTCATCTCCGATACAGGCAGCTGCTAAGTCGCTTCAGTCGTGTCCGACTGTGTGATCCCACAGACGGCAGCCCACCAGGCTCCCCCGTCCCTGGGATTCTCCAGGCAAGAACACTGGAGTGGGTTGCCATTTCCTTCTCCAATGCATGAAAGTGAAAAGTGAAAGTGAAGTCACTCAGTCGTGTCTGACTCTTAGCGACCCCGTGGACTGCAGCCTACCAGGCTCCTCCATCCATGGGATTTTCCAGGCAAGAGTACTGGAGTGGGGTGCCATTGCCTTCTCCATTCCGGTACAGGAGAGAGAAGCAATTTTACACAAGGAAATTTTTGTCACATTGGCAAAAGGAAAATTTATGTCCTGCTTTCGTCAGAAAGGGAGAGGTTCTGTTTCGTTGCCTTTAGCTCAAAATAGTAATCCTCACACCCAAATGGCATACTTTGGGGTCATATTCTGATTTCCTTCAGAACTGTCTTATGTTCCTGTTTGCTGGCACATTTCCCTTGTTATATGTTGGTTCAGAAGGCTGTTTCCTTATCAAGTTCCCACTTCCTCATCTGTTCACCATTTAGAATTACAGTGAGAGATTAAGGATTAAATGGTTCAGTTTAACAGTTCATAAAGCATCACTTTTACTCACTTCTGGTGTCTGAGCTGCTGAATTCCACATAACTGGTCTCTGAAGGAATACAACCTGCTTTGTAGCCAAATTCCCTTCACTGAAAATTAAAACAACAGCGTTAGCATTTCTAAATTAGTAATTCTCTATATTTCACACTTGGCTAGAATGTTCCACATGTATTCTTTGTAAAATAATCTTCTGATCCAATAATAATTATGAAATAGTCTATATAAGTTGCAGCAGATAAAACAAGGGAAAAAAATCCCTAAAAGCTAAATATGGTCCTTAGAAATTCTTAATGTTTAAAATTTGTAATCTCACTCTGCTAACATACTTGGTTTTGCATACTTATTTGCATTCTGTATTCTGTATTCTATGCTTTTCTCTTTTCTTGTTTGTACATTATGATCATATTCTTAATAGCTGCATGATATCCCAAAGAATTAAGATACCAAAATGTACTAAGCCTTTCGATTATTACTGGAAAATTAGGTTGCTTCCGGCTTTCTGCTAATTATAAATAATGCTGCTATAGAAATATGTATAGTCTTCTTTATTCTTTATGACTTATTTCCTTGAGAAAAATTCATAGGCATGGGATTGTTAGGCCAAAAGGGTATGATTTAAGCTTCTTGGTATGCATTGTCAAATTTGTCTTATGAAAGAAAGAGACCAGTTTGGACTGCCATGTGTGAGAAATTTATATACATTTTCCACTGCTAGTTTCATTATGCATTAGCTAGTTTCATTTTCAGATGCTTCTTTGTAGTCAGCTACTCAATATTCTCCTTATTTAACTACCATCATGGCAAATTACCCCTTGCCAAAGACTACTTGGGGTTTGGATTTCTCTGAAATGCTTTTCACAGAGTCTCCATGGATTTATGGGGAGGAGTGTCTGTAGCTAATGTTGCTCAGTTACGACTTTTATTATGCAAAAGACCCCAACAAAACCTCACTATTAGCTGCATTTTATGCTCAGCTCTTTTTTCTGGAAAACAAATGAAACATTGAAACTCTGGCCCTAGTGGTCAACCCCACACAATTTGAAAATCCCAAACTTACTGATACTGTTGAATTTTGAGAAAAAGCAAATCTTCCCACATAGTGGTAATGAGAGATTGTTCTTTTTTTTATTAAAGACTGCTTTTAGTCTAATCTCATTTTAGTTTGACTCTATCTTTGAAAAAAAGACATGATGTGAAATATCTCCTAGCTCTGGGGAACAGCTTGAGTCATCTGGAGACGTCAGCGTGAGAGCAGGAAGAGACTGGCGGTACACAGAACAGGCTGGCTATTTGGGCAGCAGGGAGAATACTGGAAAGGGCAGTGGCTTTAGAAGCAGACGGTCCGGGATTCAAGGCTCAATTCTACTGTAAAACAAAGAATGTTGCTCACCATCTAGTTCTACAAGAATAAAGTCATTAGCCAACGCAACCACTGACTTACAATTCACTCTGAAAGGAATTCAGGTGAAGATCAGAATGAAGCACTTGGTGCTCTGGGAAAACAGGCCCTCACATAGTTAGAAATATTTTAGGATTTTTTAAATGAACCTGGTATCTTATATCCTCCCATACTTAGAAAAGATCTAAGGTCATGAACTGAGATACCTGTTCCTTATGACTAACCTTCTACCAAGATGTATGCTTGACTGGACGTAACCCTTTTCCAAAACTATGCACATGCTGACCTGTCTGCCTCACCTCTTGGGAGCATTCCTCAGAGCTCTCTGAAAGATTGTATCCTGCACTAGAATTCTTAGTAAGTCCCTCAGAACTCACAGCTCTCAGGTTGTGCTTCCCCCCCACCCTCCCAGTTGACAGTACTGAAATGGTGACTAATACCTGGTGACTTTGGAGAAGTTTTAAAATTCTCTTTCATTTCCTATCAAGGGCTTTGTGATAGATAAATAAGTCAGTGGATATGAAGAGCCTCCACGGTGCCTGCCACTGGAAGGAGCACAGCAAATGGGATTTCCTCCCAGTTCCCCCACTCATTTAATGAAATGTGGGGTAGGGTCGAGTGGGAGGAAAATATCTTAGAATCAAGAACATCTTCCAGAGAGAACAGTCAAGGGAGAGGGGGCACAAGAATAGAGCTGAGGTTTCTGGATAATGTTCAAGGTATGTGACGCAGGTAGAGAATCACATGCAGGAACCAGGCCTAGAACTATCCAAAGGTGAGGAGTCAGGCGACAGTTAGTCTTCTTGAATGGAAAGCCTCCTGGAGCCCTGAGGTAGGGACTGGGGGTGACCCTTGATGAGTTTTTCTCAAAAGATTATAGGATGGGGCCATCTGAGTGTACTAGGGTGTGATGTTTGGCTGACAGCAGGCTTCTCAACCTTTAGGAATGGGGTAAAACAGTAAGTGTGGAGACAGTTACTCAAAGGCTGCCTATCTTAGGACAATCTTTGGTTGTCCAGGTAAGACTTTAGAAGGTCCTTAGAGTTAGACTTAATTTGAAATATGTCTGAGACCTCACTGTCTCTGGTTTTCTAAAGGACATTCTGATATAAAATAGGTCCTCCTGGGACTTCCCTGGTGGTACTGTGGATGGGAATCCACCTGCCAAAGCAGAGATCATGGGTTCGATCCCTGGGCCAGGAGGATTCCACATGCCTCAAAGCAGCTAAGCCCAAGTGCCGCAAGTACTGAGCCTGCACACTAGAGAAGCCATTGCAATGAGAAGCTGTTTCATGGCCATGAAGAGTAGCTCCTGCTCGCTGCAACTAGAGAAAGCCCACGCAAAGCAACAAAGACCTAGAGCAGCCAAAAATTAATTAATTAGTTCCATGAAATAAACTGCTTTCTGTTAAAAAAAAAAAAGTCTTGCTATTTTTGGGCTTCCCATGGTAAAGAACCCACCTGCCAATACAGGAGATGTAAGAGATACAGTTTTGATTCCTGGATCTGGAAGATTCCCTGCTATTTTCAGAACATCTGTGAGATGTGGAATGCCTTTTGATTTGAAGAATGATAATCATGGTAGAATGAAAGGGAAAGAGGTCTGAAACCATACAGAGGGACAGCTGTTTGACAGGGCAAGTGAGTCCCTCAGAGTCTCCAGGAGCTCCAGAGGTAACTCTGTTTACTGAGCTTGGATAGGACATTTGCTCTGTAGCACAGGTTTCTGAAAGGATTTGACTTGTAAAGTCATTATGGGATCAGAGAGATCTTCAAATGCTCTCCTGGAAGTTCCTGGACACAGCCTACACCTGCTATTACCTACAGAAATTTTTTACCCAGAAAGTACTATTAGTTAACTGAGTAACTTAATACTTTTCTGCGAGCATTAAGAACCTTTAGATTCTCTTTTAGAGTGTTATTAATGGGTGGTCATGCTTTGATATAATAGAAAATCAATGCAGCTTTTGGAAAATGCTTGATTTCTGCATAAACTCTGTAAAAGTTATGGCACAACCTGCTTTGGTGAAGAGTATAGACTGCAAGTAGGGGATTCCCTGAGGGTTCAGACAGTAAAGAGTTTGCCTGCAATGCAGGAGACCTATATTCAATCCCTGGATCAGGAAGAGTCCCTGGAGAAGGGAATGGCAACCCACTCCAGCATTCTTGCCAGGAGAATTCCATGGACAGAGGAGTCTGGCAGTCTACAGTCCCCGGGGTTGCAAAGAGTAGGACACGACTGAGCAACTAACACACACACGCACATAGACTGCACATAAAAGCTGCTCAAGGGAATAGTCCTCAAAGAAGATGTGAAAATATCTGCTAGTCCTTCCTTCCTGCGGGCAGTAGATAGCTCCCCGGTGCCATTGTCATCATGAGGTACAGGTTAGCCAGGGCAGCCTGGGGGGCTGGGTTCCCTGAAGCAATGGTGGAAAGCAGAGAGAATGGATACAAGGGCCTAGAGGGGAAAGGAGGGTCATCAGTCCAGAGTAATGTCCAGGAAAGTACCATGACACCCGAGGCCAAAGCCTAGGTAGGATCTGGGACCTGGGCCACACTGAAGGAAGAAAAGCGAAGGTCAAATCAGTGAGGCTGATGGGAAAAGTGAAACTAGTGGGAGAAGCAAGGTCAGGTCCAGGTGTTTGACCAGAAGAAACCAGTTGCAACAAAGTGAAAGCATGAAGGCTGAGTCAGTTCTGGGGTCACACCCAGGATTAAGCAAAGATCAGAGGACAGATGTGGACCTGTGAGAGGCAAGAGAAGCCCCCAGAACTGCTGCTGTCCCTGGGACAAGGGGCTTCTTCTCTCTGCCTTGGTAATAAGCTCATCTTTCAATGTGGGCAGATAGGACTGTGGGATCTGGGGAGAGTGAGCCAGGGATTGTCTTGACAGTACAGGCAGAGGAGCCAGAACACAGAAGGGGGAGAAATGTGTTCAACCAGTTCTACAACTTTGTACTACACAATATCCGGACACATCATTTCTTTGTGATGTGTTTAACAGCGAGGCAGTGGAGTCTGGGAGAAACAGCATGTATGACTTTAGAGTCATACTGACCCTGGGTTTGCATCTTAGCTTTGTTGCTTACTAGCTATGTGACACTGATGAAGTCGTCCTATCTTTCTGAGCCTCCTGTTCCTCTTCTGTAAAACAAAGATGGTTCTAAGAATACCAGTGGTGGATACAAAGTTCTTAGCACAGACCTTGGAGCATGGCAGATGCTCAGTAAGTGTTTCCTTCTCCCTTTCCTGTCTTCTTCTATGCATTTCATAAGAAAACAAAAAGAAGACTCTCTACTTGGTTATTTTTAAGGGAGGGAGGTTTGCTATGGTGTCAACAATCAAGAAAAAGACTAGCTTCCCGATAACAGAAAATCTCATGAACTAACCTAAGAAAAATAACTCAATTTGTGTAATGCTTTCTGTGCAGAGGGCCTGGATTTGATCCCTGATCAGGGAGGAGATCCCCCATGCCACAACTAAGACCTGGTGCAGTCAAATAAATAAATATTAAAAAACAAACAAAAAACCCCTTAAAACAAAGACATCCATAAAGAGAGTAAAAAATACAAGCCTCAGACAGAATTAGGGAGACCGTCACAACACACATATAACCAATAAAAAGCCTCATCCAATATACATTTAAACACTCCTATAAATACAATTTTAAATGTGGGCAAAAGATTTAAATAGGTACTTGACAAAAGAAAAATCTCAGTGGTCAAGAAATGTATGAAAATGTGCTCAATTTTAGTAGCAATTAGGTAAGTACAAACTAAAACCACACTAGATCATACTATATATACAATTACCAGAATGGCAAAATTTAAAAGTATGACAATATTTTTTTGTTGGAGCAATGGGAATGTTCATGTTCTGCTGGTGGGCTAGTAAGCCGCAATATTCTACTTGAAAAGAGTTTGGCATTTATATCTAGAAAGCGAAAGAAATAAACTATAACCCAGCAATTCCACTTCCTGGTCTATACCCTTAAGAAAATTGGGCATATGTGCTCAGGTTCATGCCAGGAGTCAGGATGAGGAAATCCACCCATGGCAAAGGTCATTAGGAAGGAGGCTTCAGCATACACAAAGGCGGGATTGAACCTCAGGAAACCCCCTGTTCCCAAGCATCTACCCCCAAAACCAGAGTCTGCCTACTTTACTGCTTTATGCTTTCACCTACACCTCTGACTTTACGGGGGGCTGTCCCCCACCTCTCTCAGAGAAGGAGTTAACCTACAGCTCCAGTTAATAAAAATTCCTGGGCGTGACAAGGGTGTCTCAGGTCAAACCTCTCTGCTGGCAGACTAGCTTGTGTGACAGGATTATCCACACTCTTGCTACTATGTACGTGATTGTTTACAATCTCTCATCCATAAACAGCACAGAGAGTTTGGAGTATTTTGAAAGTCTTAGTTAGCATTGGGTTTTTCTAAAGATAAAAATCATGTTGGTGAAGGGTTTTTCATTTGTTGAGCCAATATTTGCTGCTAAGTCTCCATATTCCCTGCCCTTATAATGAATATAACTAGCATATAGGAGAAATAAGTATTAACCTTTAAGATTAATCATGTTAACCTTAGGCTAAGTAAATTCCTTTCTTAATTGTAACCCACTACACCCTTACCCTATAGGAATGCAACTTTATCTGGTATCTTCGGAGGGTGGTGCCTGGTTTAAGAAAAATCACCCCGGAAAATAAGTTTTTGGTTGACTGACTGTTATCAGAAAGAAAGGATCAAAAATGTTAGTAGGCCTCCTGGCCGGAAGATGATGTAAAACCTCTAAGACCTTTTTGTATACATTTATATAAAGCACCTGATTTTGATATAGGTCAGGACTGCTGACCCCCACGTGACTTTAAAATTTCCATTTGTCGCTATGTGTAACAAAAGGTATATAAGCAAACCTGAAAATAAAGAAAACGGATAAGTTTCTGGAAAGACTGATTCCCCCATGTCATTCTTTCTTGTTCTCCATTTTTCTGGCTGAATTCCCATCTGGAGCGTGGGTGCTCACCATGCCTGCTAATTTTGCCCTGGCTTTTAAGATCCACGTGAGAGGGAGCCCAAGGAGGGGCACGCTCCGCTATTCAAGTGGGCGCCGGTGGCCTACGTAGGTGGTGCAAGCTTCTTGTCTCGAAGCTTTATTGGTATCCCACATAAACCAAGCTATTCAGCCTCTTTTTTTCCACTAGTATTTTCCTACTACACTATTTCTTTCTAATCTCCCTTCATAGCTTTAATTAAGCAATTAATTCCTAGGATGCTGACTCCGTCCCTGCTTCAAATTACCCTGGATCCACTGGAGCTGGACCCTGGCAGGTTCAGAACAGCATGCTTGTCACAGCCAACACCTGAAAGCAACCAAAGCATCGGCAGCAAGATGGATAAATAAACACCTACACACAACTCTTACAGTAGAGTTGTGGATAACTCTTACAGCGCTAAGTGAAAGAAGCAACATGTGAAAGACTAGGAAGAAAGTGAAAGTGTTTGTCATTCAGTAGTGTCTGACTCTTTGCGACCTCATGGACTATAGCCTGCCAGGCTCCTCTGTCCATAGAATTCTCCAGGTAAGAATACTGCAGTGGGTAGCCATTCCCTTCTCAGGATCTTCCTGACCCAGGGATCGAACCTGAGTCTCCTGCATTGCAGGTGGATTCTTTATCATTTGAGCCACCAGGGAAGCCCATGAAAGAATATATATAATTCCATTGCTATAAGATTCAAAACAAGCAAAACGAAATTGTTTATTTAGGAATACAAGCATGAATGGTAAGACTATTAGGCAAAAGAAGGAAGTGATTATCCTAAAAGTTCGGGTCATGTTACCTCTGCATGAAGGGAGTGGGTATGATGGGGTACTCCTAGGGTGCCACTGTCTTGTCCAGTGGTAATTACACAGTGTTTTTATAATTATAATTATGTATATTTGTCAACAAAGGTCCATCTAGTCAAGGCTATGGTTTTCCCAGTAGTCATATATGGATGTGAGAGTTGGACTATAAAGAAAGCTGAACACCAAAGAATTGATGCTTTTAAATTGTGGTGCTGGAGAAGACTCTTGAGAGTCCCTTAGACTTCAAGGAGATCCAATCAGTCCATCCTAAAGGAAAACAGTCCTGAATATTCATTGGAAGAACTGATGCTGAAGCTGAAACTCCAATCCTTTGGCCGCCTGATGCGAGGAGCTGACTCATTTGGAAAGACCCTCATGCTAGTAAAGATTGAAGGCAGGAGGAGAAGGGGACGACAGAGGATGAGATGGTTGGATGGCATCACTGACTCAATGGGCATGAGTTTGGGTAAACTCCGGGAGTTGGTGATTGACAGGGAGGCCTGGCATGCTGCGCTTCATGGGGTGGCAAAGATTTGGACAATATTGATTATATTCTCTGCAGCAAAAGATGGAGAAGCCCTATACAGTCAACAAAAACAAGACCAGGAGCTGACTGTGGCTCAGATTATGAACTCCTTATTACCAAATTCAGACTGAAATTGAAGAAAGCAGGGAAAACCGCTAGACCATTCAGGTATGACCTAAATCAAGTCCCTTATGATTATACAGTGGAAGTGAGAAATAGATTTAAGGGACTAGATCTGATAGAGTGCCTGATGAACTATGGAATGAGGTTCGTGACATTGTACAGGAGACAGGGATCAAGACCATCCCCATGGAAAAGAAATGCAAAAAAGTAAAATGGCTGTCTGGGGAAGCCTTACAAATAGCTGTGAAAAGAAGAGAAGTGAAAAGCAAAGGAGAAAAGGAAAGATATAAGCATCTGAATGCAGAGTTCCAAAGAACAGCAAGAAGAGATAAGAAAGCCTTCTTCAGTGATCAATGCAAAGAAATAGAGGAAAAAAACAGAATGGGAAAGACTAGAGATCTCTTCAAGAAAATTAGAGATACCAAGGGAACATTTCATGCAAAGATGGGCTCGATAAAGGACAGAAATTGTATGGACCTAACAGAAACAGAAGATATTAAGCAGAGGTGGCAAGAATACACAGAAGAACTGTATAAAAAAGATCTTCACGACCCGGATAATCACGATGGTGTGACCACTCATCTAGAGCCAGACACCCTGGAATCTGAAGTCAAGTGGGCCTTAGAAAGCATCACTATGAACAAAGCTAGTGGAGGTGATGGAATTTCGGTAGAGCTATTCCAAATCCTGAAAGATGATGCTGTGGAAGTGCTGCACTCAATATGCCAGCAAATTTGGAAAACTCAGCAGTGGCCACAGGACTGGAAAAGGTCAGTTTTCATCCCAATTCCAAAGAAAGGCAATGCCGAAGAATGCTCAAACTACCACACAATTGCACTCATCTCACACGCTAGTAAAGTAATGCTCAAAATTCTCAAAGCCAGGCTTCAGCAATATGTGAATTGTGAACTTCCTGATGTTCAAGCTGGTTTTAGGAAAGGCAGAGGAACCAGAGATCAAATTGCCAGCATCCGCTGGATCATGGAAAAAGCAAGAGAGTTCCAGAAAAACATCTATTTCTGCTTTATTGACTATGCCAAAGCCTTTGACTGTGTGGATCACAATAAACTGTGGAAAATTCTGAGAGAGATGGGAATACCAGACCACCTGACCTGCCTCTTGAGAAATCTGTATGCATGCCAGGAAGCAACAGTTAGAACTGGACATGGAACAACAGACTGGTTGCAAATAGGAAAAGGAGTACATCAAGGCTGTATATTGTCACCCTGCTTATTTAACTTCTATGCAGAGTACATCATGAGAAATGCTGGACTGGAAGAAACACAAGCTGGAATCAAGATTGCCAGGAGAAATATCAATAACCTCAGATATGCAGATGACACCACCCTTATGGCAGAAAGTGAAGAGGAACTCAAAAGCCTCTTGATGAAAGTGAAAGAGGAGAGTGAAAAAGTTGGCTTAAAGCTCAACATTCAGAAAACGAAGATCATGGCATCCAGTCCCATCACTTCATGGGAAATAGATGGGGAAACAGTGGAAACAGTGTCAGAATTTATTTTGGGGGGCTCCAAAATCACTGCAGATGGTGACTGCAGTCATGAAATTAAAAGACGCTTACTCCTTGGAAGAAAAGTTATGAGCAACCTAGATAGCATATTGAAAAGCAGAGACGTTACTTTGCTGACTAAGGTCCATTTAGTCAAGGCTATGATTTTTCCAGTGGTCATGTATGGATGTGAGAGTTGGACTGTGAAGAAGGCTGAGTGCCGAAGAATTGACGCTTTTGAACTGTGGTGTTGGAGAAGACTTTTGAGAGTCCCTTGGACTGCAAGGAGATCCAACCAGTCCATTCTGAAGGAGATCAGCCCTGGGATTTCTTTGGAAGGAATGATGCTGAAGCTGAGGCTCCAGTACTTTGGCCACCTCATGCGAAGAGTTGACTCATTGGAAAAGACTTTGATGCTGGGAGGGATTGGGGGCAGGAGAAGAAGGGGACGACAGAGGATGAGATGGCTGGATGGCATTACTGACTCGATGGACCTGAGTCTGAGTGAACTCTGGGAGTTGGTGATGGACAGGGAGGCCTGGCGTGCTGCAATTCATTGGGTTGCAAAGAGTCAGACACGACTGAGCTACTGAACTGAACTGAACTGATTGGCTATATTCCTTGTGATGTACAATATATCCTCACACCTTATTTATTTTATACATGGTAATTTGTATTTCTTAATCACCTATCTCTATTTATCACTCCTATCTCTATTTACCCTCCTCTCCATACTGGTATCCACTAGCTCATTCTCTATATCTGTGTGGGCCTACTCTTTTGTTGTAAGTCTATGAGTCTTAAATTAGGAGAGGTCTTTAGGAATTCATTCACATGCACTTACTTCTCCTTGAATAAGTCCTGCACTTTGCTTACTCTGCTTTGTGCTTATGGTTTCCAGAGAGAGGAACTATTTCGCGATCTTCATACTTCCACTTTTCATGCTCATAGCATACACATGCTCACTAACTGATTCCATTTTTTTGCTGCTGATCCTGGTATTACAATCTTTGTTTTTATGGTGTTTAGGCAGCTACTACCAACAGACCAGTGCTGCTATGTGAGATGACTCCTATTCACTATTCCTGGTTAGCCCTATCTGGCACCAGGAATATCCTCTCTAAAACTACTTTTGGAAGCATTACTCTTTCATAATAGTCCCTACACCTCAGACTTCTCAGCCTCCAATGACCTCCTCTCCTTTTTCACAGATGTTTTCTACCATATCCATTGGCCTGACATGCAACTCTTTTTGCATTATTGCTTCCCCAAGAAGCCTTTTAATATATTTTCTCTGGAATTCCTCCCACTTGTCCCATTAAATTTTAATGACAAAGATATACCATGTATCTGTTTATGTGCTATGACATTTTGTTGGGCCCAAAGCCCCTCCATGTCCCCTGTTTTTTGTTAAAAAGAAAAAAAAGGCTTTAGTTTTCTAGGTTTTCCCTGAGTTTCAATAAATTTGCTGTATGATGCTGTGCTGTGCTTAGTCACTCAGTCATGTCTGACTCTTTGTGACCCCATGGACTGTAGCCAGCCAGGCTCCTCTGTCCATGGGGATTCTCCAGGTAAGAATTTTGGAATGTGTTGCCATGCCCTCCTCCAGGCAATCTTCCCAATCCAGGGATTGAATCCAGGTTGCCTGCATTGCAGGCAGATTCTTTACTGTCTTAGCCAGACACAGGGAGCTCAAATTTGGTGTTTTGTGACAATCTAGAGGGATGGGAAGAGATACCCCATGTCCAAGGTAAGAGAAACCCAAGTAAGATGGTAGGTGTTGCAAGAGGGCATCAGAGGGCAGACACACTGAAACCATAATCACAGAAAACTAGCCAATCTGATCACATGGACCACGGCCTTGTCTAACTCAATGAAACTAAGCCATGCTGTGTGGGGCCACTCAAGATGGACCAGTCATAGTGGAGAGGTCTGACAGAATGTGGTCCACTGGAGAAGGGAATGGCAAACCACTTCAGTATTCTTGCCTTGAGAACCCCATGAACAGTATGAAAAGGCAAAATGATAGGATATTGAAAGAGGAACTTCCCAGGTTGGTAGGTGCCCAATATGCTATTGGAGATCAGTGGAGAAATAACTCCAGAAAGAATGAAGGAATGGAGCCAAAGCAAAAACAATACCCAGTTGTGGATGTGACTGGTGATAGAAGCAAGATCCGATGCTGTAAAGAGCAATATTGCATGAGGTGAGGTGAGGTGAAGTCGCTCAGTCGTGTCCGACTCTTTGCGACCCTGTGGACTGTAACCTACTAGGCTTCTCTGTCCATGGGATTCTCCAGGCAAGAATACTGGAGTGGATTGCCATTTCCTTCTCCAGGGGATCTTCCTGACCCAGGGATCGAACCCAGGTCTCCCGCATTGGAGGCAGACGCTTTAACCTCTGAGCCACCAGGGAAGCCAAAAGAAAGTGAAAGTGAAAGTCGCACAGTTGTGTCCAACTCTTTGCGACCCCATGGACCGTATAGTCCATGGAATTCTCCAGGCCAGAATACTGGAGTGGGTAGCTGTTCCCTTCTGCAGGGGATCTTCCCAACCCAGGGATCGAACTGAGGTCTCCTGCATTGCAGGCGGATTCTTTACCAGCTGAACCAATTGCATAGGAACCTGGAATGTTAGGTCCATGAATCAAGGCAAATCAGAAGTGGTCAAACAGAAGATGGCAAGAGTGAACGTCAACATTCTAGGAATTAGCGAACTAACATGGACTGAAATGGGTGAATTTAACTCAGATGACCATTATATCTACTACTATCGGCAGGAATCCCTTAGAAGAAATGGAATAGCCATAGTGGTCAACAAAAGAGTCCGAAATGCAGTACTTGGATGCAATCTCAAAAATGACAGAATGAACTCTGTTCATTTCCAAGGCAAACATTTCAATAGCACAGTAATCCAAGCCTACGCCCCAACCAGTAACACTGGAGAAGCTGAATTTGAACGGTTCTATGAAGACCTCCAAGACCTTTTAGAACTAACACCCAAAAAAGATGTCTTTTTCATTATAGGGGACTGGAATGCAAAAGTAGGAAGTCAAGACACACCTGGAGTAACAGGCAAATTTGGCCTTGGAATGAGGAATGAAGCAGGGCAAAGGCTAATAGAGTTTTGCCAAGAGAACGCACTGGTCATAGCAAACACCCTCTTCCAACAATACAAGAGAAGACTCTACACATGGACATCACTAGATGGCCAACACTGAACTCAGATTGATTATATTCTTGCAGCCAAAGATGGAGAAGCTCTATATAGTCAGCAAAAACAAGACTGGAATCTGACTGTGGCTCAGATCATGAACTCCTTATTGCCAAATTCAGACTTAAATTGAAGAAAGTAGGGAAGACAACTAGACCATTCAGGTATGACCTAAGTCAAATCCCTTATGATTTTTCCACTGTATAGTGGAAGTGAGAAGTAGATTTAAGGGACTAGATCTGATAGACAGAGTACCTGATAAACTATGGACGGAGGTTCGTGACATTGTACAGGAGACAGGATTCCAGACCATCCCCATGGAAAAGAAATGCAAAAAAGCAAAATGGCTGTCTGAGGAGGCCTTACAAATAGCTGTGAAAAGAAGAGAAGTGAAAAGCAAAGGAGAAAAGGAAAGATATAAGCATCTGAATGCAGAGTTCCAAAGAATAGCAAGAAAAGATAAGAAAGCATTCCTCAGTGATCAATGCAAAGAAATAGAGGAAAACAACAGAATGGGAAAGACTAGAGATCTCTTCAAGAAATTAGAGATACCAAGGAAACATATCATGCAAAGATGGGCTCGATAAAGGACAGAAATGGTATGGACCTAACAGAAGCAGAAGATATTAAGAAGAGGTGGCAAGAATACACAGAAGAATTATACAAAAAAGATCTTCATGACCCAGATAATCATGATGGTGTGATCACTCACCTAGAGCCAGACATCCTGGAATCTGAACTCAAGTGGGCCTTAGAAAGCATCACTACGAACAAAGCTAGTAGAGGTGATGGCATTCCAGTTGAACTATTTCAAATCCTGAAAGATGATGCTGTGGAAGTGCCGCACTCAATATGCCAGCAAACTTGGAAAACTCAGCAGTGGCCACAGGACTGGAAAAGGTCAGTTTTCATTTCAATCCCAAAGAAAGGCAATGCCAGAGAATGCTCAAACTATCGTACAATCACACTCATCTCACATGCTAGTAAAGTAATGCTCAAAATTCTCCAAGCCAGCCTTCAGCAATATGTGAACCGTGAACTTCCAGATGTTCAAGATGGTTTTAGAAAAGGCAGAGGAACCAGAGATCAAATTGCCAGCATCCGCTGGATCATGGAAAAAGCAAGAGAGTTCCAGAAAAACATCTATTTCTGCTTTATTGACTATGCCAAAGCCTTTGACTGTGTGGATCACAATAAACTGTGGAAAATTCTTCAAGAGATGGGAATACCAGACCACCTGACTTGCCTCTTGAGAAATCTGTATGCAGGTCAGGAAGCAACAGAACTGGACATGGAAAAACAGCCTGGTTGCAAATAGGAAAAGGAGTACATCAAGGCTGTATATTGTCACCCTGCTTATTTAACTTATATGCAGAGTACATCATGAGAAACGCTGGGCTGGAAGAAGCACAGCTGGACTCAAGATTGCTGGGAGAAATATCAATAACCTCAGATATGCAGATGACATCAACCTTACAGAAGAAAGTGAAGAAGAACTCAAAAGCCTCTTGATGAAAGTGAAAGAGGAGAGTGAAAAAGTTGGCTTAAAGCTCAACATTCAGAAAACGAAGATCATGGCATCCAGTCCCATCACTTCATGGGAAATAGATGGGGAAACAGTGTCAGAATTTATTTTTTGGGGCTCCAAAATCAGTGTAGATGGTGACTGCAGCCATGAAATTAAAAGACGTTTACTCCTTGGAAGGAAAGTTATGACCAATCTAGACAGCATATTAAAAAGCAGAGACATTACTTTGCCAACAAAGGTCCATCTAGTCAAGGCTATGGTTTTTCCAGTGGTTTTGTATGGATGTGAGAGTTGGACTATGAAGAAAGCTGAGCTCTGAAGAATTGCTGCTTTTGAACTGTGGTGTTGGAGAAGACTCTTGAGAGTCCCTTGGACTGCAAGGAGATCCAACCAGTCCATTCTGAAGGAGATCAGTCCTGGGTGTTCATTGAAAGGACTGATGTTGAGGCTGAAACTCCAATACTTTGGCCACCCCATGTGAAGAGCTGACTCACTGGAAAAGTCCCTGATGCTGGGCGGGATTGGGGGCAGGAGAAGGGGATGACAGAGGATGAGATGGCTGGATGGTATCACTGACTCGATGGACATGAATTTGAGTAAACTCTGGGAGTTGGTGATGGACAGGGAGGTCTGGCGTGCTGTGATTCATGGGATTGCAAACAGTTGGACACAACTGAGCGACTAAACTGAACTGAACTGAGAGGGATGGGATGGCAGAGGGAGATGAGAGGGAGGTTCAAGAGGAGGGGGACATACATATGCCAATGGCTGATTCATGTTGATATGTGGCAGAAACCAACACAATATTGTAAAGCAACCATCCTCTAATTAAAAATTAATAGATTAAAAATTATTTCTCTCTCAGTGTAAGATTATAATTCCATATTTCTGTAAGTACATCAGAATCACCTTGGATTGTTATTGAAATGTACATTCCCCCTTCCCTGCCTGCTCTAGATTATTACTGGAGAGAGGGGAGCTGATCTGAGGTAGATAGAAGGAATTTTGTCTCCTCTTTTCATTTTTTTCTTGGTGATTATTTTGAGGTCAGCAATATTAGCTGCTGGTTCAGCTTCTGATCCTCTACCCAGATTTGTCCTGAAGAATTTGATGTAAATTTTCACCTTGATTTTTTGGAAAAAGATTGTACCTATTTGTATAATTATATATATATAAAATATTAATATGTATATATTAAATACATATTAAATGTATTTAATTTAATATGTATATATTAAATACATATTTAAAAGGCCTTCTGGCAAGTTTTCAGAACTGATAACTCTGGAATGAAGTTGTGATATCAGATGACCACATGTTGATGATTCCATGGTAGCACAGCTTTACATCTCAGTGGTATGATCTTGCCTTTGGCAATGAAACAATAACTTTAAGGACACCCTAGGAAAACAACTTAATATAATCTGATAACAAGATATAGCTGTTTTTCAGTTCAGTTCAGTTCAGTCACTCAGTCGTATCTGACTCTTTGTGACCCTATGGACTGCAGCAAGCCTGGTCTCCCCGTCCATCAACTCCCAAAACTTACTCAGACTCATGTCCATTAAGTCAGTGATGCCATCTAACCATTTCATCCTCTTTCATCCCCTTCTCCTGTCTTCAATCCTTCCCAGCATCAGGGTCTTTTCCAATGAGTCAGTTCATCGAATCAGGTGGCCAAAGTATTAGAGCTTCATTATCAGTCCTTCCAATGAATATTCAGAACTGATTTCCTTTAGGATTGACTGGTTTGATCTACTTTCAGTCCAAGGGACTCTCAAGAATCTTCTCCAGCACCACAGTTCAAAAACATCAATTCTTTGGTGCTCAGCTTTCTTTATTGTCCAACTCTCACATCCATACATGACTACCGGAAAAACCATAGCTTTGACTATATGGGCCTTTATCGGTAAAGTAATGCCTCTGTTTTTTTAATATGCTGTCTAGGTTGGTCATAGCTTTTCTTTCAAGGAGCAAGTGTCTTTTAATTTCATGGCTGCAGTCACCATCTGCAGTGATTTTGGAGCCCAAGAAAATAAAGTCCCTCACTGTTTCCATTGTTTCCACATCTATTTGTTGTGAAGTGATGGGACCAGATGCCATGATCTTAGTTTCTTTGAATGCTGAGTTTTAAGCCAGCTTTTTCACTCTCCTCTTTTACTTTCATCAAGAGGCTCTTTAGTTTCTTTTTGCTTTCTGCCATAAGGGTGGTGTCATTGGCATATCTAAAGTTATTGGTATTTCTACAGCTTGTGCTTCATCCAGTCTGGCATTTCAAATGATGTACTCTGCAGATAAGTTAAATAAGCATGGTGACAATATGCAGCATTGATGTACTCCTTTCCCAATTTGGAACCAGTTCATTGTTTTGCTTCTTGACCTGCATACAGATTTCTCAGGAGGCAGGTAAGGAGGTCTCATATTCCCATCTCTTTAAGAATTTTCCACAGCTTATTGTGATCCACAGAGTCAAAGGCTTTAGTGTAGTCAATAAAGCAGAAGTAGATGTTTTTCTGGAATTCCCTTGCTTTTTCTTTTTGTTGTTCTTATTGAAGTATAGTTGCTTTATAATACTGTGTTACTTTCAGGTGTATAAAACAGTAATTCAGTACTTTTGCAGGTCATATTCCATTATTACAAGATAATGAGTATGTAAGCAAATAGGGTGGGTGGGTGGGTATCCCCAGAAAAAGAGAACAGGCACAGCTTTCTTGACAAAAAAAAAAAAGTCATTTTTGGCCTAAGCCATCTGTAATCTAAGCCAGGCCACAATGCTTGCCCTTGAACAGGTCTCAGTAAATAATTTTTTAAAAAATATTTTAAAACTTTTGTTACCACTATTTATTTTTCCTTCATAGCTCTCTTTCATTTAACCATTCATTTAACAAATATTCATTGATTTCCTACTATTGTATTATGTGAGTCAGTAAATAATGATTGTAAGAGAAAAAAAGAATGTAGGGACAAAGGAGAAGCAGTCATAAAGCAAGAGTTCAGCGATAAAACGAAATCCAACTCAGATCATGAACTCCTTATTACCAAATTCAGACTTAAATTGAAGAAAGTAGAGAAAACTGCTAGGCCATTCAGGTATGACCTAAATCAAATCCCTTATGATTATACAGTGGAAGTGAGAAATAGATTTAAGGGCCTAGATCTGATAGATAGAGTGCCTGATGAACTATGGAATGAGGTTCGTGACATTGTACAGGAGACAGGGATCAAGACCATCCCCATGGAAAAGAAATGCAAAAAAGCAAAATGGCTGTCTGGGGAAGCCTTACAAATGGCTGTGAAAAGAAGAGAAGTGAAAAGCAAAGGAGAAAAGGAAAGATATAAGCGTCTGAATGCAGAGTTCCAAAGAATAGCAAGAAGAGATAAGAAAGCCTTCTTCAGTGATCAATGCAAAGAAATAGAGGAAAAAAACAGAATGGGAAAGACTAGAGATCTCTTCAAGAAAATTAGAGATACCAAAGGAACATTTCATGCAAAGATGGGCTCGATAAAGGGCAGAAATTGTATGGACCCAACAGAAACAGAAGATATTAAGCAGAGGTGGCAACTATACAAAAAAGATCTTCATGACCTGGATAATCACGATGGTGTGATCACTCACCTAGAGCCAGACATCCTGGAATGTGAAGTCAAGTGGGCCTTAGAAAGCATCACTACGAAAAAGCTAGTGGAGGTGATGGAATTCCAGTTGAGCTATTTCAAATCCTGAAAGATGATGCTGTGAAAGTGCTGCACTCAATATGCCAGCAAACTTGGAAAACTCAGTAGTGGCCACAGGACTGGAAAAGGTCAGTTTTCATTCCAATCCCAAAGAAAGGCAATGCCAAAGAATGCTCAAACTATCGTACAATTGCACTCATCTTACATGCTAGTAAAGTAATGCTCAAAATTCTCCAAGCCAGTCTTCAGCAATATGTGAACTTCCTGATGTTCAAGCTGGTTTCAGGAAAGGCAGAGGAACCAGAGATCAAATTGGCAACATCTGCTGGATCATGGAAAAAGCAAGAGAGTTCCAGAAAAACATCTATTTCTGCTTTATTGACTATGCCAAAGCCTTTGACTGTGTGGATCACAATAAACTGTGGAAAATTCTTCAAGAGATGGGAATACCAGACCACCTGACCTGCCTCTTGAGAAATCTGTATGCAGGTCAGGAAGCAACAGTTAGAACTGGACATGGAACAACAGACTGGTTCCAAATAGGAAAAGGAGTACGTCAAGGCTGTATATTGTCACCCTGCTTATTTAACTTCTATGCAGAGTACATCATGAGAAATGCTGGGCTGGAAGAAATGCAAGCTGGAACCAAGATTGCCGGGAGAAATAACAATATCCTCAGATATGCAGATGACACCACCCTTATGGCAGAAAGTGAAGAGGAACTCAAAAGCCTCTTGATGAAAGTGAAAGAGGAGAGTGAAAAAGTTGGCCTAAAGCTCAACATTCAGAAAACGAAGATCATGGCATCCGGTCCCATCACATCATAGGAAATAGATGGGGAAACAGTGGAAACTGTGTCAAACTTTATTCTGGGGGGCTCCAAAAATCAGTGCAGATGGTGACTGCAGCCATGAAATTAAAAGACACTTACTCCTTGGAAGAAAAGTTATGACCAACCTAGATAGCATATTGAAAACCATTTGCTGACTAAGGTCCAGCTAGTCAAGGCTGTGGTTTTTCCAGTGGTCATTTATGGATGTGAGAATTGGACTGTGAAGAAGGCTGAGTGCCGAAGAATTGATGTTTTTGAACTGTGGTGTTGGAGAAGACTCTTGAGAGTCCCTTGGACTGCAAGGAGATCCAACCAGTCCATTCTGAAGGAGATCAACCCTGGGATTTCTTTGGAAGGAATGATGCTAAAACTGAAACTCCAGTACTTTGGCCACCTCATGCAAAGAGTTGACTCATTGGAAAAGACTTTGATGCTGGGAGGGATTGGGGGCAGGAGGAGAAGGGGACGACCGAGGATGAGATGGCTGGATGGCATCACTGACTCAATGGATGTGAGTCTGAGTGAACTCCGGGAGTTGGTGATGGACAGGGAGGCCTGGCGTGCTGCGATTCCTGGGGTTGCAAAGAGTTGGACACGACTGAGCGACTGAACCAAACTGAATTCCTCCTCAAAGGTTGTGGATAGCAATCTGATACAGATCTTAGGTTGAGCAGAACTAAGATTCCACCCACGTGGAGGGCTGTGACTATGTGCTTTGATCCCAGCCTGGTCAGAACCTAAGGAAAGATGGTAAGACATTATCTGATCCTTGTGATTTCAATCAACTAAAGCTTGGCAAGCTGGAATCAAGATTGCCCCGAGAAATATCAGTAATGTCAGATATGCAGATGACACCACCCTTATGGCAGAAAGTGAAGAGGAACTCAAAAGCCTCTTGAGGAGAGTGAAAAAGTTGGCTTAAAGCTCAATATTCAGAAAACGAAGATCAAGGCATCTGGTCCCATCACTTCATGGGAAATAGATGGGGAAACAGTGGAAACAGTGTCAGACTTTATTTTGGGGGGCTCCAAAATCACTGCGGATGGTGATTGCAGCCATGAAATTAAAAGACGCTTACTCCTTGGAAGAAAAGTTATGACCAATCTAGACAGCATGTTAAAAAGCAGAGACATTACTTTGCCAATAAAGGTCCATCTAGCCAAGGCTGTGGTTTTTCCAGTGGTCATGTATGGATGTGAGAGTTGGACTGTGAAGAAAGCTGAGCTCTGAAGAATTGATGCTTTTGAACTGTAGTGTTGGAGAAGACTCTTGAGAGTCCCTTGGATTGCAAGGAGATCCAACCAGTCCATTCTAAAGGAGATCAGTCTTGGGTGTTCATTGGAAGGACTGATGCTGAGGCTGAAACTCCAGTACTTTGGCCACCTCATGTGAAGAGTTGACTCATTGGAAAAGACCCTGATGCTCGGAGGGATTGGGGGCAGGAAGTGAAGGGGACTACAGAGGATGAGATGGCTGGATGGCATCACCAACTCGATGCACATGAGTTTGGGTGAACTTCAGGAGTTGGTGATGGACAGGGAGGCCTGGTGTGCTGCGATTCATGGGGTTGCACAGAGTCAGACATGACTGAGCGACCAACCTGACTGAAAGCTTGGACTCTGGTCAACATTTACTCTGATTCTATGCAGAATTCTCCTCCGCTCAAGCCCCTTCATGAATGCACGTTACCAAACTACTCCCCATCTCACTACCACTCCCGCTGCCCCAGGCCAGTTTTGCTGTTTGGGGAGTCACCACTTTGGAAAAGATCCTCCATGGTCTGCTTACTTGCTGTAAGTAATAAATCCTTCCTTTTCCTGATCTTTGGCTTCATTGTAACTTTTGGCTAGACACCCACCAAGAGGCAAATGCAGTTTTTGGGTAACAGGTATAATTCTCTGGGCTATACAACATATCTTTGTTGGGTAAACCTATGGCTGATTCATGTTGATGTTTGGTAGAAACCAACACAATACTGTAAAGCAATTATCCTTAAATTAAAAATAAATAAAAAATATATATCCTTGTTGCTTATCTATTGTAAATGTAGCAGTTTGTATCTGTTAGTCCCAACCCCTAATTTCTTCCTCCTGCTTTCTCTCCTCCTTTTGGTAACCATAAGCTTGTTTTCTGTATCTAACAGGATATATCTGAGTAATGAAAGAAAATACTTCATGTAGAGACCATTCAAATTATGGCTTATATGATAGAAGAGCAGAAAAGAACTGAAAATTGCTTAAGACACAATTGTTGTATATGAGTTGAAAATATTTAGGAAGAAAATTTTCACTGGTTCTAAGTTATGTTTTAAGACATGTGGGCCCAAAAAGAAAGATGATAACTTTTGTTTTTCTGAGTGCAAGCATCATGTATAGGCATGAACTTTTATAGTGTCATTATTTATTTTTGTCTTTTTAATTGGTTTTACATGACTGAGCGACTGAACTGAGCTGAACTGAATACTCAGTGCTGATTTTGTATACAGTGAACTACAGTGTTTCCATTTTCTGAAATATCTTGATTTAGGACAGACACCATGCACAGGCCCTGCTTTATTACACTCAAACATCATGATAATCCAGTGAAACTGATATTATTATATCATTTTCCAGATGAGGAAATTGAGACTCAAAGAAGTTCTCCAATCATCTAGCTGGTAAGTGGTGATGGTGTAATTCAGATGAGATCTGTATATCTCAAAGCCCGAACCATTCTTCTAGTTTCAGAAACTAAAAACTTTTAGGCTCTATCCTCTACCTGGACCAAGATGAACTGTATGTAATGTGTTTATTGATGTTTAAAGATGACCTGAAAAAAAAAAAAAAAGATGACCTGGCTGAAGGTGACTACTGTTCTGTGTGTAGTGAAGCAGCTAAGACCAGCGTGTGACTGTCACAGGGACAGCTTTTTTGGACAGGAATAAAAAGGTCCAACCTTGTGTGGAGGTTTGTGCCAGACACTGGTGGGTGAGGCTGGGTGACAAGCCTGCTGGCTTGCAGGGCCCTGGAGGGTCCTAGTAGCCCCCTTGCTTTGTTTTTTTTTGGTTGTGCCAGCTCAGTGTGAGGCACAGGTCCTCAATCAGGTTTTGAATCCGGGCCACTGCAGTGAAAACACGGAAACTTAACCACTGGTCTACAATAGAATTCATGCCCTGTTGCTAGTGTAATTGCACATAAAGATGAGCCTTCACAAGGAGGGCCTGTAAGGTCCATTCTGTCTCCACAGCATCTTGGTGGATACTAGCAGTACACTGAGTTTCCCTGGTGGCTCAGACGGTAAAGAATCTACCTGCAATGTGCGAGACCTGGATTCCATCCTTGGGTTGGGAAGATCCCCTGGAGGAGGGCATAGCAACCCACTCTAGCAATCTTGCCTGGAGAATCCCATGAAAAGAGGAGCCTGAAGGGCTACAGTACATAGGGTCACAAAGAGTCAGACACGACTGAGCGACTAAGCACACTAAGCACATGCACACGCAGGGGTCCAGAGGAAACTGGAACTGTGGTGAGGCAGCGGTGCTACCTCTGCCCCAAGGGCAGCAGACAGCCCCTCCCCACTGCAGAGAGCCTCCTAATTACTTGATCTGGCCTGTGACACACAGGACAAGGTGGTCAGGCAAAGCATGGCTCTGGCTCCACCACCCTCTCCCATCACAGTATCCTTGAGAGGTCTTCCTTTCCCACCTGTGGTCTCAGTCCTGTTCTCATTCCCAAACCAAATAGGAGTCGCTCAGTGAGTGGCAGCCCATGTTCTATGGCTCAGCATCCAACATTTTAGTCTTGCTATCTAATCTAGAGCGCTTCTTGTTGTTCATCTCACTTTAGGAAATATTTAGACTCATAGGAATGGAAGTCTTGAGTGAATAGGAAGGAGGAATGATAAATATATTTTCCACTGGGGAAAAAAGGAACATGAAAAGTTCAGAACTTAGAGCACTTTTAGGAAGGGTCAATAATGCCCTAAATTATACACCTAGGAGAAATAAGGAGGCTAAATACAGAAGTTATTCTGAGGGAGATTGGAGGGTGAGTCAGGTAGAACACTGACTTGGCAGGTGGAAGGTGAGGGGTGGCAGGGAAGTGGAATTTCTTTCTTTTTTCACCACCTATGCAAAGTTCCTCAAATGTCGATGAGATTCTGAAGCTTGTGAAAATGGAGCTGCATGGACCCTACCTTTGCAGCCTCTGACCGTCCTGCTGTGATAAGCCTCCAGCATGTGTATGTTCCTGGGCATTCCACAGTATTCACATCGCTTGGTCTGAAGGCCAAATCTTGAGAATTACTGCTGTCCTGTGATCTGACAGGTGTGTCACAGATTTAAAAAAATAATAATTAATTTATTTTTCACTGTGCTGGGTGTTCGTTGCTGCACTGGCTTTTCTCTAGTCATGGTGAGTGGGGGCTACTTGCCAGTTGTGGTGTGCAGGCTTCTCATTTCAGTGGCTTCTCTTGTTTCAGAGCACAGCTCTAGGGCGCACAACCTTCAGCAGTTGCAGCATGTGGGCTCAGTAGTTGAGCTCTCTAGAGCACAGGCTCATTGGCTGTGGCACTCCAGCTTAGCTGCTCCTCCGCATGAGGAATTTTCTCAGACTGGGGATCCAACCTGTGTCTCCTGCATTGGCAAGAGGATTCTTTACCATTGAGCCACCAGGGAAGCCCCTATGTCACAGACTTTTAGAAGCTGAGTAATGATTCAGAGAGCTTCACTCATAATTTGAGAACAGTTACCAATAAATCTCTGAGAAGAAAAGATTGTTTTGCTTACTTTTTTGGGGCTTCAAAATCACTGCAGATGGTGACTGCAGCCATGAAATTAACAGATGCTTACTTCTTGGAAGAAAAGTTATGACCAACCTAGATAGCATATTGAAAGCAGAGACATTACTTTGCCAACAAAGGTCTGTCTAGTCAAGGCTATGGTTTTTCCAGTGGTCATATATGGATGTGAGAGTTGGACTGTGAAGAAAGCTGAGAGCTGAAGAATTGATGCTTTTGAATTGTGGTGTTGGAGAAGACTCTTGAGAGTCCCTTGGACTGCAAGGAGATCCAACCAGTCCATTCTGAAGGAGATCAGCCCTGGGATTTCTTTGGAGGGAATGATGCTAAAGCTGAAACTCCAGTACTTTGGCCACCTCATGCAAAGAGTTGACTCATTGGAAAAGACTCTGATGCTGGGAGGGATTGGGGGCAGGAGGAGAAGGGGACGACCGAGGATGAGATGGCTGGATGGCATCACTGACTCAATGGATGTGAGTCTGAGTGAAGTCTGGGAATTGGTGATGGTCAGGGAGGCCTGGCGTGCTGCGATTCATGGAGTCGCAAAGAGTCGGACATGACTGAGTGTCTGAATTGAACTGACCCTTTTCTTTCAAAGCCTGAGTGTCTTTACCCTGTATCCACTTTTATCCCTTTCCCCACCTGAAAAAGGTGTGGCTTTATTATAGAACCATGTCAATTCAATGTTTTTAAAGTTTGTGGGGAGGTAGCATTATTGGGCACGGGTAAAGTTGCTAAACTAAAGGGTGGATGCAACCGAGGAAGGGGAAGTTGCTTTCCTTTGCTACGCTATCGGTGTTAAGCTATGGTCCAGTTGCCTCTGCTCAAAGGGAAGGCCCAGGCAACACTGTGCTGTCCTCTGCAGGCTGTACCAGCCCAGACAGGATAGCCTTGGCAGTCAGTCATTTTCTGGATGCCAAATAGAGCAGAGGGAATATTTCTGAGTCCAAGGGATAGCAAAGCACTTCATACAGAGGGCTTAATTTGTCTCTTTTTCCAAACAAACAAAAAATAACAACTCGAACTTTTCCTTACCCAGAAATGGGACAAAAGGAAAAGTTGGTATTTGTGAAGTGGTTCTAATGTAAGTGTTTATTTTAGTGGAAACAGATAATAAGTTCATGCTGCAGGAGAAAGCTACCCTTCCTCCCACACTGGAGGTGTGGAATGGAGGCAGAAGCACTGTTGCCTCTCCACCCCACCCTCTGGGCCCCACTGCAGCTCTAACGCCAACTGTGTGCTGGACTGAGGGCAGTTTCACATAGGCAATGCACAAGAGCAGCACAAAGGGTCCTGCAAAGGGGGCTGTATTTTCTGTTTGCAGATTCATATGGACTCAGTCTTCACTCTAGGGAAGAGTCAGCATCTCAAGTTGGAAAAAAGAAGGTATAGTAGTATGGCCTTTGAAGGGAGGGGCACCTTTGAGTGCTGGTAGCCGCAGTGAATTGGGAGTTGATCTACTTTGCCCCTTCTCTGGTGCTGCCAATGTGAACTCACATGCCCTTAAGCAGGCAGTGCCTTTAATAATCGCTTGTATGCACAGTTGGCTCTCTGCATCTGCAGTTTAGATTCTACCAACTGCCAATGGAAAATATTCGAGAAAAAAATTTCAGAAAGTTCCAAAAAACAAAACTTGAACTTGCCAGCAACTATGTACATAGCATTTAAATTGTATAGCTATTATAAGTAATCTAGAGATGACTGAAAGTATACGGGCTGCATGTAGATTATATGCAAATACTATGCCACTTAATAGGGTGTCCCTTGTGCCTCAGGTGGTAAAGAATCTGTCTGCAATGCAGGAGACCTGGGTTTGATCCCTGGGTTGAGAAGATCCCCTGGAGGGTGGCATGGCAACCTACTCCAGTATTCTTGCCTAGAGAATCCCATGGAGGTGCCTGGTGGGTTATGGTCCATGGGGTCGCAAGGAGTCAGATGTGGCTAACATCAGTTAAGTTCAGTTCAGTTCAGTTCAGTCACTCAGTCGTGTCCGACTCTTTGAGACCCCATGAATTGCAGCACGCCAGGCCTCCCTGTCCATCACTAACTCCCGGAGTTCACTCAGACTCAGGTCCATCAAGTCAGTGATGCCATCCAGCCATCTCATCCTCTGTCGTCTCCTTCTCCTCCTGCCCCCAATCCCTTCCAGCATCAGAGTCTTTTCCAATGAGTCAACTCTTCGCATGAGGTGGCCAAAGTACTGGAGTTTCAGCTTTAGCATCATTCCTTCCAAAGAAATCCCAGGGCTGATCTCCTTCAGAATGGACTGGTTGAAGTCCAAGGGACTCTCAAGAGTCTTCTTCAACACCACAATTCAAAAGCATCAGTTCTTTGTCACTCAGCCTTCTTCACAATCCAGATCTCACATCCATACATGACCACTGGGAAAACCATAGCCTTGACTAGACGGACTTTGTTGGCAAAGTAATGTCTCTGCTTTTCAATATGCTATCTAGGTTGGTCATAACTTTCCTTCCAAGGAGTAAGCGTCTTTTAATTTCATGGCTGCAATCACCATCTGCAGTGACTTTAGAGCCCCCCCAAAATAAAATCTGACACTGTTTCCACTGTTTCCCCACCTATTTCCCATGAAGTGATGGGACTGGATGCCATGATCTTTGTTTTCTGAATGTTGAGCTGTAAGCCAACTTTTTCACTCTCCACTTTCACTTTCATCAAGAGGCTTTTGAGTTCCTTTTCACTTTCTGCCATAAGGGTGGTGTCATCTGCATATCTGAGGTTATTGATATTTCTCCTGGCAATCTTGAGTCCAGCTTGTGCTTCTTCTAGACCAGCGTTTCTCATGATGTACTCTGAAGTGAAATAAGCAGGGTGACAATATACAGCCTTGACGTACTCCTTTTCCTATTTGGAACCAGTCTGTTGTTCCATGTCCAGTTCTAACTGTTGCTTCTTGACCTGCATATAGGTTTCTCAAGAAAGATGGAGAAGCTCTATACATTCAACAAAAACAAGACCAGGAGCTGACTGTGGCTCAGATTATGAACTCCTTATTGCCAAATTCAGACTTAAATTGAAGAAAGTAGGGGAAGTCACTAGACCATTCAGGTATGACCTAAATCAAATCCCTTATGGTTATACAGTGGAAGTGAGAAATAGATTTAAAGGACTAGATCTGATAGACAGAATGCCTGATGAACTATGGATGGAGGTTCATGACATTGTACAGGAGACAGGGATCAAGACCATCCCCATGGAAAAGAAATGCAAAAACACAAACTGGCTGTCTGAAGAGGCCTTACAAATAGCTGTGAAAAGAAGAGAAGTGAAAAGCAAAGGAGAAAAGGAAAGATATAAGCATCTGAATGCAGAGTTCCAAAGAATAGCAAGGAGAGATAAGAACGCCTTCCTCAGCGATCAATGCAAAGAAATAGAGGAAAACAACAGAATGGGAAAGACGAGAGATCTCTTCAAGAAAATTAGATACCAAGGGAACATTTCATGCAAAGATGGGCTCAATAAAGGACAGAAATGGTCTGGACCTAACAGAAGCACACGATATTAAGAAGAGGTGGCAAAAATACATGGAAGAACTGTACAAAAAAGATCTTCATGACCCAGATAATCATGATGGTGTGATCACTCACCTAGAGCCAGACATCCTGGAATGTGAAGTCAAGTGGGCTTTAGAAAGCATCACTACGAACAAAGCTAGTGAGGTGATGGAATACCAGTGGAGCTATTTCAAATCCTGAAAGATGATGCTGTGAAAGTGCTGCACTCAATATGCCAGCAAACTTGGAAAACTCAGCAGTGGCCACAGGACTGGAAAAGGTCAGTTTTCATTCCAATCCCGAAGAAAGGCAATTGCAAAGAATGCTCAAACTACTGCACAATTGCACTCATCTCACACACTAGTAAAGCAATGTTCAAAATTCTCCAAGCCAGACTTCAGCAATACGTGAACTGTGAACTTCCAGATGTTCAAGCTGGTTTTAGAAAAGGCAGAGGAACCAGAGATCAAATTGCCAACATCCACTGGATCATGGAAAAAGCAAGAGAGTTCCAGAAAAAACATCTATTTCTGCTTTATTGACTATGCCAAAGCCTTTGACTGTGTGGATCACAATAAACTGTGGCTAACATACTTTATCTTTGGTCAGGAAAGGGTTACAAAGAACCAAGCAAATAGTTTTGGGCCCTGGAAGAGACAGTCCATTAGAAAACACCAGGACATGCCATCATCCTCTCTTTGCCTGCCCCATTCCCTGCCCACATTTGAAAACTCCCTGGTGGCTCAGATGGTAAAGAATATGCCTGCAATGCAGGAGACCCGGGTTTGATCCCTGGGTCGGGAAGATCTCCTGGAGGATGGAATGGCAATCCACTCCAGTATTCTTGCCTTTAGAATCCATGGACAGAGGAGTCTGGTGGGCTACAGTCTGTGGGGTGGCAAAGAGCTGGACACAAATAAGTGACTAACACTTCATGCCACTTTATACAAGGGACTCAAGCATCCCAGATTTTCGTATCCGTGGGGGTCCTGAACAAAACCCTCATGGATACTGAGGGAAATATATAACAAGAGAGGGTTAGATTTGCTGATCTCCAAGGCCCATGAAATCAGATTAGAAGTTCAGTGAAATGCTTTTCGTAGGCCTTAAATAAGCACTGTTAGGTTGCATTATCTTACAGATGAGCTCAGTTTTAGCATGAAATAAGGGTGTGTCAGGTACTTCAGCGTTACCTGTCATGTCTCAGTATAGGAGTCGGCAACACGCTTGTCAGGAGCCATCCAAACTCAGCCAGAGTGTGCAGCAGAGGACCATAATCTGTCTTGATTTCACAGCCCTGTGTGAGTAAGCACAGAGCTCATAGTCTAATGACAAAGACAACCAACTACACAAGTGATGGATAAGGGTGAGGAGTGTTGGGATAAGGAGCATTCATGCTCCATTAAGTGCAGCTTCACCGGCTCCAGTATTCTTTTCTGCTTCCTGCTGCTTCCCAACCATTCAACCAAGCTAGAAACCCTGGGAATCTGAGTGGAGTGAGGTTCTCTAAGGTTTGTGCCTTCCTTCTCTAGGTCTTGTTTGGGCATCATACTTTAATGTATAGGGTGGGGGCTAGGAATTTGCATTTTAAAAAGCTCCCTGGGTGATTTGGATCCAAGTAGAGCCCACCCTTTCAGAAACACTGGTCTAGGGCCTGGAAAGTGAGGACTGGAGTAGAGAGTGAGCAAAGAATGTTCACTGCTTTTCACTCACTTGGAATTGATTCTTACTTGGAGTTTTTCCTCTTATCCCACATCCTTGTGCCCCCCTCAATAGGGTTTCCAGTTTCCTTGAAAATGGTCTATGTCTCTCTAAGCTCGGCAAGGCCAGAAAGGTGAAAGTGTCCTTGAGAGAGGCTGTCAGTGAGGGCCTCACACACCAGCAAATATACCTGAATTCAATCTGTACACCTCAACGGCAGTCCATTTGGTGATACCTGAATTCAGAGTGCACAATGCTGACAGCAAAGTCACCTCTTATTAGGAAGCACAATGCTGTGTGTATACATTTGGTCTGGTGAGAGAGAGAATACCTTTGGATATTTTTGCCTTTGAAAGTCAATTCAAAAGGTGAAAAAGTCAGTCACATTGGTTGCTCAAAGACAAAACTGACTGAATTTCTCTTCACTTTCATCTAGTTGTCTTGGCATTGTGTACAGAGAATTTCAGTGCGGGGGATGTTGTTTAGAATAAGAATGTCGAACGTTTGGGAATCTACTGCTATTTATGTATAATTATTTTGCTATCTTTAAACAAATCTGAACATTGGGTAAAACAAATCACCTTTTCCCAAATTTGCAAGAAGTTTGTTCAAGTATTTGTGATGAAATTCTGAACACGGAATAAACATGTGTTTGAAGAATATTGTCTGTGTCAGGCAATGAAGATCTAAATGTAAAATTCAATATAAAAGTAAAGCTAAATTACATAAAAAATGCAGTTTACCTCAATAACTGTCCATTGTTCTACTACGATGGCATCATTTCCCTTCCTGCTGAATCCTGGTACTCCAGAGCCTTCTTCTTCATAGATGAAGAATCCTTCCAAAGATTTCGACAAGTGATCCCCTGTGAGGAAAAAGATACAATTAAGGAGAGTTGCACATATTCAGTGTCTTTTCAGGTCATCTAAAATGTTAATAAACAACCCTTACAGGAAGCTGAAAGAAAAAAATATCAATTAATAAATACTTGTTTTAGGTGAATCTATGACATTTCCTTTCTCTTTGAGGTAATTTCTTTCTTTTTTTTGCAAAAGTTAAGACAGTTTTATACCTAACTGAATTAAAATCAAATTGTAAACACGAAGACTACAATAACAAACACAAGATAAAATAATATCATACAGTGAGAAGCAAATGGATTTCCTAAGCCTAAAAACATCTGGAAATCACCTTCCCCTGGAAATCAAATGTTGGTTTCTGTTCTACATATTGTATGCATGTCAATCATACCACTAAGAAAAACAACATCAAAAATATTAATCCTTGAAATGACAAGTGTGATATCAAAACCAAGGTGAGGTAAGATTATTTAAAAAAATATAAGTACAGAACAATTCTTTGCTTCAATGATGCTTAAAAAAAAAGAATGGTAACAGGAAGATCCTAAACAGAAGTCATTGTCAAAAGAATTCCTGCTGGGAAGGAAGTTTTGAGGGAGGGCCTCTCTGACATTTTTTTGAACAGTTGACAATAACCAGCTGGCCAAAACTAAACTGATTTTATGGAAATTCTTTTGTCTCCTACTTTGCAGTAGGAGACAATTTTCCCATGATCATGTGCTGGTTAAACATTTTGTTTTTATACAGCACAATGTCACATCAAAGTTTCCCTGATGGATGATTATCCAAATAATAACCTACAAAATTTTCAAAACATCAATTACGCTTAAAGGCGAAAAAACAAACAAACAAACACCAAAGTAATTCAAATGTAATTTTCAGTTTTTATTTTTATTAATGAGCTATAAAACTTTAAGAGAAAATCACTATTACTATTTTTATATCAGTTACAGTTTGGGCAGAATAACATGAAGAATTTACTTTGTTCGGCATGGTTCCCAAAATCTAGTAAAGTTTAATTTACTTGTTGAAATTGCTATTCTAACTACAATATATGTTCCACTTCCTTTAAATGTACTTCTCTACTGTCATATCAAAGTGACCCACAGAATTAAACCTGTTTTTGATTATCAGTTTAGAGCATCACAAGATCATCTTTAAAATTGTATATTTGCTCCAAATCCTTTTTTAGAGTGGGGGTATGAACTTTAAGTGGAGAAGGCAATGGCACCCCACTCCAGTACTCTTGCCTGGAAAATCCCATGGATGGAGGAGCCTGGTAGGCTGCAGTCTATGGGGTCGCTAGGAGTCGGACGTGACTGAGCGATTTCCCTTTCACTTTCCACTTTCATGCATTGGAGAAGGAAATGGCAACCCACTCCAGTGTTCTTGCCTGGAGAATCCCAGGGACGGAGGTGCCAGGTGGGTTGCTGTCTATGGGGTCGCACGGAGTCGGACATGACTGACATGACTTAGCAGTAGCAGTTAACATGAACTTTAAGAATAATTATATACTGTGATAATTATGTAGTTAATTGTAATCTCTTCTTATTTACTTTAGGATTATATAGTTGGAGAACTATGGGTTTTGTGGTATCTGTTTTCTTGTTCTCAGTATTGAGATTCCTTAGTACTTCTAAACTTCTCTTTGCTAAAAGGATGAAAATGTGGTAGACTCACACATTGCAATACCACCAAGAATAAAAAAGAAAGACTCACTGGAATACAACAACATTGATAACTGTCAGAGATACTATGTTGAGGAAATGAGGAGATAAAGAAAACATACTGTTTAGTTCAATCTACATGAAGTTCAAAACTAAGCAAAATTAATCTATGGTGCTAGAAGTCAGAACAATGCTTCTCTCTGCATGGGAGGGTATTAATGGGAAAGGGCCATGAGGAGGCCTTCTGGGATTTCAGAAATGTTCTGTATCTTTTTTTTTTTTTTGCCTTTTACCTCTCAATATTGAGATATAGTTGACATATAAGAAAATGTTCTGTATCTTGAACATTTGTGTTCTATTCAGTTGTACGCATAAGATAAATGCCTCTTGTTCTATGTATCTTATTCAGTTCAGTTCAGTTCAGTCACTCAGCCGTGTCCGACTCTTTGTGACCCCATGAACCGCATCACGCCAGGCCTCCCTGTCCATCACCAACTCCCAGAGTTCACCCAAACCCATGTCCATCGAGTCCGTGATGCCATCCAGCCATCTCATTCTCTGTCATCCCCTTCTCCTCCTGCCCTTAATTTTTCCCAGCATCAGGGTATTTTCAAATGAGTCAGCTCTTCACATCAGGTGGCCAAAGTATTGGAGTTTCAGCTTCAACATCAGTCCTTCCAATGAACACCCAGGACTGATCTCCTTTAGGATGGACTGGTTGGATCTCCTTGTATCTTATAACTTCAGTTAAAAACAAAAGACATTCCTTCTCACTTTAGAGCTCCCCAAGTCCCCTGGCTAAGCTTTCTTAGGGACCATGCTGGTCCTCAGAGCCACAGAAGAATGATACTTCCCAGGAGGGACTATTTCTATCTCTTAAGAAACTCTCCCTGACAGAACCGGCAGCTGGGGAGGGTGGCAGGGAAGACCTCATGAGGAGTGACCATTGGGGTGCTTAGTGTGTTATATTCCAGGTATTGGGGTAAGGTGACAATTCTAAACAATTACTTAACAACTGTCCTGAACTGACTCATCTTAACAGCATGTATCTCAGACCTTCCCACCTTGTGTGCCTTGGCCCACTGGTGTGCTTAGAATGGGGTTCAAATGAGCTAAAGTACAGGGCTCCCCCTCCTGCCCAAAGAAGCTTTTCTTCTTATATCCACGTGTCCTATAATATTGTTGTTCAGTCACTCAATCGTGTCTGACTCTTTGTGACCCCATGGACTGCAGCATGCCAGGCTTCCCTGTCCTTCACCATCTCCTGGAGCTCAAACTCATGGTCATTGAGTCGGTGCTGCCATTCAACCATCTCATCCTCTGTCATCCCCTTCTCCTCCTGCCTTCAACCTTTCCCAGTATCAGGGTCTTTTCTAACGAGTTGGTTCTTGACATCAGGTGGCCCAAGTATTGGAGCTTCAGCTTCAGAATCAGTCCTTCCAATGAATATTCAGGATTGAATTCCTTTAGAATTGACTGGTTTGATTTCCTTTCAGTCCAAGGAACTCTCAAGGGTCTTCTCCAACACCACATTTCAAAAGCATCAATTCTTCGGCACTCAACCTTCTTTATGGTCCAACTCTCACATCCATACATGACTACTGGAAAAACCATAACTTTGACTATATGGACCTTTGTTGGCAAAGTAAAGTCTCTGCTTTGTAATACACTGTTTAGGTTTGCCATAGATTTTCTTCCAAGGAGCAAGTGTCTTTAAATTTCATGGCTGCAGTCACCATCTACAGTGATTTTGGAGCCCAAGGAAATAAAGTCTCTCAGTGTTTCTACTGTTTCCCCATCTATTTGCCATGAAGTGATGGGACCGGATGTCATGATCTTAGTTTTTTGAATGTTGAGTTTTAAGCCAACTTTTTCATTCTCCTCTCTCACCTTCATCAAGAGGCTTTTTCATTCCTCCTGGCTTTCTGCCATAAGGGTGGTGTCATCTGCATATCTGAGGTTATTGATATTTCTCCCAGCAATCTCGATTCCAGCTTGTGCTTCATCCAGCCTGGCATTTTGCATGATGTACAATATTATCATTTTCTATGTGTGCAGAGGGCTTCTCAGGTGGCTCAGTGGGCAAAGAATCTGCCCACAGTGCAGGAGACGCGGGTTTAGTCCCTGGGTTGGGAAGACCCCCTGGAGGAGGGAATGGCAGCCCACTCTAGTATTTTTGCCTGGAGAATCCCATGGACAGAGGAACCTGGCAGGCTAACAAAGAGTTGGACACAACTAAAGTGATTGAGCGTGCATGTGTGCATAATATTAAAAAGTTACAAAGAGTTGACCTGATCCACTGCTTCTCAATTTTTTTTCTGGCCTTGCTGTGAGTAATATGTGAGATCTTAGTTTTTCCTGACCTGGGACAGAACCTGTGCCCTCTCAGCGGAAACACAAGTCTTAACCACTGGACTGCCAAGGAAGTTCTGTGGTTAGCTTTTAAGAATAGGATGGGGATGACCCACAGAGATGTTATGGGGAGGGAGGTGGGAGGGGGGTTCATGTTTGGGAACGCATGTAAGAATTAAAGATTTTAAAATTAAAAAAAAATAATAAATACATGTAAATTTCAAAAAAAAAAAGAATAGGGAAGATGTCCATTTTGCTCATCAGTATAAACCCCATGTGCCAGGTCTAGGGCCTGGTGTGTATACATATACATATGGGGTTTCCCTGGTGGCTTAGCAGTAAAGAGTCTGCCTGAAACGAAGGAGACTTGGGTTCAATCCCTGGGTCAGGAAGATCCCTTGGAGGAGAGCATGGCAATCCACTCCAGTATTCTTGCCTGGAGAATCCCCATGGAGAGAGGAGCCTGGTGAGCTATAGTACATGGGATTGCAAAGAGTAGGACAGGATTGAGCAACTATGCACAGTAGCACATACATACATATATGTATATATGAAATGAATACATACATGTTTCAGTGTCATTACTCTACCCTACTCCTCATTCTGATATACCTCCAACTCCACACAAGCATTTTTATAGAAGTGAAGAGACTGAAATGACTATTAAGTGCAGTCTGAAAAGAATCCACAAAAAATGAAAGTATAGCCTTCAGATGTGTGTATACCATGGGTAGGAAGAGGCTATGCTCTGAGGGTGGTGGGCATTGGTAGACTAGTGAACCTCAAGGGTTGTGTTTGTGTGTGTGTGTGTGTGTGTGTGTGTGTTCTGTACCAGTTGGCAGAGTTAGCCATCTCATCCATGTCAGCTGCCCGCTGGATCTCTACATGTTCTGGTAGAATAAAGTGCTTTGTCTCTGTTGGCATAATTGGATAAGCCTCTTGTAGGCTCCTCTGGATTCATTTGGGAGTTGTAAGTGTGCAGAGAACCCAGCTGCAGGCCAGTTTGGAGAAGGCCAGATGCTGGAGAAGGCCAGGAACTGGAAAAGGTCATGCAGTGAGACCCTCGGGCCACAAGAACAGCAGGAGAGTCGCTGGGTGCCCCTGTGTGTGGGACTTTTCAAAACAGAAAAAGCTTCGAAAGTGAGTGGGAAAGGGCACTGATGAGGAATTTCACAGACCTTACAATATTTCCACCATGACTTTCCTGACTTAAATTTTTTTTTTCCTACTTCTCTCTGTTTCTGGAGAATTTTATAGAATGAGATTTGTGGAGTAATATATTTAAATTTCTGAGCAATATCTGGTTTTGTACTTCTCCTCATGTGTGGGCTGGCTTCTGACATTATTTTGGAAGAGGATGGAAGCAAGACAAAACAAAATATGCATTGTCCCCTACGTGCTTTGGATGTCAGGCATCAGATGTTCTAGGACAAAGTGGCCCATTCAGCCCTGCTTCCTCTGACTTGCTTCTTATGGTGACACGGCACGGGTCACAATTTCCCCTCCACAGCTTCCCTGTGTACTCCCAGGAAAGTCCTGAGTGACACACCCAGTCACCAGACCTTACAGACCATGGCTCATTAGGGCTTGGCATGGCCTGCAATGCAACACGCCTAATGAGACATTCCGGAGCTGCTGACAGGGAGAGACTCTCCCTGGGGCTCTCTAAATAGCTTCTGAGGCTTTAAGAACAAAAGCCTTACAGAGCCTCTGCCTGGCAACTGCTGTGGCTAATTTTATTTCCACCAGGCAAGGCTCAAGGCAGGGATGCCTGAAAGACATTGTGAAAGGAGGATTTCTTTGTCTTTCCTTCAGCAATTAGTCATAATCCAAAATTTGGAATGGCTCTTTAATGTTGTTTTTGGCCACATCACGCAGCTTGCAGGATATCCTAGTTCCCTGACCAGGAATGGAACCCAGGCCTTAATAGTGAAAGTGTGGAGTCTTAACCACTGGACTGCCAGGGAATTCCACACACCCCAGTGCCTTTTTTGAATGGCTCTAACTTAGACTCTTTGGAGGGAAGAGCAAGATATAGACACAGAGAGAGAAATATGTGAAGCATACACTGACCTCCAAATAGCTGATTCATACTTAAAGTATTGTAAGAACATATTGTAAGTGTCAGGAGAGAAAACCAATCCCAGAAAATGAACTCTGACAGTGGGTGAGGCACTGTGGGAGTCACTTTGTACAAAGTATATCCTACCACATTCTCACAACAGTTAGTAGAAATGTTTTTACACCCCTTTTAGGAAACTGAGGCTCAGTGAGCTCAACTAACTTCCCCAGGTCACACAGCTCTAAGTAGAAGACACAGAATTTAAACTGTTTAAATCCTAAAGTCCACAGACTTTATATCAGATCTGGCTGTTTCCATAAAAGATCAACTTGGAAGAAGTTTCCAATAACCAAAAATACTATTAAATATTTATTGAGTACTTGCTAAGTGCCAAACACTATGCAAAGGGCTGTATTTTGGGGTGCTCCAATGAGCTAGATCCTTACTCTTGGTTGCTAGTTAAAGGGACCTATTGGAACATGACTTGACAATTTTAAATAGCCAAAATCTTTAGTTGTATTAGTTAAGGCATCACTGGGCTGATCTAATAATAATGAGGTTTATTGAGACCTCATCTGGTTTGCTTTTTCATTCCTCTCTCTAACCTCAGTGAATCATGGTCCCTAACTATCCTGATCTGCATAAACTCCATCCTTCTTAAGGCATTTTTCCAGTCTCCTATCTTTTTTTCTTTTCTTTTAGCACTAATCTCTTTAAAAAAAACAACAAAAAACACTTTTCTTTGAAATAATTTTTAGAAAGTTTTGCTTGTTTCTGTGACTGACAGATGATTACATATTCATTGTAACTAAAAGAAGATTAGATAGAGATAAAAGATAAGGGAATGGCATAAATAAGTATAAATCATTTCCTGAACCAAAGTTTATTTTTCTATACAAATTTTAGGAGGAGTCGGGTTTAGGGAGGAGGACATAGTAGGTAGTATTCAAAACTGGGCTGCTGCTGCTGTGTGTCAGTCGTGTCTGACTCTGTGTGACCCCATAGATGGCAGCCCACCAGGCTCCCCCGTCCCTGGGATTCTCCAAGCAAGAACACTGGAGTGGGTTGCCATTTCCTTCTCCAATGCATGAAAGTGAAAAGTAAAAGTGAAGACGCTCAGTCGTGTCTGACTCTTAGCGACCCCATGGACTGCAGCCTACCAGGCTCCTCCGTCCATGGGATTTTCCAGGTAAGAGTACTGGAGTGGGTTGCTATTGGCTTCTCTGATCCAAAACTGGGCTAGTGCAATAAATTTGGATAGCAATTGTTAAATGCCGTCATATGCTTCCTGATTGGGCTGCTGTAGTACACCTTACTTGGAAAATTCTATTAATTGATCACACCGAGGTTTGTCTATTTCTGATAGTTACAACCCAACAGCAAACATTACAATAGTACCACACAGGGTTGTTAAGATTTTACATTAAAGTTGCATGTGCAACTCAGGAGTCTGGAAGAAGTGAAGATATGGTTCTTATTTTCCAAAAGATGTGAAGAAAGTTCCCAGGTGTGTCCTACCTTTCTTGATGGAGGGATGATGAGGACGAGATGAGATCCATCTTGGATGGTGAGATAGATGCTAGTCAGATGCATACTTGGAGAAGGCAATGGCACCCCACTCCAGTACTCTTGCCTGGAAAATCCCATGGACGGAGGAGCCTGGTAGGCTGCAGTCCATGGGGTCGCTAAGAGTCGGACACGACTGAGCGACTTCACTTTCACTTTTCACTTTCATGAGTTGGAGAAGGAAATGGCAACCCACTCCAGTGTTCTTGCCTGGAGAATCCCAGGGCCGGGGGAGCCTGGTGGGCTGCCATCTATGGGGTCGCACAGAGTTGGACACGACTGAAGTGACTTAGCAGCAGCAGCAGCAGTGCAATTGCCAAATTCAGACTTAAATTGAAGAAAGTGGGGAAAATCACTAGATCATTCAGGTATGACCTAAATCAAATCCCTTATGGTTATACAGTGGAAGTGAGAAATAGATTTAAGGGACTAGATCTGATAGACAGAGTGTCTGTTGAACTACAGATGGAGGTTCGTGACATTGTACAGGAGACAGGGATCAAGACCATCCCCATGGAAAAGAAATGCAAAAAAGCAAAATGGCTGTCTGGGGAGGCCTTACAAATAGCTGTGAAAAGAAGAGAAGTGAAAAGCAAAGGAGAAAAGGAAAGATATATACCCATTTGAATGTAGAGTTCCAAAGAATAGCAAGGAGAGAAAAGAAAGCCTTCCTCAGTGATCAGTGCAAAGAAATAGAGGAAAACAACAGAATAGAAAAGACTACAGATCACTTCAAGAAAACTAGAGATACCAAGGTAACATTTCATGCAAAGATGGGCTCAGTGAAGGACAGAAATGATATGGACCCAACAGAAGCAGAAGATTTTAAGAAGAGGTGGCAAGAATATACAGAAGAACTGTACAAAACAGATCTTCACGACGCAGATAATCATGATGGTGTGATTACTCACCTAGAGCCAGACATCCTGGAATGTGAAGTCAAGTGGGCCTTAGAAAGCATCACTACGAACAAAGTTAGTGAGGTGATGGAATACCAGTTGAGCTATTTCAAATCCTAAAAGATAATGCTGTGAAAGCGTTGCATTCAACATGCCAGCAAATTTGGAAAACAGCAGTGGCCACAGGACTGGAAAAGGTCAGTTTTCATTCCAATCCCAAAGAAAGGCAATGCCAAAGAATGCTCAAACTATCGTACAATTGCACTCATCTCACACGCTAGTAAAGTAATGCTCAAAATTATCTAAGCCAGGCTTCAGCAATACGTGAACTGTCAACTTCCAGATGTTCAAGCTAGTTTTAGAAAAGGCAGAAGAACCAGAGATCAAATTGCCAACGTCTAGCTGCTGGATCATGGAAAAAGCAAGAGAGTTCCAGAAAAACATCTATTTCTGCTTTATTGACTATGCCAAAGCCTTTGACTGTGTGGATCACAATAAACTGTGGAAAATTCTTCAAGAGATGGGAATACCAGACCACCTGACCTGCCTCTTGAGAAATCTGTTTGCAGGTTAGGAAGCAACAGTTAGAACTGGTTCCAAATAGGAAAAGGAGTACGTCAAGGCTGTGTACTGTCACCCTGCTTATTTAACTTATATGCAGAGTACATCATGAGAAACGCTGGGCTGGAAGAAGCACAAGCTGGACTCAAGATTGCTGGGAGAAATATCGATAACTTCAGATATGCAGATGACACCACCCTTATGGCAGAAAGTGAAGAACTAGAAAGCCTCTTGATGAAAGTGAAGGAGGAGAGCGAAAAAGTTGGCCTAAAGCTCAACATTCAGAAAACAAAGATCATGGCATCCGGTCCCATCACTTCATGGGAAATAGATGGGGAAACAGTGGAAACAGTGTCAGAATTTATTTTTTGGGGCTCCAAAATCAGTGCAGATGGTGACTGCAGCCATGAAATTAAAAGACGCTTACTCCTTGGAAGAAAAGTTATGACCAACCTAGATAGCATATTCAAAAGCAGAGACATTACTTTGCCGACTAAGGTCTGTCCAGTCAAGGCTATGGTTTTTCCTGTGGTCATGTATGGATGTGAGAGTTGGACTGTGAAGAAGGCTGAGCACCGAAGAATTGATGCTTTTGAACTGTGGTGTTGGAGAAGACTCTTGAGAGTCCCTTGGACTGCAAGGAGATCCAACCAGTCCATTCTGAAGGAGATCAGCCCTGGGATTTCTTTGGAGGGAATAATGCTAAAGCTGAGACTCCAGTACTTTGGCCACCTCATGCGAAGAGTTGACTCATTGGAAAAGACTCTGATGCTGGGAGGGATTGGGGGCAGGAGGAGAAGGGGACGACCGAGGATGAGATGGCTGGATGGCATCACGGACTCGATGGATGTGAGTCTGAGTGAACTCTGGGAGATGGTGATGAACAGGGAGGCCTGGCGTGCTGCGATTCATGGGGTTGCAAAGAGTTGGACACGACTGAGCGACTGAACTGAACTGAACTGAACTTACTCCTTGGAAGGAAAGTTATGACCAATCTAGACAGCATATTAAAAAGCAGAGACATTACTTTATCAAGAAAGGTCCGTCTAGTCAAGGCTATGGTTTTTCCAGTGGTCATGTATGGATCTGAGAGTTGGTCTATAAAGAAAGCTGAGTGCTGAAGAATTGATGCTTTTGAAGTGTGGTGTTGAAGAAGACTCTTGAGAGTCCTTGGACTGCAAGGAGATCCAACCAGTCCATCCTAAAGGAGATCAGTCCTGGTTGTTCACTGGAAGGACTGATGTTGAAGCTGAAACTCCAATACTTTGGCCACCCGATGTGAAGAGCTGACTCATTTGAAAAGACCCTGATGCTGAGAAAGATTGATGGCAGGAGAAGGGGATGACAGAGGATGAGATGGTTGGATGGCATCACTGACTCAATGGACATGAGGTTGGGTAAACTCTGGGAGTTGGTGATGGACAGGGAGGCCTGGCGTGCTGCAGTTCATGGGGTCGTAGAGTCCAACACGACTGGGCGACTGAACTGAACTGTATTGTGCAATAATCTTTTTTCTTAGTAATAATATCTGTCCTTTTAGCCGTTGAACTTGACAGGCAAAAACATTGCCACCAACTCTGACACAGGTCAAATTTTTTAGGTATCAACATATCATAATATAAAACTTACCTTTCGATGTTTCCCAGCATACAAAGGAATCAATTAAAGACAAGCCTTGTTTATAATAAAATGTAGTTAACTCCAGCCAATCAGCATCAAGTGTACTAATGACAGAGCCTTTTCTTGTTACTTTCATTGACAGGATGCCTTCCTGATAGTTCCAGCAGGTTGATTCATCATCAAAAACATTGAAAACTGTATACAACTTGTTATCTGAGGATGGGTGTTTAGAAGGAAGAAAAAAGGGAACGGATTACTAAAATTGTTTTTTTTTTAAATTTAATTAATCGAGCTATTTCAAGCTTACAGGCACAGATAGTAATAAAATTACCTACCATGCAAGTTTTATCAAATGTTAACTTTGGGCCATGTTTGCATCAGAGCTTTTTCAAGGAAATGAGAGATGTATGTAGTTAAGACTCAGGATGCATCTCTCCTAATCCTGTTCTCCAGAAATAGCTACTGTAATAAATTTGGTGTTAATCATTCTCATACCAGTACTTCTGTTCTTTAAAATACATGTCTATACACATAAGGAGAAGGCAATGGCACCCCACTCCAGTACTCTTGCCTGGAGAATCCCATGGATGGAAGAGCCTGGTAGGCTGCAGTACGTGGGGTCGCACAGAGTTGGACATGACTGAAGTGACTTAGCAGCGGCATACAGATAAACGAGGTTTTGCAATTAAAATTTTTAAAAAAATGGTGTGTTGTATGTATCAATCTATAAATTAATTTTCTTTTTTTATTTTATTTTATTTATTTTATTTTTTTTAAATTTTAAAATCTTTAATTCTTACAATATAAATTAATTTTCTTGTTCAACATTATGTTTTACAAGTGTAATTAATACATGTAGGTCTTGTTCATTTAGTTTAACTGTTACATAGCATTCAAGTTTACTTTTTTTCCTATTGATAGAAATAGACATTATTACTGAATTTCTGTTATTACAAACATTATTCATTCCTTGGATACATATGTGAAAGTGACTCTAGAATGCATACTACTTTAAGTTAGCAAATTCTTCTTTTTTTTTTTTTATTTTTACTTTATTTTACTTTACAATACTGTATTGGTTTTGCCATACACTGACATGAATCCACCACGGAAGTTAGCAAAGTCTTAACTTGGAGTTCCATGGACCCACATCATTGGTTGTGCATTAGGAAGTCTAACGTCATTTGCATCACAGACAGTATTAGGGAATATGTGTGTTATCTGTATTTTTCTTGTTGAGTCTCCATGGATTTCACGAGACTCTCCAAGAGGTCTTTATTATGTGTCTACTCCCAACCCCCTGCACCAAAATTTAAGAACCAACCCCTGGCATAGAAAAGTTATCAGGGTTTTAAAATAAACTAAATAGCAGGCAGAGTCTAAAGACTGATAATTAAGTAACATGTTTGATTTGGAATTTAAAAGATTAGGAATAGACAATTGATCTAATCAAAGTCAGGATGGGAATGAGCAGAAGTTTAAAAGTAGCCATGGATACCAGGTGGCGCTAGCGGTAAAGAACCCTCCTGCCAATGCAGGAGATGCAAGAGACTTGGGTTCAATCCCTGGGTCAGGAAGATCCTCTGAAGGAGGGTATGGCAACCCACTCCATTATTCTTGCCTGGAGAGTCCCATGGACAGAGAAGCCTAGTGGGTTATAGTCCATAGGGTCGCAAAGAGTCGGACTTAGCATGCAGCACACATGTGGATAGAATATAATAGTTGACCATATAATATGATATTAAATAGAATATAATAATGACCATATTTCCAACACTCGTTCACTCTTACATTCCTAAATTTTTCACACTACAGAAAAATCAGGGTGGTAGTTAGCTAAAGAACTGGTTAAAGAAAAATGGAATGGTGTTGGTGGTGGTGAGGTGGTGAGATGATGAGCTGGGAAATGCTCTTGGTTCTTTCTTAAGGAGGCCATGATGACTATGGTCCAATGAGTGTCTGCCACGCGCAAATATTAAGCAATCTCACCACAACCCAGAAAGCTGATACCACCAGTGCATGTGGCCTCAGCACCAAGACTGATCAAAGGATCAGTTAATAGCAGCTAACAATACAGAGTCTATTCTGCGCCAGGCAGAATAAGCACTTTGTAGACATCTCATTTCTATTTATCACAGCAACACCTTTCTATAAAGACACTGAGGCAGTCTGACTGTAAACTCCTAACTCTAAGGTTTACATAGTCTTTGATTTTCTCTATTAGTGCTTTTTAAAGCATGCCCATAAATGTATCAGAAAACTTAGAACAGTCCAAAATACTCTCAGTTTCTTGGGAAGGCTTGCTAGCTGCAAAGAAGAATAAAACTATTGTTTAAAGTTATTTAAGGATGCAGGCACTATTGTTATATTAATTGTTTCATCATGATGTGCATTCTCATATTCCAATTGGTGATTAAAGGAGGCCAATTAACTTCAAAGGTGAAAACCATCCATGAAATGGGAAAGGCCAAAACTAAAATTCTCACGGACTGTTTTTAGGGAAAAACATAAATCAGAACAGCTTTCTTTACAGAATCACTGTTTTGGTACACATGCACAGCCTTCATTTTACAGAGGTATTGGCTCATGACTAAATGGAAGCCAATTTTTAACACAAAGTTTCATTACGTGGATGGTGTATGACCATGCCAGGGATAACTGTCTGGAAAACTGTCCTACCTTATGTCCATCTGTAATAATTTTAAAAAATCAAGACAAGTTTATACAAGTTTATTCATTAATCTTTAGAGATATAATTAGTCTCATATTTGTTAAAAACCCTTCAAAACATATTTTCGCTAAATTTAAATGAATATAGATTCTATTTCTACTCTTCTTGTCTATTATTACCTTCTCGTTTTCTTGATTTAGAGAAACTGGGGCTGCCATCTCGTTCCATTTGACACTGTCCGCTTTCATGATGCAGTTCTTCCTCGATTCCACTTTCAGACGATTGTCCACTTAATGTTCCTTCATTCCAGTTTTTACAGTTTTCCTCTGGACTGTGTCTCACATGCAGTGTTGATTCAATGTCTCCATCGAGGTTGGTTCCATTGCAGAATTTAAGTGGTGGGTAGTGCTGTGATATGAATCCAACAAATCTCATTCCTCTTTTAGCAGCTACATTAACCTGAGGTTTAAAAAGAGATGGTAGAACAAAATGTAAACTTCATTTACATTGATTACTTTATCAATTAATCTTTAGGCTTATTAAGGAAATCCATTAGAAAAGGAGTAAATCGACCAGTAACTAAAGGCCTATTCATAAACAAACTAATGACCTCTAATACAGCACCAAGCCTAAGACAGTGTCACACTATTATTCTGACTTCTTCAAACAGAACTAATATACTTTAGAAATTATGAAAACAAGAATTGTATTTTCTCCAAAAGGTTATTATTTGGGAAGAACTAATAATTCTATAGCATGATTTTTGCAGCCCTGTTAACAATGGTTTCTCCAGTTGAAGTAAAATATAAAACTATTCTAAGAAATGCTCAAAAATAACATTATCAAATACATCTTAATTAATAAAGAAGAGACATTAATTTAAAAGCAGAAAACACGCAGTCTTGTTTGCTTGATGTAGGTAAAGAAAAATGTTAAAAGACTTACTCTTTACAAATGTGTATGCATATACATAAGCCAAATTCATACTCCCACTCTGCTCTGGTCATATCTTGAAGCTATTGTCTCCTTTCTGGGCCAAATACACATAATTAGATTCAATCTTGTCAGTTACTGAGTAGGGTTCAGAAACACATGACATGCCACTGAAATCATTTGAGAGCTTAAGAGTGATTATTTTCACACTTGGCACTTTTTTTTTCTCTGCTTTTGCATCATTTCTTTGTTCTTTTTGTGTCATGTCTTTCTCCTGTGTTAAACACAATTCTTTTGAGGGTAGGCACTATCTTACTCATTTTTGTGTTGCAATGTTTTGTACCTATACGTGCTCTATAAGTATTCGTTAAATACGTTAAAATGAATAAGTAGCAACATCTTTTATATTCTCACTACTTTAAATGTTTTAAGTGTTTTAAATTTACTTGGTAGGGGAAGAAAGAGTTATGATGCGGATTGCAAGTGCAAACATCTATAGCCAGAAATGAAAGGGAATGAAAAAGGCCAGTAAGAAGAGTGGTGAGGGACTTCCCTGGTGGTCGAGTGGCTAAGACTCCGTGTTCCCAGTGCAGGGTGACCAAGTTCAATCCCTGCTCAGGGAACTAGATCCCACATGCCCAACTAAGAGTTTGCATGTTACAGCTAAAGATTCTGCATGCCACAGCTAAGACCATGTGTGTGTTCCAAGTCACTTCAATTGTGACAAACTCTTTGCAACCCTATAGACTGTAGCCTGCCAGGGTCCTCTGTCCATGGGATTCTCCAGGCAAGACTACTGCAGTGGGTCGCTATGCCCTCCTCCAGGGGATGTTCCAGACCCAGATATCGAGCCTGTGTCTCCTACGGCTCTTGCATTGCAGGCAGATTCTTTACAGCTGAACCACTGGGGAAGCCCAACTAAGACCCGTGCAGCCGAATAAATAAACATTTTTTTAAAAAAGAAGAAGCAGGGTGAAATCAGGCTGCAATATCCACTTAAAGGGGCCGACTGTAACTTAGCTCTAGCCGAAGAGAAGGGAATTCTGAGCCAGGCAGAGACTATGGGTATATGGAGCTAGGACAAACACTGCTGACACAGCATCATTTACTGCTATAAATTAACACATTAAGATTGTAGCACTGTAAGAAGCCTCAAAATTAACCATAAATTGTCCTTTATATCAGGACTCCTGAGAGAGGAGAGGAGATGTGGTAAGGAGACAGGTCAAAGTACTTTTTCTAGGTCTTATTTGTTGATTTGGATGCAGAAGGCTTTCTCTATTACTAAAAAGTTTTGTCTGGAAAAGTTTGGTTATCTTATGGAATAGTACTGTCTTTTCCATTTTTAATTTAGAAGACTGATGTTTTAATGTTTTTTATTTAGAAATCCTAGGGAAAACATTTGTAAATCTAAATTTAAAAAAGAGCAAACATTGACATAATATTAAAATAACTTAAAATCTAGCTGTTCAATAATCAACTCTTTATATAAGGCACTTGTTCAAAAATAGTATTTGGCACTTATCTATTGCTCTTGTTCATACAGGGGGCAATGTTCAAACATTTCACATGCTATGTTTCCTGAAGCTGTTCTCTTCATAAAATAACCCCATTACTCTAATTGCTGAAATAACAGTACTTTCCTGTTTAAATAGATCTTTAACTGTGTTCAGGAAGTCAAATGAAAAACAAGGGCTCTCATGATGATCTATTAAGACTAAATTAGCAATTTCACTTTTGTTTCTAGAGTGAATTTATTCCCATAAAAAAATATTTCCCAGAATAGTAGAAGTAAATAGTGTGAGTACCTTGTTTATAAAAATCTAGTTTTGAAAACTGTTCCTAAAAAACCTTAATGAATGGTGACTTTATATCTAAATGGGAAAGACTTAGCTGCTATAACTGGCAAAACACAAGCCACAGATAGTCTGACTCACTCGGTCATTTAAAGCTTGGGAACAACACAATAGAAACAGTGAAAAAATTTCACAGTTTCTTATTTGACAGGAAATGCCTTAGGTTTTTGGCTGTATTCATTTAAATAAAGCTAAACCTTACACATATGTCAACGCAACTAAAGTTAAAAAAATCCAAACTTTAGCCATCAAATCCTGTCAACTTCAAATACTTATGAATGTACAATTTTTTCAATCAATATACATATAGTGTTTAATTTTTCATTTAAGGTTTATGAAGTTCTATTGAATAGATTTTTTCTCTCAACAGCACTTGTCATGTTCAATGCCCATAAAGTACTCTATCTTATTGATAGACCATTGTCTCCTTCTCAGTTTTCCAGTTGTTGAGAATTTGGCCCCTGTTTAAGGTATCTTTGTATAAACATGACTTTTCCCTTTTCAGTCAATTTCTTGGAATAGATTCCTAAAAAGGAAAATAAAATAAGATTTATGATTTTTATAACCAAATTGATATTCACTGTACTAATTTATTCCAATGCTAACTGCATTGTATATGAATATATTTGAATTTTTTCTTAAAGGTCTTTACAGCACTGAATTTAATATTTTCAATTTAATTTCTCAGTCCATACTGGTGAGATATTACTCCTCAGGTTTTACTTACATTAAAATTTATTAGCTAGGTTGAACCCTTTGCCAAATGTTTCTTCATTATTTTTGTTTCCTTTTGTACTTTCTGTGGATTGTCTGTCCATTCAAGACTGAATGTACTTTCACGCTTTTGTGTTCATTTCCTATATACTCGGAAAATGAAGCTTCCGTAAGACACATTTCTTGACCATTTCTCTGGGTTCTTTTTTTCCTAGTATATAATTATATTTACATATTCAAACTCAAGTCCCTCAACCTACTCTTATAATTAAATATGTCCAGTCTTTCATTTTCTTTTGGATTTTTTGAACTTGAAAAACTTAACTCTTTATTTTATGTGAAATGTGTGGAGTCTTATTTTCTACCGATCGATTGCCCATTTTCCCAGCACCATTCACTAAGTAATGGTTATTACTCCATTTTATTTATCAGGTTTGTTATGAAATTTCTTATATATGTATTAATTTATTTCTGAAATTTCCATTCTGTTTCACTGGCCTCTATTTCTGTTTTTAATTCTACAATTTGGTAATGTGCTTTAATTTGTTTTAAAGTCTAGTAGACTAAGTCACCTATCATTTCCGTGTTCCTTTTAAATTAGGAAAGGAAACTGATGAAGAAATAGGAAATATTTCTCAATATCCCATGAAAAAACATGTATTTTAGTACCTTTTCTATCAGTTCTTTTGTTACGTCATTTGTTTGTGTCTCATAAGTTAAAGGACATTCCTCAATCACAAGCCTTGGGCGTCTTTGTCCACTGGGTGCTGTCGAATGCTTCGTGCTGTAACAGAGAATATGTTTATGGTTGGAAGCCAATTGCTAATTTTTAACTAATAAGCTCATGTGAAAATGAGTGAGCTACTTACAAATAAGGTCAAGGTATCCCTTTTTCTTTGTTATTTCAACTTTAATGGTTGTCTTCTTATGTAAAATTATCAGAAAAAAATAATAATTTCTATTTAGATTACCTTGGTTAAAATCTCTAAGAATTTAATTTCTAATTTAACATGAAAGAAAAACTACACATCAACTGTTTTGATAAGTTATGAGAAATGATTTTAGATCACAGCTATACCTCATTATTGCGCAAAAGTGATCCTTTTTAAGTGCAGATAAATATTGTCCTATCTTTTTCCTTTTTCTTCTTTTCTCACCTTCCCCCCTTGATTATTCTTAGCCATGGCAGGGCACTGCTAAATCTATTTGAAGTAAAGCAAAAAGAGAAAAATAACTTGTCCATGGTTTATAAGATTTGTAGTTAGGACATAAAGTGTTGCTACTGTGTGATAAGTGGCCTATTTACCTAGTAATGCTTGAACTAGTAAAGACTTGATGTGGCACCCTGTCATGGAGAAAGCTGGTTGTATACATGTCCTCTCAGAATGTCCAAGTGGGCAGTTAGTTATGCAGTATCAGACAGGGAAAAAAGCACACTGGAAATTTTTTTTAAAAATTCTTTTAAAAAAGCCTTTTCTTTTCCCCCAATCTTTCTGTTTTCTTCTCTCTTTCCCTCTTATTTCATTTTCCCTTCTCTGCTTACTCCTTTCATAGTTAAAGTGATTGTTAGTCCATCACTGTAAAGAGAAAACACAATTTCTACCTTGGTCTTTGAGATGATTTTGATACAGTTGAAGAATTGTGTAACAAATATTTAATATGTGTCTCAAAGACATTGGTTTGGTTATTTTTACTTTTCCACCTGTAAGGAACAACAGTATTTTGAATACTATCAAATGTACAAGCTAGGTTAGGGAAAACATTTGTGGTATTGTCTGGAAAAGCAGCCATTAAAATTTAAAAAGCTAAAAAAAAATCTAAAAAGGATGACTTTTACCTCCTATGTTTTGGAAAAAGCTGGTAAGAGATCTATCCAGTTTATGAGAACTTAGCATGTAGGCTTTTTTGCTGTAGAAGTTTTGGAAGTTAGTTTCTGTGGCTACTGTTAGTAAAACTACATTGGACACTTCAGAAAAAATGCTCAGTGAAAGGGGACTTGTTCAGTCAGCTCTTTCAGCTCAGTGAAGTTGCTACAGGAGTGTTCCCACTCTTCTTGAGTATATTTTCCTTTTCTTCTGTTCACTGACATCCTTACCAAGGACCTGTTTGTCTGCAAGGGGCTCAATCCTGAGAAATTTTAAGGAAGGAGATTGATGTTTTCTTCTCCCAATCCATGTTCAACTGTTGGAAAATGTGCCTTTAAGCCAAACCCCCTAATTATCCTTTATTCTCCATCACTGTGTTCAAACTTTCTTTTCTTTTAGCCAAAGAAAACTTTCTCTCTTAACAGCTTCTCAGTGTGACAGTTTTCTTGAGCACCAGCCTTACCTTAATTTCAAGCGCGATAGCACCACTCTGTATAGGTAACTTGCAGGCAAGTGTTTTTGCTGCCCCATAGGTTGTATAACAGGATGAATAGCTCCAACAATATATCCTTTAAGATAGTAGTCTTCCACTTTTGTTGCTATATCAAGAATGGAATTTATCTTGATGACTTCTGGGTTTGGCGAAGCTGAAATATTAAATGCAAAGAGACATTTGCACATTCATAAAGTTGAACTGTACATTATTTCTATGTGTGATAATACTAATGAATAGAAAACACATTCATTCATATGTCTTAATCTCAAATAAAGTTACACTAACAGGGATTACATATTTTCTAAGTTAATTCCAGAAAAAAAAGCAAAATGGCACCCCACTCCAGTACTCTTGCCTGGAAAATCCCATGGATGGAGGAGCCTGGTAGGCTGCAGTCCATGGGGTCGCTAAGTCGGACATGACTGAGTGACTTTGCTTTCACCTTTTGCTTTCATGCATTGGAGAAGGAAATGGCAACCCACTCCAGTGTTCTTGCCTGGAGAATCCCAGGGATGGAGGAGCCTGGTGGGCTGCCGTCTATGGGGTCGCACAGAGTCGGACACGACTGAAGTGACTTAGCTTAGCAATCTTAAAAGCTGGCAGATATATAGTATTACCAATATGTCTTAAAGTGGAAATACAATACCTTGTATATATATATGTATGTTTCAATTTCAATTAAGGCAGTTTTATATCTTAGGATTTCATTTGAGTGACTATATTTCCATTAATAGATATAGAAGACATATATAGGACAAACAGTATTAGGTTTAGAAGCCAATTGTTTTTATGATTCTGGACAAGATGAGATGTAAAATTTCTTAAGAGTGATATTCATACAAATTTAAAGATTAAAAATGGAAGAAATGATATTTGTTAAGCAAGAATTGTTAAGTGCTTTCTTATTTCCAATTACACTTCAAAACATCATGTTTAAGTTTCTTTGGGAAACTAAAAATATGATTTCTTATGGCACTTACATAAATATTTGAGTAAAGAAATTGAGAAAGTAAAGGTACCCAGAAGTCTTTTTAATAAGCAAAAATTCTAAATATAAAGGAAATTTAAATGCAAAATTTGGTATGCAGTTGAACCATCCCTTTGAAGCAGGACAAATCTGTAGAAACTATAGAAAAGTAGAATCTGTATAGTTTTCAGTAAAAGGAAAAGAGTGTGTAATATGGGAAATGAATATTTTTTCAGCATTAATTTTAAAAACAACTTCACTTTCTGTAACATTATTTCTCACGTTCTGGAAAACCACCAAGAATTAATAGCTATAAATAGAGCTGTAATTTTGTTATCTCTTGAGTAACAAAACATATGAAATTAACTCCAGGTATGGATAGCACTGGTTGTTGGCCTTCTGTTAACGTGGTCAGTGCTGTCCAGCAAAGAGCTGCTGCCAACTGCCCAAACACCGGAAGTAGGTTAAGAAGCAGACAAGGAAGAAGGGTCAGAGGAAATCCCCACCGCCTCTTACATTCAGATCCACGTGATGGAACAGAAAACACCACTTGGGTTCATGTGGGTTCATGCCAACTTTTCAAATAAAATAAAGCACTCCAAGAAAAGTTATATAAACCATGATGAATCCATTTACTCAAATGTTCATCCTTTTTTGGATTTAAACTAATCTATATACAATATATTTTCATCATTATGAATAGGAATAAAAACAAAGAGAGTGATCCTGGTCTTGGAAGAAACAGCTGGATTTCATTGCAAAATGACCCAGTTCTGTCTGCTTGTGTGGCAATCACTCTGTGATTCATTTGGTTTTACTTTTTTAGTATTTAACTACCAACCCTGATTTCCAAACAAAGGAACTAAGAAACTATAAAAGAGAATAAACTGTTAAGACTAAGGAATGAAATGTAGCCTAAACTTATTTTTAGACGTAGAAGGAAATGGCAACCCACTCCAGTGTTCTTGCCTGGAGAATCCCAGGGACAGGGGAGCCTGGTGGGCTGCCGTCCTTGGGGTCGCACAGAATCGGACACGACTGAAGCGACCTAGCAGCAGCAGCAGCAGCATACTAATCCTATACAGTTCTAAAGAAAATTTTAGTCTTTTAATAGATCTCATTGCTTATTGTAGAAAATGGGAATACTTAGCATAATACAGAAGAATCTTCAGAGTCTGGCCTTTATCTACATACTCAAGCCTTCAGTCTTGTTCTTTTTCTCATATGTCTTGCTTTGGCAGGACTGAATTACTGGTGTTCCTGAGCCAGGCACACTATTTCATGACTACAGACTTTCATTTCCTTTCCTGCTCCCCAAGCTGAGTTAATCACTCCTTCCTCTGTGCTGTGCAAAACTAGTTCCCTTACCAAACTATATTATAGTTACTTGTTTATATATCTGGCTCTGCTATTCGACTGATAATTCCTTATGGGCATAAAACCAGAATCACTTACCATGAGTAGAAAGTTACATGTGAATAAATGCAACAAAAAGAAAACACTTACCAGATTCTAGTGGGAGACTGTTATCTGCCAAAGGCTGAGCTACACAGCCCTGCTCTACCTTTGTCGAAAGGGACAATTAGCCGTCTAACTCTAAACTGATTAGATGGCTTAAAAAGAACTGAAAAGAGCACAGCTTTCTGGTTATGAGATTCAGTGATAGTTAATTCTGTCTGTGTGTACAACTTAAAGGCATCTTATGTTTAGTGCTAAGTCTTTTGGTAGAGGCTTGGAGCCCCTACTTGGATAGAAGTAGCAAGGAAAGAGTGATGGCCTGCAAGGGGGCAGAGGACATCAGAGGGAATAAAATGAATTATAAAACTAGATAAAAGAACTATAAAAATTTTACAGTCTGAGGTCACTTAAAATACCTTCTACACTTCACTGGCCCACTTGATAATGATAATGAGGTCATTCCCTCCATTCTATTGTTTCACAACACTGTTTTCAAAGGCAGACTTTTGCAGCACATTAAATGCAATCATGGAGAAGATGGCTGTAACAGAATGACATTGGTGCTCAAAGAGATTTCCATTCAGGTAGTGAATGTATTTCGGAGGAACACCCTGTTCTCTGGTGATGTCAGAGAAATTTTGTGACAATGGAACAAATCCAATTTTTCTGGTCTAATCTACATCCTCTTGCACTCTCAGTGAAGTAAGGTTATTGTCTTGAGTTCAGTGCAAAATAATGTTAATGCACAAAACACAAACATAGAAACAGAGAGAAGTTTTGGGAGGAATTACAAACTAAGAAGTCCAAGAAAGCCACAAAGGGGGTAAAGAAAAGTTGTACATCAATACTTATAAGCATATCTTAGCATAACTTTTTGTAAAGATCATATCACTTTGGGCCCAGTGCTTTACATTAATTATTCAACTGTCTCAAATGTGCATGTTCTTCTATTTGGAGGTCTATGTGTCTTTTGATAAATCGCACTCAGCATAGACATGACAATTACTGTAAATGCTTAAAATATACTTATTAAAGGACCAGCTGTATGAAAAATTGGTTGTAATATTAACATATTCAATGAACAGAGCTCCAGGGTGCTCATGGAGCAGCAGTTTAGAAAATAGATTCTATGGGGAATTCCCTGGTGGTCCAGTGGTTAGGACTCTGCACTTTCACTTTCACTGCTGAGGGCTGGCAAGGTACTTTGTACCTATGTGCCTCAGTTTCCTCATCTGTGAGGTGAGAATAATAATAGTCTCTATAGGGTTGTTAGGATTGAATAAATTTATATTTATAAATTTATATTTGTTCCTAGAAAGTATCTGGCATGTAGCTAGCATGTGCTATACAACTGTTGGCTGCTTTGTTAAATAAAGTCCTTTCCTGCAGAAAGAAGGGCAGCACACTATTCTCACTGTTAGCATTAGGATCAGGAAGCAAATCACCTGGGCTCAAATTATGCCATGTACTAGATCTGGAATCAGTTACTTTGCCTTTCTGAGATGGGGACAAATTAACTTCATAGAGTTGCTTTGATAGTAACTGTAAAACATGAGCCCAGGGCCTGGTACAAAATAAACACACAGACATCAGAGATGTGTCTCTGTTGGTGGCCCAGCTCAGAAAATATGGTTTTGAATGGAAGCTGTTCTCAGAGACAAGTCATTGTTGGTTTAAAAAAATCTCCAGGAAGAAGTTCATTTTAGAGATCTGGACTTATTTCAAAAGCCCAGCCTGGGTCCCTGTCTGTAGAATTCTAGATCAGAGGCCCTTAACTCACACTCTAGACCTCAAATCCCTAAGTCACCCTGTAGATTAGGTGTCCCCAGCTCACTCTCCAGACCAGGGTCCCTAACTCACACCGATCTACTCCATGGAGTCCCAGACTCACATGTCCAAAGGTACCAGCTTGATAAAACAAAGAAAGGGGCTGTGCTGGAGAAGGGACCTGGGGAAGACTTAATACCACATCTGAGAGTGCAGCAGCCCTGGTCCAGTAGTTGCCATGTGGCCATGTGGGCCCAGTGTCACTGAATCTTCTTCTTAGTGGAGACAGGAGGATGGTGGTGAGAAGAGGGCTGGGATTCACTCTGTCAGCAGATTGTCTTTCTTATCTGACATTGTGACTTACTTTAAACATGCCATTATTTTCTCCCATTCCGAAGGCTGTCTTTTCACCTTGCTTATAGTTTCCTTTGTTGTGCAGAAGCTTTTAATTTTAATTAGATCCCATTTGTTTATGTTTGCTTTTATTTCCAGTATTGTGGGAGGTGGATCACAGAGGATTCTGCTGTGATTTATGTCAGAGAGTGTTTTGCCTATGTTCTCCTCTAGGAGTTTTATAGTTTCTGGTATTACGTTTAGATCTTTAATCCATGTTGAGTTTATTTTTGTGTATGGTGTTAGAAAGGGTTCTAGTTTCATTCTTTTACAAGTGGTTGACCAGTTTTCCCAGCACCACTTGTTAAAGAGATTGTCTTTCATCCATTGTATATTCCTGCCTCCTTTGTCGAAGAAAGGTGTCCATAGGTGTGCGGATTTATCTCTGGGCTTTCTATTTTGTTCCATTGATCTATATTTCTGTCTTTGTGCCAGTACCATACTGTCTTGATGACTGTGGCTTTGTAGTAGAGCCTGAAGTCAGGCAGGTTGATTCCTCCAGTTCCATCCTTCTTTCTCAAGATTGCTTTGGCTATTCAAAGTTTTTTGTATTTCCATACAAATTGTGAAAGTATTTGTTCTAGCTCTGTGAAAAATACCGCTGGTAGCTTGATAGGGTTTGCATTGAATCTATAGATTGCTTTGGGTAGTATACTCATTTTCACTATATTAATTCTTCTGATCCATTAACATGGTATATTTCTCCATCTATTAGTGTCCTCTTTGATTTCTTTAATCAGTGTTTTATAGTTTTATATATATATATATATATATATATTTAGTTTCTTTAGGTAGATATATTCCTAAGTATTTTATTCTTTTCGTTGCAATGGTGAATGGAATTGTTTCCTTAATTTCCTTTTCTACTTTCTCATTATTAGTGTATAGGAATGCAAGGGATTTCTGTGTGTTGATTTTATATCCTGCAACTTTACTATATTCATTGATTAGCTCTAGTAATTTTCTGGTGGAATCTTTAGGGTTTTCTATGTAGAGGATCATGTCATCTGCAAACAGTGAGAGTTTTACTTCTTCTTTTCCAATTTGGATTCCTTTTATTTCTTTTTCTGCTCTGATTGCTGTGGCCAAAACTTCCAGAACTATGTTGAATAGTAGTGGTGAAAGTGGGCACCCTTGTCTTGTTCCTGACTTTAGGGGAAATGCTTTCAATTTTTCACCATTGAGGATAATGTTTGCTGTGGGTTTGTCATATATAGCTTTTATTATGTTGATAGCCTTTGGAATGGGAGAAAATAATAGCAAATGAAGCAACTGACAAACAACTAATCTCAAAAATATACAAGCAACTCCTGCAGCTCAATTCCAGAAAAATAAATGACCCAATCAAAAAATGGGCCAAAGAACTAAATACACATTTCTCCAAAGAAGACGTACAGATGGCTAACAAACACATGAAAAGATGCTCAACATCACTCATTATCAGAGAAATGCAAATCAAGACCACACACAATGAGGCACCATTTCACACCAGTCAGAATGGCTGTGATCCAAAAGTCTACAAGCAATAAATGCTGGAGAGGATGTGGAGAAAAGGCAACCCTCTTACACTGTTGGCGGGAATGCAAACTAGTACAGCCACTATGGAGAACAGTGTGGAGATTCCTTAAAAAACTGGAAATAGAACTGCCTTAGGACGCAGCAATCCCATTGCTGGGCATACACACTGAGGAAACCAGAATTGAAAGAGACACATGTACCCCAATGTTCATCGCAGCACTGTTTATAATAGCCAGGACATGGAAGCAACCTAGATATCCATCAGCAGATGAATGGATAAGAAAGCTATGGTGCATATACACAATGGAGTATTACTCAGCCATTAAAAAGAATACATTTGAATCAGTTCTAATGAGGTAGATGAAACTGGAGCCAATTATACAGAGTGAAGTAAGCCTGAAAGAAAAACACCAATACAGTATACAAACACATATATATAGAATTTAGAAAGATGGTAAGGATAACCCTGTATGCGAGACAGCAAAAGAGACACAGATGTATAGAACAGACTTTTGGACTCTGTGGGAGAGGGAGAGGGTGGGGTGATTTGGGAGAATGGCATTGAAACATGTATACTATCATATAAGAAACGAATCACCAGTCTAGGTTTGATACAGGATACAGGATGCTTGGGGCTGGTGCACTGGGATGGCCCAGAGAGATGATATGGGGAGGGTAGTGGGAGGGGGTTCAGGATTGGGAACTCATGTACACCTGTGGGGTATCTCTTCATGGCTGCTCCAGCAAAGCACAGCTACTGCTCCTTACCTTGGACAAGGGATATCTCCTTACTGCTGCTGTTCCTGACATTCAACATGGGATAGCTCCTCTAGGCCCTCCTGTGCCTGCTCAGCCACCGCTCCTCGGGTTGCTCCTCCCGGCCACAGGCCTTGGCCTCGGCAAGAGATACCCCATGCCCAAGGTAAGAGAAACCCAAGTAAGATGGTAGGTGTTGCAAGAGGGCATCAGAGGGCAGACACACTGAAACCATACTCACAAAAAACTAGTCAATCTAATCGCACTAGGACCACAACCTTGTCTAACTCAATGAAACCAAGCCACGCCTGTGGGGCAACCCAAGATGGGTGGGTCATGGTGGAGAGGTCTGACAGAATGTGGTCCACTGGAGAAGGGAATGGCAAGCCACTTCAGTATTCTTGCCTTGAGAACCCCATGGACAGTATGAAAAGGCAAAATGATAGGATACCAAAAGAGGAACTCCCCAGGTCATTAGGTGCCCAATATGCTACTGGAGATCAGTGGAGAAATAACTCCAGAAAGAATGAAGGGATGGAGCCAAAGCAAAAACAATACCCAGTTGTGGATGTACTGGTAATAGAAGCAAGATCCGATGCTGTAAAGAGCAATATTGCATAGGAACGTGCAAGTCAGGTCCATGAATCAAGGCAAATTGGAAGTGGTCAAATAAGAGATGGCAAGTGTGAACGTTGACATTCTAGGAATCAGTGAACTAAAATGGACTGGAATGGGTGAATTTAACTCAGATGATCATTATATCTACTACTGTGGGCAGGAATCCCTCAGAAGAAATGGAGTAGCCATCATGGTCAACGAAAGAGTCTGAAATGCAGTGCTTGGATGCAATCTCAAAAACAACAGAATGATCTCTGTTGGTCTCCAAGGCAAACCATTCGATATCCCAGTTATCCAAGTCTATGCCCAACCAGTAACACTGAAGAAACTGATGTTGAACGGTTTTATGAAGACCTACAAGACCTTTTAGAACTAACACTCAAAAAAGATGTCCTTTTCATTATAGGGGACTGGAATACAAAAGTAGGAAGTCAAGAAACACCTGGAGTAACAGGCAAATTTGGCCTTGGAATGCAGAATGAAGCAGGGCAAAGACTAACAGAGTTTTGCCAAGAAAATGCACTGGTCATAGCAAACACCCTCTTCCAACAACACAAGAGAAGACTCTACACATGGACAGCACCAGATGGTCAACACAGAAATCAGATTGATTCTATTCTTTGCAGCCAAAGATGGAGAAGCTCTATATAGTCAACAAAAACAAGACCAGGAGCTGACTGTGGCTCAGATTATGAACTCCTTATTGCCAAATTCAGACTCAAATTGAAGAAAATAGGGAAAACTGCTAGACCATTCAGGTATGACCTAAATCAAATCCCTTATGATTATACAGTGGAAGTGAGAAATAGATTTAAGGGCCTAGATCTGATAGATAGAGTGCCTGATGAACTATGGAATGAGGTTTGTGACATTGTACAGGACAGGGATCAAGACAATCCCCATGGAAAAGAAATGCAAAAAAGCAAAATGGCTGTCTGGGGAGGCCTTACAAATAGCTGTGAAAAGAAGAGAAGTGAAAAGCAAATGAGAAAAGGAAAGATATAAGCATCTGAATGCAGAGTTCCAGAGAATAGCAAGAAGAGATAAGAAAGCCTTCTTCAGCGATCAATGCAAAGAAATAGAGGAAAACAACAGAATGGGAAAGACTAGAGATCTCTTTAAGAAAATGAGAGATACCAAGGAAATATTTCATGCAAAGATGGGCTCGATAAAAGACAGAAATGGTATGGATCTAACAGAAGCAGAAGATATTATGAAGAGGTGGCAAGAATACACAGAAGAACTATACAAAAAAGATCTTCATGACCCAGATAATCATGATGATGTGATCACTCATCTAGAGCCAGACATCTTGGAATGTGAAGTCAAGTGGGCCTTAGAAAGCATCACTATGAACAAAGCTAGTGGAGGTGATGAAATTCCAGTGGAGCTATTTCAAATCCTGAAAGATGATGCTGTGAAAGTCCTGCACTCAATATGCCAGCAAGTTTGGAAAACTCAGCAGTGGCCACAGGACTGGAAAAGGTCAGTTTTCATTTCAATCCCAAAGAAAGGCAATGCCAAAGAATGCTCAAACTACCGCACAATTGCACTCATCTCACATGCTAGTAAAGTAATGCTCAAAATTCTCCAAGCCAGGCTTCAGCAATACGTGAACTGTGAACTCCCGGATGTTCAAGCTGGTTTTAGAAAAGGCAGAGGAACCAGAGATCAAATTGCCAGCATCCGCTGGATCATGGAAAAAGCAAGAGAGTTCCAGAAAAACATCTATTTCTGCTTTATTGACTATGCCAAAGCCTTTGACTGTGTGGATCACAATAAACTGTGGAAAATTCTTCAAGAGATGGGAATACCAGATCACCTAACCTGCCTCTTGAGAAATCTGTATGCAGGTCAGGAAGCAACAGTTAGAACTGGACGTGCACCAACAGACTGGTTCCAAATAGGAAAAGGAGTATGTCAAGACTGTATATTGTCACCCTGCTTATTTAACTTCTATGCAGAGTACATCATGAGAAACGCTGGACTGGAAGAAACACAAGCTGGAGTCAAGATTTCTGGGAGAAATATCAATAACCTCAGATATGCAGATGACACCACCCTTATGGCAGAAAGTGAAGAGGAACTCAAAAGCCTCTTGATGAAAGTGAAAGAGGAGAGTGAAAAAGCTGGCTTAAAGCTCAACATTCAGAAAATGAAGATGATGGCATCCGGTCCCATCACTTCATGGGAAATAGATGGGAAACAATGGAAACGGTGTCTGACTTTATTTTTTGGGGCTCCAAAATCAGTGCAGATGGTGCCTGGAGCCATGAAATTAAAAGACGCTTACTCCTTGAAGAAAAGTTATGACCAACCTAGACAGTGTATTCAAAAGCAGAGACATTACTTTGCCGACTAAGGTCTGTCTAGTCAAGGCTATGGTTTTTCCAGTGGTCATGTATGGATGTGAGAGTTGGACTGTGAAGAAGGCTGAGGGCCAAAGAATTGATGCGTTTGAACCGTGGTGTTGGAGAAGACTCTTGAGAGTCCCTTGGACTGCAAGGAGATCCAACAAGTCCATTCTGAAGGAGATCAACCCTGGGATTTCTTTGGAAGGAATGATGCTGAAACTGAGGCTCCAGTACTTTGGCCACCTCATGTGAAGAGTTGACTCATTGGAAAAGACTCTGATGCTGGGAGGAATTGGCGGCAGGAGAAGAAGGGGACGGCTGAGGATGAGATGGCTGGATAGCATCACAGACTCAATGGACGTGAGTCTGAGTGAACTCCGGGAGATGGTGATGGACAGGGAGGCCTGGCATGCTGCGATTCCTGGGGTCACAAAGAGTCGGACACGACTGAGCGACTGACCTGAACTGAACTGTACACCTGTGGTGGATTCATGTCAATGTATGGCAAAACCAATATAGTATTGTAAAGTAAAAAAAATAATAATAATAAAATAAAATAAATAAACAAACATGCCAATGTCATTCAAGAAAAGTAAACCCAGGAGCAAGGAAAAGAGAAATAAATCTGGAAGTTTTGTTGAGAACATCCCTTCAAGTAATCCCGTCTATTCTTAATAATGTTTTTTTTTTTTATTAAATTTTAAAATCTTTAATTCTTACATGTGTTCCCAAACATGAAACCCCCTCCCACCTCCCTCCCCATAACATCTCTGTGGGTGGTCCCCATGCACCAGCCCCAAGCATGCTGTATCTTGTGTCAGACATAGACTGGCGATTCAATTCTTACATGATAGTATACATGATAGAATGCCATTCTCCCAAATCATCCCGCCCTCTCCCTCTCTCTCTGAGTCCAAAAGTCCGTTATACACAGCTGTGTCCTTTTTCCTGTCTTGCATACAGGGTCGTCATTGCCATCTTTCTAAATTCCATATATATGTGTTAGTATACTGTATTGGTGTTTTTCTTTCTGGCTTACTTCACTCTGTATAATCGGCTCCAGTTTCATCCATCTCATCAGAACTGATTCAAATGAATTCTTTTTAATGGCAGAGTAATACTCCATTGTGTACATGTACCACAGCTTTCTTATCCATTCATCTGCTGATGGACATCTAGGTTGTTTCCATGTCCTGGCTATTATAAACAGTGCTGCGATGAACATTGGGGTACATGTGTCTCTTTCAATTCTGGTTTCCTCAGTGTGTATACCCAGCAGTGGGATTGCTGGGTCATAAGGTAGTTCTATTTGCAATTTTTTAAGGAATCTCCACACTGTTCTCCATAGTGGCTGTACTAGTTTGCATTCCCACCAACAGTGTAGGAGGGTTCCCTTTTCTCCACACCCTCTCCAGCATTTATTGCTTGCAGACTTTTGGATCGCAGCCATTCTGACTGGTGTGAAGTGGTACCTCATTGTGGTTTGGATTTGCATTTCTCTGATAATGAGTGATGTTGAGCATCTTTTCATGTGTTTGTTAGCCATCCGTATGTCTTCTTTGGAGAAATGTCTATTTAGTTCTTTGGCCCATTTTTTGATTGGGTCGTTTATTTTTCTGGAATTGAGCTGCATAAGTTGCTTGTATATTTTTGAGATTAGTTGTTTGTCAGTTGCTTCATTTGCTATTATTTTCTCCCATTCAGAAGGCTGTCTTTTCACCTTGCGTATATTTTCCTTTGTTGTGCAGAAGCTTTTAATTTTAATTAGATCCCATTTGTTTATTTTTGCTTTTATTTCCAGAATTCTGGGAGGTGGATCATAGAGGATCCTGCTGTGATTTATGTCTGAGAGTGTTTTGCCTATATTCTCCTCTAGGAGTTTTATAGTTTCTGGTCTTACATTTAGATCTTTAATCCATTTTGAGTTTATTTTTGTGTGCGGTGTTAGAAAGTGATCTAGTTTCATTCTTTTACAAGTGGTTGACCAGTTTTCCCAGCATATACCATGTTCATGGGTTGGAAGAATCAATATAGTGAAAATGAGTATACTACCCAAAGCAATTTACAAATTCAACGCAATCCCTATCAAGCTACCAGCCATATTTTTCACAGAACTAGAACAAATAATTTCAAGATTTGTATGGAAATACAAAAAACCTCGAATAGCCAAAGCAATCTTGAGAAAGAAGAATGGAACTGGAGGAATCAACTTGCCTGACTTCAGGCTCTACTACAAAGCCACAGTCATCAAAACAGTATGGTACTGGCACAAAGACAGACATATAGATCAATGGAACAAAATAGAAAGCCCAGAGATAAATCCACACACATATGGACACCTTATCTATTCTTAATAATGTTTTAAACTGTACTGAAAAGAGACTGGCAACCTGATTCAGCTTAGAGATGTGAGGAAAGGCGAGCTGTACCCACAGAGTGAGGTATTTTCATCAGCGCTCACTGAGTGAGTGAAGACGCTCAGTCTTGTCTGACTCTTTGTGACCCCATGGACTGAAGCCTACCAGGCTCCTCCCTCCATGGGATTCTCCAGGCAAGAGTACTGGAGTGGGTTGCCATTTCCTTCTCCAGGGGATCTTCCCTACCCAGGGATCGAACCTGGGTGTCCAGTATTCCAGGCACATGCTTTAACCTCTGAGCCACCAAGAGTGCCTAAGCGCTCACTAGAGTGGATAATTACGTCTCTGTGGTAGGCTTGGTGTCTGCGTCAAGCCTTTGATTTGATCTCCTTACACTGGGGTGGTAATATCAGAGACTCTGTTACTTTAAAACATAGGAAATTAGGGGGGAGGCGTGATTGTTTTGGCTAGAACTGTAGAGCACAGGAAGTTAGCAGCAGCTGTGAGCCATCTTGCTCTTCGCTCCTCAGCCACCAAGAGTTCCTTCTCAGTTCCTTGGGAGAAGGAACAAATGCTGTTGACAGCAGTAATGGGTGGGGTTGGTTGCTATTCAGTCAATGCTACATGATTTGTAATACTTTATTATACTTTACAAGGCCATTGTGAAGGAAAGTATTTTGTAGTTGCTTTGAAAACTACCCACATGCAGTGTGGATTTTTTTCTCATTAAAATGTAAACATATAGAAGGTTATGTAATGTTCTGTCATTTTTCCTCATAGTTTCTGAAATAAAATATCAGTACAATTTTTTATGGTCCTTTGCTTAAAAACTTCATAGAAAAGATCAAATTTTAAAAATACAAAAAAAGTCACATTCTTTTAGTATAAAGCTAAGAACTTGTTCAATACCAAAAGCTTCTCCTTGATGATGTAACTCTATGAGAAAAGTCCAACACATATAAATGTGTTTTTTTGTGAAGATTGGTATGTATTTTTGAACTGTTTATGAAAAATTAGTTCCTCAGATAAAGATACAATATGCAAACACTGGCAAATAATTTTACCATATTTTGAAAAGAGAACAGACTGTCAAACTCCCTATTTTATTTAGCAATTATAGTAAAAAGTAACAAGTAACATATACCAAGGTATTCTGTGTCAGGCACTATGTGAAGTGCTTTACATGCCTAATATTAATAAGTCCTTACAAAAACTCCATAAAGTAGATATTGTCATTATTCTCAGATAAGGAAACTCAGGAAGAGAGAGGTTTGGTAACTTGCCCAGATTGTTAGTGAGTGGTAAGGCTGTGTCCCTGAGAGTGGGAAAGATTGAGGCAGGAGAAGGGGCAGCAGAGGATGAGATGGTTGGATGACATAATTGAATCAATGGACATGAGTTTGAGCAAACTCCAGGAAATAGTGAAGGACAGGGAAGCCTGGTGTGCTGCAGTCCATGGGGTTGCAAAGAGTCCGACACAACTGAGCAACAGAACAACAACAACAACAACAAAGGCTGTGATTGAACCAGACAGAATGACTCCAAGGAATTCTTCAGGCAAGAATACTGGAGTGGGTTGCCATACCCTCCAGGGGATCTTCACGATTCAGGGATCAAACCTGTGTCTCTTACGTCTCCTGCATTGGCAGGCAGATTCTTTACCACTAGTGCCCCCTGGGAAGCCCTTTTAGCACCTACAGGAAAGTAAAACTTCATTTGCAATTTTGTTAATTCAAAATTTGTGAAAATTCAGACATGAGCTGCACTAAAGCTTTTGATTTCTATAAATTATTAAGAAATTTAATGTATGGATATTAAAAGGAGTATCTGGTTTATGCTACTTGTCAAAATGTTTTGTTACTTAGAAATATAAACTACTATATAAGGAATATCCAAATTACGTAACTTTTTGTTTTCAATAAAAGTTACCATCTTTGTAGTCACTCATTAATATATTTAATTGAAGTAATACAGTTGTAGTTTTGAAATACACTCTAACTCGAGGAACTACATAGTTCATATTATAGGCAGCTGTGCAAAAGATCACATCATGACCATTTAAAATTCTTGCAGTCTATGTTCCACGGCTGCCTCCTTCATGTGCTGCACTCCACCTATTCTATTTGCAGTTCCCAAACCATGAAATATTCTCTTGTTTCTGAGTCTGTTCATCTTGTCTTTTAGCCTTGTTTGCCTTACTCCCACTTCCTACTTAGCTTTTTTTTTTTTAACCTTAAAAAAAACCTTGTCTGGGGGTAGAAACATAACATACAAAAAGCACAAAACATACTTAAAAGTGCCAACATTTGGTAATGCCATCCATTCAAAAATCAGAAAATGACAGGCACTTCAGAAGCCTACCATTCCACCCTTTCAATCACAATCCCTCTCTCCCACTCCGTGCTAACTTGACTTTTTCTTTGACTTTTATGGTCCTCAATTCCTTGCTCTTCTTCTTAATTAACTATACAAGAATGGTGGCGCTCATGGTAAAGAACATGCCTGCCAAAGCAGGAGACATAAGAAATGTGGATTTGATCCCCGAGTCGGGAAGGTCCCCTGGAGAAGCGCTTGGCAACCCACTCCAGTATTCTTGCCTGGAGAATTTCATGGACAGAGGAGCCTGGTGGGCTATGGTCCGTAGGGTTGCAAAGAGTTGGACATGACTGAAGCGACTTAGCATGCATGCATGCAAGAATGTAAATAAACACTATAGTTCAGTTTTCCCAATTTTTGGAGCTTTATGTAAATGGAATCATACAATATGTGCTTTTGTGTTTGTTTTCTTTCACTGAACATTAAGCTCGTGAGATTCATCTGGTACAGCTTGTGTAGTTATGATTTGTTTTTCTGATTGCATTATAGTAGAGGACCACAAAAGTACTGCCTATGGCCTGTTTTGTTGCATATGGTATGTTGACTCTACATTGGCTGAGCTGAGTAGTCAGGACAGAGATCACATGGCTCACAAAGCCTAAAATATTTGCTATCTGGCTCTTTTCAGAAAAAGCTGGTGTGCTGTGATTCATGGGGTCGCAATGAGTTGGACACAACTGAGCGACTGAACTGAACTGAACTGAGTCTTACTTCCATAGTATAGGGTTGCACTGTATGTACAGGTACATGTGCTCAGTCGCTCAGTAGTGTTTGACTCTTTGCAGCCCCATAGACTGTAGCCCTCCAGGCTCCCCTATCCATGGAATTTTCCAGGCAAGAACTGGAGTGGGTTACCATTTCCCATTTCAGAGGATCTTCCTGATCCAGGGATCGAACCTGCATCTCTTGTGTCTCCTGAACTGGCAGGCTGGTTCTTTACCACTACCACTACCTGGGAAGCCCTGCATCATATGATATACCATAATTTATTTTTCTAATCTCTTGTTTGTAGATTTCTAAGTTGTTCACTCTTTTGCGGTTATTATAAGTAGTCCTTCTATCAGTATTTTTGTATGTGCTGCTGGTGAATGCGTAGCCACGCTTCCACTGGGATATGGATCTTTGCTAAACAGATAATGACAAAGCATTTTTTTTTTCAAAGTGGTTGTACCAGTTTACAAACACCTGGTATCAGCAGTCTTTTGAGATTTTAGGGGCTTCCCTGGTAAAGAATCCACCTGCAATGCAAGAGACCTGGGTTCAATCCCTGGGTTGGGAAGAACCCCTGGAGAAGGGAATGTCTACCCAACCCAATAGTCTGGCCTGGAGAATTCCATGGACAGAGGAGCCTGGTCACAAAGAGTTGAAAATGACTTTCATTTTCTCAACATTTTAGCTGTTTTTTGGATAATTTGTAGTGGTTTCTCATTGTGGTTTTAGCATGCATTTTTCCTGATTACTAATGAAGCTGAGCCCAGTTTCATATGTCTGTTGGCCATTTGGATTTCCTGTTTTGTTATCTACCTGTCCAAATCTCTTGTCCATTTTTCTATTCAGTTGTTTTTTCCTTCTTGATTTTCAGTTTCATTTTGTGTATTATGGATACAAATCTTTGTCTAACTTCCACTCATTCTTTAGATGATAGGAGGTGGCAGTTAGAAAATTTTTTTTAAACATTTTTTAGCAACTAAGCAAGCTTTTTTTCTTAAAAAATTTTTATTTATTTATTTTTGACTGTACTGGGCCTTTGTTGCTTTGTGCGTGCTTCTTCTTCTTGTGGTGAGTGGGGGCTACTATTCATGCAATATGTGGGCTTCTCATTGCAGTGGCTTCTCTTGTTGTGGAGCACTGACTGCAGGGCACGGGCTTCAGTAGTTTCGGCACATGGGCTTAGTAGTTGTGGTTCCTGGTTTTATTTTTATTTTTATTTTTGGTTCCTGGTTTTAAAACACTGACCCAGTATACATGGCACATGGGCTTAGTTGCCATGAAGGGCATGTGCCATCGTCCCAGACCAGGGATTGAACCTGTGTCTCCTGTATTGGTAGGTGGATTCTTTACCACTTGAGGGAAGCCTGAGGTGGAACGTCTTTTAAGGAGTCTTTTTGGATCTACCTATCAAGTGGAGGTGCTCTTCTTTCCACCTCTACAACCCTCAGATTTCTAGCAAAGCCTGTATCACAGCATAGAGTGTTTGCACTGTAAATGAATGCCCCTCAGCAGGATGCTCACTAGGTTGCAGGTTCTTACAAGTCAAGGACTAGGCTTTACTTATCTCTGTATCCTCATTCTGAGCTCAGTAGGTGCTGAGTAAGTGTTAGTTCAGAGAATAAATAAATGTCCACCCAGATATAAGAAAAAACCCCAATATAATGTAGATTGCCAATAGAAATGTATTTTCCTCCCAATATCAATATTTATTCAAGTGGGTTGAAAAGTGAAAGTGAAGTTGCTCAGTGGTGTCCAGCTCTTTGCGACCCCATGGACTGTAGCCTACCAGGCTCCTTGGTCCATGGGATTTTCCAGGCAAGGGTACTGGAGTGGGTTGCCATTTCCTTCTCCAGGGGATCTTCCCAACCCAGGTCTCCCAAATTGTTAGCAGATGCCTTACCATCTTAGCTAACAAGTGGGTTAACTGTATGCTATTATCAGAGATTCCCTACTCCCCCAGGTCAGAATGGGATCTTTCTCTTTCATAACAGTCTGAAATTGTGAGGTTTTATTACATTTTTAAACCAAAATATCCCACCAATTTAAACATAAGAAAAGTCTGTATGCAGTTTTTCACCTGGTAGGAGTTTGCACTAGGCACCATGTCAAAGATTATGTTGATGCTTGAGTAAATTTAGCAATTTTTGCTATAAATTTCTTTTTATGCAGCATTTTACATTTGAAAATCTTTTGACGGCTTGAGAAAATATTCAAGAACTTATGAGTCAAACAGATATAGAAAATTTAGCTGGACTGACCTTCCTTCTTTCCTTCCTTCCCTCATTTCTGATACTTTATTCATCTCTTGATGATTTTTAGATGCATTCTCTTCAGTGCTGCATTTTCATTCTTCTTGAAAGTTCTCTAGTATTTAAAATTACTGATCATTTCTTGCTTTTTGAAACCCTTCGTTTCCTTGTTTTCTCTGGTGCTATATAAGTTGCAGTTGTCCTCAGACTCTGTCATTTTTGTTGGAGGTGGTTTAGTTGCTAAGTCGTGTCCAACTCTTTGAAACCCCATGGACCGTAGCCTTCCAAGTTCCTCTGTTCCATGGGATTCTCCAAGCAAGAATACTATTGTGGGTTGCCATTTCCTTCTCCAGGGGATCTTTCCAACCAGGGAATTGAGCCCAGGTGTCCTGCATTGTAGGCAGATTCTTTACTGACTGAGCTACAAGGGAATGCCTTGTAGACTCTGTCATTTTTGTTGAATAGTCCTCAATACCATTAAATATGCCTGATGACTCAGCCCAAGACACTTATGCTCTGCCCATATTCTCCTCTTTTAAGACTTTATTTACTTCAAGTCCTCCTGGAAGTCATCATCTCCAGCTGTGTACCTATAACTCTCTCTGCCAGGATGTTCCACTGCCACCTCACAGGCATCGTGCCTGGAATGGAATTGCTGTTTCACCCACTGACTCTTTGTGGGATGCCCCTCGTATTGTGGGAGGCATGGTTATTCCCACAGTTACTCAGGCTCAGAACTGGGAAGTTATCCTGGATTTATCATTTTTTCTGTTCCTTTCTATCCAGCCAGCCACAGGCTAAGTTCCTCTTTGGTAATGTCTGTTACAAATGCCCCTTGCATCCTCTCCTCATTGCAGGTCCACATTGTCAGTCAAGTCCGATTCTTTGCGACCCTATAGACTGTAACTTGCTAGGCTCCTCTGTCCACAGGATTCTGCAGGTAGAAATACTGGAGAGGGTTGCCATACCTTCCTCCAAGGGATCTTCCCAATCTGGGGATCTTTCTGATCCAGGGATCTTTCCAATCCAGGAATTGAGGCCGTGTCTCTTATGTCTCCTACACTGGCAGGTAGGTTCTTTACCCCTAGCACCTCCTGGGAAGCCCATTATTTCAGCACCACTTATTGGCCATCAGTCTTGTGCCAAACAGTGTGCCAAACACAGCAATGCAAAGGTGGACACGGTATACTTCCTGACCTTGAGGAGTTCATAATCTTTTCCAGTCTGACCAATTAGAATTTAAAATACCATAAGGCAAAAACTATGTGTTATTTCTTTTTGTATTTCATTACTTATCAGCATCTTCTATGGAATCCATACATCAATATATTTATTACTGTAACAATGATAACAAAAGACAATGAGAGTTTCTGTTCTCATAATAAGAAAGCTAGCCAGGGCCCAGCAAAATTTTTCTCAATGCGTTTTTATGTAATTCTATTAGAAAGTAAAATAAGGAAGTTACCATCCATCCTTCTTTTGGGTTTCTAATATTATAGAAATTTCTTTTTAATCATAAAGCTATACATGCTCTAAAAATCTTTAAGGCCATGGTTATTCAGATTATTTTCTGGGATTGCACAAGAAGGCAAACCAACCCTTCTCGATCATTTGCAGAGTTCATTTAACTTTTCACTAATAAATTCTGTAATGTGTGTCAGAAACTCTGACACACACTCTCATAAATACACATGTATAGATTACTATACAATAATTCAGAAAATTTATCACAAAGACTGTGCTGAAATCTCAATAGTGCAATTAGTAGACCTGGCATAAAGCTAGGAGGGATAATACTTAACTTTTATTAAGTGATTCTGTGCATGGGTGCTCAGTCACTCAGTCATGTCTGCCTCTTTGTGACTCTATGGACTGTAACCTGTCAGGCTCCTCTGTCCATGGGATTATCCTGGCAAGAATACTGGAGTGGGTTGCCATTTATTCACCCAAGGGATCTTCCTTACCCAAGGGTTGAACCTGTGTCTCCTGCATTGCAGGCAGATTCTTTACCACTGAGCCACCTGGGAAGCCCTGCTTATTAAATGCCAAGTATTTTTTCAAAGAGATTATTTTGTATAATCTCCTTTAATCCTTAAAACAATTCTATTATGTAAGCACCATTAGAATCCCCATTTTATAGATGAGGAAGCTGAGATACAGCAAAGTTCATAAACTTGCTAAGTTAGTGAGTGAAAGCCTAGATTCAGAAGCCAGGAACTTGACTCCAGACCCTTGTGTGCTTAATGATTAGACTATTATTTCTCCCATAGGAAATGGCAACCCTAGTCCATGGGGTTGCAAGAATCGGACACAACTTAGCAACTAAACAACCACCACCACCAGAGATATATAAATAATGGCTCAAAGTCCCCACTGCACTAAAAAACAAGTGTGGGAAAGGCACACACACACACACACACACACACACACACACACACACACATAGAGGGAATGGAACTAAATGGAAAACAAATTGTTCAAGATAATTATAGCCACTATAACACAGGGCACTGAAAATTTCAAAGGGTCTCCTGCCCCACTGGGACTAACTCCCTATCCAATGTTCTCTATTGGGAAAAACAGAGGAGAACAATGTAAGAGACAGGCTCTTCATGAGCACACACAGCTGTCGCCACCAGACCATTTTGTTTCCTGGAAGGTTGCTCACTGCACATGGGCTCTGAGAGGCAGAAGATGCCACTATTCAGTAGTCCTTACAGCAACTCCAGGTCAGAATGGCTGGGGCTAAACCTAGAAGGCTGGTGTGCTTTAACCCCCATGTGACTCACTCCTCTGTACATTAGAGGAATAGGTGGGGGTGAGGTACAACAGAAGAGAACAGGGTGATTTGTGGAGCTGGGCTGATACTGAGTTTTGGCTTCTGAAGCAAAGGCAGAGACACAAACAAAACAAAACCAAAAACATGTGGAAGAATCGGAGAGAAAGGGAACACCAGGAGACTAGGTGCCTGGAGCAAATAGGAACCAGGTGCAACTTTAAAATACATGCTTGCTTCCTGAGTTAGTGTTTGCAAACTATGCCCGTATCTCCACTTTATATTGTAATATTCTATCATCTCATCCAAACACTTAGAGTGAAAGGTAGAAATTTTACTCCTTTCACAGAGAAAAGGGCTTCTAATAATAACAAAACCAAAATGACTTTTGAAGAAAACTAGATCTTTCTGATTCAAGGATGGTTGCATTTAAACAAATTTGTTTGACACTGCTAACACTGTTGGGAAGAAATAAATCAGAAAAAAAATTCAAGTTACTTTAAGACCTATGGGGATTTGTGTAGCAAATCTTAAAGCACAGATCAGAATGGCTCTGGCCTAATATTTATGAACAGATAAGGTTTTGAGGTTAAGGAAAATATGTGTTCGTGTCCTTGAATTTATAAAAATCAGTCCTAAAAATTAATTGACGACAATCAATGGAGAAAATATAGCACCACATTACAAATGTTTTCTCAAATGATGGTTTTTGAAAAAGTATAGAAAAATTCATTTGAGTAGTTACTTCTCTGATTATCACCATTATCTTTATCTACTTTTAACTTTCATCATTAAAAAGAAAAGTAAGAATATTGACAGTTTTCCTTTTGGTAGCCTTAACCTTAGGTAAAAATGGAAAAGTAAATACATTAAAAATATATGTACAGACTTTGCATATGCCTCTAGAAGGGAGTTTGTTTGCTGGCTAGCTCAGTTTTTGACAAAGGAAAATGGGCTGCTCTTGCTATTTGCACAAAGATGCACTGTTTACAGAACAAACCAAAAAATGGAGAATTTGTGTTTAAAAGAAATTAATATCCAACCTGATAATATACTTAGTATAAATCTATTAACTGATAAAATGTGCAGCTTATTAGAATTTAAAAGCATAACTTGCCAACAAGAACTTAATACTAATATCTGGACATTCTAATAGCAAGCAAGACACTCAACTTCATTTTTAGTACCCTATAATTAAAGATATACTTCTGCTTTTTAAAAACTAAGTTTTATCAATGTCATTGTACAGTAAAGTTTCCAAAAGAAGTGAGGTAAAGTATATGTGAAGTTGAGCTGCCTCTATTCTGTGCACAAGTCTGCCATCTGGGCTTGTTTATTTGTGTTTCCAACTTTCTGGAACAGGGAGTTTCTCTGTTAGAGACCTGGTATCAAGCAAAGGAAGTATCTTACAGAAGACTATAGTTTTTTCTTTTTTACTGTATTTTCAAACTTCAGGTTTAGTTTGGTCAAAAATATCAAGTGACTAGCACAATCACAACATTTAACACAGCTGGAGGCCTCAGAATTGTCTTAGCAAATATCCTTCCACATGATGCAAGTAACATTTCCTACATGCCACCTTCTTGTGCCTTTCAGATCTTTTTCAAAACATAAACTGTCATTAAGGCTATAGCTACTTGGCTGAGAAAGCAAGCGTTTTTCATGTATCCTTCTACAAATAAGCATTTGATTTAAAAGTGAAAGAACTGTTTCCAAGCAGTTTTTCTAATTTTATAGAGTACATATGAGCCAAATTTACAAAAAACAAAGCAAACAAAACTGAAATCTTTCAGAATGTAATTAAGAAACAAAGCATTATTGTTAGATTGATTGCACAATCTAATTACGAAGCACCATGTAAAAAGCCACAAACCAACCCTTTAAAAAACTAGTAGTCCTTTATCTTTGAAATCTTTCATTTAACAAATAAAATAGAAGCAAAAATACCTTGTAATGTAAAGTCCAGCAATACATATTCGTAAGCAAATTCTGTCTTTGTTTCCACTTGCGGTCTCTTCAGGGTAGAAAATATTTTTCCAGGGCTGCTATCATCAGGGTCTTCTAGCTTTCTAAGTCCGCACCCCATGGCAAAATCTGTAAGGAATTAAATTGCAGAATAGGGGAGGGAGACCAGAAAACTCTGTTGTTTAAGCTGCAAAAAGAAAGTTACAGACTTAACTGCTTGGATTTTTTCCGCTAAAATATAGATACTCAAAAAGAAAACATTTGAGTCCAAAGAAAGGAGCTGAAGATTTTTTCTATCCATTTTTCTGTAAAGTCGCTGAACCCATGATGATTAAGCTACAGCTCTGGGAGGCTGGGCTTGATCTTAGTAGAAACATGCAAGCTGCTACAACTTAGCGGAGAATTTCCATGCCACGTCAATTTACAGCCAGCCCCCTACCAGAGTTCTGTCGCTCAGGGCACCAACAGTGCTTTGTCTATTCCAGTTGGCTGGATGATAAAGAAGGTGTCCAGAAACGGAAATAAAAAGGCAAAAGTGCAAATCAGATGGAAATACCTACAAGTAGAGGCTATATTCAGACATAGTGGCATGCAATTCTTTTTCTGTTTTCTCATTTCCCTCTTTCTTGCGCCCACCCCCTCCTTCCTCCCTGCTACTACCAAGAAAGCAAAAGGAGAGAGAGAGAGAGAATGAAAAAAATGGATTCTCAACGTGATTGGAAACAAAAATCATTTCCAGAAAGGAAGTCAGGAAACTATTTCTGGAGTCTAGAAGGAAAAAAGTTAAAGTTAAAACTCCATTCTTAGTCTTTAGATAGCACTTTTGAGGATTTCTTTTCACATGAAGGTTTTTTTTTGTTGTTGTTGGAAAAATCATATTCTAAACTGCCACAAATAAAATGTTTATATTAAACATAATAAAAAGATTTAACTGCAAAGAAGAGACATTAATGTGGATTATTAATTTCACTAACATCTATAAAGTTTAAAATATTCTGTTAGAAGACTTATGATAGTAACTAACATTTCCACAGGTCCCGGAGTATCCTCAACTAAACAACAACTGACAACTTGATTCATTCAGCCTTACAAGTTGCTATTTACCTGAAGTCAAGAACAATTCATAATGGAACAATGTAATGAGTGTTACTGTATTTTACCATTTACATATCATTCTGATGGGTATGACATACTAATCAGAACTGTGAGCCCTGGAATCAGACTACCTGGGTTCAAATACAACTTCTCATGCCTACTAGAGACATGATCTTGGGCAAGTTATGGACCTCCCAAGTTTCAATTTCCTCCCTTGTAAAATGGAGTTAATAATAGTACTTACCTCACAGGCTTGTTACGAAGGTTGAAAGAGATAATCTTATCTCATATCTTAACATCATGATTGGCAAATAGCATAAAATAAATTTGTTAATGTGCTTTTACATTATAAAACAGGGTTGAGAATAGTAATAGAAAGGAAGTGATTCTGCCACCATTCCCATTATTTACAAAGCAAATCTTGATCAATTTCAGATTTTATAGAACACAAGTCTGAAAAGATTTTTCAGTTACATTGAAGAGTGCACATGAAAACTCTCAAAAAGGGATAGATTATTTAGTTTGTAGATCACTGTGACCTTTTGTCTCTTCTTTCTGCCTTCTTTAAATAGCTTACTTCTCAGAAGTGTTTTTTAACAGAGGAAAATTCCATAGTCTTTCATTCTCAAGGATGAGCAGGATTGGTCATAAGCAACTTCTGGGTAAATTTGGCTAAAAAGACAGCAGATTCTGATTTAGTGTGACTGATTTGACTATTCCCAGTGTTTCCATACCTGTCATTTTTCATGTTCTCTTTTGCTATGAGCTGTAGAATGGCACAAATAGAATATTTGAAGCTCACTGATCAAGATTGCTGGAAGAAATATCAATAACCTAAGGTAGGCAGATAACACCACTCTTATGGCAGAAAGTGAAGAGGAACTCAAAAGCCTCTTGATGAAAGTGAAAGAGGAGAGTGAAAAAGTTGGCTTAAAGCTCAACATTCAGAAAACGAAGATCATGGCATCCGGTCCCATCACTTCCCCATGGGAAATAGATGGGGAAACAGTGGAAACAGTGTCAGACTTTATTTTTTTGGGCTCCAAAATCACTGCAGATGGTGACTGCAGCCATGAAATTAAAAGACGCTTACTCCTTGGAAGAAAAGTTATGACCAACCTAGATAGCATATTCAAAAGCAGAGACATTACTTTGCCAACTAAAGTCCACCTAGTCAAGGCTATGGTTTCTCTAGTGGTCATGTATGGATGTGAAAGTTGGACTGTGAAGAAAGCTGAGCACTGAAGAATTGATGCATTTGAACTGTGGTGTTGAAGAAGACTCGTGAGAGTCCCTTGGACTGCAAGGAGTTCCAACAAGTCCATTCTAAAGGAGATCAGTCCTGGGTGTTTATTGGAAGGACTGATGCTAAAGCTGAAACTCCAATACTTTGGCCACCTCATGTGAAGAGTTGACTCATTGGAAAAGACCCTGATGCTGGGAGGGATTGGGGGCAGGAGGAGAAGGGGATGACAGAGGATGAGATGGCTGGATGCCATCACCGACTTGATGGACATGAGTTTGAGTAGACTCTGGGAGTTGGTGATGGACAGGGGGGCCTGGCGTGCTGCAATTCATGGGGTTGCAAAGAGTCGGACATGACTGAGTGACTGAACTGAACCCCTATTGCTGTACTTGGTAAATTATTTATTAAATAATCACTGTATTATTAAGTATCTGCTATGTTCCAGGCACTAAATTAAATGCTGGCTGGGTACACAAGCTGACTAAATGTGGCCTCTGCCCTAAAGAAACTGAATTCAGTTTCAGAAACTGAATTCAGTTTCAGAAACTGAAGACAGACTTATAAACAGATAATTTCAATTTGATTTGGTAGCTGCTAAGATAGCATGCTTCCAATTTGCCTTGATTCATGGACCTGACATTCCAGGTTCCTATGCAATATTGCTCTTTACAGCATTGGACCTTGCTTCTATCACCAGTCACATCCACAGCTGGGTATTGTTTTTGCTTTGGCTCCATCCCTTCGTTCTTTCTGGAGTTATTTCTCCACTGATTTCAAGTGGGCCTTAGAAAGCATCACTATGAACAAAGCTAATGGAGGCGATGGAATTCCAGTTGAGCTATTTCAAATCCTGAAAGGTGATGCTGTGAAAGTGCTGCACTCAATATGCCAGCAAGTTTGGAAAACTCAGCAGTGGCCACAGGACTGGAGAAGGTCAGTTTTCATTCCAATCCCAAAGAAAGTCAATGCCAAAGAATGCTCAAACTATCGTACAATTGCACTCATCTCACATGCTAGTAAAGTAATGCTCAAAATTCTCCAAGCCAGGCTTCAGCAGTATGTGAACCGTGAACTTCCTGATGTTCAAGCTGGTTTTAGAAAAAGCAGAGGAACCAGAGATCAAATTGCCAACATCTGCTGGATCATGGAAAAAGCAAGAGAGTTCCAGAAAAACATCTATTTCTGCTTTATTGACTATGCCAAAGCCTTTGACTGTGTGGATCACAATAAACTGTGGAAAATTCTTCAAGAGATGGGAATACCAGACCACCTGACCTGCCTCTTGAGAAATCTGTATGCAGGTCAGGAAGCAGCAGTTAGAACTGGACATGGAACAACAGACTGGTTCCAAATAGGAAAAGGAGGACATCAAGGCAGTATATTGTCACCCTGCTTATTTAACTTCTATGCAGAGTACATCGTGAGAAATGCTGGGCTGGAAGAAACACAAGCTGGAATCAAGATTGCCGGGAGAAATATCAATGACCTCAGATATGCAGATGACACCACCCTTATGGCAGAAAGTGAAGAGGAACTCAAAAGCCTCTTGGTGAGAGTGAAAAAGTTGGCTTAAAGCTCAACATTCAGAAAACGAAGATCATGGCATCAGGTCCCATCACTTCATGGGAAATAGATGGGGAAACAGTGGAAACAGTGTCAGACTTTATTTTTTTGGGCTCCAAAATCAGTGCAGATGGTGCCTGCAGCCATGAAATTAAAAGACGCTTACTCCTTGGAAGAAAAGTTATGACCAACCTAGATAGCATATTCAAAAGCAGAAACATTACTTTGCCGACTAAGGTCCATCTAGTCAAGGCTATGGTTTTTCCTGTGGTCATGTATGGATCTGAGAGTTGGACTGTGAAGAAGGCTGAGAGCTGAAGAATTGATGCTTTTGAACTGTAGTGTTGGAGAAGACTCTTGAGAGTCCCTTGGACTGCAAGGAGATCCAACCAGTCCATTCTGAAGGAGATTAGCCCTGGGATTTCTTTGGAAGGAATTATGCTAAAGCTGAAACTCCAGTACTTTGGCCATCTCATGTGAAGAATTGACTCATTGGAAAAGGTTCTGATGCTGGGAGGGGAGGGGGAGGAGAAGGGGACGGCAGAGGATGAGATGGCTGGATGGCATCACTGACTCGATGGACGTGAGTCTGAGTGAACTCTGGGAGTTGGTGATGGACAGGGAGGTCTGGCGTGCTGCGATTCATGGGGTCGCAGAGAGTCAGACACGACTGAGCGACTGAACTAAACTGAACTGAACTGAAGATAGCATGCATAGGATGCTATAGAAACTCTCGAAAGAGCCTGTAACTCAGCTTGGAAAGTATAACAGAGCTGTTTTCAAGGATGAGTATGCATAAGATAGAGCTGGGGAGTATGTGCCAGGAAAAGGCAAAAGCATGAACCATACTACGGAATCATGAAAAAATATGGCATGAATTTGAAGGAGTACAACACAGTTGAGAATTACTAGAGCATAAAATTTGAAAGAAGACTAAGCTTTAAGGGAGGCAAGAGTCAGTGTAATGGGCTTTCTAAGTTGCACAAAGGGAATTTTGACTTTATTTTGTATACAACAAAGGAAAATCATATAATCAAATGGAAAAATTAAAGGAGGAGTTTGCAACAAGCGAGTGACATAAGTGTTTTTGGTAGGTTACTATGGTTGATTTGAGGAAGATGGTCTTAATAGGATCAAAATGGGGGAAGGACAGTCATTCTGGAAAGTACTGCAGTAGTCCAGTTGAGAGCTGATGATTGAACAGATGAATGACTAAGATGCATCATTATGTCCTCAAAGAATTTCTATTATCTCTAGAAAAAGGAAATGCACTTCCTTTAGTTCAGAATTGCATCACTTAATCATTTTTCTCTCAAAAGTCCAACAAAAGAAAATTTTGACTGTTAATCATATTTCAAAACACTATTTCCATGTCAATATGACACACATTCCTCCTATTTTAACTATATAGGATTATATTAATATTATGCTTAATAAACAGCATTTTGGTTATTTTCAATGTTTTATGGTGAAGAATTTTATAAAGATTACATTTTTCCCTACTTTGGATTAATTCCTAAATTCTTTGATTTTACTTCATAAATGGTCAGAGGAAATAGTTTACATACAAGGAAATCAGAAATAAGCTGAGAAAATGTATTCTAATGAGTAAATAATTTATTTACATTATTTACAGAAATATGTAGCTGGTTATAAACTGTTTAAGATATTAATGTTAGATGTTTTTTCTTTTTATTGGTCTCTTCTGCATGGCATGTGGGATCTTAGTTCCCTGACCAGGGATGGAAATTGCGCCCCCTGCATTGGAAGCTTGGAGTCACTGGAACAACAGGGAAGTTTTAGATTTTTCTTTATAACTGTATTTTGGGCAGTAAGCTTTTGTTTGTTATCACACATCTTTGCTCCATATCTCTTTAATGCTTGTACATTTTTAGACAAATACTTTTGGTTAAACAATGTCTTGCATCTCCAACTTGTACTTAAGAAAAACGTACATTTCTTCAATAATATATTTTTCCATTTGAAAAAAATGTCTGTTTTCTGGTTTTGTTATTTTTTTTAAAAATAAACTTGATATTTTAGAATAATATTAGATTCACAGAAAAATTGAGTGGAAAGTACAGAAAGTTTCTATAAATCCTCTTATCCCCACTCAGGCACAACCTTCCACTAGCATCCAGTACCATTGTGGCACTGTTATGGTGCATTTGTTACAATCAATCACACATCACTGATACATCATTATTATTCAGAGTCCTTAGATGACATTAGAGTTAATTCCTGGTGTTGTACCTTTTGACAAATAGGTACAGCAAATTTTTGACAAATATATATTGAAATATATCCACCATTGCAGTATCATACAGAATTGTTTTCACTGTCTTAAAAATCTGTGCTCTACCTATTCATCCCATCTTTATTTCTTGTTTAACTTTTGATGTATCTGCTAATTGTAATATAAATGGTAAAATAGTCAGTTCTTTCCCCCCTCTGATATTCAACTGTCACAATCATATTTGTTTTCGTAGATAATCTTTTGCCTGTCGTGTATCCCCAGGTTTGTTGTACATTGAGTAATTACATTAAGTAGGATACATTTCTGGAATAAATGTTTTTTAACATTGGTCATTTTTTTCTATTGATTTATATTTGCCGTCAATTATAGATTTCAGGGACAGTTTTCAGTTCTGTACTGTATAGGGGGTTTTCCCAAGTGCAGACTCTTATGTGGTTAGATATGATGAAGATATAACATCAGTTGTCTATGTTCCAGTATGGCCCCAGTTAGTCTTTGAATGAATGAATGAATGAATGAGCTTTGTGAAACCATTCTCCATAATTTGTTGTTCAGTTGCTAAGCTGTGTGTGACCCCATGGACTGCAGCACGCCAGGCTGCCCTGTCCTACACTATCTCCTGGAGTTTGCTCAAACTCATGCCAGTTGAGTCAGTGATCCCATCCAACCATTTCAACCTCTGTCACCCTCTTCTCCTCCTGCCCTCAATCTTTCCCAGCATCAGGGTCTTTTCCAATCAGTCATCTTCTTCACACTAAGTGGCCAAATATTGGAGCTACAGCTTGAGCATCGGTCCTTCCAATGAAAATTCAGGGTGGATTTCCTTTAAGATTGACTGGTTTGATCGTGCAGACCAATGGACTCTCAAGAGTCTTCTCCAGAACCACAGTTCAAAAGCATTATTTCTTTGGTGCTCAGCTTTCTTTGTAATCGGTAGCATATTATTCTTATGGTAACTACTCAAGTTTGGAACATGTGAGTTCACTGAAGTCTTAAAGCTTCTAAGAGATATGTATCATCCAACCCATTCCGTAGAGAGAAAAGTTTTTGCATAATCATAAAATTTTAAAATTCAACCTATTTTATGTGGTCCTGATCCAAAAAAGAGGACTTCCCTGGTGGTTCAGTGGTAAAGAATCTGCCTGCCAATGCAGGAGACTCAGGAGACTTGGGTTTGATCCCTGGGTCAGGAAGATCCCCTGGAGGAGGAAATGGCAACCTACTCCAGTATTCTTGCCTGGGAAATCCCATGGACAGAGGAGCTTGGTGGGCTATAGTCCATAGGGGTCGCTAAAGAGTTGAAAGTGACTCTGCATGCAAGCAAGGCAAAAAAACCCCTCAAAACAACCAGTTTTATGAAATGCCTACTATATAGTAAGGCACTATGTGGACACAAAGATCAAAAAGCCAGTTTATGTTCTCCAGAATTCACAACCTAGCAGACCAACATTGAGTTTTAACTATTTAATGTAAGATTAGATTCAAAGTGTAGTCAAATTTCCTAAGTAATTAATGACTTATTAAAAGCACCATGCTGTGTGCTTAGTTGCTCAGTCCTGTCTGACTCTTTGCGACCCCACGGACTGCAGCCTGCCAGGCTCCTCTGTCCATGGGACTCTCCAGGCAAGAATACTGGAGTGGGTTGCCATGCCCTCCTCCAGGGGATCTTCCCGACCCAGGGATTGAACCCACATCTCTTATGTCTATTTGCATTGACAGGCAGGTTCTTTGCCACTAGCATAACCTGGGGAGCCCCCTACTTCTGTTTAGGGAAATGCAAATCAAGACCACAGTGAGATAACATTTTATTACAGTAAAATACAAGCAATAAAAACTTACCATTTTAACGTTTATTTTTTATAATTTATTCTTTAATTGGAGGAAAATTGCTTTAAAATTCTGTGTTGGTTTTGCTGTACAACAACACAATTCAGCCATAATTATATGTATATCACATCCCTCCCTCCTCTCCTCTCACCTCACCCTTCTAGGTCATCAGAGTACCAGGCTGAGCAGCATGTGTTACATAGTAACTTCTTACCAGCTATTTTATACATGGTAGTGTAGAAGGCAATGGCACCCCACTCAAGTACTCTTGCCTGGCAAATCCCATGGACAGAGGAGCCTGGTAGGCTGCAGTCCATGGGGTTGCTGGGAGTTGGACACGACTGAGCGACTTCCCTTTCACTTTTCACTTTCATGTATTGGAGAAGGAAATGGCAACCCACTCCAGTGTTCTTGCCTGGAGAATCCCAGGGACGGGGGAGTCTGGTGGGCTGCCGTCTATGGGGTCACACAGAGTTGGACATGACTGAAGTGACTTAGCAAGTGTATATATGTTGATGCTACTTTGTCTATTCATCCCACTCTCTCCTTCCCCTACTATAGTCACAATTCTGTTCTCTATATCTGCATCTCCATTCCTTCCCTGCAAACAAGTTCATCAATTTCATTTTTCTAGATTCCATATATATGCATTAATATATGATATTTGTTTTTCTCTGACTTACTTCACTCTGTGTAACAGGGTCTAGTTTAATCCACCTCACTAGAACTCACTCAAACTCATTTTTTATGGCTGAGTAATATTCCATTATATGTATGTACCACATTGTCTTTATCCATTCATCTGTTGATGGACATCTATGTTGCTTCCATGTCCTAGATATTGTAAATAGTGTTGCTATGAACATTGGGAGTACATGTGTCTTTTTCTATTATGGTGGGATTGCTGGGTCATATGCTAGTTTTATTCTTAGTTTTTTAAGGAATCTCCATACTGTTCTCCATAGTGGCTTTATTAATTTACATTCCCACCAACAGTGTAAGAGTGTTCTCTTTTCTCCACATCCTCTCTAGCATTTATTCTTTGTAGATTTTTCAATGATGGCCATTCTGACTGGTGTGAGGTGATACCTCGTTGTAGTTTTATTTTGCATTTCTCCAATAATGAGCAATGCTGAGCATATTTTCATTTGTTTATTGGCCACCTATATGTCTTCTTTGGAGAAATGTCTGTTTTATTCTGCCTATTTTTTATTGGGCTATTTGTTTTTCTGATATTCAGCTATATGAGCTGCTTATATATTTTGGAGATTAATCTTTTGTCAGTTGTTTCATTGGCAAGTATTTTCTCCCATTCTCAGGGTTGTCTTTTAATCTTGTTTATTGTTTCCTTTGATGTACAAAAGATTTTGTTTCATTAGGTCCCATTTGTTTATTTTTGTTTTTATATGCATTACTCTAGGTGGGGGGTCAAAGAGGATCTTGCTGTGATTTATGTCAAAGAGTGTACTGCCTACATTTTCCACTAAAGCTTTATAGTTTCTCGTCTTACATTTATGTCTTTAATCCATTTTTGACTTTATTTTTGTGTATGGTGTTAGGTGTTCTAGTTTCATTCTTTTATACATAGCTGTACAGTTTTCCCAGCACAACTTTTTGAAAAGGCTGTCTTTTATTTACTGAATACTCTTGCATTCTTTGTCAAAGATAAGATGCTCATAGGTGTGTGGGTTTATCTCTGGGTTTTCTCTCTTGTTCCATTGGTCTATATTTCTGTTTTTATGCCTGTACCTTACTGTCTTGATGACTATAGCTTTGTAGTATAGTTTGAGGTCAGGAAGGTTGATTCCTCCAGCTCCATTTTTCTTTCTTAAGATTGCTTTGAGAGGGCTTTCCAGGTGTTGCTAGTGGTAGAGAACCCACTTGCCAATGCAGGAGACATAAGAGATATGAATTTGGGAGGAAGGCATGGCTTGAGAAAAAAAAGATTGCTTTGGCTATTCAGGGTCTTTTGTTTCTATACAAATTGTGAAAAATTTTGTTCTAGTTCTGTGAAAAATACCCTTGGTAATTTGATAGGGATTGCACTGAATTGGTAGATTGCTTTGGGTGTGCAGACTCAGTTGTGTTCGACTCCTTGTGACCCCGTGGACTGTAGTCTGCCAGGCTCCTCCATCCATGTAATTTTCCAGGCAAGAATACTGGAGTGAGTTATCATATCTTATAATCAATTTCACAGTATTGATTATTCCAATCCAAGAATATGGTATATCTATTTGTTTGTGTCATCTTTGATTTCATCAGTGTCTTATGGTTTTCTGTATACAGTCTTTTGTCTCTTTAGGTAGGTTTATTCTTAAGTATTTTATTCTTTTTGTTGCAATGGTGAAGGGATTGTTTCCTTAATTTCTCTTTCTGATTTTTCATTGATAGTGTATAGGAAGAATGCAAGACATTTCTGTGTATTAATTTTATATCCTGTGGCTTTACTGTATTAATTGATTAGCTCTAGTAATTTTCTGGTGGCTTCTTTAGGGTTTCATTTTAACTATTTTAAAGTGTACAGTTCAGTGGCATTAAGGACAGTTGATCATTGAACAACATGGGGGTTAGGAGCACAAACCTCCATATAGTGGAAAATTTGAGTGTAACTTTACAGTAAGCCCCTCTGCATCAGTGGATTCAACCAACAGTGAATTGTGTAGTGTGCATTTAAAAATCTGCATATAAGTGGATAAATCCATGTTTTTCAAGGGTCAGCTGTACATTCACAGTGCTGTACAATGATCATTATCTAGCACTAGAATTTTTTATTACCCCCCACGTAGTAAACTCTATCCTTTAAGCATTCACTTTTCTTCCATTCCAACCTTCCTTTACCCCGAGGCAACCACTAGTATGTATTTTTGTGCATTTGTCTATTCTATTTCATATAAATGGAATATAAAACATGTGGTCATTTGTGTCTGGTTACTTTTAAAGATTTATCTATGTGGTGGTATTTATCGGTACTTTATACGGCTGTAGAATATTCCACTGCCTGGATATTTGATTATCTAGTCATCAGAACATAGATATTTGGGTTGTTTCTACCTTTTGGTTATTGAGACTAGTGTTTCTATGAATATTAGTGAGATAACTCATTTTATACTTATTTGACTGTCAAAAATGAAGAAGTGGATGATATCAAGAATTAGGGAGAATTCTTTAAGGGTAAGTCACGACTGAGCGACTTCACTTTCACTTTTCACTTTCATGCATTGGAAAAAGAAATGGCAACCCATTCCAGTGTTCTTGCCTGGAGAATCCCAGAGACGGGGGAGCCTGGTGGGCTGCCGTCTATGGAGTCACACAGAGTTGGACACGACTGAAGCGACTTAGCAGCAGCAGCAGCAGCACTGATGGGAATATGAATTTGTTTAATCATGCTAGAAAATAGCATTATCTTGTGAAATTGAACTTTTACATCCTATATGATTGAGCAATAGCACTCTTAGATATACACCCATGAGAAACTTGAGCATGTAAGAACCAGGATATATATATAGATGAGAAGGTTAATAGCAGTACTGTTTCTCAGAGTAAAAAACTTGAACCACTTAAATGTGTATTACCAGCCATTTATTTTAAGGAGTTCTGCTATAAAGGGAAGGAAAAAAATGGAACAGTAGTGGAGATTGAGAATTTTTTTCTTTTTAAGATGAGGGGAAAATAGCATATTTTTATGTTTAAGAATTGATTACATGGACAAGGTGAAAGAAAGAATTATGGAGAAAAAAATTTCTGGAGAATCTGATTTCTCAGATACTGGATTTTTCTCCTAGTTTTGGAGGGTACTGTACATACCTTCCAGTTTTATCTATCCTTCTCTTGCCCCTTCTTAAACTACTTGACCAAACAGCATATCAACTAAGTACCCAAAGGCTATTTGTATATCTGTTGTAACTCCTATAGAGCATCTACTTTCTCTATCACCACAGAAATCAGATCCAACTTACTGTACACCTCAACTCATAAATTACTGTGCAGCAGTCAAAATGAATTATAGAGTTACAGGCAAAAAGGATGAATCTACTACAGGTAGTATGATATCTTTTTTTTCTTTTGGCTGTGCCAGCATGGCTTTTGCAATCTTAGTTCCCAGACTAGAGATTGAACTTGGGCCATGCAGTGAAAAGGCCTAATCACTGGACCACCAGGGAATTCCCATGATATCATTTTTTAGAATGTTTAATACATGCAAAATTAAACAATATGTTGCTTTGTTGTTGTGCACTTTCTAAATCCTATCCAACTCTTTGCGACCCCATGAACTGCAGCACACCAGGCTCCCTTGTCCTTCACTATTTCCAAGTTTGCTCAAATTCATGTCTATTGAGTCAGTGATGCCATCCAACCAGCTCATCCTCTGTTGCCCCCCTCTTCTCCTGCCCTCAATCTTTGCCAGCATCAGGGTCTTTTCCAATGAGTCCACTCTTGGCATCAGGTGGCCAAAATACTGGAGCTTCAGCATCAGTCCTTCCAATGAATATTCAGGGTTGATTTCCTTTAGGACTGATTGGTTTGATCTCCTTGCAGTGCAAGGGACTCTCAAGGCTTTTGTCTCTATAGACTTAGACATACTATATATGTAGTAACATATATGCAAGATTCAGGACAATGATTACCTCTGGGAAGAAGACAGGAATACAAGGAGAAAGAGAGTACATAGACCTAAATCGCCAATGATCTCCTAGTTCAGTGGGTCTCAAATTTTAGTGTGCATCAGAATTCCTAGAAAGCTCATTAAAACCTAGATGGCTGGGAGCCCCCAGTTTTTTTGATTCAGGAGGTGAGTGTGGGGCCTAAGAATATGCATTTCTAACAAGGTTCCAGGTGCTGTTTTAATGCAGCTCTGCTGGGATCACACACAGAAAACCACTTCCAGTTTATAAATTGGATTGTAGGTTCACAGGCATTACATTTGCTTTATTAAAATAATATAATAAAGTTATGTTATTATTAAATCATTAAGTTAAATGGGAGAGAAAAAAGATGGCCAGTCATAGACCAAAGATGAGAGTTTGTCAAGAAGCAAGGTTTAATATGAATCCAGTTCTGGGCTCTGGAGGCATCCTTTTTGAAAATGCTAGGATTCCCTTACTAAAAGCAAACATGAAAAACACTTCTCTAGGAGAACCTCAGGATCATTTTAGAAGAATACTACTGGCAACTACACTGAGAAATAAATCTAAAGATTGTTTTTCTCCTTAGGTGCACAGGGAAAGCATTCCAGCTTTCTGAATCTCAATAATCTCTGCAAAGACTGGACATATCACAGGCTAACCTCTTTCATGGATTCAACAAAAAATGCATTTGAAGAAAATATTTCTGTTACTTTTTCAGATCTTACCCTTTCCTCAAGTGCTTTATTTAGGTCATTATTTTTCTTCCTTCCCTTCTCCCTCCTCCCTTCTGGATTTACTGTATCCACTAGGTTCTGAGAGGAAAATGTATATGATATTTTAGATTCCTACGCCGACCGGGCTATGTAGAGGGTATACTCCTGCAACTGGTCACTGACAGGAGTTTGAGGAATGCCTGAATATAAAATTCTTGCCCACAAGAAACTCAGCCTGGAGAAAAAAAAACAACAACAAAAACCCAAAAAACAGATCCATAAATATAAAATTATATCCCAGAGCAGGACAAGCAGCATATTATAGATACAAACTTATCTGCTTTCACAACCTCTCCTACACTCAGCTCCTCTAAGCTACGCTCGCTCGCTCCCACAATTCACAACATCTGCTCAGAGGCCCGTGGAGGGAGGAGCGCGGGAGGGGCGGCGGAGGGCCGGAGCTCGGGGCCGGACTTCATTGGCTTTCTGGCCGGAAGCGGCGGTGCGGCCCGGCTGCGCATGCGCCCCTCACACGTGCTTCCAGAACGCCCCCTCCGCCGCTTGAGATCCGCGGGCGTCATGCTGCGAGTTTCTGCCTTCCGGCTGCTAGGACGGAGGGGCGCGAGTAGGGTCTCGCTCTCGGAGGACTTTAGCTTACGCCACTACAGCTCGGGCCCTCTTGGTGTCCGCGACGATACCCGCGACTCGCGCGCCTACTTTACCACACCCATTTTCTACGTGAACGCAGCGCCGCACATCGGGCACCTGTACTCCGCGCTACTGGCGGACGCCCTGTGCAGACACCATCGCCTCCGAGTTCCCAGTGACGCCGCCACGGGATTCTCCACGGGTACCGATGAGCACGGCCTGAAGATTCAGCAGGCAGCCGCCGCCGCGGGCCTGGCTCCGTCCGAGCTGTGCGACAGAGTCTCTGCCCAGTTCCAGCAGCTTTTCCGGGAGGCTGACATCTCTTCCACAGACTTCATCCGCACCACCGAGGCCCGGCACCGGATAGCTGTGCAGCATTTCTGGGGGATGCTGAAGGCTCGGGGTCTTCTCTACAAGGGCCTCTATGAAGGTTGGTATTGCGCCTCCGACGAGTGCTTCCTGCCTGAAGCCAAGGTCACCAGGCAGCCGGGCCCGTCGGGGGATTTGTGTCCTGTATCTCTCGAGAGCGGACACCCGGTCTCCTGGACCAAGGAAGAAAACTACATTTTTAGGCTTTCCCAGTTCCGGGAGCCGCTCCAGCAGTGGCTGCGGGGCGACCCTGAGGCCATAAAACCGGAGCCATTCCATCACACAGTCCTTCAGTGGTTGGAGGAGGAGCTGCCGGACCTATCAGTCTCTCGAAGGAGTAGCCACTTGCACTGGGGCATTCCGGTGCCCGGGGACGATTCACAGACCATCTACGTATGGCTGGATGCCTTGGTCAACTACCTTACTGTAATTGGCTACCCAAACGCTGAGTTCAAATCTTGGTGGCCGAACACCTCTCATATCATAGGCAAGGACATTCTCAAATTCCATGCTATCTATTGGCCTGCCCTCCTCTTAGGGGCCGGCATGAGCCCACCACACCGCATCTATGTCCACTCCCACTGGACAGTCTGTGGTCAGAAGATGTCCAAGAGCTTGGGTAACGTGGTGGATCCCAGGACTTGTCTTGACCGCTATACGGTGGATGGCTTCCGCTACTTTCTTCTTCGGCAGGGTGTCCCCAGCTGGGATTGTGATTACTATGATGAAAAGGTGGTTAAGTTGTTGGATTCCGAGCTGGCAGATGCTTTGGGAGGTCTCCTGAACCGATGTACTGCCAACAGGATCAATCCTTCTGGGATCTACCCGGCTTTCTGCACTACTTGCTTTCCCAGTGAGCCAGGCTTGGTGGGGCCATCAGGTCGTGCTCAGGCAGAGGACTATGCTCTAGTGAGCGCAGTGGCCACTTTGCCCAAGCAGGTAGCAGACCACTACGATAACTTTCAGATCTATAAGGCTCTGGAGGCAGTGTCCAGCTGTGTCCGGCAGACTAACGGCTTTGTCCAAAGGCATGCGCCATGGAAGCTGAACTGGGAGAGCCCCGTGGATGCTCCCTGGCTGGGTACTGTGCTTCATGTGGCCTTGGAGTGTTTGCGAGTCTTTGGAACTTTGCTCCAGCCTGTCACCCCAAGCCTAGCTGACAGGCTGCTGTCTAGGTTGGGGGTTTCTTCCACAGAGAGGAGCCTTGGAGAGCTCCATTTCTTGTCTCGATTCTATGGACATCCATCACCTTTTGAAGGAAGGAGACTGGGACCTGAAACTGGGGTTTTGTTTCCAAGACTGGACCCGTCTAGGTCCTGGCTGGTAAAAGCCCACAAGACCTAGAAACTCAGTTCTTATTAGCTTGTTGTCAAAAAGTAAATTTGTTATTTTCTAATTTTTTGCATTTTCAGGGAAATTATATTAATGCTTTCTAAAGTGTTGCATCAAATGAGCACATAAGTAATGTCCCTGTGAATTTTGATAGCCTTTCAGGAGCCTACTCCCTACTTTTCAGTTCTGTGTGTCCATTAACCACTGTCCTTTGTACCCCAGTGTCTCTGAGATGTCTCCAGGGGTAAGAGACAACTTTGCTGATACTATTCCTTCTCATTGTGTACCTCCGTCCAAACCACAGTTATTTGCCCAGACTACCTCTCTTGGCTTGTTTTTCATTGGCCTGGCCTCTGCTAGGCAAAATGAGAGTGGGGGTTGGAGGCCCCCTACTTCAGCTTTTACTTTGTTATATATGTTGAGTCTCCTGTTGAAAACATTGTTTCATTAAACCTTTAAAAACCAGTGTCCTAGATTAGATGATTTTTGCCTATGTTTATTTTTAATTCTTAACAATCTTGACTCCCAGTTTTGCTAGTTAATTTTCCAGTAGTTGTGCTTTGTACCATTATACTTTAACCGGTAGATGGCTCTAGTCTCACATATTTAATTACTTAATGAGGTTTTAGAATATTTAAAATAAATTTTCTGCTTTGTAAGTTTGTATAATTTAAAGAAAAAATTTTATTTTCTTAAAATAAGGATAACTGCAATCACTGCTGTTTTACAGTAAGCAATAAAAAAGATCAAAATCCTCATTTCAGACTACTGAAAAAGGACATTCACTGCATTAGATGTTTAGTCAGCTAATAAGTAACTATCACATGTGTTTGGACCATGATAAATTATAAAGCTCTCCTGATTTACTTGGTATGTTAAAATTTTTTTAAACTTTTAATAACATTAGGTTTACAGGTGTGATTTAAAAAATCTATAGAAAGTTCAGAAGGGTAATCTTTTCTTTATATTTCTTGGTCTTAATTTTGTTATCCACATATATAATTTACCTTATATGATTTCTTTTGGTCAATCAGTATGTATAATACAGTATAGAAATTGTGGAATAGTTATTATAAATTTAATACATTTACTTTCAAGTAGTTTTTATTATTTCTTTTGCTCCTTTAACTTATTAAAGTTTAAAAGTTTTCTAAGTACCTTATTCAGATCAGTTCTGTTGCGTTTGTTGAAGGTGATGGTGAAGGGAGGAAATGATCAGTGCTCCAGGAATCTCAAACTGGACTTAGGGATCTCTCCGAGGCTCCATAAGAGAACATCACAGAGAAGATGTTAGGGTATCAATTTATACAGTGACTACAACATAGTAAGCCAGCATTATTTGCCCAGACTACCTCTCATGGCTAATCTCATAGGTGATTAGACAGCTAGGGCAAAGTTTAAAATGGGAACTTGCCTTGAGATATCCATTCTAAGCATGGTAGCAAGCAGAGAGAGCTCACTATGAAGTAAACTATTGTGCTAGTAGTTCCCCCACATTTATTCCGGGTGCTACTGTTCAGCTTCAGTTTCTGTTTATTAGGGTAGTGAGAGATTTCTGGTTGCTTGGGAACATTGCTTAGAAAAGAATGCTTGAAGGCATTCTAAGGGTGGAAGGACCATTTCTACCAGTGTTCTTTAGCTCCTCCTTATTCTTCATAATGTAATCTTGGGCTTTCCATAGGACATATTCCAGTTATCTGCTGGGATTACTAGGGTAGATTACTGGGACCTAGGATGGCATATAATATCTCTTGGGGCTGGAGAGCAGAGCAGTGAAAGAGATGGGATGTTTACATGGATGAAGGCAAACAGACTTGGAAAGCAGTGTTGATAACCTCTGCCTTTGTAGTGCCATTATAAGTCTTACAGCCCCTATCATGAATGGGGGGACAGTGTCTTTCACTGGAATGGTCTTTGCTATGGCCTAATAAGCAGAGACATTACTTTGCCGACTAAGGTCCGTCTAGTAAAGGCTACGGTCTTCCCAGTGGTCATGTATGGATGTGAGAGTTGGACTGTGAAGAAGGCTGAGCGCTGAAAAATTGATGCTTTTGAACTGTGGTGTTGGAGAAGACTCTTGAGAGTACCTTGGACTGCAAGGAGATCCAACCAGTCCATTCTAAAGATCAGCCCTGGTATTTCTTTGGAAGGAATGATGCTAAAGCTGAAACTCCAGTACTTTGGCCACCTCATGCGAAGAGTTGACTCATTGGAAAAGACTCTGATGCTGGGAGGGATTGGGGGCAGGAGGAGAAGGGGACGACAGAGGATGAGATGGCTGGATGGCATCACTGACTCGATGGACGTGAGTCTGAGTGAACTCTGGGAGTTGGTGATGGACAGGGAGGCCTGGCGTGCTGTGATTCATGGGGTCGCAAAGAGTCGGACATGACTGAATGACTGAACTGAACTGAATGCCGGTTAGTACACTGCACCTTGGCTTGCTGGGTGTTAATGGAGTTCCATTTGTGCAGTCTTGTCATTTGTGTAGGCACTTAAGTTCTACCAGAGTGTTTGTGGTAGCAGAGGACACAGGAAAACAGGGGGAGCCGAGAGGAAAGGATATAATTATTACAGAAGACAGGATATTTTGAGTGAAGAAATGTGGTAAGTTGGATAGGACTTACTCTGTTGTGATATGGAAGATGAACCAGTTAAGATTCTCTGCAGGAGGCAGAATAGGTAAAGCAGGGATCCTTTGAGTACTGAGTTGGTATGTTCAGTTTGATTGAGCAGTTTAAGAATGGCAAGTAGAGGATAGGTGAAACTTAAAATTGGAAGACATGCACTTCTAAGAGAGTACACCTTAACCACTTTGTGGGAAAAGATGATAAACTTGTATGTAGACTTCTAAGAATTTCCCTGTTCCAGAACTGCTAACACCTTATCTGGCATCTTGTGGATTCCTTGACGAGAAAGGAAGTTTCTCCCAGTATTACCCTAAGGCTCTCAAATATTGATATTCGGGTATTTTTGGAGGCAGTATTGCAGGAGGTGATAAGAGCACTGATCAGGTGTCCATGGAATGTCATGTTAAAGTAATAATAAGCTGTCAGCTCAGAAGACTACAGTCTGCTATGAAGTCATGCAAGAAGTTGTGGGCAATGTATATATGGCACCATTGTATTAGAGGGCTATTCTACAAGTGAACTCACAGATGGACACCTCAGAAGTCAGAAGACCTATGGCTATATGGGGATCAAGAATAGGCAGGAACAAGAAATAGTTACAGTTTCATTTCATTGAAATCTCACACTTATTCTGGAAGTAGGCCTTATTATTTTTCTTGAGCACCTGTGTGACTCTATAGGGACTGAGAAGAGCCTGAGGAATTGAGTATTAAGTTGATCACTCAAGAAGGCTTAGGCTGCTACATGGGCTCTCAGGTATAGACCCTTACACTTAGGTAAAGACCCCCCAACCCCCCATAGCTGTATCTATTATTGGCACATAACTCTTTGGATCTGGGAAGTTCTGAAACTGAAGTAAAGCCAATAGTTGGTCAGGTTTTGGGCCTCCAACTAGGATGAAATAATCATGAACTTTGAGTAGCAGGCGGCAGTACTGAGCAATCAACAGACTGCTTCTTGGGCATTATGGTAGGGATAGTTTACTGGCTATCTGTTTCATCCCTGAGCGCGTGGGTAGTTGCAGTGTCAGCATGCATTAGTGTAACTTTGAGTTACAGTGGGGAAGCAGCCATGTCTCTTGATTAAGACTTGGTCCATAAAGTTACTGTATAATATTTGTCTCCTGGAGGCAGTCCCCACCCCATCCATAGTTCTACCAGATGCAGAACAACTGTTCTTGCTAATGAGGTCTGGGATGCTGTAAACATTCATAGGTCCTTGTCCTCATTTTTTGCCAGAATGAATATCAGTGGACCTGAAAAGATGTGGACCTACTGGCAGTGATGTGTCTGTTTTTGCTGCAAAAGTTAACTAGTTCAGAGAGATTTCAGGGAGCTTGGGCCCAGGTGGAGGTAACCAAGATTACAAATTAGGGGCATCAGTTCTAGAACAAAGCCTTGTAGCCCCTTGCAAAACTAAGACGGTATAAAATATGTCATTTCAGCATAACACAGTTGGCCCTGTGCCTTGTTCTTCTAGGAGCTTTAGATAGGGTTGGTTAACTTCTATCAATAGGAACACACTATATTTGGAGGTTAATATTGCTGGAAGGCCAGAACAGTAACAACCAAGTTAATTAAGGTCAATTAGTGAGGATTTTAACCTTTCAAGGAGAGGGTCTTACTCTTTTTTGAGGCAGAGGATAAGAGAATCCTAGCCTAAGCTGCTTTCTTCTATCAAGAACTACTTTGGCTTGAGGGGAAGGAAGCAGACAGTTTAGAGGTGAAATTGACTTCTTAGTTTTACCCTGTATAGATCCTGTGAATTAAGAGGAACCATCTAATGGAATAGTTGACCATATTTAAAATACTTTGCTTTAGATTACATTAATTATATTAATCAGTTTCTACTTAAATTTCCATGATGAGTAAAGGGGATTGGGAAGAGGTATACACCAAGAGGATCTTCCTGTGGTATAGACAACTACAAATAATATACTCTCTACTGTGCTTCTTCTCGTGTATAGCTGTTGGGAGCTTCAGCCTTACTTGGATCTTCACCAAAGTAAGGTGAGACTAGAGAAGTTCATCCTTGGCTATGAACTGTATTTCACTCCCATTTGGTCGTGACACAGTTTATTCACCATAAGTCCACAGCTCCTTACTTAAGAACATGATGGTATGAAATGTCAGGATGTTTCAGGAAACCAAATGTATGATCTGCAAGAAGAAAATAACTCCAAGGAAAGATGAGATCTGCCTTCACGTCATTAAGGATTTTTGGATGAAACATTTGCAGAGGGCCTAGAAGACTCACTTAGGTAAGCTGAAGGGACAGCTCTAGGAATAACTGGAAATGGATGATGCCAGTTATCTTAGTGTATGGTATGGGTAAAATGGTACTAACCTCTATGCTACCACTCTCAAGGTACATATACCACTTCATTAGTTGACACTTACTGGTTTATGGGATTGAACAGGCGGTGAACCTTCGAGAACTAGTTTATGATTGATACAGATATGAATCATTGTTTTATTCTCTTAATACAGTCAATAAAAGTGTGACTAATTATACATTTTCCTAATTAAAATATTTTAAAAGGATAATAACCTTTACTTTGGAACACATTAAATATGATAGTGTCAGTAGTTTGACTTCCTTTGAAATAATCTAGAAATATCTACTGGTTAAAAGGCTATAAATACTAAAAATAAAAAGTTAACAAGCATGTTACACAGTTTGGTTAATCACTAAAATAACACAACTGGAATGTATTTCTTCTTAGCCAGATGAAATGTTAAAGAACTCAATACAACAGAAGACAGGAAGGTGAAAAAAAGAGCAAAGAAAAATGAAAAATATGGTAAAAGAAAACCCATAATGGCATGGCAGAAATTAATACAAATATATTGGTAATTAAAATATCATAGGATGGACTTTCTGTCAAAAGGAAGCAATATTGAAGCTTAAATTTTAAAAGTTAGCTATATGTAGTTAAAAGGTATATACTTAAACATAACAGAAAATAAGACATGAAGAAACATTAGGCATATATTAACCAAAAAAAAAGCTGGCATCATAATAGTAGACAATCTATTTTGAAGGGATAATCATTACTAAAGATGAAGTGAGACTGAATATAAAAATAACAATATACCAGTAAGTTTTAACAATTAAACTTGTATAATCTAACAGCCTCAAAATATAAAAAGTTAAAATTGAAGATGACAAGAAATGTTCAAATTTGGAAAGAAATTAAACTGCCATTTGTGAGTTCTGAGAAACTAGGCAATGAGAAAGTAAAATAACTTACACTATATGTTAGCATTTCAGTCTTTAATGCTCACCACTTAGTGTATCATCATTTCTAAGGCTAGAAAAAAATGAAAAAGTTATAGCAGGTAAGGTTTTGTGACTCTTAAAACCTTGTCTTTTTCCATGCATGCTTCTGTGAAAATAATAACTTGCTTTTTCAGTAGAAATGCCAACAAATATACCTGTTCAGTGAGTCCTTTCTGGATTATTAAAAGAGAACAATCCCATGGCGATAATTTTACCAATTTTTCTGTTAATTCAATAATAAGTGAAGGTGAAGGGAGAGGACCACCAGTTCTGTGTTCCTTATTTGTGTTCTCATTTACTCTTTCCATCAACCTTAGTAAGTATTCCTTTAACTCTGTTTAACTGATAAGAAATTGAGACACCAAAGAAGTTAAGTAACTTAGCTAAACTTAAACAGTTTATAAAACAAGCCTAGACTCAAACTTGTTTTAGTGCCAGAGCCTCAGCACCATCCTTAACACCAACACCACAACAATCTCTGGGTGTACACTGAGCCTTGTACTGTGAGGAAGAGGAAATAGTAAAATCAGATCCAAAGATCTGAAAATGAAAAGTCTAAAAAAGAACACTTAATTAAAATACATTAATCAGTGTTTCAAGATGAGTTAGTTCTTGATAGCTAGATTATGAAACATACAAGTGCCAAAAAAGAAACCTAGGAAAAATACTTACCTTGTAATGAAATATATTCCTTTTCTTGCTTTCAACAGTTTCCTTTATATATGCTGCTTATGTGTATTGGTGTAAATGGTTAAAAATTTTAATAACTCTATAATCTCTTTTTTCTTTTTCCTTAAGATTATTGTTTCTTATTTTCAGAAGTGTTCCAAATTTTTGAATCCAACAGTTTTCTACGTGAAAGTATGTTGTCATAAATTCATGAATCCAAGTATTAAAAAATGACATTTTACTAATTAATACTTTATACATTTATCTCTAAACATGAAAACATGGCAATATTCAAGTTTTACTTGAATTAACTATTATAGTAATAAAGCCAGAGAATTTTATTAGAGGTCACACTGAAACTTTTTCATTTCATACATACAGTTTTAATACAAATGAACTTATTAAAAGACATCTACTTACTAACAATTTAAGTTGTATGACTTTACTGAACATTTATTACTATATTCTTATGACTTCTTTCCTAACAAGCTTGCAGGAACCAGATTAAATGCCCTTGACTCCAGTTACTACTAAAGCAAATAACCACCCTGTTAGCTAAAATGCCACATATTGGATAACTACTGGTAAATTATATCTGACATATGTCACATATGCCAGTCAAGACATGTTTTAACTTCTGCAAATTCTATATAGACTTTATTATGAATTTCATAAAGGACACTGTCATATTTTACTTTTTTAATGAAATGTAGCTAAAGTTGGACATGGGCTACACCCTGAAGAAGTTTAGGATGAAACCTATGTGTATATAGGTCTCTTGGTTATCATCTAAATTGTATATTAAAGTCCTTGTTAACTTGGAAGCTAGGAACAGCTACATCTTTATGTTATGTTTTAAGTAATTTCTTCCAAATGCTTTAAATTCAAACTATCCAGTCCCATAGTTAGCAAGGCATGATGGGTACTTTTCCAGTATTTGTATGGTAGATTATGAATTGCTAATAGAATCAGAGTGAAATATTATAAAAAGTATCCTACATAGTCTACATAATCTACATTCTTAAGATTACCATTAAAATTCACTTACTAAAGGAATTTACAAAGGCTTTCCTAACGCAAAGAATCTTCAGTCTTGGTAAATTCAAATTATTGCATTAACTCTTTATATTTAAATTTTTATAAAACTTATTCTATGGAAACTCCCTAAATTTTTAAAAAGAGAAACTTTTTAGTCCTGAGTTCAGTTTCATTTTACAACTCATTACTGGAATGTGATTAAATAAATGTTACAGTGTATAAGAAGCCCATTTTGGTATTATAGAAGAAAATTGTTAAGTACTAAGATAAAATGAATTGTTTGAAAATATGTATGGTTAATTGCATGAAAGTTGATGGTTGGATGTTCACACCATTTTAAGATTTGGAAGGAGTATTTTTTGCTGAATGTAATAGAAATATTCTTAATGTTCATGATGACATTGACCCAGTTAAAAAAGTTTATTAGTTAATAATCCTCAAAGAATAAAGTTTTTTCTTATTAAAATGTCCACATAAAAATCAGCTTCTGGAAGGTAGTTAATTCATAACAGATTTTAAGTAAAACATTTTTAGATGTAACTAATGTCATAAAATCAGTTTTCTACCCTAAGAGTATATAGCACATCTTCCTTTTTCCATAATGTATTAAGATCATCTAAAAATGAATCTATCAGTTCTGGGACACAAAGAATGTCCCAATATAAATGTATAACAGTTTTTACACTGTAGCTAAGTGTAGAAACTAAGAAATCACCCTAATCTCAGACAGAAAAAAAAGGAAAAATAGTGAAAACTTACTGCTTAACTAGTGAAGTGTGAAAGAGACTAACCAAATTCAACCAAGTTATCAAAACCCATCATCGGTAAGTCTGTAGAGGTAGATGTTTTAAATATTCAGTATGTGAGGACAGGTAAGTCTGAGCTTGAGTTTTAAACAAGTCATTCTCTAAAGACAGACACATAGATAGGGCACAGGCATAAAAATGTATTTGTAAACATAGGATTGTTGCTGAGTTTATTTTCAGTTTTCTTTCCACATAGACATTAGGATATTAAATGTGTTATTTTACTGAGAACTATTCTCATAAACAATTGGATACTGCCTGAATAAAATAATCCTACGGTTGACTTTATAGGGTAGGAAAAATTTACATCTATTAGTATCTTTTAAAAAATAGTTTGCATAATAGGAATATTACTAAGGATGTTAGGAAGTTTCTTTTATGTTGTTAAAAGTATGTTATAGAAGTGGATATTGTGTAGCTTTCTTTGCTTTGGTACCAAAGTTAAGACATTTTGAAAACTAAGATCTTAAATATGACTAGCAAGAAACACACTGAAAGTATTAAAAATAATCTCAAATTGTTACTGTATACTTTAAAATTGTTATACTTTAGATTTTTTCTCCAAAACAAAAAAGACATGCTTTTTTAGGTAATACTTTTTATATTAATTAAACATTTCCTTTATGTACTGTCATTGGTTGTTTCAGAACTATGAGGCTAAGGTTTAGTCTTCTTAGTTCATTTTTATATCATGACTTATAACGACATGATAATTAAAAGCTAAAACATTGATCTCATAGTTATTAAAGCTGCTTTTGCTATCATGGATATGTTATATTAGCTATAAAATAAGAGGAAAACATCACAATTTAAATGGAACAGGTTTTTTTGGGGGATACATTAATACTACCTGCATTTAAAAAATATTTTATATCTGAAGAGAAAGATGAAGTAACGTAATCTTTACAGAATTTAGTGAATGCACTGTGGAAATACAGGAAAACATTTTGGCGAAGAGTACATTTGCCTACAATATATTACCTAAGAAAAATACCAATGTAAATCTGTTTTTGAAGCAAAATGCAATTATTCTTGGACTCCAGAAATTTATTAAAGTTTTAGAAAAAAATGCTTTGGTGTATACTAAATAAGCCTGAATTATAAATATGGGATTAAAATGTATACTGAAAATACAAGACAAGTGGAGTAATTAGATTGTTTCATGATTTTTTTTTGATTAGGGCTCTAATTATAGAACACTGGACCATAACAAACAGCATGCTTTCAAAATTAATGTAGGAAAATAAAATATTCTCAATAGATGGATTGGCCTTTGGATGTGTCAGAGTATCTTTGTATTATTTATTCTATAACTGTGCTATATTATATCTTATTCCTAAACATAAATATTTTAGCCCAGAAACATTTTGGTGAAATACTCCAAAAATATATACGTCAATGGTGGTTCATTATTCTTTATGAGACAGGGTTAAAAAAACTTAACTCGTTATAACTGGGTTTTCTTTCTAATATATAAGAAAGTTTAATATATAATTAAAAAATATGTAATTCTTACTCTTTCTTAATAGAGGTGCAAACCAACTCTAGTTATTTGAGTGGACATGAAATTAAAATAGTGAAAAAAAAAAAGACTCCTAGCATTGTGCAATCAAATGTAAATAAATGATATAATAAATTTCCATGTAGTCAGTTTATATATTGCTTATTTATGTAATAATTTCTATTTTTATTATTAAAAATAATATAATGTTTTTGCAGAAGAAAATTGGGATATATATTAAACAGGCAGCACTTAAAGAGAAATTGGCATGGCCATTTTTTAATTTAAAAAGTTCTACTTAGTGTGGTGTTTTTTTAATAATAAATTTTTCTAATCTGTAAAAGCAGACAATCAAGCTTTGTATTTAAAAGGTGAAAAATAATGTTATGCTTAAGTTTTACTTAGTCCAAGTTAATGTTTTGAAAGTCCAGAAATCTCACAAACTAAGACCTGAATGAAAGATACAAAGGAATATTGACAGTGTCACTGTGTTAAAAGAAAAATGTATTGAATTGTATATGATATATGCAGTGAATGCTTATACTTGCTAAGATGCTATAAGAACCCTTATACTTATATGAATAACAAAAGATGGCAAAAAGCAGATATGCAGATACCTTTAAGTATATTTAAGAATAGTGTCAACTTTAGCCATAGTAATTGATATAAAATACATGGTCATATGAAAGATTTCCAGATATTATATATACAAATTGTCTATATATTAATATCTGGCAAAATTTCTAATGTAAACCTAGAATTTGAAAAGTTTTATCAAAAATATTTAATGTAAGTAGAATATAAACAAACCTAAGTATAATGAAAACAAAGTAATGTGGAAGCTAGAATCTTCTATAGATATTATCTCCCTAATAAGATAGTTTTTTTGAATTTATCTTATTGCAACAAGTGACTTGTTCCTATGTATATTCTATATATATGCCATGCTGTGTCTAAAAAATATAAAACATCTGGAATAAAACTGTAAAATCCAAACACCAAAGATGTTTTTAAGTGGCTGTATATGACATCATGTGGATAAGAGCCAGATGATGACCAAACTTTTCAAACTTTATCAAGATACTTGTTCTATATATATAACCTTTGTTTGTTACAGATTATAAGTCTGTGTTATTTAAGTGTGTGTGAATTAATAAAGGAAACCATGATTTTATCCTGTACTTCCAGTGTTCTGGCTACTAAGATTTTTTACCTCCCTTAAAAAAGCAAAAACATTTACCCTTAGGCACATCAAAATCCCTCATATATGTTACCAGACCACACATGGCTCTAGTTGTTTTCTATTACTGGATAAAACAGTTATCCGAGACTCTACTTAACAGAATCAGTGGAAGAAGGTGGAGTAAGAATTGAATCCTCTGCTCTGATATCTTTTCTAGGATGAAAGTGTGGGCTTCAAGAATATCAATCGAGGTTTCAAACCTACAGATGAAGGTTGAGAAAGCTTCTTCTCACAGAATGTAACATTGGTTCCTATTAAGAGATTTAAAGAAAATTAGGGTTTTATGCATAGTAAATGGCTCTTATTTTATTATTACCAAAGGGAAAGATTTTTAAAATAATATTAACGGGGCCTGGATTCTGAGGAGAGAAAGGTGTACTTTAGGAAATTCCCATGAGAGAGAGTAGGCTACTTTATAACCTGCTTAACTGGAAGGCATCCTAGGGCTATAAAAAACTGCAAAGGACCTGAGAATAGCCATATCTAGTGGCATTTCTAAATTATTATGTTATACTTCCTTCTTTGTGCCAGCCCTGAACTTTGGTAGAGATTCGTTAAAAAAAAAAAAAGACACTGATATACACAATTAGAAGGCAGATCCTATGATTTAGAAAGTGACTATCTAGAGAAAACCAGATATTAGTAAACTTTCGTATTAATGGAGTAACATCCTACTGTTAAGTAAAATATTCATGAATAGACTGAGTTCCAACAAATGAATTTTATTTGATCCACTGCTGAACATAGGACTACTGGAGATACTACTTTGCTCAAAACACTTGAAAATATAAAAACTTTAGCTAAGGCATCTCTTAATGACTAAATGCCTACTTCAGAGCATTAGTGTTTAGCCCAATCCTTTTGTCTAAAAAAGCTCTTCTTTGCTTTGCCTTTAGATATTGTTGTTCAGTTGCTAAGCCATGTCTGACTCTTTGTGACCCAGTGAACTGCAACACTCCAGGCTTACCTGTCCTTCACTATCTCCTGGAGTTTTCTCAAACTCATGTCCACTGAGTCAGTGATGCCATCCAAACATCTCATCTTCTATCTTTCCCTTCTCCTGCCCTCAGTCATCTTTCCCAGCATTAGAGTCTTTTCCAATGAGTCAGCTCTTTGCATCAGGTGGACAAGGGACTGGAGCTTCAGCTTCAGCATCAGTCCTTCCAATGAATAGTCAGGGTTGATTTCCTTTAAGAATGACTGATTTGATCTTTTTGCTATCCAAGGGACTCAAGAGTCTTCTCCAGCACCACAATTCAAAAGTATCAATTCTTTGGTGCTCAGCCTTCGTGGTCCAACTCTCATATCTGTACATGACTACTAGAAAAACCATAGCTTTGACCATACAGTCCTTTTCCTTTAGATGATTTGAATTTAAATGTGATTCAGGGCTTCCCAGGTGGCACTAGTGGTAAAGAACCCCTTGGCCAATGCAGGAGACACAAGACACTGTTCATCCCTGGGTCGAATCTCTTGGAGGAGGGCATGGCAACCTATTCCAGTATTCCTGCTTGGAGAAATCCCATGAAAAGAGGAGCCTGATGGGTCGCAGAGTCAGACATGACTTGAAGAAACTGAGCACGCATGCACATTGTGATTCAAGAAGAATGGAAGCATCAAGAGCCTGTTTATCTCATAAAACTGAATAAAACATTGGAAGTAGCATGTAGGCTAAATCAATTGTCCAGCTTGAATGTGACCACAGAAATTGAACAGGTGTTCTAGTAGCTCTTCTAAAAGCTAGCAATTTATCTATAGTTAAGGGAAATTAAAGTTTCTAAGATAAAAAGCCTCATTTCTCTAAAGAGGCATGGTTGATTATTGTAATTTCCAGGATTTGGACATACATGCCATTCTATTGACTTAAGACTGAACACATCTACTGACAGTGAAACAACCTGACAATGCTGGAATAGTTAACCATCAGGAGTAAGTCATAAAAACAATGGGTATTCTATAGCGTGCAGATCTAGATGCTTCTAGGGTCAAAAAATGTTTTCAATTGTGCAGTTACATAGAGAATTTACTAATATAACTTAAGGATACTTTGTGAAAGTACGAAAGTCTTCTAATCAGAAAAGTATTTATAAAGAATTATAAAATAAGTGAAAAGCTATTAGGTTGATGCAAAAATAATTGCAGTTTTAGATTTAACTGTCATTTGATATTGGAATATATACTTAAATAAATGTGATTATGTTATATATCATTTTAATGCACATTTCTCGCTTTAGTTTTTTGCTAATGACTTATTACTTGCTGTTTACTTTATATTTATTTTATTTTATTTTATTTTTTTAAGAGGCATATTTTTTTATTTTTATTTTTTGTTTATTTTTTTAATTAATTTTTTTAATTTAATTTTAAAATCTTTAATTCTTACATGTGTTCCCAAACATGAACCCCCCTCCCACCTCCCTCCCCATAACATCTCTGTAGAGTATAGAAAGGATGTTAGACAAAAAGCAAATTCGAGTGATTTTTCGCTCGAGTTCAAAATGGGTGGAGACAACTCTCAACATCAACAATACATTTGTCCCTGGATTTGCTAACAAACGTACAGTGCAGTGGTGTTTCAAGAAGTTTTGCAAAGGAGATGAGAGCTTTGAAGATGAGGAGCATAGTGGCCCGCCATCAGAATTTGTCAATGACCAACTGAGAGGATCATTCAAGCCAATCCTCTTAACAACTACACGAGAAGTTGCTGAAGAACTCACTGTTGATCATTCCACAGTCATTTGGCATTTGAAGCAAACTAGAAAGGTGAAAAACTCCTTAAGTAGGTGTCTCATGAGCTGACCAAAAATAATCATCATTTCGAAGTGTCGTCTTCTCTTATTCTACACGACCAACAACAAACAGTTTCTTAATCACATTGTAATGTGTGATGAAAACTGGATTTTATATGGCAACCTGTGATGAGCAGCTCAATTGTTGGACTGAGTAGCAGCTCTGTATCACTTCCCAAAACAAAACTTGCACCAAAAAAAGGTCATGGTCCCTGTTTGGTGCCAGTCTGATCCACTACAGCTTTTTTTTTCAGTTCTTAAAAAATTTTTTTTTAATTGGAAGATAATTACAACATTGCAGTACAGCTTTCTGAATCCTGGCAAAACCATTACATCTGAGATGTATGCTCAACAAATTGATGAGATGCACTGAAAAACCACAACTCCTGCAGCTGGCATTGGTCAACAGAATGGGCAATTCTTCTCCATGACAATGCCTGAATACGTGTTGCACAACCAACGCTTAAAAAGTTGAACAAATTGGGCTATGAAGTTTTGCCTCATCCACTATATTCACCTGACCTCTCGCCACTATAGTCACCTGACTTCTTCAAGCATCTTGACAATTTTTTGGAGATATCAAAAGCACTTCTGATACCAGCTTCCAAACCAGCAGGAGTTTTGCTGCTTCCAAACCAGCTTTCAAAACCAGCAGGAGGCAGAAAATGCTTTCCAAGTTCATCGAATCCTGAAGCACAGATTTTTACACTACAGAAATAAGCAAACTTATTTCTTGTTGGCAAAAATGTGTTGATTCTAATGGTTCCTATTTTGATTAATAAAGATGTGTTTGAGTCTAGTTATAATGATTTAAAATTCATGGTCCAAAACTGCAATTATGCTTGTACTAACATAATAGTTATCAAAATAAGTGTTGTGATTTCAGTGATATTAAGCTATATTTAACTGTGGGCACTGTTAGAATTTTTGAGCTAAGGAGACTTCAGTAGGCAATTATGATAGTGATCCATTTATCCTGGAATAACACATTCTATTAGTATAAAAATTGGGCTTCCCTGGTAGCTCAGTGGTAAAGGGTTTGCATGCTAATGCAGGAGCTGTGGGTTCAGCCTCTGGTCCAGGAGGAAGGAAGGAAAGTGGAGAAGGTCCCTGGAGAAGGAAATGGCAGCTCACTCCAGCAGTCTTGCCTGGAGAATCCCAAGGACAGAGGAGCCTGGTGGGCTAGAGTCCATGGAATCACAAAGAGTTGGACACGACTTAGCAACTGAAAAACAACATCAGTATCAACAGCAGCATGAGTTTGGTACTTGTCATTAGGATATAAAAAACGATAACTAGGAAACTGGAGCCTCTTATACAGAGCAAAGTCAGTCAGAAAGAAAAACATCAATACAGTATACTAACACATATATATGGCATTTAAAAAGATGGTAACAATGACCCTATATGCGAGACAACAAAAGAGACACAGATGTAAAGAACAGACTGTTGGATTCTGTGGGAGAAGGCCAGGGTGGGACAGCATTGAAACATGTATATTATCATATGTGAAACAGATCACCAGCCCAGGTTCGATGCATAAGGCAGGGTGCTCAGGGTGGTGCACTGGGATGACCCTGAGGGATGGAATGGGGAGGGAGGGTCAGGATGAGAAACACATGTACATCCATGGCTGATTCATGTGAATGTATGGGAAAAACCACCACAATACTGTAAAGTAATTAGCCTCCAATTAAAAAAAAAAAATAACTAGAATAGCTCTTATCCCCAACAGCAAACACTACATGGAGGGTCTATACAAAGACTAGCAATTGCCTTGTTCAGTTGCTAAGTTGTGACTGACTCTTTGTGACCCCATGAACTGCAGCACTTCATGTTTCCCTATCTCCTGGAGTTAACTCAAACTCATGTCCATCGAGTCAGTGATGCCATCCAGCCATCTCATTCTCTGTCGTCCCCTTCTCCTCCTGCCCCCAATCCCTCCCAGCATCAAAGTCTTTTCCAATGAGTCAACTCTTCACATGAGGTGGCCAAAGTACTGGAGTTTCAGCTTTAGCATCAGTCTTTCCAATGAACACCCAGGACTGATCTCCTTCAGAATGGACTGGTTGGATCTCCTTGCAGTCCAAGGGACTCTCAAGAGTCTTCTCTAACACCACAGTTCAAAAGCATCAATTATTCGGCACTCAGCTTTCTTTATAGTCCAACTGTTACATCCATACATGACTACTGGAAAAACCACAGCCTTGATGAGATGGACCTTTATTGGTAAAGTAATGTCTCTGCTTTTTACTCTGTTGTCTAGGTTGGTCATAACTTTTCTTCCAAGGAGTAAGCGTCTTTTAATTTCATGGTTGCAGTCACCATCTGCAGTGATTTTGGAGCCCAAGAAAATAAAATCTGGCACTGTTTCCACTTTTCCCACATCTATTTGCCATGAAGTGATGGGGTCAGATGCCATGATGTTAGTGTTTTGAATGTTGAGTTTAAGCCAGCTTTTAAAAAAAATTTTTCTTAATATGTATATTTTATTGAAGTATAGTTGACACAGTGTTTCAGATGTACAGCAAAGTGATTCAGTTATACATACATATTATTTTTGAAGTTATTTTTCATTATAGGTTATTACAAGATAGTGACTACAGTTCCTTGTGCTATAGAGTAAACCTTTGTTGCTTGTTGCACATCTATTTTTTAAAATTAGGAATCTAACATTCTATTCATAGTAAGTCAAACAAGTGGAATAAAAATGTCATAAACTTCTTAGGCAAAAATATTCAAGTTTTCTTATATATTAACATTATTTATATATATGTATACAAAAGCTTTTCTACTACACTTGATAAAGGCTTGAGAAAGAACATTAAAAAAAAAAGAGATGGAGAAATTGGAAAATATAAACTAAATGAAATGAGAGCACTGAATATGAAATAGAAAAAGTGAAACAAACTAGATAAAAGTAAAAGATCATCATATAGTCCAGTTGTTTTTAAACATGGTTGCTCATCAGAAAGATATCTGGAGTCCTGGCAAAAGAAAAACCAATACCCGGGCATTTGTATTTTCCAAAAATTTCCAGGATAATTCTGATATGCATCTGAATTTTAAAAAGTGATTACAGGTTTTATTATTACATGGTAATTTTGGTGATATAGAGTTCTATTACTTTTCTGTTGACCATGTTACAATGGTATTGAGTAATGGTTACATAATCATAGCCGTAAAAGATATTTTATCAGTTTTCACAATCAATAGCCAGACAAAAAATTAGATAATTAGCTAATCATGGGAACATGATTAACCTAACAATACAAAATAATTACATAAACAATTTGGGTGGGTCAAGTAGACTGATGTGGTAAGTAGAAATGCATACATGCACATGTTTTCATCTGTCCACCCTGACTATATCTTTTGGTTAGTGCATTAAATCCATTTACATTTAAGGTAATTATCAATATATATGATCCTATTACTGTTTTCTTACTTGTTTTGGGTTTATTTTCTGTAGGTCTTTTCCTTCTCTTGTGTTTCCTGCCTAGAGAAGTTCCTTTAGCATTTGTTGTAAAGCTGGCTTTGTGGTGCTGAATTCTTGCAACTTTTGCTTGCCTGGAAAGCTTTTGGTATCTCCATCAAATCTGAAAGAGAGTCTTGCTGGGTAGAGTATTCTTGGTTATAGGTTCTTCCCTTTCATCACTTTAAATATATAGATATGCCATTCCCTTCTGGCTTGTAGTTTCTGTTGAGAAGCCAGCTATAGCCTGATGGGAGTTCACCTGTGTGTTGTCATTTTTCCCTTGTTGCTTTTAATATTTTACCTTTAATTTCTGTCAGTTTTATTATTATGTATCTTGATGTGTTCCTCCTTGGGTTTACACTGACTGGGACTCTGTGCTTTCTGGACTTGGTTGACTATTTCCTTTCCCATGTTGGGGAAGTTTTCAGCTATTCTCTCTTCAAATATTTTCTCATTGTCCTTTCTCTCTCTCTTCTCCTTCTGGGATCCCAATAATGCAAATGTTGGTGCATTTAATGCTGTCACAGAAGTCTCTTAGGTTGTCTTCATTTCTTTTCATTCTTTTTTGGTATAGTCTGTTCTGCGGCAGTGATTTCCACCATTCTGTTCTCCAGGTCATTTATCGATTCTTCTGCCTCAGTTAATTCTTCTACTGACTCCTTCTAGTATATTATTCATCTCTGTTTGTTCTTTAGTTCTTGTAGGTCTTTGGTAAACATTTCTTCATCTTTTCCATTGTTTTCCTGAGATCCTAGATCATGTTCTTTATCATTACTCTGAATTCTTTTTCTGGAAGGTTGCGTATCTTCACTTCTTAGTTGTTTTTCTAGGGTTTTTATATTGTCTCTTCATCTGTGATATTCTGCTTTTTCATTGTGGGTAACTTCCTGTAAGGTGGTTTTCATTTTAGTCATTGTGGGACTGTGCTTATTCGTGCTTCTTCTGTCTGCCCTCCAATGGAGGAGGCTAAGAGGCTTGTGTAAGCTTTCTGATGGGGACTGGTGGTGGGAAAAACTGGGTCTTGCTCTAGTGGGCAGGGCCTTGCTCAGGAAAGCTTTAATCTAATTATTTGCTGATAGCTGATTATCTACTATCTCTGGTACTTGATTATCTACTATATCTGAAATCAAATTGGTTATATTCTTTGCAGCCAAAGATGGAGAAGCTCTATACAGTCAGCAAAAACAAGACTGAGAGCTGACTGGCTCAGATCATGAACTCCTTATTGCCAAATTCAGACTGAAATTGAAGAAAGTAGGGAAAACCACTAGACCATTCACGTATGACCTAAATCAAATCCCTTACAATTATATAGTGGAAGTGATAAATAGATTCAAGGGATTAGATCTGATAGACTTAGTGCCTGAAGAACTATGGATGGGGGTTCATGACATTGTACAGGAGGCAGGGATCAAGACCATCCCCAAGAAAAAGAAATGCAAAAAGGCAAAATGGTTGTCTGAGGAGGCCTTAGGAAGAGCTATGAAAAGAAGAGAAGCAAAAGGCAAAGGAAAAAAGAAAAGCTATATCCATTTGAATGCAGAGTTCCAAAGACTATCAAGGAGAGATAAGAAAGCTTTCCTCAGTGATCAATGCAAAGAAATAGAGGAAAACAATAGAATGGGAAAAATTAGAGATCTCTTCAAGGAAATTAGAGATACCAAGGGAACATTTCATGCAAAGTTGGGCTCAATAAAGGACAGAAAAGGTATGGACCTAACAGAAGCAGAAGATATTAAGAAGAGGTGGCAAGAATACATAGAACTGTACAAAAAAGATCTTCATGACCCAGATAATCATGATGGTGTGATCACTCATCTAGAGACAGACATCCTGGAATGTGAAGTCAAGTGGGCCTTACGAACAAAGCTAGTGGAGGTGATGGAATTCCAGTTGAGCTATTTCAAATCCTGGAAGATGATGCTGTGAAAGTGCTGCACTCAATATGCCAGCAAACTTGGAAAACTCAGCAGTGGCCACAGGACTGGAAAAGGTCAGTTTTCATTCCAATCCCAAACAAAGGCAATTGCAAAGAATGCTCAAACTACTGCACAATTGCACTCATCTCACACGTTAGCAAAGAAATGCTCAAAATTCTCCAAGCTAGGCTTCAACAGTTTGTGAACTGTGAACTTGCTAATGTTCAAGCTATTTTAGAAAAGGCAGAGGAACTAGAAATCAAATTGCCAACATCTGTTGGATCATCAAAAAAGCAAGAGAGTTGCAGAAAAACATATACTTCTGCTTCATTGACTATGCCAAGCCTTTGACTGTGTGGATCACAATAAACTGTGGAAAATTCTGAGAGAGATGGGAATACCAGACCTCCTGAGAAATCTGTATGCAGGCCAGGAAGCAACAGTTAGAACTGGACATGGAAAAACAGACTGGTTGCAAATAGGAAAAGGAGTGTGTCAAGGCTGTATATTGTCACTCTGCTTATTTAACTTAAATGCAAAATATATCATGAGAAACGCTGGGAGGGATAAAGCACAAGCTGGAATCAAGATTGCCCGGAGAAATACCGATAACTTCAGATATGCAGATGACACCACCCTTATGGCAGAACGTGAGGAAGAACTAAAGAGCCTCTTGATGAAAGTGAAAGAGAGTGAAAAAGTTGGCTTAAAGCTCAACATTCAGAAAACGAAGATCATGGTATCTGGTCCCATCACTTCATGGTAAACAGATGGGGAAACTGTGGAAACAGTGACAGACTTTACTTTTTTGGGCTCCAAAATCACTGCAGATGGTGACTGAAGCCATAAAACTAAGATGTTTGCTCCTTGAAAGAAAAATTATGACCAACCTAGACAGCATATTAAAAAGCAGAGACATTACTTTCTCAACAAAGGTCTGTCTAGTCAAAGCTATGTTTTTTCCAGTAGTCATGTATGGATGTGACAGTTGGACTATAAAGAAAGCTGAGTGCCAAAGAATTGATGCTTTTGAACTGTGGTGTTGGAGAAGACTCTTAAAGAGTCCTTTGGACTGAAAAGAGATCCAACTAGTCCATCCTAAAGGAAATCAGTCCTGAATATTCATTGGAAGGACTGATACTGAAGCTGAAACTCCAATACTTTGGCCACCTGATACGAAGAGCTGACTCATTTGAAAAGACCCTGATGCTGGAAAAGATTGAAGGCGGGAGCAGATGGGGATGACAGATGATGAGATGGTTGGATGGCATTACCGACTCAATGGACATGAGTTTGAGTAAACTACGGGAGTTTGTGATGGCATGCTGCAGTCCATGGGGTTGCAGAGTCAGACACTGCCGGGAGCCAGCGTGAGGAATTCCACCCATGACAAGGTCATGTGGCAGAGCTCTGATGGCAAGGCTAATCAGACCTCAGGTTTTCCCCCTGGAATTTCCTGAGCATCCACCCCCTTCAAAAATAAGAATCTGCCTGCTTTTCCACTCTAATATTCTCTGGAAAAAGTCAAATCAGGGCTTTAGTCTTCTGCATTTGAAAGGAATGTTTCAGTTAAAACCCCTCTGATAGCTCTCTAGCTTGCCTAACAGGTTCCCCCTGACCTCTTACAGCTTTTGAATTGCTTACAGCACCCCCAACCGCGAGAGACACAGAGCTTAAAGCATCTTAAGATACAGAGCCTTTTCTAAAGAGCTAAAAATCATACTGGTGACGGGTTTTCACTGTTGACTCAATGACTGCTGCCAGACCTCCATATTCTTTGTCTTTTAGGAACCTGGGAGGATGTTAATCAATGTAAATGGGATATGGGAAAAGATATATAGAAGTTTTGATGTTAGCAACACTAGACTTTTGAGTTACTTTTCTCTTTGTTATATATCACTGCACTCCTCTTGTGTCCTTGCTATGTAAGAATGTAACTTTATTTAGTGCTTTCTGAGAGTGGCACCAGACTTTGGGAAGATCAACACAAGTAAGTCTTCTGGTTGACAAACCCTTATCAGAAAAAAGGCTGTAAAATGTTAATTGGCCCTTTTGGCCAGAAGATGATATAAATTACCTAAGACTTGTGTATACAACTAGGTATGCAGAGAGAAAAGCCTGGTTTTGATAAGAGTCTGGGCTGCTAACACTGCATAATTTTGTATTACCCATTGATCTCTATGTACAATCAAAAAGGTATAAAAGGCCTTTCTAGACAATGGAGGCCGGGGCCAGTCGCTGGACTGATTTCCCCCGTGTCTCCTCTCTAATTTCTGGCTGAATTTCCATCTGGGGCGTGGAGGCCCACCATGTCTACTTACTTGTCCCGGCTTTTAAGATCCACGCAAGGGGGAGCCCATGGCAGGGCACCCCCCGATATTCAAGAGGACGCCGGTGGCCTAACGTAGATGGTGCAAGCTCCTTGTCTGGAACTTTATTGGCTTCCCACGTAAACCAAGTTATTCAGCCTTCTTTCTCCACTTAATTTTCCTACTACACTATTTCTTCCTAATCTAATCTTATATTAATAAATAAATAAATTTTCCTCGCCAACGCTGTTCCCACTTTGAATTCCCTGGATCCACTGGGGCTGGACCCCAGCAAGACACGACTGAGCAAGTGAACCGAACTGGTAGTTGTTTGGCTTGAGGCGACCCAGCCCTGATATGTCATGTTAACAGCGACATAAAAGAGGGCTCCACGTTCCAGAATGTCTGCCTCTAGGTGAGTGATCACACCATCATGATTATCTTGGTTGTAAAGATCTTTTTTGTACAGTTCTGTGTATTCTTGCCACCTCTTCTTAATATCTTCTGCTTCTGTTAGGTCCATACTATTTCTGTCCTTTATCAAGCTCATCTATGCATGAAATGTTCCCTTGGTATCTCTAATTTTCTTGAAGAGATCTCTAGTCTTTCCCATTCTGTTGTTTCCCTCTATTTCTTTGCATTGATTGCTGAGGATCACTGCAGATGGTGACTGCAGTCATGAAATTAAAAGACCCTTACTCATTGGAAGAAAAGTTATGACCAACCTAGATAGCATGTTGAAAAGCAGAGACATTACTTTGCCAACAAAGGTCTGTCTAGTCAAGGCTGTGGTTTTTCCAGTGGTCATGTATGGATGTGAGAGTTGGACTGTGAAGAAAGCTGAGTGCTGAAGAATTGATGCTTTTGAACTGTGGTGTTGGAGAAGACTCTTGAGAATCCCTTGGACTGCAAGATCCAACCAGTCCATTCTGAAGGAGATCAACCCTGGGATTTCTTTGGAAGGAAAGATGCTGAAGCTGAAACTCCAGTACTTTGGCCACCTCATGCGAAGAGTTGACTCATTGGAAAAGACTCTGATGCTGGGGGGGATTGGGGACAGGAGGAGAAGGGGACAAGAGAGGATGAGATGGCTGGATGGCATCGCTGACTCGATGGATGTAAGTCTGAGTGAACTCTGGGAGTTGGTGATGGACAGGGAGGCCTGGCGTGCTGCAATTCATGGGGTTGCAAAGAGTCGGACACGACTGAGCGACTGAACTGAACTGAAAAGAGGGCTTATGACAAGGGAGTCCTTCCTTGACTGCTGCTGCCAGTGCACCTATCGCTGAGGTGATCCCCTGCTGACCCATTTCTCCACAGGAGACTCTCCAACAACTGTAGGTAGTTTTGGTTCAGTCTCCTGTGGGGTCACTGCTCCTTTCCTCTGGGTCTTGGTTTATGCACGATTTTGTTTGTGCACTCCAAGACTGGAGTCCTTGTTTTCCCCAGTCCTGTGGAAGTCCTATAATAAAATACCATTGGCCTTCAAGGTCAGATTCCCTGGGGATTCGCAGTCCCTTTGTCAGATCACCAGGTTGGGAAGCCTGCCCTGACAGAACCTTCAGAACCTTCACAACAGTGTGAGAACTTCTTTGCTATTACTGTTCTCCAGTTTGTGGGTCACCCACTCAGCAGGTATGGGATTTGACTTTATTGTGATTGGATCCCTCCTACCTTCTTGTTGTGGCTTCTTCTTTGTCTTTGGACGTGGGGTATCTTTTTTTGGTGGGTTCCAGCATCCTCCTGTTGAACCAGCTGTTCAACAGCTAGGTGAGATTTTGGTGCTCTTACAGAAGAAGAGCACACATCCTTCTACTCTACCATCTTGAACCAGAAGCCTCTAAGCAAGCTTTCTTCTTTCAGCCGCATCAAGAGGCTCTTTAGCGCCTCTTCAATTTCTGCCATCAGAGTGGTATCATCTGCATGTCTGAAGTTGTTGATATTTCTCTCAGTGATCTTGATTCCAGCTTGTGATTCACTCAGCCCGGCATTTCACATGTACTCTGCATATAAGTTAAATAAGCAAAGTAACAATCTGTACAGCTTTAATGCACTCCCTTCCCAAGTTTGAACCTGGCCGATTCTAACTGTTCCATGTTTGATTCTAACTGTTGATTGTTGACCTGCATACATGTTTCTCAGGGCAGGTAAGGTGGTTTGGTAGTCCCATCTTTTTAAGAATTTTCCACAGTTTGTTGTGATCCACACAAAGGCTTTAGCATAATCAGTGAGGCAGAAGTAGATGTTTTCCTGAAACTCCTTTGCATTCTCCATGATCCAACAAATGTTAGCAATTTGGTCTCTGGTTCTTCTGCCTTTTCTAAACGCAGCTTGTACACCTGGAAGTTCTCAGTTCACATACTGCTGCTGAAGCCTAGCTTGAAAGATTTTGAGCCTTACCAGCATGCAAAATGAGCGAAATTGTATGGCAGTTTGAACATTCTTTGGCATTGCCCTTCTTTGGGACTGGAATGAAAACTGACCTTTTCCAGTACTGTGGTCACTGCTGAGTTTTTCGAATTTGTTGGCATATTGAGTGCAGTACTTTAACAGCATCATCCTTTAGGATTTGAAGTGCCTCAGCTAGAATTTCAACACTTCCACTAACTTTGTTTGTAGTGATGCTTCCTACGACCCACTTGACTTCAGACTTCAAGATGTCTGGCTCTAGGTGAGTAACAACACCTTTATGGTCATCCAGGTCATGAAGACCTTTTTCGAACAGTTCTTCTTTGTCATCTTCTTGCCACCTCTTCTTAATATCTTCTGCTTCTGTTAGGTCCTTAACATTTCAGTCCTTTATTTTGCCCATTCTTGTATGAAACATTTCCTTGGTATCTCTAATTTTCTTGAAGAACTCTCTAGTCTTTCCCATTCTATTGTTTCCCCCTATTTCTTTACTGCTGCTCCTAAGTTGCTTCAGTCGTGTCCGACTCTTCGCGAACCCATGGACTGCAGCCTACCAGGCTCCTCTGTCCATGCAATTTTCCAGGCAAGAGTACTATTTCTTTGCAGTGTTCACTTAATAAGGCTTTCTCATCTCTCCTTGCTTTCTTTTGGAACTCTGCATTTAGATTGATATATCTTTCCCTTTCTCCTTGGCTTCTTTTCTCAGCTATTTGTAAGCCCTCCTCAGACGGCGATTTTGCCTTGTTGTATTTCTTTCTCCTTGGTATGGTTTTGGTCACCATCTCCTGTACAATGTTAGGAACCTGTATCCATAGTTCTTCAGGCACTCTGTGAGATCTAATCCCTTGAATCTATTTGTCACTCCCACTTAGAGTCATAAGGGATTTGATTTAGATCATACCTGATGGCCTAGTAGTTTTCCCTACGTTCTTCAATTTAAGCCTGAATTTTGCAATAAGGAGCTGATGATTTGAGCCACAGTCAGCTCCAGGTCTTTTCTTTGCTGACTGTACACAGAGCTTCTCCATCTTCAGCTGCAAAGAATATAATCAATCTGATTTCAGTATTGATTATTTGATGATATCCATCCCTTGTGTTGTTGGAAAAGGGTGTTTGCTATGACCTGTGCATTCTCTTGTCAAAACTCTGTTAGCCTTTTCCCTGCTGCATTTTGTACTCCAAGGCCAAACTTGCCTGTTACGTTAGGTATCTCTTGACTCCTTAGTTTGCATTCCAAACCCCTGCGATGAAAAGGCCATCTTTTTTTTTTTTTTTTGCTGTTAATTATAGGTCTTGGAGGTCTTCATATATGAACTGTTTCAGCTTCTTTGGTGTTAGTGGTTGGGGCATAGACTTGGATTACTGTGTTGAATGGTTTGCCTTGGAAATGAACCGAGATCATTTTGTCGTTTTTAAGATTGCATCTCAGTACTGCATTTCATACTCTTTTGTTCACTATGAGGGCTACTCCATTTCTTTTAAGGGATTCTTGCCCACAGTAGTAATCTAATCGTCATCTGAATTAAATTTGGCTATTCCCATCCATTTTAGTTCAGTGATTACTAAATTGTCGATGTTCACTTTTACCATCTCTGGTTTGACTATGTCCAACTTACCTTGATTCATGCACCTAACATTTCAGGTTCTTATGCAATACTGTTCTATACAGCATTGAACTTTACTTTCACCACCAGACACATCTACAGCTAGGCGTCATTTCCACTTTGGTCCAGCCTCTTCACCTTCTGGAGCTCTCTCTCCATTCTTCCCCAGTAGCATCTTGGACACTTACTGACCTGGGGGCTCATTTTCCAGTGTCATATATTTTTGTCTTTTCATACTGTTCAGGGGTTCTCAAGGCAAGAATACTGAAATGGTTTGCCATTCACTACTCCAGTGGACCATATTTTGTCAGAACTCTCCACCATGACCCGTTCACCTTGGATGGCTGTGCACTGTAGTTATTACCAAGAATGGAAAGGAAGAGGAAAAGCAACCGTTTTGTTGTTAGCCTCTGTGTTTTCAAAAACATGTGGAAATGTGTCATGTTCCCGAAATATAAAGTAGATGGCACTGCCTATAAGTATCTTTTGCTACCCCAGGGATTAAAGTTTTTCTGGGGTAATTTAAAAGGCCCGTCTCTCACCTTGAGTTCTTTATATTTCCCAGAGTGCTGAATTGCAGTTTTTAAAAAATTAATTTTAATTGGAGGATAATTACAAATTGTGATGGTTTCTGCCATACATCGACATGAATCAGCCATGGGTGCACATGTGTTGCCCACCATCCTGAACCCCCCTCCCACCTTCCCATCTCATCCCTCTGTGTTGTCCCAGAGCACTGGCTTTGAGTGCCCAGCTTCATGCATCGAACTTGCACTGTTCATCTATTTTGCATATGGTGGTATACATGTTTCAACGTTATTCTCTCAAATCACCTCACCCTCACTTGCTCCCAGAGCCAAAAGTCTGTTCTTTATATCTGTGTCTCTTCTGGTGCCTTGCATATAAGATTGTTGTTATTATCTTTCTAAATTTCATATATATCATTAATACACAGTATTTCTCTAAGAATGTTTCTCTTTCTGACTTCATGCTGTATAATAGGCTCATTTCATCCACTTCATTAGAACTGACTCAAACGTGTTCCTTTTTATAGCTAAGTTCTCCATTGTGTATATGTACCATAACTCCCTTATCCATTCATCTGCCAATGGATATCTACGTTGTTTCCATGTCCTAGCTATTGTAAACAGTGCTGCAGTGAACACTGGAGTACATATGTCTCTTTCAATTCTGGTTTCTCCAGTGTGTATGCCCAGCAGTGGGATTGCTGGGTCATATGGCAGTTCTCTTCCCAGTTTTAAAAGGAATCTCCACACTGTTCTTCATAATGGCTGTACCAGCTTGCATTTCCACCAACAGCGTAAGAGGGTTCCCTTTTCTCCACACCCTCTCCAGCATTTACTGTTTGTAGACTTTTTGATGGTGGCCATTCTGACTGGTGTGAGATGATACATCACTGTGGTTTTGATTCCCATTTTTCTAATAACGAGTGATTATTTTCTTTTCTTGTGTTTATTAGCTATCTGTATGTCTTCTTTGGAGAAATGTCTGTTTAGTTCTTTGGCCTATTTTCTGATTGGGTTGTTTGTTTTTCTGTTATTGAGCTGCATGAGTTGCTTGTGTATTTTGAAGATTCTAAGTTTCATTTGCTTTTATTTTCTTGTATTCTGAAGGCTGCCTTTCACTTTGCTTACTGTTTCCTTCCTTGTGCAAAAGCTTTTAATCAGGTCCCATTTTTTTTTAATTTTTATTTTACTTTACAATACTGTATTCGTTTTGCCATACATTGTCATGAATCCACCACGGGTGTACATGCGATCCCAAACATGAACCCCCCTCCCACCTCCCTCCCCACAACATCCCTCTGGGTCATTCCCATGCACCAGCCCCAAGCATGCTGTATCCTGCATTGGACATAGACTGGTGACTCAATTCTTACATGATAGTATACATGTTTCAATGCCATTCTCCCAAATCATCCCACCCTCTCCCTCTCCCTCTGAGTCCAAAAGTCTGCTATACACATCTGTGTCTTTTTTGCTGTCTTGCATACAGGGTCATCATTGCCATCTTTCCAAATTCCATATATACATGTTAGTATACTGTATTGGTGTTTTTCTTTCCGGCTTACTTCACTCTGTATAATCGGCTCCAATTTCATCCATCTCATCAGAACTGATTCAAATGTATTCTTTTTAACGGCTGAGTAATACTCCATTGTGTATATGTACCACAGCTTTCTTACCATTCATCTGCTGATGGTCATCTAGGTTGTTTCCATGTCCTTACTCTGGGAGGTGGGTCATGGAGGATCCTTGCTGTGATTTATATCAGAGACTGTTGCCTAGGTTTTCCTCTAGGAGTTTTACAGTCTCTGGTCTTACATTTATATCTTTAATCCATTTTGAGTTTACTTTTGCATATGGTGTTAGAACGTGTTCTAGTTTCTTTCTTTTACACGTGGTTGACAAGTTTCCGCAGCACCACTTGTTAAAGTGAAAGTGAAAGTCAGTCAGTCATGTCTGACTCTTTGCAACCCCATGGACTATACAGTCCATGGAATTCTCCAGGCCAGATCACTGGAGTGGGTAGCCTTTCCCTTCTCTGGGGGATCTTCCCAATCCAGGGATCAAACCCAGGTCTACTGCACTGCAGGCAGATTCTTCACCAGCTGTGCCACTAGGGAAGCTCCCACTTGTTAAAAAGACCATCTTTTCTCCATTGTATATTTTTGCTTCCTTTGTCAAAGATAAGGCGTTCATAGGTGCTTTATTTCTGGGCTTTCTATTTTGTTCCATTGATCTATATTTCTTTGTGCCACTACCAAAGTGTCTTGATGACCGCAGCTTTGGAGTATAGTCTGAAGTCAGGAAGATTGATTCCTCTAGTTTCATTCTTCTTTCTCAAGATTGCTTTGGATATTGGAGGTTTTTTGGTGTTTCCATACAAACTGTGAAATTGTTCTAGTTCTGTGAAAAATACCATGGGTAGCTTGATAGGGATTGCATTGAATCTGTAGATTGCTTTGGGTAATATACTCATTTTCACTATATTGATTCTTCCAATCCACAAACATCGTATACTTCTCCATCTATTTGTGTCATCTTTGATTTCTTTCATCAATGTTTTAGAGTTTTTTATATATAGGTCTTTTGTTTCTGTGGGTAAATTTATTCCTAAGTATTTTATTCTTTTTGTTGCAATGGTGAATAGAATTATTTCCTTGATTTTTTTATTGTTAGTGTATAGGAATACAAGGGATTTCTGTGTATTAATTTTATATCTTGCAAATTTACTATATTCATTGATTAGCTCTAGTAACTTTCTGGTGGTATCTTTAGGATTTTCTATGTAGAGGATCATGTCATCTACAGAGTTTTACTTTTTCTTTTCCAATCTGGGTTCCTTTTATTTCTTTTGTCTTCTCTGACTGCAGCGGCTGGGACTTCCAAAACTATGTTGATAGTAGTGGTGACAATGGGCACCCTTGACTTGTTCCTGATTTTAGAGGATTTTTTTTTTTTTGCCATTTGAGGATAATGTTTGCTGTAGGCTTGTCATATACGGCTTTTATTATGTTGAGGTATGTTCCTTCTATGCCTGCTTTCTGGAGTTTGTTTTTTTTAAATCATTAATGGGTTTTGAATTTTGTCAACAGCTTTCTCTACATCTATTGAGATAATCATATTGTTTTTAATCTTTCAATCTGTTAATATGGTATATCACATCGATTGATTTGTGAATACTGAAGAATCCTTGCATCCCTGGAATAAAGCCCACTTGGTCAACACAACACTTTTTAGGACAAATTTTGATTAACAATCTAAAAATTAAATTATAGGATGATTCTATTACCCCTGTTTTGGTTGGGGAACTCTTCAGACTTAGGTTACTTGATAAAAGCATGATTAAACAGTTTCAAGTTTATCACAGTTTATTTTTCATTTTTATTTCTGTTGTTTGCAACCTGGTGCTTGGCGCCAGAATCCAGAGCCCTTTGGAGCTTCCCCTCGTCTCTCCCTACCCCCCAGTCAGTGGGAAAAAACCCCATCACAATAGTAGTATTTTACCAGAGGCCTGTAAAGCCAGTGGGCCCCACCCCTGTCCCCATGGGGAGAAAGGAGGGTTAGGGGCCTCAGAGGGCCTCCCACTTATTCTACATGTCTCAGGTCTCTTCACCATGCCAGACTAGAGTCAAGTTCAATAGGGTCTTCTTTCCCTGCTGATTCTGCCACACCTGTTCCCTTGGCTGTGGTTTTGCTAGATAGTAGGTAGGGACAATGGGAGTCTCCTTCATCCATTCATGGATGTCACTAACTATATAATGAGGCATCTAGCTACCTTAAGAGATATCAGTTTACTTCAGTATTGAAATATTTTTTGATTCTAACTCCCAGGTGCTTAAAGGATTAGAATAGACATTTGTATCTAAGATCTAATTTTAGTGATTCGACAACTGATGTTCTATAAACTCTTGAATAAGACAACCACTATTTCTGCAAAGTAATATGTTCTCTAAGGATCCTCCCCTCTCATTTCCCCACACAACCACTTCCCACTTGCCTCCTTACAGGTGACTATTTATTAGTAATCAGAAGTTTGAGTTTCTATCACTTAATAGTAATGTCATGTTTGGCAACATTTTTTTACCTTTCTAAGCTTCACTTCTCTTAAAAAAAGTTGCCTACCTCACAAAAATATTGAGTGGATAAAATGAGTTAATATATGTAAAGTGTTCATAAATTTTAAGGTGCTATATAAATAAGGTGTTATTTTGTCTTAGAAAAATATAGTAAGAAAAACATGGTACTTTAAGCATGATTTTATAGCAGATTATCATCCATCAACAAAGTTAATGCAGTTTTTATTTGCTCAGTTGTGTCTGACTCTTTGAGATCCCATGGACTGCAGTCCACCAGACTCCTCTGTCTATGGGATTCTTTAGGCAAGAATATTGGAGTGAATTGCCATTTCTTTCTGAAAGGGATCTTCCCGACCTAGGGCTCAAACCTGAGTCTCCTGCGTTGCAGGCAGATTCTTTACCATCTGAGCCATGAGGGAAGCCCCAAGGAATGTTATCATAGACTTGAAACAATCTTCAATGACTAAACGAAAGCTCTTCTTTAGAACTACCTAGAAATTATATAGCAAAGTGAGTTACCTGGGTTAAGTTACTACATTTTAAGACTAATATCAAAAGACTATTCCAGTTGTAGACCCTATAGTCCCTCAGTTATGAGATTCTACAATTTCATGTTTATAACACAGGGAAACAGGCTTATTCTACCTGAACAAAATTCAGTTTACTTACACAGCTGTATCAATGCTAAGCCAGAATCCATAAAGCTTCAAGGGTTAAAGTAAGAGGAATTCACACCTATTTTTTATGGCTTAATGTCTTTCAGACTATACTTTTTGATCCTAATATTGCATTCATTTTTTAATGTATTAATAGGATCACTTACATTTCGATTTCCCTGAGACAATCTAGGTTTATGCCTTTTGTAATATCAAAATTTTATTCTGAAAAAGTCTTTGAATAGAATTATTTTAATAGGTTTATTAACAGGATAATCTACTTTGGTGGGTCACCTGATGCAAAGAGCTGACTCATTTGAAAAGACCCTGATGCTGGGAAAGATTGAGGGCCGGAGGAGAAGGGAACAACAGAGGATGAGATGGTTGGATGGTATCACGGACTCAATGGACATGGGTTTGGGTGGACTCCAGGAGTTGGGTGATGGACAGGGAGGCCTGATGTGCTGCTGTTCACGGGGTCACCAAGAGTCAGACACGACTGAGCGACTGAACTGAACTGAAGTACATATTTCAAAAATTATATAATAAATTTAGTGTCTACTTTCAAGTGTCCCAATTTGAATAATAAATATATAATTTCCACATTTAAGAACTAGGAGCAGAGGTCAGCAAAGTCAAGATATTTCTTACTACTAGAAGGAGAGAAGTGAAAACAGAACTTAATATGATTGATAAAACATCAGAGGATCTCATCTATAGGTAAATAGCTTTGATTTCTATAAGATAATCAAATCATCTGTCTGCTGCTCATCAATGAAGGTGACGCTGAGATTCAAGAGGAAATAAGTACTAGAAAACAAGGACTCATAATACTGAACTCATACAATCATTTTGGAGAAGGTAAAGCTAATATTCATTTTGGAACTTGACAAGTCTCTGATGTAACTATCTCTGAGAAAAGATATAGTTACATTTTTTCACATGACCCCACTCAGACCCTAATGATAAGCTTGTCTTATTAGAACTATATTTATTATCAATAAAGATAAGAGTCTTTTGAAACTGTATGACCTGAGATTAAATACAATATGGTTGGCAACCTTTACCTAGGGCTTCCCTGGTGGCTCAGATGGTAAAGCATCCACCTCCAATGTGGGAGACCCTGGTTCGCTCCCTGAGTTGAGAAGATCCCCTAGAGAAGGGAATGGCAACTCACTCCAGTATTCTTGCCCGGAGAATCCCACGGATAGAGGAGCCTGGCAGACTATGGTCCATGGGGTCACAAAGAGTCAGACACAGCTGAGCGACTAACACTTTCTACCTTTCTACCTAGAGTGTATCGAGATGTTTGGTTTGAAAGATGTTTAATAAATAAAGTAGATCAACAGGACGACTTACATGAAAAGATGATCTTTATAATTAATTTTGGATATTTTCCCTAACAGTCCATTTTCAAAGAAAGTCAGGGAAGTTGAATTCTCTGTAACGGGTATACAAAATTTAAGCAAAGGTGATGATGATTTAGAAAGTAATTTTCAAGAAGCAGGTCAATGGATTAAAATGGTTTTAACTTCAAAAGTATAAATCTGTTAAAGTGTAAACCAAAATGTCTGTATTTCATTATCTAGAGTTATGAGATTCTTCGAGGAAACAGGATAACCCTTTTGAAATCTAGTAAGATACAGATTTACAATAAGATGACTATTAACTAACAACCTTTCTAATTTGATCTGATCTTTAAGAATTAGATTCAAAGATAACTGTGCCTGACAACCATCTTTTAAAGTTTCCTTTTATAATATTTATAATACATTAAACAAAAGAAAGAAAAGGATAAAACATTCCATGTTCAAGCAAAAGCTATCTGAGTTCTCTTTTTTCATACCTAGAAAATGATCACTCTGTTATAATTAGGAACCACTGTGAAAAACATGAAGCTTCAAGAGTACTAATGGGTTCAGAAATGGAAGAAGGAAAGCAGCTGTGAAAATGAAGAATGATACTCTCAAGTATCAACTAGTTATGCGAGCTGGATTCCTTTGGATTTCCAAATTCCTTTGGAAAATTCCTTTCCAACATTGTTCCCCATTTTGCTTGAATGTTTTCAAGTTACACTATCCTATTGGAAATCTTCCATTGGTTGAATTTGCAGGTAAGGAACCAGGGGAGAATCATGGATATAAAATGTTGCAGATGAAGGGCTGATTAATGCATTATACACAGGTAGGTGTGTGTGTGTGTGTGTGTAGATGGAGGGCTGATTAATGAATTATACGCAGATAGGGTGTGTGTGTCAGTGTCAGCGTGTGTGTGTCAGTCAGTGCCCTTAATACCCAAGTTAGTTGTTTAAGGGTTAACTGTACTTTGAATTTTTCACTCGTAATTTTAGGGAAAATGAAAAAAGCACCGAAACATATTAAAGACAGAGATCTAGAAAGAATGTCATAAAACTTGATACTAAGTAATGGGAGGAAAATAAATGCTAAAAATTTTGAGACATTTACTTTGAAGCCTTTATACTTGACTTTCCTTAAATTTAACAAAATAAAAAAACCCTACCATTTCCTGAAAAGTGTTAGTTTCCCTAGGAAAGAAAAACTCTCAGATATGTATTTCACCCTCTCTAGTCCACAGAGAAAGACACGAAGAAAAAAGTAAGTTGAGTTCAGTTCAGTCGCTCAGTCGTGTCCGACTCTTTGCGACCCCATGAATCGCAGCACGCCAGGCCTCCCTGTCCATCATCAACTCCCGGAGTTCACTCAGACTCGTGTCCATTGAGTCAGTGATGCTATCCAGCCATCTCATCCTCGGTCGTCCCCTTCTTCTCCTGCCCTCAATCCCTCCCAGCATCAGTCTAATAAAAAATCTTTTTGGAAATCCTCTCTTTAAGCCTAAGAGCATAGTGGAATGTTACAGGTACATACATCTCAGGAGTGTGAAGGTCCCCCCAGTTTTTTCTGCTGAGGAACAAAAACCAACAAGTAAAAGGGCTGAAGTGAGGAAAAGACTTAGCAGGGGAGGGAGGGAAGGACTTTAGTCCCTACATATAGACAGGCAGCTTCTTACACTCCTTCTTTTCAAAGGGGGGAAAGTGCACCAAGATATTTATGACCTAGATCACTTTCAGAGAAATACTGAATGACTATTACTCATGAGTACACACCTTGACAAGAATGCAAAACTAAGGTTATCATACTAGCTTCCTTCAGAAAATTATGCACTAAAATATTCCTAAATAATCAAGTATTAGCTTAACTAAAAAAATACATATCAAATGGGGAAAACTGACAAATCAGTAAATGGAAAATTTTAAAATTAAGCCAGAAGTCAGTATGGTTATCAGTCACTAGCCTAAGTAGAATGTCTTAATGACTTACTGTGTATCTTTACTTTGATAAATTCAGGCTTGTCATTATATTGATACTATTTTAAGCACTATGCCTAAAAAGAATGATAATATGGGAAATCCTCAATCTGTTATTTCACTAGTTTGAAATCTACACCTATTTTATATTTGCTGATCCAGAAAGCAGGTAACATCAAGATAACCATGAAACTAGTATATATAATAGAGAACTGAAGAAGTTATGTCACATGGAAAGGAGAAATAATGACAATAAAACAAGTGATCTTGAATGGTATTTGATTTCTGAGAGAAAGCAGGAGAATGCAGAAAGTAATTAGCAAATTTATGCAATACATAAAAGCAGAGACAGAAACATACATAGCAGGTCCAATGAAAGCAGGAACTTTAGCTGTTAACCAGAGAGTAGTACTCAACCTGCAAGTACAGAAGCTGACAGCCAAGTGTATTTTTAGGAGTTTATGTACAGGAATGAAAACACTGAATACAGTTGAAAGAAATAGTACCAATTATGAATATTACATCCATTCTTGGGTATAATTTGCCCCTTTCCCCCTAAAGTCTACAGGGATTTCAGAATACATTTTAGTCAAAGTATAGGTCCACAGTCGAGCAATTTACTATTTATGACAATAAAGCATGTTGAGGCATGATATCAAAGTTGAACTGGATGCCTTCTGAAGATTTTTTCTAGTCCTTTGATTCTATAGTTTAATATTATTGAAGCACTATTTCTGGGAAAAATACAAATAATTTTAGTGTGATCCAAATTCATTATTTTGTAGTTAAACATAGCATAAATCCAGGAAACACTCCTAACATATGGTAGTTATCATCTATAAATGTGTTTGAAAATAATGTACTGCCATTATTGGCAGAAATTTATAAAACAACGTTATAAACTAAATCATATGTCTTTTTCTAAGCTATTGTGCAATCAGTTGATAGGAAGTTAAAAGTCTTAATTTTCCAAGATGCTTTATCTTTTGCCATGCTACCATCTTTCTATCTCTGATTGTATTAGAGATTTTGAGAAAATAGGTTGTAAAGTTATTACCTTGTGATTCTGGTACTGGGACTGATATACATATTATCCGTTTCACTCTAAAATAGAGTGAATTGCAGCTGTCTTAAGGCTGATCTTTCACAATGGGTACTAAGTAAGTAAAAACTTCAAATTTATCTATAGAAGATATACTATAGGCAATGCTGCCAAGGAATTAGGATTCAGTGCTTTCACTGTTGTGACCTGGGTTTGACCTATGGTCGGGGAAATAAGATCCTGCAAGCTGCATAGCACGACCAAAAAAAAACCTACAGAAAGGAAAAAAATAAGATGAGCTTTATTTAGTATATGTAGGGAGAATTTTCATCCTTCCAATCTGTCTGTTTTTAGAAAAACACATTTGGGCTACCAAGCTAGGCCATGAAGAAGGTTGATGATATCCTCCATATATTTAGGTTTCAGTAATTTCCAAAGTTCTGATTAGCTTCTCAAAATGAAGCTAAATTTTAAGAAAATCTATATGTATGAATTATATGCATGTATATATATAGAAAATGTATGTGTATATGCTTATTACATATATATGTGTGTGCATACATATAACCTACATAGCTCTGAAAAAACACATCTGGGTATGCAGAATTATAGAAATTCCTTATCCAATAATGCATCATTAATTTTTATTAACAATCCAGGATTTGTTTAGCATCATGTTTAACATTTTGAAAGTCAAAACATTAACTTTTTTTGTTCTCAAGGACAGTACTATTAAAAGAAGACCTCTAACACCAATAGTTAGTACTTTTTACATATAAAACGAAAAACTTTGAAATTTCATTGTGGGACTTAAGTCTTTTTACATTTCTAAAACCTGACAGAAATTAATTCTCATATGCTAGTATATATTTCATATGGTCATGCTGTCTTCATGAAACCATTTGACTGGCAAGCATATTAATTATGATTTCAAAAGAAACTCCCTATTTGACTCACCAGGAGAAACTTTAAGGTCCTTGTCTTATTATTTCTGCTGCTGAGCATGGAATATATTTGTAGATGGAATAAGAAAGGAAAAGAGATTTATTTGGGTAATGCCAATATTTACGGCTTTACCTTCTTGTCTAAAATTAGGAGGTCAGTGAAAGAATTACAAATGGATTGAAGGTGGTTTTTTTCATACTAAAAATAAATTTTAGTGATAAAAGCACGATTTATTCTATAACTTTTGAATAACAGCTTTTTCTCCTCACCTGTTTTCCAATTATATAATAAGAATTGGCTTTAAAATTATAATTTAATGTTTTTCTTTGGAGTAGGAAATAGATTTGCTTTTTATGGAAATAATTGTCCTTTTAAGAACACATATATAATTGAAAATATTGGTAAAATGTAAGAAAAAGTCAAAGGATTAAAGCATTAAAAGAGCACCAAAAACAGAAGAATATCAATGTAATAAGATCATGTCAGAGCTAAGCCCTTCTTTTCATCAAAACAATCCTACTAAGTGATCCATATTATATAAAGTTTGGTACCAAATAGCTTATGTTATAGGGAGACTGGAGCATTATCTCAAAGGTTAAGAGAAAAAATTTAATATAGTCAAATTAATCACATGAAAAGGCAAGAATACTGATCATGTTGATGGTATTTCTAACATTTGGAAATGTTTTTAAAAATGCGTATAAATACTATTAAAATTCTGAAAACCATGGCAGAAGCAAAATTAAAGAGCAGTGGTAACAAAAAATTAGACAAAAATGACAAAATTGCAAAGTAGAACTGATTCATTAAGATTAAATATATGATAAAAGGCATTAGAATTAGAAATGACCCTTATCCTAAATATTAAAATAAATACCACAGAATATGAAACATAACTTCTAAAAGATTGAGAGGAAAAGAAATAACACAAAGCAGAGAAAATGAAAGACACCTCACTATTCCCAATGTGGTTATTATTTATGGAATGGATAAAACACGTTGTAGAAAATGTCACTACAGTTAGATAAACACATTAAAAAATCAACATGCCACATTTACCTAAATAATTTTGTAGAACAGCTGAAAAAGCAAATTTCATCAAATTTAGACAGCTTATAGTGGAATAAATAAGTATGGTGAGGTATTAACTAACCCTAAGTTTCACAACGGGCAGCTTCTAGCCGGTTCATTGAAGCTAGATCTCGGCCACACAAGGATCACTGGATAAGAAATCAGTTGAGCTGGACTAGAGCTGCCCAATTGTCTTAATAATGAATGCTCCACACTGTCTGTTAAGTAAAGAGAAAGAGAATATAGATCAGAAACCCTGAATGAGGGGAAAAAAAAAGATAAGTTAGAACAGATGCGTGTAGAACATCCATGAACATTTAATAAATACTCACAGAAGATGTGGTACTAATTATACAACAGTGTTTAAGTAGAGATTAGGAGGGGTCCAGAACTCAGGAAAGGTCTGCTCCCTGCTCTCTGAGAGCTTACAATCTACTTCACACAATCTTTAGTCTTGTATTATATTAATAGTATAAATGTTTCATATATGAAAATGAGGTCAACAGAGAAATGAATTACAACATTCCTTCTATTTTGAAAATATTATTAGGTAAGTTTTAAAAACATATTTTTAAAAAAGGAAGTAGAGGTTGCCTGCCAGACGTCTATTTAGAAAGTTGTCTAAAGCCTCCAAAGTACTGTTCAAGTTAGCACTGGTAGAACAGGCACTTAAGATACCTAAGTCATATAACAGAGAGCAATTCTGTGTATCTGTGTTATCCTGAGAATCTTTTTGTGTTAATATCAATTTGGGCCAAAGAAACAACCTAGTTCCTACTACTTTTTTTTGGCACTTTGAGCAAAGGTCTTTTCTTAATTTAGGGAAGCAAGCTGTCCTATGACGTATTTCTACATTGTGGATAGGCTCTAGTTTCCATATTCCAATTTCTTTAGAGTAGTACTACCGGACTGAAATTTCTGTGTTGCTGAAAACATTCTGTATCTACACTGTCAAATATGGTTATCACTAACCATGTGGGGCTATTTAGCACTTCAAATGTGGTTTCAGCAAGTGGTGCTTGGAAAACTGGACAGGCACATGTAAAACAGTGAGATTAGAATATTACAACACATCACATACAAAAATAAACTCAAAATGGTTTAAAGATCTAAATGTAAAATATGAAACCCTAAAACTTCTGTTAAGAGAACACAGTTGGTGCTCGCTTCAGCAGCACATATACTAAAACTGGAACGATACAGAGAAGATTAGCATGGCCCCTGCGCAAGGATGACATGCAAATTAGTGAAGTGTTCCATATTTTTTATAAGCAAGGTGAAAAGACAGCCTTCAGATTGGGAGAAAATATTAGCAAATGAAGCAACTGACAAATAACTAATCTCAAAAATATACAAGAAACTCCTGCAGCTCAATTCCAGAAAAATAAATGACCCAATCAAAAAATGAGCCAAAGAACTAAACAGACATTTCTCCAAAGAAGACATACAGATGGCTAACAAATACAGGAAAAGATGCTCAACATCACTCATTATCAGAGAAATGCAAATTAAAACCACAATGAGGTACCATTTCACCCCAGTCAGAATGGCTGCGATCCAAAAGTCTACAAGCAATAAATGCTGGAGAGGGTGTGGAGAAAAGGGAACCCTCTTAAAATTGTTGGTGGGAATGCAAACTAGTACAGCCGCTATGGAGAACAGTGTGGAGATTCCTTAAAAAACTGGAAATAGAACTGCCTTCAGTTCAGTTCAGTCGCTCAGTCGTGTCCGACTCTTTGCAATCCCATGAATCGCAGCACGCCAGGCCTCCCTGTCCATGACCAACTCCCGGAGTTCACTCAGACTCATGTCCATCGAGTCAGTGATGCCATCCAGCCAGCTCATCCTCTGTTGTCCCCTTCTCCTCCTGCCAATCCCTCCCAGCATCAGAGTCTTTTCCAATGAGTCAACTCTTCGCATGAGGTGGCCAAAGTACTGGAGTTTCAGCTTCAGCATCATTCCTTCCAAAGAAATCCCAGGGCTGATCTCCTTCAGAATGGACTGGTTGGATCTCCGTGCAGTCCAAGGGATTCTCAAGAGTCTTCTCCAACACCACAGTTCAAAAGCAGCAATTTTTTGGCGCCCAGCTTTCTTCACAGTCCAACTCTCACATTCATAAATGACCACAGGAAAAACCATAGCCTTGACTAGACGGACCTTTGTTGGCAAAGTAATGTCTCTGCTTTTGAATATGCTATCTAGGTTGGTCATAACTTTTCTTCCAAGGAGTAAGCGTCTTTTAATTTCATGGCTGCAGTCACCATCTGCAGTGATTTTGGAGCCCCCTCAAAATAAAGTCTGCCACTGTTTCCACTGTTTCTCCATCTATTTCCCATGAAATGATGGGACCAGATGCCATGATCTTCATTTTCTGAATGTTGAGCTTTAAGCCAACTTTTTTGTTCCCCACTTTCACTTTCAACAAGAGGCTTTTTAGTTCCTCTTCACTTTCTGCCATAAGGGTGGTGTCATCTGTATATCTGAGGTTATTGATATTTCTCCTGGCAATCTTGATTCCAGCTTGCGCTTCATCCAGCCCACCATTTCTCATGATGTACCCTGCATATAAATTAAATAAGCAGGGTGACAATATACAGCCTTGACGTACTCCTTTTCCTATTTGGAAACAGTCTATTGCTCCATGTCCAGTTCTAACTGTTGCTTCCTGACCTGCACACAGGTTTCTCAAGAGGCAGGTCATGTGGTCTGGTATTCCCATCTCTTGAAGAATTTTCCAGTTTATTGTGATCCACACAGGACCCAGCAATCCCACTGCTGGGCATACACACCAAGGAAACTAGAATTGATTGAGACACCTGTACCCCAATGTTCACTGCAGCACTGTTCATAATAGCCAGGACATGGAAGCAACCTAGATGTCCATCAGCAGATGAATGGATAAGAAAGCTGTGGTACATATACACAATGGAGTATTACTCAGCCATTAAAAAGAATACATTTGAATCAGTTCTAATGAGGTGGATGAAACTGGAGTCAATTATACAGAGTGAAGTAAGCCAGAAAGAAAAACACTAATACAGTATACTAACGCATATATATGGAATTTAGAAAGATGGTAACAATAACCCTGTAAGACAGCAAGATAGCAAAAGAGACACAGATGTATAGAACAGTCTTTTGGACTCTGTGGGAGAGGGAGAGGGTGGCATGATATGAGAGAATGGCATTGAAACACGTATAATATCATATAAGAATATCATATAAGAAACGAATCGCCAGTCTAGGTTCGGTGCAGGATACAGGATGCTTGGGGCTGGTGCACTGTGATGACCCAGAGGGATGGTATGGGGAGGGAGGTGGGAGGGGGGTTCAGGATTGGGAACACGTGTGCACCCGTGGTGGATTCATGTTGATGTGTGGCAAAACTAATACAATAATGTAAAGTAATTAGCCTCCAATTAAAATAAATAAATTTTAAAAAAAGAGAACACAAGTGAAACACTCTGACATAAATCACAGCAATATTTTCTTGGATCAGTCTTCTAAAGCAAAATAAAAGCAAAAATAAATAAGGTCTAATTAACGACTTCTGGACAGCAAAGGAAACCATAAACAAGACAAAAAGACAACCTACAGGATGGGAAGAATATATGGGAAGAATATCTTTGTAAACATGCAGCAAATAAGGGGTTAATATCCAAAATATACAAATGGCTCATATAACTCAATATCAAAAACAATCTAATAAAAAACGAGTAGAAGACTTGAACAGACATTTTTACAAAGAAGGCACACAGATGGCTAATATGTACACGAAAAGATGCTCAGCATCACTAATTATTAGAGAAATGCAAATCAAAACCACAATGAGATATCAACTAACACTTGTCAGTGAATGGTCATTATCAACAAGTCTACAAATAAATGTTGGCAAGGGTGTGGAGAAAAGGGAACCTTCCTATACTGCTGCTGCTAAGTCGCTTCAGCCGTGTTCGACTCTGTGCAACCTCACAGATGGCAGCCCATCAGGCTCCCCCGGCCCTGGGATTCTCCAGGCAAGAACACTGGAACGGGTTGCCATTTCTTTCTCCAATGCATGAAAGTGAAAAGTGAAAGTGAAGTCGCTCAGTCGTGTCTGACTCTTGGCGACCCCATGGACTGCACCCTAACAGGATCCTCCATCCATGGGATTTTTCAGGCAAGAGTACTGGAGTAGTATGCCATTGCCTATACTGCTGGTGGGTTGTAAACTGGTGCAGCCACTATTGAAAACAGTATGGAAGTTCCTTAGTTAACTAAGAATAGAACTTCTACATGATCCAGCAATTCTACTCCTGGGTATGTATCTGGAAAAAAAAAAAAGACACTAATTTGAAAAGATAAATGCACCCCAATGTTCATAGCAGCGCTATTTACAGCAGCCAAAAAACAATCCAAATGCCATTCAATAGAAAACCAGACTAATACACACAGTGGAGTATTATTCACCCATAAAAAAGAATGAAATATTGCCAGTTCCAGCAACATAGATTGACCTAGAGAATATTATTATGCTTAATGAGTCAAGACAGAAAAACACAATATAATACCTCTTATAAGTGGAATCTAAAAAAAAATACAAATGTATATAAAAAACAGAAACAGACTCACAGACATAGAAAACAAACTTGTGGTTACCCAAGGGGTGAGGGAAGGAATGACAAATCAGGGGTATGGAATTAACAGATATGAACTACTGTATATAAAATAGATATGCAACAAGGATTTATTGTATAGCACAGGGAATTATAGCTATTATCTTATAATAACCTATAATGGAAAATCTGCAAAAGTACTGAATCAGTATGCTGTGTACCTGAAACTAACACAATACTATAAATTAACTATACCTCAATTAAAAATAGAAATGTGGCTAGTTGCAACTGAGGAACTGAATTTTAAACATTTAATTTTAATTATTCAAGATTGAAATTAGAATCTTGTGGGTGACCAGGTTGGGAACAGCATGATTCTAGGGGTTCAAACCTGTCTGATTTGCTAAACTATAGACAGGCCAGGTTTTCTTTGGCCTGTTCAATAGTGTCTAATACCACTTAATATCATTCACTGCTATATTATCAGTGTCTAGAATATTGGTTAGCACATGACAGATGCTCAACAAATATTTGGTAAATGAATGAAATATACTGTGGTAATATACAGCTATTCATACCTAAGCTACTATTCATAGCTTACTGGTAATATGTCCTGGTTCTTTCATAAAAAATAGAGAAGTGAAGTTAAACTGTTCTCTGTATATGGAATTGCTTGATTGAAGGTTCAATATGCCTAGAGAGAACAAGAGTGGTGCTAATTCATTATGGCTCCAAGAAAAAAATATAAGTAGTTATATATGAATAACATGTTGATTATTATGGGAATATTGAAGGAAGACCATGCAATGGCAGGAATTTGGTAAGGATACAGATAAGAGTTGATGAGAATAAAAACAGGGAAAAAACCCACCTCAGATTAAAAAAACTAAATTCAGATTTTATGCATGACTACAGGATGGAAACTGAAGATAGAGAAGCCTTGAATAAATATACAGTAATCTGGTTAGGCAATAATAGAGCTTAGAAAAGGGATGTGGCAGTGGAAAGAGAAATGAGTATATCATTTTTAGCAAGTTAGTGAACTGAAAAAGGAATACATAACAGTATAAATAGATCATGTGGCTTAAACAGGTCAGAAAAATAACAGGTATTGTTTTGATTTCAGGGGATAAGTAAGATGAGCAAACTAACATAAAAGAGGTGAGGATCCTGAAAATAAAATGTAAGAAATTATATATTCATGATTTTCAGTTTGAGGAGGTAGTGAACATTCATCCAGGTGGTGTTGATTTAGAGTTAAAATAGGGAGAGAATCAAATGACTAGATCAGAGTCACTTAAAAACTACCAAAATGCAGAATAAAATTGAAAACTCCCTTGGAAGACAACTTAGAGGGCAAAGAGAATCAATGCCATGATTAGTTGGTAAAAGAGGAATATATTTTTTTTTGAAAGAGACACTGAAATATCAAACACAGTGCAAAGAAAGAGAGCCACATATAAGAATGAGTAAAATCTGAGCACAGGCTAGTTGACAGTACTGAAATAAAGAGAATCTAAGAGGACAAGAACTATGACAAAATCCTTGAGGTTTGGTTGCTGCAACACTGGAGTGGGTTCAGCAAATCTTGACAGTATATCTTAGATAAGTGCTTTGGCTAGATGTCAGTAATGCAGGAACAGTAATCTCCTATGAGTTCAAAAGATACCCCTATACTCCTCCTTCATGCCTTTCCAAAACAGACAAATTTAAAATATTGTTAGTGAAGTATGGAATACAAAATCTATTGCTTATTATCCTGTGTCCTGAAAGTGGGGAAAGATGTCATCAAAAAAAGCTCAGAAAACAATTCTGTAAGGTATTAAGGTTTGATAAGCTGAATCTTATGTTATGAAAAGTAAGATGCCCATGTTTTGTGTTTTTGATGCCATGTTTTACATCTTCATGTTTATCCTTTCACTGTTTAATGTAGTTATAAGTTGATTTTTACAATTTTTTGTCTCTTACTCTTAGTACTAGCTTATTTAAGTGGTTGCTCCACAGTGTTTACTATATATTTGCCTTTACTGGTGGACTTTTTCTTTCCTACAGATTCTTACTTCTTGTGGCCCTTTCCACTTAAAAAAGACCCTTTAACATTCCAGGTTTAGTATTGCTGAATTCTTTTAGTTTTAGGTTGTCTGGAAAATTACGTTATCTCTTAGCTCAGTTGGTAAAGACTCTGCCTGCAGTGCAGAAGACCTGGGTTTGACCCCTGGGTTGGCAAGATCCCCTGGAAAAGGAAATGGCAACCCACTCCAGTATTCTTCCCTGGAGAATCCCATGGACAGAGGAGCCTGGCAGGCTACAGTCCATGGGGTCGCAAGAGTGGACATGACTTAGCAACTAATCCCTCCCCCCATCCTGCTCCCCTTCTATTCTAAATGATAATCTTGCTTGGTTGAGTGTCCTAGGTTGCAGGTTTTCCCCTTTCAGTACTTTGAATATATTATGCCACTCCCTTCTGGCCTGCAAAATTTCTGCAGAGAAATCAGTTGATAGCCTTATGGGGGTTCCCTTGAACTGAATGTTTTCTTGCTGCCTTTGGAATCATCTCATTATCTTTGACCTTTGCCATTTTAATTATGATATATCTTGGTGTGGGTCTGTTTAGGTTCATTTTATTTGGGATCCTCTGTGGTTCTCGTACCTGGACATCTGTTTCCTTCTTTAGATTTGGTAAGTTTCCAGCCATAATTTCATGTAGTATGTTTTCAACTCCTCTCTCTCATCTCCTTATAATGTGAATGCTTTCATACTTGATGTTATCCTAGAGGTCCCTTAAACTGTTCTCATTTTCAATATTTGTTTCTTTTTTGCTGTTCAGATTGAAGGATTTCCATTATTCTACCTTCTAGATCACTTAGGCATCACCTAGTCTGCTGTTAATTTCCTCTAGTTGTTTTTCATTTGTCAAATTCAGTTCTGATTCTTTTTCATATTTGCTAGTTCTTTGTTAAAACTGGCACTGTGCTAATCAATTCTTTCCTCTAATTCAGTTAGCATTCTTATTACTAATGCTCAAACTCTAATTCTGAGTTTGTCTTCTTTGTGCCAGATCCCAGGGCTGCTGCTGCTACTGCTAAGTCACTTCAGTCGTGTCCAACTCTGTGCGACCCCATAGACGGCAGCCCATCAGGCTCCCCCGTCCCTGGGATTCTCCAGGCAAGAACACTGGAGTGGGTCACCATTTCCTTCTCCAATGCATGAAAGTGAAAAGTCGAAAGTGAAAAGTCAAAAGTGAAGTCGCTCAGTCGTGTCCGACCCTCAGCGACCCCATGGACTACAGCCTACCAGGCTCCTCCGTCCATGGGATTTTCCAGGCAGGATGGAGTGGGGTGCCATTGCCTTCTCCTTCCCAGAGCTGGGGGAACCCAAAATGTGGACTGAACTTCACTCTCCAGGGAGTAAGTCTGTATAATTCCTGTGAGCCTGTGTAATCCCTCTCCTCTTCCATCTTCCCCTCCCAGGTGTGCAGGTCCTGATCATTTCTCTTCTTCTCCTACCTGATTTCATCTGGACCTTGGATTTTTCTTACAACCTTAGCTGCATTAATATAGCTGTCTTTCTGCCAGATGACTTACAGTTTGTTTTCAGTGAGAACTGTTCCACATGTAGATGTATCTTTGAGGTGTTTGTGGCGGGAGGTGAGCTCCACATTTTCCTACTCCACCATTTTGATCTCTCTTTCGGCTCTTTTAATCCAGGAACTCCTGTCATTAACTCCCTACAGAATTTTCTTGTATTAATTTTTTTGCTAATTTTCTCCAAGCCATTTTCTCTTTTTCCATAATTAATATTTGACTTCTTGAATTATCTTCTGATTTTATTCTTTTCTCTATTGTTACTCAACTCTGTCTTTAGAAAAATTTATTTACAACTTTTCTATAAATCTGAAATTATCAATATTTCAAAATAAAAATCTAAAAAATTAAGACTAAGAGGTTTAGAAAAAACAAAAGTATTTTCTGGGATGACTACACATGGACCATGTCTCATAAATTTTTTCTTATCTCTGAGAGGATATTATAGCTTCTTTGATTTTTTTTTTTGCTCCCTGAATTATATGTTTCTTCTGAATTCCTTTTTTTTTTTTTTTTCCTGTTTTGGTCTCTCATTCTGAAGGCTTTCTTCTTCATTTATTTATTTTTGGCTGTGCTGGGTCTTTGTTGTTGTGTGTGGGCTTTCATAGTTGTGGCTCACTGGCTTAGGTTCTGCATGTGGAATCTTTCCTGACCAGGGACTGAACTGGTGTCCCCTGCATTAGCAGGCCGATTCTTATCCATTGTACTACCAGGGAAGTCCCTGAATGCTTCCTTCTGTGACTGAACATCCATATTTAATAAGGCAGACTAAAGTCCTAATGGGAAGTTCTTTGTGAATGATGGGTTTGTCATTGAGCTTCACAGTAGGTATTTCAGAGGGCCAGTCAACTTTTTCTCAGTGGAGTCAAGCATGCAGTAACAACAACTTTAATTCTTTCCATTGTATTAACAGCTTCTTCATATAGTGTTTATTTTTACACTGGCTAGCAACTACTTCATTATTCCTCTTTTTTAGCTTGTAATTATTGGGAATATGGGATACATTTTTAAAAATTTAATTTCCTCTTATATAACATCCTTTATACACAATACATGTATATACTATTTATCCTTATCTTTGATGCAGTGTCATATTCAAATAGTTTTTCAGTGTGTACTTTACGGTTTCAGTTCAGTCCCTCAATCGTGTCTGACTCTTTGTGACCCCAGGAACCACAGCATGCCAGGCCTCCCTGTCCATCACCAACTGCCACAGTCCACCCAAACCCATGTCCATTGAGTGGGTGATGCCATCCAACTATCTTATCCTCTGTCGTCCCCTTCTCCTCCTGCCCTCCATTGTTCCCAGCATCAAGATCTTTTCAAATGAGTCAGCTCTTCGCATCAGGTGGCCAAAGGATTGGAGTTTCAGCTTCAACATCAGTCCTTCCAATGAACACCCAGGACTGATCTCCTTCAGAATGGACTGGTTGGATCTCCTTGCAGTCCAAGGGACACTCAAGAGTCTTCTCCAAAACCACAGTTCAAAAGCATCAATTCTTCGGTGCTCAGCTTTCTTCACAGTCCAACTCTCACATCCATACATGACCACTGGAAAAACCATAGCCTTGACTAGATGGACCTCTGTTGACAAAATAATGTCTCTGCTTTTGAATATGCTGTCTAGGTTGGTCGTAACTTTCCTTCCAAGGAGTAAGCATCTTTTAATTTCATGGCTGCAATCACCATCTGCAGTGATTTTGGAACCCCAAAAAATTAAAGTCGGCCACTGTTTCCCCATCTATTTGTCATGAAGTGATGGGACCGGATGCCATGATCTTAGTTTTCTGAATGTTGAGCTTTAAGCCAACTTTTTCACTCTCTTCTTTCACTTTCATCAAGAGGCTCTTTAATTCTTCTTCACTTTCTGCCATAAGGGTGGTGTCATCTGCAAATCTGAGGTTATTGATATTTCTCCTGGCAATCCTGATTCCAGCTTGTGCTTCCTCCAGCACAGCGTTTCTCATGATGTACTCTGCATATAAGTTAAATAAGCAGGGTGACAATATACAGCCTTGACATACTCCTTTCCCTATTTGGAACCAGTCTGTTGTTCCATGTTCAGTTCTAATTGTTGCTTCCTGACCTGTGGTCTCTCCATGACAATTCTAAAAATTGGTTTCATGAGTCTTTGATTCTCTGTTGTTCTCTGTCTCCTTTGAGGCTATCTATAGTTAGACCTATGCACAGTAAGTGAAAAATTTTCTCTTCCTGTATGTTTGGAGGTGCAAAGCACAGGTTTTTTAATGTTCCTGCCCTCAGAATGCAATACCCCTTTACAACTGTCCTCTTCTACCCTTAGGACCAGCTGAACATGAGAGAATTTCAATCTCTAATTGCTTTATAAGAAGTGTTAATGATACTGACATGAGGAAATGGTTAGGAAAAAGATAGCAGTAGAATTTTTCTATAAAGTAGGGATAGTTGTTAATGTTTAGGTTGAGTGCCCATTATGGGTCTCTGAGCTAGAAACAGGCAGTGGTAGTAGGTAAAATCTCTTTCCAATTTACTTTTGAATCACTTGGTCTTATCAATGGGTAAGGTAGAACAGGTGTTTTTCATTCAAGCCCAATCAGCGCTTTAATTAGAACTTCCTCACAGCCTGGCAGTTGGTTAAATATCATTCTTAATAATAAACGTTTTCATGAATAGCTAGTATGCTGCTTTTGCTAATTCACTTCAGTCGTGTCTGACTCTGTGCGACCCCATAGACGTCAGCCCACCAGGCTCCCCCATCCCTGGGATTCTCCAGGCAAGAACACTGGAATGGGTTGCCATTTCCTTTTCCAATGCATGAAAGTGAAAAATGAAGTCACTCAGAAGGCCATTGCCTTCTCCAGAATAGCTAGTATACTTCAGAGTTAAATAAAAAGAACATTTAAAGGTGAACTTCTAATTATAATTAACTCACTTTCCAGTATCTCAATTAAGGCTCATAAAAATAAACTTATTAGACGCCTAAATTAATGCAAAAATGGAAAAACATCATAAGGAAATAGAGATACTTTATAATCCTCTACTTATACCTTTATTACCAAGGGATTTGATATTCATATTAAAAGTTTTGACTGCCCAAATAGACAAAGATTTTCTTTTTGTTCCTTTTAAATTTTATTTTTAATTGGAGGATAATTACTTCCCTTTTGAAACTTCCTCCCACCTCACTCCCCATCCCACCCCTCTTAAGTTGTCAAAGAGCACTGGCTTTGGGTTCCCTGCTGCTGCTGCTCCTAAGTCGCTTCAGTTGTGTCCGACCTGCATCATATAGCAAATTCCCACTGGCTATCTATTTTATATATGGTAATATATATGTTTCACGGCTACTCTCTCAAAACATCCCACCCCCTCCTTCCCCCACTGTGTGCACAGACCTGTCGTTTTGTCTGTGTCTCCTTTGCTGCCCTGAAAATAGGTTCATCAGTACCATCTTTCTAAATTCCATATATATGCATTAATATATGATATCTGTCTTTCTCTTTCTGACTTACATCACTCTGTATAATAGGCTCTAGGTTCATCCACCTCATTAGAACTGATTCAAATGTGTTCTTTTTATAGCTGAGTAATATTCCATTGTGTATATGTACCACAACTTTATCTATTCATCTGCTGATGGAGATCTATATTGCTTCCATGTCCTAGCTATTGTAAACAGTGCTGCAATGAACACTGGGGTACACTGTCTTTTTTGATTATGATTTCCTCAGGGTATGTGCCCAGTAGCAGGACTGCAGGGTCATATGGTAGTTTTATCCCTAGTTTTTAAAGGAATTTCCATACTGTTCTCCATAGCAGCTGTATCAATTTGCATTCCTGTCAACAGTGCAAGAGGGTTCCCTTTTCTCCACACCCTTTCTAGTATTTACTCTTGAGTTTTTGATGATGGCCATTCTGCCTTTTTGTCTTTTATTCTCTTCTACATTCTGCCTTTGTTCCTTACTATAGTCTAGTTCTGGTGGCTCAGAGGTTAAAGTGTCTGCCTGGGATGCAGGAGACCTGGGTTCGATCCCTGGGTCGGGAAGATCCCCTGGAGAAGGAAATGGCAACCCACTCCAGTATTCTTGCCTGGAGAATCCCATAGAGGGAGGAGCCTGGTAGGCTACAGTCCATGGGGTCACAAAGAGTCGGACACGACTTCACTTTCACTTTCACAGTCTAGTTCAGCGGGATAATTTTGACATTATATGATTTTGTTTTACTGATTTTAAAAATTAATTCTGTATAAAAGATGTGACTCCGTTGAATCAGGGAATGATACCCTAATTAATGGGATTCCATGGTTGCTCAGACAGTAAAGAATCTGCCTGCAGTGCAGGAGACCCACGTTCAATCCCTAGGTCAGGAAGATCCCCTGGAGAAGGGAATGGCTACACACTCCAGTACTCTTGCCTGGAGAATTCCAAGGACAGAGGAGCCTGGTAGCTATAGTCCTTGGGGTTGCAAAAGAGTTGGACATGACTCGGTGACCAAATAACAACTCTAATTAATACCATATTAACCAACTAGTTTCTATATTGGTCTGCTTTAAAATATTTTATTTAATTTGATAGAGTACAGTAACCTGTGGCTTACAGTCAATGAGTAGTTTCTGACAGTCATTTATAATGGTTAGACTTGTGCTCTGAATAAGGTCTGTATTTTATTGATTAGATTTGTTGTTTAAAGACAGCTTTGACATATGAAATTCTACTTTTGTATGTATACAATTAACATCATTAAAATTATAATAATTAAGAGTTTTAAAAATGACTTACACTTTTAAAAACAATACATTTAAATTCTTTCAAGGAGTATTTCTGCTTTTCTATATTTTAAGTCAACAAGATTTTTGGTACACCAGGGAAAATTTGCTTAGGAAGAATAAAGGTTAATGTTGCAGATGTCACTATTTTAATATTAGACTCCTTAAATAAATTTTAGGATAAGACTGTCTCCTATTGATTTAACATTTGTAGATTAATATTTCTATAATACAAGTACATTATAAAAAAATAGATAATTTTCCACACAGTAAAACTTGTACAGTGAAGTATTTCTACAAATACTTCATATAGTTGTATAGTTTTAGAAAACTATAGAGTTGGACTTTCTGTTCCTGAATGGGGCACCATTTTCTATTGAGTGCCATCAAATCACCTAAAAAAGAATACTGAGTATGAGATACATAGAACATTCAACCATGAAAGATAGAACAGGATGTACAAAACCCCTGTGTTCCAGTTTTGATTCTGCAGTTTAATTGAATTTTCTCTTTTCCCTTTATCTCTAACAAAAGAGAAATTGTTGAGTTTTTTTCTGCTCCTCAACTCAGGCTTCGTATGATTCTGTAGTTCTAAATTAAAAATAAAACTTGCCAGGGACTTTCCCGGTGGTCTAGTGGTTAAGATTCTGTGCTTCCAATGGGGGGGGAGGGTATGAGTTTGATCCCTGGTCAGGGAACTAAGATCCTATGTGTGGAACAGCGAAAGAATAAAGGTAAATAAGTAAATAAAAATAAAACATGCCACACTTCATTGATTCTGAGATAAACATCTTTTCATATTTCAAAAACCCTGCATCAGGATACACGGCTTTCTTCTTTCATAGTGATATATAAAATGATAATGCATGATATCTCAGATTTGAGGACATCTAATTACAGTTGTGTGAGATGTGGGCTTTGGAGTAAGCTAGTTAACTACAACAGTTCATAACTCTTCAACTCTTACCAAGTCCTGAAACCTTAACTTTGCAGTACCAAAATCTTCCCTAGGCTGTATCCCACGTGATAACCAGAATTACTATAAGCCTTAACAAGATGGATTAAGTAAAAACAGAATCAAGTCAGTGATTTTGTTCCCCTTTAGCCTGTGATATAGTAGAGCAAAGATCTATGTCAAAATAGAAAGGGTAAAGTTCCTCTTAGCAGCATTTCTCTAGGCATGCAACAGGCAGGTTTCTGACTCCAGTTTTATGCTTATGTGCACAAAGAAAGGTATTTATTTATACCTCTGTTTTGATTTATATTCAACATTTATATAATTTTATATAATAAAGAGTAAGATAACATTTTCTCTGCACAGTTTCTGCATTTCTTAGTCACACATATAAATATAGAAAAGGATGCACTCTTAAACTAGAAGAATAAAACTTTAAATCAAGAATATTTAACATTTATATTCTTTAGAAATTTCTCCTTTCTGAATACCACTCTATCCTCTATTGGAATTATTCAACAAGTACAACTTCAATCATTTGTATGTGTATATATATACAAATATATACACCCACACACACATATATATAATGTGTATGTATGTAATATATAATCTGCAACTCATTATCTAATAGGGCATAGCTATTTTAAGAGAGGTATATCTGGAGAAAGTATCAACACTGTAAGTTTGTTTTAGATGATTTTGATCCTATGATGAACTTCCTATAAATAACATTTACTAACACTTTAGGCTTTGGCATTAGGTCAAAATTATGGTTTTAATTCATGTTTGCAGTGCAGTAGCAACAGCAGTGAAGAAATGAAGTAAAGGCGAGAGGGGATATGAAACTCTTTAAAGTAGGCTGAGTTCCAATGTATGGGATGGGTCAGAAGCAAAAATATGAGTGTGAAATAGCTAACCTCCATCATTTTATTGTAAAGAATATACTGCAAGCAAGAGTCATACTTCCATCCTAACAGTTCATCAGTTTGGGTTCTTTACTAGACATATAGTCACATTTCCCAAAAGTGAAGAACCTAGGTCACATGGGAAGAAGCAGGATAAGGCAGTTGAAATATACTAAATATATAAAGGGATCTAACTACATTACCACTCTTGGGCTGGATCTAATTTAAGATGCATGAGCACAATTCCCAAACTGGAAGAATAGATCATTATAATAACTACTTTCATTTCCCCGTAAATGTTACATGTCACTAACGTAATAAAACTCTGAATATATGGACTATCTAGGCAAATTACAGAGAGTAGATTAGAAGTTAACAGGGACTGGGGAGAGAGAAGAGCAGAAAGTTATTGCTTAATGGGTACAGAGTTTCTATTTGGGGTGATGACAAAGTTTGGAACTAGATACTGGTGACTACGGTTGCATAGCAATGTGGATATAATTAATACCACTTAGTTGTATATTTAAAAATGAAAGATCTTAGGTCATATATATTTTACTCTACAGTAAATGAAAACTTTTGACCATGTGTGGTTTATAACTTCTTCAAAACTAACAGAAGTGAAGTGAAGTGAAAGTTGCTCAGTCATGTCAAACTCTTTGTGACCCTGTGGACTGCAGCCTGCCAGGCTCTTTTGTTCATGGAATTCTCCAGGCAAGAATACTAGAGTGGGTAGCTATTTCCTTCTCTAGGGGATCTTCCCAACCCAGGGATTAAACTCAGACCTCCTGTATTGCAGGTGGATTCTTTATCATCTGGGCCATCAGGGAAGCCCTTTTCATCATCCTAAATAGAAACTCTGTACTGATTAAGCATTAACTTTCTATTCTTCTCTCTCCCCAAAACTAACAGAAATTATAGCCAACTTAGAACTGTATTTCCTTCATATGAAAGAACTCATTAATCCTGTACTTCAGATCACAAATGAGATATAAATATCCAAAGCTGTTTCTTTTCAGAAAAGAATTTGGAAACTGTGAAATATGACTTAAGAACAACAACAACAAAAATCAAAACAAGCTTCTTACTTTAATTGGTTCAGGTTGCATCACTGGTGCAGGCATAGCAATGGCACTTGAAGCATAAACCTGGTGATATGTTGCTTGAACTCCATGATCAGAATAAGGCTAAAATTAAAAAAAATTAAAAAATATTGCTTTTCATTAATTAAAAATATTTATTCAGTATTACAATTTTCTAGGCATTTTGCTACATAAGGGAGAAACACAGATGAGAAACACATTTTCTATCTTTAATTATAGACTGGTCTGGGACAGACTAATCAAAACGTATGACATTTTTCATAGAGATGTATGGGGGAAAACAAAGTCCCATGAATAGGGATGCATGGGGAAAAGAAAACAATGTAGCTTTAGAAGGCTGGGGGAGGTGGTCAGGGGATGTTTTCTAGTGGAGTTTATGCTAGAATTTGAAAAATTAAGGAATGAGGTAGGAATAGTATATGAAAAGGTAGAGGCAACTAAGAATACCTATCTGTGTATGTTGTTTGGTATGGCTGGAAGGAAGAATATACACTGACTGATAGCTGAAAGGTGAGGCAGTAGAGTAACAGACAGGAAAGAGATCATGTAAAAGCAGATTAATGGCTTGTCCAACAGATGGTGGCACCATTCACTGATATATGGAATAAAAGAAAAGCAAGTTTGACGTGGATGTAACTGTGTGGAGGTTAGAAAGAAGTTTGTAACACATAAAATCTGAGGTATTTGTAGGACTTCTATTACAGGTATATAGTCACTCAAAAGCTGGATGGCTCTAAAGAAGCACTAACAAAAATGTGAACTAAATGTTAATTAAAATTAAGATAGTCAGAAGGTACAAACTTCCAGTTATAGCTAAGTAAGTACTAGGGCTGTAATGTACAACATGATAAATATAATTAACATTGCTGGATGTTATATAGGAAAGTTGTCAAGAGAATAAATCCTAAGACTTCTCATCACATACAATTTTTTTCCTATTTCTTTAATTTTATATGTGATGATGGGTATTCACCAAGCTTGTTGTGATAATCCTTTAATGATATGTATGAATCAAATCATTATGCTGTACATCTTAAGCTTACACACCACTGTATGTCAATTATATCTCAATAAAACTGAAAGAAAAATTTCCAGTAGCCATGTTAGAAAAGTTAAAAAAAAAAGTAAAATTAATTTCCAGTAACAGATTTTATTTAAACATATGAAAATATATCAGTGTACTCAACATAAAGCCAGATAAATTTTACATTCATTTTCACACTATATGATTAAAACTTGGTGTGTATTTTGCACTTACAACACACCTCAGTTCTGACTAGCCACATTTCAACAGCTGCATGTGGTAATGGCTATTGTTGTACTGAACAGTGCAGGTCTAAAATTCAGCAGTGAGGCTGGGGCTAGAGACATGAGTGTGGATGATAACATCAGAGTATGTAGGGTGAAAGAACGAATGAAGAATCAAAAAAGAAATCATGGGGAGAAAAAGATCAGCTTACGTAGGAAAGTAAGAGGAGGTAAAAGGATTGGCAGAAGAGAGCAGTATCATGGAAGGCAAAGGTAGGAAGAATTTCAAGGAGTATATCCAATGTCGCTGAGAGGTCAAGTAAGACTGAAAAGAAAAGGAAAATATTTGGCAATTAGGGAGTCACTAAGGATCTTTATCCAAGGCAGCTTCAGCAGAAAGGTAATGAAGCAGACTTTAGCAGGTAAGGGAAGAACAGGTAGTGAGGCAGTGGAAATATTAAATGTAGATTACTTTTTTCAAGGGCTCCCCAGGTGGCTCTTCGCATCAGTGGTAAAGAGTCTGCCGTCAATGTAGACAACACAGAAGACCTGGATTCAATCCCTGGGTCAGGATGATCCGTTGGAGGAGGAAATGGCAACACACCCCAGTATTCTTGCCTAGAAAATCCCATGGACAGAGGAGGCTGGCAGGCTACAGTCCACAGGGTTGCAAAGAGTTGGGAACACAACTGAGTACACATTTTTCAAGCTTGGCTTTGAAAGGTAGAAGAGCATAAGGGCATTGATGGGGGCGTGTCACAGTATAGTTTTTAACTGTCTCCTACCAGGTGTTAGGCACTATAGCAAGAACCTTGTATACAAGGTTCTCATCTCATCTTTGCATGAATCCTGCAAAATAGATTTTCCTAATGTCTTTATTGGCTCAGAGGTTAAAGCGTCTGCCTCCAATGAGGGAGACCCGGGTTCGATCCCTGAGTTGGGAAGATACCCTGGAGAAGGAAATGGTAACCCACTCCAGTATTCTTGCCAGGAGAATCCCATGGACGGAGAAGCCTGATAGGCTACAGTCCACGGGGTCGCAAACAGTCGGACACGACTGAGCAGTAAGGTGAGGTGAGGTGAGATATTATGAAACCAACACTGTGAAGAGTTAAGTAATGACTCAAAGTAACATACTAGTAAATACTAGGTAAAGCTCTGAACCAACGGAGAGAAAATGTCTTAAAATACATGAGAAAAGAAGGAATGAGGTCCCTGAGGAATAGGGAAGTTATAGTATCAAGAGTAAAGAGTAGAAATAACCTTGAACAAGACAGGTTACTAAACAAATGTAAGAAGCTAAGGATGAGTTACGAGTCAGTTGTATGTTGTATGCTGGGGACTGGAAGCTGAGCTGGTTTCCACAAAATGGTTTCTATTTATTCTGTTAAGCAGAGGCACTATATTCTAACAGTAAAGGGGGAAATAGTCATTGAAATAAGTGAGAAATAATTTTAATTTATTTTTATATTTTAGAAGAGCTAACTATCAACTCATAACAACAAGCCCTGTATTTTCTAATTTTAGAGGAAAAAACACTTAAAATATAAACCAACCCATTCAATTAATTTATATATTAGACATGTATCTTTTGCCAGAAATAATATTAAAATAAAAATATGCTTAAAACATTTTGTATTGAAGTATCATAAAAATTAATGGCACAAGTTATAAGTTAACATGTAATATTTCCAGAAATATCTTATTTTATTCCACTAAACAGTGAAACATAACTTGGTAAGTTATCTGATGTCAACATTAAGACTATGGTTCAGTGTCGAAAATAGATAATGGCTAAAAGGTGAAGTCGCTCAGTCGTGTCTGACTCTTTGCGGCCCCGTGGACTGTAGCCTACCAGGCTCCTCCGTCCATGGGACTCTCCAGGCAAGAATACAGGAGTGGGTTGCCATTTCCTTCTCCAGGGGATCTTCCTGACCCAGGGATCGAACCCAGGTCTCCCACATTGGAGGCAGATGCTTTAACCTCTAAAAACATAATGTAAAAGCATTCTTAACTCACTGCCACCCTCCTTGAAAATCAGAAAAAAACAAAAAGAACAAAAGATAGATTTTTAAAATGTCATCATCAAGTAAACATGGATGTGCTCATGAATCCCAAATGACAAGGTAGTTCAGTTTGGTCACTCAGTCGTGTCCAACTCTTTGTGATCCCATGAACCGCAGGGCGCCAAGCCTCCCTATCTATCACCAACTGCCGGAGGCTACCCAAACCCATGACCAAGGAGTTGGTGATGCCATCCCACCATCTCATCCTCTGTTGTTCCCTTCTCCTGCCCTCAATCATTCCCAGCATCAGGGTCTTTTCAAATGAGTCAGCTCTTCGCATCAGGTGGCCAAAGGACTGAAGTTTCAGCTTCAACATCAGTCCTTCCAATGAACACCCAGGCCTGATCTCCTTTACGATGGACTGGTTGGATCTCCTTGCAGTCTTAGCAGTCTTCTCCAACATCATGGTTCAAAAGCATCAATTCTTCGGTGCTCAGCTTTCTTTATAGTCCGACTCTCACATCCATACATGACTACTGGAAGAACCATAGGCTTGACTAGATGGATCTTTGTTGACTAAGTAATGTCTCTGCTTTTTAATATGCTGTCTAGGTTGGTCATAACTTTCCTTCCAAGGAGTAAGTGTCTTTTAATTTCATGGCTGCAGTCATCATCTGCAATGATTTTGGAGCCCCCCAAAATTAAGTCAGCCACTATTTCCCCATCTATTTCCCATGAAGTCATGGGACCAGATGCCATGATCTTAGAGTGTTGAGTTTTAAGCCAGCTTTCACTCTCCTCTTTCACTTTCATCAAGAGGCTCTTTAGTTCTTTACTTTCTGCCATAAGAGTGGTGTCATCTCCATATCTGAGGTTATTGATATTTCTCCTGGCAATCTTGATTCCAGCTTGTGCTTCTTCCAGTGCAGCGTTTCTCATGATGTACTCTGCATAGAAGTTAAATAAGCAGGGTGACAATATACAGCCTTGACAATTCCTATTTGGAACCAGTCTGTTGTTCCATGTCTAGTTCTAACTTGCTTCCTGACCTGCATACGGATTTCTCAAGAGGCAGGTCAGGTGGCCTGGTATTCCCATCTCCTTCAGAACTTTCCAGTTTATTGTGATCCACACAGTCAAAGGCTTTGGCATAGTCAATAAAGCAGAAACAGTTTTTTTGAAACTCTCTTGCTTTCTCGATGATCCAGAGGATGTTGGCAATTTGATCTCTGGTTCCTCTGCCTTTTCTAAAACCAGCTTGAACATCTGGAAGTTCACGGTTCATGTATTGCTGAAGCCTGGCTTGGAGAATCTTGAGCATTACTTTACTAGCATGTGAGACAAGTACAACTGTACAGTAATTTGAGCATTCTTTGGCATTGACTTTCTTTGGGATTGGAAAGAGAACTGACCTTTTCCAGTCCTGTGGCCACTGCTGAGTTTTCCAAATTTGCTGGCATATTGAATGCAGCACTTTCACAGCATCATCTTTCAAGATTTGAAATAGCTCAACTGGTATTCCATCACCTCCACTAGCTTTGTTTGTAGTGCAGAATGCCTGCCAAATGCTATGCAATTTGCACCAATATAAGGGAAGATTCTGAAGCCTGAGGAAGGTTATAGATTACCCTGAAAGGCCTATTTCTCAAGTGTAGGGGTGTGTCAGACCAAGGCAGAAGCAGGAAAGATCTCCTACAGAGAAGGAGAAATCATACTTACACTATTTTGTGGTCTACTACTTTGCAGTATAGCTGAGGAACATTGCTGGAGATGAAGCAGGGTGACAGTGGCAAGTGAAGTAACACTTACTACACCTTCATACAGAAAATCTCTGAAAAAAAAGAGACTTTGCCAGGAGCCAAATGAACTCCAGAACGCTAAAAATTCAGGGAAGAACATCTCAAGCAGGCAACAAAACAGACTTGGTGGTAGGATGTTTGAGTCAACAGATTGCTTCTCCCACCTTGTATTTCAGCAAAGAGCTGGTCTCATTTAAAGATAAGATGGGAAGGAAAAGGAAGCAACCTTAGGACTCTTCTCATCCTCTCCAACTCTATCAAGGGAAAAGCAAAAAGGGGTGAAAAAGAAAAAGATGAGAAATCATCCCAGAAAATAGTAGAAAAATTCAGATAAATAAAATTCCTTTGATCTTAAAGAAGTTATAATAACATGATCGCTAAAAAAGAGCTTCAAAAAGACATTTTAAGCCAAAAGACAACATTTACAGGCAATGATGTAAGCAAAGTGGCAGTTTGGGATAAAAAGAAGATAAAAAAACAGCAATGAAAGCTTCATTATTCATAAGAAAAAGTAGACTAAAAACAATGAAAAATATTCATGATTGTCTCAAAAAAGCATATAAAACATTAACAATTACTATGATAAAAAGAAATTATCTCAGAGATGATGGATATGAAAGATAAAAAGAGATCTCAACATATGCATAAATGGTATTCCTGAAGAAGTAAAAGAACTGGAATACAAAAAATTTTTTTCAAAGTTCAAACAGGAAAAAAGAAGTCCTGAAATAAAAACTAGTCTGAGAATCAAAGGAGCAAACTGTATCCCAGGAAGAATATTTTAAAGAGTGACAAATTTCAAGACATATTCTGGTAAAGTGAGCTCAAGTTAAGACAGACTTTTTAGACATGCAGGAAGAAAAAGCAAATTACGTATAAGAGAGAAAGTCAGGCTGGCTTCAAACTTTTTTATAACTATACTCAACACCAGAAAAGAGTAGATTAGAAGTTATAAGAGAAAAAAGCACTGTTATGGGCTGAATTGTGTTCTCTGAAGACTTATGTGTTGAAGTCCTAACCATTATGTCAGAGACTGACCTTATTTGGAGAGAGGGTCTTTACAGAGGTGAGCAAATTGAAGTATGGTCATTAGGGTGGAACCTAATCCAAAATGACTGGTATCTTTATAAAATTGGGAAACTTGGACACAGAGACAGGAAAGACAATGTGAAGACACAAGGAAAGGATGGTCATTGATAAGCCAAGAAGAAAGGCCTGGACTAGAGCCTTCCCTCAAAGGCCTCAGATGAAACCAACTCTGCCAACACCTTGATTTTGGACTTCTAGACTCCAGAACTATGAGACAATAAATTTCTCTTTTTAAGCCATCTAGTTTATTTTACTTTGTTCAGGCAGCCTTAGCAAAGTTATACAAGTATGATCCAGCTGTTTTATAGTTAGTCTTAACTTTTTCCAGATTTATAGACAACAAATACGTTGAACACACAAGCATGTAAGAACTCAAGGGAGTACAGCCCATGTAAGCTTTCTTTAACAGAGTGCTTGCAGACTGTGATAACTGGAGGGTGACATGAAGAATGGAGAAATCATAGTAAAAGTATTGATAATAAACATTTAAGATTCCAAATTGTGGAAGCCGCTATTTCAGAAAAATTGTTTTAAACTTTAGTAATAATAATAATAAATACACTCAAATTGGGAGGTCATTATTTATTTCTCAGTCTTTCACAACATATTTAAAATATGCCATGTACAGTTCCTGGTACATAGACGATGAAGTTATTAGTAATGGTTTGCAAATATAAATACTCAGAAGATAATATTTACAGTTTTTAGTTATAAATTTGATTTATATCTTTGAAGGAAGAATTTTAAAGATTTTTTCCTTCTTTAGTTTTTATATACTTTTAACTGACAGTGTTAGTAATAAGACAGGCAAACCAGAAGAAAGAGAAGCCCTTATCTTACTCCTTCAAGGGGATTGAGTCAGGGATAGTCTAGTAAACAGCTGAGTTGAGCAATGATTCATAAATAGTGAAGGAGTCTAAGACGACATACTTAGATATAAAAAAGGGGAAGAGATGTGAATAAATCAAAGAAAACATAAGATGTTCAACTTCAATGAGGGTCTTGAACAAATACTTTTAGAAAAGGAAAAGAAATAAATGTTAAAATGAAGTGGTTATGGATATATTACTTTGAGACTAACACATACCTCTGGAACTGAAGCTTCCATCAGAGACATTGGAGGAGGAACACATCCACCATCTTGTGCTATTTCCACTGGTTGATAAATGACCTCAGAAGGTTGTAGGTACAAGAATGGAGCAGAAGAGGCAGGAGACTAAATTACAAAATTATGTTTCTAATTAAAATCGGATTAGTTATTTCAATTAAACCAAATGACTTAACCAATACATGAGAGATATACTGGTTTTACATTTTCCTAAAGTTGTTTCTAGGGACAACACAGAATTATCTTAAAAACAAACTAGGAACTCTAGGTTGCTATAAACTCCAATTATGTAGATATTATTAAATCACTTATTTATCACTTATAAGTACTAAAAAGTTCTTAGCACTTTAGAAGCTCATAAATAAAGACAATCATTAAGATAACTATTAAAGGTTGTAATAATATAATCTATGGTATTTAAATTGGCTTACTTTCACATGCTAGCAAAGTAATACTCAAAATTCTCCAACAGGCTCAACAGTGTGTGAACCGAGAACTTCCAGATATTTAAGTTGGATTTAGAAAAGGCAGAGGAACCAGAGATCAAATTGCTAACATCTGTTGGATCATAGAAAAAGCAAGAGAGTTTCAGAAAAACTGTATCTGCTTTATTGACTATGCCAAAGCCTTTGACTGTGTGGATCACAATAAACTGTGGAAAATTCTGAAGGAGATGGGAATACCAGACCACCTGATCTGCCTCTTGAGAAACCTGTATGCAGGTCAGGAAGCAACAGTTAGAACTGGACATGGAACAAGATACTGGTTCAAAATTGGGAAAGGAGTACATCAAGGCTGTATATTGTCACCCTGTTTATCTAACATACGCAGAGAAAATCATGCAAAATGCTGGGCTGGAAGAAGCACAAGCTGGAATCAAGACTGCCAAAAACCTCAGATATGCAGATGACACCCCCCTTATGGCAGAAAGCGAAGAGGAACGAAAGAGCCTCTTGGTGAAGGTAAAAGAGGAGGGTGAAAAAGTTGGCTCAAAACTCAACATTCAGAAAACAAAGATCATGGCATCTGGTCTCATTCAGTTCAGTTCAGTTGCTCAGTCATGTCTGACTCTTTGCGACCACATGAACTGCAGCACGCCAGGCCTCCCTGTCATCACCAACTCCTGGAGTTCACTCAGACTCACGTCCATCGAGTCGGTGATGCCATCCAGCCATCTCATCCTCTGTTGTCCCCTTCTCCTGCCCCCAATCCCTCCCAGCATCAGAATCTTTTCCAATGAGTCAACTCTTTCTATGAGGTGGCCAAAGTGCTGGAGTTTCAGCGTTAGCATCATTCCTTCCAAAGAAATCCCAGGGCTGATCTCCTTCAGAATGGACTGGTTGGATCTCCTTGCAGTCCAAGGGACTCTCAAGAGTCTTATCCAACACCACAGTTCAAAAGCATCAATTCTTCGGCGCTCACCTTTCTTCACAGTCCAACTCTCACATCCATACATGACCACAGGAAAAACCATAGCCTTGACTAGACGGACCTTAGTCAGCAAAGTAATGTCTCTGCTTTTGAATATGCTATCTAGGTTGGTCATAACTTTTCTTCCAAGGAGTAAGCGTCTTTTAATATCATGGCTGCAGTCACCATCTGCAGTGATTTTGGAGCCCAAAAAATAAAGTCTGACACTGGTCCCATTACTTCATGGCAAATAGATGGGGAAAACAATGGAAACAGTGTCAGACTGTATTTTCTTGGGGTACAAAATCACTGTGAATGGCGACTGCAGCCATGAAATTAAGACACTTGCTCCTTGGAAGAAAAGCTATGACCAACCCAGACAGCATATTAAAAAGCAGAGACTTTACTTTGCCGACAGAGCTCCCTCTAGTCAAAGCTATGGTTTTTCTAGTAGTCATGTATGGATGAAAGTTGGACCATAAAGGCTGAGCACTGAAGAACTGATGCTTTTGAACTGTGGTGCGTTTCTCATGATGTATTCTGCATTTAAGTTAAATAAGCAGGGTGACAATATATAGCCTTGATGTACTCCTTTTCCTATTTGGAACCAGTCTGTTGTTCCATGTCCAGTTCTAACTGTTGCTTCCTGACCTGGATATAGGTTTCTCAAGAGGCAGGTCAGGTGGTCTGGTATTCCCATCTCTTTCAGAATTTTCTACAGTTTATTGTGATCCACACAGTCAAAGGCTTTGGCATAGTTAGCAAAGCAGAAATAGATGTTTTTCTGGAACTCTCTTGCTTTTTCGATGATCCAGTGGATGTTAGCAATTTGATCTTTGGTTCCTCTGCCTTTTCTAAAACCAGCTTAAACATCTGGAAGTTCATGGTTCACGTATTGCTGAAGCCTGGCTTGGAGAATTTTGAGCATTACTTTACTAGTGTGTGAAGAAGCACAAGCTGGAATCAAGATTGCCAGGAGAAATATCAATAACCTCACATATGCAGATGACACCACCCTTATGGCAGAAAGTGAAGAGGAACTCAAAAGCCTCTTGATGAAAGTGAAAGTGGAGAATGAAAAAGGTGGCTTAAAGCTCAACATTCAGAAAATGAAGATCATGGCATCTGGTCTCATCACTTCATGGGAAATAGATGGGGAAACAGTGGAAACAGTGTCAGACTTTATTTTTTTGGGCTCCAAAATCACTGCAGATGGTGACTGCAGCCATGAAATTAAAAGACGCTTACTCCTTGGAAGAAAAGTTATGACCAACCAGACAGCATATTCAAAAGCAGAGACATTACTTTGCCAACAAAGGTCTGTCTAGTCAAGGCTGTGGTTTTTCCAGTAGTCATGTATGGATGTGAGAGTTGGACTGTGAAGAAACCTGAGCACCAAAGAATTGATGCTTTTGAACTGTGGTGTTGGAGAAGACTGCTGAGAGTCCCTTGGACTGCAAGGAGATCCAACCAGTCCATTCTGAAGGAGACCAGCCCTGGGATTTATTTGGAAGGATGATGCTAAAGCTGAAACTCCAGTACTTTGGCCACCTCATAGAAAGAGTTGACTCATTGGAAAAGATTCTGATGCTGGGAGGGATTGGGGACAGGAGGTGAAGGGGACGACAGAGGATGAGATGGCTGGATGGCATCACTGATTCGATGGACGTGAGTCTGAGTGAACTCCGGGAGTTGGTGACGGACGGGGAGGCCTGGCGTACTGCGATTCACGAGGTCGCCAAGAGTCGGACACGACTGAGCGACTGAACTGAACTGAACTGACCTGTGGTGCTGGAGAACTCTTGAGAGTCCCTTGGACTGCAAGGAGATCAATTCAGTCAATCATAAAGGAAATCAATCCTGAATATTCACTGGAGGGACTGATTCTGAAGCTGAAGCTCTACTCCTCTGGCCATCTGATGGGAAGAGCTGACTCACTGGAAAAGACCTTGATGCCAGGAAAGATTGAAGGCAGGAGCAGAATGGAACGAGAGAAGATGAGATGGTTGGATGGTATCACCGACTCAATGGAAATGAGTCTGAGCAAGGTCTGGGAAATGGTGAAGGACAGGGAATCCTGGTGTGCTGCAGTCCGCAGAGTTTCAAAGACTAGGACATGACTGAGAGACTGAACAACAACAAACGTCTCTGTTCAGGTTTCTGACTTCCCATGAAGTGGGACTTGTCAAACCAACTTTCTGGTGGTATACCATTTGTTATCAAAGGTGAGAGATGGAATATTTATTTAGAAACATAAATAAAACTGAAGCAAAATATGAAATGAAGCTAGAAAAATGCTAAGTTTTCTAATATTAATAACATAGCACTTATTTATAAAATACTTTTACTTACATGGTCTCATTTGATCTTTATAAAAGTCATGTGAGAAAACTTTCCAAGGTATGGTATCATTAGTTCCATTTGCAAATGAAAAAGCTGAGAAATATAGTGATTAAATGAATTGCCAAATCAGTTAATAAATCAGTATCACAGTTAATAAATACTAGAGGAAGGTCTCAAATCTAGTCTTCCTGACTTAAATATTCATGTAGTCTTCACAAAAACAGTGAAAAAAGTTAAAAGTTAGTATTTACCTGAGGAACATTCCACTGCCATTGACCTGGTAGACACTGTGCAGGGGCCTAAAATGAAAAAACAAAAAAATACAAAAACAAAAAAAGCCCACTAGATTGTAAACAAGGGTTAAAACTGAATATCTACCTGCAAAAGTATGAAGTTGAACCCCTATACTTCAAACCATATACAAAAATTAACCCAACATGGGTAAGAGATAGAAATGTAAGAGCTAAAACCACAAAACTCTTAGAAGAAAATATAGACGTAAATCTTTGTGACTTTGAACCAGGCAATTAAAAAAATATGACATCAAAAGCACAGGAAACAATAAGAGAAAAAAAGATAAACTGGATTTCACTAACATGAAAAACTTTTGTGGTACAAAAGACACCATCAAGGAGGTAAAAATAAACCACAAGACTAGAAGAAATATTTATAAATTATACAGCTGATAAGGAACTTGTATCTAAGCAAAGAACCCATACAGCTCAATAATAAAAGGCAAGTAACCCAATATAAGGGCTTCCCTTGTGGTTCAGCTGGTAAGGAATCTGAGTGCAACGCATAGGACCTGGGTTCGATTCCTTGCTTGGGAAGATCCCCTGGAGAAGGGAAAGGCTACCCACTCCAGTATTCTGGCCTGGAGAATTCCAAGGAGGTTGCAAAGAGTCCAATACGACTGAGTGACTTTCACTTAAGAATCACTTAACCCAATATAGAAATTGGTTAAGGATATGAACAGACATTATTGCAAAGAAAATACACAGAAACCATCAATAAGCATCTAAAAGATATTCAACATCATTTGCCTTGTAATCCTCTTCAGAGATCAAAGCCTTGTTGTAGTGAAGGGGCTTGAGTAACTCAATGAAACTATGAGCCATGCTGGGCAGGGCCACCCAAGACGGATGGGTCACAGTGAAGATTTCTGACCAAACAGGATCCACTGGAGGAGGGAATGACAAACCACTCCAGTATTCTTGCTGTGAGAACCCCATGAGCAGTATGAAAAGGCAAAAAGATATACCACTGGAAAATGAGTCCCCCATGTCTGTAGGTGTCCAATGTGCTACTAGGGAAGAGCAGAGATAGCTCCAGAAGAAAGAAAAGGCTGGGCCAAAGCAGAAATGACGCCCAGTTGTGGATGTGTCTGGTGGTGAAAAGAGAGTCCGATGCTGTTAAAACAGTATCACATAGAAACTTCTGGAATGTTAGATCCATGAATCAAGGTAAACTAGACATGGTCAAGCAGGAGATGGCAAAAGTGAACATTGACATTTTAGGAATCAGTGAACTAAAATAGATGGGAATGGGCGAATTTGATTCAGATGACCATTGTATCTACTGCTGTGGGCAAGAATCCCTTAGAAGAAATGGAATAGCCCTCATAGCCAACAACAGAGTCTGAAATGCACTACTTGGGTACAATCTCAAAAACGACAGAATAATCTTAGTCTGTTTCCAAGGCAAACCATTGAACCTCACAGTGCCTGAACCATTGATGCTGAGGAAGCTGAAGCTGACTGGTCTGATGAAGACCTCCAAGACCTTCTAGAATTAACAGCCAAAAAAAAAAAAAAATGTCTTTTCATCATAGGGGATTGGAATACAAAAGTAGTAAGTCAAGAGATACCAGGAGTAAGTAATAGGCAAGTTAGGCCTTGGAGTACAAAATGAAGCAGGGCAAAGACTAACAGTTTTATCTAGAAAACACACTGGGCATAGCAAATACCCCTTTCTAACAACACAAGAGACAACTTTCCATATGGACATTGCCAGATGATCACTGAAATCAGACTGATTATACTCTTTGCAGCCAAAGATGGAGAAGCTCTATACAGTCAGCAAAAAAACAAGACCAGCAACAGACTATGGCTCAGATTATCAGCTCCTTACTGCAAAATTCAGGCTTAAATTGAAAAAAGTAGGGAAAACCACTAGGCCATTCAGGTATGACCTAAATCAAATGTTTTATGATTATATAGTGGAGGTGATGAATAGATGAAAGGGATCAGATATGGCAGATAGTGCCTGAAGAACTATGGTCAAGGTTTCTAACACTGTATAGGTGGTGGTGACCAAAACCATCCCAAAGAAAAAGAAATGCAAGAAGGCAAAGTGGTGGTCTGATGAGGCTTTTCAAATAGCTGAGGAAAGAAGAGAAGTGAAAAGCAAGCAAGGAAGGAAGGGAAAGATAAACCAAACTGAATGCAGAGTTCCAGAGAATAACAAGGAGAGATAAGAAAGACTTCTTCCATGAACAATGTGAAGTAGAGGGAAACAACAGACTAGGAAAGACTAGAGATTTCTTCAAGAAAACCGGAGATATCTAGGGAACATTTCATGCAAAGGTAGGGACAACAAAGGATAGAAACATTAAGGACCTAACAGAAGCAGAAGAGATTAAGAGGTGGCAAGAATACACAGAACTATACAAAAAAAAGGTCTTCATGACCAGGATAACCATGATAGTGTGGTCACTCACCTAGAGCCAGACATTCTAGAGTGTGAAGTCAAGTGGGCCTTATGAAGCATTACTACAAACAAAGCTAGCAGAGGTGATGGAATTCTAGCCAAGCTATTTAAACTCCTAAGATGATGCTGTTAAAGTACTGTGCTCAATGTGTCAGCAAATTTGGAAAACTCAGCAGCAGCCACAGGGTTGGAAAATGTCAATTTTTATTCCACTCCCAAAGCAGCACAACGCCAAAGAATGTTCAAACTACCATACAACTGCACTCATTTCACATGCTAGTGTGAAAAATCCTTCAAGCTAGGCTTCAGCACTATGTGAACTGAGAATTTCCAAATGTACAAGCTGGGTTTAGAAACGGCAGAGGAACCAGAAATCAAACTGTCAACATTTGCTGGATCATGGAGAAAAGAAGTGAATTTCAGAAAAACATCTTATGCTTCATTGACTATGCTAAAGCCTTTGACTGTGTGGAACACACAAACTGTGGAAAATTCTTAAAGACATGGGAATACCAGACCACCTTACCTGTCCCCTGAGAAATCTGTATGTGGGTCAAGAAGCAACAGTTAGAACTGGACATGGAACAATGGACTGGTTCAAAATTGGGAAAGGAGTGCAATAAGGCTGTATATTGTCACAATGATCATTTAAACTCACATGCAAAGTACATCATGTGAAATGCCAGGTTGGGTGAATTACAGGCTGAAATTAAGACTGCTGGGAGAAATATCAACAACCTCATATATACAGATGATACCACTCTAATGGCAGAAAGTGAAGAGGAACTAAAGAGCCTTGTGATAGAGGATGAGAGGAGAGAAAAAAAAACTGGCTTAAAATTCAACAATCAAAGAACTAAGATCATGGCATCTGGTGCTATTCAGTTCAGTTCAACTCAGTTCGGTAGCTCAGTCATGTCCGACTCTTTGCGACCCTATGAATCACAGCACGCCAGGCCTCCCTGTCCATCACCAACTCCCAGAGTTCACTCAGACTCATGTCCATCGAGTCAGTGATGCCATCCAGCCATCTCATCCTCTGTCGCCCCCTTCTCCTCCTGCCCCCAATCCCTCCCAGCATCAGAATCTCTTCCAATGAGTCAACTCTTCGCATGAGGTGGCCAAAGTATTGGAGTTTCAGCTTTTAGCATCAGTCCTTCCAATGAACACCCAGGACTGATCTCCTTCAGAATGGACTGGTTGGACCTCCTTGCAGTCCAAGGGACTCTCAGCAGTCTTCTCCAACACCACAGTTCGTTCAAAAGCATCAATTCTTCGGTGCTCAGCTTTCTTCACAGTCCAACTCTCACATCCATATATGACCACTGGAAAAACCATAGCCTTGACTAGACGGACCTTTGTTGGCAAAGTAACATCTCTGCTTTTGAATATGCTATCTAGGTTGGTCATAACTTTTCTTCCAAGGAGTAAGCGTCTTTTAATATCATGGCTGCAGTCACCATCTGCAGTGATTTTGGAGCCCAAAAAAATAAAGTCTGACACTGTTTCCACTGTTTCCCCATCTATTTCCCATGAAATGATGGGACCGGATGCCATGATCTTCGTTTTCTGAAAGTTGAGCTTTAAGCCAACTTTTTCACTCTCTACTTTCACTTTCATCAAGAGGCTTTTGAGTTCCTCTTCACTTTCTGCCGTAAGGGTGGTGTCATCTGCATACCTGAGGTTATTGATATTTCTCCTGGCAATCTTGATTCCAGCTTGTGCTTCTTCCAGCCCAGCATTTCTCATGATGTACTCTGCATAGAAGTTAAATAAGCAGGGTGACAATATACAGCCTTGATGTACTCCTTTTCCTATTTGCAACCAGTCTGCTGTTCCATGTCCAGTTCTAACTGTTGCTTCCTGACCTGGATATAGGTTTCTCAAGAGGCAGGTCAGGTGGTCTGGTATGCCCATCTGTTTCAGAATTTTCCACAGTTGATTGTGATCCACATAGTCAAAGGCTTTGGCATAGTCAATAAAGCAGAAATAGATGTTTTTCTGAAACTCTCTTGCTTTTTCGATGATCCAGTGGATGTTGGCAATTTGATCTCTGGCTCCTCTGCCTTTTCTAAAACCAGCTTGAACATCTGGAAGTTCATGGTTCACGTATTGCTGAAGCTAATTCATGGCTAATAGAGGGGGGAAAAGTGGAAACACTTACAGATTTTAGTTTCTTGGGCTTCAAAATCACTGTGAATGGTGACTGCAGCCATGAAATTAAGACACTTGCCCCTTGGAAGAAAAGCTATGACAAACCTAGAGAGCATATGTAAAAGTAAAGACATCACTTTACCAATAAAGTTCTGTATAGTCAAAGCTATGGTTTTTCCAGTAGTTGTGTATGGATGTGAGAACTGGGAGATAAAGAACGCTGAGCACCAAAGAATTGATGCTTTCGGATTGTGGTGCTGGGCACACAATTTTGAGAGTCGCTTGGACTGCAAGGAGATCAAACCAGCCAATGCTGAAGGAAATCAACCCTGAATATTCGTAGGAAGGACTGATGCTGAAGCTGAAGCTGCAATACTTTGACCACCTGATGCAAAGAGCTGACTCATTAGAAAAGACCCTGACGCTGGGAAAGATTGAAGGCAAAAGGAGAAGAGAGTAGCAGAGGATGAGATAGATAGCATCACTGACTCAATGGACACATGTTTTTGAGCAAACTCTGGGAGATGGTGAAGGACAGGGAAGCATGGCATGCTGCAGTTCATGGGGAAGCAGAGAGTTAGACATTCCTTAGTGACTGAACAGCAACAACAATGGAAATCAAAACTACACTGTGATATGACTTCACATACACTAGTATGGCTATAGTAAAAAATGTAAATAATAAGTGTGTGCAAAGATGTGGAGAAACCCTCATAAACTGCTGGTGGGACTGTAAAATGGTGCAGACTTTTGGAAAGTATGACACATCCTTCAAAGGTTAAATATAGAGATACCATTTGATTTAGCAATTCCACTCCTAGATACAAGAGCTAACAGAAACGAAAACATGAGTCCACAAAAAATCTGTACACAAATGTTCATAACAGCATTATCTGTAAGAGAGTAAAGGTGGAAACAACCCAAAAGTCCATCAACAAATGAACAGATAAACAAAATGCGGTATTATAGGCATACAATGTCCAAAAATAGGCAAATCTATAAAGACAGGAAGTATTGATATATTACTGGTTGCCTAGGACAGGGAGAGGAATGACTACTAATGGGTAAAGCTCCCCGCCCCCACCCCGTGGTACGGTAGCAACTGTAAATTTAGTAAAAACTACTCTGTTGTAGAGGCTTCCCAGGTGGCCCCAGAGGTAAGCCTGCTGATCCAGGAGACACAGAGACGTGGGTTTGATCTCTGAGTCAGGAAGATCCCCTGGAGAAGGGCATGGCAACTCACTCACTCCAGTATTCTTGCCTGGAGAATCCCATGGACAGAGGAACCTGGTGGGCTAGCTACTGTCCATAGGATTGCAAAGAGTCAGATGTAAGAAGCAACTTAGCACACATTCTGTTGTACTCTTTGAAAAGGTGAATTGTATATGGTATATGAATATCTAAATAAAGCTTTATTTAAATAAAAAAGAGAGTCAAGTTATTTAAGGTACTTATTGTAAGATGACAACAGTAAAGACAGTCTTTTTAACTCATTTGTATTATTCTTTAATAATAAATGTTTTAGCTTATTTTCTACCTTTAATAAATTTAAAATTATTAAAGTAAAAAAGACAGAAAATAAGATTCCATGAATCTACTATTGAAATGGTTAATCTGGGGTAGACGACATCAACTGCTAATGGATGACATCAACATGATAACCAAGTGAGGTCTGTGTTCTTTATAGCATGTTTAAAAAGGCAAGATCATCTCTTAAGAAAATATTTTAATAAAAATCTGAAATAACATGATTAATGTGCAGATTTGTTAAATAAAATCACTATCTACTTCTGAAGTGAAATATACAAGAGATAAATACTGACTGAACCAGTCATTATCTGATTTGACTAACAAAAACTGATAAAGCTATCAATCTCAGAATTTGTAAAAAGAGCAAGGGAAGAGATTATCAAAGTGGCAGTTTTAAAGGGAGAATGATGATGAATAAATATATAACTGGAAAGAAATATGCAAAGTGAAATTATTGCTTACATTGCAAAATATTATGTTACAAATTGGTACAAAAATCTTGCCCAAGTATATCTAGGTAATATACTTCCAGTTTTGTAATTTTTGTCAAGTGGAAAATCAGAGCCAAAGTATAAAACTAAACTGTATTAGAAACATTACAGAATACATCTACGTCATGCATGTACATATATAATCAATTAATGCAGGAGGAGCTGGACTCCACAAAGTGCAAGCAGAAAGCAACTTCAATATTTCTCACCTCTGGCACTTTAAAAAGCACTTTGTTAAAACTAGTGTTTACCAGTGGTGAGAGGGAAGGGGGAGGGAAAAAGAAGGTTGGGGTTAAAAGGTACAAGCTATTATGTATAAAATAAATAAACTGTAAGGATATAATGGCAACCCACTCCAGTATTCTTGCCTGGAAAATCCCATGGACAGAGGAGCCTGGAGGGCCCCAGTCTGTGGGGTCAGACATGACTGAGCGACTAACACAACACAAGGATATACAGGGTCTGCATGCAGGTTAAGTCGCTTTAGTTGTGTCCAACTCTATGACCCTATGGACTGTAGCCTGCCAAGCTCCTCTGTTCATGGGGTTCTCCAGGCAAGAATACTGGAGTGGGTTGCCATTTCCTCCTCTAAGGGATCTTCTTGACCCAAGGATCAAACCCACATCTCTTAACTCTCTTGCACTGGCAGTCAGGTTCCTTACCACCAGTGCCACCTGAGAAGCCCACACGGAATACAGACACTTAAAAAATAATTAATTTTTTGTTGTGCTGGGTCTTTGTTGCTATGCTCGGACTTTCTCTAGTTGAGGGAGTTGGGGGCTACTCTCTAGTTGGGGTGCGTGGGCTTCTCACTGAGGTGGCTTCTCTTGTTCCTGAGCAAAGGCTCTGAATGTATGGGCTTCAGCAGCATGTGGGCTCAGCAGTTGCGGCTTCCCGGCTCTAGAGCACAGACAGACTCAATAGTTGTAATGCATAGGCTTAGTTGCTCCACGGCATGTGAGAACTTCCCGCATGAGGGACAACCTGTGTCTCTTGCACTGGCAGGTGAACTCTCCACCACTGAGTCACCAGGGAAGTCCTGGCCAATATTTTATAATAACTATAAAGGGAGTAAAATCTATAAAAATTTTGAATCACTATGATGTACACCTGAAGCTAGTGTACATCAACTATACTTCAATAAAAAACAAAATTTTCAAAGGGTAAACAGACAAATAAAAAACCTTGTGTTGAGCTGGTTTTGCAAGCCTCCAGATAAAAATCAGGAAAAATTATTTTTTGGCATGTTAACAGATTCCAAATGCTGACTCTCTTGTCAGGTACTTTTTTCTTTGGTGATGTTCTTGCTGAGAACTTCTGACTACAATTTTAGACCTGGATTCTAGGGGTCTACTTCACATAGATTTTTTTCTCTCTTGGGGTCACTTTATACTTTTTTGGAAAGATTTTCTTCTGTGAGGTTCTTATCTTGCTCTTGGGAAACAAACTTTGCTTGCTATGAGACGTTCAGCATGTCCCCCTGTAGCCTTCTTTTCTGGCTCTGCTTCCATAGTCCACATCACCTACAGGAAGGCATGGCAACCCATTCCAGTATTCTTGCCCAGAGAATCCCCATGGATAGAGGAGCCTGGCGGGCTACAGTCCATAGCATCAGAAAGAGGTGGACATGACTGAAGTGACTTAGCAAGCATGCATGCACAGGTCTAAAAGATTCTATCTCACAAATTTCAGGGGACAAATATTAAACTCTCTACTCATTTTCTAAAGTCCTCTTCACTTGGTTGAGAATGGGAAATGCCATAGCACTCTAAAACTCTCTTGTTAAAAAAGCCTCATTACCAGTCTTCTTTATTAACCTCATCCTCAAGATGCAGTTAATAATGAGCACATCCTCATGTGCTCAAAATGGGCATAAGCTAAGGGTCTTAAAACTGGTTTCATGACTTTTGGTTTGTCTTGTTAAATGGCCTATTATTTAATGTTGTCTTTGGGGCCTCTCAAAATTTTGAATTAGGAATAGTCACACTACATATGTACTTTAAATAAAAGCCATCAAGTTACTTTCATTTTCACTTTAGATAATTTTATACTTAGCATAATAACAGAATTTAAGAACAACTCCCCCAAACCTAGTCTAATACTAAAATAATTTCAGTAACCATAATATTTCATATGGGTGTAATAAAGTTAAAAAAGAAAAAAACCCAGAAACAAAGTCTTCTACTATTTCTAAGGTACAAAACAATGTGATTTTATTTGCGAATGCTATAGACCAGAAGTGAAAATGAAGTTGCTCAATCATGTATGACTGTTTGCAACCCCATGGACTGCAGTCTACCAGGTTCCTTAGACCATGGAATTTTCCAGGCAAGAGTACTAGAGTGGGTTGCCATTTCCTTCTCCAGAAGTAGGCAACCATTTTCTGTAAAGGGTTAATGGGTAAATATTTTAAGCTTGCAGGCCATATATCTCTGTTGCAACCACTCAACTCTTCTACTGCAGCACAAAAGCAGCCACAATTATGTAAACAAATATGGCTGTTTTCCAATTACATTTTATTTACAAAACACCAAAATGGTCTGGCATTAGAGTTTACTTACCCTCAACCTCCCATAAGAATTAATAAAAAGAAGAATGTTGATTAACTAAAAGAGGCTGTCATAAATCACAATATTTATTTTATTATGTTATGTTCATTAAATGTAACAACTAGAAACTGACATAACAGTAACATTAAAAAAAATCAGCCTGTGGTCCAGTATTTTCATAATACCTTGGAAATTATTTCTATGTTAGCCAGGGGAGCAAAACCGACCTCATTACAGTTGATAAAAATAAGTCCTTTATTGGAAGGACTGATGCTGAAGTTCCAATACTTTGGCCACCTGATGCAAAGAGCCAACTAACTGGAAAAGACCCTGATGCTGGGTAAGATTAAAGGCAAAAGAAGGAGAGGGCTGCAGAGGACAAGATGGCTAGATAGCATCACCAACTCAATGGACATGAATTTGAGCAAACTCCAGGAGACAGTGAAGGACAGGGAAGCCTGGCATGCTGCAGTCCATGGGGTGGCAAAGGGTCAGACATGACAACAACATAAGTAAACGATCTATCTTCTTATAGGACATTTAGATCCCTCATTTAAAAAAAAGAAAATACCACTGCTATCAAGGCTTAATTTACTACCTCTTTTAAATTACGAGAGTATTTGTTTGCATGAGAAAGATTAAAATGAAAGCTATTCTAAAAAGAACTGAAACTATCAAAGATTTGCATTGTAATTTACTGTTTACCTGGTAGTGATATGCAGGTTGTTGATAAACAGGCTGAGCTACCATCACAGGGGAACTAGATATAGAACGTGACTGTTAAGAGCAAAGAAAAGTAGCAAAAATTATTTTAGGCAAAATTATTTAAAATTGTTTATGACAAAGTTTATCTTACACTGTTACCCAAACCCAGTCAACTTACAGTTTATGACTGGAAATATAATTTTCCCACCTTTTATTGATATTATTGCAATTCCACTTCAAGTTTATTAAAATTACCACAATATTTCTACTTCCATGTGGTTTCATTTCCACAGTAATGTTAAAACCACCACCAGAAAAGTTGCTTTTATGAATAAATACAGTTTCTAAGAGAATATTTCCCTGATGCTGGGAAATATTCTTTCCCTGATGCTGGGAAAGATTGAAGGCAGGAGGAGAAGGGGACGACAGAGAATGAGGCTGTTAGATGGCATCACCGACTCGATGGACATGAGTTTGAGCAAGCGCCAGGAGTTGGTGATAGAGAAGCCTGGCATGCTGCAGTCCATAGGGTTGCAAAGAGTCGGACACGACTGAACGACTGAACTGAAGAGAATATTAGACGAAAACTAGCAGCTGGAGTTAAGGTGACATAGCCTATTTCCATTGCGGAGACAAGCAGTAGATGTTTACACAGCATTTAGAACTGAATGAATAACCATATCTGATTTGCCACTAATTTCCCACTACTTACAAATAATCAACATCCTATTCCTCTGTTATATATTTAATTGAAGCAAATGCATTATTTATTGAAGGATGTTAAACTCTATTTTAAATAAGCTAGTCATCTAATAAATTTACAAGTGATTTGTTTGACAGAAGTACATATAACACTTGATTATTCAAAGTAACAGAATAAACCTCAAAATAGATTATTTAAAGCCAGATCATTATAAAACAGGCAAGTTGTATTACAAAATAGGTAAAATAGGCTTTAAAGACAGCAATTAAAATTCAATTTGTATCAATGCATGGCAAAACCAATACAATATTGAAAAGTAAAAAAAAATAATTCAATTTGTAACATGGGATCTAATTTGCACTGTTTTGTTTTACTGTTCACCAGTCCACCCAAACTGAAGAAAAGTATCATGGTTTTGCATAATTTTCAGACAATTGTGTACTAATAAAATTGTACTACAGATTAACATTTGAAAATAATAATGTAACTTATTATATTAACACATTAAAGGAGAAAAAATGATATTCTCAGCAGATACAGAAACTACACTGTTAAAATTCAATACCCTTTCAGGATAAAAAGTTAGTAAACAGAGTAAAAAAATAATATCCTTAATTGATTTAGGTCAGTAATTCTCAACCAGGTGGGACACTGCACCCTTAGGAAACATTTGGTAGTATTTTGGTTTTCATAAATGTAGGCAGGCTAGAAGAGAAGGCAATGGCACCCCACTTCAGTACTCTTGCTTGGAAAATCCCATAGACGGAGGAGCCTGGTGGGCTGCAGTCTACAGGGTCACGACTGAGCAACTTCACTTTCAATTTTTACTTTCCTGCATTGGAGAAGGAAATGGCAACCCACTCCAGTGTTCTTGCCTAGAGAATCCCAAGGACGTGGAAGCCTGGTGAGTAGCCGTCTATGGGGTCGCACAGAGTCGGATATGACTGAAGCGACTTAGCGGCAGCAGCAGGGAGGCTAGGAATCCACTAAAAATCATGCAATGTACAGGATAGTTTCTGGGAAAAAGAAACAATCATCTGACCCCAAATGTCAACAGTGCTAAGATGGAGAAACCTTGGTTAAAGTTTAGAGTATTTTAACGTATCTATATCTACGTAGGTTTTGGAAGATACTCATATAAACCTTAATGATTAATTATTGAACTCTCTTCCTTTTTTAAGAACAAGATTATGGTGTTAAAACATATTAATATAGCAGAGACACTGCCAGTGCAATAACTTGATGAGGAAAAATGAGAAAGAAAGAATACTGAAGTATTGAAGAAGTATACTGAATTCTAAATGACTGCCTATATGAGAGTTTGGCAGGGTTAATGATAAAATATTAACACTTAAAAATCCAAAGCATTATTACACACCAGTCACAATCTATTAGGCAGTGTGATTAAAAAAAAATACACCATAATAAAAGCAACAAAAACTACGGAGTACTTAAGAATAAATCAAGCAAAAGATATGCCAAACTTTTTTTTACAGAGAAAGAAAAATTTTATTGATGGATGGAAACCCTAAATACTGTTTATGAATGGGAAAATTCAGTATCATGCCTAAATGTCCCATGTAAATCTATATATTTAACACAATTCTAATAAAAATAAAGTCTCTTCACAGAGCTGAACAGGCTGAATTATGAAATGTATAAAAAGCAAAGACTTAAAGATAGATGAGGGACTCCTGAAGCAGAGAGTGCGATTACTGCCCCATCAGATTTTAAGAACTCTTATAAAGCAACAGGAATTGAAAAAAAAAAATTGGGCACGGCAAGCAAGTATACCAATAGAACATAATAGAGAGCACAGAAAGACCCACACACACAGCAACTTGGCATTTTACAGAGGATTCATTTCAAAAAAGTGGAAGAGGATGGATTAGTCAACATATAAACTTTAAAGATCTAGATATGAAAAGCAGCAACACAGTATTAAAAACAGACACTAAAAGCCAAAGCCATAAAACATTAATACATCTACTAACATTAAAACAAAAAAACTGTATATGACAAAAAACATCATAAAGTTAATGGACAAGGCACAAACTAAAAGATATTTACAACCCATAGAATTCATATGATGAACTCAAGGAGAAGACAATCCCAACAGAAAAAAATGGGTAAAAGACATAAAGAGGAATCCAACTGAAGAAACTGAAATGGCAAATAAATATATAAAAATATATTTAATATTACCACTAACTAGGCAAATGAAAAGTAAAACAAGATACCATTTCATAATAATACTGGCAAAAATTATTTTTGTCAGTAATATTGCAAGAATCTAGTAAATCAACAAACTGGCAGATTATGGAGAAATTGAAGCTCTCATAAACTGTTACATAACCTCTAAACTGGTACATTTTAGAAAGATATTAGGGAACATTTAGTTATACATGTGAAGTCTATAAATGTAAAGTTCCACTTATATACATATGTCATGGCCTAGACCAAGGAAGGAAAAATCTTCCAGTCGTACATGAGCATGAATACGTTTAAGACTATTAATTTTCAGATATTTCATATGTCCTTCTTCCTGATTTCATTTGTCTGCAAATATATCTGTGTACAATGAATTCTTTTCAAAACTCCCCTTTCACAATTACTTTTCCCCTGGACTATGAAAGGCACACTCTCAACTCATTCTGGATCTTGCTATAATGCTCTGTTTTGGAATGTAAACAGTAACAGAGCATCGAACAAATAGATAATTTAAGAAAAACAATACTTTTGAGAAATAGAGAAGAGCAAAGCAAAAAGAGCTTGTATAAGAAATATTAAGGGGGAGATAATGGAGAAGGCAATGGCACCCCACTCTAGGACGCTTGCCTGGAAAATCCCATAGATGTTGGAGCCTGGTGGTCTGCAGTCCATGGGGTCGCTAAGGGTCGGACACGACTGAGCGTCTTCACTTTAACTTTTCACTTTCATGCATTGGAGAAGGTAATGGCAACCCACTCCAGTGTTCTTGCCTAGAGAATCCCAAGGACGGGGGAGCCTTGTGGGCTGCCGTCTATGGGGTCACAGAGAGTCGGACACAACTGAAGCGACTTACTAGTAGTAGTAGTACCTTATTTCAAATACAGGGAACAAAATAAATTACATGATGGTCACAGAGATACATATTAATTCACTCATTTGAACACTCATTTGAACTTAAAAATAAAGTCAGAATTTTCTAATAGAAATTAAAGTTTTATTTGATTGACTAATCTGGTTAATTAGATTTGCTGCTAATTACTGAATTACACAGTAGGCGTTTTCCATTTTTTTTAACTGCAAGATAATTTACATGACATTTCACATGTATAACATAATGATTATACATATGTATTAAGAATAAAATGATAATCACAATGAGTCAAGTCAACATCCATCACTACACGTAAGACATTTTCCAATCTTAAATGAAATCTATAGCTACAAAGTTTCATACAAATAATTTCTAAAGCAAATCTATTGTACAATATATTAGGTTGGTAGAAAAGTAACTGTGGTTTCAGACTGTGAATTTTAAATCATTATAGCTAGGCTCAAAACAGCTTTATTAATCAAAAGAGGAACCACTACAATCAACACATTTTTGCTAACAAGAAATAAGTTCGTTTACTCTTGTAGCATAAAAATCCGTGCTTCAGGAATTGACAAACTCCTGGAAAGCATTTTCTGCCTCCTGCTGGTTGTGGAAGTGTTTTTTCTACAATAAATTGTTGACATGCTTGAAGAAGTGGTAGTCCATTGGGGAGAGGTAAGGTGAATATGGTGGATGTGGCAAAACTTTGTAGCCCAATTCGATCAATTTTCGAAGCATTAGCTGTGCAACATGTGGTCAGGTGACGTCACGGAGAACTGGGCGCATTCTGTTGACTACAGGCGTTGCAGTTTTTGGTGCATCTCATTGATTTGTTGAGCATACTTGTCAGATGTAATGGTTTTACCAGGATTCAAAAGCTGTACTGGATCAGATGAGCAGCAGACCACCAAACAGCAACCATGACCTTTTTTCATTAGAAATTTGGCTTTGGGAAGTGCTCTGGAGCTTCTTCTTAGTCCAGCCACTGAGCTGGTCGTCACTGGTTGTCATATAAAATCCACTTTTCGTTGCAGGTCACAGTCTGATAAAGAAATGGTTCACTGTTGTTGTGTAGAATAAGAGAGGATGACACTTAAATACAATTAAAAAAATTTTTTTGGTCAGCTCACGAGGCACCCAATTTTTTTCACCATTTTAGTTTGCATCAAATGCCAAGTGGCCATAGAATGGTTGACACTGAGTTCTTCGGCAACTTCTTGTGTAGTTTAAGATGATCAGCTTCGATTTTGGCTCTCAGTTGGTCACTGTCAACTTCCAATGGCCGGCCACTACACTCCTCATCTTCAAGGCTCTCGTCTCCTCTGCAAAACTTCTTGAAACAGCACTGCACTGTATGTTCATTAGTAGTTCCTGGGACAAATGTGTTGTTGATGTTGCAAGTTGTCTCTACTGCTTTAAGACCTATTTTGAACTCAAATAAGAAAACTCCTCAAAGTTGCCTGTTTTCTAACATCATTTCCCTGGCCTAAAATAAACAGCAAGTAGTTAAGTCATTAGCAAAAACACACAAAGCAAGAAATGTGCATTAAAATGATGTATAACATAACCACATTTATTTAAAAATGTATTCCAATATCAAACAGCAAAGTTCAACAATGCAAGACCACAATTACTTTTGCACCAACCCAATACAGTATGTCTAAACTATTTAAAATTTGGTAAATTTCAGATTTCAGCTTAAATGAGAATATTTCTAATTTTTCAAAAAACCTTTAGAGGATATATAAGCAAAAAACTTTGAAGACTACTGTCCTAAACAAACTCTCACACAATATATACAAAACCTAGATGGTTAATACAGTCCTTTAAAAAAAACTTTATACTCTATTATTTATTTACTATAACTTTTAAAAATAGGGTAATGCATTATAATAAATAATAATTGTATTTATTGTATGTTCAACACTGTATGTGTGTGTATATACGCTCACTTTAACTCATTGTGACTCAATGGACTGGAGCCCAGCAGTCTCCTAAGTCCATGGAATTTTCCAGTCAAGAGTACTGGAGTGGGTTGACATTTACTATTCCATGGGATCTTCCCAACCTAGGGGTCAAATTCACATCTTCTGCATTGGCAGGTGGATTTTTTACCACTGTGCCACCTGGGAAGCCCTCCATATATTATAATCATGAAGAATATATTCATTATATTTATAGAACTTTATTCATTTATGTATATGTCAATCTCAGATCTGCTAAATATAGATTTCCAGGTACTATTTCTGTTCAGAAAAAAAAAAAAACTCCACATGTGATTCTCTGAATTTGTGGAATATGACCACTAAGCATACTCCAAGAAAGCTCCAAATGGATTACAGAGTTAAATATAAAGCAAAATAAAATCATGGAATAACTAGTAGAAAGTAAATCTGAGTAGTTTTCAGATCCCTAGAGGGGCAACACTGTAAGTGATGAAGTAAAACTAAAAAATCAATTCATTTAGTTATAAAACTTTTAAACTTACAAAGGGTGAAAAAGATGAAGATACCATGTAAAATTTATATATAAAATAATAAAAGTTTTGATTCCATATTAAAGTCTTTCAAATTGATTGGAATAAAAATAGGACCTTAAAGGCTAAATTTAAAAAAATCACGAGCAGTTTATTAGTATATGCAATTTAAAAATTGCATTGAAAATATTTCATTTTTTTCTTTTCTTTCACATTTAATGTTTTATTTTTTAATATCCATGGCTAATATTCCCTAGATAAGGCCATGTTTCTCCAAATATGTTGGGAAAATACAGAAAATATTTCATCTTATTAAATTTTTTGTTGTTGATGTATAGTTGATTTACAATGCTGTGTTAATTTCAGGTGCATAGCAAACTGATTTAGTTACACACACATGTGCATGCACACATACATGCATTTTTTTCAGATTCACTTCCTTTACAGGTTAGTATAATATATTGAGTACAGTTCCCTCAGTGTAGTCTTGATTGTAGAAAAAACTTAAAATGTCCATCAATACAGAATATACACTCATACAATGGAGTACTATAAAAAATTTAAGTAGATGAACTAGATGTACTAGGATCAACATGGTTTAATCTAAAAAACATAATACTGAATAGAAAAACTAGATTATTTATATAGCATTTAAAAGCTGCCTAAAGCAACATGATATATCTATTTCTTAAGGATACCTACATTTGTAGTATAAACATATAAAATAGATAGGAAAGATACTCTGGTTAACCTTTGAGGAGGAAAAGAGGACAAGATAATCAAGGCAAGGAGACTTTATTTGAATTTGTTATATTTTATTTTCCCCACTACCTGTCTCCTGAGAAACCTGTATGCTGGTCAAGAAGCAACAGCTAGAATCAGATATGAACACCAGACTAGTTCAAAATTGGGAAAGGCCTACTTCAAGGCTCCATATTGTCACCCTGCTTATTTAACTTATATGCAGAGTACATCATGTTAAATGCTGGGCTGGATGAATCACAAGCTGGAATCAAGACTGCCGGGAGAAATACCAATAACCTCAGACATGCAGATAACCAGCTGCTAAGGAATCAGACTGCAATGCTGGAGACTCCGGTTTGATTCTTGGGTCAGGAAGATCCCCTGGAGAAGTGACAGGCTACCTACTCCAGTATTCATAGGCTTCACTGGTGGCTCAGTTGGTAAAGAATCCACCTGAAAATGTGGCAGACCTGGGTTCGATTCCTGGGTTGGGAAGATTCCCTGGAGAAGGGCTTGGCAAACCAATTCAGTATTCTTGCTTGGAGAATACCCATGGACAGAGGAGCTTGGCAGGCTACAGTCCATAGTGTCACAAAGAGTTGGACATGGCTGAGAGACTAAACACAGCACAGCACATGCAGATGACACCACCCTAATGAGCCCCAAGAAAAAGAAATACAAAAAGGCAAAATGGTTGTCTGAGGAGACCTTACAAATAGCTGAGAAAAAAGAAAAGTGAAGGAGAAAAGGAAAGATATATTCATCTTAATGGAGAGTTCCAAAGAACAGCAGGCAAAGATAAGAAAGCCTTCCTAAGTGAACAATGCAAAGAAATAGAAGAAAATAACAGAACAGGAAAGACTAGAGATTTCTTCAAGAAAATCAGAGATACCAAGGGAAAATTTTATGCAAAAATAAAGGACAGAAATGGTATGGGCCTAACAGAAACAGAGGAGATTAAGAAAAGTTGGCAAGAAAACACAGAAGAACTATACAAAAAAGATCTTAATGACCCAGATAACCACGATGGTGTGATCACTCACCTAAAGCCAGAGATCCTGGAGTGTGAAATCAAGTGGGCCTTAGGAAGTATCACTACAAGCAAAGCTAGTGGAGGTTATCGAATTCCAGCTGAGGCACTTCAAATCCTAAAAGATGATGGTGTTAAAGTGTTGCACTGAATATGCCAGCAAATTTGGAAAACTCAGCAGCGGCCAAAGGACTGGAAAAGGTCAGTTCTCATTCCAATCCCAAAGAAGGGCAATGCCAAAGAATGCTCAAACTACCGCACAACTGTACTCTTTTCACAAGCTAGCAAGGTAATGGTCAAAATCCTTCAAGCTAGGCTTCAACAGGATGTGAACTGAGAACTTCCAGATGTACAAACTGGATTTAGAAAATGCAGAGGAATCAGAGACCAAACTGCCAATATCCACTGAAACATAAAAAAAGCGAGAATTCCAGAAAAACATCTACTTCCGCTTCACTGACTATGCTAAAGCCTTTGACTGTGTGGATCATAACTGTGGAAAATAGTTAAAGAGATGGGAATAGCAGACCACCTTACTTGTCTCCTGAGAAACCTATATGCAGGACAAGAAGCAACAGTTAGAACTGGACATGGAACAGACTGGTTCCAAATTGGGAAAGGAGTACATCAAGGCTGTATATTGTCAGCCTTCTTATCTAACATATGCAGTACATAATGCAAAATGCTGGGCTGCATGATGTACAAGCTGGAATCAAGATTGCTAGGGGAAATATCAATAACCTCAGATATGCAGATGACATCACTCTTATTGCAGAAAGCAAAGAGGAACTAAAGAGCCTCTTGATGAAAGTGGAAGAGGAGACTGAAATCCTGCCTTAAAACTCAACATTCAAAAAACTAAGATCATGGCATCTGGTCTCATTACTTCAAGGCAAATAGATGAGAAACAATGGAAACTGGGCCAGACTTGATTTTCTTGGGCTACAACATCACTGTGGATGATGACTTCAGCCATTAATTTAAAAAATGCCTGATCCTTGGAAGAAAAGCTATGACAAAGCTAGAAAGCATATTTATCATCTGGTGACCACAACCATCCCAAAGAAACAGAAATGCAAGAGGGCAAAATGATTGTCTGAAGAGGCCTTACAAATAGCTGAGAAAATAAAAAAGAGAAAGGCAAAGGAGAAAGTTAAAGATATACTCCAGTGAATGCAGATTTCCAGAGAATAACAAGGAGAGATGAAAAGGCCTTCTTCAATGAACAATGCAAAGAAGTAGAGAGAAACAACAGAATGGGAAAGACTAGAGATCTCTTCAAGAAATCTGGAGATATCAAAGGAACATTTCATGCAAGTATGGGCATGATAAAGGACAGAAGTGATGAGGACCTAATACAAGCAGAAGGATTAAGAAGAGATAGCAAGAATACACAGAAAAACTATATGAAAAAGGTCTTCATGACCAGGGTAACCATAATGCTGTGGTCACTCACCTAGAGCCAGACATCCTGGAGTGCGAAATCAAGTGGGCCTTAGGAAGTATCACTGCAAACAAAGCTAGTGGAGGTGATGGAATTCCAGTTGAGCTATTTCAAATCCTAAAAGATGATGGTGTTAAAGTGCTACACTGAATATGCCAGCAAATTTGGAAAACTCAGCAGTGGCCACAGGCTTGGAAAATATCTGTTTTCATTCCAATCCCAAAGAAGGGCAGTGCCAAAGAATGTTCAAACAACCATACAATTATACTCATTTCACATGTTAGTAAGGATATGTTCAAAATCTTTCAAGTTAGGCCTCAACACTGTGAACCGAGAATTTCCAGATGTACAAGCTGGGTTTAGAAAAGGCAGGGGAAACAGAGGTCAAATTGCCAACATTTGCTGGATCATGGAGAAAGGAAGGGAATTTCAGAAAAACATGTACTTCTGTGGATGTTTGTTTGTTTCCACAATAAACTGTGGAAAATTCTTAAAGAGATGAGAATACCAGACCACCTTACCCATCTCCTAAGAAACCTGTATGGGGGTCAAGAAACAACAGTTAAAACCCGACATGGAAATATGGACTGGTTCAAAATTGGGAAAGGAGTACATCAAGGCTGTATATTGTCACCCAGCTTATTTAACTTATATGTAGAGTATACCATGCTGGATGAATCACAAGTTGGAATCAGGACTGCTGGAAGAAATAGCAACATCCTCATATATGCAGATGATACCACTCTAATGGCAGAAAGCAAAGAGGAACTAAAGAACCTCTTGATGAGGGTGAAAGAAGAGAGTGAAAAAGCTGGTTTAAAACTCAACCTTCAAAAAACTAAGATCATGGCATCCAGTTCCATAACGTCATGGCTAACAGAAGGGGGAAAAAGTGGAAGCACTGACACACTTTACTTTCTTGGGCTCCAAAATCACTGTGAATGGTGATTGCAGTCATGAAATTTAAAGGCACTTGCTCCTTGGAAGGAAGGCTATGACAAATCTAGACAGCAAGGCTATGACCAACTTAGACAGCATATTAAAACACAGAGACATCACTTTGCCAACTAAGGTCTGTTTGTCAAAGCTATGGTTTTTCCAGTAGTCGTGTAAGGATGTGCGAGCTGGAGTATAAAGAAGCCTGAGCACTGAAGAATTGATACTTTTGAATTGCGGTGCTGGAGAAGACTCTTGACAAGACCCTTGGACAAGAAGGAGATCAAACCAGTCTATCCTAAAGGAAATCAACCTTGAATATTCATTGGAAGGACTGATGCTGAAACTCCAATCCTCTGACCACCTGATGGGAAGAGCCGACTTACTGGAAAAGACCCTGGTGCTGGGAAAAATTGAGGGCAGGAAGAGAATGGGGCAACAGAAAATGATATGGCTGAATACCACTACAGATTCAATGGACATGAGTTTGAGCAAACTCTGGGAGACAGTGAAAGACAGGGACCTGCTGCAGTTCATGGGGTCGCAAAGAGTCAGACATGACTAAATGACTGAACAACAACAAAATCTTGCCAACCAAAGAACAGAGTACAGAAAAACATCCTTAAATAGAGACTGATGAAAAGAAAATGAGTGGTAGTTACATGGCTGTCACTTTATTATTTATATTTGTCTGTGGCTGAAATATTTCAGAAATAAAAATTTAATAGCAACAGATGGAAACCCTTTTAAAATGAAATTACTTACAGGCCAAGGTGGTGGGACAGAAGTTACCTCTGGAGTATGAAAATAAGCAACACCATTATGATAAGTGTAAGGATATCCAGTTGAAGTTGTTAGATACATTGTTCCAGCTGCTGGCATTATACTGGAACCTGAAACAAAAAGGAAATAGTAATAATTGAAATCTTCAGTTTAACATTTAAAAATGTAATTTTTGAACACTGAAAAATGTTTATCTTTATACAAATATAGCTATAGTAAAAACTGAGTATTAAAAATTCTTTAAACATCCCATATGTTAAAGTATCTCTGAAGCATTTATTTTCGAACTTACTACCCTTAGAGCTTTTGTAGCTTATGGTAAATAAAAAGAAACAAGTTTAATAAGGAATAACAAAAATTAATCAATTCTGGTTTTAAAGTAGTATGAAATAGAGAACTTTACAATTGAGATTATCAGCAAAGTACTTATTTTTACAAATATAAACTACATATAATTTAGAGTTACCTGAAGACTACTGACACTGTAGCAAAGTCCCTAAGATCTCAGTGAGACCATCTATTTGTAAAAGCCCAAAGAAGATAAAGGCAGTGAAACTGGACAAAATACTTGTTCTACCTTAAAAATTCTTAGGATCTACTATCAGCGAGCACTCACTTATGCTATGACTGTCTTCTACTCTCTAGTCTCCCTTTGCTACAATTGCTGTTGTTGCAAACATGACCACAGACTTTCGTGTTGCTAATTTTGGGTCCTCATTTCTTTTCCCAGGTCACGTTATATATACTCCTCCCCACAAAATAAAAAAAGTCCTTTTTGTCAGGAGAAGACTTTAAAAATTTTATATGCCAAGTCAGATTTAAGTCCTTGACTAATAGGTTACATAAATTACTGAGGTGGCAATCCTCCTTCCACTATACTAGTATGTCTCAAAATTTAAAATTCATTATAACAAGCTAGACAGCTTGTTAAAATACAAACTCCAGGTCCCCATTTCAAGAGATGTTTGATTCAAGAGACCTGGGATGAGGCCTGAGAAACTGTATTTTGGTAGAGCCCAAGTTAACTATTGGTGGCTGCAAACCACACTGACAGCAGCACTAGCCTTCTACTCTAAGTAGCACTACTACTCGGCTTTTATATTTTCACAACATTTCATCTGGTATTATTACAGCATATTTTAGTGGTTCTTATTCTTTTTGAATCTGATGAAAGCCAAAGACCCTTTTCACAAAAATATATATGTATTCAAACAAAATTCTGCATGCAATTCAGAAGGTCCATGGAATTCCCTCCAAAGATCACCTTTAAGGTTTCACAGGTGTTAAATAAAGAAATTTTGAGTGATTATTATTACAACATATTGGACTAGGCCTTAGGGATACAGCCAAAAAGAAAAAAGAAAAAAATTGAGCACGCCATGGTCTCTATCTTCATAGAGGTTAGGGTCTGGTAAGGAAGACAGTCATTAGCTAATTACACAATTAATTATAGTTTTGATAAATACAAAAGGCAGTATAAGTAATACAGGTTATTATATTGGGTAGTATAGGGTACCGGAGAAGGAAATGGCAACCCACTCCAGTACTCTTGCCTGGAAAATCCCATAGACGGAGGAGGCTGGTAGGCTACAGTCCATGGGGTTGGTGAAGAGTCGGACATGACTGAACGACTTCACTTTCACTTTTCACTTTCATGCATTGGAAAAGGAAATGGCAACCCACTCCAGTGTTCTTGCCTGGAGAATCCCAGGGATGGAGGAGCCTAGCGGGCTGCCCATCTATGGGGTCTCACAGAGTTGGACACGACTGAAGCGACTTAGCAGCAGCAGCAGCAGTACAGGGTACAATGCTGAACACTATATATTGTATATGTCTAGTATTTGTGAGGAAATTGATATTTGGGCTGAGTTTTAAAGAATGAATGGGATGGCAAAGATCACTGTAGGTGAAGAAAACAGTGCATCAGAAATATGGTTACGTTCTGGAATGAAGGATGGCTAAATGATTAAAGCATGGAAAAGAGTAGCTCAAAATAAGCAGAGATTAACACGATAAGATGTGCATGTTTGAAAGATCACTCTGGCTGCCTTGTGTATGATGGGTGGTAAAGTACTGACAGCAAAACTGGATTCAGAAAGATCAGTTAGGAGGCTTTTCAAGTAATTAAGGCAAGCAGAGGGGGTAGCTGGGACTAGAATGTTGGTAACGGAGATGGAAAATAGGTGACAGATTTGAAAAAAAAGGTAATAATCCCTTGTACATGCCTAGTTTCTAAAACAATGACTTTGCCTTTATAAGCTGTATTTTCTATTTACAAAATAAAACTAACAATACCTCACAGGTTGCTGTAAAGATTAAATGAAATAAATGAAAACCCATAACGTTGACTTTTATGCTAAAAAGTTCTTAAGTAACTATTTGTCTGTTTGAAAGCATTCAGGATAGTACTGATTTATGTTCTGTTTTTAGCAACCTATGGGTTGCTAAAAACAACAGGCTTTTATGAACACTCCCAGTTGTTTTTACTGATGGTGATAATGGATTAAGAATTGTTATTACATGCTATAGCTTACAGCTTAACTCTTAACAACTAACAGCAGTAGTCTGAAAATATTTAGCATTTTGCCATACTTAGTGCATTTCATTTTGGAGTATCAACTTACTAAGGACATGTCAGTTATCTTCTAAATTAACAAATACTAGGTCAAAATTAAACTTGATCTCTGTTAACTTCTAAGTCAAAAGCAGAACAGTCCAAATGAGTACAATCTATTAATTTGTTAACAGATGTATAGTAACTACATAATGTTTTGAACATCCAAGTAGACACGAGGACACTAGTTAAAAATTTTATGCAAAGTTTCTCCTTCTAGCCAAAGATTCTGTTAGAGATTTTAATACTATAGGTTAAAAGGTAACCAAAAAGATGCCTAATTTAATAAATGGGAAGAGTGAGAAAAAAGAGTAAGTGTTGAAAGTATTCTGGAAATTTGAGGAAGGCACTTAGCCAATTCCTAAAGCTTTAGGGGTTGTTTCTACTGATAATTATGATACATATGGTTGGGTTACAGTATATACCATACAACCAGAGTTTCTGATATTTTACATTTTTACTTTCAGTAATTTAATTCTAATTTTAAATTACTCTATCAGAAAAACTTTAAAATAGTAATTACTTCTAATTTCTTTTATAATTTTAAACTGTATTTTAACCATACAATTTTTCCTTTAAAGATTTAACTATTTAGAATATAGTTAAACATTATTATTTATATACATTTTCCCTGGCCTCCTCCATCCCACAAGTTAATCTATTTAATTTGTGGTAAGAACTATTCATTTGACTACCAACTTCGCTAAAATAACTTTATTAAATCAAAGAAACCTGATACTTTAATGAAGTTCTATTAATAGTCTTGTATTTCAAAAAAGAACCATGCAAAAATATTGAAAAATATATTAGTTCTCAATACATACGAGGGATCCCTACTTGTTGCTTTCTTATTGCCGGGCCAATGTTCAGTTTCTTATCCTTGTAATTAAGTTTTTCAGCCTAAAATAAGAAAAAGTACATTACTTAATTATCGCACTTTGAAAACAGCAAGGCATAGTGGAAAGCGCAAAGCCTTTGGATTCAAATAGATTTGGGTGTGAATCCTGGTTCTAATGTTCTGACCCTAATTCCTCATTTGGCAATTTGAGTTGTGTTACACATGTGGTCCCAGCTGAGGTTAAACAGGGAGACATTTTGTTTTCTTTTTTCAGCTTTTATACTGTGAACAAATGTCCTTTTCATGTTCTATTTATTGTTGTGTTTTTCACATTTTTGTGCCTTATGTTAGTATTTTTGCTACTTAAGATGGCTCTCAAGTGTAGTGTTGAAGTGCTGGCTAGTGTTCCCAAGTGCAAAAAGACTGTCATGTGTTTTAGCAGAGAAAATATGTGTTAGCTGGGTTAATTCATGCATGGGTTATAGTGCTGTTGATCATGAGTTCAATGTTAATAAATCAAAAATGTTACATGTAATCTTTCAACAGAAGCACACATAAAACAAAGTTATATATTGATTGGTTGATGAAAATATTGTAAACAGGTTTGTGAGAAACTAACCCTGTATTTTCTAGGTGCAGCACACTTCAATATTTGCTAATTCAGTGTTTATGATGATTTTATAGAACACCATCACTACAAATAATGAGAACTGACTGCATATGACTTAATAAAATATAATTAAAATAAAATTTTTTCCTAAAAAATTAAACGCTACACATGCCAAATTTAAGAGTTATTATATACTGAACTGCAGGCTTCAGATATTTTTTCTATGAATGTCCTTAGTTTATAAGTTTTTCATAGGAGGGAAATAATCTCAGATAATCTCATTTTAGGAATCTACATTCATAGTGTTGTTTAGGAATTCAAAGTGCTATTAACACATCAGAAAAGACACATCCCTAAACTCTCAGTTTAAGAAAATAAAGTGAAAAATTATAAGTTCACAGCAAACATGCAATTATTTGGCATTTGTTTTTCTGTAGATAAATTTCTGTAGATCTTTAATTTTTAATTATTTTTTTGGAGACCAATGTTGATCTCAAGATACGAAGAAAATAAATTTTTTTTAGCAATCAATTACTGTACTGGAACCCTAGCATTAAATACCTTAAAGCAGGGGTCCCCAACTTCTGGGATCTAATGCCTGATGATCTGAGGTGGAGCTGATGTAATAATAATGAAGGGCACAATAAATGTAACATACTTCAATCATCCCAAAACCATACACCCCAGGTCTGTGGAACAACTGTTGCCACCAAACTAGTCTCTGGTGCCAAAAAGGTTGGGGACCACTGCATTAAAGGATTAATTTCAAAGAAAGAAGTTCCAAAAATGAAGTTAAATATACCAAAGTAAAAAGTTCCAAAAATGAAGTTAAATACACCAAAATATCTTACCTCTTGTAAAATTTTTTGTGCATCTTCTTGTGTTTCAAAAGTGACGAAGCCATACCTAAATAAACCCATTAATTATTATATTAGAACATGACATTGATATTATACTAAGATTAAATATATATATTTTTAGAATGGGCCACAGTAGGAGTGAACATTTTTCTATGGTATACCAGTATGCAAAACTTAGAGGAGAATTGTTCACAGCTAACACAGTTATCCTCTTAGAGGAAGAGGCCTAAAAAAAAAAAAATAACAACCCAGGGATCTTAAAAAAGTATCAAACCAGAGCTGTATGCAAGGCAGGAAAACATGAGAGATTTGTGTTCTGGTTTACAAATTAGGGTGCAATAGATTTCAGCCCAGAGCAGTAACTTCCTTTTAAAATGACGTAAGTTTGCTTTAAACAGAAATCAAAGTAGAAAAAGAATCTTTAAAAAATTAAAAATTGAATATGATAAAATATTTTATCTTGGTAAATGAGTACACATATTATTTACTATTATTAGCATATATAAACTGAGAATGTAACTATTAGTATATTTCCCAAACAAAATAAATTAAAAATACGATACAACCCAGGTTTTATATCTGCTTTTCATATATATTGTTATCTTCAGAATATAAATCATATGATCAAGATACAAATACACAGTATAAGCGAAGTGAAAGTTGCTCAGCTGTGTCCGACTCTTTGTGACATCCACAGACTTTACAGTCCATGGAATTCTCTGGGCCAGAATATCGGAGTGGGTAGCCATTCCCTTCTCCAGGGGATCTTCCCAATCCAGAAATCAAACCCAGGTCTCCCATACTGCAGGTGTATTCTTTACCAGCTGAGCCACCAGGTAAGCCCAAGAATACTGAAGTGGGTAATCTATCCCTTCTCCAGGATATCTTCCTCACCCAGAAATTGAACCGGGGTCTCCTGCCTTGCACGTAGATTCTTTAACAGCTGAATTACACAATATATGCCTTGTCCAAAAAAGACAAAATAGGTAGATAAAAAGGGATGAAAGAAATAAAAAGTATATCCCCTCCCAAATTTAATCTCTATTTGGATAACGTTAGGAAACTCTCTTGAGTAATGCTCAACTTTATTTTCCTCAAATTGTGTATGTATGTTAAGTTCCTCAGTCGTGTCCGACTCTTTGCGACCCCATGGACTGTAGCCTACCAGGCTCTTTTGTCCATGGAATTCTCCAGGCAAGATTACTGGAGTGTGTAGCTGTTCCCTTCTCCAGGGGATTGATTCAATTTAGGGATCAAACCCAGGTCTTCTGAATTGCAAGCAGATTCTTTACTGTCTAAACCACCAGGGAAGTGACAATTCATAATTACTAATAAGTAATTATGTATCATGTAATTAATAAACATTTACTATTTTCTTCAATTTATACTGTATTGTATATGAATTTCCTTTTTCAACAAAGGAATTCTTTATTTGCTCAAGTATTAAACAAGGGCTAAAGAAGTATTTTTACACTTTTTTTTAGTAGAACACATATACCACCCAGTGGAAAAGGCATAAAATACAGTCTACACTGCTATGTGTGATTTAAAAATGGATATTACAAATTCCATTAAGCCAAATAAAAGTGGTATAATTTCACTTCATTATATTATTTTTTGTCAGACTCAGAAGTCTCTTGTTTATATGGAGGATTTGTTTATATCTGTTAATCATCTGCAGGATCTCATCTCTTTCGAAGTGTCCACCTGTCATATTTACATGTAGTTTCCCACTAATATTTTATCCATCTTATTGGTCCCTTCTTTTATGCCTATGAATATGTATATATTGCCTCTTTTTCAAGAAAATAATCATTCATCGATTTCTTTAACTTTGCAATCCAACTTCTCAAGTAAATACACTATGTAAACTACCTTTTTCTTCTCTGATATTTGGCTTTTGTATATATCAATTCACTAAAACAGCTCTAATGTCACCAGACATTACTAGCCAAATCCTAGTGCTTTATTCTTTAATTTTCATTCTCCTTGATTTGGCAATTCAAAATCATTCTCGCTAAGATTATATTTCTTAGATTAGTCCCCTGGTTAGGTCTCTGAGGCACAACCTACAGACATTCTTTGTGTCAGCCTTTTCCAAATTAAGTTCTCGCTAGTCTAAAGCAGGTATACAATTCCAAAAGTATCAGATTCCTTTAGCTTCTGTTTCCTTGGTTACTGGACATCAGCTATCCAACATTAAGTGCTTACAATGAATGGTCCCTCAGCCTTTGCAAGAGTAACTTTACAACAAATTAAGGAATATTATAGCGTCCCCTTTCCTCTAAATACCCACGGCCCCACTCCCCCACACATGAAGATCAAAAGGTAGGAGACAGAAGCCATGAAACTCTCTTTTTAAACATGGAATCAGGACTTCCCTGGTGGTCTGGTGGTAAAGAATATGCCTGCCAATTCAGGGGACACTGGTTCCATCCCTGGTCTGGGAAGATTCCACATGCAGTCAAGCAACTAAGCCCATGCACCACAACTACTGAAGCCTGTGCACCCTAGAGGCCCTGCTTGCTGCAACTAGAGAAAGTCCAGGAAAAAAATGAAGAACCAGTTGAAGCCAAAAAAATCCAAAACACAACCAATGGCCCCCCACCAAAAAAAACAATGAAACAGCCAAACCCACTACAACTTCTTTCTTTAAAAGAAAAAAAAAGGAACCAAAGGTAGAATACAAAACGTAGCAATCCAATAAAAACAATCGCTAATTCTGTGTACTACCTATAGTGATACTAACCCTTTGGAAACGCCAGCTCTGTCATTTACAATCTTCACTTCTTTTACAGACCCATACTGGGAAAAAAATTTTCTTAAATCATTTTCATTTGTCTAATGGTATAAAAAGAAAAAACACAAAAAACATTTTAACTGATCAAAGATGAAATAACTTCTGCTTGTTTTGGAGACAGAAAAGGCAACACAAATAACAATATGGATATAAGGATGCCTGTCATCATAATAACTGTGCATGAAATCATTAGGTTATTAAAATCAATATTAATACTTTTCTTTATGCAGAGTTGTTAATACTATGTTGTTAAATTATTACATAGCAATAAAATATTTTAAGCTGAGTTTTCTAAAACTACAAATAAAGTTGTTCTCTAGTTAGCTATTTTTTGATAAAATTGTACTAGGCATGCCTATAACTACACTAAGGGCATATTATTATTGGTTCTTGTGATTCAGAGAGTCCTCCAGTCATGGCAGTGGAACTAGGTTATGCTGGCCTCCACCAGTCACTCTATTTTTATTTTAAAATTTATTTTTAATTGAAGGATAATTGCTTTACAGAATTTTGCTCTTTTCTGTCAAACAATCACTTGATTTTAATCAGCACAGTCATCAGGAAAGTTAAGGTCTTAGAAAGGAAATATATTTACAAAAGTACCTGAACTCAATTTGTGCTAACAACAGAGAGGCTACAAAACTTAAAGTTTTTAGACGTTTTATCTGTACTCAATATACATACAGACATTATGATGATACACAAAAAAATTGAGTCATAACTAGACTATCATGTATAAGATGTCTACAAAGATGGTTTGGCATATCTGGCAATTAAAATAATCTCATAATAGACCCACATCACCTTTCCCTACAGCATTCACTCTAAATTCACTGCAATTTCATTTTCTGGTTCAACTGTGTTTGCCCACAAGAAAAACTTTAAATATTCATAGAAAAAATTTTTCTTTACGTATATATCTAGGAAAAGACATGCCTAATGGTAGAGCAATACCTCTTGAGTTCCACAGGTACCTCACTGCTGCTGCTGCTGCTTCTAAGTCGCTTCAGCTGTGTCTGACTCTGTGCGACCCCATAGACGGCAGCCCACCAGGCTCCCCGTCCCTGGGATTCTCCAGGCAAGAACAGTGGAGTGGGTTGCCATTTCCTTCTCCAATGAATAAAAGTGAAAAGTGAAAGTGAAGTCGCTCAGTCACGTCCAACTCTTAGCATTAGTAAAAAAATAAATTTTTAGTTGGTAACCTAAAGCTTGCTAAATTGGATGATGGCAAATACTGAGTTAATCTAGGTATAACAGTCTCATTTCAATAAACACAAAATGGAATCAACATCAAAGATTCCTACTAGAGACTTGAAAACAAATTAATTAAACCATTCTCTGACAGAATCACTAGCTCAATTTTGCATCTCCATCTCTGTTAAAAAGGAGACCAAAAGTCAAGATAATCAAATATTAAAAGGGATGGACACTAGGGGTCTAAAAAGAAGAATTTTATGAAGTTTGAGACTGCTTGCTACTGTGTTAAACTACTTCCTTGTTGGAAATTATCTATGGTTTTGGGTAAGGTGTAACTATAATAGGGAGAACCTTACCAATTAACTTAAAGCTAAGACTGTATTGTAATGGCCTGCAAAGTTTATATTGTAGCTGACAGGCTTCAGTAAAAACAGACACTAAACTAATGAGAACCCACCATATAGCACAGGGAACTCTACTCAGTGCTGTGGTGACCTAAATGGGAAAGAAATCTTAAAGAGGGGATATATGCATACCTATAGCTGGATCACTGTGCTATAGAGTAGAAAGTAAAACAACATTGTAAACCAACTATACGTCAAAAAAGGAAAAAAACCCTACACTTAACCTAGCCATACAAACTGTTATATTTACTGATGATTTATTTAAAAATATGCTAAGTTAATATAAATTCTGAATAAGAATATTTAACTTGAATATTTATGGTCAGTTATTAATATTTTCCATAGAAACAGGAAATATTTTTAAAAGCAAGCATTTCATAAGAAATTATTTTCCTTAATTTATCATTAGTGAACCAATCACATATTTGCTTAAGACTCATAATTTTGATAAACACTTTGTGACATTCATCTTGAGCAGGAAAGAAGCAATTCCATCCAAATTGTGAGACAATGATTGTGGGAAAACAGTGAGTGATAAATACTATACCCTAATTGCACAAGGATTTTTTTTTAAGACAACTCTCCCTGAAATTTCCAATATGTAATATGGAAGCCTGGAAATCCTTCTATATATTCCCTTGGAAGAAAGAACGTTCCACTTAAATTATCTATGCCTGCCTTTCTCGTAGGTGTTTACAACTGCCTCCCACATGGGGGTGCTGCAAAACATCTCACAAAACTATGCCTCTCTGAAAGAGTGAAATGGCTGATTATTTAAACATAAGATGCTTTATTCTGACTAGGACACAGGCCTTTTTTGGTAATCAAATTGTAAATTCGGTGACAGAAGCAATTTGCAAAATAAAAGTCTAAGAAGTTGCTTAGGAATTGAAAATAAAAGTTGTGATAAACAGGACTTCATAAAACTGTTGTTTTTGTTTCCTTTTTCCTTAATTGAGTCAACTTTTGAAAATTTTAATCACTCATTGTTTGGGCTATTGGATTACTATGTAAAAAAATTATAATTAGTGTGATATGGTTAAATAAAGAATGTGGGGCTATCAGTCAGAAAACTAGGATTCTAGTTTTCACTTTGTCTTTAAGTGTTTAGGTGACTATAGATACATCAATGAGCCTCAATTTCCTTGTATGTGAAATTAAGACAATTATATGTACTCTACTATAATAAGACAATCTGAACCCTACTAATCATTACGAAAATATTAAATACATTATTATTTTTATAGTTGTACAAATAAACCATTTCTGAGAAATATAACAAAATACTTCTAATACAAAAAATAATTCACTATATTGCATACATTATTAGGTACCTTAAAGTCAATTCCTCCTACAAAGATGCGATTAGGGATCACTGTTCCATATCTTGGGGCACTCGTTGGGTTATTCAAAGGCACAGGTGACACAGGATTAGGAGATGGAGACAATGAATCTGTTTGCGTCTGATTTGATGTTTGCTGTAAAATAAAATTCTTTTAAACTCTTAGTACTGGGTATAAGTTTTAACGCAAGACAAAAGCATTTATCCTTCAAAAAGGTAAGCATACTGACAAAATGTAGTATTTTAGACTTTAATTTTATGCTATTATGAAGATTATAGAGCTAATAACTTTTGAAGGCAAGAAAAATACAAGAAATACAGAATCTACTCCTCTATAGAGATCTTAAACCTTAAATATCATTTAAACATACATATATTAATTACTATCAAATGTACAATTTAAATATTTTAAGTATTAAGAAGGAATATTAAACTCCAAAAAGAAGTTTAGGAAAGAGAAAAGTAGCCCTGGACAGTTAGGAGCTGGCCTGGTACAACATCTAGGCCCTGGTGTTGTAAGAGGTATCTGGCACCTCACAGGTAGGCTGTGGTGTTCTCCTATTAATGCCAACAATGAGCAAGGCTACTGTTATTGTGATGAAATAAAGTGAAAGTCGCTCAGTCGTGTCTGACTCTCTGCGACCCCATGGACTATATAGTCCATGGAATTCTCCAGGCCAGAATACTGGAGTGAGTAGCTTTTCCCTTCTCCAGGGGATCTTTCCAATCCAGGGATCAGACCCAGGTCTCCCACATTGCAGGAGGATTCTTTACCAGCTGAGCCACAAGGGAAGGCCAAGAATACTGGAGTGAGTAGCCTATCCCTGCTCCAGGGGATCTTCCCAACCCAGGAATGGAACTGGGGTCTCCTGCATTGCAGGCAGATTCTTTACCAACTGAGCTATCAGGGTAGTGTTATTGTGATGGGTGAAGATAAAAACAAGACCACTCCATAATCATACCTGCATACTGACAGAAACAAAAGCATTGCCCAAACCACAAGAATGATCAAATATCTTTTTATCCTGCCTGACAAGACTGACTGCTCCTTCTTTATCAATCACAAAACTTTAGCTTCAATCTCTTTCTTGTCTCCTAAGTAAGAATTAACATAGCATTAGTGGTAAAGAACCTGCCTGCCAATGCAGGAGACTTAAGAGACGCCGGTTCAATCCCTGGGTGGGAAAGATCCCCTGGAAAAGGAAATGGCAACCCACTCCAGCATTCTTGCCAGGAGAAACCCATGGACAGAGAAGCCTGGCAGGCTACAGTCCATAGGGTTGCAAAGAGTCAGACATGACTGAAGCGACTTAGCACTCAGCACAATCATAGAACTACTCCCACTTTCTAACAACATGCATTTCAGAGTAAAACCTTCTTTAAACCCACTCTAAAAAGTGCTAATACAAGCCTAAATCCTATAGTAAGTTCTAACATCCTCTAGTTGAGAGGCCCCATGTTCTTCCATTCAGAAGAGCCAACTTTATTAAACTATAGGTCTATTTGTGGTGGTCTTTGGCTAAAGGGCACTGACAAGTAAATACATTCTGACATTTAAGTTCACTGCTTTTCAACTCTAAAGTCAAATTTTTAAATGCACTTGGCAATTTGAAAAGTGGTCTGATTTTGACTTTATACTAAAGTTTTTAATATTAATTTTTACTTTATGCTAAAGAACTGAGCTCATATTCATATATTCACAATTCTAAGTCAGTGGATCTAATTCAGATGTTAATAAATACATATTAACAAGTAACGGAGAAGAAAATGGCAACCCATGCCAGTATTCTTGCCTGAAAAATACCACGGACAGGAGAGCTTGGTGGTCCACAGTCCACGAGGTTGCAAACCGTTGGACATGACTTAGTGACTATAAAAACAATAACAACTAACATATACGCCTTCGCACAATAACAAAACAGTAGACAGACTCTTAAGGTACACTGGGAAAAAAACAACACTTGGGAATAGAATTTTAAAGAGAAACTAATATAAGAACTTGCTATTTTCCTTGTAAGATCACTAAAGAGACTTCTGAGACACTAGAAGAGGGCTTCAAAAAGCTTGAAGTTCACGACTTAAATTCTCTGAAAAACAAACTCATGAAAATGAATTTCCCACTTAGATAATGGAGTTGTTCTTTTTCACACTGCTCTCCTTTCACTTTACTGGCCAATAAGCCATAATCCCTAAAAATTAATCTCTGCAAGATGTACAGAGAAATATCTAGGCCAGTGGTGACTACCAGGCTATAGGCTTTTGGGGTCTATTGTCCATCTAGTCTTAAGAAGGAAAAATGCTCCCTAGTAAGGGAGTTCATAAAAATATCTTTTAAACCACAAAGTCATCATATTTAATAATTGCTCTGTTGTAGCTGCCAGGTAAAACTGGGAAACCAATCTTAATAGCATCCTCTCAGGGCATTTGAAAGTTAATTTATAACTTCAGTCACCTGTAAGACATAGTGCCAGACTGGATGATTCTGGGATGTTTTGTTTTACTTTTCAACTGTGGATTTGTATTGCTAGAGATAAGTGAACAGCTCTGGCAGATACAATCTACTCTATCTGCCTATTTGTTTAGAGAATGCAGAAATTACTTATCTGCAAAATTAAAAAAAATCATAAAATTCTCTTCTTTAAAACAAAATAATTGAATGGATGAACTCTTCTGCTTTCAAATTTAAATAAAACTCCACTGGTTTTATTTTTATGAGAGAAAAAATGACATGAATGGAAGAGAACAAAGTGCTTTATTTCCAATCTTAAGAAATCCTCAACACGGAGGAAGGAAAAACATGAACTTTGTACATGCTATTCACATCATTGTTCAATTTTTAAGGTTCCTATTCTATTGTGGGTTCCAACTAATTTTTCCCCTTACCACTAATCACTTTCCAACACACTATGTAATTTATACTACGTTTGTCATCTCTTTCCACTATATTGTAATGTTCAAAAAAAGGACTTTGCTTGTTTTGTTCACCGCAGTATCTAAGACCATATATAGCAGGTGTTCAATAAACATTTGTTGAATAAAGAATAAATAATTTCTTCTTGCTCACGATTCACCAACCCTTAGGTTGTGGGCTGAAGACTACAAGATGAATAAAACCCTAGAAAATATTTTAATCTTGGCAGTAACAAAGCTCAGGTAGAGGCAATCTTTAAGTTCCTTAGAGACAGCGATTTATTGAGTTAATTCAGAATGCCCAAATTCCGCCAGCAAAATTTTGCAAATGTATGAAAAGCACCTAGCCAGGTGCTGTTTTGGGGCAAGCAGTAAGGGTCCTTAGCTTAGTAAAACTTCTAGTACTAAAAAGTTTATTTAAATTTTCCTCCAAAGTAATGTGCCCCCACTGCCTCCTCCCCTGGAGAATTAACCTCGAAATTTATCATCTACTCTGCCAATGAAGAGAAGAGGAAAAAGACGGGCTAACCGTCGCAGTCAAGGACTCGGCGCTCCTTCCCCTCCTAGGCCAGAAAGCTGAGGTGCTGGAGGAAATGGCCGCAGCAACAACTTCCTCAGGTTCTCTCAAGTCATCGTGAACTGGACCACCGACTCGAGGATCCACCCCCTCCCCACCAAAGTGCGGGAGGGAAAAGAAGGCTAGCCAGCGAGAAATTTTGTCCCGCAAACCCGCCAGAAGCAGTGGCGGGAATCCTCAACGGCACAAACCCAGACGCCGGCCTCGTGCGTAGCAGGGCCCCGCGCGCATCGCGTGGCACTCGCTGATTGGCTGCCGGCGGGCACGGGGTGGGGCGCGACGGCACGTTGCCACAGCCCTTCGGGCCTACTCGGTCTCCCACCCCTCCCCCACCCGGCCCAGACTGGCTTGGGCGCGAGTGTCCAGGTCCAACCTGTGCCCAGGTGCCCCATATAACCCACACTCGCCCCCCCCACCAGGTCTCTCAGGACTTCTGGTTTCCGCTGACCGATCGGGAAGAGGAGGGGATGGCCACCTGGTCAACTCCTCATGAGGGTGGCTAGGCAGAGTCTGGCTGGAGTGAGCGTCAAAGACGCAGCCGAACCTACTTTCGGCGGGAAAGCTGGTTCTTTAGCCTGAACCCAGCCTGGTGCACAGGACCCGGTTACCCACGCTTCCCGGAACCTCCCAGCAGGTCTACACCAGTCCAGGCCCGGCATCGCACCTGCCTGACCCCACTACACACCCCGATGGGGCCTGCAGGCAGGCCGCTCTTCATGGCGGTCGATGGGGCGCCCTGTCCACGGTTCTTGCTGACAAAATAGCGAGCTCTAGACTCGTCCTTCCAGCCCCTCACAGACCGAGTCCACGTTGCTCCTTCTCCCCGCTAGCCCGAGGCCCAGGACTCTGGGCCCTGACCGCCGTACTCACCGCCCCTGACTCGGTCTCCATCTTCCTCTCTGCTCTTCAAAAGCCAGGGGGAAAGGCACAGAAACCTACAGTTCGAAAGCACCTTCACACCCGGGAAGCAACACCACGCTTCCCGACGGAGACTTTCTCCCCCTGGCGGCGACGGCGGCGGTGGCAGCTGCAAGGGCGCAGACTCGAACCCGGGGCCTGAACCTGCCACCGGCGGGGATAGGGAGGGGCAGACGACGTAGCCTCGGGCGGCGGGTGGCGGTGCGGGCGGGCGCCGCAAGCCCGGGAGGGGCGCGGGCGGGCAGGTTTCGGCCGTGGCCCGTGGTCGCCGAGCTGGACCGTCTCAAGGGCAGAGCGTGCAGCAGGTCGGGGCGGGCGTGAGGTGTACGGATTGGCTCTATTCTCAAGCCACTCTCGTCTGCTTTCGGACGGCTGGGGAAGAGACAGCGAACGGCTATGCAGAGCTCCATGCACCACACGCCTTTTCCTCTCCTCCCCTTTGGAGAAAAGTTGGCTTCTAGGACTGGTGGGTTTTCGAGAGGTGGCTGTGCGTTTAGAGGCTGCTTTACTAAGGTGCAAGAAGCCGGTTGACGGGCGACTTCGTAAGGCTGGTGCGGGGAGAGGAGGCCAGTTTGCAGAGTTAAAGCCTGACCCCCGGGGCCTGACGCGCCAAACTCAGGGGCTCCGGAGAAGCCGCAGACGCCTCGGCGCACCTGTTGTCGCCGTCACTCATCCCAGCCGAGCGGGCGGGGCGGCGTGGGCCGCTTGGCCGGGAACCGCCGCGCCGCCCCGCCCCGTCCGAGCTCCGGCGTCAGCCTTAGGCCCGCGCCCGCTGAACACAGCCCGCCCGCTCAGCCAGCCCGCCCGCTGAACACAGCCGGTCCGCCGCACAGCGGGTCAGCGATGGATCTACCTGCGCGCTTCCAGGGGTGAGGACTGTGCCACTTGGCTGGAGCGGCTCTATTTCCTTTGAAAGAAGTCTGCTTTGTAAAAAGTCCTTCTGAAAAGTAGCTGCCATTTATGCATCAATACATATGTCATCAACTTCACACACTTATGTATATAAATATATATAACCAATTTTAAACAATCACAACTCGGTAAACTTCTGTAATGATTATGGTGATTATGGCACTATGATTCAGTTCAGTTCAGTTCAGTTCAGTCGCTCAGTCGTGACCGACTGCGACCCCATGAATCGCAGCACGCCAGGCCTCCCTGCCCATCACCAACTCCCAGAGTTCACTCAGACTCACATCCATCGAGTCCGTGATGCCATCCAGCCATCTCATCCTCTGTCGTCCCCTTCTCCTCCTGCCCCCAATCCCTCTCAGCATCAGAGTCTTTTCCAGTGAGTCAACTCTTCGCATGAGGTGGCCAAAGTATTGGAGTTTCAGCTTTAGCATCATTCCTTCCAAAGAAATCCCAGGGCTGATCTCCTTTAGAATGGACTGGTTGGATCTCCTTGCAGTCCCGGGGATTCTCAAGTCTTCTCAAACACCACAGTTCAAACGCACCAATACTTCGGCGCTCAGCTTTCTTCACACTCTCACATTCATACATGAACACTGGGAAAACCATAGCCTTGACTAGACGGACCTTTGTTGGCAAAGTAATGTCTCTGCTTTTCAATATGCTATCTAGGTTGGCCATAACTTTTCTTCCAAGGAGTAAGCGTCTTTTAATTTCATGGCTGCAGGCACCATCTGCAGTGATTTTGGAGCCCCCCAAAAATAAAGTCTGACACTGTTTCCACTGTTTCCCCATCTATTTCCCATGAAGTGATGGGACCAGATGCCATGATCTTCGTTTTCTGAATGTTGAGCTTTAAGCCAACTTTTTCACTCTCCTCTTTTACTTTCATCAAGAGGCTTTTTAGTTCCTCTTCACTTTCTGCTATAAGGGTGGTGTCATCTGCATATCTGAGGTTATTGATATTTCTCCCGGCAATCTTGATTCCAGCTTGTGATTCTTCCAGTCCAGTGTTTCTCATGATGTACTCTGCATAGAAGTTAAATAAGCAGAGTGACAATATACAGCCTTGATGTACTCCTTTTCCTATTTGGAACCAGTCTGTTGTTCCATGTCCAGTTCTAACTGTTGCTTCCTGACCTGCATATAGGTTTCTCAAGAGGCAGGTCAGGTGGTCTGGTATTCCCATCTCTTGAAGAATTTTCACAGTTTATTGTGATCCACACAGTCAAAGGCTTTGGCATAAGCAGATTGGAAGTGGTCAAACAGGAGATGGCAAGAGTGAACGTCGACATTCTAGGAATCAGCGAACTAAAATGGACTGGAATGGGTGAATTTAACTCAGATGACCATTATATCTACTACTGCAGGCAGGAATCCCTTAGAAGAAATGGAGTAGCCATTATGGTCAACAAGAGTCCGAAATGCAGTACTTGGATGCAATCTCAAAAACGACAGAATGATCTCTGTTCATTTCCAAGGCAAACCATTCAATAACACGGCACTATGATTATGGTTAAGCAATTTGGTCAAGATCTAAAGCGATAGATTTCAGTCTCTGATCACAGGTCATGATTTAATCACATTGCCATATTTTAAAGCATTAGTAAAAACTGTTAAACATTACATCAGTTATGACTTTTGTACTATCTTAAAAGTTTGACTTTAGCTTACTTTCAAGATAAAGTGTTAAAATTATTATGTATTTAAGTTTTAATCTTTGGTGCAGAAGGAGAGCATGGCAACCCACTCCAGTATTCTTGCCTGGAGAATCCTCATGGACAGAGGAGCCTGGTGGGCTCCATGGGGGGTCAGAGAGTGGAACACTACTGAAGCGACTTAGCACACACTTTGATGCCAGGCCCAGTGCTTTACAATCAATATCAGTTAATCATTTCATTATCCAGCAGCCCTTCAAGTAGATACACCTCTTATTTTCGTGTGTGTGTGTGTGTGTGTGTGTGTGTGTGTGTGTGTGAAGTCACTCAGTGCTGTCCAACTCTTTGTGACCCTATGGACTGTAGCTCCCTAGGCTCCTCAGTCCATGAGATTCTCCAGGCAAGAATACTGGAGTGGATTGCCATGCCCACCTCTCCAAATGGAGATTTGGAGGTTAAGCAATTTGGTCAAGATCTAAAGCGATGGATTTAACCAAGAGTGTCTCTGATAGCAGGTCATGATTTAACCATATTGACATACTTTAAAGAATTAGCAAAAACTGTTAAAAATTATATCAGTAATGGCTTTTGTATTATATATATATGAAAGTTTGACTTTTATTTACTACAAGATAAAGTGTTAAATTATTATGTATTTAAGTTTTAACCTGTTCTAGATGTTTAGCTTTTCATATTATTTACTGCAAATAAAATGGGAAACAATTTTTTTCATTGGCTACAGTTCAGCTACAGCATCCTAAAGTCATTATATGTTTGTGCATACAATTTAAGCTCATTTTTGCAGGTTTTAGTTTCTGTAGAAACGAGATTGTAAACCTATTAAAAAGTAAAGCTCATTCCAGAGCAGAATAATTTTGCTGTTCAATACTATTAGAACTGATCTTTGGGCATTCCCCCCCCCCCCCCGCCCCACCCCCGGTAATAATGATGGGTTTAAGTAGATATTACTGCCATCTCTTTTGCCCAAGTCTCTTTTGACTAACAACACATTTTTGAAGACTGTATTCACCATAATAGGTATTCAGTCTGTGACATACATTAGGGAACACTGTATATCAATACCCATGTCAGGTTCTAGGAGAATATACTGAATTTGCAGTATATTAATTCTTTGTTCTGCTTCTAAGTCGTTTAGTCCTTAGAGCAAAAAGAATATTTTAAAACTTGAATAAAACATATACACGTATACAGGTCAACTTAGTACATGTTTATAGAGTTCCTGTATTTTCAGGAACATAAATGACTTAGAAGCAGAATAAGATCAAACCTCTGTCCTTGATGTACTTTCAGTCTAGAAAGAGAGAAAAGACTAATTACTATAACTGCAAAAAATTATATCTAAATACACTTATAATAAATAGGATACATACAGAATAGGATAAGTGGTATATGAATTATGATCCAAGGCCTGTGGAAACACAGAGCACAGTGTCCAGAGCTGCGAAGGGGCACCAACAAAGCTGAAATGATGGTCTGAATGGGAAGGTGAAGAAAGCCCCTGTCATGTGTGCAGCACCAGGCAAGGCATGTTATTTTTAAATCTTCTTTCATCAGTGTTTTATAGTTTTCTATATATAGGTCTTTAGTTTCTTTGGGTAGATATATTCCTAAGTATTTTATTCTTTTCGTTGCAATGGTGAATGGAATTGTTTCCTTAATTTCTTTTTCTACTTTCTCATTATTAGTGTATAGGAATGCAAGGGATTTCTGTGTGTTGATTTTATATCCTGCAACTTTACTATATTCATTGATGAGCTCTAGTAATTTTCTGGTGGAGTCCTTAGGGTTTTCCATGTAGAGGATCATGTCATCTGCAAACAGTGAGAGTTTTACTTCTTCTTTTCCAGTTTGGATTCCTTTTATTTCTTTTTCTGCTCTGATTGCTGTGGCCAAAACTTCCAGAACTATGTTGAATAGTAGCAGTGAAAGTGGACACCCTTGTCTTGTTCCTGACTTTAGGGGAAATGCTTTCAATTTTTCACCATTGAGGATAATGTTTGCTGTGGGTTTGTCATATATAGCTTTTATTATGTTGAGGTATGTTCCTTCTATTCCTGCTTTCTGGAGAGTTTTTTTTAATCATAAATGGATGTTGAATTTTGTCAAAGGCCTTCTCTGCATCTATTGAGATAATCATATGGTTTTTATTTTTCAATTTGTTAATGTGGTGAATTACATTGATTGATTTGCGGATATTGAAGAATCCTTGCATCCCTGGGATAAAGCCCACTTGGTCATGGTGTATGATCTTTTTAATGTGTTGTTGGATTCTGATTGCTAGAATTTTGTTGAGGATTTTTGCATCTATGTTCATCAGTGATATTGGCCTGTAGTTTTCTTTTTTTGTGACATCTTTGTCAGGTTTTGGTATTAGGGTGATGGTGGCCTCATAGAATGAGTTTGGAAGTTTACCTTCCTCTGCAATTTTCTGGAAGAGTTTGAGTAGGATAGGTGTTAGCTCTTCTCGAAATTTTTGGTAGAATTCAGCTGTGAAGCCGTCTGGACCTGGGCTTTTGTTTGCTGGAAGATTTCTGATTACAGTTTCAATTTCTGTGCTTGTGATGGGTCTGTTAAGATTTTCTCTACCCAAAGAAACTAAAGACCTATATATAGAAAACTATAAAACACTGATGAAAGAAATCAAAGAGGACACTAATAGATGGAGAAATATACCATGTTCATGGATTGGAAGAATCAATATAGTGAAAATGAGTATACTACCCAAAGCAATTTACAAATTCAATGCAATCCCTATCAAGCTACCAGGCATATTTTTCACAGAACTAGAACAAATAATTTCAAGATTTGTATGGAAATACAAAAAACCTCGAATTGCCAAAGCAATCTTGAGAAAGAAGAATGGAACTGGAGGAATCAACTTGCCTGACTTCGGGCTCTACTACAAAGCCACAGTCATCAAAACAGTATGGTACTGGCACAAAGATAGACATATAGATCAATGGAACAAAATAGAAAGCCCAGAGATAAATCCACACACATATGGACACCTTATCTTTGACAAAGGAGGCAAGAATATACAATGGAGTAAAGACAATCTCTTTAACAAGTGGTGCTGGGAAAACTGGTCAACCACTTGTAAAAGACTGAAACTAGATCACTTTCTAACACCGCACACAAAAATAAACTCAAAATGGATTAAAGATCTAAATGTAAGACCAGAAACTATAAAACTCCTAGAGGAGAACATAGGCAAAACACTCTCCAACATAAATCACAGCAGGATCCTCTATGATCCACCTCCCAGAATTCTGGAAATAAAAGCAAAAATAAACAAATGGGATCTAATTAAAATTAAAAGCTTCTGCACAACAAAGGAAACTATAAGCAAGGTGAAAAGACAGCCTTCAGAATGGGAGAAAATAATAGCAAATGAAGCAACTGACAAACAACTAATCTCAAAAATATACAAGCAACTTATGCAGCTCAATTCCAGAAAAATAAATGACCCAATCAAAAAATGGGCCAAAGATCTAAATAGACATTTCTCCAAAGAAGACATACGGATGGCTAACAAACACATGAAAAGATGCTCAACATCACTCATTATTAGAGAAATGCAAATCAAAACCACAATGAGGTACCACTCCACACCAGTCAGAATGGCTGCGATCCAAAAATCTGCAAGCAATAAATGCTGGAGAGGGTGTGGAGAAAAGGGAACCCTCCTACACTGTTGGTGGGAATGCAAACTAGTACAGCCACTATGGAGAACAGTGTGGAGATTCCTTAAAAAATTGGAAATAGAACTACCTTATGACTCAACAATCCCACTGCTGGGCATACACACTGAGGAAACCAGAATTGAAAGAGACACATGTACCCCAATGTTCATCGCAGCACTGTTTATAATAGCCAGGACATGGAAACAACCTAGATGTCCATCAGCAGATGAATGGATAAGAAAGCTGTGGTACATATACACAATGGAGTATTACTCAGCCATTAAAAAGAATTCATTTGAATCAGTTCTGATGAGATAGATGAAACTGGAGCTGATTATACAGAGTGAAGTAAGCCAGAAAGAAAAACACCAATACAGTATACTAACACATCTATATGGAATTTAGAAAGATGGCGATGACGACCCTGTATGCAAGACAGGAAAAAAGACACAGCTGTGTATAACGGACTTTTGGACTCAGAGGGAGAGGGAGAGGGTGGGATGATTTTGGAGAATGGCATTCTATCATGTATACTATCATGTAAGAATTGAATCGCCAGTCTATGTCTGACGCAGGATACAGCATGCTTGGGGCTGGTGCATCGGGATGACCCACAGAGATGTTATGGGGAGGGAGGTGGGAGGAGGGTTCATGTTTGGGAACACATGTAAGAATTAAAGATTTTAAAATTAAAAAAAAAAAAGATTTGAAACAGTTCAACTGGGGAAAAAAAAATCTTCTCAGTTACCATTCTTTATCTGGCAGTCTGAGCCTTAGAGAGTTTATAAAAGTGACTTATTTAATTACATTGCTAGAAAGTGGTGGATGTGGTTTTCAATTTGACTCCATTCTCCATGTACAGTGCACTCTGCCATGTTATTTATACCATGGTATCAAGGACTTGGGCTTCCCAGGTAGCTCAGTGGTAAAGAATCTGCCTGCCAAGCAAGAGACTCGGGTTCAATCCCTGGGTCAGAAGATCCCCCAGAGCAGGAAATGGCAACCCACTTTAGTGTTCATGCCTGGAAAATCCTGTGGACAGAGGAACCTGGTGGGCTATAGTCCATGGGTCACAAAAGAGTCAGATATGACTTAAGTGACTAAACAATAATATTGGAGGATAATTGCTTTATACCGTTGTATTGGTTTCTGGCATACATCAACATGAATCAGCCATAGGTATACATGTGTCACCCCCTTCTTGAACCTCCCTGCCATCTCCACCCCATCGCACCCCTCTAGATTTTCACAGAGCACTTGGTTGAGCTCCCTGTGTCACATAGCAAATTCCCACTGGCTATCTGTTTAACATATGGTGGTGTAAATGTTTCAGTGCTACTTTCTGGGTTGGTCCCACCCTTTCCTTTTCCCACTGTGTCGGCAAGGCTGTTTTCTATGTCTGCATCTCCACTGCTGCTCTGCAAATATGTTAAGCAGTACCATCTTTCTAGATTCCATATATATGAGTTAATTTCAATATTTATCTTTCTCTTTCTGACTTACTTCACTCTGTATAATAGGCTCTAGGGTCATCTACCTCATTAGAACTGAGTGAAATGTGTTCCTTTTTATGGTTGAGTAATATTCCTTTGTGTGTATATACCACTATTTCTTTATCCATTCATCTTTCTATGGACATCTAGATTGCTACCACGTGCTAGCTATTGTAAATAGTGCTGTGATAAACATTGAGATACATGTATCTTTTTCAATTATGATTTCCTCAGGGTATATGTCCAGTAGTGGGATTGTTGGTCATATGGTCATTTTAGTCCTAGTTTTTAAAGAAATTTCCGTACTCTTCTCCATAGTGGGCTGTATCCAATTTACATTCCCACCAACAGTGCAAGAGGGTTCCTTTTTCTCCACACCCTCTCCAATATTTGTTGTTTTTGTTGTTTAGTTGCTCAGTCATGTCTGACTCTGTAATCCCATGGACTACAGCACGCCAGCCTTCCTGTCCTTCACCATCCCCCAGAGCTTGCTGAAACTCATGTCCATTGAGTTGGTGATGCCATCCAATCATCTCGTCCTCTGTCATTCCCTTCTCCTCCTGTCTTCAATCTTTCCCAGCATGAGGGTCTTTTCCAGTGAGTTGGTTCTTTGCATCAAGTGGCCAAAGTATTGGAGCCTCAGCTTCAGCATCAGTCTTTCCAGTGAATATTCAGAGTTGATTTTCTTTAGGATTGACCGGTTTTGTCTCCTTTCAGTCCAAGGGACTCAAGAATCTTCTCAAATGCCACCGTCCTCCAATATTTAATTGGAAGATAATTGCTTTACAATATTGTCCCTTTATTTTATCCCTAACCTGCTCTCACTTCCTGACCAGTAACTTTGCTGGTTTTTATCGTCTTTCCATTTTTATGTTATTCTTGGATTTGAACTGTAGGGGAGGAGAAAGTTTTCCTTGACCTTCTTTAGAGTCTTTGGCTGGGTCTGAAAATTAAACTGACAAAGACAGGTTAACAGAAGAAAAACACACATTTTATTGAATTTTCACATGTACATAGGAACCTTCAGAAGAGAATGAAGACTCTAGGAAGTAATGAGAACAGGAAGCTTTCATACCTTTTAGACAAACAATAAATTTGTGAGGAATTGACAAGACAAAAGGGTTTGGGCTAGGGAGAGTAAATGGTGAAGAAGTAACTAGGAAGATTAAGGTTAGTTTAACAAGATTTGTTTGCAGATTCTTCTGGGCTGATAGGGGATTTATTTTCTTTCTTTAGGCTTTTTCTACATTTACTGGTTCTAATTGCTTCCAAATAAGAATCGCATGTCAAAGACACATTTTGGGGTGACATGTTCTGGTTTCCTTCAAATGCATGCAATATTTTCACCACTACAATAATGACACCTCTTAATGCATTTTTCTTACATCCCAAGCATCTTGGCAATATGTCATGTCATGTCCCTAGTGTCCTTCTCTCCTTGACATTCAAACATCTCTGTATTACACTGTTGAACTGTCACTGTTCTACTCTCCTTCAGCAACTACATTGTGTTTGAGTAGCAGGCAGTTGTTGCCTTGGTGCATACCTAAGGCCGACCACCACATACTGTTGTGTAGATTCTTCAGTGCATAAGAATTCTGGCCAGAAATGTGAAGAGGCTTGAAATACAGCCCTTGCTGCTCCTTTCACATCATCAGTTAGCCATAGTGCCCCATCCATTCAATGGGAGAGCTTTTTCCTAATTCATGAAAAAGTGCTGAGTGGGCCAATTGCAGCCATGCCTAAACAGAGCTCCTGCATCATAAGATAGGATCAGGAAATGCTGGTTTATGTTCATCATGTTTTATTATCACGTTCTCAGACATAAGTATCTGCTTGACATTTGGTAAAATTTTCAGCTAGGTAAGTGATTCAAGTTGGGTTCCTCAGGAAACAGATTCTGAGATTTGCATGCAGGAGATTTTTGGGACCTGTGCTTGGGAACAGCACCTGAGAAGAGTGAAGGAAACAGAACTGGACAAAGAAGTTGAATTGTGATGTTGAAACAGCGTCCTCAGCAATCCTAGGATGACTTTCTAAGTTGTCCCCTGTGACCAGAATTCCCTCTCAACCCTGTACTCTACTGTCTATAGTCGCTGGATGCAGGCTGCTCCCAGAGTGGACCTGACTGGACATGATGGTTCTCTTCAGCTGAGGGCAGTTTCTGGACAGGGGCACAGCTGAGAACAACCCACACTCACAACACCTGGTGGAACAAAGGGCACAGTACTGAAGTGGATTTGGCACACCACAGCATATGCTAAAGTAGCTTCATAACCACTGAGTGACTTTTTCACCACAATGGGATTAATCAGGTTACCACTGTTTGCTTTTGGTTGCAGGAACACCTGATAGAAACAGAATGCTGCTGCTGCTGCTGGTAAGTCGCTTCAGTCGTGTCCGACTCTGTGCGACCCCATAGACAGCAGCCCACTAGGCTCGTCTGTCCCTGGGATTCTCCAGGCAAGAATACTGGAGTGGGTTGCCATTTCCTTCTCCAATGCATGATAGTGAAAAGTGAAAGTGAAGTTGCTCAGTCACGTCCAGCTCTTCGTGACCCCAAGGACTGTAGCCTACCAGGCTCCTCCATCCATGGGATTTTCCAGGCAAGCGTACTGGAGTGGGTTGCCATTTCCTTCTCCAGATAGAAACAGAATAATCCCAGGAAAAATTCAAGCTTTTTTCTTAGGGCACCTCAGAGATTGCAGTGAATACCAGGAACATAGATCCAATAAACAAAAATTGTCTGAAAATACAGGTTGCAAGTTGTATTTAATGACTGTAGGCTTGAAAATATCTTATAAGTTTGTCCTCTGTTGGTTCCATGTTCAAGAAAATATCTGTATTGGTTATGATGGGGCAACATAATTAAAAAGCAAAACCTTCTTGCAACCCAGAAAACCTTTCCTCAAAGGTGAAATTTACTGAATAAGCGTGAAACTTGTGGTACCATATTGGTACCAATGTGTACCAATGGACAGACAATCCACCCATGAGAGACTGCAAAGACAGAAAGGAATCTTACTCCCGTATATAGTCAAGCAGGTACAACCCATTACATCACACAGTTCATCAGAGCTTTACCCAATAATTGGAGTGATCATCTTATTGGCTTTATCCAGAAGAAAAACAAACTGCTTATATCTTTGTAACAGGAGGTACTTTTGTAAACTACAGCAAAGCAACTATCAAACTTGGGCTCTTACCTGACTGAAACTGGGAGATAGTGAAGCTATAACCCTTGAAATTCGAATTTCCAATTCACAGCTCAGAAATGTACTTGAGGAAACATTTCTGAGTTGTGAGACTGGCAAGAGACTTATTTAGCTATGAAACAGATTTACATATGTTTGGAAAGCATGGAGAAAGAAATCTGAAAGAAAAGAGGAAAAAGGGATTTTCGATAAGGAGAGTTAAGCCTCATTTTTATTTTGTATTTGCTATCTCACTATATATATGGATGTGTTTAAGGCCGGGTCTCCTTAAAATGCTGAACATTTTTAGAGACAACAAGAATTCAAAGCCATCTGCATATCAAAATGTCAAAAAGTTTTTTGAGCTGACTTCTTGTCAGATATATGGTCATTGTTTTTTTTTTTTCTTTTATAACTGAGATTTTATTAGTTGTTTTGAGGATCACTACACAGACATTCAATTTGTACACAATTCTTCACATACGTACCAGCAATCTAAAATATCATGTAGTTGTGATTCTTAACAGTTATTCCAGTGACTTTCCAGCTTAAAATTTGGAGCAAACTTTCCTTAACAGGATATCAAGTACCAATATCTTCAAATATTGATATGTTGTTACATCTTAAGTCCCACTGATTCACAATTTAATATCATATACACTACATACCCAAACTGTCAATCGTTCACAGCACATTAACCAAGTTACTAGGAAAACTGGACTACCACGACCAAAGATGTTATAGTATAGTGCACAAAATTCTGACCAGGAGAGCCAAGATCAAAAAGTGGTTTTCTGTAGGAAATAATTCTACCAAAACAATATGGGAAGAGAAGTAATTTAAAGTGTTAAAGACATTAACTGCCCAACTGACTCCAAACTGCCATTTAGTACGCTTTTGTATTATAGGATATCAAAGCTACCCCCCATCTATGGAATGTTAAGCTGACACCCAAGACAATCAAAGCCTCCCGTATCCAATATCCCACTATTTTCTGGTTGTACCAAAAAATAAACAACCAGCGAATGATTTCACCTCTTAAAAAAAAGCATTTACACTTAAAAAATGGGATGAGGTGGGATTCCCTCCTTTTTAAAAATGTTTCTAGAGCTACTAAAAAACTTGCATTTACAAAATAGTTGATAAAAATATTCCTCTGGATTGTACAAGAAGGGAAACAGGGACCACTGACAGGACTTGGTGTGTGGTTATTAATCAGACTTGGCTTCTTTCTCTTCGGCTTCATCAGAGGCTGGGCTCTCCTCGTTTTTAGTCTCTCCATTTTCTGCAGGAAAGTCTTCTTTAGTCTCCTGGTTGGCCACTTCCGCCTGTTTTCCCTTTGCTCCTCTTTTCCCTTTTGTTTGCACTTTTTTGTCTGAAGATTTATCCTTTCCCGCCGCCTCTTTTGGCTTCGTTTCCACTTTCGCAGGAGCCGGTTTAGCTGACAACCTCGCCGATCTCCTCTTGGGCTCCTCCTTCGCCGCCCCCTCGGCGGAGCTGACCTTCCTCTTGGGCATCGTGGCGACGGGGCAGGCGAGAGCCGTGTGCCTGAGGGCCGCGGCGCGCCGAGAGCCTTCGCGAAGCTGAGTAGCCTGACCGCAGCCGCTCCTCCCGCCGCCCGAGCTGCTGGGACCCCTGGTCATTGTTTTTAACCTCTTGCTATGAGCAATGATGTCCTTGTATTGAACAGGAGAAGGGTGTTCACCAGAATTATCTTTAAGATCCTTTCCAGGAATATTTTAAGCCACCCATCCATTTTGGGTTAGTTGAACTTAAAACTAAACAATATTATTTTAAAATTTATTTAACTGGATTTATGTACCAGGCAATGAGTTGGCACTGTCAACGTGTTCAAGTTCTGGAACTCCCAGTCATCAGACGTCTTTCACCCACATAAGGATCAAATGATGGTGCCAGTGCAATCTGCATATTAATGTTGGCAAGGCTTGATTTACTTTGTATTTAATTTAGATGAGTATAAATATAAGTCCTAATATTTTCTTCCCTAAAACATCCTCAGAGGATCATTGCTCTAATTCAGTAGTTTAAGAAAAATGTATTGAATTCTTGTTTTGTATCATCATAGGGTTAAGTTTGAAATGTACAAAAATGAATAAGATGAATTTTGCAGTATAAAGTAGAAGGCAGACACACTTAAAGACATGTATCAGTGCAGCATAGTAGGTGCCAAACATATTAATGGAGGATAAAGTGTAAGTTGTAGATTTTGGAAAGGCTTCTTGGAAAGGATAAAGTCTGAACTGAATTTTTCAGAAAGAATAATGGTTTAGTGAAGAGAGACAGAAAAAACTTTTAATGTAACCAAAATGTGACAGTATGAAACACCATGTGGAATCTGGTGGATTTCAAGTAGTCTGATAGTCCTAGAGTATGAACAAAGAGAAGTGGAGTAGGCAGAAAGGAAGCCAGCGATATAGATAGTAGCCACGCATGGCCACATATGCCAAAGAGCCTGGACCCTATTCAGATGGCACTGGAAAGCCAATAAAGCTTCATAGTGGTTAGTCAAGTTTGTATTTAGGCAATTCCCTCTAGCTACAATATGGAGGGAGTATGGATATGACAACATACCACAAAGTCATGACAATCAATTTAAACATGGTATTGGATGGCAATCAGAACAGACAACCCAGAAGCAGACTGAAGTACATGTAAGAATTTTATAAATGACAAGAAGGATAATTCAATTCAGTAAGAAAAGGATAGTTAATGAAGAAAATAAAAAGTAGACCATATTTTGTTTTTAAAACCTCATTTAGCTTTGTACACACTTATATACACATATAAACTAAATTTAAAAATATAGAAAGACTGAATACTTAAAGAAAAGCAATAAAAATCTTACCAAAAAAGTAGGAGATTACATGTACAATCTAGGTGTTGGAAAGGTCTTCCTAACCAATGCCGAGAAGACACACATTGGTTATATGAAAATAGCATAATGTATAAGCAAAACTACCATAAACAAAGTCAATAAATAGTAGAAAATCTAATAAGGGTAACATCTGTAATACACTGGTTGGGTTTTCTGAGAAGCATGATGAGTTTGAGATGCAAGAGGTTTATTGGAAAATAACACAGTAGAAGAAAAAAGGAGGATCAGGAAGTAGGCCTACCTCCTATCTGTCAGGAGACCAGATATGGACCTAACAAAAATCTCAACCAGCCATGGGGCAGCTCTGGAGCAATGACTGCCTGTTGGAAGAGTTCTGTCATGGTGAAAATGTTCAGGGCCTATCGGCTGGAGATTGCCCAAAGAAAAGAAGCACTTGTCCTCAGCTATCAATGCCTCACTCAGTTATCTGCAAGGGGCTTTCTCAAGAACAAGACCATGGATCAGAAGTTGGTGGACCCTGAGTAACTGGACATCTGAAGGCTATCAGTGAACCACACATTTTGTAGCTGGAGAGTGAGTCCTTTATTTGAATGTGGCATCTCTGTTTGATATTTAACTTACAAACTGAGAAGAAAAAGGCATTCAATTCAATGGAAAATTAGGCAAAGCACACGTATAGACAGTTCACTAAAGATTAAGTCCAAATGGCCAAGAAACATTCGAAACGATGTTTAATAATATGAAAAGTACAAATTAAGATAACAATGGAATATAATTTTATACCATAAGAGGCAGAAATTAATGAGAGCTACAATACCCATCGAATGGAATATAAAGTGCTGTTATTCTTTGGAAAAATCTATTTGGCATTATCTATTAAAATAATAAAATACATATACCCTTAGACCCAAAATTCTACTCCTGAGAATCTATCTGATGGAAATGAAATGATTAATTCATAAAGATGGGTACAAAAATGATTGTTACAATGTTGTTTATAGTGATGAAGAATTAGAAACAAATACCCACCATAGGGCAATGCCTGCATTAATTATGATATAAACATACCATGGACAATCTTGCATCTATTTAACAGAATGAATTTGTAGATATTGCAGAAGCAGTGGTAGGATCCGTATGAGGTATTATTGAGTGAGAAAAGGAAATTTCAAATGAGTATGTATAAAAATATCTCCCTTTGCTTTTTTGTAATTCAAAAAATGATAAAATTTATATGTGTATATCTACAAATATGAATGTAAATCCAAGCTGGAAAGATGCATACTAGGTTGCTAATTTATCTTGCAAGGAGTGGGAGGATTGGGTAGGTGGAGGAGAAGAGAAATGTACAAGACAGGTAAAAGAAGATGAAAAAATTGTACCAAAACATTCATATGATCACATTTATGCTATTATTTCTAAATTTCTTAAGAAAGGCAAAATACAGCTTGCAGGAAAGAAAGAAGAATATGTCACATAAATGGAAATAACCATACAAATTTTATTGAAATATACAACATTTTTTAGTTTTGCAGATTTAATAGATGCCAAGAATATTTATTTGTTACATAGATCAAATAGTATCAGCCATATGAGCCAATAGCATGAAAAGAATAGGGCTTTGGTAAACTTATGTGTCTGTATCACTTAAGAGTTTAGATTCTACTGTAGTAACAAATGGCCTCCAAATCTGAGGGACTTATGACAAAGATTGCTTTCTTGCTCATGTTTGATGTTCATTGCAGATTGACTTCAGTTCCTGCTCCATGCCAGTTTCAAGATTCAGCCTTTCACTGCTGAGCCACTGGGGAACCCGTGGTAAGTACATACTAGCTGTAAAACTTATACACACAGTGTTCTTCTACTCGTCTTTCACTGACCTAAGCAAGTCACATGGCTGAGCCTCCTGTGAATGGGATAAGGCTGTATTAACGCTCCCACAGTGAAGGATCAGTGACCATCTCTAGAAGTAGGATGATCTGCTCTATGACAAAGAGCATTAATGAAGTATTTGTATGTGATCATACTAATGAATGTTATTAATGATTGGCGAGTTAAGGGAATTAATAATGAGAAAAAAGAGAAAATATTTTTTATAATTCAGTAGGTGCTTGTTTTGCATCCACAGGTAAGAAACATATCTTTTGATTTTCATTTAGTTTCAATCACAGATCACAGACTATTCTTTACATTTTCAAAACACAAACTAAAACTCTTTTAATTTGTATTTTGCATATAGGAAGAATTAAGTTAGATGGAATGGTAAGATGCTATTGTATACACATACTTTATTTTTCTGAAGTTTAGAATTCATAACAGTATGTTTATCAAACAATATAAAATTATTCCTTTCTTTAGAAACAAGAGTCTGAAAGTAATAGTGTTTGGTACCTTTTGTTCAGAGTTTAAGTATGTGCTCATAAAGAATCTTCCAAATAAATTTTCTCTGCAGCTATGAGTTTAGTTATTGAAAAATCATTTCGGCTAGGAGAGACTTTAAAGAAAACTCTGTAACCTTTTATTACAGTAATTATAGTATTATACTATGTTTGTTGCTTGTTGTCTCATTTTACCGTTTAAATTAAATTTTAGTCCTTTGCTATTGCTCAATATTTCAGGTGATTCTTTTAACATGTTTTCCCCTCTGATCTTTTGAAAACAGTTGTGACATTATCTGAACAGTTTCACCGGTACATTTTATATAGAACAGAGAATGGTAAAATTCCCAAGTGCAGTGCAACAGCTGTTGCTCCTCCACTGTGGGTTAAGGGTAGGGGCGTTGTATCCATGGTGACCTATGTAAGTCAATGAGGGTGGGAACTATGAGATTCTCACAGGGGTTAATGACAGAACAAATGCTAGCAACTGAGCTTTCACTAGACATTTGGCTTCAAGCAAAATTTTTTCTTTATTTATTTTTAATTGAAGGTTAATTGCAATGTTGTGTTTGATTCTGGCATACATCAACATGGATCAGCCATAGGTGTACATATATTTTCTCTTTCTCAAGTGGATTTTTAAAAAGCAATGTATTCACATTCTAAGTTCCTCATTTTTATAAAGCAGATAAGCTTGTGCTAAACCAAAGAGCTATACACCTGAAAACTTAATTGAAATGAAAAAGTGTTTACAAAAGAGACCATACTTTTACTCTTGTCTTATATTTTAATTTAGAACATGCATTATAACTTTCTGCTTATTTATATATAGTACTCTACTTCTTCCTCCCAAAAGATTTGAGGTAGGATATAACAAAGACATAATAAGATTAATAAAATAAGTAAAAGAGTAATATATCATCAGTTCAGTTCAGTCACTCAGCGGTGTCCAACTCTTTTTGACACCATGGACTGCAGCACACCAGGCTTCCCTGTCCATCACCAACTCTTGGAGTTTTACTCAAATTCATGTCCATCGAGTTGGTGATGCTATCCAACCATCTCATCCTCTGTTGTCCCCTTCTCTTCCTGCATTCAATATTTCCTAGCATCAGGGTCTTTTCAAATGAGTCAGTTCTTTGAATCAGGTGGCTAAAGTATTGAAGCTTCAGCTTCAGCATTAGTCCTTCCAATGAATATTCAGGATTGATTTCCTTTAGGACTGACTGGTTTGATTTCTTCTGTCAAGAGTCTTCTCCAAAACCACAGTTCAAAAACATTAATTCTTTGTCCCTCAGGTTTCTTTATGGTCCAGCTGTCACATCCATACATGACTACTGGAAAAACCATAGCTTTGGCTAAACGGACCTTTATCGGGAAACTAATGTCTCTGATTTTAATATGGTGTCTAGAAACAATGGAAACAGTGAAAGAATTTATTTTCTTGGGCTCCAAAATCACTGTGAATGGTGACTGTAGCCATGAAATAAAAAGACATTTGCTCCTTGGAAGAAAAGCTATGACAAACATGAAAGTGAAAGTGAAGTCGCTCAGTCGTGTCCGACTCTTTGCGACCCCATGGACTGTAGCCTATCCAGCACTCTCGCCGGGAAAATCCCATGGATGGAGGAGCCTGATTATTGTTTCCCCATCTATTTGCCATGAAATGATGGGACCAGATGCCATGATCTTAGTTTTTTGAATGTTGAGCTTTAAGCCAACTTTTTCACTCTCCTCTTTCACTTTCATCAAGAGGCTCTTTAATTCCTCTTGCTCTCTGCCGTAAGGGTGGTATCATCTGCATATCTGAGGTTATTGGTATTTCTCCCTGCAATCTTGATTTCAGTTTGTGCTTCGTCCAGCCTGGCATTTTGCATGATCTATTCTGCATATAAGTTAAATAAGCAAGGTGACAATATACAGCCTTGATGTACTCCTTTCCCAATTTGGAACCAGTCCATTGTTCCATATCCGGTTCTAACTGTTGTTTCCTGACCAGCATGCAGATTTCTCAGGAAGCAGGTGAGGTGTTCTGGTATTCCCTTCTCTTTAAGAATTTTCCACCAGTTTGTTGTGATCCACACAGTCAAAGGTTTTGGCATAGTCAATAAAACAGAAGTAGAAGTTTTTCTGGAACACTCTTGCTTTTTCTGTGATCCAGTGGATGTTGGCAGTTTGATCTCTGCCTTTTCTAAAACCAGCTTGAACATCTGGAAATTCTCGGTTCACATACTATAGAAAACTAGCTTGGAGAATTTTGAGTGTTACTTTGCTAGGGTGTGTGAGATGAGTGCAGTTGTGCGGTAGTTTGAACATTCTTTGGCATTGCCTTTCTTTGGGATTGGAATGAAAACCGACTTTTTCCAACCTGGTGGCCACTGCTGAGTTTTCCAAATTTGCTGGCATATTGAGTGCAGCACTTTCACAGCATCATCTTTCAGGATTTGAAATAGCTCAACTAGAATTCCATCACCTCCACTAGCTTTGTTCATAGTGATTTTTCCTAAGATCCACTTGACTTCACATTCCAGGATGTCTGGCTCTAGGTGAGTGATCACACCATCGTGGTTATCTGGGTCATGATGATCTTTTTTGTATCATTCTTCTGTGTATTCTTGCCACCTCTTCTTAATATCTTCTGCTTCTGTTAGGTCCATACCATTTCTGTCCTTTATTGTTTCCAAAGGAAAATAGTATAAAGAAATATGACTCTATATTTTCTTCCAGTGAGTCCTATGATACTAACAAGCATGAATAAACTTCACATCTTGGTGAAATTGGAGGAAGAACCCCTACCACATGCAAATAAATTAGATTTAGGTGGGAGAGAGGAGAAGAAGCCTACCCTTTATTCACTCCTGCATGGCAAGTGTCAGACATCAGGAGTATGTTTGATTTGAAGAGGTTTATATTATAAAATCATACATAGAAAAGTCTCAGGTTGTTAAAGAAAATAGATAAAAGAAGAGATACAAGTTTGTTTTCCCAGGGGCATCATTGCTGCCATTCCAGTGATAATTTCTGTAAATGCCTTTGTGGCTTCTGTATCAGTAGGGAACATAACCACGACCTGAGCTCCAACTCTAGGATCCAGGTCAAAGTAAGTTAATACATAGGAAATAAATCAACACTGTCTATTTTTAAATGACCTCTGCCCTGATCATACAGGCTGTTCCCAGATGATTGGCTTGGGGCTCCTGATAGTGTATTTTAGCCTCAGGATCTACATGGAGTGATTCCTGAGGGGGTGTGTTATTGGACAAACACCTGGGCATTCTGTTCTCCTGCAGGTAGAAAAGGTTTTCCAACACCTGGATGAAATAGCAGCCATCAGACCCTGAAGAATATTGGCTGTAATTAGTGATGTCTTAAATATTGATATTTATTGCCTTTCAGTACCTGGAAGAATTATTAAACTGGTGAATTTAGACCTGTCGTAAACAATTTGCAACTGTTTTTTTTTTTTTTTTCCCTGCTGTGAGGCTTGCAGGATCCCAGTTCTGCAACCAGGGATTGTACCAAGGACCAAGGCAGTGAAAATATAGAATATTAATCACTAGGCCACCAGGGAACTCTCATTTTTATAGTACTGTTATTATGAAATGGAGTATCCTTGTACTTAGAAATAAAATTAGTTGATTTTTATGTTTAATTACTAAAACATAAGGGATTAAGAAATGCCTGTCAAGAAAAGGAGAATCTTGAGTTTTAAGAGGTTGTATTAAGTTTTGGTTATCTTTTATTGACTTAGCATATGTTTTGCTGTTGTTGTTTAGTTGCTCAGTCATGTCCGACTCTGTGACTCCATGGACTATAGCTTACCAGGCTCCTCTGTTTATGTTGTCTTCAGGCAAGAATACTAGAGTGGGTTGTCATCTCTTTCTCCAGGGGATCTTCCCAAACCAGAGATCGAACCCATATCTCCTGCACTGGCAGGCAGATTCTTTATTACTGAGCCATCTGGAAAACCAGTATATATTTGCTCTACCATAATATTTTCCCTACAAATTACCCTACAAATCTCTTTTTTTCTAACAAATCTAAATGATTAATGTGTGTTGGGGAGTTCTGTGACTGAATATAAAGATATATGTGGCTCCTCTGAAAATGTTGTACTTATATTTCAATGCATCTTTGTTGTTGTTCAGTCGGTAAGTTGTGCCCGACTTTTTGCGACTCCATGGACTGCAACATGCCAGGCTTCCCTGCCTTTCACTATCTCCTTGACTTCGCTAAAATTCATGTTCATTGAATCAGTGATGCCATCCGACCATCTCATCCTCTGTCGCCCCCTTCTCCTTTTGCCCTCAGTCTTTCCTAGCATCAGGGTCTTTTCCAATGAGTCGACTCTGGAGAAAGGAAAAGATATACCCAACTGAGTGCACTGTTCCAGAGAATAGCAAGGAGAGATAAGAAAGCTTCTTATGTGAACAGTGCAAAGAAATAGAGGAAAAGAATAGAATGGGAAAGACTAGAGATCTTTCCAAGAAAATTGGAGATACCAAGGGAACATTTCATGCAAAGATGGGCACAATAAAGGACAGAAACAGTAAGGACCTAACAAGCAGAAGAGATTAAAAAGAGGTGGCAAGAATACACAGGGGAACTGTACAAAAAAGGTCTTAATGACCTGGGTAACCATGATGCTGTTGTTACTCACCTAGAGCCAGATATCCTGGAGTGTGAAGTCAAGTGGGTCTTAGGAAGCATTACTATGAACAAAGCTAGTGAAGGTGATGAAATTCTAGTTGAGCTATTTAAAATCCTAAAATGCTGATATTAAGAGAAGAGGTAGTTGTGCCTAATGTGAGTGGTTCCAGATTTGAAGGAGTGGTTCTTCAGAATAGGTGAAGTCTCTAGGACCATCACGAGACTTGTACGCTATGAGAACCTTGTGTAGTAGGAAGAACCACAAGCTTTGAAGTTGTCTGGGACTCCTATCCTGGTTCTGTCACTCTGAGCAAGTGAATTGACTCTTTTGACCCTTAGTTTCCTTATCTGTAAAGTGGAGATCAGATTTCTTCATTGAGGATTATCTGGTCCATATTAACAGAAAGAAATTATAAGTTCTCTTTCCAAATGTGATTTCTTGGTAATGTATGGAAAGTCTTACTATTCTCACTGGATTTTTCTTAGGCCCACAGTTCTGGAGTGACTAACCTGAACTAGAAGGACTACCTTGACATATCCGGTCTTTGATTCTGTCCTCTGTATTTTCAGGTTTGCTGGATCTGGCTAGGTTCCCATCAGTTGTTTTTTAGTCCAGTTCTTGATTTCATGTTACTCCAGTTTATTCTAATTTTGCCACTGCTTGTTTTGGATCTGCTCTGATTTTTGCCCTAGAATGGAGTTCTAGGATCCTTAGTGATAAGAAGTTCTTAGTGACAGAGCCATTTTTGTTCATCAGAAGCAGTTGTTTTATTCAGTCAGAGGACTGCAAAGGTAAAGATTCTGTCCACAAGTATTTAGTAAGCACTTACTCTGTACCAGGCATGGTTCTGGGAGCTAGAAATACAGTGATGAACAAAATAGGCTTTTATGCACATGGAGATTGTATTGTGGGGCAGAGACAGGAGGGCAGTGTGACAGACTATATAGAGAAACGACTCCCTGGACAGGACTGTTTATTTACAGTGATAAAATCCTATGAGAAAACAAAACTGAGTAATATGCATAACATAGTATGTGTGTGAGATTGAAGGAGCAGCTTGAAATTTGTGGTTAGAGAAGGCTTCTCTGAGGTGGTGATGTTTGAATTGACAATTTATGATTCTTATTCACATCCCTTCTGCCATTCCCCCCACTCAGCTTCCAATTTGCCCATCAAGTGATTGTCACATTACTTGGTGAAAGATTGGATGGCAGGAGCTGTGAGTGATAGTAACTTGCAGAGTTTTTCTTTTTTTTTAATGAAGGTGTAGGAATGTGGCTATGGTTGCTGACCTAAACGAATCTGGTTAACCTTTCTCTCAGTCTTGCCAGTGGGGCCAGATTAGAATCTGTGCCTGGATAGGAGCAGGTTCAATGGAGAGTTCTTTTTAGTTTTTAACTGAAAATATGAATATCAGGAGAAGCCTTCTGAGCTTATGCTAGAGGACCACAGAGTGAAATCTGCTAGATCAAGGTCCATCTGTATTCTCACAGCATAATATATAGACAACAGTCTTTATGAACAGATGCTCAGAGCAAAGATTCAGAGGTGTGTGTATGTACGTGTTTGCCTTCACGTGAGGCTGAGACAGAATGCTGTTAAGGGAGAAAAGAGATGAGAATAACTGGACATTATCTAGTTGAAACAAGAAAAATTTTGTATACTGCCTGCTATACTTTCTAGTTTATTTTTTTGAAGATCACTGACTATAAAAATTAGTAGGGTGACACTAATTTTGATATCAAAAATATTATTAAGGTCATATACATAAATGATTTACATCAGAAATCCCTGGAAATATATTAATATTGTAGAACAAGACAGAGATAACCACAGTTTTACATTTCTCAGGACAACCCAAAAGTGGAATTTTTATTAGGGAAACAGAAAGATGAAGCTCTGAAAGCAACTGTAGAAGACTCAAATGAAACATAATAATACTTGAATATCAAAGAAAAACAGTGATAGTTTAAAATAGAGTATATTTGTGAGTATGTCAGTGAAGTTGCTCAGTCATGTCTGACTCTTTGCAATCCCATGAACTGTAGCCTACCAGGCTCCTCCATTCATGGAATTTTCCAGGTAAGAGTACTGGAGTGGGTTGCCATTTCCTTCTCCAATTTGTGAGTAGAGCAAGTAACAATATTTCTTATGAAGGCAAAGGACATGTATGGTCATTTTATGAGCTTTCCTGTTAGCTCAGTCGGTAAACAATACTGCCTGCAGTGCAGGAGACTCTGGTTTGATTCTTGGGTCAGGAAGATCCCCTGAAGAAGGAAATGGCAACTCTGGTGTTCTTGCCTGGAAAATCTTATGGATCGGGGAGCCTGGAGGGCTATAGTCCATGGGGTCACAAGAGTTGGACACAGCTTAGTGAGTAAACCACCACCACCATGATCGTTTTAAATGTGGGTGCCCTTTTACGTCCTTCCTTTAGTCTGTGGATTATAAGGGCAGTTCAGTTCAGTTGCTCTGTCGTGTCTGACTCTTTGTGACCCCATGGACTGCAGGACACCAGCCTTCCCTGTCCATCACCAACTCCCGGAGCTTACTCAAACTCATGTCCATCGAGTGGGTGATGCCATCCAACCATCTTATCCTCTGTTGTCCCCTTCTCCTGCCCTCAATCTTTCCCAGCATCAGGGTCTTTTCAAATGAGTCAGTTCTTCGCATCAGGTGGCCAAAGGATTGGAGTTTCAGCTTCAGCATCAGTCCTTCCAATGAATATTCAGGACTGATCTCCTTTAGGATGGACTGATTTGATTTCCTTGCAGTCCAAGAGACTCTCAAGAGTCTTCTCCAACACCACAGTTCAAAAGCATCAATTCTCTGGTGCTCAGCTTTCTTTATAGTCCAACTCTCACTTCCATACATGGGTTATAACATGGGTTATAACGGCAGATCGGTTGAAAGGAAACATTGAATTTTCTCTCTTGTATTTTTCATCTGAGAAAAAAAGAAAAAATCCATCACTTTTATGATGCAGTTCTCAGAATCTCACTAGAGGGTGGTGTTGATCTATAACCAGAGGTTGCTAATCTGGTACATTCATTAGTAGGCTGCACTTATATTTAAAGAAAAGGTAAAATGAAGCCTTTTCAGTCTTCCCTAAAAGTTGGTAAATGTCAAGTCTGAAAACTCCCAAGGGCCTCTTCCAGTTCTGGCTTCTTGCAGCCCCAGAGGAGCCAGATAAAGTAGTGAAGAGATTACTCGAGGAGTTAAGTGGCAGATTCTAATTTAAGCTCCTGCTAACTAGTAGACAAGAAATTAAAGCTTTCTGGGCCTTCTTCTCATTTAGGGGGAAAAAAAAGGCCTGTTCTAGATGATCTCTACATCTCCTTCTATCTCTGAAATTCTGATATTCTAACACATTCTGAGTCTGAAGGCTGAAGAATTTCTCCTGTTCTTAGTCAAAGGAACAAGTAACATTGCAAATTATAAAATTATTAATAATTAGAAATAACAATGTTATAAATGAGATTTAACATAGATTCTAATATTCAGTTCAGTTGCTCAGTTGTGTCCAACTCTTTGTGACCCCATGAACTGCACCACGCCAGGCCTCCCTGTCCAACACCAACTGCTGGAGTCCACCCAAACCCATGTCCATCGAGTCGGTGATGCCATCCAACCATCTCATCCTCTGTCGTCCCCTTCTCCTCCTGCCCTCAATCTTTCCCAGCATCAGGGGCTTTTCCAATGAGTCAGCTCTTCACATCAGGTGGCCAAAGGATTGGAGTTTTAGCTTCAACATCAGTCCTTCCAATGAACACCCAGGACTGATCTCCTTTAGGATGGACTGGTTGGATCTCCTTGTAGTCCAAGGGACTCTCAGCAGTCTTCTCCAACACCACAGTTCAAAAGCATCAATTCTTTGGCGCTGAGCTTTCTTTATAGTCCAACTCTCACATCCATACATGACCACTGGAAAAACCATAGCCTTGACTAGATGTACCTTTGTTGCCAAAGTAATGTCTCTGCTTTTTAATATGCTGTCTAGGTTGGTCATAACTTTCCTTCCAAGGAGTAAGCGTCTTTTAATTTCATGGCTGCAATCACCATCTGCAGTGATTTTGGAACCCAGAAAAATAAAGTCAGCCACTGTTTCCACTGTTTCCCCATCTATTTCCCTTGAAGTGATGGGACCAGATGCCATGATCTTAGTTTTCTGAGTGTTGAGTTTAAGCCAACTTTTTCACTCTCCTCTTTCACTTTCATCAAGAGGCTTTTGAGTTCCTCTTCACTTTCTGCCATAAGGGTGGTGTCATCTACATATCTGAGGTTATTGATATTTCTCCCGGCAATCTTGAGTCCAGCTTGTGCTTCTTCCAGCCCAGCATTTCTCATGATGTACTCTGCATAGAAGTTAAATAAGCAGGGTGACAATATACAGCCTTGACCTACTCCTTTTCCTATTTGGAACCAGTCTGTCGTTCCATGTCCAGTTCTAACTGTTGCTTCCTGACCTGCATACAGGTTTCTCAGGAGGGAGGTCAGGTGGTCTGGTATGCCCATCTGTTTCAGAATTGTCCACAGTTTATTGTGATCCACACAGTCAAAGGCTTTGGCATAGTCAATAAAGCAGAACTAGATGTTTTTCTGGAACTCTTTTGCTTTTTCGATGACCCAGCGGATGTTGGCAATTTGATCTCTGGTTCCTCTGCCTTTTCTAAAACCAGCTTGAACATCTGGAATTTCACGGTTCAAGTATTGCTGAAGCCTGGCTTGGAGAATTTTAAGCATCACTTTACATGCGAGTGAGATGAGTGCAATTCTGTGGCAGTTTGAACATTCTTTGGCATTGCCTTTCTTTGGGATTGGAATGAAAACTGATCTTTTCCAGTCCTGTGGCCACTGCTGAGTTTTCCAAATTTGCTGGCATATTGAATGCAGCACTTTCACAGCATCGTCTTTGAAGATTTGAAATAGCTCAACTGGAATTCCATCACCTCCACTAGCTTTGTTCATAGTAATGCAGAAAGTCTTTTAAATTAAAATACCAAAACTTACTAGGGAATCTCAGAGCCATCCTTTTTTCATCTATCTGAGAATTCTGTTGATAATTCCTGTGCCTTAATGAATCATTCAAGGATATCTTTTGCTTGCTAACTTGCAGGAAATAAACAAAATATATTTACATAGGATTATCTAGAGAGAGGAAGTTGAACCATTCATTATCAAGTGTTTTAGGATAGAGATTAAGTCCCTTACCTCACCTTGCACTTAGCCAACATGCATCCTATATGTCCTTTCATACTGTTCATGGGGACGACAGAGGACGAGATGGTTGAGTGGCATCACTGACTCAATGGATATGAATTTGAGCAAGCTCCGGGAGAGGGTGAAGGACAGGGAAGCCTGGTGTGCTGCAGTCCATGGGGTCACAAAGAGTCGGACACCTTTGAGTTGACCGAACAACAACAAATCCTGTATGTGGTTTGTGAGGAGTCATTCTTTACATGGGTTTAGTTGGTTCTGTTTCCTATTACCCTCGTGTTATCTAATTCCCTTTCCTTGTCATATTTATTAACAGTGCTGAGTGAACTGAAGATTTTTGCATGGAACCTGAAGCAAATTATCCAACAGCAGGGTTCCAGGAAACCCTGGTTTATCTCTGCACGGACTTAACTTCTAAAGGTGAGAGTCTGCAGTTAATGCCTGATGGTTTGAAGTCACCCCAAAGGCACTGACATTAACACTCAACACCCCATTTCTTCCAAATTGCTTTGCTTTGCAAATGAAGGTTTCTTTTCCCCTCACCTCTACCCCACCCCCCGATTTCGATGCATCTCCAGGGTCGTGTCGAACATCTAAACTTCTCAAAATGCACGCACACGCGAGCGTGCTCTCACACCCCACTCGAGTACACGAGCCCGGCTGGGCCGGCTCCCAGTTAGAGAACACATTCCATTCTTCGTGCTCGGGCACACCCCTCCGCAGTGGGGATTGGTCGGGCCGACCCCCTGTCGGCGAGGCGAGGCTCCTAAGAGGCCCAGACGCCTGCCAATCCCCACGGGCTGTCAAAACAAGTCTTCCCTCCCTGTCACAACAGAGCGGAGTGGAGGTCGCCGCCGCCGCCGCCGCACTTCCTGGGGCCGCTGCGCCGCGGTCCCTGGGCAGGTGGCGGGTGCCCCGGGCAGCGGTCGCCGGGCTCCAGCCCTTTTCAGGCCGCGCGCGTCCCGGCCTCTGCGGCCGCCCGGCCAGGCGCCCGGTGCCTTTTGTCTGGCGCAGAGCGGGCGTGTGCATCACATTTCGGACACCTCCCTCTCCTTGTCGTCTCTCCTCCCTCCTGCTCACATCTTCTCCGCCGTCCCCGCCACCCCTCCACCCGCCGCGGACTGCCAGCCTCCTGGACCAAAGCCCGCGGACGTCTCTACTCGAGCGATGCCTCCTCTCCAGAAAGTTGCCGCCGCCGCCGCCGCCGCCGCCGCCGCCGCAACCGGGCGGTGAAACAAAGTCTGGCCGGGCCGCCTCCCGGTGCAAGAGCGCACCCGTGCCCAGCGGCTGCACTTCGCTGCCGGGCGTGCCGCCTCCCCACGGGGAGCCCGAACCGCGCTCGGCCATGGCCGAGGGTGCAGCCAGCAGGGAGGGTTCAGCGCCGCCTGACGCGGCCGGGAGCGAAGACGACCCCCGGGTGGGCCCGGATGCCACCTCCGGGGACTGCGTGGCGGCGGCCCCTGGGGGCCGGTGGAGGGACCGTCGCAGTGGGGTCGCCCTGCCCGGAGCTGCGGGGCCCCCAGCGGACAGCGAGGCCGCCCTCCTGGAGGCTGCGCGGGCGACCCCTCGGCGCAGCAGCATCATCAAGGTAAGCGAGGCCCCGCGGCCGCGGGAGCTTGGCTGTGGGTGGGCGGTGGGTGGGTCGTGGGGCTGGGGCAGGATGTACGGTGTCCGGAGGCATCGCAGGCTTAGCATTGTTTTCTCCAGTGTCCTTCATTACCAAACCTTCCTTCCTTGTCCGGAGGTTCCCAGACTCAGCTCTTGGCTGTGAGAAGCAGAAGTGACTTTCTTTTTTTTTTCTCACCGCAGAGGAAAAGTTCCATTCTGCGTCTTTGCGTTTTGATCGATGCTTTCCCTCATTTTCTCTGAAAGTTTCTCTAAACCACTGATGTAAGGAGGAAGGCAGAACCCAATATAAATGCAGACCTGCGGGAAGGTTGTGCACTGCTCTCCAACAAAAAGTTAGCTTTCCCCTCACAGTTTACCCTCAAGTGGGAAAAAACCCCCAAAACAAAACATACAAATCTTCGAGGCTCAAACTGTCTTGAGATTTGACGAAGCGTGAACCTTCCTCATAGGCAGGCTGTTTTTGTCAGTGGACCCTGCGGCAAAGTAGGCAAAGTAAAGAGCGAAGGTGCAGCCTAGAGTTGTGCAGATAGCGTAATTGGAAAGCAGTAAATCCACCAAGCATCCCCACTGGTCCTCGTGGTTACCACCACATGCAGGAGAATGCTTCCCGACCCTTCAACTACCAGTCAGGGTTTCTAGCTATCCGTTTGGCTAGCCTCATCCCTCCTCTTGTCTCTTTCTGTCTTCCTTCCACTTGGGGCTTGCTTCCTGTTTGAGATTTCATCTTGGGTTCATGACATCAGTATAAGGTCTCCTGGAATTCAGAACCTTTCCACAGGCTTTGGAAGAGGGCCTTTTAGCATAAATGCGTGAGTACATAATCTTGAGTACATGACATTAAAATTGATCTTGGAAGAACAGTCAGTATGAAACTGCTTCTATATAAAAATAAGCCAAAGATGAAATGAAGGATGGAATTGGAACTATCCATACTTACTATTCAATGTGCTTGTGTTAATACTTTCAAAACCCTTGTTCAGGTTCAAGCTGTGTATACATCACACAATACGTTTCTCTTTCTCAAGCTCTAAATTGGAACTCCTAGTGCCACTGTGGGTAGACTGTTCCCACAGTCCATCCAGCTAGCTCCAAGTATGGTCTAGGCTTTTCCCCAATACTGACACATGGAAGTTTAGAGCCAAACAGGGAAATTTCTATATTAAAAGAAGAGTGGGTGGTAGTTGCAAATGACTTGTAGTAGTTTCTGTTATTTTGTGACTTTTAGATTATGTGAAGAGGAGTGTTCTCTTCTGGGTATGAATTTGGGGAAAAAGGAAACGATCCCTGCCCCTGCCCCCTTTAACCCATAGGTCAGAAAGCATGTTATCTTGAAACTTAAAAAAGCCTACTGCAGACAGTATACATTTTGAAGCCTAAGATGTAGACACTACATGTGTTGTGTGAAAACAATAGCCACAAGATAGTTTAAAATATATCATCATAAAAAGCATTGGGCTTTTTTTTGTTGTTGTTGTAAAAGAAATGAAAGTAACAGAGTGTAAGGAGTATACAAATTCTTGCAGCTAAATTGGTAAGTTTAAAATTTTAGTATGTGCTGGTTGATATTCTTGGATGGGTCCTTGCTGACTAATGGTGCCTGTTTAGTTTTGAAATTAGCAACTTAATCCTTTCCCTATTTAATAGTAAAATAAACATTTAATAACTGCCATTTAAAATTAAAGATACCAGAATATGAAGTGAATTCTTATTATCAGTTAACTTTATTAAAAAATTATTAATATATGCATATGATAAAAACAAATGTTGCAAAGGACTTTGAAGGGAAAACTCCCAATCACTCCCCATTCCCACTTACAAAGTCTACCCCAATAGCTGTTAACATGTTCTTGTGTGCCCTTCCAGATATATTCCATATATAAGCATGTGTATCTGTATATATCTGTGGTGAACTCCTGATGCTACTGATTTATGTAATAAAATTTGGCTAGAGTTTTTACAGGGTTTATATATTCAGACTTACGCCAAACATTTTGATGTCTGGAGAGTTGTCTAAGGTCATTGTGATGCATCTGTTAATCTTCAAGGATAACCTGTAGGTCATTGGTCCTTGGGGTCTATTCCCAGAGGCCTTCATTATCTTCCAGTGGGGAAAGGGACAGGTGATGGGTTCTGTTTCACTCCTCCTCAGAGATCAAGGACATCTCAGAATCTGTCACTCCATGGTTTGTTCACTTTAGCACAACAAAAATGAGAGTTTCTGAAAAAGGTCTAGATCATAAGAAGTAAATAGTACATGCTTCTCTATTGAGAAAAGATTGCTTTCTTTGTTGTTTTTCCAAGAGTTATTTTTATTTGGCATTGAAACATACACAAAAAGAAAGGCTTTAGTACATTTTATATTAATCAAACTATTCAATGCTGTTCCAGATAGCCTTAGTACAGTGATAATTGATATTCATGGTCATAACTCTGAGCCACTGAAAGATTGTGAATCATCAAATATCAAATTCTTTTCAGTTCGGTTGAGGGTATTGTTTCTATTCTAATTTGACTGCTAATTCTCTGTAAACTTGAATATTAGATAAGTCAAAATACTGCATTCCTCTAGCATGCCAGAAAACAGACTGTCTTGTATATTAATAAAAGGAATGTTTTCAGTAAATTTGCCCTCCCTAATTTGTGAAAACATGTGTTTAGTTGAGAAAACAATTTCCTTCTGAGCTGATGAAAACAATAGTATTTATCTTTACACATTTTTTGAAAGTCTTTCTACTGTAATTATGTTTCTTCCCTTATATGCCCAGTCCTAAATTTTGAAAAATTTAATGTGAGAGTTAAACTATGTTCTTTTTAATCTGTCCATTTTCCCCTGTGTTTTTCTGTGTAACTTTTTGTACAGCATTGACATTTATAAATGTTGTATGGTTTTTGGTAAGTGTATTGTTGTATACCACAATATTGCATAAACTTCATCTTAATTGCTTCTTTATGACTTTTGGTTTAAAATGACAAGTTTAGTTACTTGCAGGGTTGAGAATATCTAGTAATTAGGTACTGTTGTGCTTTCAAATATACTTCTACCTAAGAAATTGGACCAATTAACTATCTGGTATTTGATATAAAATTTATGTATTTAAAATGTTTAGCATTCTAGATTGTAGTTTATCACTATTACTCTATAACAGAAATTTTGGGAAATAGAAAGCAGTGTAGCTTGCTTCCTATACTATTGGGTTTGCCAAAAAGTTCATTTGGGTTTGTCCATAAGCTGTAACAAAAAAATCTGAATGAACTTCTGGCCACCAAATAGATGATGGGAATTGAGGTGCATACATGTTTTAAAAATAGCATACTTTTAAAGCAAGACTTTTAAAATAAGTCTCTCAATAGTTGAGAGACTTCCCTAGTGGTCCAGTGGTGAAGACTCCACATTTCCAATTCAGGGGGCTTGTGTTGGATCCCTAGTCAGGGAGCTAAGATCTCACAGACTGCAAAGCCAAGGGGAAAAAAAAAAAGCAAATGATTTATCTCCCGTTATCTGTAATGTATTGAAGAGCCCTACTTTTTCCCATTTCCTTTTGCTTCTACTTCAGTATGAACTCTTGAGAAGAAATTATCACTTGGATCCCATGGGCATAAGTGTGTGAGTTGAAGAGAGAAGTTGGAAATGAGGTGCTTAGATGTTCACTGAAGCAGCTAAAGTAGTGACTTCCACGTTGTTCATGTTTCTTATATCATGGCTAGTCTCATTCTGTCATGTTCATTGTGATTGTGGGGCTGATGTAGTGGGTTTCTGAGCTGCAGCCTCAAAGATGCTCCTTGGGTACCTGCTGACCCATATCAAAATTATGGCTCTCTTTAGAGGAGCAAGGGAAATTTTATTCACTTTTGTGAAGTACTGCCTAATGTGAGTCAGGTACTAAACTAGGAGCTTCCATACATTATAATCACTTAATCCTCACAGCAAACTCTCTGAAGTAGAGAAGGGAGGCATGGAAAGCTCCTGATACAATGTGGAGTCAGGATTCATACCCATGTCTGAAAACTTGTGGTCTCATGCTGATTCTCAGATGCAGAGAGAGCCACGATCCATGAACACATTTTAGGTTAGAAGTAACGTGAGCATCTAAGAAAGTGGCAGATTCTTGGGCAAGGTTTGTGGGTAAATTCTCTTTTCTCTGCTTCACCTCTCCAATTCAGAACAACTTGAAATAGATGACTCTAGAAAGCTTCCTTAGTGGCTCAGCTAGTAAAGAGTCCGCCTGCAATACAGGAGACCTAGGTTAGATCCCTGGGTTGGGAAGATCCCCTGGAGAAGGGAAAGGCTAACCACTCCAGTATTCTGGCCTAAAGAATTCCATGAACAGTCCATTGGGTCGCAAAGAGTTGGATACAACTGAGCAACTTTCAGTTCAGTTCAGTCAGAAAGAGATTGCAGACGCTCCTGTCTTTGGTCATTTTGTTAGGCCTGCACTGTGCTTTGAAAGGCAGAGAAGCTTGGCAGATGTTCTACTTGTTGTCAATATATAAAGGTCACACCTGTTCTTTTATGCCTGACCCACTTCTCCCCTTCTCATGCAGCAGTTGAGTTTGTGAAGGATTGTATTCTCTTTTAGACTCATTATGGGGCATAGTAAAAGTGAAAGTGAAAGTTGCTCAGTTGTGTCAGACTCTTTGTGACCCCATGGACTGTACAGTCCATGGAATCTCCAGGCCAGAGTACTGGAGTGGGTAGCCGTTCCCTTCTGCAGGGGGTCTTCCCAACCCAGGGATTAAACCCAGATCTCCCTCATTGCAGGCAGATTCTTTACCAGTTGAGCCACAAGGTAAGCCCAACAATACTGGAGTGGGTAGCCTATCTCTTCTCCAGAGGATCTTCCTGACCCAGGAATTAAACCAGAGTCTCCTGCATTGTGTGTGGATTCTTTACCAACTGAGCTATCAGGGAAGCCCATGCTATATGGGGCATGCTGCTGCTGCTGCTGCTAAGTCACTTCAGTCATGTCTGACTCTGTGCGACCCCATAGATGGTAGCCCACCAGGCTCTTCCATCCCTGGGATTCTCCAGGCAAGAACACTGGAGTGGGTTGCCATGTCCTTCTCCAATACATGAAAGTGAAGAGTGAAAGTGAAGTCGCTCAGTCGTGTCCGAATCTTAGCGACCCCATGGTCTGCAGCCTATCAGGCTCCTCCACCCATGGGATTTTCCAGGCAAGAATACTGGAGTGGGTCGCCATTGCCTTATCCAGGAGTATGTATTACTCTAGAGGAGTAATGAAATAAGGGATCTTGTGTGGGAGCTCTGAAAATATTTTTTAATAGGGAAAATTATGAAGGGAATGGAGTATGATTGAGAAATAACTCAAAAATTTTAGACACGCTATAAGTTAAATAGGCGTCTGTAACTTGGCATGGGAATTAATCAGCATTTATAGGCTCTTTTGCCTGTAGAAATACGTTAAAAGTTCTAAAAAATCAACTTATGGTTAAATGTTAGATAAACAACCTGATTATACGGCAGAGATCCCAGCCTTACTGGGTGCCATAAGTGTGTCCTGGTGATTTCCATTGTGGATGCCCCTCCTAAGGTATGATTCATAAGTGGCACTGAACTTCTTGCATGGATTTGTTTTGTTATGCCAGTAACTTCAGTTAGAGTATTAATTTTCCTGAAATTGCCATAGAAACATGGTCACATTTCACCTTAGAAGTGGTTGTTTCTCATAGTGGTGCCTTTCTGATGTGATTTCTTACAGCATCTCTCAAGAGAATTCAGAATAAAATTTAGATAAAGAACCTTGTATTGTTTTGATGAGAGTCTTTTAGAAGTACCTGTTGATTACTGCTTCCTATTATTATCAGAATTTATAGAATTTTTTTCCTTCTTAAAAAATGTATTAAGGTTTAAAAAGTAGAAGTTAATTGCATAGCCATTGAGAGGTTAAACATACATTGCAATTAAGACTGAAGAATTGTTTTCTCCGCCTTTCCCCCTTTACAGTAGAGAAAACAGGTAATTAAATTTTGTACAGTAAAATGTCAATTGAACATTTATTTCCAAATAACAGGCACCACAGGCTATTATGAGAAGACATTGGGGACAGCTGATTTTGCCTTTGGTACCACAGAACAAACTCCATTAATGCTTCTAGGTAATGTTGGAGCAATTGGTTGGGCAGTAGGCTGGGGAGTAATTCAAAGAAAGAATTACAGCAGGCTTCCCTGCTCCCCCAGTGACTGTTCAGTTTTAATAATGGTGAATGTTAAACATAATTCCATTTTCAGGATCAATATCTAAATTGAGACCAGTATAAAATTGTTCATTAAAAAAATTATCAGCTTAAAATGACTAAGAGGCAGGAGTAAAATTCCTTTTTGAGTTTTCCATTGGGATCTCACCACTAGTAAATGAACCACTGGTTACTAGATAGAGAGAATAATTTGATTGCACTTCCAATCTAGGGTAATAATAAATCAGTAAACCTGTTACAATGGAACCTGTCAGTTCTACATAATCTCATATTTTGATGTTTTCTAATAATGTAAAAAAAGATATATTTGTAGCTTTTTCAAATCTTATTTATCTTTGCAGGGCTTCCCAGGTGGCGCTAATGGTATAGAACCTGCCTGCCAGTACAGGAGACATAAGAGATTAGGGTTTGATACATGGGTTGTGAAGATCCCCTGGAGGAGGGTATCACAATCCACTCCAGTATTCTTGCCTGGAGAATCCCATGCACAGAGGAGCCTAGCAGGCTACAGTCCATAGGGTTGCAAAGAGTCAGACATGACTGAAGCAACTTAGTATGTAGGCATGCACATTTATCTTTGCATTCCAGTTCATCTCGGTATCCTACTTACTGTGGGCTTCCCTGGTGGCTCAGAGGTTAAAGCATCTGCCTGCAATGTGGGAGACCTGGGTTCTACCCCTGGGTCAGGAAGATTCCCTGGAGAAGGAAATGGCATTCTACTCCAGTGTTCTTGCTTGGAGAATCCCATGGATGTACTAGAAGGTTATGATAGACAGAATTTATTGTAATTAATAAATTATAATATACAATAAAAACAATTAGAACTGAATGGTCAAGTTCTATAATGACAACATTCTGTCTTAAGTCTTGGCCAATGTATTGTGTATTTCAGCTAACATTTGATGGCAACAAAATAATAATGTGACAAAATATCGGAATAGTCCCTTGGATTTAAATTAGAATTTGATTTGTAGTTTAATCTGTAGCATTTTATGTGGCTGTGTAAGAGAGATATAATCTAGTTTATTTTCCACAGTACCATTATAACAAACCTCACTAATAATTAATCTAGCATTATTTTGAGATAAGTAGGATTGTATGTGATGAGTAGAAAGTAATCATTATTTATATTATCATTATCACTCCAGAAAGAAGAAAGGCAAGTTAATTTTGAAAATAATACAGTCCATCCAAAATGAAACAACATACCAACTAAACTATTTTAATAAGTGCACTTAGTTCCCAAAGATTTCTTAATTTGTATTTGTGAATTTGTGAAAGTGTCTGCCTTTTACTGGAGAAGGCAATGGCAATCCACTCCGGTGTTCTTGCCTGGAGAATTCCAGGGATGGGGGAACCTGGTGGGCTGCCTTCTATGGGGTCACACAGAGTCAGACACGACTGAAGTGACTTAGCAGCAGCAGCAGCAGCAGCATGCCTATTACTGGCAAGGATATTGTGTTTTTCCTTAACCATACAACTTTGTATTCAAAATACCTTTGAAAGATAAAACCTTTGTATTCAAAATACCTTTGAAAGATGAAACCTTTGCTTTCTTAATTCTTTCACACTGACTTGTTCAAAAGTCTTTTAAAATGTGCTAAATTTGTACTAGACTAAACATGAAAAGTACTACACTAAGCATGAAAAGTGAAAGTGTTAGTTGCTCAGTTGTGTCCTTCTCTTTATAACTCCATGGACTGTAGCCTGCTAGGCTCCTCTGTCCATGGAATTCTCCAGGCAAGAATACTGGAGTGGGTTGCCATTCCTTTTCCAGGGGATCTTCCCGATCCAGGGATTGAAGCTGGGTCTCCTGCATTATAACAGATTCTTTACCATCTGAGCCACCAGAGAAGCCCAGACTAAGCACAGGTGGTATATTTAGTTAGGCACACTTGTATTACTGTATGGTACTATGTAATGGATAGAAACGATGGTGGGATTATATCTCAGAGCACCTTCTGTGTGAGATGTTGAGGAAGATAAATGCACAAGGAGGGCAAAAAGAGACCGAAAACAAATCCCCTTTACTGTTACCTGGGACCAAGATTTCAAGGCAGAACTCTAGAAAAACTGGACTTGATCATGTCAAAGGTACTTTCTTTAAGGCTCAAGTGACTTCAAACCAAAGCAGGCCAAATAGCCTGTGTCCTTAAAATCCACATCTCCCATCTCAGATCTGACATGTGAGAATGAGGGTGGGCTGTCCAGAAGAGCACCCCACTGGGCGAGAGAATAAGTAGTCGGCAGGAGGAGAATGTTTCCCCTCCATGCCTCTCTAGGCTTAGGCTGGGTTGGGGTCTGAGCTCAGGAAAAGGGCAACTATGTGAGAAGAGAGTGTAAACTGCCTTGCTTTGCTCCGTTCAGGTCAGCCTGTTGTTGGGTGAGGCGAGAGAGAGGAGACCACGCTGTGTGTACTCTGACCTTTATCTTTGAAAACTTCACCTCCATAAAACAGAGTCTATCAGTGCCCTTGAACTTGCAGTGTTGTAGTCATTTACTAGTTTTTGGAGGAGATAGTAGGAGCAGAAGTGGTGAGGTGGGGTGGGGTGGGGAATGAAGGTTGGCAGTCTGCTCCTCCTGGAGACTGACATACAAGATTCAAAGACACCTTCAGCATTTGGTGAACTCCCTTTTTGAAATACTTTGGAATTATTGATTCCATGCTATAATTAAATAGTGTATATTTAAATATGTTATTAATAATTAAATGTTTTATTTTTATGTTTAATAGATAAAACACCCAGTACATCTTGGAGAGATTTTCCTCTTGAGAAATTTTCTTATAATGACAGCAAATGCTCATTTAAGTTATGAGTTTGGCATTGTTTAATCAATGTATATTCACTCATTCAATCCTCACAATAACCTTATGAACGTAGTGTTTTTACTTGTTATTTCCCTTTTCACAGTTGGAGAGATACTAAATGACTTGCCCAGGGTCACTTAGCTAGTAAATGGCAGAGCGAAGAAATGGACTCAAATGGTTTAGCTCCATAGGTTGCTTTTAATCTTTATACTATACATCCTGCTAAATAATATTGATTTAAACCTTAGCTAGTATTCATGAAATAGTGGACATTATATAGCTACCTTAAAAACTAAGTTTAGCTGACAAGTCAAAAAGAAGCAATTCTGAAAACAACTTTGGGAAACTCTATTAAGGATTCTTTGCTTATGGTTTTTTTTTAGCTTCTTAACCTTTCATGTAAAATGCCTATGACTTTACAGTAATATTGTACTCTACTCCACTTTCCCTTGAGAGAATGGAATTTCTCTTAGTATATTTTTACTCTTTTCCAGAATAAACATCTTTACCATGAAGCAATAATTTATGATCCAACTTTATGATCCAGCCTATAAATTATACAGGCTAAGGATGGACTGATATTTAATTAATGCAAACTGATATGATTTATTTTATAGTTTGATAGTTTTGTCTTCCAGCATCAATACATCAAAAAGTTGTACCTGAGCTTTTAATCCAGAGAAGTTGCAATTTTGATAAGTGGTAGTGGATATGATGCTGTATGATTCAGATTTCCCCCCAATTACATTTGAGGTAGGTGAGTTCATCACACATATGAGGAATATTTGAGGAATTTCATTAAACTGAAAGTCTGTTTAATCATTTAATTCCTTTATGGGGGGTGGAAATTTCAAAGTCAGTATGTGAAAAATCTAAATATGTGAGTATGCTGTGAAATGACTGTGTTCGTGGCTACTTTATTGTGTTGATGGTAATGAGTCCATTGTGCTATGCAGAGATACAGTACTATGGCCAAATGGTACCCAGAGGTTTATCCCCATCACTTGGAGACTGGCCAGGGTTAAAGGCACAGTCAGCTCTCTTGATGAAACGCTCCGCATATGTCAGCTTTAATTATCTATCTGTGGTTATGTTAAATTATTGAAAGGGCATAGGACTTTGGCTTTTTCTTTCTCTTCTTTCCCTCTCTCCCTGTCTTTTCTCTGTTGCAGCATTTGCACAATAAGACGTTTGGTCACATTCTCTTAAAGTGTTTTTTTTTTTTAAAAAAAAAAAATGAGGCTTTCCCCAAACATCTGAAACTTACAAGAGTTATTTTTCCTAATACCCTCTTATGTTCAGTTAGTGTGAAATCAACCTCATTTTGTGAAAAATGCAGTGGTGTGTGTGTACACACTTATGCTAGACACATTGGAAGTCAGGAACTTCAACGGCAGGTGACCTTTTGATCCCCAGCTTTCTGTCCTATGGTTGCTGCTGCTGCTGCTAAGTTGCTTCAGTCATGTCCGATTCTGTGCGACCCCATAGACAGCAGCCCACCAGGCTCCCCCGTCCCTGGGATTCTCCAGGCAAGAACACTGGGGTGGGTTGCCATTTCCTTCTCCCTGGTGACTCAGAGGTTAAAGCGTCTGCCTGCAATGCAGGAGACCTGGGTTTGATCCCTGGGTTGGGAAGATCTCCTGGAGAAGGAAATGGCAACCCACTCCAGTATTCTTGCCTGGAGAACCCCATGGATGGAGGAGCCCGGTGGGCTACACAGTCCATGGGGTCGCAAAGAGTTGGACACGACTGAGCGACTTCACTTTCGCTTTCTCCAATGCATGAAAGTGAAGAGTGAAAGTGAAGTCACTCAGTCGTGTCCGACTCTTAGTGACCCCATGGACTGCAGCCCACCAGGCTCCTGCATCCATGGGATTTTCCAGGCAAGCGTACTGGAGTGGGGTGCCATTGCCTTCTCCGGTCCTATGGCTGAGGTGATGGTATTTACCCAATGACACATGTATTATGAAAGTAATTGCATGGGCTATGAGAAGTCAAAAGTATTAGCAGTTAAGTTACACCAGATTTCTGTGGTTTGGGGAGAAGAGAAAGAGGATCAATGTGTGCTAAAGAGAAAGAAATCAGAGAGGACTATGTTTATAAATGGTCACAGTAATGTTTCAATAAATAGTTCTTTACCTGGATCCTTCTGCCAGAAGTTGTACATATGGAAATACAAAGTTTGGGGATTTTGTTGGCATTTTGGTTCTGGAGAGTCTTTTAACTAACACCTCACTCCATAACACAGCTAATGGTGAATACTCAGCATAGGGCCCTTGAACCTAGAGATTCCTGGGAAGGATCTAGAAAGAACTGGTCTCGGTTGTTGGGAATGCTTGGCATTAAAGACGAGTTATGTCTGTTTTTCTGTTTTCCTAGCCCTAGCCCTAGGAAGAATTCATCAGAGTTCCTCCATCATCATGACAGGGTCACCAATACAGAGAAATGGCTTCTGGGAAACAAGACATCGTAGAAATTGGTATAACAGAATGAAAGTAGTTGTGAGTGCTGGTATTAGCTGTCACGGCTTGAAACAAAAGACTCTGATTCCACAGATGCAGGGGGACTGTGAACTGTTGTGTTCAGATACTCCTAATGGTCTTGTGGAGAGGCAGCCTTCACTGCTGCTCTTGCCCACCCCACTTTCCCAGGCTGAACAAGGGGAGGACTTCTAGGGAGGAGGTGACCTTGGAAGGGAGCCTGTTGCTTCCACTTTCCTGATTTCGGGTGGAAAAGCTCATGACCCTTTTTGAAGCTGAGAGAGACAGGACTCAAGAGGATCATTAATAAAGATTGGGCAGGTAGTGGTGGTAGCATCCAACAGTTCTCCTCTCCACCAAGTCTCCCCGTAAGCTGGGACCGATGCTCATCTCTTCTCTGGAATGTGCTGAATTGCCAGACCAGCAGAGCTCTTATGCTGTCCGAGTTCCTGAGTGTGGACAAAGGTGACGCTGTCAAAGATGGCCAGGATGTTGCTAGTGCCCCACCCAAAGAAGGCATTTGAACAGAGGGACTCTAGTAACAAAAGACTGGGGCAGGGGCTGGGTAAGTGGTGGGAGAAAGAGGTCAGAGGTCCAAGCCACATCTCTAAAACCAGTATGATGAATGTATAGGAAGAAGAGCACTGTAGAGAACCAATATCTCCACACAGAGTCAGCATTTGGATGCCTGCCTTACAGAGAGAATCAATAGTTCAGTGTTAACCCGAGGAGCAGAGAAACCCAACCCAGTGGGGCCTGCAGCATCCCTATGATGCCATCTTTAGAGAGACCATGGCCTGTCCTATCCATCCTCCAGCCCAACCCTAGAAGGGAACTATAGGGAGGAAGAGAAAGAGAGAAGTGGGTAGACTAGACCTATCCCCTGCGGCAGCAACTACCACCACTGTTTTCGCTTGCTTTGGGGGTGTGGAATGGAAAGAAGACCTTGAATTGAACTTGAGATTGAAGTTTTAGATGAATAGGAATGAGTTTTTTAAGGACTTGAAAAAGTGAAAGTCACTCAGTGATGTCCGACTCTTTGCAACCCCATGGACTATTCAGTCAATGGAATTCTCCAGGCCAGAATACTGGAGTAGGTAGCCTTTCCCTTCCCCAGGGAATCTTCCCAACCCAGAGACTGAACCCAGGTCTCCCTCACTGCATACAGATTTTTTACCAGTTGAGCCACAAGGGAAGCCCAAGACTACTGGAGTGGGTAGCCTATCCCTTCTCCAGGGGATCTTCCTGACCCAGGAATCCAACCGAGGTCTCCTGCATTGCAGGTGGATTCTTTACCAACTGAGCTATATTGTGAAATCTGAGTGAGGTCAGTTAGTAGTAGTAACTGGAGTACCCAGGGGCAAGGGGATATGAGATAGCATAGTTGAGAGGGAGCTGTTGTGGGAAAAAAAAAGCTCCCTGGACTTCTTTGGACATACAGTGCTTAAGATTCTGTGCTTCCAATGCAGGGGGCATGCATTCGATCCCTGGTCTGGGAACTAAGATCCTATGTGTTATGTGGTGCAACAAAAACCAAACCAAACCAAACCAAACAAACTCACTTGTTTGTACTCCAGCAACTTAAGAATGCTTAATTATCCAATTACATTATTGTAGAATTGGAGCACTTGAGATCATTCTCTAATTCTACCCCTTCATTTATTAAGTGTGGCTGTCCATGATCTCTCTCATTCTTCTAGGGAGCCACTAGAGTTATTGTTTATGGCACCATGGATAGGTAATGGAGGGTTATGGAGGGTTCTTTTACAATTTCATGGTGTAGAATAATAACAAGCCCCAAAACTGTCAAGATCTTACATTATTTTTTTAATTTTTATAGCAGTTGGAAAAACATGGCTGTGGTTATCATTTCAACCTTACGGATAAGGAAGCCAAAGCTCTGAGAGGTAGAGAAACATGTTCCAGGTCTCCCAGATATTAAGTATGTCTGTGTTTGGTAGGGTAGAGGTGGGGGAGGGCAGAATTTTTTCCTCCCTATTTTCTTTATTCCTCTAACTTGCAACCACCAGTAACCCAGTTTTCCAAAAAAAACAATGATTCAAGAATACGTTAATCTGGTTGCATGGGACCAGAGTTAGAGCAAAGTTAAGGTGGTTCAACCTTGCACTGTTCTGTGATTAAAGCAACCATCATCAACTGAGCTAGGGACACATATTTAAGTTGAAAGTCAGAAGGATCTAACACACAATGACAGATTTGAGGGGAGTGCTTTGGCATACTTTCAAAAGCTACATTTTAGAAACCCTAAATATTAGTTTTCTATTGCTGCTTTAGCAAATTATCACAGTGTCTTTAAACAGTATATATTTGTTATCTTATAGTTCTAGAAGTCTGCAGCCTGAAATGTGTCTCAGTTCAGTTCAGTTCAGTCGTTCACTCGTGTCTGACTCTTTGCGACCCCATGAATCGCAGCACCCCAGGCCTCCCTGTCTATCACCAACTCCTGGAGTTCACTCAGACTCACGTCCATCGAGTCAGTGATGCCATCCAGCCATCTCATCCTCTGTCCTCCCCTTCTCCTCCTGCCCCCAATCCCTCCCAGCATCAGAATCTTTCCCAGTGAGTCAACTCTTCGCATGAGATGGCCAAAGTACTGGAGTTTCAGCTTTAGCATCATTCCTTCCAAGGAAATCCCAGGGTTGATCTCCTTCAGAATGGACTGGTTGGATCTCCTTGCAGTCCAAGGGACTCACGA